>NC_136410.1:266118233-267548233 GCF_051521515.1 Lactuca serriola
TTCTATATAAATCGTATGTGATTAGATACATATAATCACATATGACTATATACATGAGAATAACTATTGAATCGAGAACACTAAGATAAATATTGTCCACATATATCATATGTGATTAAACGCATATAATCACATGTGATTATATGTATCTAATCACATAGAATTTATGTGGAAAATATTCATTTTTGCGTTTTCGATTCAGTTGTTGTTCTTGTGTTACATGAGATTATATGTATGTAACAAGATATGATTTATATGGATAATATTCATTTTCGCATTCTCATTCAATAGTTGTTCTTGTACATTTAGTCACATATGATTTCTGTACACAAGATTCATTTTCGCGTTTTTGATTCAATAGTTTTTCTCTTTCCACATTAATCATATGTGATTAAATACATACAATCGATACGATTAAATACATAAGAAAATATATTGAAACAAAAATGCAAAAATGAATATTTTCAATATAAATCATATGTGATTTGATACATATAATCACATTTGATTAAATACATGAGTACAACTATTGAATTGAGAAAGAAATAATGAATCTTGTCCGTGTAAATCATATGTGATTGGATACATCTAATCACATGTGATTATACGTATCTAATCACATATGATTAAAGTTAACAAAAAATAATTACTGAATCGAGAACGCAATAATGACATATGTGATTAAATATATCTAATCACATGTGATTATATGTATCTAATTACATGATTTATATGGACAAAAAAGAACATTGTCCATATAAATCAGATGTGATTAAATAAAAATAATCACATGTGATTCTATACACATAATCATAGGTGGTGGTGATGGGTGGTGGTGGTGTGTAGTGATGTTTGGTGGTGGTGGTGGTGACGGGTGGTATGGGTGACTTGTAGGGTGGTGATTATAGTGGGTAACAGGTGTTGGTGATGGGTGGTGGAGATAGGTGAAGGTGATAGGTGGTGGTGGGTGAGTGGTTAGGGGTTGGTGGTGACGGTAGTGATGGTGCATGGTGGTTTTGGTGGGTGATGGGTGGAGTGGTTGTGGCGGGTAGTTGTGATGGGTGATGAAGGTAGGTAGTGGTGATGGGTGGTTGTCGATGGTCGTTGGTTTTGGTAGGTGGTAGATGGAGGTGATGGTGGTGGGTGGTGGTGATAGGTGTTGTTCGGTGGTACTGGGTAGTGGTGGAGGTGGGTGATGGTGATAGGTGGTGGTTGGTGGTAACGGTGGGTGGTGGTGGTGAGAGGTGGTGATGGGTGGTGGTGGTGGGAGGTGGTGGAGGTGAGTGGTGATGATGGGTGGTGGTTAGTGGTAATGACAGGTGGTGGTCATAATGGTGGGTAGTAGGTGGGTGGTAGCGACGGGCGGTGGAGGTGGGGGGGTTGGTGGGGGAGTGATGAGGCAGGTGGTGGTGGTGGGTGGTGGGTGGTGATGGTGGTGGCGGGTTCTCGTTTTGGTGGGCGGTGGGTAGAGGTGGTGATGCGTAACGTCCCAAAATTCAAGTCCAAAAATTTCATCTTTAATTAAATTGTTCATAAAACATTCACTAAAAAATATTGATTCAACACGTCATCTCATAAAATCAAGTATCATGTTTCAAACCCACAACATAGCAAATAATATATTAGAGTACAATCCCAGAAAACACCATGCAGAAAATCAAATGTGTGTGTGATGCCATGCTACGCCGCCGGCTCCTTCCCCTTAGATGAAGAGGTACCTGAAACTAAAAACTGAAACCGTAAGCACAAAGCTTAGTGAGTTCCCCCATCATACCACATACCATACAATATCATCGGTATCTTTCAACCGGTAACCGTCATCGGTATCTTTCAACTGGTAACCGTCATCGGTATCTTTCAACCGGTAACCGTCCTCGGTATATTTCAACTGGTAACCGTCATCGGTATCTTTCAACCGGTAATCGTCATCGGTATCTTTCAACCGGTAATTGGGGACTATTCCACCCCTACCACTAGCATATAATAGCAAGATATAAGCACACAGTCAGGCATATCCGGGTACTGACCTACCCCTTGGTCCTAAGGACCACTATCAGGGAAACTATCCCTATCAAGTAACATATCATATAGATATAACTCATAACCAAACGCATACCAGACCAAGATAAATTATCACAAAGACAATTATCTTCTAGTTACTCCTCATTGGTGGGCCGGCATTGTGGCCTTAGACCAACCCCTACTGGGAGGTGACTCACCTCATACAAGTAGCTGCTGATAATCAGTGCGGGAAACCTCCGTCCGCTGCTGCTCTGGAAATACTTCGGCAACAAACCCCACAAACACTCAGTTCGAAACCGATCTCTATACTTAGGGTAAAATGACCATTTTACCCTCAACCAAGTCAAGTCAAAGTCAAAGTCAACGTCCAGTTGACCCGACTCGCTGAGTTGGGTCATCAACTCGCCGAGTCCCTCGCTCTCTACTCGTCCCTATCCGCGACCCTACTCATCGAGTTGGGCCGACAACTCGACGAGTTCTTCTCCCATTCGAAAGCCACAAGGAAACTCATCCGACTCGCCGAGTTTAAAGAACAACTCGTAGAGTCCCACAAGCAGATCCCCTACTCGCTTCCCAATCCTCACCAGAGCATCCATCTCGAGGATTTGGGTTTCTGGGGCTATCGGTACTCGATAAATTGCTAATTCCGCGAGCAGTGACGAAGGGTTGGGCCTTCTACACTTAAACCCCTCTTAACTCAGTAACTATTCATATGACTCGCCGAGTTTGAAGAACAACTCGTCGAGTTCCAGGCAATCTTCATAGGACTTGCCGAGTTGTTCATCCAACTCGCCGAGTCTAAGACTATCTTCATAGAACTCGCCGAGTTCCACTTTGGGACTTGGTGAGTCCCTTCGACCCACTTCCCATACAGACCAATTCTGAGACATGCAACGCTTCCAAACCATAGATCTGTGTTCCTAGGGCATGCTTATCACGTAAAGTTGCAAACTTTACGTGCATGCATGGCCCTATAAGCTCAAAAGGCAAATCCAAGCTCTTTATGAGGTCAAGCACTTAATAGGGACCTCAGTCACTTCAACCACAGAAACTTTACACTTCTAAGATGTCCATAAGGCCCAGATCTGAAGTCCTTTCAGAACATAGAGCATAAACACAGAGTTTGATGTTTTAGGGCTTAAAACCCACAAATTAGGGACTAAAGGGGATCTAATGAACTAGAGATCAAGGTAGGAACTTTTCTACCTGAATGGAAGCCTTTCACAGAGTAGATTTCGGATCTACTTCCCCTCCTTGCACCCTTCAACCTTCTCCTTCTTCTTCTAAGCTCCAAACTTCCTTCACAAAGACAAAATCACTCATAAGAACAATATGGGGGCTAGGGTTTCGTTCTACAGCTCTTCTGGAAGTGTTAGGGGCAAGGGAGGCCGAGTTAGAGTGTTTAAATAGGGTGCACACTCCTGGATTAGGGTTTTGTCCACACAGCAGTTTACTCGCCGAGTCCGGGACCCGACTCGGCGAGTCCACAACTTAAACCCTGTGCCCCTTCCCGCTTCTACTCGGCGAGTCGATCCTTTGACTCGCCGAGTCCAAGTCCAAGATGCAAAATTCACAAGGAATTAAATAAGAGAATACGTACCAAGAACCAGGTGCTGCAAATCTCCCCCACTTATTTTAGACTTCGTCCTCGAAGTCTGCTGCTCGATCCTGAAACAGCTCGGGGTAATGCTCCATCATCTAATCCACTGGCTCCCAAGTCCACTCCGACCCCTTACAGTGTTGCCATTGCACCTTCACGAGTTTCACTTTCTTGTTCCTTAGATCCTTCAACTTTTGGTCGAGGATCGCTACTAGCCGCTCGATGTAATTTAGGTCGTCATCAACCTGAATGTCCTCCAAAGGTACCACTGTTGAGTCGTCCACCAGGCACTTTGGCAGATGAGAGACGCGGAAAGTGTTGTGGATCTGACTGAGTTTGGCTGGTAGATCCAACTGGTACGCCACCTTGGCCACCCGGGCTACAACCCTAAAGGGTCCAATGTACCTGGGGCCCAACTTACCCCGTTTCCTGAATCGGATGACGCCCTTCCATGGCGACACCTTTAGGAGAACTATATCCCTGACCTAGAATTCCAGGTCTGATCGGCGCTTGTCGGCATAACTTTTCTGCCGACTCTGAGCAGTCTGAAGCCTACTCTGGACCTGCTGAATCTTTTATGTCTTCTTGAGCACTACTTCGGTGCTCCCCATTACCCTCTGGCCAACCTCGCCCCAGCATATTGGGGTCCTGCACCTCCTCCCATACAACATCTCGAAGGGAGGATGGTCGATACTCGCATGATAGCTATTATTATATGAGAACTCTGCCAACGGGAGGTAGGTATCCCAACTACCTCCGAAATCTAAAACACATGCCCGCATCATATCCTCTAGAGTATGGATGGTCCGCTCGTTATGGCCATCCGTCTGCGGGTGAAAAGTGGTGCTAAAATGCAGACGAGTACCCAGCTCGTCATGAAACTTCTTCCAAAACCTGGAAGTAAACCACACATCTCTGTCTGAAATCACCGAAAATGGCACTCCGTGCCGCGCCACCACCTCCCTGATATAGATATCGACCAATTTCTCGACCGAGATGCTCTCCTGAATCAGGATAAAGTGGGCGCTCTTGGTCAATCGATCGACAATGACCCAGATCGAATCCACTCCCCGCGCGGTCCTGGGAAGATTGGTGATAAAATCCATCATTATGTCTTCCTATTTCCACAGTGGAATATCCAACGGCTGCATCTTGCCGTGTGGTCTCTGATGCTCGGCCTTGACCTTCCTGCAGGTCAAGCACCGCTCCACATACCATGCCACATCCCGCTTCATGCAGGGCCACCAATAGTCTAGACGAAGATCCCTATACATCTTCGTCGCCTCGGGATGAATGGAGAATCGGAATTTGTGCGCCTCCTCCAACAGGACCTGGCACACGCCTCCATGATAAGGGACCCACACCCTACAGTGAAGAGTCAATAACCCTCGGCTATCATAGTCGAAAGAGGAAACCTGCTCCACAATCCGCTCACTCTTCCGATGTTCCTCCTTCATAGCCTCCTGCTGAGCCTCTCGGATCTGCTCCAGAAGCGGAGTTACCACTTTCATCCTCAGACAGATATCCCTGATCGGCGCTGCCTTGCGGCTAAGCACATCGGCCACGACATTGGCCTTCCCCGGATGGTAAAGGATCTCACAATCATAATCCTTTACCACATTAAGCCACCGACGCTGCCTCATATTTAGATTTGGTTGGTTCATGAGATACCTCAAACTCTTGTGATCCGTGTAAATCGTACAACGAACCCCATAGAGGTAATGACACCAAATCTTGAGGGCTAAAACAACAACCCCCAACTCTAAATCATGCGTCGGGTAGTTCACCACGTGAGGCTTCAGCCACCTCGATGCATAGGCGACGACATGCCCTCGCTACATCAATACCGCGCCCAAACCTGCGATGGATGCATCGCAGTACACAACAAAATCCTCCATGCCCTCTGGTAGGGCTAAAATTGGCGCCTCGCACAACCTCTATCTCAATGCCTCGAATGCGGCCTGCTGCTCAGGCCCCCAGCGATACACCACCGACTTCTTAATCAGTCGGGTGAACGGAACTGCTATCTTGGAGAAGTCCGGAATGAATCTATGATAGTAGCCTTCCAATCCTAGAAAGCTCTCAGATGGAGACCTCGGAACCTCCCAACTCATCACGGCCTCCACTTTGGCCGGATCTACCGAAATCCCGTTCTGGTTGACAAGGTACCCAAGAAACTGCAACTCGCACAACCAGAACTCACACTTGGAGAACTTAGCATACAAGTTCTCCCTCCTCAAAATCTCTAGAACCTCCCGCAGATGCTCCTCATGCTGCTCTCGCGTCTTGGAGTAGACCAAGATATCATCGATAAACACTATCACAGACCGGTCTAACATCCGTCTTCATACGCGGTTCATGAGGTCCATGAACGCGGCAGGAGCATTGGTGAGCCCAAACGGCATCACCACGAACTCATAATGGTCGTAGCGCGTCCGAAACGCGGTCTTCTACACATCCTCTTCTCTGACCCTCATCTGATGATAACCTTAACGCAAATCGATCTTGGAAAACCAAGATGGTCCTTGTAACTGGTCAAAGAGATCATTAACCCTTGGGAGTGGGTAACGGTACTTCACTGTTACCTTGATCAGCTCCCGATAATCTATACACATCCGATGCGACCCGTCCTTCTTCCTCACAAACAGAATCGGGGTTCCCCAGGGTGAACTGCTCGGTCTAATGAAACCCTTGTCTAACAGCTCCTACAGCTGTGTAGACAACTCCTGCATCTCAGGAGGAGCCAACTGATACAGTGCCTTGGCTATCGGAGCCGCACCAGGGACTAGGTCAATCCTGAACTCCACCTGTCACTCCGGAGGTATCCCAGGCAACTCCTCGGGGAATACGTCCGCAAACTCTCGTACCACAGGTACATCGTCCATCGTAGCCCTACCCGTCTCCCGGGTATCCATAACATACGCAACATAACCTGCACAACCCTGCTGGAGGTAACGCCTAGCTCTCGCTGCTGAACATAAAGCTGTTCCTCGCTGTGGCCTCTCGCCCTGAATCACCAGCTCTCCCCCACTTGGGGTCCTGACCCGCACCAACTGCTGTGTGCAGTCGATCACTGCCCCATTAGGGCTGAGCCAATCCATGCCTATAATCACCTTATTCCCACGCAATGGAATGGGAACCAAGTCTACCAAGTAGCGTTCCTCAAATAACCTCAGCACACAATCCCGGAAGACCTCAGACGCTTGCACTGACCGGTCATCCGCAATCTCGACCTCTAGAGGGCAATCCAACATGCCCGAAGACTCATAAAACTTTTTGCTAAGCGCAAGAGAAACAAATGATCGGGTAGCACCCGAATCAAATAATACCTGAATTGGGATGTTGTTCACATGGAACGATCCTAAACAAAGCACATATCAGTATCACAAACATCATATACATAAATCGGAGGGAAAGAATCATACCCGTGACCACATCGGGTGCAGCGCGTGCCTCCTCGGCTGTCAGCTGAAATGCTCGGCTCCTCACTACTGGAGCCTCTGTCTTGACCTTCCGGCCATCTGTAACCCGTGCCGTCCCTGAGGCCGGCGTCGCTGCTGGCACTGCTGTCAATCTCGGGCAATTGGCCCTTTTGTGGCCCCTCTAATTGCAAAGGAAGCAAATCAGGTCTGTCATCTGTACCGCAGGGGCGGGGGCAGTACAATCCCTGCCGAAATGCCCCACCTTGCCGCACTTATAGTAGCCCGAACCCGGCCTAGTGCGACAAGCTCCCTCATGTAACCGACTGCACTTTCCACAGCGGTCCCGTCCTACTTGGCCTTTCGGCCTACCATCATATCCCTTGGGCTTCTTCCCCGAAGCCCCGGTCGCCAACCCCTCCACTGCCTTCCTCTTTTGGACGTGCTCCAGATCAATCTCCCTCTCCCTAGCCCTGGTAAACATGGAATCCAAGGCAGGGAAAGTTGAAAAACTAACATGCTCCCGAATTTCAGCTCGTAGCATGTCATGGTAGCGGGTCCTCCTCATATCCTCATCACCTGCATACTGGGGCACCAACAATGCCCTCTCCCGGAACTTGGCGGTGATCTCCGCCACAGTTTTCGTAGTCTGCCTCATATCCAAAAACTCCCTGGCCAGCCACTGAAGCTCCACAGCTGGCGCAAACTCCGCCTTGAATCTGGCCACAAAGTCCGACCAGGTCATAGCCTCAATAGCCGAGGCTCACAATGATTCACCAACAGACTCCCACCAATCTCTGGCCCTGTCTTGCAAGCATCTTGCTGCATATCTCACCTTCGACTCCTCGGGGCAGAAGCTGGTCAGCTGTGCGAACTCAATGTCCTCAATCCATCGTCTGGCAGCAATGAGGTCCTTCGCCCCATGGAAATCCGACACACCACTGCTCCTGAAGTCCTTAAAGGACAGTGTGCGAGATCCCGACTGGCCAGATGCCATGTCACTCCTGAATGATCAGAGGCGATCCTCCATCAGCTCAACAATCCCCTCCTTGATCGACCCGAAGATGATAGGGGTCGACTCAAGGATGCCTCTCGTGATCTCAGACGCGATGAACTCGCGTAGCCCGTCATCAACCTGCTTGGATCCTGCACCCGATCCTGATCCCGATCCTAATCTGGAACCCCCTGTCCCATGACGTGTGGTCACCATGTTGAAAATACATGCATAAACGTCAGGATCATACATATACTCGAGAGATCTAACTCACTCTCCAAGGTCTCTGGTTCCATCTAGGCCCTCCTTGATTCGAGTACAGGTCCTCTACTTTTAGTAGTACGAGCCCATACTACCTTCCACATCTACCTGTACTTTCCTCAAGGATTGCTTCGACCTCACCAAGTCCCTTTTACCGATACCCTTTCCACTGACCTCATCCTAGGCTCCCCTAGGGCACTCTCCGACCTACCCTCCGCCATCAGCTGCACTAGGAGCCCCTACCATTTCCCCCTAACTAACTTGCAGGTACTGTTACATATCCGCTCCTTAGTTAGTTGGAAATAGCTAGAACCCCCATAGCACAAAGCAAGCTTCATTCGTGCATCGAGTAACCAATTCAGGCATAACCTATACAGGCCATCCTACTGGTGACTAAACAATCCTAGCATACAACTCATACAACAGGCATATAAGGCATCCTCCTAGATCCTTAGCCCTAACTAGCATGCAATTATCAGAATCATATATCAGGCACACAAGGCATCTTCCTAGATCCTTAGTCCTATTCTAGCATGCAATTATGAATCAAAGCTATATAGCATAACATAACATGTATGGGTATCTTGGGGAAAACTTACTTGAGCCTGCCCTAGTTTGTTTTCGGCAAGACGGGTGATAGCACCTGCCCTTGCAACTCTGAGGATCACAGACGGCTGTCAAGGCCGAGCAGAGGCACCTGCGATAGGAGGTAGGGCTTTCAGATGACTACCATGGAGACGCGAGCAGCTCCGGATGTTGCAGGTATGTGTCTTCCGTTTTCTGCATTCTCTGTTCATGATTATATTGTTATGGTTATGCATCGTTTGTGGTATAAGTATTTTAGAATTAAGCGGCTTGCTTGCGACTTAGTTATATGCCATCTGCATACCTTGGATAATAAAGTGGTAGTCAGGGGGTGGTGCCTTGTGGAAGCAGGTTACTTAGGATGCAGTAACTATAGCATGCTTGTGTGGAACTCAGTAGTGACCCGCTGGATTCAGAAAGGTGTTATTGAGTGATGGATCGGTTAGATCCCTAGCTATGGCAAGCTTGGTTCTTCAGCGGATTGATTGCGGTATAGCAGAGAAGATTGGGAATTCTTCTCAAGCATTGAGCAGTGAGGTATAAGCAGGATCAAAGTGAGGGAGAACCCTCCGAGTGTATAATGGTAAGAGCACACTGATCCAGGATGAGTACACGACCTCTGAGAAGGAAAAGAAGTAGCATAGTGATTGATGGGTTGAGGAGTTCAGTGTTGGCAGTTTGAGAGACTTCCCAACAGTTAGTTCATATAATCGAGATGGTTAGTATCTGGTTGGGAATTCGGGTTGGAGGGTCGCCTGTAGGATTCGATAAAGTTGGAATGAGGATTTTGAGAACGGTTAGCATGGGATGCTTTTATGTTAGTGGTCAGTGGCAGAAACAGCATGTAGAGCTTGGTGGAGCGGCGAGGGAGCCGCAACATTTTTCGTCAACAACTAGTGAGTATGGAAAGTGTCGTAAGACTACGGGTAGGCCGTAGCATTCACTAGCAGCCAGTGAGTATGGAAGGTGTTGCAAGACTGCGGGTAAGCCGTAGCTTTCCCTGACAGCTTAGTTAGTAGAGTGTGGGCGGAGGCCCGTATCTCCTAGTTAGCGGATTTTGGGTGAGGCCCTTATCTCCTAAGCGATCAAGGTGGGGATCAGGAATGAGAAGTAGATGAGAATAGTATAGTCGGGTGAGACCCGTGGGCGAGGCCCATATGTGAGTAGCAGTATAGGTGAGACCTGAGGGCAGGGTTGCTCAGTAGTATAGTCGAGTGAGACCCGTGGGTGAGGCACGTGAGTTTTAGTAGCACAGGTGGGACCTGGTAAGGACCTTAAGGTCGAGTTAGGGGGATCAAGGATCCCAGGACTTGTAGCGCCAGAATGACAGAGTAGAGGGGGAAGTATTAGGTAGCCTAAGTTTCCTCGGAAGTCGCTGGGAGCGACTAGAAGTTTGTGTTGGGGCTAGCGACCAGTGGGAGCCGGTAATCTAGATATTGATAGATCAGTAGGGACCAGGGTGGTCTCGGTTCATCCAGAAGGCAGATAAGGGACAACAAAAATTTCCAGTCAGTGGCAGTGATGGTAAGCAGTCTATGGTGGAAAACAATTAGTTGATTGAGGGGTGCTATGCACATCACAGCAGGTTGGATAATCTCAGAGGGAAGGGTTTGACCCTGTTGAACAGCTCTCGTCTGAGTCTAACCATTGCGGGGATGAATCTTTTACTTGAAGGATTATCCGAACCATCTACTGGGAGGGGTGCTCAGCACTAAGTTATAGTGGTGAGAAGTGTCCAGTAGATACTGGTGGTAATGACCCGTGCTGGAAGTAGCAGGAGTAATGGAGTTTGTGAAGGATAGGACCTTCACAGTGACAAAGGAAGTAGTTGATTATGGAATGTTGCCTTGGGAAGGCCAGAAAACGCACAAGAAAAAAGGGGTGGACCCCTAGGGTGTCCATCATAAGTACCCGGGGAGTACTAGAAGGTTTGTTAGTTGAGTAAGTTGTGTTTCCAGGATGGTCAGGGTTAGGGTAAAGCCAAGAATATTATCCGCAAGGATTAAAGATAGTCAGAATGATCGGGCGGAAGGCCAGCGGAGGTAGTCAGCGGGTGTTAGGTTTTCTCAAGCAGAGTGTTGATTGTAGGGCAATTGGCCGTAGAGAAACTTCGACGACGAAGTTTAGTTTAAGTGGGGGAGATTTGTAACACCCAAAATCAGAAAGACTAAGAAAGGAAAGGAAAACCCTAAGTCAAGGGGTCAACTCGTCGAGTCCATAGGTGAACTCGACAAGTCCGAGCGGGATCCGGGTCGAAGAGTAAGTGACCGACTCGACGAGTCGGAGAGTGGACTCGACGAGTCCGGTTTGAAGAGGAAAACCCTAAATCTGGGACTTTATGTGCTATATAAACATCTCATTCTCTCCCTTAGGGTTCTCTATAGCCTCTCTTATCCAGAACACGAAATCCTAAGCCTCCATTTTAGCACATTAAAGCTTTCTTGCCATTTTGGGTGATTTGAAGGAAGAAGGAGGAAGGGAACCTTTGGTGATTAAAGTATTGGCTTTAGATCCAAAATTGGTGGGGCTTTTCAGAGCATTAGGAGGTAAGAAGTCGTTACCTTCACTCTTTTTCATAAAGTGTTACCTTTGTTATGAGATTTGGGGCTTTTATGGCATGATTAAGAGCCATTTCGAGTTAGAAGTCCAGATTTGAAGTTGCTACTTCAGATCAAGGTGTGTTTCGGCCTAGAGAACCAGAAAGTATCAGTCTTGGGGGTGTTGGTGAAGATGCTTGTCTAGAACCCTAGCCCTAGAGTGTTTTGGGCTTTTAGCCTCTTGGTTTCACGTAAAGTTTGCAACTTTACGTGGGGATAGACTGTAGAAGAGTGGATCTATGGTTTCGAGCCCCTGCATGGCTCCAAAAGCCACTATATGGATTAAGAACTGAAGCTACTCGGCGAGTCACATGGGTGGACTCGGCGAGTTGGATGAAGATAGGCAGGGACTCAGCGAGTTGGAAGAACAACTCGGCGAGTCTGTTGAATATTGCCATGGACTCGGCGAGTCTATTCTTAGACTTGACGATTTGGATCGCAGAATCTCAACCTCTTCCGGTTAAGTCTTAGATCGGTGAGTTGAGTGGAGACTCAGTGAGTTGGAAAAGATGGGACTCAGAGATTGTTGAACTCAACGAGTCTTGAGGTGACTCGGCGAGTTGAGTCGTTTTATGGGAGTTTCTAAATTCATGTACTCGACGAGTCTTGGGGTGACTCGGTGAGTAGATTCAGTCAAGAGGGTTGACTTTGTCCAGGACATTGACTTTGGCAAGAGTAGGACTTAGACGGCTTCTAAGAGTTCTGTTTGGTTCTAAGTGTTATGTATATTGATATTGGTAGCTCGGAGAGCTAGTGGAGCAGCGGTTCAGAGAACTGTCGGTCCGCAGCTAGGGGGTTATCAACAAGTTCAGCAGTGCAAGTGAGTTTCCCTTTGTGTGAATGGGTCTAAGGCCACAATGTCGGCCCATGTAGATATGAGTAGGAAGACCCAGGGGTTAGCCTTAGGCACTGTATGCCAGTATGATATTTAGGACCAAGGTCCATTGATAGCGAGCGGGTGTTCAATGAATGGTTTGCATGATAGAGTATACTTGTTGTCTGTGTGATACTTGTATGTACCTGGTAGGGAGGTGAGTGTGGGTGAGGTCCCGTATCTCACCAATAGCAGAGTGTGGATGGTGTTCCACATCTCATTAGCAGCAAAACAGGGGTGAGGCCCAAGTTAGGGAAAGAGTGAGTGTGGGATGTGCCCGTATCTCACTATCAGTAAAAGCGTGGACGGGGTTCAATGACTCATCAATAGCAGGACAAGGGCGAGCACCAAGATAGGCGAGGCCTCAGGACAGGATTCATTAGTATATGTTAGCTTATATGTTGTGATATGTTTATGTGTTAGTATATGTTAGCGGGCGAGGCCCCGTGACAGGCGAAGCCTAAATGAAACAGATCTGTATCCGAGTGGGGCTCAAAGCCTGGTGGGGCCTAGAGCGGGGGGGGGGGGGGGGGGCGTTGTAGTGGGCGAGGCTCGAGGTAGCGGGTGTGGCCCAGTATGTGTTGTATGTGTGTATGCAGGGTATGTGGTAGGTTAGGGAACTCACTAAGCTTCGTGCTTACGGTTTTCAGTTTTGGTTTCAGGTACTTCAGGTAGCGGAGGGAAGAGCTCAGGGTGATCGCATGGCACATACCGTTGATTAGTCAGCCTGGGATGTTTTACTCTAATAATGCAATATGTTTTGGGATTAATACTCTGAATTTATGTTATGACTTATGATATGTTTTTATGGATATGCCTTTAGTAATGATTTAAAGAAAAAATTTTGGTACGGATTTTTGGGATGTTATGGATTACTTTTAACTAATTAACTCAAAAAAAGTTTTTATAACCCATAAACCGACAATAGAAGGTAAAATAATGTATAAAGACTAAACATAATTATTGGTCCAAATGGTTTGCAAAAAGTATCATTGACAACTATTCGTTTGGTCCTTATGGTTTCATTTTGTGGCATGGTTGGTCTTTCAAACGTTAATTCTTTTTTAAATTACCAATATGCACTTAGACTAGAAGTATATAATATGATATATCTCTAAGGACTATTTCAACGATAACCCTCATTTATTATAATTATTTTTAAACACTATCGTCAATGATTGTCATCTATTATTTTTAATATTATTTTCTTCAAAACCCATATTGGCAATTCTGTGAAAATAATTCTCCTGAACCAAAATACAATAGATATATTATTGTACACTTATACAATATAGAAATTACACATTTTCTTACTTGAAAATCATAGTTTTTGGAAAATAAATACATTTTGTCTAGAAGTTATTGGATCATGCAGAGGTCTTCAGAAATTACCTTCTCCGGTATCAAATGCTCGGCTTCAATGACAGATTGCAGAAAGGTTGATTGGAAAATTAGGGTTGCTGTCAGATAAGCGAGGTCATCACGTTTGAACAGGATTGACAAGGTAAACTACCAATGTGGAAGGAGGAAAATGCATCTTATTTATCTGGACTGATTGATAAATTTTATCTTGAATGACCGAGAAAGAGTGTGATAGGGGTTTACGGATTTTCTGACGGAGAGGGAGACAAATAGAGGATAAATATATTTGGGGTTTCAGATACATAGAGATGGAATGGCTAGGGATTTTGAGAGACAGAAGATGAAAGTGGTGAGGATCGATACTCTTTGTAACAACCATAAATTTTACGCCAAATTTAAACTTTTTAAATCATAAATAAAAACCAAATAGCATTGTTTACAAAAATCATAACATAAGGATGAGAAGCGGTACGGTCACACCTTCGCCTTTCCA
The DNA here is from genome assembly GCF_051521515.1 of Lactuca serriola. Classification (NCBI taxonomy): domain Eukaryota; kingdom Viridiplantae; phylum Streptophyta; class Magnoliopsida; order Asterales; family Asteraceae; genus Lactuca; species Lactuca serriola. The sequence goes on from NC_136410.1 coordinate 266,132,441, forward strand.
TGACCTCCTGAAGTACCTGAAACAATAAACTGAAAACTGTAAGCCCGAGGGCTTAGTTAGCTACCCCCAAATTACCAATACCACACTGACAATACTATATCAGTAATAATCAATCAATCAACATGCATACTGGGCCATCGGCCAGACTAGACCGCCCTGTCGGGCCTACAGTCTGTCTGAATCTATCCCGAGCCTTCGGCATGACTGGTTTGCCACGTGGGCCTACAGTCTTCCCTGACCGCTCATAGGCTATGTTGGCCTTCAGCACAAAGCAGGACCGCCTCAACCCAACCGCAAGCAAATAACCATGTGCATATATAACAAGTAATCACATAACAGTCCATAGACAAACAAATCAATCTAGCAAATCATAAGGCATAGCAACATCCTAACCAGGATACCGACCTAACCGGTCACTAACATAGCATCATCCTATATACCAGGACACCGACCTAAACCAGGTCACTAACATAGCATCATCCTATATACCAGGACATCGACCTAAACCAGGTCACTAACATAATATTGTCCTAATTACTAGGACGCCGATCTAATCAGATCAATAAGCACATCAACCCATACATGTACAAATATCAGATATAACTATCTTACAGATCATCGATCATAGTAATCTCTCATAACCAAAACACTGACCTAACCAGGTCACTAACATATCAATCCTAACGGATCATAAGAGCATCACAACATACTATATATCTGGATACTGATCTAACATATCATAACCACATGTAGCATACCATAACAATAACAACTAAAGGGTCGGCCTTGGTGCTGTAGACCCTATCGATATAGTGAGGATAAATCACCTCGCAGATGTCGATACGAAAGGTAAACTCCAACTTCGGACCACTTGACACAGGCTCCACCACTTATCATCATAGTACATTATACTCATAAGTCCTTAACCTTATAAGGTACCCCATAACCCATTAGTCAACCCCTGGTCAAAGTCAAAGCCCTCAGTCAAGGTCAACAGTCCATGTTGACCGCAACTCACTGAGTACCATCGGCTACTCATCGAGTTCATTGAAGTACAATCCAACTTGCCAAGTCATCGGGGTGACTCGTCGAGTTCCTTTGATTCTCGTTCGAACTTTAAGGCCACCCGTCAAGTTCCCTCCTTGCAACTCGACGAATACACACTCATACATATCCAAGAGGAAACCCATCTGACTCGCCGAGTTGTTCTTCAACTCGTCGAGTCTTATGGCGATCTTCATTGGACTCGCCGAGTTGTTCATCCAATTCGTCGAGTTCACGGCTATCTTCATGTGACTCGCCGAGTCAACCTTGCGACTCGCCGAGTCTATTCAGTCCTTTTATCATGCAAACAAATTTTAAGCCATGGCAAGGCCCCAAATTGTAGATCCAACTTCCTTAGGCCGGCTTATCACGTAAAGTTGCAAACTTTACGTGCATGCAAGGCTCCAATGACTCAAAAAGCCCAAACTATACTTGAAATGGGGTTTTACACTTAGGGAGGGGCTCAAACTTGCCAAAGCTAAGAACTTTATGGTCCTTCAATCCATAGAGAGTTCAGATATGAAGTTACAACTTTAGATCTTGGCTCATACTCCAGGAAATGACTTTATAACCGAACCAAGAACCCTAATCTCAAACCAAGGAGGTCTAGAACGAAGTAGAAAGGAGGATAACAGCTTGATACCTTCCCAAGAGATGACAACTGGAGTAGATCCGGATTTTCCCCAAGCTCCTTGCTTCAAACCACTTGCTTCCCTAGCTCTTTTCACCAAAAATCCCCTTCCAAGGCTTCAAACACACAATGGGCACACACACAGGTATTAGGGTTTTCTAAGAGACTGCAAAGAGGCTGAAAGAGGTTTATGTTCCCTTAAATAGGGTGCACAACCCTAGGATTTAGGGTTTTAGTTGGCAGCTCCTACTCGCCGAGTCCCAATATGGACTCGTCAAGTAGGTTACTTAACCCCCGATTCTTCCCGCTGCTACTCGACGAGTAGATCAACTGACTCGTCGAGTGGGGCTTAACCCAATAACTCATATTTAGACAATACCTGAGAATCGGGGCGTTACAACTCTCCCCCACTTGATCTAGACTTCGCCCTCGAAGTCCGCTGGAATAAACAACGTCGGGTAATGCTCGCGCATCTCTGCCTCCGGCTCCCATGTCCACTCGGACCCTTCCGATGTTCCCACTGTACCTTTACTAAAGGTATTTCCTTGTTCTGCAGAATCTTCTTCTTCCTTTCCAAAATAGCCACATGCCTCTCCACATACTTCAGGCGCTCATCGACCTAAATATCATCCAACGATACCACTGCCTCCTGGTCCATAATGCATTTTCGCAATTGCGAAACATGAAATGTGCTATGGATCCGGCTAAGCTCCTCCAGAAGCTCTAGCCTATAAGCCACCCCGCCAACCCTGGCGATAATCCTGAACGGACCAATGTAATGGGGAACCAATTTTCCCATCTTCCTGAAGCGGATCACACCCTTCCAGGGTGTGACCTTCAAAAGAACCATGTCACCCACCTGAAATTCCAGCTCAGATCGGCGTCGGTCGGCATAACTCTTCTGCCGACTCTGAGCGGTCTGCAGTCACTGTCTAATCTGCTGTATCGTTTCGCTAGTTTGTAGAACTACCTCTGTTCGACCCATCACTCTGTGCCCAACCTCGCCCCAGTAGACTGGGGTCCTACACTTCCGCCCACACAACAGCTCGAAAGGCGGGGCGCCAATACTGGAATGATAGTTGTTGTTGTAGGTGAACTCTGCAAGCAGTAGGTGGGAATCCCAACTCCCACTGAAATCAATAACGCATGCCCTCAACATATCCTCGAGGGTCTGAATGGTCCTCTCACTCTGCCCATCGTTCTGTGGATAGAACGTCGTGCTAAAATGCAATCTTGTACCCAGTTCCTCGTGGAACTTCTGCCAAAAACGGGAAGTAAACCTGACATCTCGATCGGAAATGATAGAAACTGGAACCCCGTGGCGAGAGACAATCTCTCTTACGTATAGGTCGGCCAACTTCTCTGCCGACGAACTCTCCCGTATGGCTAGGAAATGGGCACTCTTGGTCAATCGATCCACGATGACCCATATAGCATCGAACCCCCTTGCTATCTTCGACAACTTCGTGATGAAATCCATTGCGATCCTTTCCCATTTCCACATGGGAATCTCCAGAGGCTGTAGCTTACCATACGGCCTCTGATGCTCGGCCTTGACCATCCTACAGGTCAAGCACCTCTCAGCAAACCATGTGATATCTCGCTTCATACCGGGGCACCAATAACTCGAACTCAAATCACCGTACATCTTGGTGGCTCCTGGGTGAATCGAAAAATGAGACTTATGAGCCTCCTCCATCACTGTCTGCCGGACCCCTACGGACATCGGAACCAAAACCCGACCATAACGGGTCAATAATCCGTGGCTATCCTGAACAAACCGGGCGCTTTTGCCCTTAATCCTCTCCAACTTCCAGTTCTCTGGCCTCATGCCCTCAATCTGAGCATCTCTGATCAAACCCACCAGTGGGGAATCCACTACTATCCTCATACACCTGGCTAGGGTCGAGGACCCAACTGACTTGCGGCTCAGAGCATCCGCAACCACATTCGCTTTACCAGGATGGTAAAGGATCTCGCAATCATAATCCTTGACCACATCCAGCCACCTGCGCTGCCTCATGTTCAGGTTCAGCTGATTCATGATGTGTCTCAAACTCTTGTGATCTGTGTATATAGTACAATGGACCCCGTACAGATAGTGCCTCCAAATCTTGAGAGAGAAAACCACCGCTCCCAACTCAAGATCGTGCGTAGGTTATCTCATCTCATGTGGCTTTATCTGTCGCGACGCGTAGGCTACGACTCGTCCCCTCTGCATGAGGACTGCCCCCAAGCCTATGATGGATGCATCACAAAATACCACAAAATCCTCCACTACCTCGGGGAGTGTCAACACTGGCGCCTCGCATAAACACTGTCGGAGGGTGTCAAACGGCCTCTGCTGCTCAGGGCCCCACCGAAAATCCATCCCCTTCCTCGTTAGACGAGTGAGGGGTACGACAATCTTGGAGAAATCACGAATGAATCTCCGATAATACCCTGCTAAACCCAAGAAACTCCTGATGTCTAAGGGAGATTTCGGAGTCTCCCACTGCATTACCGCCTCCACCTTGGTCGGATCGACCAAAATCCCCTCCTGGTTAACGAGATGTCCGAGGAACTGGACCTCTCGTAACCAAAACTCGCATTTCAAGAACTTGGCATACAGCCGTTCTCGCCTCAGAACCCCTAGCAGCTCCCTAAGATGCTCCTCATGCTGCTCTCGAGTCTTGGAATACACCAAGATATCATCTATGAACACAATGATCGAGCGATCGAGCATCGGTCTGCAGACTCGGTTCATCAGATCCATGAACACCGTTGGCGCGTTGGTGAGCCCAAACGGCATCACTACGAACTCGTAATGACCATAACAAGTCCGAAACGCTGTCTTTTCCACGTCCTCCTCCCTCACGCTGACCTGGTGATATCTTGATCTCAAATCAATCTTGGAAAACCAAGACACACCCTGCAGCTGATCAAAAAGATCATCTATCCTCCGGAGTGGATAACGGTTCTTCACCGTTAACTTGTTCAGCTCCCTATAGTCAATGCCCATCCTGTGCGAACCGTCCTTCTTCCTGACGAAAAGGGATCGATGCTCCCCAGGGTGAACTACTTGGACGAATAAACTGCTTGCCCAGCAGCTCCTACAATTGAGCTGATAGGTCCTGCATCTCAGGCGGTGCCAATCGGTACGGCGCTTTGGCGATAGGGGCCGCACCTGGCACTAAGTCGATCTTGAACTCAACCTGCCTCTCCGGAGGCACTTCGGGTAACTCCTCCGGAAATACATCAGCAAATTCCCTCACTATCGGGACCTCAGAAACTAAGAGTTGCCCTCTAACTCGCGTATCTACCACATACGCCAAATAACTGGCACACCCGTGCTGAATATACTGTTGAGCCCTGGCTGCCGAACAAAAACCTGATCCCAACCTGGTGCCCTCACAATGTACTACAAGTTCTCCCCCACGTGGGGTTCAAACCACCACCCGCTGTCCCTCACAGTCGATCATGGCGCCAATACAACTAAGCTAATCCATCCCAACAATCACGCCTACATCCCCCATGGGGATAGGAATCAAATCTATCGTGAAGGACACCCCGAAAATCTCCAACTCGCATCCTCGGTAGACCGAAGAAGCAGAAACCCCATGCTCGTTGGCGATCGAAACTCCCAACAGACACTCAAGATCATCTATGGGCACACTGAACCCTCTAGAGAAGGTCTGAGATACAAACGACCGACTCGCCCCCGAGTTAAATAGTACCAAAGCGGGCAAAGAATTCACTAAAAATGTACCTAATCACAGGTACAATCAATAAGCATAACACAAAAACAATAACTGAGACAAAGAATAGAAACGTACCAGCAACCACATTTGGTGCTGACTTGGCCTCCTCGACCGTGAGCTGGAAAGCGCGACCCTGGGCCTTCGGAGGCTCCACCTTGACTAGCCTTCCATTTCCAATCCTCATAGTAGCGGGCGCGGAGCCCTGCGCCGACTTGGCGGCGAGCTACGGACAGTTGGTCTTCACATGACCAACCTGATGAAAATTGTAACAAATCCTCATATCTGCGGGAGGGGCTGACTGACGGCAGTCCCTGGCATAGTGCCCCTCCTTTCCACATTTGTGGCACCCATCTCCTGCTCTACAAACTCCCGAATGAACCCTGCCACAATTTCCACAAGTTCGGCTCCGCTGACCCCAGGTCGTGTATCAGCGGTCTTAGACAGCTTAGGCGCTGGCTGAGACTGTGCCGATGCCTTCCGCTGCTCCTTCAGCTGCACCTCTAACTCTAACTCACGCCGCCTCACGGCTTCCTGAAGATCCAGGAGGGTATCACATCGCTGTGTAGACACAAACTGTCGAATTTCAGTCTTGAGAATACTCAGATAACGAGTCATATGAGATTGCTCCGAAGCAAACTCCAAGAAAAACATAGCCCTCTCTGTGAACATACGAGTAATCTCCATCACAGACTCCCCATCCTGTCTCAACGTCAAAAAGTCTTGCGCAAGCCGCTCCCGCTCAACGCGTGGAACGTAGCGGGTGCGGAACATATCTCTGAACTGCTCCCAATTAACAGCAGCCCGCTGATCATCAGGATATGACCCTATCGTCAATCTCCACCAGTCCTTTGCCCCGAGTCTGAGCAGGTTCAGGGCACACCTGACCTTCTGGTCAGCAGGACATGAGCACGTGAAGAAACAGCCCTCCACGTCAGACAACCACCGCATAGCCCTGATCGCATCCTGTGTACCATCAAATGTCGGGGGCTTCATATTATCGAAGTCCCGGTACTGGAAAGACCTGTTGGCTCCTCCTACAACCCCTGCCGCAGTTACAACTGAAGTGGCTGCGGCGGCAGCTGTCTCTCCTAGAGTTGCATATCGCTCATAAAAATACTCAACCATCGCAGTCTTAATCGACCCAAATATCTCTGGTAGCTGCGCTCGGAACACAGCAGTAATCTCGTCGTGCATGATCTCCCGGATCCTGGCATCCAACTCCTCAGTCCCTATCTGAACCACGGGCTCAGGTGCTACCGGCACCTCCAACCCTCCGTCTCCTGACCCCGATCTTGATCCTAATCCGGATCCCGAAGCAACACGTCTCGTCACCACCATACTGAAATACATATATATACAAGCCATCAGATAAATAACGTAATTTCGGGAGACCAAAACCTAAGAGCCCTAGGGGTTGTGGTTTCCTTGCTACGCGTATGGATCCTGTGCTTTCAGTAGTACGGGCCCATACTACCTTCCACACCTACCCATATTTGTCTCAAGTATCACCACAACGCCCTAACAGTATCATCATCATAGGAAATGCGCTCAACCCTCATTTCTAGGGGAATACCAAATATCTCGCATCTAGTCTCACCACTTATCACGACTCACACATCCATGAAACTTCCATCATCCCCTGCAGCGCTAGTGCATACTAGCTGCACATGACGTCGGACCCAATAGACTTTCGAATATCCAATCCTACCCGAAGGCCGAATCGACATTCTCAGGCTATAAGGTCTTTATTATGCACAGCCGTGATGCATACACTAAACTTCTACACTTATGATGTCAATTCCACATACAAGAAACCCTAGGCTAATAGGCATCATGCAATCAGGAAAATCTGTCATGTGATTCCTGAAGATCCCTAGCCTAGTACTAGCATGATGTTCTAACATATCAGAATACCAAATAACTGCATGGCATTTTGGGGTTTACTTACAGGCTCTGGCTGATCGTACCCTCTGCATCCTCCATCCTTTATTTTGAAAACCATTTTAAAACTTATTTTCCAAAAATCTCGTTGATTTGAGACTGGATTCACATGAGTGTTCCTCCAATTCACTCAAATCAAGGCTCTGATACCAACTTGTAGCAACCATAAATTTTACGCCAAATTTAAACTTTTTAAATCATAAATTAAAACCAAATAGCATTGTTTACAAAATGTTTTCAAATCATTTCCCATCAGAGTGTCCCAAAAATCATAACATAAGGATGAGGAGCGGTACGGTCACGCCTTCGCCTTTCCATGACCTCCTGAAGTACCTGAAACAATAAACTGAAAATTGTAAGCCTAAGGGCTTAGTGAGCTACCCCCAAAATACCAATACCACACTGACAATACTATATCAGTAATAATCAATCAATCAACATGCATACTGGGCCATCGGCCTGACTGGACCGCCCTACCGGGCCTACAGTCTGTCTGAATCTATCCCGAGCCTTCAGCATGACTGCTCTGCCATGTAGGCCTACAGTCTTCCCGTACCGCTCATAGGGTCTGTTGGCCTTCAGCACAAATCAGGACCGCCTCAACCCAACCACAAGCAAATAACCATGTGCACATATAACAGGTAATCACATAAAAGTCCATAGAAAAACAAATCGATGTAGCAGATCATAAGGCATAGCAACATCCTAACCAGGATACCGACCTAACCGGTCACTAACATAGCATCATCCTATATACCATGACACCGACCTAAACCAGGTCACTAACATAGCATCATCCTATATACCAGGACACCGACCTAAACCAGGTCACTAACATAATATTGTCCTAATTACTAGGACGCCGATCTAATCAGATCAATAAGCACAACAACCCGTACATGTACGAATATCAGATATAACTATCTCACAGATCATCGATCATAGTAATCTCTCATAACCAAAACACCGACCTAACCAGGTCACTAACATATCAATCCTAACGGATCATAAGAGCATGACAACATACTGTCTATCTAGATGTCGATCTAACATATCATAACCACATGTAGCATACCATAACAGTAACAACTAAAGGGATGACCTTGGTGCCGTAGACCCTATCGATATATTGAGGATAACTCACCTCGCAGATGTCGACATGAAAGGTAATCACCAACTCTCGGACCACTTGACACAGGCTCCACCACTTATCATCATAGTACGTCATACTCATAATTCCTTAACCTTATAAGGTACCCCATAACCCACTAGTCAGCCCCTGGTCAAAGTCAAAGCCCACAGTCAAAGTCAACAGTCTATGTTGACCCCAACTCGCCGAGTACCATCGGCTACTCGCCGAGTTCCTTGAAGTACAATGCAACTCGCCGAGTCATCGGGGTGACTCGTCGAGTTCCTTTGATTCTCGTTCGAACTTTAAGGCCACCCGTCGAGTTCCCTCCTTGCAACTCGACGGAAGCACACTCATGCATATCCAAGAGGAAACCCATCCGACTTGCCGAGTTGTTCTTCAACTCGTCGAGTCTTATGGCGATCTTCATCAGAATCGCCAAGTTGTTCATCCAACTCATCGAGTTCACGACCATCTTCATGCGACTCGCCGAGTCTATTCAGTCCTTTTATCATGCAGACAACTTTTAAGCTATGGCAAGGCCCCAAATTGTAGATCCAACTTCCTTAGGCCTGCTTATCACGTAAAGTTGCAAACTTCACGTGCATACAAGGCTCCAATGACTCAAAAAGGCCAAACTATACTTGAAATGGGGTTTTACACTTAGGGAGGGGCTCAAACTTGCCAAAGCTAAGAAATTTATGGTCCTTCAATCCATAGAGAGTTCAAATCTGAAGTTACAACTTCAGATCATGGCTCATACTCCAGGAAATGACTTGATAACCCAACCAAGAACCCTAATCTCCAACCAAGGAGGTCTAGAACGAAGTGGAAAGGAGGATAACAACTTGATACCTTCCCAAGAGATGACAACTGGAGTAGATTCGGATTTTCCCCAAGCTCCTTGCTTCAAACCACTTGCTTCCCTAGCTCTTTTCACCAAAAATCCCCTTCCAAGGCTTCAAACACACAATGGGCACACACACACACACGTATTAGGGTTTGCTAAGAGACTGCAAAGAGGCTGAAAGAGGTTTATGTTCCCTTAAATAGGGTGCACAACCCTGGGATTTAGGGTTTCAACTGCCAGCTCCTACTCGCCGAGTCCCAATATGGACTCGTCGAGTAGGTTACTTAACCCGCGATCCTTCCAGCTGCTACTCGACGAGTAGATCAACCGACTCGTCGAGTAGGGCTTAACCCAATAACTCATATTTAGACAATACCTGAGAATCGGGGCGTGACACTCTTTCTCGTTGCCAGATGGTAGCCATTAGTGGATGTGAAGGTTGCTGATAATGGTGATTAACAGTGGAGGTGGAGGTAGACAGTTAATCCACCGTAATCTCAATTGAAACCCACCACCACAGTTTTGCCTTCAACAAAACAGGACAACATCGTGAGCCATAATCAAACACATTCACTCGAACCATACTAAGCCAACTATCTGAGAAGGGGGAATCGGTGGTGGTGGTGTCGGGGGTTGGCGCTTGTAAAGGTTGTCGCTCTCCCGATTGAAGTTTAGGTGAAGAAAGGTGGTTTTGCGGTGGTTATGATGAAAAGCGGCAACAACTTTGAGCTTGTTAGACATAGATTAATGGTTGTGGAGGGTATATAGCTTAGGATGTGGCTGGCATTAGTTTCCCTAAAAGGGGGCTTTAGAGCCAGACCCACCGATGTGGTTTGGGGATGACGTAGATGATGGCAACGGTGTTCGCCGTTAGGAACCTGCAAGAAACCATAAACCTTATGTTAATATCAACCAACAAATCAACATTAAATAAAAAAAGCACACATCAATGAGAGAGAGAGAGAGAGAGAGAGAGAGAGAGAGAGAGACGATGTAAGTAATTTATAGAATATGGGCGGGCAGTTAAAAGAGATGATAAAATGTTTTTTTTTAAAATTTGAACTCCTCGTTAAATCCCGGCTCCTCAAATCACGCCAACTAACTGAAAATCTGGAAATTAGTAACAGGATTAAGTTAACTATCTTTGTCTTTTTCAATTGTTGACCGATAATATTTGTAATTCATAAACTTGTTGTATATGATGCATAAATGGATTGTACCTCTTAAAATTCAGCCTTTGACCAAATATGTATATTAAGGTATAATATATATATATATATATATATATATATATATATATATATATATATAGAGAGAGAGAGAGAGAGAGAGAGAGAGAGAGAGAGAGAGAGAGAAAGAGAAAGAGCTAGGTTCAAATGTTTCTTAAAAATATTGTGTGCATGAATACACCAATAGGAATTTGACAATAATTTAATCATTAATTAAATTAATAAGGGTAAATTAGTAATGTTGCATATATGTATTAATTAATATCCAAAATTAACAATTTATATCCCTTTATTTAAGTGATTAGTTTTTATTTATCTATTAAAACCCTACTCCACCATTTAATTCGTCAACAATCATCACCAGCCAAGACCATAACCACCGCCTTCTCAAATGGATGTCAGATTATCATATCTTCATCTTCATCGGCCGTAACCTATGCGTCTCATCTTTTCATCTTGGGTCTATTTCTTAAAATTTTGTACTATTCCTTGCTTATCAAAGATGCCGACAAAAAGGAAATTGGGAAACAAAAAAATCCAGAAAAAAAAATCAGGAGATCAAGAGAAACAAACGTCGGCTCAAGGTAATAATATAAATAGGATTATTGGAACTTTAGTTACACAAGAATTTGTTTTCTTTCAAATGATTTGTTTATTTAATTTGAATTCATGCATATGTTCTGTCTTTTTGAAGAAAACTAGTTTTGATACTAATATCATTTATTTTTGTTTTCTGTTTTGATAATTGATGCTTATATTCTATGATGTTTTTTCATGTGCTTTATTGTTTTAATGATTGACCTTTTTTTTAACATGGAAATATTGGGTTGTATTGCTTTGGCAATGAGTGTCAATGTATAACGGATTGAAGTGTTATGTTTTAACAAAATCAATTTTAATAATTTGAACTACTTCATTCTTCTTCACTTTATTATTTTTGTTTCTTTTTATGACTTATTCATTTTTTCTAACCATCCATTACAATTGAAGTTTTTTTTATGCAGCCTTATTATTCATTGCTCAGGCCCACATGAAAAAAACAACAACATTCTTTTATGTATTATGTTAGAATGTATTTCGCCAGAATAAAATATATGTATTATGCAGAATGTATTCTATCTATTCTATCATATTCTATGTATTCTACCAGAATATATAAAATGATAGTTAATTACAAGTAACATGTTTTTAACCATTATTGGTTTTTGTTGTATTTGTGATAGGAATGGCAGGAAGAATGTGGTGAAAACCTAATAGGAATAAATTGAACAATGAATAAAGTTTGATCATACTTACAATTTTAGAATGTTGTTATTTTTTAAGAAATTTATTCATTTTTGTTGATAATCTTTTAAATATGTATAATTATATTAAAATGTATAAGACTTTTAGTCTGGAAGATTATGTATGAATTTGTATTTAAGTTCGGATATATAAGAATATATTAGAATATTGTTATTTTTCAATCTCGGATTCAAGAATTTTGTCATTCTTCAATAATTTTCTAATAGAATAAAATTCTGCAAGAACATCATTCTAACAAAAAAAATATTCTGACAGAATAAAGTCAGTTATGTTTACAAACTACGTTAAAATTAAAATTGAATTAATTAAAAAAATCAGATTTTTAAAATTAGGAGAATTAATTATCCCTAAAAATCCGAAAATTTCCTTTTATAAATTTAGTTAATTGTCCTAAATACCCTTTTGCTAAAATTTGTGTGCTTATATGGTACATGTTATCCCATTGTAATATAATACATTGTCAAATCATGTCCATTGATTAATTCCATCCGTTGGTCCAGATCTGTGAATTCTGGCACATAATAGTTAGTAAAAAACAAAATAACCTAAGCGTGTATATATATATATATATATATATATATATATATATATATATATATATAGAGAGAGAGAGAGAGAGGAAATAGATGTAGAGAGAGACATAAAGTGGATGTGAGGTGGATTTTAGAGAGAAACAATGACAAATAAGGTGAGTAGTGGATGTTTGATTGACACAACGACATTGAGAGAAGAGTTAGTGGATAATGATGCATTGGATGTACTATGATCTAGGTTGTCACCGGTAGTGGTGCAATTGTAGATGAGAAGGGCTGAAGCGGCATGCATCCCCACGCGTGAACACCACCCCCAAGTCTAGTGGGGTGCGTGTAACATGGCTCCGGAAATGCTACGAGACGACCAATCACATTTTGTTGCAACGACTTTTTTGTGGGGAATGGTCATTTGACCATTTAACAATTAAAAAAATATTTTTTAAAATTTAACCAATCTTAACCTCACCTATAAATTACCTACTATTCTTTTTACAATTTACACTTCAAAAAACAATATCTATATTTTATAACCATCTACAAGAAACACTCATCTCTCACATATTTTTTTTCTCTCTACATAGATTCAAATCCAAATACCCCAAACACCTCAAACACTTCAAATGCAAATGTTAACTACATGCAATTGTTAACCTCCCCAATCCAACAACAACCTCTATTCACCACTTCATACCCCCAAAACTTCTACCAACAACAACCACAACAATTCAATCAACCCCAATTCCAACCCTTTCAACAACAACCTTCTCAACAATTTCAACAACCTTCTCAACAATTTCAACAAACTTCTTTTACACATCAACAATTTCATCCATCTCAATCTCAACCTATAAATCTCAACAATGACGACGACGACGAACGGGTCCAAGAAACACCACAACCAACGCGTCGAAGGCAAAAAAACCAAAGATCCAAGAAAAAAACTACCGCATAGAATGAAGACGAGGCGGAAGCTTTAGTGAAAGCTTGGATTTTCATATCCTAAGACGGGGATGTTGGCAACTCGCAATCGGGTCAAAGTTTTTGGTGTCATATTTTAGATCATTTCCACGCATTATTAGAAAAGAAAACGGAGCGGACGTAAGACTCGATCAACGCAAAATGGCGTGACTTACGAACGGCTGGCACCAAATTCAATGGCATATTTGACAAGCTTAAAAACATGCGTAGAAGTGGTAGCAAAGACTTCAACATTTTAGCGACTGCGGCCTACGAATACAAAATTACTGCTAATGGTAAACCGTTTGGCCACCAAAAAGCATGGGAAGTTTGTCGTAACGATCCAAAATGGGTTTTATATGAGGAAATGACACATTCGGGATCTACAACCGGTTCCAACAAAAGGGAAAGAACGTCCGAGTCGGACGTGGGTTTTGGACTCGACCTCAACGATGACTTCGACGCCACCAAGGGAGAGGGCCCACCGGACGTCCAACTTCGTCGACCACCGGGACGGGACAAAGCAAGAAAGGTAGCGTCTTCAAGTGGAAAAACATCGACAACTAGCGAAGGCGAGCTTGCGACATCCATAGATAAAGCTCTAGTTTTTCTAGAAAAAAATACGAATCGTCGAAGGCAGCTAATCGCCAAAAAATACCTCTTACTGATCTTCAAATCATAAACACAAAGCCCCAACCAGATCTCGACCAGGAAAATCTTGCGACCTTTCTTAAAATTCAACGACAAGTCCGGGAGAAATATGGAATTTAGGTTCTAATATTTATGGTTTTAAGAAATTTAGGATTTTATTTATGGTTTTAAGTAATTTATGGTTTTAAGTAATTTACGATTTTAATTTTTTTTTATGTTTTTTAAGAATTTAAGAATTTTAATTTGTGTTTTATATATTAATGTAATGTGTTTTTAATTTTAATGTAATGTGTGTTTTTTATTTAAATTATGGTTTTATTGTAAATTATGGTTTGTATTTTGTTTTTATTTAATATAATGTTAAAACAATTAAAAAAAGAAAAAAATAAATTTGTGGAGTGGTAACCATTTCCAATGTTTAGTGGGTTGGTGGTGGGTTGGGTGTGAAGCTGACATGGCGCACATGTGGTAGCACTTTCCGGTGGGGTGGGTGTGACCGATCCCTAAAGCCTGAGCAACTGGTGGTCGTGGTAATCGAAGAAAGGGGACAAATGGGAATGAGCAGTTAGGGTTTCTTTTAAAGGGTGGGAATCAAACAGACGGGAAAAAGTTGGTGGAAGCGATAGGGAAACATGGTCCGGAAAGGAAGGGTTTTTATTTATTAACTTTGATTGGTTAATAATGATTCACATAGATCACCAATTTTTTAATCTATAGCATCCAAATTAACTTTAATGGTTCATATTTTTTCTTCTTGTTTTTAAGACTTTGGTCTTAAAATTTATAGGACCCACAATTATATATACATTATAAAGTAGTAATAATATATATATATATATATATATATATATATATATATATATATATATATATATATATATATATATAATAAAAGGAAATTTTATTAAAGATATAAAAGTTTCAAATGCACTCAAACTTAAACGTAATACCAGTTATTAAATTTAAAACTGAATCCTATCAAATTCTATAAAAAAAAACTATTTGTTTATATAGAACCTTTAAAAGGTGAATTTATTTTGAAAATTGGTACCATGGTTTATTATATACATTTAATAACCATGATCTCATATGTAATCCATTTTTGAAGAACACACACACATCTCTTGTATGCACTAGTGGGATAAAGGATACCTAACCTCTTAGTGTTATCTTTTAATGGTCGGGGTGTCTAAACAATTTCTATAACCAAGTTATAGGCTAATTACACATGTTTTTCAAATTTGATGATTTGATAGGAAATATTTTGTGATAAAAGATACCTAATCAAGAGATTTTTGAGGCATAGATGGGACCAACATGCCTAATTAAAATTATTATTAGATGTCCCAAAAATCTAGGAATTATATAGTAAGATATCATTGATAATCAATATCTACCAAGTTGAATTCAAATAGATGCGATAAACGATACCTAACCATCTATTTGTTTTGCAACTTGGATCCTAGACTTTGATAATTAATATGTTTGGAAACTTAAAGGGTATTTGTGACATCCCCAATTTTACGGCCAGAAAAGACCAATTTGTTTATCCTTTATTTGAAAATCAGAGTATATTTTTAAGGAAATATATTATGGAATTTGTTCCTAGAAAAACATGATAAATATATTATTAAAGCATTTCTTAAGAAATGTATTTTGTTCATATTAAAACCTTGGGATGTCATCGTCAATACTGAAACATAAGCATAAACAGACCTTACATTTATTTACACTGGTGATCTACATATTCTTTAAATCTCTCAGTGTAAAATAGATGATACAAATAGACTGAGTGGGTCAGGTTGGGAAACTGGTGAGTACATAGGGTTTTCAATCCACAATAATATAATTATTATGTTTAATCATCAAAAAATCAACTCAATTACCCATCCCCATTATCTTCTTTATTCCTTAAGGATCTACCCTAAGAATCATCTATCATTCAGTTTTTCATTCCTTAGGATTCTCGTAAGGCATAGGCACGAAGTCCGTCGTTTCCTATGGAACAGCTGCCAATGTTATCTATTAGGAACAAGTGTCAATATTATCACTTAGGAACAGCTACCAGGATTATGACATTCTCTATTAGGCGTAGCTACCGGTATTATCCTTTCGCAGCTGCCAGGTTTATGACATCCTCTGTGAGGCGCAATTGCCGATATTATCCTTTAGGCGCAGCTACCAGGATTATGATGTTCTCTATTAGGCGCAACTGCCTATACTATCTTTTAGGCGCAACTGCCAGGATTATGATATTCTCTATTAGGTTCAGCTGTCGATATTATCCTTTAGGCACATCTGCCAGGATATTTAGAGTATATCTGGTGAACACGTAAATCAAAAACACCTACGGGTTATGGCGCAGTTGCCAATATTCATCTATATCATCTTTCATCCTCATTATTTATCTACTCATGTTCTAGCCAACATATTCGTAGATATAAAATACATATACAATTTAAATCATTTAAAACATGTATTAATCATTCATCCAACATAGATAGCAAGTATACAGATAATATGCACAAATAACACGTAATTTATATTAAATACTTTATATCTATGTGTAAGATGAAAATAACTATGCACTCACTTGTAGCGTGCTTTGATAGAATCTAACTAGAAACGGTCAGCGGTTCGTTATTGTCTGACTCGGAATGCGGAAACGGCTTCAGCAAACGAGAGAGACAACGAAAGTTAGGTGTAAGAATGGCTGAGGTCGAACTTGCTATTTATAGCCTGATTTTTGGTCTCTCTCATCGTGAGCCATACATGCTCATGTCATGAGCCATGCCTGCTCACCCCGTAGACTTGCCATTTGCATTTAGAGCTCCGAAACGTGTCCGGACGACTTCTCACGTTGTGATAATGATAAGCTCACATCGTGAGCTTTCAAGAGTCATCCCGTAGACTTCCCAGGTGTTTTCTAGGCTCGATTAGTGTCTGTTTGACTTCTCACATCGTGAGAATTAATGCTCATGTCGTGATTCCAATCAGATTAGGGTTTCTGACACGTGTCATGTTGCATCTTCGGAAGGTCATAACTTTTGCATACGAGCTTCGTTTTTGATGTTCTTTATATCCACGCGTAAGTGGAGACGTACTCTATAACTTTCATTTAGACCCTTAAGGCTAAAAAGTAGTTTATCATAAACTCACTTTTTACGATTCCCGGTGTCGTTCCGGTTTTGTTGCGAAACTTCGATAGGTCATAACTTCTTCGTTATAACTCGAATTTCAACGTTCTTTATATGTTCGAAAACCTTGTGACATATACTACAACCTGGTTACGATTATTTATTCTAAATAATCTTCTATCAAAAATTCATTTTTGACGCTTATCGTCTCTAAATTGACTACCCGAATCTGCGGGCATTACAGTATTAATTATTAAAGGTTTAAATATTGAAAATACTAAACGAATTTTATTAAAATTTTGTAGACTAATAATCTATTCTCATTACCATGAATTGTCTTTTTTCTTTAATGACTTGAAAAACAATAACACACAATAAATACAACTTCAATGAATGGTTTCATGTCTTGAGAGACAATCTCTTCAGAGATGTGAAATTGTATACACTTAAAGGTCCTAATCCTACACAACTTTCATCGAGCAATAGACATGGACATGATACCTAGCAAAAGCATCACTATGATGCACAAGATGCTTTTAACATCACATTAGGAATAGTTATTCCTGACTTTCAGGAATTCTTGGATAATTTGGATGTATATCTAATGATATAAAGGTTAAGCCATATTCTAATAAATACAGTGACATATTTTTTTAAAAACTAGTACAAACAATGGCATATTACAAGGCTAAAAAGATTCATATTGTGTGATATAAGACACCCATGTTTTATGCACTAAACAAGATATCCAATAAGGCCCACATAGATGAATCTTGTTTCTTTTGTAGAGAAACATAACACTAGAAGATGAATAGTTCCTCTTATCTGGGAAAAAAAGTTTGAAAGAGACTAGTACTTCAAGTATCTGTTAGATAGAAATGTTACTTTTCATATGACAATTAAGTACTTGGTACATAAATGTTAATATAATATTTGTAAATGACTTGCAAATATTTATAGAAGAGTAACCAGTTGAACACAAGCAAGTTGGAACTACACTCTCGGAGTTTAGTTTAGTATTTATGCTCAGAACATAAATTACTTCTAATATAAAACAATCTTTATTTTGGAACAATGTATGTCTTAATTTATCTTGTCTAAATATATGTTTCAGTTAATTTATGAATGATTGATCATTTAGTTAAATCGTCTTTCATAACGATCACCTTTATATTCGGAAATGATTAAATTCTTTTTGTGAGACTAGATCTCTTAATAAGAATTATAAAGTAAATATCAATGTTTTATAAATAACAAGTTATATATGCAAAGCACCTTTAAACTTAAATTATTTTTAAATCAAACTCATCTTTTGCATTGTTATCTTTATTTTATAAATGACATTCATATATTCCAACTTCAAGAAAGGGATCTTTGAAGGCATGTAATATAGTTTATTTGACATATGTGAATCTTATTTATATATAAAATATTTCTAATGATATTGTCACTAAGTAGTAGAGAAAATAAATTATTAAGGGACTATGCATTGTGATGCATGACTTTCTTTCAAATGAGTGTCTAAGATTTAACACAAGATACCAAATCAACTTTATTAACAACTATAGTAAATATAATTATATTTTACATAGTAAAGCATAATTGTGAAATCTTGGTTGAAGCTTTCAAATATAAAGTTGAGATACAATCCAGAAAGAACTATCTAAAGCCTTAATGATAATAAATGATGAATTAAATCTTACTTTGTACGATTTACTTTCTAACCGGTAGAAATGTCCTCCTTTATTTCCATGGGATAACACCTAGAAAACTGTTAATGATACCTTGAGTATAAATACCAACTAATAAGTAGGTAAAACATTTTCTCTATAAGATTTTGTATGGAAAGGCTTAATCCCTATCTTATTTAATTTTTTGAGGATTTAAAGCCTACGTTGGACTAAAACTTCTAAACCCAAAATCTACTAAATAAATAATACTCTAAATATGGATTACATTATTATATGAAAAACCACAAAGAATAAGTTCTCTTATTCTTGTGAAAGTTAAGTTAGTAGAAAGCAAGCTTCTAATGAATTAGCAAGTGGGAGGTATATGGAACTTGAAGCAACTCAATAACCATAACATGATGTAGTAACATTTGGCACGGGTTTTAACAAGATTGTTAAACTAGAATAATGGCTATTCACAAACACAAGTTTTTCACATTAATGGTAGAAATCATATATGACTTGAGAAATGTGGAATCTCTCATTGATGAGCTTTTCTTGATGGTTTTTGGCAAATCCATCAACTACCAAAATGCTATATCAGATCTTGAATTTGATAAATGACTTAGAGTTATGATTATGAGATGTAATCTGCGTATAATAATCAAGTATGGTCTTGATTAAACTTCCTCAATATATCAAGGCTAGAAGGAGTAAATGATTCTTCTAGAAAGAATACATTACATGGATAATTATACATAGTTAAAGCAACACTTGATATTAACGAAATTTTCTCATAATCATGTCATTGACTATGAACCTTATCATAATCATGACATTGACTATGATTAATCCTTTTTCGTAAGTAGTTATGATTAGATCAACAAGGATATTATTTACTATAAATTTATATTCGTAATATGAGATATAGCATATAGATTTCAAAAAAGACCGCTTTTATTAATAGATATCTAATTGAACATATCTACATAGATTAGCATGGATGTTTTCTTAATCCGTGTTATCCTAGAAAAATATGTGAAGCTTGAGATCGACTTGTGGATATAAAGAGAACATCTCAAGGTTGCAATCATCATTTTAATTTAAAACCACAAGGTATGATTTTATATCAAGATGAATAGAACATGTGTGTTTACTAAGAACTTGTGGGAGCATAGTGACATTTCTAGTGTTGTATGAATGAGACACACTTAATCATGAGAAATTACATTCTGACCATGACATGCCTTTTCACCTTGATGCAGAATGTGTTTATAAATGAAAGAATTAGGAAGGAAAAGATATATTTTGGAATGTAAAATATTAAAGGATAAATAAAATGAATGTTAAAACTTTTATATATTTATGAATATATTGACAACATCTTGAGAGAGATCAAGATAGAAGATTCGTTTGGAGGAATCTTGGCATTATCACATGGCACTAAGTTTGAGCCAGCCTCAAAAGGACCTAGCTGAATGGTTTGAATTAGCTTGAAATGATTTATATTCGATTTTCTTTGCAAATGAATCCATCATTTATGCCATATTTTGCATAGGACCTGGTATATGATCATGCTATGAGCATATCATAAGATACCAATTAGATAAATGGTTAAGTCACCAGATAACTATAGGAACATTATCAGAGTACTTTAGAAGAACTAAGAGAATGTATATACAATAATTAGTTTAGGATAAAAACTTCATGTAAAGAGATACATAATATTCTAATTTCTAAACAAATATAGATGATTATGAATTATAATTGGATTTTGACTTGATTATGGAATGAAGAGTAAGTTTAGTTGGAATCATGAACAAAAAAAAATGACACAATCTACTACAAAATAAGAATACACTACTTTGGAAACTGAAATCAAAAATATGATTTGACGAATGAGTTCCTTGAAAAACTATGTTGATTTATGTAATTCAAGGATCACGTAGAAATTTTGTGACTTTGAGAGTATACTTAATCAAGCTAAGGGACTCTGTCACGAAAGAACACCAATCATATTCTCCAAGATATTTAACTAAATTTAGAGTAAACTTAAATATGGAGATTACAGTATTCACATAATTGAAACAAATTAAGTTTGGTCAAACCTATTAATAAAGTGCCTCTTTTGAGCCAAGTATGAATGGTCACACTTCAACTATAAGACTTTATTATTCAAGAAATGGGATTTGGATTTGGATTTAGTATTTGAATATTGGAACATTGTGACAACAACTATTATATAATGGTTTGATATATTGGGATATAATCATAACATCAATACTTGTTATGTTCTATATTAACATGTTTAATCCTAAAATAATCTTATTATTCTAAAAGTTCATAGTCAGTTATAATCGTGGGAGCGATTATAAAGTAAGACTAATATGAATTGGATTGGTTGAGTATCATCGGGTGAAAATAGGCAAGTAATTGTAACCAAGTTTCATAGGTACTTGTCGGAGAACTGGTATTGAACTAACCCGCATCAAGATCACCTCAGGGATCGCTATCATGAGTGATACTTGATTAAAAGTTACTATATTTGTATCCTTAAAACCTGGCATACATAGTGGGACATAAGTATTAGGAGTGATGTGCTTTGATATGGTCAAATACTGGTCCTTAACCGGTAAATTATAAAATCCATTTTCAGGTATGGTGTGAACTATGCAAGAGGCTTACGTAGTCAAGATGAGATTTGTTGCTCTTATATGTTGAGAGTTAGACATTTAAGGTGCCTTACAAAAATTTGAACACCTAATGATACTGCTCACAATCCATATCTCATGTTTAACATGATGTATATGACAAAGGGATAAATGATAAACTTACCTTATACACCAGTTGTACCTTTGAGATTTTGGGAATTGGTCTTTGATAAAATGTGTCACAACCCGAAACTTCTGTCTCGCACACTTAGCCATCTCAATCAAAGTTAAACATGCTTCGTTGACTTCTGGCACTATTGAGGGTGAGTTTAGGAATGAGTCAGCAAGTCGTATACTATCAAAACAGGGCCATACACACCCTTAGAGGGAGTGTACGGCCGTACACATGGGTGTGCGGCCGCACACACACCTCCTGGCAGCACACTCCTTTCTAGGCAGCACACCCACCCTATATAAAGGGTAGACCCCTTTACTTTCATTCCTTTAACATTCTGGCAACACACAACACCTTTTCTCTCAAGACTCTTCAACCGAAAACCCTCCCAAGGCTTCAAAAACGTGAGTAATCCATCCCTTAGCTTGTTATACTTGAAGAACCTCTTGATCTAGTCCTTGAATCCTGAAATTACCGTCATGTACTTCATCTCATTGAAGGAGTGCGGCAGCACACTCGTGTGTGCGACAGCATACTCCTGTGTGCGGCCGCACACACATTTATGTGACTATACACACACACCATATGACCACAAACCCATTTCTAAGACCCTAAACTTGTACTACAACCAAGTATGGGCCTAGGACACTTCATGGAATGCAAGTATGGACCTTGAAAACACCTTTAAAGTGGCCATACACCTCACTCATGCAATCCTTTGAGGTCCTAACACTTAGTGCAAGTAGTCCTAAGTTCTTAGAATGGTTCTTCATCACATCTAGTGGTGAAAAACCATCATTTGACTCCTTTATGTTTGATTACATGTTAATTAGGATCAAAGCATGTTCAAGGCTTCACTTGAACATCCAGCATTTCGTGTCGATCCTTCATTCAAATCACCCGAGGTGAGTTCATATCCCTACATTTTTTCGTATTTTTATTGTTTTCAGGGGGGGGGGGGAATACAAGCTAAACATAAATGTTTTCAAAACTCATGAAACTCTCATACTTTAACCCTTTTGTACTGTGTTGAGCATAAGGGCCGTTTTTCACTGAAATTTCATAGTTTTTCGGATTCGCTATTCACTACGTTACTCATGCAAACTATAATCGGTATAGTTTGGGATTTTATAAACATAACAAGTATAGAAACATTCACTACTAAACGTATGCACTAAGAACAGGAATAGTTTACAGTTTGCACCACTACTCTATCACATTTTTCATAACTGTAATTATCTCTACGAACGATATACATTCGGATTTTCACTACGGTAGAACGCTACTACACTACATGTAAGCTAGATTGTACGATCTTGTGAGGCTCTACTTCACTACTGTAACCTTAGGTGTACAGGGATAAATCCTATCATAGTATAACCAGAGTCTCCTGGAGGGAGAGCGTGAGATTTGTGAATAGATCTATTCGGGACTGACAATCCCACACCCGAACTGCTAGCTACAGTTGGGCAGGGATGCCCAGGGTGACAAATGTCATTTAACTCGATGCTTGAAGAACGTTGGAAAGGTCTCTAGTCATATCAAGTATGGTTATACGACTCACATTATGTATAAATCACCTTTAGTTTACAATCTGACACTCTTCGACGGTTTTATTTATACTAAATAGAACTAAAACGCACTACATATATTGGCCAAAGCCAGGGTTTTCAAACAGAACCAATTATGTAATGGCTTCACATATAAAATACTTATACTTCATGATTAGCTTTAGCTAGTCACATGATGTAGTATTTTCGCACATCACTACAGTTTTCAGTAATGGACATTCATGGTTTTATACGGAATCGATAATGCTAGATTGTAACGAACATTCATGGTTTTATACGCAATCGATAACGCTATATTTTCACTAAAGAAAATATCGGATTTTCTTAAAACAATACAAACATTTCTGCTAGCTCATCAACAAGTTTTCATTACAAACTACCACTTATGAACTCACCAGCTTTATGCTGATGTACTTTCAAAACTGCTTGTATTCTCAGGGAATTAGTAGACAGGTACTTCTAGGAGTTCGGAGAAGACAAGGAGTTAGAGTTGCGTCTGTCTATTTTCTTTTACTCAGAATAAAAACTATGTATTAAACAATGTAAACCTTTTCACATGCGTATTCAATGTCTGGTTATGTTTACTATGCTTGCAATGATACAATTGTTGTGATAATACGCATGACGTCCGCCACCCCCGAACGTTTCCGCCGTTCCGGTTTGGGGTGCCACAGATTGGTATCCGAGCCCTTGTTTATATCGAACTAAGTATACCGAACCTTACATGGTATACAACTATAAATACTAAGGGGCATAAGTGCTCTAAACTAAAAGTATGCTTTCAAAAATACAAGTATTTTTATAAAAGTATATAAGCATACCCGAGTATCAGAATACGTGTCGTAAGTAGAACAAAACAAAAGTATTTGGACGTTGGACATCGCGGTTAAACCTAGGTAGTTATGTAACGCTCTAAAAATTTCAACCAATTTAAACTTTTCAAAAACAACCCACATTCATTAATCTAAAAATTTCAACCAATTTAAACTTTTCAAAAACAACCCACATTCATTAAGTTATTACAAAAAGGTTATCAATACTTTTATTATCAGAGTATTCCCCAGAACCATGTCATAAAACATAAACATGAGGAGCAGTACGATCACGCCTTTGCCTTGCCACGGTCTCCTGAAGTACCTGAAACAATAAACCACAACTGTAAGCCCGAAAGCTTAGTGAGATACCCCCAAAATACCAACCACAATACCATACACACATAATATCATAACCAGAACAGAACAGCCATGCACTTCGGGTCTACTGTGTGACTGGTCCGCCGCACGGACCTTCAATCCACCTGGTCCACTCCCTGAGTCTACAGTATGACTGGTCCGCCCGCACCAGGCCTTCAGTCGGCCTGGTCCACTCTCCGAGCCTCGACACGTCTGGTCCGCCCTCTCGGGGCCTTCAGCCTATCCGGACCACTCGCTGGGCCTTCGGGACAACCGGTCTGCCCTGGGGTATGTTGGATTACAGCACAAAGCAGGACCCACCTCAACCCAACCCCAGTCCAACAACCATGTGCACATAAACATACAATCATATATCAATTCACAACTAATCAAACCGATCTTAGCAGATCACATATATAGTACATCCCTACCAGGATTCCGACCTAACCGGTCACTAGCATAGCATCATCCTATAAACCAGGATACCGACCCTAACCAGGTCTCTAACATATACCATCCTAACTACCAGGATGCAAACATAACAAAGCAATAACATAACAAAAACTACCCGGATTTCCATCCGATAAAGGGTCGGCCTTGGTGCCTTAGACCCTGTTGATATAGTGAGGATAACTCACCTCGCAACTGCTGACTGAAAAGATAAGATCACGCTGCTCCAACCTCCGATACGAACTCCACCACTGATCAATACCAAAAGACTGAACTCAATAAATACCAATAATTACCAAAATACTCCTGGAAGTCAACTGATCAAGTCTTGGTCAAATTCAAAGTCCTCAGTCAAAGTCAACCCTCCTGACTGACTCTACTCGTCGAGTCAACCCGCTGACTCGTCGAGTCCCTGTACTCAGAAACTCCCAATCCACAACTCAACTCGCCGAGTCGCCCCAAGACTTGCCGAGTCCCACAAACTCTGAGTCACTTCCTGCTCAACTCACCGAGTCGTCCCTCGACTCACCGATTCACAGCTCAACCAAAAAGGTTAGGACTTCACGACCAGACTCGCCGAGTCCAAGGCAATCTTCAACAGACTCGCCGAGTTGTTCTTCCAACTCGCCGAGTTCCTGCCTGTCTTCATGAAACTCGTCGAGTACACTCATGTGACTCGCTGAGTACCTCTAGTTCTTAATCCATATAGTGGCTTTCTAAGCCATGCAGGGGCTCCAATCCATAGATCTACTCTTCTGCAACCCACCCGTCACGTAAAGTAGCAAACTTTACGTGAATCCAAAGAGATCTAAGCATAAAACACTCTAGGGCTAGGGTTTGGGACAAAAGAACTTCACCAACAACTCTTGGGCATAGACTTAATGGCTTCTTGGATAATTAACAGCCTAGATCTGAGGTAGCATCCTCAGATCTAACTCCAAACTCGAGATGGACCTTATATATGCCCCAAAAACCCTACAATTGATAGATCTAGGTGCACAAAAGCTCAAGAACAGATTATTACCTCAAATACAAGCTCCCACTGAAGTAGACCTCGGATCTATGTCCCTTTCTTGCTGCAACCCCTTTGCTCTTCAAGATTTCCTTCCTAATCCACTTATCCAAGCTCCAAAATGTGCTCCAATCTCTCACTTATGTCTATTAGGGTTTCTGGAACTCAAGGGAGGGTAAAGAGGCTGGGGAGAGGGTATTATGTTCTTTATATAGGGCTCAACCCCCGGGATTAGAGTTTTCTCCATACAACACTAACTCACCGAGTCCACCCATGCGACTCTCCGAGTTGGTCACTTAACACGTGACCCGAAACGTGACTCGACTTGCCGAGTCTATCCATCAACTCGCCGAGTCGACCTTCTTATTTACCCTTTTAACCCTTCAACTATACTTCTGAATTTCCGGGATGTTACAAGTTATGTAATCATGTTTAGGGTTAATATAGCCTGATCAACTATATTCATTCGAGACATGACCAACATGTGCTTGGGAGTGACTGAGGTGTTGTAGCAAGCCTAAAACTTACCTAGATACCAGAAGAGTTTTAGAACCAAACAAAAGGATTAAAATACTATAGGAGTATTTTAGGATGCTACAACAACCGAACTGGAGTTTACTCAGGAGAATCAATCATGTAACTATAATACATTAGAAGTATTATAGATTCGATGCTTATTAACTATTCCTTTACCCTCGCCTCGCGTAGATAGCATGGTTGGATTCCATCTTCCTGGTGACCCGTACTTTCCTAACCAAGGAGATGATGGATGGATCGAACCAGAAGCAGAAGGAAACCATGAAATCCCTTTTGACGATGGCATGGCCGAACCATTTCCTGTAGAGAGACTGACTCGGAACCAGAAGTCGAAAACTTACCCCCAGTGGCCCCAATACCAAATCCCAACCCTCAGCTTGTACTCAAAGGCCCAACGCCTATGTGGGTTGGAAGCCTGGATAGGTGGAGTCATGAACAAGGCCAACCCCGCCCGTACAATGGGGTTCACCGCTTCCATAATGTGGACGGAGGAGGCTCCGCAGATAGATCCCTTCCAATCATAGTCCGCCGAGTGGCCCGCAATGTCGAAATGAACGTGGCGGCCATTCACCGAACTGTGGAACTCGAGGCAGACTTAGATGCCAACACAAACCATATTCGCAGCCTCGAGGTTGCTCATGGGAGGATTTAGAGAGACCATGAAGCCCAACAGCGAGAGCTAGCTGCAACTCGAGCTAAGGTCGTAGAGCTCCGAGCACGCCAATCAGTATACGAGAGTCGCCTGCTTGAACTGGAGCGCCAGCTGACTAACCTAAGGTTCCACCCGAGAAGTGCCCATCGCCAGTAGGGAATATTCTGCTTGTCCTTCCTTTTGGTTTAAAGGATAGCTTTCCTATTTATGTTCTAAGTAGCTCCTTTCTCTGTAGGCATTCTTGTCTTGCAAGTACCGAGACACTAGTTCTTTATGTTGTCAAATTGTTCCTCTGTTGGTATGTGGTAGACCACCTCCTAGGTCAAATTTTTCCAAACTCTATGTAATCTTGATATCGGCAATGGTGGCAACTATCATATTTCAGTTGAAGATTTTCATTGTCAAAAGTATATCTTAGATCGATAGCATAAAGAGTAAGCAACTTTATCAAGGTCTCATAACTGTTTTGTCCTCAAAACATGAATCATAAGATATATTCAAATGATTATTCCTTATCCCCATCATTTTCGTATCAGCTTCGATATCCTAATCGGCACGGAATGGTTAAGCCTCAAATCGTGCTGATATCATTTCTTGGAGAAATCGAAAAAATCCTCACTGATCTCAGTGGCAAGATTTTTTCGAACCTTCGTATCATCTCCTGCGCAAGAAGTTAAGGACCTTGAGAGCGCTTCCGAAGTCTACAACTTTCCCAAAGTCTCCCCCAAAGACATTCCAGGCATTTCTTCCGAGTGCCAAGTTGAACCCCGTATTGACTTGATCCTCAGAACTACTCTTATAGCCAAATCTCCATACCGTTTAGAGCCGACAGAGATGTGAGAGTTACTCAGCCCGCCCAATGAGCTGAGTAACCAGGAGTTCGTAAACTTATTGTATGTGAACTTTGTATGCTCGGCTCTTTTCTATCATAGCTAAGGCTACATCATGGGGATGTGGGTCGAATCACTGAGATTCAGATAGAAAAACTGAAAATATCAAAGCATAGATAAAAATCTAGGATACAACCAGAGACAACCATTGTTGCTCACAAGCTTCTTTTCTTGACATGTAGCAGAATCATGCCTCCGAAGGAACGTACCCAACCCCCCAATAAGACACCAGTCCTTCAAATGGACTCAACTACGTTCCAAGCTACTGTCACAGCAGCCGTAGCAGCAGCCCTGGCTGTTCATAATGCTAACAACCCAAGTGGGAATGGGAACAGTTTCCACATCTCGAACTGTAGCAACACATCAGGAAACCAACAAGCGCTTATCCAGGTGGACACTCCAACTCCCAAACCTAAGAGCACTAAATGAAAATTTTGGAACAAGAAGGAGCGCAAGTTGTCTCAGAAACTTGCCAAGAGACAACAACCCGTGATAACTCCTACAACCACAACATCCACCAGACCGGTGCCAACATCAGTGCAACGATATGCTGGAAAACTTCCAAATTGTGAGGAATGCAACTTCCACCACGTAGGAAAATATTGTGAATCAAAATGTAAGAACTGCAATAGGCAAAGACACGCGACTCGTTATTGTAGAGCACTAGCACCGTCAAACGCTTTGATTTCTGGGGAAAAGGTGGGTCAGGTTTGCTACAATTGTGGCGAACCCGGACATTTCAAAAGAAATTATCCAGGGGCTAAGGATGGTCAGAAGGCTCGCTTCGCGAAAACCCCGACTCAACATATCACTTCCACTACCGACGCTAGCATAGTTCAAGTGTGCGGTACATGTGGCAAAATGGGACACATCACAATAGACTGCGCGACAGAAAAGAACAATGAGGAAACCGGAGGAGTCTGACCTTAGTGAAGAAGGAAGCATCGAAAGACCCTGCCTTGTTTTGGTACGTTTTCGAAAACCCCAATAGTTGTTCATAATTGTGATTACATTCTCGTCCGAATTGAATCACGTAATCCTTATAAGGTTTAAATCCCTAATAAGACAATCATGATAGCTTAAGTGGATGCGTTAGGGTCAGTGGTAGTTATACATGACTCGAATACGCCGAGCAATCATAGGAAAATCTAGTAAGAACCATCCCATCAAGAGCCAATAGTTTCAAAACATCTGGACCCTCGCATTAGTAGTACCCACAAAGTCCAAATCAAACGCAGAAAATACCAGAGACGCTCATTTACGGATGCCAACATGCTAGCAAAACGATCCTCCCAGACTAACCTGATGCACGATTCTACGAAACCATCCTGTCTAGATCGACTGAGTCTATGTTATACCAAACCCTTTTGACTTAAATCATCCGATCGCGAAACTCCCGTCGCTCGTGACGACAACTAGATGCGAACTTCAAAGAATTCATATCTCTTCAAAATCTGAAGGTATTCATACGAAGATGTATCATTCGTAAAGAGAAGGACAAAGTAAGAGAACCATCGGATAATTGAAGATGTGTCATGGGACCCACATCTATCCTTAATTGAACCTTCTTGCAACAACGGCGACCTTTCCAGTAGCAAGGCTACGCCGTTCGAAGCCCTCTGCAGCCATAAGTACAAACCCCATATGTGCTGGGCTGAGGTGGGCGACACGCAAATAGACAAGAGTCAAGTCCCCGACAGCACTCTCACGAGTCCTGAATTCACAAGAGGGATGGAAGAAAAGACCGTACAAAAGGGGCTATGTCGATAATGGACAAAAACCATTGGAGTCCCAAATTGGCGAACGTGTCTTTCTTATAGGTTTCACCCTAAAAAAGCCTGATATGCTTTGGAAGGCGTAGAAAACTAAATCCAAGATACGTTAGACCATCCGAGATCTCTACTAGGATCGGTCCCATAGCGCACAAACTCCAGTTACCTCGAGCGCTTAGCAACGCTCATCTCGTCTTCTCGTTCCAAATCAAAATGAGTGTCCGGCCGATGAGACACTTACGATTTCCACTCGACAGCCTCGAGTTGGATGAGAGTCTACACTTTGTGAGAGAATTATCCGGGCTCATGGATCGAGAATTCGAGCGAACGAAATAACGTCATATCCCGATCGTGAAGGTCCACTAGAATGCCAAGCAGGAACTTGGATTCACTTGGGAGCGCGAGAGTTCCATGAACCTTAAGTACCTACGTCTTTTTCCCAAGACCATGAGTTATACTCATATTCTTGAATTTTAGGACAAAATTCCCTCTAACGGGAGGATGATGTGACAACCCGAAACTTCTGTCTCGCACACTTAGTCATCTCAATCAAAGTTAAACATGTTTCGTTGAATTCTGGAACTGTTGAGGGTTCGTTTAAGAGATTTTAAGCTTGTGTATGACCAAGGGTGAGTTTAGGAATGAGTCAGCAAGTCGTATACTATCAAAACAGGGCCATACACACCTTTAGAGGGAGAGTATGGTCGTACACGTGGGTGTGCAGCCGCACACACACCTCCTGGCAGCACACTCCTTTCTAGGCAGCACACCCACCCTATATAAAGGGTAGACCCCTTTCCTTTCATTCCTTTGACATCCTAGCAGCACACAACACCTTTTCTCTCAAGACTCTTCAACCGCAAACCCTCCCAAGGCTTCAAAAACGTGAGTAATCCATCCCTTAGCTTGTTATACTTGAAGAACCTCTTGATCTAGGCCTTGAATCATGAAAGTCCCGTCATGTTCTTCATCTCGTTGAAGGAGTGCGGCAGCACACTCGTGTGTGCGGCAGCATACTCCTGTGTGCGGCCACACACTCATGTGTGCGGCAGCACACACATTTGTGCGACCATACACAAACACCATAGGACCACAACCCATTTCTAAGACCCTAAACTTGTACTACAACCAAGTATGGTCCTAGGACACTTCATGGAATGCAAGTATGGACCTTGAAAACACCTTTAAATTGGCCATACACCTCACTCATGCAATCCTTTGAGGTCCTAACACTTAGTGCAAGTAGTCCTAATTTCTTAGAATGGTTCTTCATCACATCTAGTGGTGAAATACCATCATTTGACTCCATTATGTGTCATTACATGTTAATTAGGATCAAAGCATGTTCAAGACTTCACTTGAACATCCAGCATTTTGTGTCGATCCTTCATTCAAATCACCCGAGGTGAGTTCATACCCTACATATTTCCGTATTTTTAATGTTTTCAGGGGGGGAATACAAACTAAACATAAATGTTTTCAAAACTCATGAAATTCTCCTACTTTAACCCTTTTGTACTATGTTGAGCATAAGGGTCGTTTTTCACTGAAATTTCATAGTTTTCCGGATTCGCTATTCACTACGTTACTCATGCAAACTATAATCGGTATAGTTTGGGATTTTCTAAACATAACAAGTATAGAAACTTTCACTACTAAACGTATGCACTAAGAACAGGAATAGTTTACAGTTTGCACCACTACTCTATCATGTTTTTCATAACTGTAATTATCTCTACGAACGATATACATTCGGATTTTCACTACGGTAGAACGCTACTACACTATATGTAAACTAGATTGTACGATACTGTGAGGCGCTACTTCACTACAATACCCTTAGGTGTACAGAGATAAATCCTATCATAGTATAACCAGAGTCTCCTGGAGGGAGAGCGTGAGATTTGTGAATAGATCTATTCAGGACTGACAATCCCACACCCGAACTGCTAGCTACAGTTGGGCAGGCATGCCCAGTGTGACAAATGTCATTTAACTGGACGCCTGAAGAACGTTGGAAGGGTCTCTAGTCATATCAAGTATGGTTATACGACTCACATTATGTATAAATCACCTTTAGTTTACAATCTGATACTCTTCAACGGTTTTATTTATACTAAATAGAACTAAAACGCACTACGTATACTGGCCAAAGCTAGGGTTTTCAAACAGAACCAATTATGCAATGGCTTCACATATAAAATACTTATATTTCATGATTAGCTTTAGCTAGTCACATGAGGTAGTATTTTCGCACATCACTACAGTTTTCAGTAACGAACATTCATGGTTTTATACGAAATCGATAACGCTAGATTGTAACGAACATTCATGGTTTTATACGGAATCGATAATGCTAGATTTTCACTAAAGAAAATATCGGATTTTCTTAAAACAATACAAACATTTCTGCTAGCTCATCAACAAGTTTTCATTACAAACTACCACTTATGAACTCACCAGCTTTATGCTGATGTATTTTCAAAATTGCTTGTAATCTCAGGGAATTAGTAGACAGGTACTTCCAGGAGTTCGGAGAAGAAAAGGAGTTAGAGTCGCGTCTGTCTATTTACTTTTACTCAGAATAAAAACTATGTATTAAACAATGTAAACATGTTCACATATGTATTCAATGTCTGGTTGTGTTTACTATGCTTGCTATGATACATTGTTGTGATACTACGCATGACGTCCGCCACCCCCGAACGTTTACACCGTTCCGGTTTGGGGGTGTGACAAAATGGCACAAAGTCGCATGTTGATGGGGGCATTGAAATGTGGCTAGAAATTCTCCACTGTCTATATTAGTCTATTATGAGTCCCGCACAAGTGGGAGATTTAAAGACGTAGTATTCTCAAGAGTCATATTAAAGTGATATCACTAATTTACATATGATATTAATGGGTCACACTAACAACAAATTGATATAATTCATTATTTATTGAAATTGATTTTAATAAATATTCAGTAAACTCTTATAATTAATGTCAAATTATTTATTTCATGGAAATAATAATTTAAATTGGCAAGTACCATTACATAATTCATATGGTTTTGTCTTCTTTTTGGGTCCTATAGTCGACACTCCTTTAAGAGACAAAGAGGATTGTCTTTGACTATTTTATTCAAAAAGTACGGTATGGCTTAAAGCATGGGGAACACTTAGGCTTTAGGTGTATGAGTTCTTAAAGTGTTCCGAACTTATGGTTTAATAATTAGCTCTATTAACTGAGGATTTCATTTTTCTTGTGTTAGACTTGCAAAAACCGTAAGTGTGCATGTGTGTGTGTGTTTCTCTCTAGTTTTGGTTTTAGATTTGAAGTTCATACTCTTGCCTTTTGCTCTCTTTAAGTCATATTTTGATATGAACTTAAAGCTTAAGAGTCTTAAGAGTTTTCTTACAAAGAACTAGAATTCTACATCAAGTTGAGTTCTTGTTGGTGTCTCAAGAGTTCCACGTTTTCCATCAACTTCCAAGCCTCCCAAGAGGACCCAAAGAACTACAAAGGTTATTATCTACATCTTATTCTTTGGTGTTTGTTTTGTTTCCAAACTTTGTAAGAAGGTCCTTTGTGACTTATATACTAGTTTTATAATTATTCAAAAATACTCAAGTCTTCCATTGCTAAAATTTTATTTTTTTGAAACTAACTTTTGAATAAAACTCGAACATATATATATATATATATATATATATATATATATATATATATATATATATATATATATATATATATATATATATAGGGTCAAGATCTTTTGCGAACATATATTTTCCTGCAAACCACTTATATATATATATATATATATATATATATATATATATATATATATATATATATATATATATATAGGGTCAAGATCTTTTGCGAACATATATTTTCCTGCAAACCACTCTTAAGTGCAAACATTTTTGTGTGATATTTTTTTTCGATAAAAGTGACATAAAGCACCAAATCGGTCTTGTAGAAGCATATTTGCAAAAAAAATCTCAATAAAATTGTTGATATACGACATGCACATACGTGTATTTTTTACGAACAATGTGAATTTACGACGTAAGTGCACATATGCACCTGTCTTATGCACATATTTTTCGATTTTTTTTGCGAATGTTTCTATATGACCTATTTGGAGCTTTATATCACTTTTTTTTAAAAAAAAAATACACAAAAGACTTCACATTTTAAGAGTGGTTATATATATATATATATATATATATATATATATATATATATAAAATAAGATGTCTAAAATGGTGAAATAATAATATATATAATATTGTTAAGTGTTGGCCGGAGCTTCGAGTGACTTTGGTTCATGAGAATGGTTTATTGTTTTGTTTTAAGAACTAAATTTTATTGAAGATGAAACTAGAAATAAACTAACAGATTACAAATAAATAGTTAGAAGTGCGTTTTAAATCCAAGAAACCCAACTACTCTTAACCTTATTTTTTGTATGAACAAACCAATTACATGAGAAATCAACTACATCATCAAAAATAATATCTTTTTTAAGAGGAACAACCCCAAACAATACCCTTTTTCTAAATCATTATATCACCCAACAAACTGTTTTTGTAGTCGATTCCAAAGCATGTTTCCTGTTATTTGAAAGAGAAAGTGCATATAAGTTCAGAAAGGGGTTAGCTAAATGGACACCCCATTTTATCATTTAGACACTCTATATAATTTTTAAGGCTTTTTTATTGGTTAAAATTGCATTGTTTTTTTGAAAAAGATGATTAAAAATAGTTAGCTATTAGTTGACTTTTGATAAAAATGTGTATAGGATATCTAAATAGTGTCTTAATAGCAGCACCCGTTCAGAAAATGTTCCATCATGGCAACACCTAGCCGACCCACCTAAACACATTTTTCCAAATAGAATTCACCACATCACAAGCAACCAACACATGGTCTACTATTTTCAACCTATCGAGCAAACAACGGACACATCATAGAAGGAACATCTGAGCCTTTATGATTTATATTAAACATTGATTCCATCTTGTACTAGAAAAGACATCCGGAAGACAACTATTGTCAATTATCAAGCGAATGTTATGCATGCTGAACCCAATAACTAAATCATGTAATATCCCAAAAATAGTAATAAAATTTTTCATATAAAAGTTAATTAAATCATCTATTAATTGTTTAAAAATCCAATACCAACCATGATATTCGAAACATCATGGTACAATTATTCAAGTTGCACAAATCATAAGGAGAGGATGTTGCTCCATTATGTCGGGCCATTTCCTTTCGAATCGGAAGTACTTAAAACCATAAACATAAACTATAAGAACAAATCTTCCTGAGTTCCTGAATGTACCACATACCGAAAATACAAATATGGGTCCCACCCTGGGTAATATTTCAACCCAATAATATGATACGTGTAATGTCGTGGGCCAAAGCTCGGTCTTACATACAAACATTTGTTGGATTAGGTGTCTAAGTTCATAACTATTTTCTAGGATGTACTTGATCCGATTAGCATGGTCCATTTGGGTTTCATGGCATCATGCATTTGGATAGACCAAAATGAGAGAAATAACACTTAAGGTTTATTAATATATTATAAGTTCTAATATATTAATAATACTATTTAATTAGTATTGATCAAGAATTAATTTTGTATTAATTAAGTGATCAAAATGTGTGACATCCCCCAAAATCTCGGCCAGAAAAGACCGATTTTCATTTATGCTTTTAAAATATTTTCAGAGTAAATCCTTTTGATTTGAAAGAGTTGCGGAATTTGTTCCCAAAAACAAAACATGATAAAACGATGTTTACCAAAGCATTTCATAAAAGAAATGTATTTTCATTATAATCAAAACTCGGGGTGTCATGTTCCGATACAGACCAATAAGCATAAACGATAACATTACAAGTCATTCAACAAATATATACAAATACAGACTTGTAAACAAAACAACCGATGGTTCATCCATCTCATGCCCTTGCACCACTTCCTGTAATACAAATAAAACTGAGGGGGTCAGGCTTGGGAGCCTGGTGAGCATATAGGGTTTTCAACCCACAATAAATAATCATATTTAATTCTCATCAACCAACAATAACCCAATTACCAATTCCAGTTATTCTCACTTTATGTCCCTAAAATATCTAACACAAGGGACCTAGTCTAAGAATATTTCATCGGGGCGACAACACATGCTTCAGGGATTCCTCAGCAATATAAGTCAAATAAGGCAACCATGAGGGGGATGGAGTACAGCGAATGAACACCCAAGTTCATTAACACCTACAGGTGGCGAGCCTACTAGTGTTCCACAAGACTGTCTAGAAAAGTCCGTGGTCGTCATCTAAACTCCGCTAGATGACTAAACCAAACAACAATGAGGCCTCTCATCTATTTATTACCCACCAACTATCTACCCATGTTCTACCCAACATATTAGTAGATAAAAATATACATTTTTATACATAATTTCAAAACCTGTATAGCATGCTCGATCAATACATTTTCCACATAACAGATGAGGCACACACACACATAACATGTATTTCATAGAGAAATAATCAGATCTATAAGATAGAAGAGAGTGAATACACATTCACACATAACACAACCAAATATATACACATAGC
This sequence comes from Lactuca serriola, assembly GCF_051521515.1. Classification (NCBI taxonomy): domain Eukaryota; kingdom Viridiplantae; phylum Streptophyta; class Magnoliopsida; order Asterales; family Asteraceae; genus Lactuca; species Lactuca serriola. The sequence goes on from NC_136410.1 coordinate 266,168,767, forward strand.
ACGTATTTTATATATAATACTTCATATTATTGTATTTGGAAGAAAATAACTATACACTCACTTGATCAGAAGATGATCGGACAGTAAAAAGTAGTAATCCTCAGCAGATCTGGAAGATCTTCACAAAAATCGAACTTCTCGCAGGCAGAGCTTTGGCTTGGGAACCGCACTTCTCGGGATCTTCGGGATCTCGGGACTTGCCTCGGGGATAGAGTATGATACCGGGACTTCGGGATGGCTTCGGGGGTTTTCGCGTAGAGCTTCAACACAAAAACGAGAGGAAAATAGCAAATGAACCCGGAACCCTCGCATCCTATTTATAGGAGGCTGGAAGCCTCAATTACGCGGGGCGTACAGCAGTACGCGGGGCGTACTGCTCCAAGTTCATAAGCACATGCGTCATCCGAAGCCACTTGCTGCGATGTCGACACCTTCGGAGTACGCGGGGCGTACTCGAGTACGCAGGGCGTACCTCGGATCAGACCGGTGACTCGTCTTCGGATAATGCCTCCGAATTTCCAATTAAAAATAAATACAATTTATTTAATAAACTTCGGAAATTCATATCTTCTTCATACGAACTCTGTTTTCGACGTTCTTTATATCCACGCGAAGGTGAGACTACACTCTACGACTTTCGTTTAGACTTCGTCGGCTAATTCCAACTTTAATTTTATTATTTATTTTTAATAGGCCAGGACAGAAACTTTCGTTATAAATTCATAACTTCTTCGTTTGACGTCCGTTCTCGCCTAACTTTTATCGCTTCGATACCAACAGTGAGATCTTCGATTCTCGTGTAGGTTGCTTCGGCTAAAAACCGCTCGATCTCAAATCGAGTATTTCGGGCTGCATACCGCTAAGTTGAAACTTCGATAAATCATAACTTCTTCATACAAAGTCAGATTTGGGCGTTCTTTATATATTCGGAAACCTCATTTCAACTACTACAACATTATCTAAAGATATCAAGTTTATTTTAAACTTAAATTTTTGACGCTTATTTTTATTCTTAATTAATCAAACCACATAATTAAGCAATTAAGCACAAAACACATAATACTCAAATAATACACTCTTATATTTTAAAACGGGTTACAAAGGTTAACCTAGACTATTACATTGCTAAAAATGGCAAGCCCGGAAACACAGGCGTTACAATTCTCTCCACCTTAGAATGATTCCATCCCCGGAATCACACGTCAATAAACAAATGCGGGTAGCGACCCATCATGTCACTCTTCGTCTCCCAGGTGAGATTCGGCCCATTCGTGTGTTTCCATCGGACAAGCACTAACCCAATGATTTTGCGTCGCAACTTCTTAGTCTTTCGGTCAACAATTGCCTCTGGTTCTTCAATCAACCTTTTGTTCTCATCGATTCTCAATTCAGAAATTGGAATTATGTCAGGAACTTCTCCCATGAACTTCCTCAAATAACACACATGAAAAGTGTTGTGAATTCCATTCAGTTCTTCGGGTAATTCGAGCTTGTAAGCTTGGTTCCCAATCCTCTGAAGAACTTTAAACGGTCCAATAAACCTTGGTCTCAACTTTCCCCTTTTACCAAATCTTATAAGTCCCTTCCACGGCGAGACTTTAAGCAAAACCAAATCTCCAATTTCAAAAGTCATCGGTCTTCGCTTCTTGTCAGCATAGCTCTTTTGACGATCTTGAGCTGCTAACATTCTTTCCCTAATTATTTTCAACTTTTCAGCAGTTTGATGAACCATCTCCGGTCCCATAAACTGCTTTTCCCCAGCCTCAAGCCAACAAGACGGCGTACGACACTTCTGTCCATACAAAGCTTGATAAGGTGACATCTTAATGCTCGAGTGGAAACTATTATTATAGGAAAACTCTACCAAAGGTAAATGTTCATCCCAATTACCTAGGAATTCCAGAGTACATGCTCTCAGCATATCTTCAAGTGTTTGTATCGTTCGTTCGCTCTGACCATCAGTCTGCGGATGGTAAGTTGTACTTAAACACAACTTGATACCCAATTCCTCTTGTAGACTTTTCCAAAACCTTGAGGTGAAACGGCTATCACAATCCGTTACAATCGTTAACGGAACACCGTGAAGCCTCACAATTTCCTTCACATAAGAATTCGCAAGATTTTCCATAGACCGTTTCTCCTTGGCCGCTATGAAATGCGCACTCTTAGTGAATCGATCAACGACCACCCAAATCATGTCGTGACCATTCTTTGTTCTGGGTAGTTTAGTGACAAAATCCATAGCAATGTCTTCCCACTTACCCATAGGCACAGGCAATGGTTCTAAACTCCCGTACGGTTTCTGATGTTGTGTCTTTACTCTCGCACAAGTCACACACTCAGCCACATACTTTGCAACATCAAGCTTCATCGTCGGCCACCAGTAGTAGGGTTTTAGGTCCCTATACATTTTAGTGCTACCGGGATGAATCGAGTACATGGTCTTGTGAGCTTCTTCCATCATAAGATCTCTGATTCCCCCTGTCTTAGGTATCCAAATCCGATCTTGGAACACCTTCAGTCCATGACTGTTTACACCGAACACCAACGTTTTACTCAAACGTTCCTCCTTTCGGTCATTTTTCTTAGAAGCTTCCTCTTGAGCTTTCTTTATACTCTCCACAATTGTCGAGACAACTTCAATTCTCAACGCTCTTGGCCTTTTTCTTTCAAGATTGACTTTCCGACTGAGAGCATCAGCAACAACATTAGCTTTACCGGGGTGGTAAAGTATCTCGCAGTCGTAGTCCTTGAGTAATTCTAGCCAGTGTCGTTGCCTCATATTTAACTCTTTCTGATTGAAGAGATATTGAAGACTCTTATGATCAGTAAAAAGTTTGCACTTCGTGCCATAGAGGTAATGCCTCCATATTTTCAAATCGAAAACTACCGCTGCCAACTCCAAATCATGAGTCGGGTAGTTCTTTTCATGCTCTTTCAGCTGTCGAGACGCATATGCTATCACCTTTTCTCTTTGGGTCAAAACACAACCCAATCGAACCCCAGACGCATCGCTATAGACAGCAAAGTCTTCAACTCCATCGGGTAGAGAAAGTATCGGTGCCTTGCATAGCTTCTTCTTTAGCTTCTCGAATGCTTCTTTATGCTTATCACTCCAAGCATAAGTAGCTCCTTTGTGGGTCAAAGCTGTCAATGGAGTAGCGATCGAAGAAAAACCTTAGATAAACCTTCGGTAATATTCGGCTAATCCTAAAAAGCTTCGAATCTCCGTGGGACTTTTCGGTTGTTCCCATTTCATCACAGCTTCGATCTTCGCTGGATCAACCATTATCCCTTCTTGGTTGACCACGTGACCCAAGAATTGGACTTCACGAATCCAAAAATCACATTTGGAGAACTTCGCATACAGCTTCTCCTTATTCAAGACTTCTAACACTTCTCGCAAGTGTCTGCCATGCTCTTCCTGGCTTTTCGAGTAAATCAGAATGTCGTCTATGAACACTATCACGGATTTATCAAGGAACGGATTACAAACCCTATTCATTAAATCCATAAATGTTGCGGGGGCATTGGTTAGTCCAAACGACATAACCAAGAACTCATAGTGTCCATATCTAGTTCTGAATGCAGTCTTCTCGATATCTTGCTCTCTTACTTTTAGCTGATGATATCCTGACCTAAGATCGATCTTCGAGAAATAGCTCGAACCTTGCAATTGATCAAATAGGTCATCAATCCTCGGCAACGGATATCTATTCTTTATTGTTGCCTTGTTCAGCTCTCTGTAATCAATGCACATTCTCATACTTCCATCTTTCTTCTTTACGAATAACACCGGAGCTCCCCAGGGCGATGAACTAGGTCTAATGAAACCTTTGTCCAATAACTCCTAAAGTTGCATCATTAGCTCCTTCATCTCCATCGGTGCTAATCGGTAAGGTGCTTTTGCTATTGGCGTGGTTCCTGGTAACAAGTCAATTCTGAACTCCACTTGTCTATCAGGTGGTAATCCAGGAAGATCTTCGGGAAATACTTCCGGATAATCACACACCACTGGAATACTCTGCATCACCTTCTTTTCCTTCTTATCATCAATCACGAATGCTAAATATGATGTACATCCCTTGGTCAAACACTTTCTGGCTTTCATTAGAGAAATGATTCCAGAATTCACTCGACATTTGTCCCCATACACCATAAACGAATCTTTCCCAAGTGGGTTTACTTTAACTATCTTCTTCTTGCATAATATCTCGGCATCATTGGCGCTAAGCCAATCCATTCCCAAAACGATGTCGAAACCATTAAGTTCGATGGGCAATAATTCCTCGCGAAACTTATTCCCATTAAGGTCGATTAAGATGTTTTTCATACGATGGCTAACAGGTACAAACTTTCCACTAGCTACTTCGACTAATAAAGCATTATCTAGTCTATCAACAGGCAAAGCTAGCTTTCTACCAAACTCATGCGAAATAAAGGAGTAGTTGGCTCTGGAATCAAACAAAATTTGAGCAGGTAATTCGTTTACGAGAAAGGTACCTGAAGCGACATCAGCTTCATCTTTAGTGGCTTCCAGTGTCATCTGGAATGCTCTCGCCTTCGGGTTTGGCGGAATGTTGGGCCTTGCTGCCTCCTTCTTCTTCGGACAGTCTCTCAAAATATGCCCTTCTTCATTGCAACCAAAACACATCCTTTTGTTGTTCGGACATTCATTGGCAAAATGTCCAACCTTTCCATACTTGTAGCAGGTTACATCCTCGCTACATTTCCCAAAGTGCTTTTTCTTACACTTATCACACCACTTCGCTTCGCCTCCTTTTCCTCCAAACTTTTTCGAATCAGATTTCGAAAATTTGCCTTTCTTACCGGAACCAGATGTTCCCTCAAACTTTCTTTTCTCACCAACCTCAACCTTGTCGGTGGTTCTTCCCTTAATCATGTTCTCAACAGACTTGGCAGCCCAGATAGCTGCCTCTAGAGTATGTGCCTGACGTATTGGCACCTCATACTCCCATGGGAGTCCCTTCGCATACCGGTCCACCTTTGTCAGCTCGTCTGGGACGATGCGCAAGGCAAACTCCATCTTATCGGTGAAGTTATTGGTGTATTCATCAACTGACATGCTGCCTTTCGTCAATGTCAGAAACTTGTTCTCTAGTTCCAACAGATTTTGAGCCGAGCAGAACTTGCGCTTGAACTGCACCAAGAATTCTGCCCATGACAATTGCAGTGGCTCATTAGGGCTTAAAGTCTTCCCTAGAGTGTTCCACCAACGAACGGCTCCACTTTGGAACTGACGCACTGCATAGATAGTCTGCAACTTACCTCTGCAGCCACAAGTCATGAAGGCTAACTCCATTTCGGAGATCCAATCCATAACCCCAATCGGATCCTCCTTTCCATTGAAGGTCGATGGTTTGCAAGTTAAAAAGTCCTTGTACTTGCATCCCATTCCATCATTCCTTCCATCATGGTTGTCTTGCCTAACTATCGGCAGGTTGGCTTGACCAACAGACCCATTGAAGTTTCCACCTTCCAAGTGCCCTTCATTTAATACAGGCTCTTCTATACGAATTGACAGTTCTTCACGATTCTGTTGAAGCAACCGTCTAGTTTCATCCATCTGACGATCCAACATCGTCTGAATCATCATTTGCACACCAGCCATGGTTATTGGCTCAGGTGCTGCTGCTACGACAGGTATTTGTTCAATCACGGGTGGTTGATTCTTGTTTTCATCAGCATTTCCAACTCCACTCCTCGTTCTCACCATTTTTGATCTACACATCGAATAAGGTGAAATTAGATCCTCAATCACAATAGATATTCAAATCATCCTTATCACTCCGAAACGTTTACAAGCTAGTTCTAATATCGTAGACGTACGCTTAGAATCCTACACACATAAGGTTTCTAGATCCGGTCGGCAACAGACCATAGATCCGAACAAATAATATCATATATGGCAACATATAACACTTAGCACATAAAAGCATTTTAGGCAACTTTCCTAAAATAAACTAGTGCTCGTGTCTAAAACATAACCGACACGCATCTCAAAATTTCACTTAGCATTCTAAGTTTAAGTCTAGAAATCCTACAAATTCCTAGTTCGCTTAAACTAATGCTCTGATACCAACTGTGACATCCCCCAAAATCTCGGCCAGAAAAGACCAATTTTCATTTATGCTTTTAAAATATTTTCAGAGTAAATCCTTTTGATTTGAAAGAGTTGCGGAATTTGTTCCCAAAAACAAAACATGATAAAACGATGTTTACCAAAGCATTTCATAAAAGAAATGTATTTTCATTATAATCAAAACTCGGGGTGTCATGTTCCGATACAGACCAGTAAGCATAAACGATAACATTACAAGTCATTCAACAAATATATACAAATACAGACTTGTAAACAAAACAACCGATGGTTCATCCATCTCATGCCCTTGCGCCACTTCCTGTAATACAAATAAAACTGAGTGGGTCAGGCTTGGGAGCCTGGTGAGCATATAGAGTTTTCAACCCACAATAAATAATCATATTTAATTCTCATCAACCAACAATAACCCAATTACCCATTCCCGTTATTCTCACTTTATGTCCCTAAAATATCTAACACAAGGGACCTAGTCTAAGAATATTTCATCGGGGCGACAACACATGCTTCGGGGATTCCTCAGCAATATAAGTCAAATAAGGCAACCATGAGGGGGATGGAGTACAGCGAATGAACACCCAAGTTCATTAACACCTACAGGTGGCGAGCCTACTAGTGTTCCACAAGACTGTCTACAAAAGTCCGTGGTCGTCATCTAAACTCCGCTAGATGACTAAACCAAACAACAACGAGGCCTCTCATCTGTTTATTACCCACCAACTATCTACCCATGTTCTACCCAACATATTAGTAGATAAAAATATACATTTTTATACATAATTTCAAAACCTGTATAGCATGCTCGATCAATACATTTTCCACATAACAGATGAGGCACACACACACATAACACGTATTTCATAGAGAAATAATCAGATCTATAAGATAGAAGAGAGTGAATACACATTCACACATAACACAACCAAATATATACACATAGCACGTATTTTATATATAATACTTCATATTATTGTATTTGGAAGAAAATAACTACACACTCACTTGATCAGAAGATGATCGGACAGTACTACGACTTGCAAAAGTAGTAATCCTCAGCAGATTTGGAAGATCTTCACAAAAACCGAACTTCTCGCGGGCAGAAGTTCGGCTCGGGAACCGCACTTCTCGGGATCTTCGGGATCTCGGGACTTGCCTCGAGGCTAGAGTATGATACCGGGACTTCGGGATGGCTTCGGGGGTTTTCGCGTAGAGCTTCGACACAAAAACGAGAGGAAAATAGCAAATGAACCCGGAACCCTCGCATCCTATTTATAGGAGGCTAGAAGCCTCAATTACGCGGGGCATACTGCTCCAAGTTCGTAAGCACATGCGTCATCCGAAGCCACTTGTTGCTATGTCGACACCTTCGGAGTACGCGTGGCGTACTCGAGTACACAGGGCGTACCTCGGATTAGACCAGTGACTCGTCTTTGGATAATGCCTCCGAATTTCCAATTAAAAATAAATACAATTTATTTAATAAACTTCAGAAATTCATATCTTCTTCATACAAACTCCGTTTTCGACGTTCTTTATATCCACGCGAAGGTGAGACTACACTCTACGACTTTCGTTTAGACTTCGTCGGCTAATTCCAACTTTAATTTTATTATTTATTTTTAATAGGCCGGGACAGAAACTTTCGTTATAAATTCATAACTTCTTCGTTTGACGTCCGTTCTCGCCTAACTTTTATCGCTTCGATACCAACAATGAGATCTTCGATTCTCGTTTAGATTGCTTCGGCTAAAAACCTCTCGATCTCAAATCGAGTATTTCGGGCTGCATACCGCTAAGTTGAAACTTCGATAAATCATAACTTCTTCATACGAAGTCAGATTTGGGCATTCTATATATATTCGGAAACCTCGTTTCAACTACTACAACATTATCCAAAGATATCAAGTTTATTTTAAACTTAAATTTTTGACGCTTATTTTTATTCTTAATTAATCAAAACACATAATTAAGCAATTAAGCACAAAACACATAATACTCAAATAATACACTCATATATTTCAAAACGGGTTACAAAGGTTAACCTAGACTATTACATTGCTAAAAATGGCAAGCCCGGAAACACAGGCGTTACAAAAGGAAACTAATTAAATATATAGGTTGATTATGTAAATCATCCATACTAATATAGTGGGCTAATGTTTCATGGATTATCATGTTGGGCTAAAACCCATAGGATGTTCCATGGAGGCTCCATGGTGTTCTTGTACCCATGGATCCAAGAAATGAAGAGTCATGTCAATTAAGGTTTACTTGGTGTAACCCTAATTATGACACACTATATAAGCAACATCTTGTAGACCAAAATGGGTTCTAGCTAGTGTAAGAAATAAGAGAGCATAGCTGATTCTAAGTGTGTGACATTTCTCTCAAGTTTATTCCAAGTGCATTTGGTGTTGTGTGAAACATTTGAGGCATCACACTTAGGGTGCTAGGCTTACAAGGTTCTCAAGGAATCCAAAGTACTACAAGGTATGTTTTCTTACTATCTTTTATGATTAAAAGTTCCCTTGTAGGCTAGATAGGTTAAGAACCTTGGAAAATCAATTTTGCATGTATCATAGATAAAACATAGATCCAAGGTTTCTAGGGTTGCATGTACACCATAAGAGTGTTAGAATGCTCAAAACCCTACAGTAGTATCAGAGCCTAGGCTTGTTTTCTTGTTATACTTGCAAAATTGGCTGAAAAATCGACGTTTGTTGCTATCTGCTCAGCAGACTCGCCGAGTCCATGAAGGGACTCGATGAGTCCAAGGCTAAACTCATCCAACTCATCAAGTTGGTTCATGCACTCGACGAGTTGGACCCCCAGACAGCATATATTCGACTGTTTTGGATGGAATTGGACTACAAACATTACCCTAAGCTGTTTTTCAACTTATAAACCTGTTTTTGATGTGGTAATGTTCATGCTAATCCAATTTCAAAGATAATTGTCAATAGATTCATGTTTTGTATTAATTTAATGATTAGGCTAATTACATGAAAAAGTTTGATTAAATTATCTTTTTCTTATAAGTTGCTTAGATTAATATAAAAGTTATTTGAAATTGTTGTTTTCAATCCAAATTAATCTAAGAGTTGGTTCTAAAATGTGTTCTTGTAACTTGTCCTCAAGTTATATGAAAAGTCACATTTAAGATTCATAAAACTCATAAATATTTCCATAGGTTATGAACAAAGAAAAGTCATATTCTTTTAATAGTTTAAAGTCTTCCATAACTTGCCCTCAAGTTTTGGAATTTGAAAAGTTCTCCCTTATGAATACTTTAATTCCAAGTTAAACCCCTAGAATTTTAAAAGTTAAAATTCAACCCTTGTACTTAATAATATTATAAGTTAATAATATATATATATATATATATATATATAAGAACAAGTCGTTTTACGGTTAGTAGGCCTCATTCACGAAGCCGGTCTATAAGGGGGTTATAAGGTTTCTGCCTATAAAATGGTAGCTTAATGGGTGACCACTCTCACCCACCGCTTCCTTGATCAGTGGAGGGTCGTTAGCCGAACGGGTAGGACAAGGACTAGAATTCTCCCTTCATTAAAAGTATTAATGATAAATATAAAGCAACTAAATGTTTTGATAATTCCCAATCTTAGTTACTTTAGGAAAATGTGAATAAGGTGCTAATCCATGAAATTACACTTTGCAATTTGCTTAAGTCGGTTAGTGGAGCGCGTGTGGTTAACCGGCACACTAGCTGGACTTAACAAGGTAGGCAAAGGGTAACTTAATATTTATCATAGTATCGGCGGAGCGCGTGTGGTTAACTGGCACATCGATTAAGGGGTAGATATTAAGGGTACCAAGTAATTTGCATGGTTACTTCACACCTTGTTTTGTGATCCTCGGCATCCTAGTCACAACACCTGAAGGGCACACTCGAGATTGAAACATGCCATTGAAATTTCAATGAATCTCAAAGGATCTAGGAGTTTCAAATCTAATTAAAACCTAATAATTTATTTCGTTTTTCATGGTGGAAATTGGTGAATCGTCATTCACCTACCTTCAAATATTCTATAGCTTGGATTACGGCATCCCTCTTCCAAGTTATAAAATATTGTGTTGGGTCCTAGCCTTAATATTTCATATTTGGTGTTATATTAAGGACTTTACATCAACTAACTTGAATATCTCCCATTGTAGATGTCTGGTTTAGACAACTCTGATCTTCCCAAATCTCATGGAAATCATACTTCTCTACCTCCACCTCCTCCATTTATTCTCCCTGACCCACAAGATCGAAGACTTGAAAAATTCAAGGTCACTCAAGCCCTACTAGCAATGAAACATAAAGATGGAAGACCTGTGTGCACTCATGTCTTAGGAATGAAGTCACGCTTTGACAGGTTGAGGATGTTGGGTGTCATTGTCCCAAGAAAGTTGGCTATTGACTAGGTTCTACAGTCACTTCCTGAGTCTTATAGTAAGTTCATTAAGAACTACTATGTGACAAATCACGACATGACCCTGATAGATCCATCTTATTTGCTTGTTGTTGCTGAGTCAGAAATGATGTGGCACAATGGTCAAGCAAATATGGGTGGAAGGTCTATTTCTAAAACTTCCATGGACATTGACAATGGTAACATTGGAAGTCCAGAAAAGCTTTCTCTTCCCAATGGAAAGGGATCGGCCTTGGCCAACCCGGTTGACCAAAAGGTAAAGGGAAAAGCTAAGTTTGTGATATTCTTGTGTACCATTCCCAAAGAGTCTATATGTTTCATTGTCAATAGAAGGGGCATTGGTTGCAAAACTTCCCTAACTACCTGAAAGATCTAAGAGAGAAGGAAAAATCAAAAGGATTTGACTCTTCTTCAGGTAAGTTCATTATCTAACTCTGCTAAGTTCCTTATTGATGATTCTTAATACAAAATGTGAAGCGATTACATTTTGGTGGTTGGCAGGATCAATCAAAGGGAAGGAAACTTAAAGAAAGTGTATGTTGAATCTGATCGCGAAGATGGATCTCAATCGCATGGTTCAAAGATCGGATTCTTGAGCTACTACTTAGAGAGTTATGATAGATTGCTAGAAAATATGTAATAGCATAGTTTTCATTTAAAGTTGCATTGTAAGGAAAGTTTTTTTTTTACCGCATTTGATAAATCAATAAAAATTTTGTTTTATTTATATGTCCTTGCAATGGCACTTATGGAAAATTGACGTTTGTATGTTTCTAGCAATAATGAAGATATGAATTTGATTCTTTCGTTTGTGGTAGTGTCTAAATTTACCAAATAAGGAAAGCTTCTTATCACCCAAGTTTTCAGTTGGATAGAAACTTGGAATCATACAAGTTGTATAGTATGATGAATGAGAACTTTCAGCTTTGGAAAATTAAGACTAGTTCCTTATTGACATGTATATGTGAGTCAAGTGAAGGACTAAGGGATACAGTCCACATTCTTGTGCACTAGTCAAGGTCCACCACAAAAAGATCGTTATGACTATTCGTCATGATTTACTAAAGTTGAGTAAATATGGTTATACTTACCAGTTTAAGTATAATTCTGAAACATTGGAAACGTTTCAATGTTTTGTCGGACAAATGAGAAGAATCAAATTATGCAGAAGGATAAAAGTTTCTCAAATCTGAGAAGATGGGAGAGTACTTTAGTATCATGTTTAGTGATCATCTTAATGATTAAGAAACCATATCACGATTGGTTCTCTAAGGACATCTTAGTGCATTCTTATGGATAAGAAGAGGAATCATGAATTTTTGAAATGGTTGAATCAAGAAGATGAGTCATACTTCGTTCCAAAAACATGTCTTAGAGTCATACTCCAAGACAGTAAGTTGAGTGACTTAAAGAAAGGTTTATAACACTTGTTAAATGTAAGGGTAAAAGTGTCCTACTCTTGTACATTTGAAATTGGTAAGTTGTGATGTTTTGGATAAAACAAAGACCAACAAAGGCTAATTGTGTGAAGTGTTTATCTTGATAAAGAATCCGCACAATCTCTTGAATATTTGGCAAGAAAGTCTTATATGTCAAGAGGGCAGTGGGACTCTTAAAGATCTTGAAAAAACTTCTAGATCTAATCAACAGAAAAACCTACAGTTTATCACCAGCACACGACTTGAGGTTTATAACCTATCATGTTGACATATTCCTATTTTTTCCCATTCCAGTTAAAGTTGGATTTGCATATGAGTTTTGAGAGTTCTCGATTGGTTGCATAACAACTTGGAAGCAATGGCAGGCCCTTGTGCTGCTAGATGGCAAGAAGTTAAGACTGCACAAGTTCAATCCATAACAGTTTGGATTTGTCACTAACCTTTTCTTGTGATTATGGTTTTGAAAAATTCACATGGATACGAACACATACACTATAAAATCTAAGTGTCATAAGGTTTCTCTCCGATTCATGAAAATGATGGTGAGGAAACGCTTTCACTAAGTAGAGTTTAACTAGATAGCAATTGTGATATTTTCATTCTCAAAATCGTTAGTGGAGCGTGTGTGGTTAACCGGTACACTAACATAGACTTGTGAGAAATGGAAAAGCTCTAAACAATTGAGACTATGATTACGTCATCCCTTTTCATAGTTCTGAAATTGTTTAGACACACATGTGTGTTATCTAAGGAAAGGTGTATTATTTTTGATAAAGTTTTATCAAAGCATCTCATATTAGAAATATGAACTTTGGTAAGAAGGTCAATAAAGTATTGATTTCTAGAAGTCCAGCGGATTTCTGAGTACATGTCAAAGCTAGTGGGAGCATAAGCTTCATGCTAATAATCATCATGCAAGTAGGAGCATGATAATTATAATAAGTGTTCCAAGTTAGCAACGTTAATTATAGAAAACAAAAGGTTTCAATTGGGAAAAAGTTGTTTTGCTATAATTAAGGGAGAGGAAATTGTACTTCACTTCAATTATAAAAGCTTAGATTGAGGTTTTAATCATATTTAGTCAAGGATATACATATGAATTTCATGTTGGAATGGCTCAACATAAGGAAATTCTATATATAGGTCCATTATGTGCGTTCTAAAATTCAATTATGATTACGACATTCCTTTTCATAATCTGAATTATGAGAACTTGGCAAATAGAAATAGAAATAGTATAGCAAAAGACTGGTCTACTATCATGTCTTTATCAATCGTGTCCTATATGCTTCAGATATAGGATCAATTGCATGTGCTATAATATTCATCTGTTCTAAATTTTTCCAAATGCCCAGAGCATTAAGAGGGAAAAAGTACTAGAACTAGATATGACTAATTTGATTAAGCAATTGTTGAGGACAATCTAAGGTTTACCAAAGATTGGTTGCTCAGGGATAGTTAGAAGTATAGTGTTAATTTTGGAAGGACCATATTGACATATTCTGAAAAGAGGCAACTCTTGTTCAGGAGTAATAGTCAAAAGGGGAATATGGAAATGTTCCCACAGGTGGAAGTTAATCATTAAAATCTATGTAAGATTAGGAAAATTAATGCAAGAAGATTGTTCAAAGGCAAAGGACTTTGAATATGAGACTTTGTTTCCATGGAGTTGATCGCCGTTGGAATACTCTGTAATGTCTGTTGACAAGTCTTTGTGAATTTGTGCGTAATCATTACAAGAGGACCAATGCATATAAATTTAGAATCTACCAGATTTAGGTAAATGGTAGGAATTTGGAAATTCTTGCATTTGCGGTAAGGATTTGGTATTGTGAAATGAGTATCACTGGAATTATGTTCAATTGATCTATTTCATAGAATAAAGATCATAGACAAACTTAGTGTGCATACTTCGTGTATGACATAAATAATGTTTGGAAAAACATAGTGTGCATACTTGGTGTATGGCATGAGTAGTGTTTAGAAAAAATCATAGTGTACATGCTTGGAGCATCGGACAACTATTGTTTTAATTCAAATATAAAGTTGATAGTTTGAAACAGTATGCAATGAATGATGGGTAATCAATATGGTGATAAATAAAATATGTGCTATTATATTCATAAGTTCTGAGACCATATTGGATTCGATTATTCTTGTGTTTCACTTTGCATGTTTTGACTTCCAGAATAACTAAGTTGCTCTTCCTGAATAACTAAGTTATTCAAACCATCCACAGTTGGTCATATGTTGGAAGTAGATATGAATCAAGACTGTCATGGGTTGGCTTATAGAGGTCTAAGATGTAAGACAAAGTGGTGCTACAACACTCATGAGTGCTCATAAGTTCTAAGTATTGGATTCAACCCACGCTCACTGGTATCACTTCATGGAATTTATCTCGAGTGATCGTGAGACGGTAATATCATATAAGTCTTCAAACCTAGAGATATGACTTGTTGCCTATGAGTTGGTTATACATTGATTGTACATAAACGCATTGGTAACTCGATGTTATAAAACGTGCCTTTGTGTATGATTCAACAAGTAGTAAAACAAGCATACGAGTCGAAGTTTATCTGTTCTTTCTTGTATTAGAAGAGATATCTGGGCCCCTCGATGATTTTGTGTTGACCCATGTACCGGGCCCGGTCAAAACTAAGTTGATGTGTTCAAATAAGTTCTATGTCAAACAAATCGGAAATCGAGAAACAAACTGCTGGACAATAAGTAAGACATTGTTCCATGTATTTGTCCAACTAATATCTAGAATAGAGGATTATATGATCACTTATCTTAAATGGAATATCATCGTCACCTCAGTTCCACGAGACCTTGAAAGAGCTACGATTGCTGATCGGTTCCTGAAGTTATTCTTGCAGATATAGTTATTAAATTTATCCAAGTAGGATACTGTTGGATTAAGTGTCTAAGTTCATAACTATTTCTGGGATGTACTTGACCTGATTAGCATGGTCCATTTGGGTTGCATGGCATCATGCATTTGGATAGACCAAAATGAGAGAAATAACACTTAAGCAGTGTTGCAAAACTTGGCCTACTCGGCCAAAAAACTCGGATTTAGTCAAAATCGGCAAAAAATCGATCAAACTCGGTAAAAAATCAGACAAACTCGGTCAAACTCAGGCCTACTCGGTCTTACTCGGGCCTACTCGGTCAAACTCGGCCAACTCGGTCAAAATCGGTCAAACTCGGTCAAAGGGTCAAAACAGTCATAAAAAGAGAAAAAAAATCAAGAATTTCAAGATTAATATGTATAATGCACTTAATGATTTATTATTTAATACAAACATGTGATTATTACTACATATATATATCTTAAATTTTCAGTAATTATCCACGTAGTGAGACAATTATGTGTATTTCAGTTTTTATGTATTCACATGTATCTAATTTTGGTTATATATTTCAATCAAATTATGATTTAAACTTATGATTTTGACATATCTAATTTTCCAAAAAATATTTCTAGATGAATTACCGAATCCGAGTACTCCCGAGTACTCGCTACTCCCCAGTCAGCCGAGCAGGTACCGAGTACCGAGTTCTACAACCTTGCACTTAAGGTTTATTAATATATTATAAGTTCTAATATATTAATAATATTATTTAATTAGTATTGATCAAGAATTAATTTGGTATTAATTAAGTGATCAAAAGGAGACTAATTACATATATGGGTTGATTATGTAAATCATCCATACTTATATAATGGGCTAATGTTTCATGGATTATCAAGTTGGGCTAAAACCCATAGGATGTTCCATGGAGGCTCCATGCTCTTTTTGTACCCATGGATCCAAGAAATGAAGAGTCATGTCAATTAGGGTTTACTTGGTGTAACCCTAATTATGACACACTATATAAGCAACATGTTGTAGACCAAAATAGGTACTAGTGTAAGAAACAAGAGGGCATAGCCGATTCTAAGTGTGTGACATTTCTCTCAAGTTTATTCCAAGTGCATTTGGTGTTGTGTGAGACATTTGAGGCATCACACTTGGGGTGCTAGGCTCACAAGGTTCTCATGGAATCCAAAGTACTACAAGGTATGTTTTCTTACTATCTTTTATGATTAAAATTCCCTTGTATGCTAGATAGGTTAAGAACCTTGGAAAATCAATTTTGCATGTATCATAGATAAAACATAGATCCAAGGTTTCTAGGGTTGCAGGTACACCATATGAGTGTTAGAATGCTCAAAACCCTACAACATTGTGGGTCACCCTCATGGTTATTTCCCTGTAATGTCGAGGGCTAAATCTCGATCTTACATACAACCGTCATGGGCCACCCCATGGTCTTTCACGTAAGTATCAGAAAACTACTAGCATTCTACAATACATTTCCTAGTGGATCGACATTGGTGCCTTCGACCCACGGGTGTAGTGAGGAGACTCCCCTCATAGATAGATGAGAAACTGAAACAACATGTTGCTCCATAATTGGCCCTACTAATCAGCTTAAGAAAAATACAGTGAACAACAGTCATAATACAGATCACAATAGCATAAATACCCTTAGGTCAAACTTGGTCAAAATCTAGGTCAAAAACAAAAGTCCAAAGTCCACCCAACAAACCACCACGTCGTGGCCTCCTTGGCCACACCATGGTCACAAACCGCCAAAACAAACGGTCTGGACCAAATCACCATGCCATGTTAACCTCAACCACGTTGTGGTGATGCGTGTGGACATCTTAACCCATTAAGTCCTTTTTCCTTCAACTACAAAAACTCCAAGGCTCAGATCTGGTCCCTTCTATGATCTTAATGGGTAAAGTTTCCAACTTTATCCCTTAAAACCTTCCATAAGCCAAAATCCCAACCTCAACCGCTAATAGTAACTTAATGCATCAAGATTATTATTAAGCACCTAATCCTTAGTGTTGCACCTCCAAAGTATCAGAATAATTTCACACTCCAGAGTGACCATAAAAATCGTGGCTTTATGGACTTGCATGTCTAAAACATACCTTTTCCATTTCAGGTAAAAATAGGGTTTAATTACCAAAATCTCTTGCATGGCTTCAAGACTTGGTTATAATTCAGATCATAGACACTAAATATTCCATTTGACTTGGGGATTCATAAAGTTGCAAACTTTGTGAGATCCTATCACTTAAGTCCATCAAAATCATGGAAAAGGGGACAAAACAACATATATAGCAACATGGCAAGAAAAGGTTGAGTCATGGGCACCCACCAAGGTCCAGGGGATTAGATTAGCTAAATAAATGATGCTTTCCATGAAACCACCTCACCAAAAGCTTCCTTCTCCTTCTAAAATCAACAAAATGCACCAAGAATGAGCTCACAACTTCAATGGAGGCTAGGGTTAGGGTGTTTTAGGTGAAAGGAGGTTTGGAGGCTGATGATGAACCCTCAAATGGATTTAGAGAGGTTTAAATATGAAGGGAACCCTAAAAAATCATGGGCTTAGGCTTGATCAGCTGCCACATCGTGGTGACCGACACCACGCTATGGTGGTCCAAAAGTCACGCAACCACATTTCACTTTGCCATGTTGTGGTGGTTCCTCCACCACATCGTTGCCACCGCCAAAAATCACTAAACATCAAAAGAAAGGAATCATGAGAATTAGGGTGTTACAATTTTCCCCCTATTAAATTAGATTTAGTCCTCGAAATCACTTCTCACTACGTTCCAGGCATCCCAGATTATTAGGTCAATTCTAAAGGGTTTAGAGCATTCTAACACTCCTAAGGTGTACATGCAACCCTAGAAACATTGGATCTATGTTTTACTACATTACATGAAAATTTGATTTTCCAAGGTTCTTAACCTAACTAACATGGCATGGGGAACTTTGAAACATAAAAGCTAGTAGAAGAACATACCTTTCTTTTTGGTTGGATTCCTTGAGAACCTTGTGAGCCTAGCACCTCAAATGTGATGCCTCAAATGTTTCACACAACACCACAACTCTTGGAATAATTTTGAGAGAAGTACACTATCACTCAAAATTGGCTAGCCCTCTTGTTCTACACACATAGTGCCGATTTTGGTAGCCCATGGGGTCCTTTTATAGTTCTGTCACAAGTAGGGTTACAACATGTAAACCCTAATTGACATGGCTTTTCATATTCCATGATCCATGGGTTTATAACCTCCATGGACTATCCATGGAGCACCTTATGGGTTTTAGCCCAATTCAATAAACCATGGATCATTAGCCCACTATAAAAGAATGGATGATTTGCACAATCAACCCCATATGTTTAATTAGTCTCCTTTTTATCACCAAATTAATTCTTGATCGATAATAATTAAATACTATTATTAATATATTAGAACTTATAATACATTAATAAACCATAAGTGTCATTTCTCTCATTTAGTCTATCCAAGTGTTGCAATGCCATGCAACCCAAATGGACCATGCCAACCGGGTCAAGTACATCCCAGAAATAGTTATGAACTTAGACACCTAATCCAACAAATTCTTCTAGAACTCCGATCAAAGTTAACTCTAACATACGATAAACTTCCAATTATATTCGAACCCAACCTTCGCAGGACATGCCCGTCCTAAAGGAGAATGACTCACAAATCCACTAAATTTTATAATACGAAAAAAATTAGTACTATGCTGCCAGAAAATCTGTAAACCCAAAACTTTACCTATCCTCCATATCGGCATAAACATTCTGAAGCACAATTACTAGGACCACTCTCTACAAGCTGAACTGAAAGGTATCCATTCGATCTGCAATTTCCCAACTGATACTCTTAGCAGAAAAAATCCTTGATCATACCTTGCTGATGTAAATAAATCTTTCATATAAACAAAGGTGACTCCCAATGCGAGTCTCATCCATTTACCAACCCGGAACATAACTCACATACCGAAATCCAAAGATTTTCACTGCTCTCAAATTGAAATCTTTCAATTCCACGAAGACCTTCCACTAAAATGAGATATCAAATCCCCAATCGACTGCTGAGATCGATAGTCTGACACCTGGTCTTGATACAAGGCTCCTACTAAGAGTCTGGCTGATACGGGATACCCTAGGCTACACACCATACATATATCAACCATTGACCATAAAGTCAACCCGCTCTAAATGTGATCATATACCTTGCTCCAGCCAATTCCCACCGAGTCTCAACCACTCTGTCACAACCCAATGGGCCTCGCCCACTAGTCTCACCCAATTGAGTGTTGTACAATGTCAACATCGCCTCAGATCCAATGATCCTC
This sequence comes from Lactuca serriola, assembly GCF_051521515.1. Taxonomy (NCBI): domain Eukaryota; kingdom Viridiplantae; phylum Streptophyta; class Magnoliopsida; order Asterales; family Asteraceae; genus Lactuca; species Lactuca serriola. Next base: position 266,188,013 of record NC_136410.1, read on the forward strand.
ATACTTAAACAAGAGTAGTCAACTAAAAATATTATATGCCTCGACCTAGGCATGCGATGATACTTCCTCAGCCCAACGACCACTCCTACAATAGGCTACCTCATTCTGGTGAATGCTACGATCCCCTCACAGACTTATAACACTTCCCTGGTGGCCTATCATCCTTGAGTATAGCTATCCCGTGGTCTTAATACACTCCTGTATCAACCTACCAACCTTGTGAATGCTAAGGGTACCCCATAGTCTTACTACACTTCCACAAATGCCTACCAACCATAATGATTATGAGTCAAAACCGCATCCACACCGTAATTAGAATTGGCTCTCCACTTTCTTGCGGTATAAAATTTCTCCTTGTTTCGCACCTGGAATTATTCCCATCAATCGAAACAGTTCTCCCCACTTGGATTCAACTACACTCTGTCAACCCCATAACTGATCGACTTCCAAACCATATCACTACCTTACTATTTCAGTTTTGAGCTTCCAGGAACTAGGATTCCAAGACCATACATGCTAGGATGCCCACACCCCCATACCAGATTAAATGTTTCCCTACCCAAAGCACTTCCCGTGATACAACTCAAAATCCTTAAGCCACTTCAGTTGGTGACAAAGAACTATAACTCTCAACTGGAACATATGGATAACCAATCCAACTAACCACGTTCTAAAAAATCGACACATTCAAAACATCTCTAACAAAGTTCATTTAAATACTCTTGAAAATCCCAGCATCTAAATAAATACATGTGGTCAATTCATCACCCACACTCTAAAGTGATGGTTCACTACTACCCTTTCCCTACTAGTAGTAGCAAGCGGTTCAAAGCATGTCAACAATCAGCTGACATCCATCCCAAGTGACACAAGCGCTTCTGAATTCTGACTTCGTTGTCCCAAATGGGGTCGCCCGACTTCCACCAGTTCTTTTCCAAAAAGTTGTTGATGCAAGGACCATACCCATAATTCTGTAAACATGAACCTGGCCGCAAACTCCTTGAACTCGCATTCTGACCAATCCCTTACTCTTCTTAACCATGAAAAATTTCAACCATCTCAAATTTTAGTTACTCAAATGAACTCACTAATCCGAAAAGTTCCGACGATCTAAATCCAACTTAACTAGATGTGCCCACTCATAACTCTCGGCATGCAAAATGGCATATGCCTACCCCTCGATAATAACAACGAGGTGATCACAAGGAACTATGATTCTTAGGTGGGGACAAAACTAAACTGAACATAATGTCTCAACACTCACTCAATAAAACCAGAAGTAATTAAAATGCATGAAAGGATACATACATGTGAGGTCCTGAAGTTTTGGCTCTCCCCCTTCAAAAATCACAGTTGATGGGGTCCGAGCCGCCCCATTCAACAATAATGACATAATTCTACCTCTAGGGTGCGTTCTTGGAGAAGATAGCCCTTCCATCCGCACCTTCTGCATTTGGACTTGCCGCGCTCACACTCACGAGTTCCATCACCTTTAGCATAAATATTGTGGACCATTAGGCCTCTAGCACTAGGCATGGCAACAACAAACTGCTCAGATGTTGCGAGCAGAGTCGGATCATGAGTCTGCCTACTCTTTCCTTGTTGTCTCTCCAAACCAAGCTCCTGTTACCGAGTCACCTCGACTATCACAACAATTGCCTGAACGGTTGATATTTGATGCTCGAACTTAGCGACCAACCTGTCAATGACATGACCAATAATGCCAGGTAACTACTCGAGTAAAGTTTACAAAATCTTAGTGGCAATCCAATCATGGAATCGATCCCCTTGAAGGCATGATGCATAACCTACATTAGATCCCCCATGACAATAACTAGCAATATGATCCTCCTTACTGAAAAATTCTAGGTCTCCACAAACCTTGAGCTCCCGATGAGCCTCCAACTATCCTTCCTTGATGGTACCAAACAACACAAGAGTTTTCTCCAAAATACTGCAGGTGATCTTTGATGAGATGAACTCCCACATCCGCTTGTCCATCGACTCAATACTAAAGCCTGAGCCTGAACCAGATCCTCCTCCGTGAGTTCTCATCACCATTCTGAAAAAGCAACCACACAATAATCAAAAAATACTCATAGACTCCTCATCCCACAGACTTCCTAGATTCTCCGTGACGCCCCTCGATTCGAGTATGGATCCTATGCTTTCAGTAATACAGGCGCAATACTACCTTCCACACCTATCCATACTTTCCTCAAAAGTTATCCCAAATCCTCTAAGTTACCTTCTCAAACTGGTACACCAAGTACCGGATAAACAACATAATTAACCCACTAAAGCACTTCCTAGGCTCTCCTAAGTTGCCGACCTCACCCTACCATCAGCTGTTGAAGAACCCCCAATAATTTCAGTTAACTACTGTGTGAATACAATCACATGCAACAAAGTTTAGATAGTCCTTTGAGAAAAAGACTCAACCCTACAACAGTTAGACTTAAACGAAAGTTGTGTAATAGAGCCAAATATGTCACTTTGAGATTATTTAACCCTTGCAGCACATGACTTAATGTTTTCACTTAGTAGCTAACACATAACTAAAGGTTCCACAAAGCACAAAGCAAACAACATTCATACAGTAACACTCCAAGCCACATAACAAACAAAAGATATCCCAAGTTTACTTATTACCACCCATGATATTGAAAACATTAGAGTACAATTATTTACTCTGCGAAAATCATGAGGGAAGGATGTTGCGTCATCACGTCGGGCCCTTTCCCTTTGGAATCGGAAGTACTTGAAACCGTAAACATAAACTGTAAGCGCAAAGCTTAGTGAGTTCCCCAAAGTACCACATATCAAACATACAAATATGGGCCCAACCCTAGGGTATATTTCAACCCAATAATATGATACTTGTAATGCCGAGGGCCAGATCTAGGTCATACATACAAATGTCATGGGCCACCCCAATGGTCTTTTCCTTGTAATGCTGAGGGCCAAAATCTCGGTCTTACATACAATAGCCATAGGCCACCCCCATGGTCTTTCATGCAAGTGTCACAAAACAACTAGCATTCTACAGTATAGTTCCTAGTGGGTCGACATTGGTGCCTTCTATCCATGGGTGTAGTGAGGAGAATCACCTTGTAGATAGATGAGAAACACTGAAACAACACATTTCTCTGGAATCGACTCTATCAATCACCTTAAAAAATATATTGACCAACATTCAAAATATAGATCGCAATACCCTAAATACCCCTTGGTCAAACTTGGTCAAAATCAAAAGTCCAAAGTCCACCCAACAAGCCACCACGTCGTGGCCTCCTTGACCACACCATGATCCCAAACCGCCAAAAAAGACGATTTGGACCAAGTCACCACCCCATGGTGACCTCAATCATGATGTGGTGATGCGTGTGGACATCTTAACCCATTAAGTCCTTTGTCCTTTAACTACAAAAACTCCAAGAATCAGATTTGGTACTTCCTATGGTCTTAATGGGTAAAGTTTCCAACTTTATCCTTCAAACCCTTCCATAAGCCAAAATCCCAACCTCAACCACTAATGGTAATTTAATGCATCAAGATTTTCATTAAGCACCTAATCCTTAAAGTTGCACCTCCATAGTATCAGAATGATTTCACACTCCAAATTGACCTTAAAAATCATGGCTTTATGGACTTGCATGTCCAAAACATCCCTTTTCCATTTTATGTAAAAAATAGGGTTTAATGACCAAAATGTCATGCATGACATCAAGACATGATTATAATTTAGATCCAAGACACGAAGTATTCCATTTGACATAGGGATTCATAAAGTTGCAAACTTTATGAGATCCCATCACTTAAGTCCATCAAAATCATGAAAAAGGGGATAAAACAAGAGATCTAGCAACATGGCAAGAAATGGTTGAGTCTTGGGCACTCACCAAGGTCCAAGAGATGAGCTTAGCTAAAGAAATTATGCTCTCCATGAAACCACCTCACTAAAAGCTTCTTTCTCCTTCTAAATTCACCAAAATGCACTAAGAATGAGTTCATAACTTCAATGGAGGATAGGGTTAGGGTTTCTGAGGTGAAAGGAGGTTTGGAAGCTAATGATGAACCCTAAAATGGGTTTAAGGAGGTGTAAATATCAAGGGAACCCTAAAGAAATCATGAGCTTGGACCTGATCGATTGCACGTCGTGGTGACCTACACCACACTATGGTGGTCCGAAAGTCACGCAACCACATTTGACTTTGCCACGTCGTGGTTGTTCTTCCACCACGTCGTGCCCACCGCCAAAAATCACCAAACATCAAAAGAAATGAATCATGAGAATCCGGGTGTCACAAATCAACCTCCTACCTCTAGGATTCATGCTCAATGCTCAGTCGATGGTTGGAAATTAGCAAGAAATATGAGAAGCTCGTCATATTGTCGATGCAAAATACCACCACAAAACGGCTGGTTCCAAGACCACAACCACCTACAGAACCATATATTGTCAATGGAGTAGTGCCGATTTTGTTCAAGATGATATAACCAATGAAAACACTCTTTTAAAAACATATCACCTATCCCAAGATCATCCCAAAATCAGGTGGCTCTCCTGTCCCCAACTATTTCATGTATAGAAGAATGGGGAATAACACCTCTCTCGTGCATCGTATTTATAGACCCACCAATCCATGACCAAATCCCTTGGTTAGAATTCCTAGATTTGCAAAAATGTAACCCCAATGATAAACATACAACTCATAAAATCACCTTAATCCATAACGAACCATCCTCATTAACAAACCTTCGCTTCCACTTTTGAATTAAAGAGATTAAGAGCATCGAGATTGGCAAAAGCATGCCCCTCCTTATCTTTAGAAACCATAACAAGGTTCCAATTTACTCAAGCAAACCTTTTTCTACTTCCTTCAGTACCCCAAAAAAATTTTAGCACAAAGAGACTACAAACACTTTTTAACTTGACTTGCATAAAAAATAGGGACATGTACTAATTCCCCAAAGCTTCCAACATTGAGTTAAGCAAGATCGATTTACCACCAACTGGACAATATGATAGCCTTCCAATTAGACAATTTCTTTTTAAATATTTCCATAATTGGACTTCACCCTTTAATATTAGCCATCTTCATCTCTACCGGAAGACCAAGATAAAAGATGGGAATTCTCTTCGGGTGGCACCCCATCTAGGGGCAGACGTAGAAACGTGTAGCAGTAGGTGCACCCATAATTTTTTTTCCGATCAAATATAATAACATAAAAAAATTAAATTTACGAGTGCATTATATATAAAAAAAATAGTGTAGACAAACTTCGAAAATGATAAATTGGTCATTTTATGGACAATTTTTTGTGTATAATAAAAGGTTAACAACTAGAAACTTATGTATTTTAACAATATGGATAGTGTTTTAGTAAACTATAAATTATAGTATTAGTAACAAGTCACACACATAACAAATCTATAAACTATGCAATTTGCATTTTGGTTATTTAAAAACATAGGTATGCTTAGATTTTTATTAATGTAGTCTAACATTCGAGTGTTTGTTTTGATTCAAAATGTATGGAAACATATATGATCTTTTTTGGAGGGTAAATAAGTGTGTTATATATACTAAATGATCAAGGAAAACTTATATATTCAAAATGTAGTTTGAAGATTGGAATCCTTACTTATAAATTTGAAAATGAAATGAATTGTGCAAAACTTGCAAAAAAAGTCCTTACATATTGGTATTATAATCGATTTAATCCTTATCTCTTTTTTTTTATTCAATTAAGTCCCAAAAAACCGGTAATTATATTCAATTTAACCTTTTTACCGGGTCAACATGTCATCCAACTTTCAAAAATAACACTTTTGGCCGAGATTTTAAATTTTATTAAAAATTTGGTCCAAATTTTACACTTTTGTCGTAGACTTAAAATTTTATTACAAATTTGGTCCAACATTTACCCTTTTGGCCCAAATTTCAAAATTTTGTTAAGAGTTCATTCTAACTATAGTTTTATTTACAACTTCTTTTCTCAAAAAAAAATTTCGAATATGTTTTTTCTTTATAAAAGCATATTTATACAAAAAAACATATTTTCACATAAAAATCTTATATTGTCTATATAAAAACTTTTTTTAATAAACTTTTTTGTATACAAAATACCTATTTATAAAAATATGTATTTTTTAAATACATAAATATATACAAATCCATTATTATAAAAAAATGTACAAAAACTTACTTTACAAAAAAATGTATACTAATATCTATTTTCTTATAAATATATTTTGTAAAAACATCTTTATACGCACCAGAAAAGTGTTTGTATACATTTATTTTTGTAAAAACATATTTATGTTTTTTTAATAAACATCTATTTTATAATAAACACAATTTTATTCAAACTCGTTTATATATAAAATTTATACAAAACACATGTTTTATAAAAATATATTCCAACACGTTTTATAAACAAGTGTATACAAACTTGTTTTTATAAAAAAAATATTTATACATACATGTTTTTGATTAAAAAAAATATTATTTGAGAAATAAATTATCGACAATTAAATCATCCTTCTAAATGTATACTCTAAATAATAGTTATATAAAAATTAATACCACAAAATAATAAATCATATACAAAATTCAAAAGGAATTTTGATCACAAATAAAAAATATGCGTCTTCAAATTAAAAAACAAAATTTATTGTCATAAAACTTTTTTCTTTTTCAACTGACACAACGTTATATTTTTGTTTTAAATCCAAAATAATCTATCAAAATTGGTTAATTTCCAAATTATAAGTTGCCATCTTCCAAAGCAAATTAGATTTTGCTGTTATGAGTTTATCTTTTTATTACCTATGTGTCAAAGTTGTGTGTGCCATCTTACTTGTTACTAAATAGAAATAATACCGAAAGAAACTATTTGCACTTATCGCTTGACGTGGATAAAAGGTTAGTATGTATATATATATATATATATATATATATATATATATATATATATATATACACACACACACACAAATACACATATTTATTATGAAATAGGTGTTTGTATAGATTTTTTTTTGTAAAATATGTGTTTGTATACATTTTTTTATAAAAACGGATTTATATATATATATGGACTTAATAAATACCTATTTTTATAAATAGGTACTTCATATACAAAAGTGTTTTTTTTTTTAATTTTTATATAGAAAATATAAGATTTTTTATGTGAAAATATGTTTATTTTTTGTATAAATATGCTTTTATACAGAAAAACCACATTCGAATTTTTTTTAGAAAGAAAGTTGTAAAACACTAAAGTTAGGATGAATTCATAACAAAATTTTGAAATTTGGGACAAAAGGGTAAATTTTGGACCAAATTTGTAATAAAATTTAAAATCTAGGCTAAAAGTGTAAATATTTGATCAAATTTTTAATATAATTTGAAATATGGGTGAAAGGTTTACTTTTTGAAAGTTGGATGACCTGTGGACAAGATAAAAAGCTTAAATTGAATACAATTACCGGTTTTTGGGACTTAATTGATTATATATATATATATATATATATATATATATATATATATATATATATATATATATATATATATATATATATATATACGAACTAAATCAATTATGAAATCAATATATAAATGATTTTTTTGCAGTTTTTCTTAATTTGACAATGGAGTTATAATCAATTCTTCTTTGCATAAATGAGAAATTAGTGATTTTTAGGTAAAGTAAAACCGAAAGGTAAAACAAAAAAGAGATTTGTGAATAGTGAGATTTGAACCCACATTTAAGACATTGCATTAGACCAGCTCGCCAATCTAAATTTTTATTATGGGATAATGACTTAAAAATGTAATGTATTTTTTGATTTGTATATATTTTGTCACTGAGTTTTTTTTCGTTCACATTTACCCCTTCAACTTGCTAAATTGTACACGTTTAGTCCTTATGACTGATTACTCTAGGTTAGCAAAATGACTTCATAGGGTAATATATTTCTCATTTTGTACACATTTAGTCCTTAATATTTTTATACATATTTAGGTGTTGTTTGTTTTTTGTCTGCAGATCTTCTTGCCCTCTTCTATCTGTGCTACATAAACCACGCGTAGACATTATTAGCCTTCGTAGACTGTTTGTTTTTTTGAAGACTGCAGACCTTAAAATGTCTGCGCGCTCTCTTATTGACACAGATGTGGACTAGAGTCTTCTAACATCTTCAAATATCTTCTAGCCTAAAAAATACATATACCTTTATTTTTTTTTTAGTTTTTTTTTAATTTATATTTATTCCAACTTTATTAATGATAACGAATTTAAAAAAAAAAAGTTACAACACTTTAAAAAAAGGTTCGACAACACAAACATAACATTTTTAACAAATCAATAAATGAAGACTTATTATAATAATGGTCGTTGAAGTTGTTTATATAAATATGAAAAAAAATATCAATATATATTGTTATACTTTTTGTGTCAAATCTTATAAAACATTATTTAATACAGTACCGTCAATTTCTTGAAAAAATATTTATGGGACGTTTTTAATTTATTTAATTGAAAATATCGAAGTTTATTTCTATCCATTTATGTATTAAATTCTCTTGTTTCCAATTACAATGTTTACGTATAACTTTGCGATCAAAATTGTTGGTTTTTATCAAATATATACGTTAATTTGTACCATTTTTATTTTCACTTTTTATACAATAATATATAAAAGTTGATCTAGATTTGTTAATTATTTATAACAAAGTCATAAAAATATTAAAAATTAACTTTATATTTAAAAAAAATCACTTTATTTAGATTTTAGTTTATTTTAGTAGCTTGCAGATGTTAAAAAAAGAAATAGTCTTCTTTTTTCAGACTGTAGACGTTTGGTCCACCTCTTCTGCTACATAGATCTATAGATGTGGTTCGCAGACTGCAGACATTTTGATTAAAAAAAACAAACAACACCTTAGTCCTTAATATATATTGTTGTTTCAAAATAAGTCATTTTTGTTTTTATACTCATTCAGTACTTATGAATGATTTCTTCAGTTTTTTCTAACGACATCTTACGTGAGAGAATCATTGATGAGGTTTTTTTGATTGTTGATGCTTATGTTCATCGTGATCTCGATTGTTTGATTGTGTAGGTCTTGTAGTTTGGTATAAAGATCGTTAGTAAAAATATATTATATTTTAACGGGAGTAATCTAAATGAAAGTTGTAGTAGACTAAAAGACGAACACATGGATATAAAGATCGTTAAAATCTAAGATTATATGAAGAAGCTATGACGTTCAGAACACATGACCTAAGCCACCAAGTCAAGATCACGATCGACATAAGCATCAAAAGCCCCAAACACCTCATTAATGATTGTCTCACGTAAGATGTCGTGATAAAAACCTTAAGAAATCATTCGTTAGTACTGAATGAGTACAAAAAACAAAAATGACTTACTTTGCACAAAAAAAATATTAATGACTAAATATGTTCAAAAATATTAAGGACTAAATGTTTACAAAGTGAGAAATATATTACTTTATTAAGTCATTTTTACTGGTTAATCTGGAGTAACCGGTAATAAGGACTGAATGTGTACAATTTAATAAATTGAAGAGGTAAATATAAACGAAAAAAAACTCAGCTAAAAAATATGTATAAATCGAAAAATATATTACATTTTTAAGTCACTAACCCTTTGATTATATCACCGAACTTCACTAATTATATAATAGTTTTTTTAGATCACTAATTAAAAAAAACACTAATACGAAAAAATCAAGTAGTAGCTCGAGTCGGGACACACTTAAATCGGCCCATTGACCCCGTAGCAAGTGAATGCACCTCCTCAAAATCCACCCCAACTCCATAAATATTTGATGTGTGCATGTGTAGACGAAGCCCCAAAGCAAAATAAAAAAAATCCAACAAATTAATCAAACATGCAATATTCGAGAATGGTTTATTGTTTATAACTAACTTTTCAAAATTATAAATTGATAAAGAAAACTAAAAAAATATTATAATTTACATATTTCACGTTAACAACTTAATCATTTGGATCATCTATACATTAAATTTTATTATTAAAAGTGTATGACTAAAGAAAATTAAGTCGAAAGTACACCTTTTGAATAAGCAAATCAACCGGCAATTGTCCAATAACCAATTATACCGTTAGAATATAGTTTAATCTTGTAAAATATGAACTTTTCATAACTTTATCCAATATGGAGAATAAGGTTTTCAACCTTTGACAAGTCAGATTCAGAAGTTTCTCTTCAAAAAGGCGTTCATACTGAAACGTGGTCCCGCAACAATTTACATAAAACTTCCTTTTCGGCTTTACGTCATATAGAATATACACTTTTATTCTCTATTTCTTTTAGATTATTATAAATTTATGATCACATAATAAAATAATAAGTAAAAAATAGAAAATCACGTGGTTCATAAACTAGGATCGGTTTTAAAAAAATCAGATTCAATCAGAAAAATAACCGATTCAACATGTATAAGAACTAATGGTGGAGTCCAAACCGATCATTCCTTCAAAACAATTTTTTGACTAAAGTCAACTTAAATTTAGAATAAATCAGTCTATTAAATTCATTTTTATTATAACTGAAATAATAAAATAAAAAATAATAATATAATAATATAATAATTATCAATTAAAGACAACCCATTCTTCTAAATGGAGTTGGTAACTAAAATGGCAAAAGCACATTTTTCCTAAACAAATTGAATCTAACCTAACTATCTTTTGAAGATCGTCGTTCCAGTTCCACTCTTCACATGTATTTCTAGTTTCAACAATTGACTACTTTCTTTTTTACCAACCCAAAAATCCTTTTCTGTGACTCTGTCTCTTTTCCTTCCTTTTCTTTGTAAGCTAAGTCATTCAAAAATTTGAATGTAGTTTCTAAATATTCTGGTATATAACTTTTAGTATTATTTATAAATTTGAATGTAGTTTCTAAATATTTTAGTATATAACTTCTAGTATTATTTATAAAATTAAATTGGTCAGTTGACCCACCTTAGACCTACATAAACTCGCCCCTAATAATAATCTTTAATACTATATACAAAAAACTATAGCATTAAAAAATTATTTAATACCTTAAAAATAACATTAATATTTGTAGAACCAATGTTTTAAAGGGCATGTGCCGTTACATAGCTACAATGTCAACTTATGTTATTATTCTACTAAGTCGTTTAGTGACTTCATTAAGGACTATTATGTGACAGATCACGACATGACCCTCATTGATCTTTCTTATTTGCTTGTTGTTGCTGAGTCATAAATGTTTTGGCGCACTAGAAAAGTAAATTTGGGTGGAAGTTCTATTTCTCAAACTTCCATGGACATTGACAATGGTAACATTGGAAGTCTAGAAAAGATTTCTCTTCCCAATGGAAAGGGATCGGCCTTGGTCAACCCGATTGACCAAAAGGTAAAGGGAAAGACTAAGTCTGTGATAGTCCCGTGTACCATTCCTAAAGAGTCTATATGTTTCTATTTCTAAGAGAAGGGGAATTGGTTGCGAAGCTGCCTTAACTACCGGAAAGATCTGAGAGAAGGAAGAATCAAAAAGTTTGACTCTACTTCAGGTAAGTCCACTATCTAACTCTGTTAAGTTCCTAATTGTTGATTCTTAATACATGATGTGAGTAGGTTGCAATTTAATGTTTGGAAGGATCAAGCAAAGGGAATGAAGCTTAAAAGAAGAGCATACTGAATCTGATCGCGAAGATGGATTTCAATGGCATGAGGCGAAGATCGGATTTTTGAGCTACTAATTAGGAGTTATGATAGATTGCTAGGAAATATGTAATAACATAGTTTTCATTTAAAGTTGCATTGTAAGGAAAAAGTTTTTTCCGCATGTTAATAAATAAATAAAATTTTGTTTTGTTTTATTTTATATCTCCTTGCAATGACATTTATGAAAAATTGATGTTTGTATGTTTCTAGCAATAATGGAAATATGAATTTGATTCTTTCATTTGTGGTGGTGTCTAAATTTACCAAATAAGGAAAGATTCTCATCACCCAAGTTTCAATTGGACAGAAACTCGGAATCGTGCAAGTTGTATTGTAAGATGAATAAGAATTTTCATTTTTGGAAAATTAAGACTAATTCCTTGTTTACATGTATATGTGAGTCAAGTCAAGGACTAAGGAATCGAGTACACATTCTTATGCATTGGTCAAGTCCACCACAAGATCGATAAGACTATTCGTCATGATTTACTAAAGTTTAGTAAATATGGTTATACTTACAAGTTTAAGTATAATTCTGAAAAATTGGAAAAGTTTCGATGTATGGCAGAACGAATGAGAAGAATCAAATTAGGCAGAAAGATAAAAGTTTCTCAAATCTGAAAAGATGGGAGAGTACTTTAGTATCATGCTTTGTGATCATCTTAATGATTAATAAACCATATCACAATTGGTCCTCTAATGACATCTTAGTGCATTCCTATGGATAAGAAGAGGATTCATGAATTGTTGAAATGGTTAAATCAAGAAGATGAATCATACTTCGTTCCAAAACAAAAGATAAAAGTTTCTCAAATCTAAAAAGATGGGAGAGTACTTTAGTATCATGTTTTGTGATCATCTTAATGATTAAGAAACCATATCACAATTGGTCGTCTAAGGACATCTTAGTGCATTCCTACGGCTAAGAAGAGGAATCATGAATTGTTGAAATGGTTAAATCAAGAAGATGAGTCATACTTTGTTCCAAAACAATTCTTAGAGTCATACTCCAAGATTGTAAGTTGAGTGACATATCTTAAAGAAGGATTATAACACTTGTCAAATGTAGAGTAAAATGTTTTCTACTCTTGTACATTTAAATTTGGTTAGTTGTGATGTTTTTGATAAAACAAAGACCAACTAAGGCCAATTGTGTGAAGTGTTTGTCTTGATAATGAATCCGAACTATCTCTTGAATATTTGTCTGTCAAGGAATGGTTCTTGGCAAGAGAGTCTTATATGTCAAGAGGACAGTGGGAGTCTTAAAGATCCTGAAAGGGTTTCAAGAACTAATCAAGAATAAAACCTGTGGTTTATCGCTAGCACACGACTTGAGGTTTATTACCTATCGTGTTGACATATTCTAGTTTTTGTTCCTGTTCCAATTAAAGTTGTATTTACGTATGAGTTCTAAGAGTTCTCAATTGGTTGCATAACAACCTGGAATCAATGGTAGGCCCTTGTACGGCCTGGTGGCAAGAAATTAAGAATAAACAAGTTTAGTCCATATGAGTTCGGATTTGTCACTAACCTTGTCTTGCGATTATGGTTATGACAAATTTACATGGATAGAAACACATACACCATAGAAATTGAAGTGTTATAAGGTTTATCTTCGATTCATGAAAATGATGGTGAGGTAACACTTTCACTGAGTAGATTTTAAGTAGATAGCAATTGTGATATTTGCATTCTCAAAGTCGTTAGTGGAGTGTGTGTGGTTAACATGCATACTAACATGGACTTGTGAGAAATGGCAAAGGTCTAAACAATTGAGACTATGATTACGACATCCCTTTTCATAGTTCTAAAATTGTTTAGACACACATGTGAGCTATCTATGGAAAGGAGTATGATTTTGATAAAGTTTTATCAAAGCATCTCGTATCAGAAATCTGAACTTTGGTAAGAAAGTCAATAAAGTAATGATTTCTCGAAGTCCAACTAATTTATGAGTATATGTCAAAGCTAGTGGGAGCATAAGTGTTGCAAGTTAGCAATGTTAATTATAGAAAACAAAAGTTTCAATTGGGAAAAGTTGGTTTGCTATAATTAAGGGAGAAGAAATTATACTTCATTTCAATTCTAAAAGATTAAATTGAGATTTTAATCATCTTTAGTCATGGATATATATATATATATATATATATATATATATATATATATATATATATATATATATATATGAATTTTATGTTGGAATGGTTCAACTTAAGGAAATTCTATATATATTGCGTTCTCAAATTCGATTATGATTACGACATCCCTCTTCATAGTCGAATTATGAAAACATGGCAAATAAAAAATATTGTAGCAAAAGACTGATCTAGGATCATGTCTTTATGTGAGACATCATGAATCGTGTCCCATATGCTTCGGATATAGGTTTGATTACATGTGCTATAATATTTATCCTTTCTAAATTTTCCAAATGCCTAGGTAATTAAGAGGGGAAAAGGTCTGGAATTGGATATGACTAAAATTGATTAAGTAATTGTCGAGGATAATCTAAGGTTTACCAAAGATTGGTTGCTCAGGGACATTTGGAAGTATGGTGGAATTTTTTGGAAAAGGACCATATTGACATATTCTGAAAAGAGGTAGCTCTTGTTCAGAAGTGATAGTCAAAATGGGAATATGGAAATGTTTCGATAGGTGGAAGTTATTCTTTAAATCTATGTAAGATTAAGAAAAAAACTTAATGTAAGAAGGATGTTCAAAGGAATGTACTTATAATATGAGACTCCATTTCCATGGAATTGATCTCCATTGGAATACTTTGTAATGTCTGTTGACAAGTCTTTGTGACTTTGTGCATAGTCATTACAAGAGGATCAGTGCATATAAGTTTAGAATCTAACAAATTTCGGTAAATGGCAGACATTTGGAATTCTTATATTTACGATAAGGATTTGGGATTGTGAAATGAGAATCATTGGAATTATGTTCAATTGATCTATTCCACAAAGTATGGATCATAGAAAAACATAGTGTGCATACTTGGTCTATGGCATAACTATTGTTTGGAGAAACATAGTTGCATGCTTGGAGCATGGTATGACTATTGTTTCAAATTGAAGTATAAAGTTGATTATTTGAAACATTATGCAATGAATAATGTGTAATCAATATGGTGATAAATAAAAAGTGTTTTATTTATATTCATAAGTTCTGAGACCATGTTGGATTTGATTATTCTTGTGTTTCACTTTGCATGTTTTGATTTCCCGAATACTTAGGTTATTCAAACTATCCACAGTGGATCATACTTTGGAAGTAGGTATTGAGGCAGGACTGTCATGAAGGGTATGTAGTTTATCTGGGACAAAGTGGTTGTAGTGTTCATGAGTGCTCCTGGAATGAGATTCGAGTATTGGATTCAACCCGTGCTCATTTGAATTACTTCATGGATTTTATCACAAGTGAATCATGAGACGATAATATCTTATATTCTTCAAATGAAGATGTGTGAGTTGTAGTTACGCGTCAGTTACACATTGGCATATGAAAACGCAACCAGTATGCGGTGGGTAAGAGTGGATACTCATTCAATCTCCATTTTATAGGCAATTTCCTTAAACACCCCTTAGAGTCCAGCTTCGTGAATGAGGCCTACTAATGGTAAGACTGACTCTTTACTCATACATATATAATATTAAACATTTAATTCTATATAGTATAAGGGTGTATTTTACACTTTTAAAATACTAATTGGTTTAATTTATTAACAAATTACACTTTTAATTTGACTAACTTAAACCATTTAATTATGGATTTATTAATTATCTTTTAATTAAAATCTTAAAAATTAATAAAACCATAAGGTTGTAATTTGAAGTTTTCAAAATACTAGGGTTCTAGAATTTAACATTTCAAAATTAAACTTTTAATCAAAATATAAATTCCAAAACTTGAGGATAAGTTTTGAAACATTTCAAAACATTATGGTCTAACTATTTAAATTTCGAAAACTAAAACTTTTATGTTCAAAATTTAAACTATAAAACCTAAGGGGTGTATATTGAAACTTTTCAAACTTACTAGGTCAAATATTTGACTAATAATAATCCTATAGTATCCATATTTAACGAAATCCATCAATTTTGATGAGGATAACCATTCCAAACTTAAAAAATTGGATTCTAGCACGAAAAATGAATTTTGGCAATTATCCTCAATAAAATCTGGCTAGAAAATCGAAAATCTCGACACCAGAGCCCTAGACTCGTCGAGTCCACAATGGAACTTGTCGAGTAGGACCTACTCGTCGAGTCCATTCATGAACTCGACGAGTCTGCCAGTCAGAAACAAAAATTTCGATTTTCAAGATCATTGGTGGTTCACTTTTGCATCTATTCACTAGAAAAATGACCTAGGCTCAGATACCACTGTTGGGTTATGCGCATAACATCATTCCTATGGTGTTCATGCAAACCTAATTGCTTTGATCTAGGTTTTTCTAAGTATACATACAACATTGAATACCAAAGCGATGATCCTAAGAACTAACAAACAACAATCAAATTGATATAAGATTAGGATTAGAAACATTACCTTGATTGTTATGTAGAAATAACAATCACAATCCACAAAGTCCTTGAATCTTGAAAGCTTAGTGGCCCAAGTGTTCCAACCTCTAATGGAGTCACAAACACCCAATGCAAAGGCCCCTTAGACGAAATCCGTATGGGCTTCCCATAGATTTCGTCCAACCCCTTTTATTGGGAGTCCATGGCCCAACCAGAAACTATTAGATAATTACAATATCAGTCCCCTTTATTTAATCAGTCTCTTTTGACCACCAAATTAATTTCTTATCAATACTAATTAAACAATATGATTTCCAAATAATATATTAATCTTAAATATATTAATACCATTTTCAGTACAAATTTATTATTCATATAATAAATTCTACTCTCCTCTTGTCATCTTATCAAGTTGCATGAGTGAAGGAAACCCAAAAGGACCATGCTCATAATCAGGTCAAGTACATACCAAAATAGTTATGGGTTTGGACACCTAATCCAACAGAAAGGTAGTAGAGGCCTATACTACCGAAAGCACAGGACTCACACTTGGATCAGGTAAAGTCACAAGGTTACCAAGCAGCTAGTAATTGATTCCGTTTTGTTCAAGTATGTCATTGCCATCGTTTCGGTAATGACTAAGAAGATGATTGGTATTCCGACCCTAGTGTTCATATCAAATTGAGTTCAACTAAGATGAGTATGTTACGTGGTTCAGAGAATCAAGTTCGACATAGTATCTGACTTAAGCCAGAAGATTGAAGTGAAAGATGATTGAAGCAATCAATAGAGGTATCGCGATCGTTGTTAAAGAAAGAAGCTTGTAGCTAAAGGTGCTACATGCTAGAAAGTGATTATATCACATTAGAACATGAAGGAAGGTATATTTCATTCTGAAATTTGGCTCTAAAAGACCTGATTCTAAGCGTTGTATCATACAACATGAGGTCATTAGAACATGCTCCATCGGTCTGTCATGATAATCGAAGAAAAGAACTTCTCTTAAGTTAAATTTATTTAAGAAGAAGTACAAGTATCCAATAAGGACTAATTTTGCAACTCTACGGTTACAATTGAAAGTCCGACAAAGGATAAATAGCGGGTGTAAGATTGAGCACTGCCTGCAGTCAAGAAGTCCAAGAGTTAGATACTAATTCGAAGGAACATAGAGGTTAAGTTTATGACCTAGGATGAAGAGATAACATATGGGGTCATTGTACAAGCCCTGTTTCGATGATGATTCCGGGACGTAATCATCGTAAGGGGAGATAATTGTAACGCCCACAGATTCGGGCTAGTCAATTTAGAGACAATTAGTGTCTAAATGACTTTTTTTTATGGAAGATTATTTAGAATGAATAATCTTAACCTAGTTATATTATATGTCACAAGGGTTCCGTACATATAAAGAATGCCGAAATCCAAGTTATAATGAAGAAGTTGTGGCTCGTCGAAGTTTTACGGCTAAACTAGCACGACACCGCGTAATGTAAAAAGTGAATTTTCGATAAATTACTTTTTAGCCTTAGGGATATAAACGAAAGTTGTGGTATACATTAAACCGAGAGCATGCATAAAAAGGACGTCCAAATCTAACTTCATATGAGGAAGTTATGATTTTTCTAAGATTTACCCAACATAACCTAAATGAGAATTGAAGATCTTGTTAATAGGAGCTCAACGATAAAAAGACAGTCGAAAATGGAGTCCGTATGTAGAAGTTATGAATTTTAGACGGTCGATAAATAGTGTAATCTTCTCATACTTTTAATTTAAAATCAATCAAGAATTAGCTGATGGAGTCAAAAGGAGAGTTTTAGATCTTTTCAATACCTACACTTGGATATAAAGAACTTCAAAAACAGAGCTCGTATGAGAAAGCTATGGAATTGAGAAGTCGGGATGGGCTGATGCGAAGTCGGTGACGTTGGGCAATCTTAGCCATTGCTTCCTCCCCATGCCTTGCCACCAGATGGTGACACCTGGCACCCAACTCGATGAGTTGGAGGCTCAGAACTCGCCAAGTTGAGCTATTTTTCATCCTATAAATACCATGTGAGACTTACTCATTTTCCTCACAACTCAACCCTTCTCTCTCTCTCTCTCTCTCTCTCTCTCTAACTTCTCTATAAACCTCCCCCGACCTCTAGTAACTTCTAAGTGCTAGAGGAAAGCCCCCGGAGTGCCAGAAGGATCCAAGAAATAAAGCATTTCGGCTCGGAAGTTCTGTCGTTGCATAACCCAGTTCCTAGCGAAACCCCTAGTAAGTAAAATATGCTTACCATACTTTAAGTATAGCTTATGTCACTACTAGAAAATAACCCTTTAATGACACGCAAAAAATGACATACACTGAAATACGATACACATTTTTTGTGTGTCCTAAAAATAATGTCAGCTTTCCAAAAACTGAAGGATAGAGGACACGCATTTGTTCGTGCCCTAAAATTAATGTCAAACAAAAAAAAATTACAAACACGGATGATGCTTATCTTAAATGCGTGTCATGTAAAGATGTCATTTATATTTTTTTCTCATTGACGCACGTTCTACAATTTTTTAATAAATAAGGGGGAAATGAAATCCGAAAAAATTAAAAACCCCGCCTTGATGCACATCTGCACCCTCTAGATCTTCTTTTTATCCCTCCTTTCTCTAAAACCCATTCTACCCCCGATTATCGAATTGCAATACCAAAAATTACAAAACCTCGCTGAAGCAAAATCCCAAACACCCGGTGGTATTTTCCCAAAAATTCATGGATTCCCTTATGTGATTTTGGCAATTTTCATTTCCCCTATTATTCGACGCCGATCACTTCTCAAGTGGTCTTTGGAATTCGTTGTTATTGCATATGGTTCCCCTTGTTCTCCTCTACTGTCAAACCCTCGGACCAGAACGGCGGAAACGTCCGAAGGCGGGTGACTTCATTGTGTAGTATCATAACAATTGCATATAAATGAAACATAGCAAATCCAAACAACATACATCAATATAACAAGCATACATTGTTTTACATCATATTTATGTTCCCAAATTCTACACAAAAGAAACATCGGTAAGCAATTTCCAAAATACAGCAAAATAATCATGAGTCCGCGTTTCCATAACCTGCTTATTGGTTTCCTAAGAATGCAAGTCGTTTGAAAAGCGTGAACATAAAATATGTTGGTAAATTCATAATCATTTTCGTGTATAACTTCGATGGTAGTTTAGAAATCCATAAAATGCAATATTTTCTTATCAAAATAGTTGTAAGTCTTGTTTCAAAACGAGTATAGTTGCATGTATGTCTTAGTTCGTCATTATCGAAATCGTATAAAATAGTTTCCTTCAGAAAATCCAATATTTTCTGATGTATAAAATAGTAACTTTAACAAAACAACAACACTTGTGTGAAAAAGGTCTCATTTGAGGAAATCAAAACAAAGTTGATTGTAAACCGAAGGTGGAATCTATATAAATACATTTCTGATATATTCTAGTGAGTCGTTATAACCATACTAATATGACGGAGTGTCTGTTATGAAGTTCTTCAGGCGTCGGTTTTGTTCAAGACATTTGTCACCCAAGACTGACTGGTCTAGCTGTAGCAAACAGGGAAGGTGCGGGGTGTCAACCTTGTATAGATCTATACACAAATTCCCGCTCTCCCTCCAGGAGATTCTAGTTATAACTCTTACACAACTTAAAGCGTACAATGTTGTATTAATATATGTACTGTGAAGATTTGTCTGACTTAAATACTAATCAATCTTTGAGAAAATCGTGAAAATCATTATTTAATAAATAAATAACAATAATTGTAAATGTAACTAGATATTTCGTTTCGTTCGTTTCGTTTATTGGAAATTATCCGCTTTGAAATACTTATTAAAATGATCCAAATATTATCAAAACCGGCAAACAGCCCCTTTTTCTTTATAAAAGACTATATGCGACTCAAATTATCGGAAAAAAAATACCAAGTTGTGATTTATATATAAAACTTTGACTTGTGTGAGTTTATGACAACAACTTTATGACATACAAAATTTTCTATCATAAAGGCTTAAATTGTGTATTTCCTTGGTGAAATTATTTATCAATGTTCATAAATAATCCTTAATAGTTTGCAATTTGTCACAAAGTTCCCATTTTTGAAATTCCCTAGAAATAGTGTCAACTAATCAAGGTCCCTTTTATACTTCTATCTTTGGACATGAGAGTATAGTTAAAGGGGTTAAGTTGGACACAACCAAAAGTTGGGAGACTCTTTTGTACCTAAAATATCCTTTATGGGATGATTTAGTTTGTTGGTGCATGTAAATGCTCCACAAATAATGAGTGATAGTTAGGTTGTATTTTCCCTTTATTTTGTATTGTTGGTGTAAATACTCTCCCTCCTATATAAAGGGAGAGTTGGTCATTTATTTCTTTAAAAGCTAGCTTATCCTTTTCTTAGAAGAGTTACACTTCTCAAAATGTAATTCTAGAGAGAGAAAGTTGGTGGGTTCTCCCACGCAGGGAGAGTTTCTCTCCCACCATGTTCTTCATGCAATATATTTTATCTCTCTTGTTCTTAGTCTTTTTTTTTATGAACTCATATTATGTTCTTCGTGTTCATACTTCCAAAAACAAGACTAATCTCGAGATATCTTTCTTCCGCATTCACCGTTCGTTATAAAATTGGGTTCCTATAATTGGTATCAGAGTCATACCTTGAAGATCTCACGATTAGTTCAAGGGAACGACTCCCGTTCGGTGATTATCTTGTAATTTTTCCGTGTTTCTACAAGAAAAATTTCGGGTTTCTTACCGGAATTTTTTTATGAGTTCTTTCTTAGTTCTATTTTCTGGGTGATTCTTACTCAATAAAATAAATGTTGCTGCTGCTGCTCGTTCTATTTGTTGCTGGAAGAAGATGTTCTTAAAAGTTATTATTATTTTGCTGTTGAAGAATTGAAGAAAAATGGGAAGAGAAATTAATTTTGTGGTCTCTAAAATGTTGAAGATATTCTCCAGGAAGTTCTCTTATTCTTGGATGAGAAGACACAATTAATGGGCTTATTTTCCTTGAAGTGTTGCTCTTTTTTTTTACCCAGCAGCATGGAAATTTCCTTGAGGTGTGAAGTTCTTTATTCCTCATTTTCTTGCTGTGAATCTTTAATGTGAAGAAATTTGGACGTAAATTGTGTTTGTGAAAAGCACTTTGTCCTTTTTGCTCTTTTGGGTAAAAAGTAATTCACTCATATTTACCTTCCCAAGCAAAACTATGTGGCTATAACAAATCCCATCACCTTTTGTCCCCTAAAAACCCCCTGTATACTCTTCCTTTTGCCTTCCCAAGACCCACTTGTTGACTTAAATGCTTTATAAAATATTTCCCTTATTAAAATATGAATAAATGGCCTTTGCGGTACCATTTTTCATGAAAAAATAGCATTTTTCATCACCTGTTCAGCTCTTTCCGGTCCCCCGAACCGCAGCCAAAAACTACCTACCGGAGTCCCCTGAGAAGCCTCCCCGGAGCCCTTCTCAGCCCTTGATCTGAAGACTTGATCCGCAGTCTCTTGGTCCGCAGCCAAGAGACCGCAGCCCCTTCCATGAACCGAAGTCCTTAAGCCCAACCGCAATCTCGGATCTCTGCTGGCTCGGACCGCAGCTTCGGACCGCAGGCATCCTTCTCCACTTCGGACCGCCATAAGCCTTTGCTTCATCCGCAGCCATCTAAACCGCATTGCCTGCTCGTGCCTACTACAGCTCGCATCCGCAGTCTAGGTGCTCGTCAGCTACCGCAGCTAGTTAGCCTCCATGAGCAGCCTTGACCCATCCACACCCAAGACCACCTTCATCCACAATCACTTACCACCGCAACACCCTCACCCGCAACCCCCTTTCCCACCCAGCAGACCTCGGATTATCCTCTGTCCAGCACCCCCTCTCCTCCTTCAGCCTTCGGCCCTTCCTCCTCCTCCCCCTCCTTCTTCCTTCTCCTTCTCCCCTCCATCCCTCCTTTCTTTTTCCTCCCTTCTCATCACCCCCCACTCTTTTTTTTAGCCTTCTTGTTTTTTTAAGCCTTTTTTTTATTTATTCAGTTTTATTTTATTTTATTTTATTTTTTTTCTTTTTTTTTTTCAGTTAAATTTTTTTTAACACCAATTGTTTTTTTTTTCAGTTAATTTTTTTTAACACCAATTATTTTTTTTATTCAGTTAATTTTTTTAACACAAATTTTTTTTATTTACCCAATTTTTTTTAACACCAATTTTTATTTAGCAATTTTTTTTATTATAACCAATTTTTTTTATTAAAACCAATTTTTTTTAACACCAATTTTTGCCACCACCTACCCATGGATTGTCACATTGGTTATTCATTTCATGTCGGTTATTATTATTGGAAAAATACGCCTACCGCAGTCGGACTTCATATTATCTTTTTGTGATGCTTGCACCGCAACGACAATTGATCAACAAAGTTGTTTCGCATTCTTCACTTTATGGGATATTATGACTTGGCACTCTTGATTTTTGGTTGACGAATCATGTATCTTGAGCATGTGGACTTTATTCTCTATTGAAGACCACTTTAAGTGTTCTGGCACCGCAGTTTGGATATTTGGATATTATTTTTGGCACAACAGATTTTCTCAACACAACTTCAGCAACTATGTCACCCGCCTTCAGATGACCGCAGAGTATCTCTTTTACTCTATTTCTCGTGTCTTATCGAGACCCTTCATACATCTAGGGAGAGCTCTCTTAGCTCTTGGTATCCGACACTCTCCATCCGATGATTTGTTGATTTTTGATATCCGGTCATTGGTTATCAAAATAGGGAGATAATATCATCCAGATTTGGTTATTATTGTTTGAGTTTGGATTTTTGAAGACTTCTGAAGACGATTATTTATTTAGTGATGCGATGTGGCACTTATTTTTGGTCTTCACGGATCAAATTTTTGGCATTACTCGATGTTTTCCAATTCAGATTATTTATTATTCGGACTCTACCACAGGATGACTTTTTGTTCCCATCTGGTTCAAATCTTATGGTTTCACGAGTTTGGATTTGTGATATGTTGAAGACGAAGATTATTTTAGCGATGTGACGTGGCACTTATTTTTGATCCTTGGATCAAATTTTTGGCATTGCTAGACCATGTTTTTGGACTCACATGATCTTTATCCGGACTACATTTTATGGATGCTTCACATTTTTAGCAGGTTATTCTTTGAAGAATTTCGGTGTATTATGATTCGAGAACTCGAGATGTTTTTCAGACTTTTTGAAGCCGAAGCATTTCTTTTATTAGATCTTCTACTTACTCATGTTGACCTCCTTCTTTGGGTGATTATGACTGGCTTGAAGATTTGGATCTTATCTTTTCTGCTTCATTGGTTGTGCTTTGAAGCCGAAGACCTTCATTTAAGAGAATCATGGCCAGTTTCAGACTTCACAGACACTTCAGAGTTTCAGAGACATTTTAGCACTTGATTTCATTTTATTATCACACTTGCTAGTCGGATTACTGTATTATAGCCTTGTATCACTTATTATATCTCTCATCATTTGTAAGCATTTAGGGAGAGAATGTTGGTGCATGTAAATGCTCCACAAATAATGAGTGATAGTTAGGTTGTATTTTCCCTTTATTTTGTATTGTTGGTGTAAATAGTCTCCCTCCTATATAAAGCGAGGGTTGGTCATTTATTTCTTTAAAAGCTAGCTTATCCTTTTCTTAGAAGAGTTACACTTCTCAAAATGTAATTCTAGAGAGAGAAAGTTGGTGGGTTCTCCCACCCAGGGAGAGTTTCTCTCCCACCATGTTCTTCATGCAATATATTTTATCTCTCTTGTTCTTAAATTTTTTTCTTATGAACTCATATTATGTTCTTCGTGTTCATACTTCCAAAAACACGACTAATCTCGAGATATCTTTCTTCCGCATTCACCATTTGTTATAAAAATGGGTTCCTACATAGTTACCTACTGTTCTTCATGATATTGTGAAAACTTACGTCCATAAGAATATCACTAAAATAATATTTTAATAATATTTCACAAACACATCCACACATACGTATACATGCAATTATTCAAGTATTTAGACAAGATTTGACTTGTACCCCCCCCCCCCCCCCCCCCCCCCGAAAACACTAAGAATAATTTTTATGTGTAAATATAATGAAATCTTAGAATAATGTGAAGAATAATTATTTAAAGTGGATAAAATACTCACCCAAGAAATATGGTAATTTCCTTTTGTCACACCCCAAAACCGGAACGACGGAAACGTTCTGGGGTGGATGACGTCATATCAAGTATCACAACATATGCAGTATAGTAATCAAAGTACAACAACCATTGCATTAATAGTAATAGTTTTACATAAGTTACATTTCATAGCAACATCAAAGTAATACAAGTAATAATATAGGGCAACTCGGTACTAGGCTGTCTCCACAAAAGCTCCTGAGATGTACCTGTCTATCGCTGACCTGAGAATACAAGTTATTTTGAAAGCGAGTATTAGCATTTTTATAAATGCTGGTGAGTTCAGAAGTTTTCAGTCTCATTCATGTAAGTAAGCATTTTTATTCAAAATAACTTTATGAAAAGTAGTAGTTTAGAATCTACGGTGTATTAGCGTCCTTTCCAAAAAATCCTATATTTTCTAAATAACATTAGTCTTCTACCAAGACTCGAGAGAGTTATGTTTTAAAGAGTAATTTTCCCTTAAACACTATCATTACCGAAATACGGTATTTGACTTTAAAGAAAGTAGGAGAATATCACTAGTAAAAATACTAGGGGAAAATAACATATGCCTCAGAAGAAATACTGCTGACAAAGGCAAAAGAAATCATAGACTCCAGGAGAGTATCGAATGAATGATACGCCTGGCTCAGTCTAACAAAAGGAAACACAGACCCCAGACGGTATCAAATGTACGATACGGCTAGCAAGGTCTAAAACAAAGAAACACAGACCCTAGACGGTATAAAATGAACGATACAGCTAGCAAGGTCTAAAACAAGAGAATACAGACTCCAGACAGTGTCAAATGAACGACACAACTAGCATAGTCTAAAACAAGGAAATACAGTGATAAATCTTGTTACCTTAAGGCCATGAATTATAAGGTAAACATGGAGATACTCGTAACCATACTGATTGACAGTAGAGAACTTGATGCCCTGCAAGCGTCGGTATAATTGTGACATTTGTCACCCCTTGGCTTGGTAGGCCGGGGACTGTAGCTAGCAGTCAGGGTGTGGGAGTGTCAATCCCGTATAGATCTATACACACAATGCCCGCTCTCCCTCCAGGAGACTCTGGTTACCAACTCGACAACGGGGAGATCGGTGTCTCGAATATGCATCTCGTATTCTGAATTCTATTATAAGTACTGGAATAATGATATAGACGCACGAATGAACGGACTCCTTTGGAATTCTCGTACTATGAAGAGTAAATAGAGGCTCCTAACTATTCCTATAATAGTTACTAGTGTCTCTGATCTATGAATGATGAATGGACGGATGCCCTTGCTATCCAAGGGAAATGAACTGGTCGATGTAAACCTTTATGTCTATACATGTATACATGATATATATAATTAATGTTTAAACGACCTTCAGACGGATATCCGATACCCACCAGACCACATCCAAACAAGGAAAAGGAAATAGGGCGAACTAGCCTTCCTAAGTCCTTTAAACATTATTTATATAACTATATAAATACAGACATGCATTTAACGAGTAAAAGCATAGAAGAAAACTTTGATGGAAACTTTGGAAAACCTTTACACTTAAGAAAATTGTGTCTTGATATCCTTTTGTAAAATAAGCTTGAAGACCTTTGGAATTCCTTTGAAAACCTTTCATAAACAAGTTTTGAATATAATTTGATAAAACAATATAAGTAAAGAAAACCTTTGTTTAAAAAAACTGTTGTAGGCAAGGTTCTAGGCCTCATGTTAGTCGATTTCTTTTATTGTTTAGTGGTTCTAGGCTATGTAGGCAAGGTTCTAGTCACTTATTTGAGCATAGGAAGGTGTTAAAGGCACTTAAACACCTTGGAAAGGTGTTTACGGTCTATGAAGGTGGTCTTGGTGAGTTTACTACCTTAAACACATGAGTTTACGATAGTAAACTCATGTTAGTCCATGAATCATGTGTTTTGGTGCATCACATGAAGGATTAGAAGGCTCTAGGCACTTATGGGAGCTTTTCGAAGTGTTTGAGAGGTAGTTTAACACCCAAAAAGGTGTTTATGGTCCTTGAAGATGGGTTTACCGTCCAAGAATGTTCTTAGATCGTAAACTCATGTTTACTCCCCATTTGTTAAGATTTTGGTGTTCTAAGTCCTTTCATGTAAGCCCTAAGTCATTGCTAAGCATTAGAAGTGGTTTGGAAGCGTTTTTGGGCACAAAAACCCTCTTTTAAGGTGTTTACGGTTTTGGGATGCTCCCAAGACCGTAAAATCTTATTATTGGGGTTTTTGGATGATTAAGCCACGAATTTTCAAGTATGATAAGCTAAACAACAAGCTAGGAAGGTTAACTTACCGTTTTGAAGCTCGAAGGGGCGATTTTTGATCAAAACCTGATTTGTAGAGAGAGAAAGTAGAGAGAGAGAGAGAGACTCCTAAGGTGTGAAAAGGGTTGGAATGAAACCCACTCAACCCTTATATAGGGTGGAGTTTATTGCCTGGTTGGGGGTCCACCTGACACCAACTACGAACGGGGTTTTTCACGACTACCGTTAAACACAGCAATTTTAAAATTAGATCGCCTTATTTTCGGTTTGTTTGACGAATATTATTTAAAATATTCCAACGGGTTTAAATCCGGTCAAAAATATTTTTGGGATAAATTTGGCTAATTTTTGACGTACTTAATTTCGACGTTAAAATTAACGAGAATTTTTGGGTTGTCACACCTTTGAAGAGATAAACTTGGAGCTTGAAGGAGTTGAGAGTATTCTTGATAGTTTTCTGGAAGTGAAAAGTGCGAAGTAGAATAAGGGAGGAAAGAAGTTCACGTATCCAATGTGGAGGATAAGTGTGACTTGACATTTGCATGGAGGGCTGGTGGGTAAAGCTTGTTTTCTAAGGATAATGTGTGTTTAACTTGGATTTTCATGGGAAAATGGAGGATTTGCATCACATTACAAAGTCAAACTCATCTTCTTAGAAACCCCCTTAAAAAAATCTTGGATATTATTTTATATAAATATGTTTAAAATAATTAATTTTGGCATAAAATAGGGGTTAAGGGGTTTAGGATATGAAAAATACAAGTTTGGTGTGATTTCCGGGGTCAAATTACCTTAAAATGATGAAATGGTCCGAAAATGATGAAAATTTGAAATGGAGTGTTGTTCCTACGAGGGTCTGAAGGGTGTAGGAGGTTTCCGGAGTCATTATCCAAGGATCGGTCGTCAACTGGCAACATCCGAAGCTCTTCCTTCTGATCCGGAGCATGGTGTGAAGTCTGGAGGTCCGGACCGAGGTGCGAGCCGGCTAGGGATTCCGAAGCGCTTGAGAGACCTTCCGGAGCGAGGTTCTAAAGCAAACCCTAGACCTTCCGGAGCAAGGTTCCGAAGATGCACTCCTCTTGGTTCCTTAGAAGGCATTCCAGACCAAGAGCATTCCGGACCAAGAGGTTCAGGACCAAGAGGGTTCCGGTCCAAGAGTGTCCTTTTGGGTTCTCTCCTCCGGTTTTGGGATGTTTTCTACTGAGGAAGGTGCGTAGGGAGATTTGGGAGAGATTTCACATACTTGGAGAGATTTGGGAGAGATTTCACATACTTGGAGAGATTTGGGAGATAATTAGATATAGTGGAAGAGATTGAGAGAGACTTTGCCGGGAGCCCATATTAATGTTTCTCTTCGTAGAGTAAGGACTTTAGACTTAGTTACGTTCCATTTTAAGTGTTATACACCCCCGAAGGGTACTCAATAGTACTTTATAGAGCTGTTATTCCCTAACTCAGATTAGGGTTTTATATTTTGAACATTTGGGACATTCAGGTGTTACTTTGCATTAGGATTTATAGTTGTGCATTAGTAAACATAAGGAAATACCTAACATATAACACTAGTTGAGTTGACCAACATGACTCGTTAACCTTGACTCAACTGTGACTTGACAAGAAGCTTGCCGGTTGTCACATAATCCCCCGCTTGAGGGAATTTCGTCCCGAAATTTCGTTTTGAAATGGCCTTCAAGGTTTAGAGAATATGTGGGGATACTTCTTTATCATTTGATCTTCACATTCCCAGGTGAATTCAGGCCCATGTTTGGCACTCCAACGAATTTTTACAACTGGGATGCGACTTTGCTTAGTACGTTTCACCTCTTTGTCCATGATTTCAATCGGTTCTTCCACGAACAAGAGATTCTCGTTTAACTCAATTTCTTCTAGCAGGATTACAAAGGTTTCATCTGATAAGCACTTTTTCAAATTTGATACATGAAATACAGGATGCACATTGCTGAGCTCGGAGGGTAGCTACAGCTTATAGGCCACTGGACCAATTCGGGCAAGAATCTCGAATGGTCTGATGTAGCGCGAGTTTAACTTTCCTTGCTTCCCGAAGTGGACCGTCCCTTTCCAGGGAGATACTTTTAGTAACACGCAGTCTCTTACTTGGAACTCCAACGGCTTTCGCCTTTTTTTTGCGTAACTTTTCTGTCTATCCCGGGACGCTTGAAGTCGTGACCTGATCTGGACAATTTTCTCGGTTGTTTCCCGGATGATCACAGGCCCGTTGAGAGTGCTATCTGGTAGCCCTCTTGCCAGCTGGGAGTCACCCACCTCGGCCCAACAAAGGGGCGATCTGTACTTCTGGCCATAGAAGGCCTCGAAGGGGGCGACTCCTATGCTTGTGTGGTAGATGTTGTTGTATGAAAATTCGAGTAAGGGCAAGTGGGTATCCCAGGCTTTGCAAAAATATATTGCACATGCTCGGAGCATGTCCTCTAGAGTCTGAATTGTTCGCTTGCTTTGGCCATCTGTCTGGGGGTGGTAGGCGGTGCTCATATCCATTCGGGTTCCCAATGCTTTCCGGAGCGACTGCTAAAAACGAGAGATTAATCTACTATCCCGATCCGAGATGATAGATATGTGGCCTCCGTGGAGTCTTACCATCTCTTTCAAGTATATTCGTGTTAGTCTTTCCATCTTGTATGTCTCCTTTATTGGCAGGAAATGGGCGGATTTGGTCAATCGGTCAACGATCACCTAGATAGCATCTAGACTATCTGCCGTCTAGGGTAATTTGGTTATAAAATTCATTGTTATCCTCTCCCATTTCCACTCGGGTATTTCGGGTTGCTGAAGTAGACCCGAGGGCTTCTGATACTCTAATTTAACCTTGGCACAAGTGAGACACT
This sequence comes from Lactuca serriola, assembly GCF_051521515.1. Taxonomy (NCBI): domain Eukaryota; kingdom Viridiplantae; phylum Streptophyta; class Magnoliopsida; order Asterales; family Asteraceae; genus Lactuca; species Lactuca serriola. Next base: position 266,217,693 of record NC_136410.1, read on the forward strand.
TGCCAACGTAAGTAGCAATCTCTGCTTTCATATTCGGCCACCAATAATGTTGTTTGATATCCAGGTACATCTTGTCGGAACCCGGATGGATCGAGTACCTCGTTTTTTTGAGCCCTATTCATTATCACGTCTCGAATTCCACCGAACTTCGGTGCCCAAATTTGGTCCATAAGATAATAGGCTTCGTCTTCCTTGGTCATCAGGTTCTTTTCCATTCCGCGCAATGCCTCATTGGTGACGTTTTTTTGGCTTCAAGGTTTCCTGCTGGGCTTCTTTGATTTGTGAGGATAAATGGGAACGGGTGGTCATTGTCAACGTCTTTCCTCGGTGACCCGAGTACTCTTTTTGACTTAAGGCATCGGCTACTACGTTTGCTTTGCATGGGTGGTACTTGATTTCTCACTCGTAGTCGTTAAGCAACTCGACCCATCTTCGTTGTCTCATGTTCAATTATTTTTGATTCAGGATATGCTGGAGACTCTTGTGATCTGTGAAAATGGTACACTTTGTACCATATAGGTAGTGCCTCCAAATCTTTAAAGCAAAGACCATAGCTCCTAGTTCAAGGTTGTGGGTGGTGTAGTTTACTTCATGGGTCTTTAGTTGTCTTTAGGCATACGCTATCACCTTTCCTCGCTGTATAAGCACACATCCCAACCCTTGATTAGAAGCATCGCAGTATACTACGAAGTCCTCCGTTCCTTTTTGCAAGGACAGTACCGGAGCACTGCAGAGGGCAACTTCTTGTTTGTCGTTCCAAAGAAAAGGTGCACCCTTCTGGGTGAGAGCGGTGAAAGGATTGGCGATTTTAGAGAAATTTTGGATGAATCTTTGGTAATAACCGGCGAGGCCTAAAAATTGTCGGATTTCGGTTGGGGTTCTTGGGGTTGTCCAGCCCTCAATAGCTTTGATCTTGGCATGGTCATGTATTCCCTCTTTGCTGACTATATGACACAAGAAATTCCACTCTACGAATCCATAATTCGCATTTTGAGAACTTGGCGTAAAGATTTTCCGCTCTCAATGTTCCCAAAATTTGTCGTAAATCTTGACTGTGTTCTTCCTTGCTCTTAGAGTAAACGAGTATATCATCGATGCGAACAATCACGAAGTTATCAAGAAATGGCCGGCAGACTCTATTCATCAAATCCATAAAGGTTGCTGGCACATTGGTGAGACCGAAAGGCATGACTACGAACTCGAAGTGTCCGTAACGAGTTCGAAAAGCGGTCTTTGGGATATCCTCCTCTCGGACTCTTAGCTGATTCTATCCGAATCTTAGATCTATCTTAGAAAACTAACTGGCTCCTTGGATTTGGTCGAATAGATCATCGATTCGGGGAAGTGGGTATCGATTCTTGATAGTGAGCTTATTTAATTCTTGATAATATATGCACATTTTGAAAGACCCGTCTTTCTTCTTGACAAACAGAACCGGAGCTCCCCAAGGTGAGAAACTCGATCTGATGAATCCTTTGTCGAGAAGCTCACTTGGCTTACTAGATAACTCTTGTATTTCGGCAGGAGCTAACCTGTAGGGTGATTTGGCGATTGGAGTGGCTCCAGGTACAAGATCGATTCAGAACTCGACTTGGCACTCAGGAGGTATTCCAGGAAATTCCTCGGGAAATATGTCGTGAAAATCACGTACTTCAGGAATATGGTTAATGTTTTTCTCCTCCTTTGTTTTATCCAAGACATGAGCGAGAAAGGCGTGATTTTTTTATGAAATCACTTTTTTGCTTGGATGCAAGAAATGAGTTGGAGGTTTGAGTTGGGTTTATCGCCATAGACTATTAGGGTTTTGTCGTTGGGTATGTGAAGGCGAACGGCCTTCTCGTGACACATAATTTCAGCATCGTGGGGGCATAACCAACCCATGCCAACAATCACATCAAAGCTCCTTATATTAACAGGCATCAAACTGATTAGGAATAAGTGATTATTTAACGTTAGTGTGCACCCTACATAGACATCGTTGGTCGATTCTATTTTACCATTGGCCATTTCAACAGTATAAGTTACGTTCAATTTGTGAGGATTTTGATTGAGTAGGTGTTTGAATTCGTGACTTACGAAGCTTCGCTCAGCGTGACTATCAAATAAAATGCACGCATAAGAGTTGTTGAGGGGAAACGTACCAGTCACCACTATTGGATCTTGCAACGCCTCTCCTTGCCCCATGGTTAAAACCCTTCCTGCGTTCTGATTGTTGTTCTTGGGACAGTTACATTTAAAATGGCCGGTTTCCCCGCACCCAAAACAGGCACGACTGGCTCCGACATTGTTGTCATTGGGGGTACTTGTTTTGTTGTGAGGGCATCTTGCAATACCAGATAATATGTCCTTTTATGTTGCAGTTGGTGCATTGGAAATCCTTACATGCCCCGTAGTGGTGATAGTTACATTTGTCACATTTGGGATTGGAACCCGCGTATGACTTTGCTGGTGTTATTGTGGTTGAGGCGGGGGCAGTTGGGGCTGGTGCAGCTGGAGCAGTAGCAGAATGGACCACTACTGTCTGTGGTTTCTTGGATGACCCTGCATCCTGCCGTCCCTTTCGCTTGTTTCCCCAATTCTTCTTGTTTCCTCTTTCTTGCTTGCCCTTTCCCCCGGTTGTTTTCGTGCTTTTCTTGTCACTGTGGTTGTAAAGCTTTTTGGACAGGCTCTTTGCACTATCGTAGGTCTCGGGTTTTGAGGAAATCACGTTGCCATGAATAGGAGGCGTGAATCCCCAGATGAATCATTCGATTTTCTTTCCCTCGGACGTAATCATACCAGGACACAACATCACAAGTTCGTTAAACCTTGAGATATATGCATCAACGTCCGAGTTCTGCACCGTAAGGTTCCACAGTTCTTGTTCAAGTTTTTGTACTTCCCCTCGGGGACAATACTCGGCGATTAACATCTCTTTGAGTTCTTCCTAGGGCATAGCGTTTGCAATGGGGAGTGTCATGGCCTCAATGTAACCGTTCCACCACGACAATGCCTGATTGATGAAGGTGCAGTCCGTGAACTTGACTTTACTCCCTTCAGGACATTCGCATATCTTGAACACCAACTCTACCTTCTCAATCCATCGTTTCAAAGCGATAACTCCTCCATTCCCATTGAACGTGCGGGGTCTTGCATTGGTAAAGTCCTTGTAGGTACAGGCCCTTACAGGCCCTTGATTCACCGCTTGATGGGATCTTCCTATCCCTTGACCATTACCACCATTGTTTCCATTTTGAATGTGAGCTAACGGCGTTGTTACTGCTGCTGACACTGCCGCTTGAAAGGCCACATAGTTCATCTCTGACGGGGTCGGCGGTGGTGGTGCTGTGTTGTTGTTCCTTCGGATCGGTCTCCTCGGCATCTTTCTGTCATGGATCAGAAGGACGATGAGTATCCAATGCATTTCGCTACACGATTTATTGGTTATAGAATAGTACCGGTGATTGGGTGTATACGAACAAGTGTGTGTATAAATTCAACATGGAATAATAACAATAGAGCACACAATAGGTAATACATATTCGTTTTTCATTCATAAAAATCTTTTGGGTACATGGAAAATTGCCTTCATAAAGCTTACAATGCTTATAGTGAAATAGAATCTAGAAAAATCACGACCCATGAATAGTGAGATCACTCAGTCATGTCATCGATAATGCATAGGAAAATACACAAAAGAAAGATCGATATGGTGGCAAATAGACAAGTACTAATAGCGAAGCGCAGGGTCGGGTGGTGCTGACGATGAGGTAGAGGCGCCCTGGAGCTCGGCTAACCTGCGTTCGGTGATCTGTATATGCTTCTCCAAAGTGATGTGTTGCTCCTGGTATTCTCTGACCTCCGCTCGTGCATTGGGAAGATCTTCTACGAGTCGTTCCATTGGATAGAAGTCTCGCTCGAGGTCTCGTGTGCGAGCATCCGTGATCTGCATAGCCGCCCGCATCTGCATCACCCGGTCGGCGGTCTATTGAGTCTGGTTGCCGATGTCCCTAATACGTCTGACCACGACAGGGAGTTCACAATCTGCTGGTCCTCCATGTTGGAGGTTGTAGTAATCTCGGTTCATCCCAAATGGTGGTTGTTGGCCCTAGCGTCGGCCCCATATCTCAATAGTGTCAGCCCAAGGAGGTGTAGGGCCATTGTAGCCCCATCTATATGGTGGTACCCTTGTCATGTAGGGAGGGTTGATAACTTCAGACTCAACGTCTGATGCCTCATCCTCCTCAACCTCTTCCTCGTCATCTTCCTCGATCTATTCATCGATGTCTTCCTCCTCAAACTCTACCAGCTCTCGGGGTCTTCTTCTGGGTCTTCCTCAATCCAACCCCATTCCCCTGATTGGAAAAGTATAGGTCTCCAGGGAGGTGAAATCCTGCCATGTCTTCTGTGCAAAAATTTATGAGTACGAGAAAATACATAGAATACCAAAATACGCCTATAGTATTTTAATTATTTTAGGTTTGGTTCTTAAAACTTTTTGGATAACGAGTTGGGAGGCTTTAGGCTTGTTGCAACACTACTACCACTCCCAAACACATGTTGGTTATATCTCATATAAATATAGTTGATAAGGCTATATTTATCCCAGATATGATTACATAACTGCCCAGGTTTGACTGTAGTGTTCAACCTTTAAGTTATCTTGTCTGTTCTTGTTATGATATCATCCTAGCAAGTATGTAAACTTCTAGTCAGAGTGTTTGAGTCAAATTGTATTTATAGTTGTATATCTTGTATGGCTAGATATATTAGTTCACTATAAACAATGCTCTGATACCAACTTGTCACACCCCCGGACCAGAACGGGGGAAACGTCCGGAGGCGGGTGACTTCATTGTGTAGTATCATAACAATTCCATATGAACGAAACATAGAAAATCCAAACAACATACATCAATATAACAAGCTTACATTGTTTTACATGATATTTATGTTCCCAAATTCTACACAATAGAAACATCGGTAAGCAATTTCCAAAATACAACAAAATAATCTTGAGTCCGCGATTCCATAACCTACTTATTGGTTTCCTGAGAATACAAGTCATTTGAAAAGCGTCAACATAAAATATGTTGGCGAGTTCATAAGCATTTTCATGTAAAACTTCGATGGTAGTTTAGAAATCCAGAAAATCCAATATTTTCTTATCAAAATGGTTGTAAGTCTTGTTTCAAAACGAGTATAGTTGCATGTATGTCTTTGTTCGTCATTATCGAAATCGTATAAAATGGTTTCCTCCAGAAAATCCTATATTTTATGAGTATAAAATAGTAGCTTTAACAAAATAATAACACTTGTGTGAAAAAGGTCTCATTTGAGAAAATCAAAATAGAGTTGATTGTAAACCAAAGCTAGAATCTATATAAATACATTTCTGATATATTCTAGTGAGTCGTTATAACCATACTAATATGACGGAGTGCATGTTATGACGTTCTTCAAGCGTTGGTTTTGTTCAAGACATTTGTCACCCTAGACTGGCCAGTGTAGCTATAGCAAATAGCGAAGGTGCGGGGTGTCAACCCCGTATAGATATATACACAAATTCCCGCTCTCTCTCCAGGAGACTCTATTTATAACTTTTACAAGACTTAAAGCGTACAATATTGTATTAATATATGTACTGTGAAGATTTGTCTGACTAGAATACTAACTGATCGTTGAGCAAATCGCGAAAATCATTATTTACTAAATAAATAATAATAATAATTGTAATTGTAACTAGATATTTCGTTTCGGTCGTTTCCTTTATTTGAATTTATCCACTTTGAAATATTTATCAAAATGACCCAAATATTATCAAAACCGGCAAGCAACCCCTTTTTCTTTATAAAAGATTATATGCGACTGAAATTATCATAAAAAAAATACCAAGTTGTGATTTATATATAAAACTTTGACTTGTGTGAGTTTATGACAGCAGCTTTATTACATACAAATTTTTTCTGTCATAAAGGCTTCAATTGTGTATTTCCTTGGTGAAATTATTTATCAATGTTCATAAATAATCCCTAATAGTTTTAAATTTGTCACAAAGTTCCCATTTTTGAAATTCCCTAGAAATAGTGTACGTCAACTAATCAAGGTCCCTTTTTATACTTTATCTTTGGAAATGAGAGTATAGTTAAAAGGGTTAAGTTGGACGCAACCAAAAGTTGGGAGACTCTTTTGTACCTAAAATATCCTTTGTGGGATTATTTGGTTACCTACTGTTCTTCATGATATTGTGAAAACTTACGTCCATAAGAATATCACTAAAATAATATTTTAATAATATTTCACAAACAAATCCACACATCCGTAGACATGCAATTATTCAAGTATTTAGACAAGATTTGACTTGTACTCTCCCCCCAAAGACACTAAAATATTGAAAAAGGTGGGGTATGAAGCTCACCTCGGGTTGTTTGCTGGGTGATTTGAAGAGTGTTGAGGAAGTTTCCAAGCTCCAAAACTTGGAAGATTCTTAAATCTCTAAAGGATTCTATGAATAATTTTAATGTGTGAATATAATGAAATCTTAGAATAATGTGAAGAATAATTATTTAAAGTGGATAAAATACTCACCCAAGAAATATGGTAATTTCCATGGAAGAGATAAACTTGGAGCTTGAAGGAATTGAGAGTATTCTTGACAGTTTTCTGGAAGTGAAAAGTAAGAAGTGGAATAAGGGAGGAAAGGAGTTCATGTATCTAAAGGAGAGGATAAGTGTGACTTGACATTTGCATGGAGGGATGGTGGGTAAAGCTTGTTTTCTAACGATAATGTGTGATTAACTGGGATTTTCATGGGAAACTGGAGGATTTGCATCACATTACAAAGTCAAACTCCTTACCTTCTTAGAAACCCCCTTAAAAAAATCTTGGATATTATTTTATATAAATATGTTTAAAATAATTAATTTTGGCATAAAATAGGGGTTTAATGGGTTTAGGATATGAAAAATACAAGTTTGGTGTGATTTCCGGCGTCAAAATACCTTAAAATGATGAAATGGTCAGAAAATGATGAAAATTCGGAGTGGAGTGTTGTTCCTGCGAGGGTCCGAAGGGTGTAGGAGGTTTCCGAAGTCATTCTCCAAGGATCCGGAGTCAACTGGCAACATCCAAAGCTCTTCCTTCTGATCTGGAGCATGGTGCAAAGTCTGGAGGTCCGGACCGAGGTATGCGCCGGCTAGGGATTTCGAAGCACTTGCGAGACCTTCCAGAGCGAGGTTCCGATGACGCACTCCTCTTGGTTCTTTAGAAGGCATTCTAGACCAAGAGGGTTCCGGACCATGAGGTTCAAGACCAAGAGGGTTTCGGACCAAGAGGGTTCCGGACCAAGAGGGTCCTTTAGGGTTCTCTCCTCTGGTTTTGGGCTGTTTTCAACTGAGGAAGGTGCGTAGGGAGATTTAAGAGAGCTTTCACATACTTGGAGATATTTGGAAGAGATTTCACATACTTGGAGAGATTTGGGAGAGAGTTTACATACTTGGAGGGATTTGGGAGAGATTTCACATACTTGGAGAGATTTGGGAGAGATTTCACGTACTTGGAGAGATTTGGGAGATATTTCATATTCTTGGAGAGATTTGGGAGAGATTTCACATACTTGGAGAGATTTGATATTCTTGTTGGGAGCCCTTATTAATGTTTTTCTTTGTAGAGTAAGGACTTTAGACTTAGTTACATTACATTTTGAGTGTTATACACCCCCGAAGGGTACTCAATAGTACTTTATAGAGCTGTTACTTCCCTAACTCAGATTAGGGTTTTAAATTTTGAACATTTGGGACTTTCAAGTGTTACTTTGCATTAGGATTTATAGTTATGAATTAGTAAACATAAGGAAATCCCTAACATATAACATTAGTTGAGTTGACCAAGATGACTCGTTGACCTTAAGTCGACTTTCACTTGACAAGAAGCTTGTCGGTTTTCACATCTACCTCTGTTCCTATTATTCATATTCAAGTTCATCTCATGAATGATTCTGGAGATTTAGATGATTCCATATTGATGATTTGGAAGAACAACAAGCATTAAAGTTCTAAGAGTAGAAGCAGGAAATCAGTATCAGTAAGTGAGATCGAGTCAGATGAATCCAATCACTACTAGAAAACAACCCTTTAATGACGCGCAAACAATGACACACAGTGATTTACGATACGCAAAAGCGTGCGCCCTAAAAATTGTAACACTCAAAATCAGAAATGCCAAGAAAGGAAAGAAAACCCTAAGTCAAAGGGTCAACTCGTCGAGTCCAGGGAGGAACTCGACGAGTCGGAGCGGGATCCATGGGATCGATTAAGTAACCGACTCGGCGAGTCGGCAAAGAGGACTCGACGAGTTCGGTATGAAGAGGGAAACCCTAAATCTGGGACTTTGTGCACTATTTAAGCGTCCTATTCTCTCCATTATGGTTCCTTGGAGCCTTTCTCATCCAGAAACTAAAACCCTCAGCCTCCATTGTTGCATATTCAAGTCTCTTGCCATTTTTGGGTGATTTAAAAGAAGAAGGAAGGAAGGAATCATTGGGGCTTCAAGGATTGGCTCTAAATCCAGAGTTTGGGTCACCTTTCAGAGTTATTGAAGGTATTAAGTCGTTACTTTCACCCTTCTTCATCTAGATCTACCTTGGTTATGAGTTTTGTGGCTTTTATGCCATGTGTTAAGAACCAATTCTAGTTAGAAGCCCAGATCTGAAGTTGCTACTGCAGATCTAAGCATATCTTGGCCTAGAGAAGCATAAAGTAATTGCCTTTGGGTTGATTGTAGAGCCTCTTTGTCTTAAACCCTAGTCTATAGTGTTTTGAGCTTAGATCTCCTTAGCTACACGTAAAGTTTGCCACTTTACGTGAGGAATAGGCTTTAGAAGAGTGGATCTACAGTTTGGAGTCCATGCATGAATCAAAAGCCTCTGAATATATGAAGGACTGAATAGACTCGGCGAGTCCTTCGAGTGGACTCGGCGAGTAGGATGAAGATGGAGATGAACTCGACGAGTTGGAAGAACAACTCGGCGAGTCTGTTGAAGATTGTGTTGGACTCGGCAAGTCAAGTCACGAAACCCCAAACCCTTCGAGTTAAGACTCGGATCAGTGAGTTGAGTGGGGACTCAGTGAGTTGGACAGGACATAAATCGGAAATCGGTAGACTCGGCGAGTCAGGGGCTGACTTGGCGAGTCGAATCACGAATGAAAGGATTCTGAGCATATGAACTCGGCGAGTCAGTAGGCAGACTCCGCGAGTAGGTTGACCTAGAAGGTTGACTTTGACCAGGACTTTGACTTTGACCAGAGTGGACTTAGTTGACTTTTGGAGGACAGTTAGACTAAGTGTTATATTAATATTGGTAGCTCGGGGAGCTAGTGGAGCAGCAGTTCAGAGAGAGTTGTTAGACATCGGCCAGAGGGATTACCAGCAAGTTTAGCAGTACCAGGTGAGTTTCCCTTTGTGTGAATGGGTCTAAGGCCACAATGTCGGCCCATGTAGATATAAGTAGGAAGCCCCAAGGGTTAGCCCTAGGCACTGTATGCCAGTATGATATTTAGGACCAAGGTCCGTTGATAGAGGGCGGGTGCCCAAGGAATGGTTTGCATGATAGAGTATACTTGTTGTCTGTGTGATACTTGTATGTGCCTGGTAGGGTGGTGAGTGTGGGCGAGGTCCCGTATCTCACCAATAGCAGAGGGTGGACGGTGTTCCACATCTCATTAGCAGCAGAGCAGGGGCGAGGCACAATTTAGGGAAAGGGTAAGTGTGGGTTGGGCCTGTATCTCACTATCAGTAGGAGTGTGGACGGGGTTCGATGACTCATCAATAGCAGGACAAGAGCGAGGCCCAAGTCAGGCGAGGCCTTAGGACAGGATCCATTAGCATATGTTTAGCATATATGTTGTGATATGTTTATGTGCTATTATATGTTAGCGGGCAAGGCCCAGTGATAGAAGAGGCCTAAGTGAAACAGATCTGTATCCAAGCGGGGCTCGAAGCCAGGTGGGGCCTGGAGCGGCGGGGCGGTTGTAGCTGGCGAGGCCCGAAGTAGTGGGCGAGGCCCAAAATAGCGGGCGAGGCCCGGAATAGCGGGTGTGGCCCAGTATGTGCAGTATGTGTTTGTGCAGGGTATGTGGTAGGTTGGGGAACTCACTAAGCTTCGTGCTTACGATTTTTAGTTTTGGTTTTAGGTACTTCAGGTAGCGGAGGGAAGATTTCGGGGTGATTGCATGGCACACACCATAGATTAGACAGCCTGGGAATGTTTTACTCTGATAATGAAAATATGTTTTGGAATTAATACTCTGATTATGTTACGGATTGATAAATGTGTTTTAAGTAATGTTTTATAAAATAAATTTTTAGTCTTGAAAATTGGGACGTTACAAGTTGGTATCAGAGCCTTGGTTTGAGGGATTTGGACATACTCTCGGGTGTGTCTGAACTCAAACTAAGGGATTGGTCTAAAAGTTTTCAAAATGAAAAGACAATTCTGTAAAAAGAGTTTTTAGAAATGAAACAGTTTTAGAAAAGCAAAAAGAATTCAGAAAGAAAAGAATTTTGATAAGAGAAAAGGGTATGGTGCATGCAATCAGCCGAGCTCAAGTAAGTACCCCAAAATACCCATGCATGTTTATGTTATGATTATCAGTTAGTAGAACGGCATGCTAGATTAGGAATAAGGATCTAGGGAGGATGTCTTATGTGCCTGTTATATATGCTTTGAGTTGCATGATAGTGCCGATTAGACAGTAGTAGGATAGCCTATTTTGGTTATGCCTGAGTTTATGAGTTTATGTTGCATGATAGTACAGATTCTTGATATGAGATTATGATCGTTGAGTATGTTATGGTTAGATTTTTCCCTTGTTTAAATGTTGCTTGCTTTGTGCATTGTGGGATTCTGAGTGATGGGAGTTAGCCATTAGGTGAATACGTCACGCCACATGTGATCAGGGTTGAATAATCTTAGAGTACTGGATTTGGCCCTATTGTGCAGCTCTCATTTGAGTCTAACCGTTGTAGAGACGAGTCTTTTACTCGAAGGATTATCTAAGCCTCGTCATATGTGATGGTATTCAGGTGATGGCTAATTGGCATCACAAGGAGGCCTTCAGCAACTGAGGACTGGTTTGAGTTGAGTCAGAGGTTTCCCTAGGGTAAGCCTAGGATGAGATAGTGTTGGGAGCAGTATTAGTAGAAAAAGGGACCTGGTGGAGTCGTAGCAGTTCTTGAGGAAAGTACAGATAGATATGGAAGGTAGTATGGGCCCGTACTACTGAAAGTAGAGGATCCGTACTCGATTCAAGAAAGGTCGAGATGAGACCGGGAAACTTGTAGTGTGTGTGTGATCCCTCAGCAGTGATGAGTATTCTGATAGTATTGTGATATGTTTTCAGCCTGGTGACATTGCGAGAGAGACCAGTGGGTGGATCAGGCGCCAGAGAGGGATCAGGCTCGGGTTCAGGGGCCGAGCAACTCGAGGAGCGGATGAGGGAGTTGATATTAGCTGAGGTTACACGTAGTATCCTAGATCAGACTCCTGTGATCTTTGGCACGGTCAAGGAGGGTATACTGGAGATCTTGGATGAGAGGCTGGGAGCCTCTCGTACCGAGATAATGGCTTTGATGGGAGCATGTACTATGACATTCCGAGATTTTAGAGCTTGCGGAGCGCCAGATTATCATGGGGCTAGTGACCCTATTGCTAGCAGCAGGTGGTTGGCTGATGTCGCCAATGCATTTCGTACGAGCTGGTGTCCTGAGGGGGACAAGGTCAGACTCGCCTCCTGTCTTCTGAAGGACAGAGCGAGGGATTGGTGGGAGGAGGTTGTTCATCCCATTGGTGATGATGTCGCGTTGGACGCGATGACATGGAGCGATTTCTCGGCCAGGTTCAGGGCTGAGTTTTCAATGATTATTGAGGTGCAACAGTTGGCACAGGAGTTTCAGGATTTGACGCAGACTACTAAGACGGTGGCGGAGATGACCGCCAAGTTCAGGGATAGGGCCCTTCTTGTTCCACAATATGTCGCGGATGAGGAGATGATGAAGGACCGATATCACGAGATGTTGAGGGCTGACATCAGGGAGTTCGTGAGCAGGTCCGTCTGTAAGACGCTAGAAGATATGATCTCTCGGGCTAGAGAGAGGGAGATTGATTTGGAGCAGATCCGGAAGAGGAAGCAGGATGAGGTTCAGGTGGCCACAGGTTTGGGCAAAAGGCCCAAGGGGTCAGATTTGAGATCAAGGGATTACCAGAGCCACAACCGATACGGGAGATGCGACAGGACGCACGAGGGTGCGTGTAGGAGTGGTAGTGGTGGAGATTCAGGCTGCTTCAAGTGCGGCCGGACTGGTTATCTTAGCAGGCATTGTACTGCTACCACCACCCAGGGATCAGACTTGATATGTTTCCACTGCAGTCAGTGGGGCCACAAGAAGGCCCAGTGCACCAGTTTTTTTTTCGGTAGGACGGGTGATAGCACCTGCCCCTGCAACTCTGAGGATCACATATGGCCATCAGGGCCGAGCAGAGGCGCCTGCGGTAGGAGGCAGGGCTTTTTAGATGTCTACCATGGAGACACGAACAACACCGGACGTTGCAGAATAGGGTGGCCTGCTTGGGAGTAAGATATATGCCATCTGCATACCGAGGACTTGGGAATGATAGTTAAAGGATGTTCCTTCCTAGAGCAGGTTACTTAGGGTGCAGTAACTGTAGCATCTCTATGTCGGGCTCGGAGGTGTCCCGCTAGTTTTCGGAAGGTGCTGTTGAGGGATAGATTGGTTAGATCCCATAGCTATGATAAGTTTGGGTTTTACAGCAGATCGATTACGGAATTGTGGTAAGGATTGGAAATTCTTGCCAAAGCTTTGAGCAGTAAGGTATAAGCAGGATCAAAGTGGGGGAGAACCCTCTGAGTATACAAAGGTAAGACCACGCAGATCTAGAATGAGTACGTGACACCGAGAAGACAAGAAAGTAGTACAGCAATTGATTTGTTCATGTAATCGAGATGGTTGGAAGCTGGTTGAGAATCCAGGTTGGAGTACCTCCTATAGGACTCTAGTGATTCAGAATGAGAATCTTGAGAATGGTTAGCTAGAGATGCTTCCGTGTAAGTAGTCAGTGGCAGAGACGACATGCAGAGCATGGTTGAGCGGCAGGAGAGCCGCAACAATTTCCAGCAGCAGTATGGAAAGTGTTGCAAGACTACGGGGATAGCCTTAGCATTCACTATCGGCCAGTTATCAAGGAAGGCGTTGTAAGACTACGGGTAAGCGTAGCTTTCCCTAGCAGCTTAGTAGTATAGATCGGGCGGAGGCCCGTATTTTCCAGTTAGCAGAGTTTAGGCGAGACCCTTATCTCCTAGTGATCAAGGCAGAGATCAGGAATGGGTAGTTGATGAGAGTAGTATGGAGCTAGCCTGCATAGCTCTCGAGAGGTGAAACCTTGGGAGAGGCCGCTCCAGGATGTAGCTGGGTGAGAACCGTGGGCGAGGGCCGTATGCTGGGAGCAGTATAGGTGAGACCTGAGAGCAGGGTTTCTCAGTAGTATAGTCGGGTGAGACCCATGGGGGAGGCCCGTATGTGAGTAGCAGTATAGGTGAGACCTGAGAGCAGGGTCGCTCAGTAGTATAGTCGGGTGAGACCCGTGGGCGAGGCCCGTGAGTTTTAGTAGCACAGGTGGGACCTGGTAAGGACCTTAGGGTCAAGTTAGGGGATCGAGGATCCCAGGACTTGTAGCGCCAGAGTAGTAGGGTAGAGGGGGCAGTATTAGGTAGCCTAAGTTTCCTCAGAAGTCGCTGGGAGCGACTAGAAGTTGTATTGGGGCTAGCGACCGGTGGGAGCCGGTAATCCAGATATTGATAGATCAGTAGGGACCAGGGTGGTCTCGGTTCATCCGGAAGGCGGCTAAGGGACAGCAGAAATTTTCAGTCAGTGGAAGTGATGGTAAGCAGTCTATGGTGGAATAAAATTAGTTGATTGAAGGGTGCTATGCACATCACAACAGGTTGGATAATCTCAGAGGGAAAGGTTTAACCCTGTTGCATAGCTCTCGTCTGATTCTAACCGTTGAGGGGATGAATCTTTTACTCGAAGGATTATCCGAACCATTCGCTGGGAGGAGTGCTCGGCACTAAGTTATAGTGGTGAGAAGTGTCCAGTGGATACTGGCGGTAATGACCCGTGCTGGAAGTAGCAGGAGTAATAGAGTTGGTGAAGGATAGGACCTTCACAGTGACAGAGGAAGTAGTTGGTTATGGAACGTTGCCTTGGGGAGGCCAGAAAAACGCACAAGGAAAAGGGGGTGAACCCTTAGGGTGTCCAGCATAAGTACTCGGGGAGTACCAGAAGGTTTGTCAGTCGAGTAAGTTGTGTTTCCAGGATGGTCAGGGTTAGGGTTAACCCGAGAATATTATCCGCAAGGATTAATATTAGTCAGAATGATCGGGCGGAAAGCGAAGGTAGTCAGCGGGTGTTAGGTTCCCAGACAGAGTGTTTGAGGCAGATCAGAGGTCAGTTGGCCATAGCGAACTTCGAGGACGAAGTTTAGTTTAAGTGGGGGAGAGTTGTAAAACTTAAAATCAGAAAGGCCAAGAAAGGAAAGAAAACCCTAAGTCAAAGGGTCAACTCGTCGAGTCCAGGGAGGAACTCGACGAGTCAGAGCGGGATCCAGGGGATCGATTATGTAACCGACTCGGCGAGTCAGGAAAGAGGACTCGGCGAGTCCAGTCTGAAGAGGGAAACCCTAAATCCGGGACTTTTTGCACTATTTAAGCATCCTATTCTCTCCATTAGGGTTCCTTGGAGCCTCTCTCATCCAGAAACTAAACCCCTCAGCCTCCATTGTTGCATATTTAAGTCTCTCGCCATTTTTGGGTGATTTGAAAGAAAAAGGAAGGAAGGAATCATTGGGGCTTCAAGGATTGGCTCTAAATCCAGAGTTTGGGTCACCTTTCAGAATTATTGAAGGTATTAAGTCGTTAAGTTCACCCTTCTTCATCTAGATCTACCTTGGTTATGAGTTTTGGGGCTTTTATGCCATGTTTAAGAACCAATTCGAGTTAGAAGCCCAGATCTGAAGTTGCTACTGCAGATCTAAGCATATCTTGGCCTAGAGAAGCATAAAGTAACTGCCTTTGGGTTGATTGTAGAGCCTCTTTCTCTTAAACCCTAGTTTATAGTGTTTTGAGCCTAGATCTCCTTAGCTACACATAAAGTTTGCCACTTTACGTGAGGAATAGGCCTTAGAAGAGTGGATCTACAGTTTGGAGTCCATACATGACTCAAAAGCCTCTGAATATATGAAGGACTGAATAGACTCAGCAAGTCCTTCGAGTGGACTCGGCGAGTAGGATGAAGATGGAGATGAACTCGACAAGTTGGATGAACAACTCGACTAGTCTGTTGAAGATTGCATTGGACTCGACGAGTCTGTTCTTAGACTTGGCGAGTCAAGTCGCGAAACCCCAAACCCTTCGAGTTAAGACTCGGATCAGTGAGTTGAGTGGGGACTCAGTGAGTTGGACAGGACATGACTCGGAAATCGGTAGACTCGGCGAGTCAGGGGCTGACTCGGCGAGTCGAGTCGGGAATGAAAGGATTCTGAGCGTATGAACTCGGCGAATCAGTAGGCAAACTCGGCGAGTAGGGTTGACCTGGAAGGTTGACTTTGACTTTGACCTGAGTGGACTTAGTTGACTTTTGGAGGACAGTTAGACTAAGTGTTATATTGATATTGGTAGCTCGGGGAGCTAGTGGAGCAGCAGTTCAGAGAGAGTTGTTAGACAGCGGCCAGAGGGATTACCAGCAAGTTCAGCAGTACCAGGTGAGTTTCCCTTTGTGTGAATGGGTCTAAGGCCACAATGCCGGCCCACGTAGATATGAGTAGGAAGACCCAGGGGTTAGCCCTGGGCACTGCATGCCAGTATGATATTTAGGACCAAGGTTCATTGATAGAGGGAGGGTGCCCAAGGAATGGTTTGCATGATAGAGTATACTTGTTGTCTGTGTGATACTTGTATGTGCCTGGTAGGGTGGTAAGTGTGGGCGAGGTCCCGTATCTCACCAATAGCATAGGGTGGACGGTGTTCCACATCTCATTAGCAGCAGAGCAGGGGCGAGGCCCAATTTAAGGAAAGGGTGAGTGTGGGCTGGGCCCGTATCTCACTATCAGTAGGAGCGTGTACGGGGTTCCATGACTCATCAATAGCAGGACAAGGGCGAGGCCCAAGATAGGAGAGGCCTTAGGACAGGATCCATTAGCATATGTTTAGCTTATGTGTTGTGATATGTTTATGTGCTATTATATGTTTGCGGGTGAGGCCCAGTGACAGGCGAGGCCTAAGTGAAACAGATCTGTATCCGAGCGGAGCTTGAAGCTAGGAGGGTCCTGGAGCAGCGGGGCTGTTGTAGCGGGCGAGGCCTGAAGTAGCGGGCGAGGCCCAAAGTAGCGGGTGAGGCCCGGAATAGCGGGTGTGGCCCAATATGTGCAGTATGTGTTTGTGCAGGGTATGTGGTAGGTTGGGGAACTCACTAAGCTTCGTGCTTACGGTTTTTAGTTTTGGTTTTAGGTACTTCAGGTAGCGGAGGGAAGAGCTCGGGGTGATCGCATGGCACACACCATAGATTAGACAGCCTGGGAATGTTTTACTCTGATAATGAAAATATGTTTTGGAATTAATACTCTGATTATGTTATGGATTGATAAATGTGTTTTAAGTAATGTTTTATAAAAGAAATTTTTAGTCTTGAAAATTGGGACGTTACAAAAATAATGACATCTCTTCTAAATTTTGAAGGATAAAGGACACACATTTATGCGTGCCCTGAAATTAGTGTCAGAAAAGAAATAAAAAGAAATATGGAGGGCACCTATCATAAAAAGCGTGTCATTTAAAGTTGTCGCTTTATATTTTTTTTAAGAAGGTGCGTTCTCCTTATTTTTTTTGCGAAATGAAATCCCAAAAAAATTAAACACCCCGCCTAATACTCCTTTTTCTCCTTCTAAAATCCTCTGCTAAGAACCCTAAATCATTCGTAACCATTTTCCATTCCCAAAAGAATTAAACATCCCGCCTACTACGACTCCCCAAATCACCCGAAATCACAAATCCCTAAATATTAAGAACCCTAATTTGTTCTTGAGAAACGGTGAATTAGATCAAAAACTGTGAATTCAACTTCGAATTAGATCAGGTTCTCTCAATCAAGAACCTCCCCATTCTATAACTCAGAAAAAGCATCAATGCATGCATATTTCACCTGCGCCGGAGTCAGCCATTCGTTATCCCATATGGTCATCGTCACAGCCTCGGGCTTTATCAACTCCTTCCGCAAGATCTTTCTCATAAATTCTATCAATCCTAACCTTTCTCTCAATCAAGAAACCCTAACCTTTCACGATCTAGTAATCGATGTCATCATACGTTTGTTTTCTCCATTACCCTATTTTTTTCCCTAAAATCATATCTAGGTTTCTATTTACTCATGGGGATGAACAGTTTGTCCCAAATCCCAATCCCGTACCTGTACCGTACCAGAATCGGTACTGAACCGTACCGAATTTTAAAATACGGGACGGTACTTGGTACTCCAAATACATGAAATTCGGGAATCGATACTGCCGGTACCGGTACTAGTACAGAGTACCGGTACCACTGTACCGGTACCGGTGATGTTAATTCAGTTCGTTACTCTGGATTAACTTTCGATCAAATTCGGTATTCGGGAAATCGAGAACGGGACGGGTCGGTACTGGTTCCGTCCCACGATCATCCCTATTTACTCATATGATTTCTCCAAGATTTTGATGCATTCATCACTTACACATCTCTCAATTCTCTTTCTATTGGTGGATCTGCTCTTTTTTCCTCTCGATCGAGGGTTTTTTGGGCTTTCAGGTCTCAGATTTATTTTAGGTCTTCTTCAACTGTACTAATGCAAAAATTCTTTGGTAAGGGTTTTTAATCGCTCTTTAATTTCGATTCTATGTTGTTTCCGTTAGTTCGTTTGCTTATTTTTTGTTTAATTTTCGTTATTTAGTTGTTTTATTAGGGGTTCTCGAGATTATTACTTTACTTGACTGTATTTTTGTAACGTCGTGATTTTTACCATAATTTTTTTTTTCTTTTTAAAACATTTATTTAACAAAATACGTTAGCGGAAGACTTAGTTTTTTTTATTCAAAACATTTTTGAAACCACAACGTTACTTCAAAAATTCAAACATAATTCCAAACCATTTAAAATGTAAACAATAGTACTTTAAAGTAAATAATAAAAAACATGTCCAAGAGTGGTATCGTTAATATAAGTCTACTACCCATAAGAACCCCTCTCACCAAGGACAATCTTCTAAACATAAGGCACAAAAGAGAAAAGATACAAGTGTCAACCCCTACTGAGTGAGTTCAAAAAGTTGTACATAAAACATACAAACCCCAAATGGGTCAATCATTCATTTTAATTACAATTCTACCACATAACATATATGATCAACCAAATACCACATAAGCAACCGCATAGCATATAAGTAATCACATTTAATATATAAGTAACCTTTAAATGTTCAACCTTTTATTAATAAGTAACCTTTGATATATATTCAACCTTTTAATATGCAACCAACCTTTTGTTACATGTTCAACCTTTTGTTAATAATCAACCTTTGTTATATATTCAACCTTTTAATATGCAACCAACCGTTTGTTACATGTTCAACCTTTTATTATATCTATCCAACCGATTGATAGAAAAGTGTCTCTTAGTGCTACCTAACCCAAGAGAAACACCCCGTTCACTACTTGTGTGCACGGTCAGCCGAATGCTCTAAATGACTCATGACTTCCACCCGAAACACCAACCTTGTGACTCCACTTTCGCTACTCCGACTATACAAAGTACAAGTACCCCGCGGTGTCGTTCAGGATTGGTACAAACACTGCCAATTCCAACGATACACCTCCCGATTCTCACGTGATGTTTGCGCTGGCCGCGAACGAGGGACCAACATCACTCCATCCCACGAACACCGAAGTGCCCGCAAACCATGTGTCACACGGTCATCTAGAAAGACCGGCAACTAATCACCGTTTTGGCTATAGCTCTTCCTATAGGTACTTTTTCAACCTAGTAGGCACCCTCAATGATCCAAATAAGGTTTTAGGCAAAGATCATGAACTACCCAAACCCTCTACGCATAACCCCGCAATGTCATTTATACATTAAGTAAAGCATGTAATTCATACAATATAAGTGTGTACGTAAACATGAAATATATTCATAACCAACACATCAAATCACTTCCATACATCATTCAATCAAGCAACTTAAACCGGTGTCATATACATCAGTTCATCAAGGTGTAAGCAACATAGCAATTATTAGGTGATAGCATGGCAATAGCACAAAGCATATATTAGCATCACAAATATCATATCATCATCAAGCACATGTAATGATATGGTCATCCTAAAGTGAATCAAATCACCATCTACAGATTGCACGTTTCAATAATGCAACCTTAGTGAGTTAAAATTGTGAACTCACTTAAATGTTTCCGTAATATGATGTCTACGCTTCATCTTGTACTCGTGTTAGTCCGCCAAAATGACTAAACACATTCAAAATTACATATAGTTTAAGCTCACCTACAACAACCTAAATATAATATATGATTATACCGAGGTTAATTTGCAATAACTAATTAGTTAATCAATTACGTAATTAACAATGTTTATTTATTTAACCCTAAAACAATAAAATATGTGAGACGTCAGGATTTATCCCCTGGTAAGCTATTTATTTTTTACCAGAAAGCTCAAATCACATGTAAAAGAATATATAACTACTTCTTTGTGTATAATTGTTTGAGTCATATTCTATATATCAAGCCTTTTCTATCAATGATTTATAGTCTGTGAGATTAATACCATCGTTATACACATAATAATAATTAGAGAACATGCACCTGATCAAAGCCATCTCCATATTGACGATATATCCATCCTTTAATCCTTGCGATTCTGTCACTTTCATCGTGGATTCATCGCGTGTATGGTTCCCTTATCCATGCATCTCATTGTTTTTATGGAATCCGTATCCCATCTATGTCATTGCTATATAAGTAAACGGAAATTTTGGAACGACACTACTTGCACAACCCGAGGAGTTTCTAGCGGGAAAGCACCTTGTGAAAAAAAAACCTGTCGTTGAAAAACTATCTAGCAAAACTCTCACATAAATTCATATGTTCCAGATCTGCATCGGTTCCTTGATCGAAGCCTTCATCCTATGAGATCGTAATTTCGATTGATTGCATCAATACCGAGCCCGCTCTATGGAAACCCCGGTTGCAGTCCCACCGTATCTTGCTAACGTCACCAGACTATTGAAAGAGAAGGTCGGAGTAAACAATACTCTCTCTCTCTCTCTCTCTCTCTCTCTCTCTCTCTCGCATCACATGCAGAAGCCCCCACATGAAATGGTGCGGTCAATTTTTCTAGGGTAGAAGGCGGCACATGAGACGCCGTAAGTAACAGACGTAAGGAAAAGAAAAGTGATTGTTTCCTCTGTTTGTAAGGGAGTTATTAAATGAAGTTACAACATTGGTCCCTAATGTTTAGCCATAATAATACTTTAAACCCCAATTGTAAAATTACTATATTCAACACTTTTATAAATGACACTTTACCCCCTAGACTTTATTTATCCGATTATTGATTATATCAACCTAAATATTCCCACAATTTAATTAGTAAGATTCTTACACACTTTAATTATTAGTTAACTCTTTTATTTATTAATTTACCCTATTTTCCCACAAAATCATTTAATTAAATTATATGTCCGTTAAATATAAATTACTTCTTTTAGATATTAATTAATATCTTTTTTTTGTTTAATTTATTTCAATTCTTACCTTGAGAATCGAAATAACTTTACAACCGTTGATAATCGAGTAACGAAAAGTTAACGTCATTTCTGGAAGGATTTTCGGGTCATTACAATTTTGAAGATCTCATCTTAAAGTCCACCAAATTTTCATTTATTTGTTGTTAAATTTTCCTGTTGCTACTTGGTAGTTGTACTTCTTAGATGAACTTGCATAAGAATTACATGTTCATATGATAAATTGTCTTATCAACCTTTACTATTAAACTGATTTATGATTATATCTATGATTTTGGAACTGTTTGATCATCTCTCCTTGTATTGTGTTTAATCAAGAGTAGAAATTTTTTGTGCACAAGGAAATGACTGATTATCTCATAAACCTTCTCTTACCCTTTGATGTTAGTTATGCTGCTTTTTGTTTTGGATCTATACTTAGCTTTTGTTTTGGATCTATACAACAGTACACAATCATGAACATTCAGATTCTCATGGCTCGTTTACTTTCCATCTTTGTGCTGTTAGTGTTTGTACTCCATGTTGCCTCTGAATCCACGAGAGAAGTAGTAGAACAAATCGATGGAGTAGAATTCACTGAGGAGTTGCTGTTCAGGCCACTTCCTGATCAGAAAGTTCTTTCTCATTTTCACTTTGAGAATAGGGTTCCTCCGAAAAATTCTTATGGACATCACCACCGGCTTTTTCCCAAAGCTATTTATCAGCTGGTATGATTACAATAGTTCGTTAATTACTTTACTCGATCATATTCGTTTTTCTATCTAGGCATTTTACTAAATCCTTTCTAATTGTTGCTCTGGTCCATCCTAATTGAGTTTAGGGTTTAATGATTCATTGATTAGGATGATTTGTGATGTTACATTATATTTTTGTATTACTTTTCTATATAGATTTCAACCAATCGTATTTGTGGTCTAAATTAGGATTTGGACACTACAGGTTCACAAATATTCGAATTAGAGAAATGGAATTGTCTTTCACTCAAGGTCGTTGGAATTATGAAAGCTAGGGTGGTTTTGATTTGCTGTCATCTACCACTTTGTGGGTTTGTCTAATGTACTTATCAGAACGCTTCAATAACATATCGTTAAATATATCAAACTCAGTTAAGTATTTTTATTGTATAGCTACAAACTGTTTTTTGTTTTTAATATGGGGCTTGTAGTAGATAATGGAACACGAGATGTTATAGATAAGTTTCTACGAGCTGCTCACTACTAGAAAAAAGACCTTTAATGACGCGCTTTTTACGACACGCGATAATTAACGATACGCAAAAGGACGTGCCCTTAAAATAGTGTCATCTCTCCAAAAAATTTAAGGATTTACGTCACGCTTTATTGCGTGCCCTTAATTTAGTGTCTCAAGAAAAAAAAATTAAAAACACGGAGGGCGCTTTATCTTAAACGCGCGTCGTCTGTACCTGTCGCTTTATAATTTTAATGAAACGCGCTTTTAGTATACAAGGGGGGAAATGAAATCCCCAAAATTTTGAAAACCCGCCATTTTTTTTCTATCTTCTATCTATCTTTCATCTTCAACCTAACAAGGACGAGCATTGCACTCTTGATTTCCCTAACTCTTTCTCATTTTCTGATTCAAACTTGAAAGAATCGAAAAAAAATCTATCAATTTTGAAGCCTAAAGAATCACAACCCCTTATCAATTTTGAAAAAAAATCTATCAATTTTAAACACAGACCTACCCACAATGTTTTTCACCGGAAGTCTCTTTCGTCTCCACACCCTTGAGATCTCTCCATCGCTTCCCGGAGGAAATCTCAGGTTGTTTTCAGCTTTGGGGTTTTTCGATTTCATCATTTTCCCCAATTTTCAGCTCCCGATTCTTCCCTTCTTGTTCTAATCTTACCCTTCGATTCCACCCCACCCTCCTAATCTCACTGATTCCTTCATTTTCAATGGGATCTCTTTCTTTGTGAGTTTTCTTTTCACGTCACAACAGTTGATCACCGAAGAAGCAATTTTCCAAATCTTTTTGTTGTTAATCAAAATTGCGTGTATGGCGATCAGATTCACTGTTTCTTACTCTGGCTACGTGGCCCAAAACCTAGCCACCGCCT
Organism: Lactuca serriola; assembly: GCF_051521515.1. Taxonomy (NCBI): domain Eukaryota; kingdom Viridiplantae; phylum Streptophyta; class Magnoliopsida; order Asterales; family Asteraceae; genus Lactuca; species Lactuca serriola. The sequence goes on from NC_136410.1 coordinate 266,240,670, forward strand.
CCGGAAAATCCAATACATGCCGAATTTTTCACAAGGTTTTTTCTCGTCCTCGTATATTCCAGAATCCCAACCGAGATCCCGTCGCCGGGTACGGTCCGGCAGCAACGGCGGGTTCAAGGTGTTCGGTTTTGGCGTATGCCACTCTTGCATGTGATTTTCTTGGCGTTGAGAGCTCCTCCAAACCTTCTCCCCTCGTTGTTGGATTGATCTCGTTGGTAAAGTCAATGGCTACCGGTGGTGGCGTTGGTGGTGGTTCTGGGGTTTTTGGGATTTCGTCGTTGAAGGCGTCTTCCATGATTCCGTTTTTCCAAGGGTCGAAGTGGCTCCCATGTAACGAGATTAACAGTACGGAGGTTGATAAAGGCGGTACTAGCTCGACGAAGTCTAATCAGACTACTACTGATTGCGTGAAAACCTGCAATGTTGCAAGTACCAAAATCATCGTTGAGAGGAATAATTGGTTTTCAAAACTATTAAGTGTTTGCTCCGATGATGCTAAGGCTGCCTTCACCGCTTTGAGTGTCAGTATCTTATTCCGATCGTAGTTGGCTGAACCAAGATCCATCCCCTCTGCATCCATGAGCCCTACCCTTGATGTGGGTGATCGCATAATGGCCGAAAAGGTATAATCCCAATTCTAACCTTATTACACACTATATGAATGATGGTTGCCAATTTCGCCATTTTGGCTTTTCAATTCAAATAGTGATTGTATGCAAGATTTTGAGTTTTTGCCTGTTATTGATTTAGGTTTCATACATCTTTCGGAAGCCAGAAGTTTCAGATATTGTGATCTTCAAGGCTCCTCCCATTCTTTAGGTGCGATTTCACTTCTTGATTATAAGTATCTTTGATTAGTTCTGTGTTTTGTTGTTTGCTCATTGTCTTGTATCAATAATCTTGTAGGAATTTGGCTACAGTTCTGGTCCTATATCAAGATTACAATCCTTATGATTTTTGTGATGTGATGGTGCAGGGGTCCACATCTAGTGAAAAACATTGTGGGTAGGTTATATGCAGTGATTAGGTTAATTTACTCATAGTTTTGATTAATTTTTTTTTATCATCATGTCCAGGTCCCTTCTCTACTGTGTTCCGTGAAATGATACTCTCCTACATTATGCAGCCATGTTGTATAATCTTAGCCATTACACCTGTAAATTCAGATTTGGCAAACTCAGATGCACTTCAAATGGATGGGATTGTTGATCCTGATGGTAATTATCAAATATACTATGCTTTGTTATTGGTAATTATCAGGAGTTCCATTTGTAATTCACATAGCATTTCAATTTTGAGTAGCTAAATGCTTATGATAATATATATATATATATATATATATATATATATATATATATATATATATATATATATATATATATATATATATATATTCAGATTGGATCTTCACTTGGATTTGAAGATGGAGAGTTTGAATCTTCCAAAATAATTCGCCCTGCTACTTTGTTTTATCACAATCAGGATGATTCCTTCTATTTTGTTGACTCAGAGGTATTCTTTTTAAAATGAATAATTACAAATATATTGATGGGGATATAGTCTTATTATGGTTTTTACTTTTCATATGATGAAAGAATCATGCTATAAGGAGAGCTGATATGGAGAGCAGGACAGTTGAGACATTATATCAAAAACCTAATGTCAGTGAGACAAAAAGTAGTTTAGTGACTTGGATCATTGATAAACTTTAGAGTGCAAAAGACATTCCTTCCAATTCTGAGGAAGTTGATCCTAAATTACATTTTTACCCCTGGCATCTTCTCAAGTCATTGGAAAATTACCACATTTTACATGTCATATTTTAATTAACATGATATACTGTTAATCTACTATATAATGTTTTCATGCAGTTTTGAAACTTTATGGATCATGGATCTATCATTTGGTATCATTCAAGAAGTGGTCAAAGGTTTGACTTCTATTGTCTACATATTCTTTTGATGTTTCTAGGTTAATTATGATGTTATTTAATAATATTTTTTGCGGTGTGAAGGATCTTCAAAGATTATAGAGATCTGTGGACAGTTGATAAAGGAGAAATCATCCCTCGTAAAAGAAATACTGCCTAGTCAGCAGCTGCCACAAAATAATTTCTCGGTGGAGGGTATTTCACGTGCGGGTCTGCTTTATTCTGTGGTAACTTTTCAGGACAATATCGTAATTTGTGACACAGGTAAAATTAAATATTTTCCTTTTGTTTTAATTGATGAACTACAATATCCTCTAAGAAACAAGAGTGTTTAGATGGTCAGGTGGTGCGGAAATACAACAAAACTTGTGAGCCAATGACAAGCTTTGAGTTTTCAAATTTTGGAATGCTAGGATTGCCATACTGGTTGTTGCCCCTTATGAAATCAGCTTATGATATGAGCTCTGTTTTTCACATGGTCTAGGACCACTAATTGCTTAGGATGGTAAGTGGGTTGTCTTTTCGCACCCTCCATTGATACACCATAAAGGCATGAAGATTCTCTCTCTCTCTCTCTCTCTCTCTCCAAATTCTAAAACAAACTACAACAGGTAAATAGATGCCAGCATTTTGTTTAAAATTCTGTGAACATTGAAAAAAACGAGGTTGATAGTGCCTTTTTCATGAGATTGTCAAAAGTTGAATAAAATAAAAAAATAAACAAGGGTAATATTGTAATAGGGAGGGTCTTAATACATAAAGTGACCAACCTCTCACTTAGCACGACAAGTCATTTTGATTTTATTAAGTAAAAAAGAAACAACCTTATCAATCTACATGCATTTAGTCATGTACTGCTGTCCCACAATTTGTCATCATAGAAGAAGACCCTGCTGTCCCACAAGGGTAATATTGTAATAGGGCTGTTTTATATGTCATCATAGAAGACCCTGTTGTCCCATAATGTGTAACAATTTGTATTATCATTATTTGATTTTAATAATAATTTGTTTTGTTTTATTGTTGAGGTTATAGACTGATAGTCTTACTTTTCATGTCATTATTATTTATTTCTTTTTTTGTTTGCAGTTTCTTACAGAAACTTTGGATGTTGTTCAAGACATTCATTGAGTCATTTCTCTTGGAAATGCTTTTGCAAAGCAGTATGAGCTTTATACATATGATGATGAGTATTCTGCACTACTTCACAGGTATGAACTCATTATCATTATCATTACATTTTTTTAATTAAATTATCTTATTGAGAGTATTCTTCTCCTACAAATGTATTGGTATACTTCTTCAGAAAGTTGATAACATGACTTATGTTCGTGATAAAATCGTCTGGATGTACAAACAAGCAAATAATCTAGATTTCAAGTATTCCAGCACCTTGATAATTATTACATTGCTATGTTTCACATTTAACCCTGTTTTCTAATATTGTTTTAGTTGAACATGTTATTCCTCAAATTTTAATAGATTCTTGAATTGTGACTCACCCCTGCAGCTTTTTGAATGCAGGCTTATTTTTGGTGCTGGATTAAGTGGAGTTCTGGCTTGGTGTGTGCGAGTGGGAAGGAACCAACCCAATGCCCCCGGAGTTCTAGCACCTTCCATCTTTACTTCCTATGTATCCAGGTTAATCTACTCGTATTTATTCATGTCTCAAAGAGTGTATTCCAATATCAGGTATCATGATTTGTGTATTTATAAAATTTTGAAATAGGGTCTTGTTCAATGCTTTATCTGTGTTTGCTCTAAGGGAGATCAACTGATCAAAAGTAAGTTACTGTTTCACCCTTTTATTTAATATTTTTGTGATTGAATGAAAGTCTTAATGAAAGTAATTGACAACCCTTTCTCTGTAAATGATGTTGTGATTGTGGGAGAGGTGTGTTTTTCTCTGTTGCTAGGTAACCTTCTCAACAACAACATTCTACTTAAGCAGGTGAGTAATCAAGATTAAGGGAGACTTGTAATCATGTTTGACATTCATTTCCAGTAAGAAACAGAGTTGTATGATTATTTGTTAGTTTTATAGGAATGTATAACCCATGTTAGCAATGTATTATTTTTGTTTAACATTTGAATGATTCTTTGTATGACATTACAATTTGTGCAATTTATTTTATTTTTTGAGTATGAAATTTTATTTTATATTTTGCAATGGATTGTATTTTTTGTATATGGTATTTTATTTCTATTATGAGAAATTAAATGCAAATTTAATTTAAAAATTAATAAATATATAAATTTATTTTTTTAAACATTTAAATTTACGATACGCAAAAATGTGTGTCATCTTCATTTATGACATGGCCTTTCTTGACAGGGGCTTTCTTGTTACGCATTGCGTGTCATTAACACGCGCGTCGTAAGGTTACGACACGCGAATGCGTGTCATCTTCCTTTATGACAGGGCCTTCCTTGATACGCATTGCGTGTCGTAAACGCGCGTCGTAATTGCGCGTCGTAAATGAGCGTCGTAAATGCGCGTCGTCTCTCTTTATAACAGGGCCTTCCTTGACACGCATTTGCGCGTCATAAATGAGCGTCGTAAATGCGCGTCGTCTCTCTTTATAACAGGGCCTTCCTTGACACGCATTTGCGCGTCGTCTGAGCCTTTTACGACGCGCAATGAGCGTCGTAAAAGGCTGTTTTTCTAGTAGTGGCTAGCACAAACCTAGATACAGTTCATCACTATGAGTTTATGAAAGATTATAAGGTATCTATTTCAACATATTATATTTATTACTTATCATGATTCTTGTGTTGTCTACCATAAAAATATAAACTTTTGAGTTGTTTTGACTACACAAATGTAGTAGCTATAAGTCTTTCCATGTCATTAAATTTAAATCCCCTTCTGTTAAATATTATGACATGACATGACATGACCAGTTGTACCATGTTTGTCCTATGTACACCTCTGACTGACAGTACTTGAGGGCAATTTCGGTGACTTCAAGGTAAAGTTTTTTAATTTATTTTATAATTGTGAATCTATGTTTGTATAATTAATTGTTGCTTGCGGCTTTGCATGTTTGGGTTAGCAATGGTGAAGATAAGTTGATTAAGAGGAGTAGATGTAGATGGGCATGAAATGATGTTGGTTCATACATGAAGAAAGTTATGACTGCTGCTGCATTAAGTGAAACAGGTAGGCCCGTTACACAAACCTCAAGTAACTAAAGGTAACCACCAACTACATTATTCATTTTGTTGCTAGATCCAAATACCAAATTTACAAATGTATATCTGTTGTTGCTTATTAAATTTCACTTTATGTTTTATGCATTCAAGCTTTAAAATCCAAATGGAACATTGTTAAAAAGGATGAAACTCAATATAATTGAAGGTAATTGAGTTGACTGGGATAAATGCAAAAAAAGTAGGGTACTTTCATTTATTTGTTTATTATATCATCCTACTTTCAATATTTTTTTTTATGAAGAGATCATACTTTGAAAAACCTACAAAATTATAATATTGTAATTAATGAACTTATGATACGGAAAAATATATGAAAGTAGATTGTTATTTCTTGCATTAATGTAAAAAACATTAGAATGTTGTTTTGTTTGTAGGAAAAGACTATTCCTGCTCGTAATCAAAAGACATCATCAGGAGAACAAGAGAGTTATTATTTGATGTGGTCGTTACGTGCCTTGTTTAACTATACATGTGAAATGTTAGGTACCTCGACTTTTGTTATAGGCTTTATTTATCAATGATATTTTGTATCCACAAACAATATAATAGTGAAATGTTAGGTAACATTGTCTTTTGACTTGTGGTGTACAATGTTTTTATTATTTGACATTTAGATGAAATTGAATGTTTGGTATTATATTTGTTTATGTATTATACGCAAATGCACGTTGTAAATGTGTATCATAAATGCATGTTGTAAATGTGTATCGTTATTTGGCTGCTAAGTTTGTGACACACAAATGCGTGTCATCTTCATTTATGATAGGGGCTATAATGGTATGCAATGCGTGTCCTAAACGCGCGTCGTAAGGTTACGACACGTAAATGTGTGTCGTCTTCCTTTATGACAGGGCCTTCCTTGATATGCATTGTGTGTCGTAAATGAGCGTCGTAAATGCGTGTTGTAACTGCACGTCGTAAATGCGCGTCGTCTATAGACGACGCGCAAAAGCATGTCGTCTCTCATTACGACAGGGCCTTCCTTGACACGCATTTGCACGTTGTCTGAGCGTTTTTCGACATGCATCACGCGTCGTAAAAGGTTGTTTTTCTAGTAGTGAATGATAATAAGAATACCATCAAAAAAATTATAAACCCACGTTACCAGCTTCATAAGCCAGAAAGCCCTCATCTCGGGTTTTGTTTATCAACGCTCCCACCGAAGGTACTCTTGTGTCTTTTTAACCAATGGTTAGTTGCATTTGATTTCTTTTTAAAGAGGAAGCTGAGCTATTTTTAATGTTCGAGATCATCTTGATAACTTGATTCCTGATTCTTAAATAACATGTCATTTTTTTCTAAATTTTGAAATCCGGGTTCATCTTCAAACACTGTGATTTTTAAAGTTTCTTAAGATTTCTTATTATCTGATTATGAAGTACAATTTCATTCTTACACTATATTGTGAGAATTTCGGTTTCTCTAATGATGAAATTAAAGTTTAATTTAAAGTTTCTTTAAGTTTTATGCTATAAGTTAAAGTTTCCTGAATTGAAATTCTTTCTTACAGCTGAAGGTTAGATTTTCAAATGGTATAATTTCTTTTGGAGGTCATTGGAACTATTCTAATGAGAAGATGACTACCAGAAGATTCTGTAAGAAAATATAATGTATCATCAAGGTGGGTGTTGGTTTTCTAATGAATGGTTGTATAGCAGATTAGATTACCAGAGCTCTACCACTTTAACTTAACACGAGCAGTTTGTATGGCATTTCTAATAAAACTACTATCAATTGAACATAATATCAAATTGTCAATTTCCAGTGGAGTTATTTATTAGGTTTCTAATTACAACAGTATCTTACCTAATCTACTAACCTTTCATACACATTATAAGCATATCCTTGGCAAAACTTACTATAAGTTCAAAGTTCCTATCTAGTTCACTAACGATGTGTGGACAAGACAAGCTTTCTAGGGTTATTTTCCATGATGAGGATCAAGAGGGCATTCATGTATTTTACACAAACATGAAACTAAGAGTTACTTCTATCCACATAGGATATTTCTTGTCCACTGTTGCTCAATCTATTGAGTTGAATTTGTTCTACAATATTTAACTATAACCTATATGTCTAAAATGGTTGGGATTAGTGGAAAAAGTTTAACAATGATGTTCTTAATGAAATCTATAGTTTTGGACTTTGATTTTATGAATATGAATCTTGGGTTCCTTTTATTTTCATGTAGAAACACTCATGCACTATCAGATGCACATAGAAGGATATCAAGAAGCAATAAATTTGAAACCTACTGCAAGGTTGTTTCCAATATCTGGTTAAGGAAAAGGTCTTGGAAACAACATCCATACATTTGGACCACTGTTGAAGGTAGATTTCATATTGACTAATATACTTGGTTGTTATTATTGTTGAGGTTTAAAATCTACCTTTCCATAAAACATTGTTTACATAGTTTCCTTATTGATAGTAATATTTTTTTACTTGTTATCTATATAGCTTTCTGTTTTTTTTTTCTTTACAAAATTTATTTTTCTATTGCAAAAAAAAAAAAACTATATTGAAAGGGAAGTAAAATTCCAATAAGTTAAAAAGTTATTTAAAAAAAAATCTTTTGGAGGGCCTTGTTTTTTTGTTTTGCCCTGGGCCCCAAATCGGTTTGGACCGACTTTGTGAGCATTAGTGATACATTTAATGAGTTGGTTTTGGTTACAACATCTTCAGATATAGTAGTTGGGCTTTTTGACAAGAGGAAACTTACATCACCTCTTCATGTTTTGAGTAGTCATACATATGCTTTTTATTTTTATTTTTGTTTTTGTTTTTTGCTTTTTATGTTTTCTTTATATAATATTTAAAATTAATATACAGGGAGGAGGTTTTCAAGTTGAGTGGGACCCAAACCATGAAACTGTGATTACATCTTTTATTTATGACAGAAGGCTGATGGTGTGGGACCTACACAAGTACTTATTAAATTTCAAATTCCAATTTGTTTTTTAAATTTGATTTCTTCTAAAAACATATTCTGAATTTGGGTGATTGTTTAAACTTATTTTAGGATCGAACATGAACAGCTGGAAGGCGAAACTAAAGATGGCCCACCAGAGCTTTTGTTCTCTCATGGTGGTTACAAGGCAAAAATACCATACTTTTCATCGAACAAAAACAAGCCATGGGTGATTTCTAGTGTGGCTAAAGACAGAGCGTTGTAGGTTTGGCAAATGGCTGAAAGTGTTTATCATGAAGATGATGGCATTTAAATTCAACTTGTCATTACTATATATGTGCTTGAAAATGAAAATTATTAGTGGATTTCAAGAAACTTGTCATAACTAGGCATTAATTGCAGCTACCCATCTCATATTATTCCAACTGTTTTGAAGAGCAATGCATTTGATGTTGCTTTAAAGATGAATACTTTTAACAGTGACTCAGATGCATTATCAAGGTGTGTTTACATGGAGTTTTTCGGTGTTTATTTTAGTTTTTTAGGAATATTATTAAACCCAACATATGGTGCCTTTTTTAGAACTTAATCTTTTCTTTTGAATTACATTGTTATAAAATTTTCTTTTCTTGATCCAGTGGCTCGTGGTTGCTTTCTGGAAGACTTGCTAAAATTGCTTTTTATCAACTATGAGCATAATGACAGTTCCTTTCCACTTGCTGTTTCAGATATGCAAAATTTTCTTTCAGTATTCATTCTTTGTTAATAATAAAACCTTTTTTCAAACTTTACATTCAGTATTCTTAATTCCAGAGTTTCACTTGTCAGTGCTGGAGTTCACGATTCAACTATTGGAGAAGGGAATAGAAAATGACTTCCTATTGGCTCTTGTTTTTTTCTACATTCAATATGTTCTTGTTAATCATGAGTATTGGAAATACAAAGTGAGACATTTTAAATGGAAGGGTATTTAAGTAAATGGACGGGTATTTAGCTGCAAAACTTGTTGTTTATGTGGTAAAATCATCCGTTCTTAAATGTTTATTATTATATTAAATTATTAATTCTTAGAAACTTTTACCTTATAAAAACAGTGTGTTATGTTTCCTTTAAACATGTGATACCTAAAATACCCTTGCACACATCACACATGTTGACCAGGGGGATCTTGCTCTAACTTTTACGGTCTTTCTAAGACAACTAAGGACACCAGGGCTACCTTTGTGGCAACAAGGGCATTTAAGTCAAGACTAGTTGGCTTTTCCCCTCAATTTAGCGGCTACAATTGGCATTCCCATGTTGATGAAACTTTTCTTGTTGTTGAAGTATGTACAAACCCATAAAATTAATCTATTAAATTCATATATATATATATATATATATATATATATATATATATATATAAACATTAAATCTTTGTTGTTTTTTTGCAGATATAAAAGAGTTGCATTCTTCATTTCAATCGTTAGTTGCTAATAACGGAAATGGAAGAAGACATGGAAGCTGCTAAATATATGTCAAGAAAGCTTTGCTCATTTAAAGATCCTTTCTAATGTTCCATTAGTTATTGATTATAATTTTCACGTAAAATTTAGAAAGATTATTTGTATGCATTATATTTTTGTATAATGAGATTATTGAATGTGATTCAGTTTAAATGTTACTACATTTATCGTATGAAATGAATTGTTTTCTTATTATTCGTAAATGTGTGTCGTAAATATGTATTGTAAATCATATTGTAAATCGTTGTTGAATCTGATGACACACAAATACATGCCATCTTCATTTATGATAGGGGCTTTAATGATAAGGAATGCGAGTCGTAAATACGCGTCGTAAGGCTATGACACACAAATGCATGTCGTCTTTCTTTATAACAGGGCCTTCATTGACATGCATTGTGTGTCGTAAACGTGTGTCGTAAAAGTGCATCGTAAATTTACGACGTGCAAAAGCGTGTCGTCTTTCTTTATGACATGACCTTCCTTGACATGTATTTGTGTCTCATCTGTGCGTTTTACGGCACGCAATGCGTCTCATTAAAGGGTATTTTTGTAGTGGTGTGTTTAAGTTTACTATCATTATTATAAACTTATAAACAATAAATATATTATAAAATATAATATACAAAGTGTTATTATAATCTCTTTTAACTACTCATGGTATGAGGAATCTAGTTTGAAGGGCCTCATAAGGTTGTTTGATTTCAGAAGTGTTATAATGCCAAAATGGTCCTGCCCTCCGGTGTGTCATGTCTGGCCCCGATTTGTACATAGCGGTTAAAAATTATTGTTTAACACTTATAAAACAATATCGCTCGTAAATAATCACTATAAGTACTACACTAAAATCAAGCGATAATGATACTAGGTTTCACCGAAGGAAAATAAAATTGTTAGAAGCGAAGCGCTGCCCGAGTTTGGAATCATCACTTTAATAAATGAATGCGTAGTGCCTTTCATGAACATGACTTTAATACAAGTATTGATTAAAGTATTTAATATATATTTGTGTGTGAAATATTTGATATTTCCTGAAATACGTGTTAAGAGTATATCTGATAATATATGACGATTTAGGATACAGAGTAAACCTAAATTAATTAGGAGGAATATTGGACAGTATCTCCTTATAAGTATGAGTGAGATATACACGAAGGTTAGAACTTGAAAACTTATCATTGATCCAAGATCATGGATTAGACTTAGTCATTTTTCCTTAGTCTGAGAGTATGGAGAAGACATATTTATTTGTCATTAATCTGAGAGCATGGATTAGACATAGTTATTTGTCCTTAGTCTGAGAGTATGGAAAGAACATAGCTATTTGTCATTAATTCGGGAGCATGGATTAGACATAGTCATTTGTCCTTAGTCTGAGAGTATGGAGAGGACATAATTATTTGTCATTAATCTGGGAGCATGGATTAGATATAGTCAACTGTCTCATGTACGAGAGTATGGAATGGGCATAGTTATTGATCCGGGAGCATGGATTAAACATTACCGATCTGGGCGTATGGATTAAGTAAAGAGGTTAATTTTAGATCAGGGAGTATGTATTAGGTAAAGTGCTTAATTTTAGATATGGGAGTATGGATTAAGTAAAAAGGTTAATTTTAGATCTGGGAGTATGGGTTAGGTAAAGAGGTTAATTTTAGATTTAACAGTACAAATTGTGTCGTTGTAAGGATCGACGGGGTGGTGTTAAAATTGCTTATATGAGGTGAAATTGTATATGTTGTGAGTTTTAAAACATATATATATATATATATATAACACTGTGGAACTGAAATCCCTATGTACTCACCAGGTCTCCCAGCCTGACCCACTCAGTTTATTTGTATCACAGGAGTCGATACGAAGCTACATTACACTGAGAGATTAAAGGAGATGTAGATCACTAGTGTAAATGAATGTAAGGTCTGTATATGCTTATGTTTCTGTGGTGACGGTGACATCCCAAGGTATTAATATAAAAAAAATACATTTCTTCAGAAATGTTTTGATAATATGCTTATCAAGTTTTTATGGGAACAAACTCCGTAATATTATTCTTTAAAAATGAATGTAAGGTGTGTTTGATAATATGTTTATCAAATTTTTCTAGGAAAAAACTCTGAGCATTAGTTTAAGCGAACTAGGAATAAGGATTTATTTCTAGACTTAAACTTAGAATGCTAAGCAATGATTGTGAGGAGTGTGTCTAATATATTTTAGGCAGTACACCTGAATAGACACAAGTACTAGATTAATAAGGGAAGATGCCTAAAATGCTTTTATGTTCTAAATGATTTGTGATACTTTATGATGCTATCGTTTGATCGGTTATATGGTCTGTTGCCGACCGGATCTGGAAACTTTATGTGTTCAGATTTCTAAATATTTAGTTACGGTGTTAGAACTGACATGTAACTTTTCGAAAAGATAAGGAGATTTATACGTCTATCATAAATAAATCTTTCTCTATTTAAATTCTCGTCACTACACACCGAACGTTTGATTTGGTGTATAGATCGACATTGTGGGGACTCGAAGCGGATTCAGAAACGCTAATGGAAATGTTAATGCTAATCAGCGGCCTATGATGGAGCGTGCACTAGAGGTAGTAGTTGCACCCGAGTCAATCACGATGGCAAAAGTCCAAGCAATGATTCGCGCCATGATGGTCGAACAAAGGGAGGAGATGAGGAAAATGTTGCTTAATAGGGATGAACCTATTGTACCCATTATGCAACCTGAGCTGAATAAAGGACAGTCGGTAGAAGGAAACTACAATAGAATGTTAGTCAAGCTGAACCGTTGGTGATTAGAAGAAATAACCAAAACGAAGGATTTGAAAGGAATGGATGCAATTATAAAGACTTCACAACTTGCAAACCATCAATTATTGTTGGGAAAGAAGATCCAATCGAATTTATGGACTGGATCTCTGAGATGAAGCTGGCTTTTATAACATTTGGTTTCAAGGGCAAGCTATAAAACACTTATGTAGTGCGTCAGTTTAGAGGTGGTGCTGTTTGTTGGTGGAACACCTTGAGGAAGACCATAAGACCTAATGAGCCACTACAACTGACATAGGGAAAGTTCTTGGTCTACTTTAAAAGCAAGTTCTGCTTAGCCCATAAAATGTTGGAACTAGAGAGTCAATTTTTACACTAAAGAAGGGCAGCATGACCATTGACGAGTATACCAATGCCTTCACAGAAAAATGGAATTTTCTTTACGCATTGTCCCTGAAGAGCTAAAAAAATTGATAAGTATACGAAGGGACTACCATGGGAGTATGTTGTGCCAGTATGCCATGCACCTACTTTTAAGGCAGCCATCTGGGTTACTAAGTCTGTTGAGGAGATGATCAAGAGTAGAGCCACCAACAAGGTTAAAGTTGGCGAGAAGAGGAAGTTTGATGGATCTTCAAGATCCAACAAGAAAAATGGGTTCCTGAAGTATGACTCCAGCAACAAAAGGTATGGGGATAGTAATGAAGAAAAGTGGTGTGACAAGTACATAAGTAAGAACATTGGGAGATGCTCTAAAGAGGCGACCTACTTCAAATGCGGGAAGACTGGTCACTACGCCAGCAAATGAACAACCAAGAAAAAGTATTCTATACGTGTAGTGAAGAAGGACACTTCAAGAAAGACTGTCAGGAGTGAGGATCTAGCCATATAGGAGTGAAGAAGGACACTTCAAGCAACACTTCAGCAAATGCCAAATGTACCACCAAAGCAAACGACAAGAGCATTTCAGATAATCCTTAATGAGGCAGGTGACAATGCAAGGGATCAGAAGTGAAGATCTATCCATATAGATAGTATCATGTGGTGTATGCTAATATAAGAGGCATAGTTTAGGGTGAACTTGAACATCTATGTAATCGTTTCAAGAAATAATATAAACCATGGTTTTGCTATCTGGTGTGTTAAGTTGCTATGTGAAATTCTTGTATGGTGACTTGGAAAACTGTGAGAAAATACTTCGGATGAGTATGAGTAGGTGTGAAAGGTCGTAGAGGCCTATATTATTGGAAGCGCAAGACTCGCACTTGGATCAGGGAAAATCACAGGGTTACCAACATTCTAGTAAATGATTGTGTTTTGTTCAAGTATGTCATTGCCATTATTTCGATAATGACTAAGAAGATGATTGTTATTCCGACCCTAGTTGTGATATCAAATTGAGTTCTACTAACATGAGTATGTTACTTTGTTCAGAGAACCAAGTTCGACATAGTATCTTGCTTAAGCCAGAAGATTCAAGTGAAAGATGATCAAATCTATCAATAGAGGTATCGCAATCGTTGTTAAAGAAGCTTATAGCTAGAAGTGCTACATGCTACAAAGTGATTATATCACATTAGAACATGAAGAAAGGTATATTCCATTATGGAATTTGGCTCTAAAAGACCTGATTCTAAGCATTGCATCATACGACACGAGGTAATTAGAACATGACCTATCAGTTTGTCATGATAATCGAAGTAAAGAACTCTTAAGTTAACTCTGTTTAAGAAGAATTAGGAGTCTCCAATAATGATCGATTTTGTAACTCAAAGGCTATAATTGAAAGTCCAACATAGGATAAACGGTGGGTGCAAGATTGAGCACCGCCTACCGTTAAGAAGTCCAAGAGTTAGATACTCATTCGAAGGAACATATAGGTTAAAGTTATTACCTAGGATGAAGAGATAACATATGGAGTCATTTTAGAAGCCATGTTTCGTTGATGATTCCGGGACGTAATCATCCTAAGGGGTATATAATTGTAACGCCCGCAGATTCGAGCTAGTCAATTTAGAGACAATAAGTGTAAAAATTGAATTTTTGATGGAAGATTATTTAGAATGAATAATCTCAACCAAGTGATATTATATGTCACAAAGGTTCAGTATATATAAAAAAACTCTAAAATCCAAGCTATAACGAAGAAGTTATGGCTCGTCGATGTTTTACGACTAAACCGGCACGGTACCACGTAACGTAAAAAGTGAATTTTTGATAAATTGCTTTTTAGCCTGAGGGATCTAAACTAAAGTCGTAGTATACGTTAAACCAAGAGTGTGCATAAAAATAATGTCCAAATCTGACTTCGTATGAGGAAGTTATGATTTTTCTAAGATTTGGAATAGAAGTATGAAGCACGAAATTTGAATTTTAGATCGATCGATTTTTATCCGACACAACCTAAATGTGAATTGAAGATCTCATTAATATGAGCTCAACGATAAAAAGACAGTCGAAAACGGAGTCCGTATGTAGAAGTTTTGAATTTTACACGGTCGGTAAGCAGTATATAGAATTTCCTTAAGTTGAACCAATCCAACATGAAATTCATATATATATTCTTGACTAAAGATGATTAAAATCTCAATCTAAGCTTAAAATCTCACTCTAAGCTTTTTAGAATTGACATCAAGTATATTTTCCTCTCCCTTAATTATAACAAAACAAAATTTTCAACCTCTGCAGCCTCACGAATTGAAACTTTTGTTTTCTATAATTAATATTGCTAACTTGCAATACTTATCATAATTATCATGCTCACACTAACATGATGATTATTAGCATAACACTTATGCTCCCACTAGCTTTGACATGTATCTAGAAAACAGATGGACTTCTAGAAGTCAATACTTTATTGACTTTCTTTCCAAAGTTCAGATTTCTGATACTAGATTGCTTTAATAGACTTTATAAAAATCATACACCTTATTTTAGATAACTCTTCAGAACTATGAAAAGGGATGTCGTAATCATAGTCTCAAGTGTTTAGACTTTTGCCATTTCTCATAAGTCCATGTTAGTGTGTTGGATAACCATGCACGTTCCACTAACGACTTTGAGAATGCAAAGATTACAATTGCTATCTTACTTAAAATCTACTGGTGGAAGTTTTTCCTCACCATCATTTTCATGAATCAGAGAGAAACCTTATGACCCTTAGATTTTCTGGTGTATGTGTTCTTATCCACGTGAATTTGTCAAAACCATAATCACAAGACTAGGTTAGTGACAAATCCTAACTCATATGGATTAAACTTGTGCAATCTTAACCTCTTGCCACCTGGCAGCACAAGGGCCTACCGTTGCTTCCAAGTAGTTATGCAAACAATTGAGAACATGTAGACTCAAATGTTCTAGCCAACTTAACTGGAATGGACACAAAAATGTCAATACAATAGGTTATAAACCTCTCGTTGTGTGCTAGTGATGAAATACAAGTTTTATTCTTGATTAGTTCTTGAAACTATATCAGGATCTATTAGACTCCCACTGTCTTCTTGACCTATAAGACTTGCTTGCCAAATATTCAAGGAAATAGTGTGGGTTCTAATCAGGACTAACACTTCACACAATTGGCCTTAGTTGGTCTTTGTTTTATCCAAAACATCACAACTTACCAATTTCAAATGTACAAGAGTAGAAAACTTTTACTATTACATTTAACAAGTGTTATAAACCTTCTTTAAGATATGTCACTTAAGTTACAATCTTGGAGTATGATTCTAAGATTTGTTTTGGAACGAAGTATGACTCATCTTCTTAATTTAACCACTTCAACAATTCACGACCCCTCTTCTTAGCTATCTGAATGCACTTAGATGATGAATTGTGATAAGGTCTCTTAATTATTATGATGATCATATATACATGATACTAAAGTACTCTCCCATACTTTCAGATTTGAGAAACTTTTATCCCTTTTTCTAATTTGATTCTTCTTATTCGCTTTGCCATACATTTGGAACTTTTCCAATGTCTCAGAATTATACTTAAGCTTGTAAGTATAATCATATTTACTAAACCTTAGTAAATCATGACGAATAGTCTTATCCATCTTTTGTGGTGAACTTTGGCTAGTGCAGAAGAATGTGTACTTGATCCCTTAGTACTTCTCTTGAGTCACATATACATGTGAACAAGGAACTAGTCTTAATTTTCCAAAATGAAACTTCTCATACATCATACTATACAACTTGTATGATTCCAAGTTTCGGTCCAATTGAAACTTGGGTGATGAGAATCATTCCTTATTTGGTAAATTTAGACACTACCACAAACGAAAGAATCAAATTCATATTTCCAATATTGCTAGAAACATACAAACATCAAGTTTTCATAAATGCCATTGCAAGGAGATATAAAGTAAAACTTTTATTTATTTATAAATATGAAAAAAACCTTTTCCTTACAATACAACTTGAAATGAAAACTATGTTATTACATGTTTCCTAGCAATTTATCATAACTCCTAAAAGTAGCTCAAGAATCCGATCTTCAACCAAGCGATTGAAATCCATTTTCACGATCAGATTCAACATACTCTGTTCTTTAAGTTTCCTTCCCTTTGCTTGATCCTGCTAAATCTCAAAATGCAACCGAGTCACATTTTGTATTAAGAATCATCAACTGGGAACTTAACAGAGTTTGATAGTGAACTTACCTGAAGTAGAGTCAAACTTTTTTTATTCTTCTTTCTTTCAGGTAGCTTGGGCAGCTTCGCTTCCAATTCCCCTTTTCTTCACAATGAAAACATATAGACTCTTCAGGAATGGTACAAAAGGCTATTCCAGACTTAGACTTTCTCTTTACCTTCCGGTCAACCAGGTTGACCAAGGCCGATCCCTTTCCATTGGGAAGAGAAAGCTTTTCTGGACTTCCAATGTTACCATTGTCCATGTCCATGGAAGTTTGAGAAATAGACTTTCCATCCATATTTTCTTGACTATTGCACCAAATCATTTCTGATTCAGCAGCAATAAGCAAATAAGAAAGATCCATTAGGGTCATGTTATGACCTGTCACATAGTAGTCTTTCTATATGACTCAGAAAGTGACTAAAAGACCTAGTCAATTTGCCAACTTCCTTAGGACGACGACACCCAACATTCTCAACCTGTCAATGTGTGACTTTAGTCCTAAGACATGAGTGCACATAGGGCTTCCACCTTTATCTTTCATTGTGGATAGGGATTGAGTGATCTTGAACTATTCAAGTCTTTGAGCTTGTGGGTCAGGGAAAATAATTGGAGGAGGTGGAGGAAGAGAATTATGATTTCCATGAGCCAAACTCGGGAAGTCATATTCATTAGGAAAGCTTGGTTTGGGAAGATCATTATTGTCTAAACCAGACATCAACAATGGGAGAAATTCAAGTAAAGTTGATTTAAGTCCTTATTATAACACCCAATATGAAATATTAAGGCTAGGACCCAACAAACTATTTTATAACTTGGAAGAGGGATGCCGTAATCCAAGCTATAAAATATTTAAAGGTGGGTGAATGATGATTCACCAATTTCCACCAAGATAAACTAAATGTATTAATAGGTTTAAATTGGTTTTGAAACTCCTAGATTCTTTTGAGATTCATTGAACTTTTCAATGGCATGTTTCAATCTCGAGTGTGCCCTTCAGGTTTTGTGACTGGGATGCCGAGGATCACAAAACAATGTGTGAAGTAACCATGAAAATATTCTTGGTACCCTTAATATTTACCCCTCAATCGATGTGCCGGTTAACCACAAATTCTTCAACGATACTATGATAAACATTAAGTTACCCTTTGCCTACCTTGTTAAGTTCAGGTTAGTGTGTTGGTTAACCACACATGTTCCACTAACGGATTAAATAAACTGCAAAGTGTAATTTCATGGATTAGCACCTTATTCACATTTTCCTAAGTAACTACGATTGGGAATTTATAAGTGTTTAGTTACTTAGTATTTATCATTATACTTATAATGAAGGGAGAATTATAGTTCTTGTCCTACCTGTTCGACTAACGACCCTCCACCGGTCAAGGAAGCGGTGGGTGAGAGTGGACACCCATTAAACTGCCATTTTATAGGCAGTAACCTTATACCCCCTTATAGACCGACTTCGTGAATGAGGCCTACTAATGGTAAGACGACTTGATCTTATACATATAATATATTAAACTTTTAATATTATAATAGTATAAGGGTGTATTTTAGACATTTAAAATACTTGGTGGTTTGATCTATTAATTAAACTATACTCTTAATTTAATTAAACTTAAACCATGTCATTATGAAATTATTAATTCTCTTTTAATTAAACACGCTAATTATCTATTAATAAAGTCCATAAGAGTTAATTGAATTATTTAATAAAAACATCGTAATTCCAATTATTAAATTCAAAATTAAAACCATTTAATTAATTGTTTAAGTTATGAACCCAAGAGTTTTATAATTCAATTCTTTTTTTTATAAAAATGTTTTCCAAATTCCAAAACTTGAGGACAAGTTTTGTAACTATTGAAAACTTTTGGATTCCATAACTTATGGAGTTTAATGTTTGTTTTACGATGAAACTTTTCATGTTCCATAACTTAAGAACAAGTTATGGAATTCTTTAAAACATTATGACCAAGTTTTGTAACTCCATAAAAAAACTTTGAATCAATTTTTTTTAAAACCTTTTAATATCCATAACTTATGGAGGTTTCAAAAAACTCTTTTAGGTCAAACTTTTAAAACTAATAAAATAATCATATGATTTTATCTTTTACTAAATTTGACCTAATTCAACTCATATAGCAAATGATTCAAATTTTACTAATAATTAGTTTTCCACATAAACAAGTAATTATCTTAAAATTTGACAAACATCATGTTTTTTTTCCTTTTTTTTTCAACTTTGAAAATAAAACATTTGCATCAATATAACAGAAAACAACCCATGGCTCTGATACCACTGTTGGGTTTTGAGCATTCTAACACTCCTATGGTGTACATGCAACCCTATAAACCTTGGATCTATGTTTTCTCTATTATACATGCAAATATTAACTATTCCAAGGTTTCATCCTAACTAGCATATTATGAAGCACCTATACTACAAAGTTCTAGTTAGATGACATACCTTTTGATGTAGCTTGATGTCTTCAAGCTTTAAGAGCTTAGACCCAATAGTGTGGAAGCCTCAAATGGAATCACAAATCACCAAAACACCTTGGAAGAACTTGAGAGAATATGTATGCACACTAAAATTGGCCCACTCTTATTTTCACACACTTGTGCCAATTTTGTGAGCCAAGGACCCCTTTATATATTATGGAGGATTAGGGTTACATCCATGTAAACGCTAATACCCATGACCTTTCATTTACATAGGATCCATGGGTTAAAAGCTCCATGGACTATCCATAAAAGCTTAGCCCAACCTAAATGAACTTGGCCCATTCCATATATATAAGAGTTCATATTTAATTAGTTACTTTTGATCACTTAATTAATTCTAAATTAATTCTTGATCAATGCTAATTAAATAATGTGATTCCATATTAATATATTAGAACTTATAATATATTAATATTAATCATAAATATACTATTCTCAAAAGACTATCCATATAAATTGTGCCGGTGAAGTGCAACCCAAATGGACCATGTCGGGTCGGGTCAAGTACATACCAAATATAGTTATGGACTTAGACATTAATCCAACATAAACCTCCCCCAAACTCTAGTAACTTCTAAGTGCTAAAGGAAAGCCCTCGGAGTGCTAGAAGGCTCCGAGAAAAAGAGTTACTCAGCTCAGAAGTTCTGCCCCCGCAGAACTCGGTTCCTAGCCAAATCCCCGATAAGTGAGATATGCTTACCCTACTTTAAGTATAACTTATGTTTAAGTTTATTATCGTTATCATAAACTTATAAACAATAAATAAATTATAATGTATGATATACAAAGTGTTATTATAATATATTTTAATTACTTGTGGCACGGGGAATCTGGTTTGAAGGGTTGTATAGAGGTGTTGGATTTCAGAAGTGCTATTATGCCAAAATGGTCTTGCCCTTCGGTGTTTCATGTTCGGCCTCTGTTTATACATAGTGATTGAAAAGTATTGTTTAGCAATTATAAAAAAATAACGCTCGTAAATAGTCGCTATAAATATTAGACTAAAATCTAGTGGTAATGATACTAGGTTTCGCCAAAGGAAAATAGTATAGTTAGAGGCGAAGCGCTGCCTAATTTTGGAATTATCACTTTAACAAGTGAGTGCATAGTCCCTTTCATGAACATGATTTTAATACTAGTATTGATTAAAGTATTAAATATATGTTTGTGTGTGAAATATTTGATATTTCCTGAAATACGTGTTTAGAGCATATATGATGATTTAGGATACAGAGTAAACCTAAATTAATTAAGAGGAATATTGGGTAGTATCTCCTAATGAGTACGAGTGAGATATACACAGAGGGTAGAACTTTAAAACTTTTCATTGATCCGAGAGCATGGATTACACTTAGTCATTTGTCTTTAGTCTGAGAGTATGGAGAGGACATCGTTATTTTTATTAATCCGGGAGCATGGATTAGACATAGTCATTTGTCCTTAGTCTGAGAGTATGGAGAGTATAGATTCGGGAGTATGAATTAGGTAAAGAGGTTAATTTTAGATCCGGGAGTATGGATTAGGTAAAGAGGTTAATTTTAGATCCCGGAGTATGGATTAGGTAAATAGGTTAATTTTAGATCCGAGAGTATAGATCGTGTCGTTGTAAGGATCGATAGGGTGGGGTAAAAATTGCTTATATAAGGTTAAATTGTATATGTTGTGAGTTCTAAAACATATATATATATATATATATATATATATATATATATATATATATATATATATATATGATATAACATTGTGGAATTGAAATCTCTATATACTCACTAGGTTTCCCAACCTGACCTACTCAGTTTATTTGTATCACATGTGTTGATATGAACCCTAAACCCCAAATGACCATGAATTTGGGGATGTCACAGACTCGGTGGTGAAACAGGCCCGGTTCAGCCTTGAGTTAACATTTATATATGGTATGTGATATTTTAAGGAACTCACTAAGATTTGTTCTGATGGTTATCAATTTATGTTTCAAGTACTTCCGGTTCGAAGGTGAAGAGCTCCAGATGATCGCATTGCATACACCATGATTTTCCGTTTATTATGATTCTTATGTACTCTTGGATGATTATTGGCATACTTTGATTTCGCTTATGATATTTATAAACATGTTTGGTTAATGGTATTATTGAAACAAAAATGAAATTTTTTGCCATGAATTTTTGGGACATTACATGTTGGTATCAGAGTCTTGGTTTAAGGGATTCGGGCATACTCTTAAGTGTGTCTGAACTCAAGTGGAGGGTTTTGTAGATCTTTTTATAAAAAGAAATGTTTTATTAAAGGATTTTTCTACTAAAAGAAAGGGGTGTGGTGCATGCAATCGACCAAGCTCAATTAAGTTTCCCAGAATATCAATACATGTTCTATGTGATATGCTGTGAATTAAGAATTTGTTAATTACATGCTAGATTAATGCTAAGGATCTGCTCAGGATTGCATTAAAATGCTAGGAGAGATGCCTCAATATGCCTATTGTATGAGCTTGTAGACTTGCATGCTAGTATTGGATCAGTCGCTTGATAGGATGACATGTTTAGGTTATGCTTTGATTGAGATTACTCAATGATAGAATCATTCTTGCTTTGTGCTTTTAGGAGTTCTCATTAATATCAGCTGTGGTAAAAAATGCATTAAGTTACATATTACTGTGATTAGATAATTTTAGAAGGATAGGTTTAATCCTATTGTGCAACTCTTGTTTGAGTCCAACTGTTGTAGTGTGAGACCTATCAATAAAATAATTATCTAGTGTCAGTAATATGTAATTGAGTTCATGTGCTAGTTAGATTGTGTTTAAGGGAGTTCCTTTTACAAATGGTGGTAGATAGTGGTGGGATGGTAGTCCTAAGAGAACCTAGGAGGTGATTTGGTGCGGTGAGCCTTGCTTTTCTAGAGATTGTCTTGATCGATAGGGTAGTAACTTAAAGGATTCAGGGTGGTGTTTTTGGAAAGTACGGATATATATGGAAGGTTATATTGTGCCCGTACTACTAGAAACAGAGGATCCATACTCGATTCAAGGAAAGTCATGATGAAACCATGGATCTTGTAGAGTGTGGGGTTCCTTGAGTGTGTTCTGGTGGTTTGTGTGGTTTATTTTCAGCATGGTGATCACTCGAGGAGGTTGTAGTGGTGGTACATGTGTTCATGATGGTTCTTGTGCCGGCAGTGGTTCCAATTTTGGCTCTAGGGCTGGACACATGGTTGATAAGATGTGAGAATTCATTTCGTCATAGATTACCTGCAATATTCTTGAGCAGACTCCTGTGATCTTTGGTACGATCCGTGAGGGTATCATGGAAGTTAGGGATAAGCGCTTGGGCACCTTTCGTTCTGAGACTGTGGCGATGGTAGGAGCTCTCTCTTTGACTTTCTGAGAGTTTTGGGCATGTGGGGATCCGAAGTTCTTTGTGAAGAAGGACCCTATTGTGCGCAGGCGTTGGTTAGCAGATATCACGAACGCCTTTCATACTAGCTTCTGCCCCGAGGGGTCAAAGGTCATATTTTCATCCTATATGCTGAAAGACAGAGCTTATGATTGGTGGGAGGAGTTTGACCATGCCCTGGGAGGCAAGGCAGTCGATTCAATGTCTTGCAAGGACTTTGTGAGGTTTCGAGCTAAGTTCCCACCTATGATTGAGGTCCAACAGCTACCAAGTCAGTTTTAGGACCTTTGCCAGACTACAGAGACGGTGACGGAGATCACCGCCATGTTCTTCGAGAGGGCTTTGTTGGTATCGCAGTATGTGGTGGACGAGGAGATGAAGAATGTGAGATATCATGACATGTCAAGGAGCGATATCAGACAGTTTGTGAGCATATCCAATTGCAAGATGTTGGATGACATGGTGGCGAGAGCCAGAGAGAGGGAAATTGATCTGGAAATGGAGAAGAAGTGAATTCCAGATCAGGTTCAGGGTTTTGAGAGTTTGGGCAAGAGGTCCGATGTTTTTAATTCAGGGTTGAAGGTCCAGCAGGCTCGGGGCCACTGTGGAAAGTGCGTCAAGATGTACGATGGAGCTTGTAGGGTGGGTGGTTCGGCCTGCTACAAATGCAGGAAGACTGGGCACTTTAGCAGGGATTGCACTGTCACCACCCAGGGATTGAGTCTGATTTGCTTTCCTTGTAATCAGAGAATCCATAAAAATTTTGATTTCCCTAGTCAAGTAGCGGCAGGACCAGTTGTAGCACCCGCTCTTGCAACCTTGAGGATCAAAGATGGCTGCCAGGGCAATGCGAAGGCATTTGTGGTTAGGTGTAGGGCATTTCAGCTGACAGCCGAGGAGGCTCGTGCAGCACCAGATGTGGTGATGGATATGTAACTTCTCCTTATCTATTTATTTTTTCGTACTTATATCTGTGTGTTGTTTTTAGGGTCATTCGTTGTGAAAGGTATTTCCGCTCTGGTTTTGTCTCATTTGGGGGTTACCCATCCTTTATATCTCTTACACTTAGCAAGAGGTTTGTCGATGCTCTGAGGGAGCTAGATTATCCATTAGTGGTTTATATTATCAATGATCGCGCCATGAGAATATCGAGCGTTCATCGGGGATGCACTTTGGAGTTGTTCATCAAGCAGTACCTAATTGATCTGGTTCCCATTCCCCTGTGCCAGAGTAAGGTTATTGTGGGGATGGATTGGTTGAGCCCCAATGGGGCAATTATTGAATGCGATCATCAGTTAGTGCGTATCCGGACCCAAAGTGAGCTGAGTTGTTGATTCATTGTAGCACCAGGTTCCCGGTACGTACTCCTTGTAATTAACATTTTTAAAATAATGCATTTTTGTCTTGGACTCGGCGAGTTGATGGACCAACTCACCGAGTAGGAGTGGGATAAGAGGCGGGGACCGAACTTTGGACTCGACGAGTCAGTTCTCGGACTCGGCGAGGAGACCCTGTTTGGGCAAAAACCCTAATCCGGATGTTTGCACCCTATTTAAACGCTCTAACTTGGCCTCCTTTATCCCTAACACTTCCAGAGAGCTGAAGAGCGAAACCCTAGCCCCTTTTTGTCCTTGTGAGTGATTTCAGCCTTGTGAAGGAAGTTTGAAGCTTAAGAGAAGAAGAAGAAGGAGGTGGAGGAGTGCAAGGAGGGGAAGTAGATCCGACATCCACCCTACAAGAGGCTTCCATTTAGGTATAAAAGTCCCTACCTTGATCACTAGTTCATTAGATCCCCTTTTGTCCCTAAAATTGTGGTTTTCAAGCCCTAAAACACCATACTCCTTGTGTTTGTGCTTAATGATTCGAAAGGACTTCAGATCTAGACTTTATGGATGTATTAGGAGTATAAAGTTTCCGTGGTTGGAGTGATTGAGGTCCCCATTTAGTGTATGACCTCATAAAAAGCTTGGATTTTCCTTTTGGAGCTTGTAGGGCCATGCATGCATGTAAAGTTTGCAACATTACGTGATAAGCATGCCCTAGGAACATAGATCTATGGTTTGGAAGCGTTGCATGTCTTAGATTTGGTCTGTATGGGAAGTGGGTCGAAGGGACTCGGCAAGTCCTAAAGCGGAACTCGATGAGTTCTATGAAGATGGCCTTAGACTCGACGAGTTGGAGGAACAACTCGGCGAGTTCTATAAAGATTGCCTGGTACTCGACAAGTTGTTCTTCAAACTCGGCGAGTTAGATGAACTGTTACTGAGTGAGAGGGTTTTAAGTGTTGGAGGTCCAACCCTTCGTATCTGCACGTGGAATTAGCAATTTAGCGTGTAGCAATAGTCCAAGAAACCCAAATCCTCAAAAAGATGCTCTGGTGAGGATTTGGAAGCGAGCAGGAGATCTGCTCGTGGGGACTCGGCGAGTTGTTCCTGAACTCGGCGAGTCGGTCGCTAGTCGGTTCAATCATCCCAAGTAGTGAGTTAAGGGTGACTCGGTGAATGGGAAGAAGGACTTGTCGAGTAGGACCGGGTTAGTAGGAGAAGGACTCGGCGAGTCTATGCCATGACTCGGCGAGTCCAGTCAACTAGAAGTTGACTTTGACCAAGGAGTTGACCTTGGACCAAGGGAGGGTCAGTCATTTTACCTAAGGGTATTTATGAGTGTTTAATCTATGTTCATAATTTATAGTCGGAGGATTACCGGTTCAGCAGTCAGGCACTCAGCAAGCAGACTTTCAGCAGCTATTTTCGAGGTGAGTTACCTTCCAGTAGCAGTGGGTCTACGACCACAATGTCGTCCCACTATTAGGAGTTGTATGATTAGATATTGTCTCTGCGATATTCATCTAGGGTTGCTACCACCTGTGTTATGTTTATGTGCTAGTATGTTATGATACTATGTATTAGTGACAGTAGGGGAGATAGTCCCCGGTTTACCGATCGATAGGGCCGAAGGGGCAGTTATGCCCAACCATGCTAGATAGATTATGTGTTATGTGTTATATGGTAGTAGTAGGGGGTGAAATAGTCCCTAGTATCCGGTCAAGAGGACCGAAGGGGATACCAGCACCCAGATATGATAGATAGTATATGGTCGAGAGGACCGAAGGGGAGGCTAGCACCCAGATATGCTAGCTAATATCCGGTCGAGAGGACCGAAGGGGTAGGTCGGGCACCCAGATATACCTGAAAATATATATATATGATATGTGGTTATATGGTATGTGGTACAGTGGGGGAACTCACTAAGCTTCGTGCTTACGGTTTTTAGTTGTTGTTTCAGGTACCTCTTCAGCCAAGGGGAAGGAGATGGCACGGTAGCGGCATATCACACACACGCTCTTGTTTTTCCGCACTATGATACATTCTGGGATTTGTACTCTGATATTATTATGATTTACGTTTTGGTTTACAGACACGAGACATGTTTTATTAAATGATATGGTCGAATGATATCTTGTTACAAACATTTTGCATATCACTTAATTAAAAATGAAATTTTTGGCTCGTATTTTGGGGCGTTACAAGTTGGTATCAGAGCCCTGGTTTGAGGGATTCGAACACACCTTCGGGGGTGTCTGAACTCAAATCGAGGGATTAAGGAATTTCGAAAAAAGAAAAAGCTTTATAAAGGGTTAAGTAAAGAGTTTTAAGAAAGAACGAAGTGTGTGATGTGCGCGACCGGCCAAGCTCAAGTAAGTATTCCCCAAAGTACCCATACAAGTTTATATTATGTTTAACAGTTTCAGTAGAACAGCATGCTAGAATAGGACTGAGGATCTAGGAGTGATGCCTTATGTGCTTGCTTTATGTGCTTCAGCTTATGAGAATTGCATGCTAGTATTGGGTAGACAGTGGTAGGATAGCCTAATTAGGTTATGCCTGGTAGTATGAGCTTAGCATTATGTGCTAGTTCAGCTTCTCATGTTGAGGATAGAATTGCTTGAGTAGTTTTCCTCCATCCGAATGTTGCTTGCTTTGTGCTACGTGGGACTCTACGTGATGGAAGTTAGTCATTAGGTGAATACGTCACATTACATGTGATCAGGGTTGAATAATCTCAGAGTACTGGATTTGGCCCTATTGCGCAACTCTTGTTTGAGTCTAACCGTTGTATGGACGAGTATGTTACTCGAAGGGTTATCTGAGCCTCATCACATGTGATGGTATTCAGGTAATGGCTAATTGGCATTACAAGGAAGCCTTCAGCAGCTGAGGACCGGTTTGGGTGGAGTCAGATATTTTCCTTAGGGCAAGCCTAGAATGGGAATAGCAGTGATTAGTAGTAGTGAAAGGGATCTGGTGGAGTCGAGGCAGTCCTTAAAGAAGGTACGGATAGATGTGGAAGGTAGTATGGGCCCGTACTACTGAAAGCAGAGGATCCGTACCCGAACTAAGGAAGGCCGAGACAAGACCAGGGAACTTGAAACAGATGTGATCCCTTTAGAGGTATCAGTATCACTAATGGTTGCCTATGTGTATTCGAGAATGGTGGTACTACGTCAGAGGCCAACTGGTGGCAGTTCTGGAGAGGGATCGGGTTCAGGATAAGGATCCGAGCCAGTAGATGAGAGGCTACGTGAGTTCATCGCGTCAGAGATCACCAGGGGCATCCTTGAGTCGACCCCCATCATTTTCGGGTCGATCAAGGAAGGGATAGTCGAGCTGATGGAGGACCGCCCGAGGGCATTCAGGAGTGACATGGCATCTGGCCAGTCAGGATCTCGCACACTGTCCTTTAAGGACTTCAGGGGCAGTGGTGCGCCGGATATTCACAAGGCGAAGGACCCCATAGCTGCCAGGCGATGGATTGCAGACATTGAGTCTGCACAGTTGACTAGCTTCTGCCCCGAGGGGTCGAAGTTGAGATTTGCAGCAGGATGTTTGAGAGACCGAGCTAGAGATTGGTGGGAGTCCGTCGGGGACTCGTTGGGAGCCTCGGCTGTTGAGGCTATGACCTGGTCGGACTTTGTGACCAGGTTCAGGGCAGAGTTTGCGCCGGCTGTCGAGCTTCAACAGCTGGCCAGGGAGTTTTTAGATATGAGGCAGACGACGGAGACTATGGCGGAGAATACCGCCAAGTTCCGGGAGAGGGCGTTGTTGGTGCCCCAGTACGCGGGTGATGAGGATATGAGGAGGACCCGCTATCATGACATGCTACGAGTTGATATTCGGGAGCATGTCAGTTTTTCAGCTTGCCCTACCCTGGACTCTATGATTGCCAGGGAAAGGGAGAGGGAGATAGATTTGGAGCACATCCGGAAGAGGAAGGTGGAAGAGGGGCATGTTATGGGGGCTTCGGGGAAGAAGCCCAAGGGACCAGATGTGGGGCCGAAAGGCCAACAGGGGTGGGGCCGCTGCAGAAAATGCGGCAAGACGCACAAGGGAGCGTGCAAGTTGGGATCGTCAGGCTGCTATAAGTGCAGCAAGTCAGGGCACTTCAACAGGTATTGTACCGCCCCTGCACCTGTGATACAAACTTCTGAGTTGCTATGTTTCCATTGCAACCAGAGGGGCCACAAGAAGGCCAGTTGCCCCCAGTTGACAGCAGCATCAGCGCCAGTAAAGGCGCCAGCTCCAGCGACCCTGCGGATCACTGATGGCCGGCAGGGAAAGGCAGAGGCTCTAGTGGTGAGGAGCCGGGCATTTCAACTGACTACCGAGGAGGCACGCACCGCACCCGATGTGGTGACGGGTATGATTCTTTTCCTCTATTTTATTTATATGATGTTATGATATTGATATGTGCTCTGTGTACATGCATTAGGATCGTTCCATGTGAACGGTATCCTAGTTCAGGTGTTGTTTGACTTGGGTGCCACCCGATCGTTTGTTTCTCTTGCGCTTAGCAAGAAGTTTACTGAGCCTTCGGGCATGTTGGGTTGCTCTCTAGAGGTAGAGATTGCCGATGATCGATTGGTGCGAGCATCAGCAGTGTTCAGGGATTGTGTTCTAAGGTTGTTTGAGGAGCGCTATTTGGTGGATTTGGTTCCCATTCCGTTGCG
Source organism: Lactuca serriola (assembly GCF_051521515.1). Lineage (NCBI taxonomy): Eukaryota > Viridiplantae > Streptophyta > Magnoliopsida > Asterales > Asteraceae > Lactuca > Lactuca serriola. Next base: position 266,269,559 of record NC_136410.1, read on the forward strand.
TGGGAACAAGGTGATCATAGGCATGGATTGGTTAAGTCCTAATGGGGCGGTGATAGATTGCGCACAACAACTGGTGCGGATCAGGACCCCAAGTGGGGGAGAGTTGGTAATCCACGGCGAGAGGCCACAGCGTGGACCCACAGTATGTTCAGCAGCGAGAGCTAGGCGCTACCTTCAGTAGGGTTGTGCGGGATATGTCGTGTATGTTATGGATACCCGGGAGGTGGGTAAGGCGACGGCGAGTGAGGTTCCAGCGGTGCGAGACTACGCTGATGTGTTCCTAGAGGAGCTTCCTGGAATACCTCCGGAGCGTCAGGTAGAGTTCAGGATCGACCTAGTCCCTGGTGCGGCTTCGATAGCCAAGGCACCGTACCGGTTGGCTCCTTCCGAGATGCAGGAGTTGTCTACGCAGCTGCAGGAGCTGTTAGACAAGGGATTCATTAGACCAAGCAGTTCACCCTGGGGAGCCCCGATTCTATTTGTGAAGAAGAAGGACGGGTCGCATCGGATGTGTATAGATTATTGGGAGTTGAACAAGGTAACGGTGAAGAACCGTTACCCACTCCCGAGGATTGATGACCTCTTTGACCAGTTATAGGGAGCATCTTGGTTCTCCAAGATCGATTTGCGTTCAGGTTACCACCAGATGAGGGTCAGAGAGGAGGATGTGCAGAAGACCGCGTTTCGGACGCGTTATGGCCATTATGAGTTCGTGGTGATGCCGTTTGGGCTCACCAATGCTCCTACCGCGTTCATGGACCTCATGAACCGCATGTGCAGACCGATGCTGGATCGGTCTGTGATAGTTTTCATTGATGACATCTTGGTTTATTCCAAGACGCAGGAGGAGCACGGGGAGCATCTGAGAGAGGTTTTGGAGACCCTGAGGAGGGAGCGCTTGTACGTCAAGTTCTCCAAGTGCGAGTTTTGGTTACGCGAGGTGCAATTCCTAGGGCACCTTGTCAACCAGAACGGTATACTGGTTGACCCGGCCAAGATAGAGGCCATGATGAGATGGGAGGTTCCGAAGTCTCCATCTGAGATTCAGAGTTTCCTGGGTTTAGCGGGCTACTATTGGAGATTCATTCAGGACTTCTCCAAGATAGTCGTACCCCTGACACGGTTGACTAAGAAAGTCGTGGTCTTTCGATGGGGGCCTGAGCAGCAGGCAGCATTCGAGGTTCTGAGACAGAGATTGTGTGAGGCACCAATCTTAGCCCTGCCAGAGGGCGTAGAGGATTTTGTGGTATTTTGTGATGCGTCCATTTCGGGGTTGGGCGCGGTACTGATGCAGAGAGGGCACGTCATTGCCTACGCTTCAAGGCAGCTGAAGCCTCATGAGGCGAACTACCCGACACATGATTTAGAGTTGGGGGCGGTAGTCTTCGCCCTCAAGATTTGGCGACATTACCTCTACGGGGTTCGGTGTACCATTTACACGGACCACAAGAGTTTGAGGTACCTCATGGATCAACCGAATTTGAACATGAGGCAGCGTCGGTGGCTTGATGTGGTGAAGGATTATGATTGTGAGATCCTTTACCACCCGGGGAAGGACAATGTGGTGGCCGATGCGCTTAGCCGCAAGGTGGCGCCGATCAGGGATATTTGCATGCGGATGACAGTGGTGACTCCGCTTTCGGAGCGGATTCGGGAGGCCCAGCAGGAGGCCCTGAAGGAGGAACATCGGAAGAGTGAGCGCATAGTGGGTCAGGTTTCCTCCTTCGACTATGACAGCAGGGGATTATTGACATTACACCGCAATGTGTGGGTGCCATACCTCGGAGGCATGCGCCAGATCTTGATGGAGGAGGGGCACAAATCCCGATTCGCTATTCATCCCAGGGCGACGAAGATGTATAGGGATCTTTGTCTGGACTATTGTGGCCCTACATGAAGCGGGATGTGGCTTGGTATGTCGAGCGGTGCTTGACCTGCAGGAAGGTCAAGGCCGAGCATCAGAGACCGCACGGCAAGATGCAGCCGTTGGATATCCCGTTGTGGAAATGGGAAGATATTACGATGGATTTTATCACAAAGCTTCCCAGGACCGCACGAGGAGTGGATTCTATATGGGTCATCGTGGATCGACTGACCAAGAGTGCCCATTTTATCCCCGATTCAGGAGAGCATCTCGGCCGAGAAATTGGCCGACATCTATATCAGGGAGATAGTGGTGCAGCACGGGGTGCCAGTATCAGTGGTTTCAGACAGAGATGTGTGTTTTACTTCCAGGTTTTGGAAGAAGTTTCATGATGAGCTAGGCACTCGTCTGCATTTTAGCACTTCCTTTCACCCACAGACGGATGGTCAGAGTGAGCGGGCCATCCAGAATCTTGAGGATATGTTGCGGGCATGTGTGTTAGATTTTGGTGGTAGTTGGGATACCTATCTTCCTTTAGCTGAGTTCTCATACAACAACAGCTACCACGCGAGTATTGACCGTCCTCCCTTCAAGATGTTGTACGGACGGAGATGCAGGACCCCGATATGTTGGGGAGAGGTAGGCCAGAGGATCATGGGAAGCACCGAAGTGGTGCTCTAGACGACAGAGAAGATTCATCAGGTCCGGAGTAGGCTTCAGACTGCTCAGAGTCGGCAGAAAAGTTATGCTGACAAGCGCCGTTCAGACTTGGAATTCCAAGTCAGGGATATGGTTCTTCTGAAGGTGTTGCCATGGAAAGGTGTCATCCGATTCAGAAAGCGAGGAAAGTTAGGCCCAAGGTACATCGGGCCATTTAGGGTTGTAGCCCGGTTGGGCAAGGTGACGTATAGGTTTGACCTACCAGCCGAACTCAGCCAAATCCACAACACTTTCCACATCTCTCAGTTGCGGAAGTGTTTGGTTGACGACTCGGCAGTGGTGCCTTTGGAGGATATTCAGGTCGATGACAGCCTGAATTACATCGAGCGACCTATGGCAATCCTCAACAGGAAGTCGAAGGATCTGAGGAACAAAAGGGTGGAACTCGTGAAGGTGTAATGGAAGCATCGGAAGGGATCAGAGTGGACTTGGGAGCCGGTGGAAGAGATGATGGATCGCTACCCTGAGCTGTTTCAGGATCGAGCAGCAGACTTCAAGGACGAAGTCTAAGATAAGTGGGGGAGATTTGTAGCACCTGGTTCCTAGTACGTACTCCTTGTAATTAACATTTTTAAAATAATGCCTTTTTGTCTTGGACTCGGCGAGTTGATGGACCAACTCCCCGAGTAGGAGTGGGATAAGACACGGGGACCGAACTTTGGACTCGGCGAGTTGGTTCTTGGACTCGGCGAGTAGACCCTGTTTGGGTAAAAACCCTAATTCGGGTATTTGCACCATATTTAAACGCTCTAACTTGGCCTCCTTTGTCCCTAACACTTCCAGAGAGCCGAAGAGCGAAACCCTAGCCCCTTTTTGTCCTTGTGAGTGATTTTGGCCATGTGAAGGAAGTTTGAAGCTTAAGAGAAGAAGAAGGAGGTGGATGAGTGCAAGGAGGGGAAGTAGATCCGACATCCACCCTGCAAGAGGCTTCCATTCAGGTAGAAAAGTCCCAACCTTGATCACTAGTTCATTAGATCCCCTTTTGTCCCTAAAATGGTGGTTTTCAAGCCCTAAAACACCATACTCCTTGTGTTTGTGCTTAATGATCCGAAAGGACTTTAGATCTAGACTTTATGGACGTATTAGGAGTATAAAGTTTCTATGGTTGGAGTGATTGAGGTCCCCATTTAGTGTATGACCTCATAAAAAGCTTGGATTTACCTTTTGGAGCTTGTAGGGCCATGCATGCACGTAAAGTTTTCAATTTTACGTGATAAGCATGCCCTAGGAACATAGATCTATGGTTTGGAAGCATTGCATGTCTCAGATTTGGTCTGTATGGGAAGTGGATCAAAGGGACTCGGCGAGTCCCAAAGCGGAACTCGGCGAGTTCTATGAAGATGGCCTTAGACTCGGCGAGTTGGAGGAACAACTTGGCGAGTTCTATGAAGATTGCCTGGTACTCGATGAATTGTTCTTCAAACTCGGCGAGTTAGATGAACTGTTACTGAGTGAGAGGCGTTTTAGTGTTGGAGGTCCAACCCTTCGTATCAGCACGCGGAATTAGCAATTTAGCATGTAGCAATAGTCCTAGAAACCCAAATCCTCAAAAAGATGCTCTGGTGAGGATTTGGAAGCGAGCAGGAGATCTGCTCGTGGGGACTCGGCAAGTTGTTCCTGAACTCAGCGAGTCGGGTCGCGAGTCGTTTCAATCGTCCCAAGTAGTGAGTTAAGGGTGACTCGGTGAGTGGAAAGAAGGACTTGTCGAGTAGGACCGGGTTAGTAGGAGAAGGACTCGGCGAGTCTATGCCATGACTCGGCAAGTCCAGTCAATTGGAAGTTGACTTTGACCAAGGAGTTGACCTTGGACCAAGGGAGAGTCAGTCATTTAACCTAAGGGTATTTACGAGTGTCTAATCTATGTTCATAATTTATAGCCGGAGGATTACCAGTTCAGCAGTCAGGCGCTCAGCAAGCAGACTTCTAGCAGCTCCTTTCGAGGTGAGTTACCTTCCAGTAGCAGTGGGTCTACGGCCACAATGTCGGCCCACTAGTAGGAGTTGTATGATTAGATGATTGTCTCTATGATATTCATCTAGGGTTGCTATTGTTGGGTTTTGAGCATTCTAACACTCCTATGGTGTACATGCAACCCTATAAACCTTGGATCTATGTTTTCTCTATTATAGATGCAAATAAGAACTTTCCAAGGCTTTAATCCTAACTAGCATATTATGAAGCACTTATACTACAAAGTACTAGTTAGATGACATACCTTTTGATGTAGCTTGATGTCTTCAAGCTTTAAGAGCTTAGCCCCAATAGTTTGGAAGCCTCAAATGGAATCACAAATCACCAAAACACCTTGGAAGACTTTAGAGAATATAGATACTTGGTTCTCTCTAGTGAAATTGGCTAGCCCTTCTTAGTGTACCACACTAGTGCCAATTTCACCAACCAAGGACATCTTTATATAGTGTGGAGGATTAGGGTTAAACCCTAATACCCATGACCTTTCATTTCCTAGGATCCATGGGTTAAACACTCCATGGACTATCCATGAAAGCTTAGCCCAACCTAAATGAACTTGGGCCATTCCATATATATAAGAGTCCATATTTAATTAGTTCTTTTTCATCACTTAATTAATTATAAATTAATTCTTGATCAATACTAATTAAATAATATGATTCCATAATAATATATTAGAACTTATAATATATTAATATTAATCATAACCATACTATTCTCAAAAGATTATCCATATAAATTGTGTCGGTGAAGTGCAATCCAAATGGACCATGCCAGGTCGGGTCAAGTACATACCAAATATAGTTATGGACTTAGACATTAATCCAACAGTTCCCCACTTGGATAAGTCTAAAACTATTATTGCGTATGACTTCAAACCTAACTGGCAATCGTAGCTCTTAAAGCCGTTGTCAAACTATGATCTTGTCAACGAACTTGTCCATTAGATAAGGGATCATATATTCCTCCATTCTAGATATCATATGGACTGAGACATGGATTATAATCATTCTCTCTGTCCATTTGTTGTTTCCCGATTTCCGATTTATGACAACTGACTAATTGAACAAATCAAATCAGTCCTGGCCCGGCCGAGCACTTCCATTTGTCATCATCAAATCATCGAGGGGCCCACAGATATCGCTTTTATCCCGAAGGTAAAAGGAATGGATAAACTTCGACTCATATGGATTGTTCTACTACTTGTTGAATCATACACAAAGGCACGTTTTATAGCACCGAGTTACCAAATGCGTTTTCGTACAATCAATGTACAACCAACTCATAGTAACAACTTATATCTCTAGGTTTGAAGAATATAAGATATTATCGTCTCATGATCACTCGTGATAAAATCCATGAAGTGATTCCAATGAGCGCGGGTTGAATCCAATACTCAGAACTTATGAGCACTCATGAGTGTTGTAGCCCTTTGTCCAACACCTTAGACCTCTACAAGCCAACCCATGACAGTCTTAATTTATATCTACTTCCAACATATGACCGACTGTGGATGGTTTGAATAACTTAGTCATTCCAGAAGAATAGCCTAGGTTATTCGGGAAGTCAAAACATGCAAAGTGAAACACAATAATAATTGAATCCAATATGGTCTCAGAACTTATGAATATAAATAAAACACCTTTTATTTATCACCATATGATTACACATTATTCATTGTATACTGTTTCAGCTATCAACTTTATTCTTGAATTTAAAACAATAGTTGTCCCATGCTCCAAGCATGTACACTATGTTTTCTAAACACTAGTCATGCCATACACCAAGTATGCATTCTATGTTTGTCTATGATCTTTACTTTGTGAACTAGATCAATTGAACATAACTTCAATGATTCTCTTTTCACACTCCCAAATCCTTACTGCAAATGCAAGAATTCCAAATTCATGCCATTTACTGAAATCTGTTAGATTCTAAACTTATATGCATTGATCCTCTTGTAATGATTATGCACAAAGTCATAAAGACTTGACAACAAACATTACAGAGCATTCCAAAGGAGATCAACTCCTTGGAAACATCCTTCTTGCAATAAGTTTCCTTAATCTTACACAGATTGAAAATTCTAACTTTGAAACATTTCCAGATTCCATTTTGACTATCACTTCTGAACAAGAGTTGCCTCCTTACAGATTATGTCAATATGGTCCTTCCAGAATTATCACTATACTTTCAACTGTCCTTGAGCAACCAATCTTTGGTAAACCTTAGATTATCCTCGACAATTGTTTAATCCTTTTAGTCATATCCAGTTCTAAACCTTTTCCCTTCTTAATGCCCCAGGCATTTGGAAAATTTTAGAAAGGGTGAATATAGCACATGTAATCGATCCTATATCCGAAGCATATGGGACACGATTCATGATGTCTAACATAAAGACTAAACCAGTCTTTTGCTATAATATTTCCATTTCTATTTGCCAAGTTCTCATAATTTAGATTATGAAAAGGGATGCCGTAATCGTAATCGAATTTTAGAACGCAAATAATGGACCCATATACAGAATTCCCTTATGTTGAGCCATTCCAACATGAAATTCATATATATCCTTGACTAAATGATTAAAACCTCACGATCTAAGCTTATAGATTTGAGATGAAGTATAATTTCCTCACCCTTAATTATAGCAAAACAACTTTTCCAACCCCTGCAACCTCACGAATTGAAACTTTTTGTTTTCTATAATTAACATTGCTAACTTGCAATACTTATCATAATTATCATGCTCCCACTAACATGATGATTATTAGCATAACACTTATGCTCCCACTAGCTTTGACATGTACTCAGAAAGCTCAACTTCTAGAAATCAATACTTTATTGACTTTCTTACCAAAGTTCAGATTTCTGATACTAGAATGTTTTGATAAGACTTTATCAAAAACATACACCTTCCCTTAGATAGCACACTTGTGTGTCTAAACAATTATGAAGAGGGATGTCGTAATCATAATGGTTAGACCTTTTTGCCACTTCTCACAAGTCCAGGTTAGTGTGCCGGTAAACTACACACGCTCCACTAACGACTTTGAGAATGCAAACATCATAATTGCTATCTAGCTAAAATCTACTTAGTGAAAGTGTTTCCGTACCATCATTTTCATGAATCGGAGAGAAACCTTATGACACTTAGATTTTAATGGTGTATGTGTTCTTATCCATGTGAATTATCAAAACCATAGTCACAAGACAAGGATAATGACAACTCCAAACTCATATGGACTGAACTCAATCTTAATTTCTTGCCACCTGGCAGCTCAAGGGCCTACCATTGCTTCCAAGTTGTTGTGCAACAAATTGAGAACTCTAAGAACTCATATGCAAAGCCAACTTTAATTGGAATGGGCACAAAATATGTCAATACGATAGGTTATAAACCTCAAGTCGTGTGCTAGTGAAGAACTTCAGGTTTTATTCTTGATTAGTTCTTGAGACTTTCAAGACTTTTAAGACTCCCATTGTCCTCTTGACCTATAAGACTCTCTTGTCAGATATTCAAGAGATAGTGAGGATTCTAATCAAGACAAACACTTCACACAATTGGCCTAAGTTGGTCTTTGTTTTATCCAAAACATCACAACTTACCAATTTCAAATGTACAAGAGTAGAAAACTTTTACTCTTACATTTGACAAGTGTTTTAAACCTTCTTTAACACATGTCACTCAAGTTACAATCTTGGAGTATGATTCTAAGACTTGTATTGGAACGAAGTATGACTCATCTTCTTGATTTAACCATTTTAACAATTCAAGATCCCTCTTCTTAGTCATAAGAATGCACTAAGATTTCCTTAGAGAACTAATTGTGCTATGGTTTCTTAATCATTAAGATGATCACAAAAACTGATACTAAAGTACTCTCCCATCTTTTCAGACTTGAGAAACTTTTATCCTTCTGCCTAATTTGATTCTTCTTATTCGCTTTGTCATACATTGGAACCTTTTTCCAATGTCTCAGAGTTACACTTAAGCTTGTAAGTATAATCATATTTACTGAGCTTTAGTAAACTATGACGAATAGTCTTATCAATCTTTTGTGGTGGACTTGACCAGTGCACAAGAATGTGTACTTGATCTCTTAGTCCTTCACTTGACTCACACATCCATGTGAACAAGTAATTAGTCTTAATTTTCCAATACTTGAAAGTTCTCATTCATCATGCTATACCCCTTGCATGATTCCAAGTCCCGGTCCAAATGAAACTTGGGTGATGAGAATCTTTCCTTATTTGGTAAATTTGGACATTACCACAAATGAAAGAATCAATTTCATATTTCTAGTCTTTCTATTAATGGAATCATATAAGCAACAATTTTTCCTTAAATGCCACTGTAAGGATATTTTAAAATAAATAAAATCAAAAACTTTCTTTTATTTTAAAACTTTGCGGAAAAACTTATCCTTACAGTGCAAAAGCACATGAAAACTTTGTTGTTATCTATTCCTAAGCAATATCTCATAACTCCTAAGAAGTAGCTCAAGAATCCGATCTTCAAACTACGCGATAGAAATCCATCTATGCGATCAGATTCATCATATTCTTTCTTTAAGTTTCTCCACTTTTCTTTGATTCTTAAAACATCAACATGTGACCCAGTCACATCATGTAATAAGAATCTCAGAATAGAAACTCAGCAGAGTTAGATAGTGGACTTTACCTGAAGTAGAGTCAAACTTATTGACTTTAACATCCTTAGGTAAATCTGGCAGCTTCGCAACCAATGCCCCTTCCTTTGGCAATATAAACATATGGACCCTTTGATAATGGTACACGGGACTATCACAAACTTAGCTTTTCTCTTTACCATTTGGTCAACCGAGTTGACTATGGCCGATCCCTTTCCATTGGGAAGAGAATGCTTTACTAGATATCCAATGTCATCATTTTCAATGTCCATTAAGTTTTAAGGAAGTTGATCTTAACAAATAGATAAGATCTTTAAGGGTCTTGTCATAGTCTGTTTCATAGGTGTCCCAAAGGAACTCACTATGTGACTTAGAAAGTGATTGAACCACCAACTTTCTCAAGACTTTGACACCCAACTCTCCCGGCTTGTCAATACGTGACTACATCTCCAAGATGTGACCACACCTAGACCTTGCCTTGCCAATAGGGCTTGAGTGACCTTAAACTTTTCAAGAACTTGTGGGTTAGGGAGAATAATTGGAGGAGGTGAAAGAAGTATGATTTCCAAGGGACATCATCTTCATTTAGGAAAGCTTGTTTCAAGAGATTTGGGAAGATCATAAATGTCTAAACCAGACATGTTATGGGAGATATTCAAGATAGTTGATCTAAAGTCCTTAATATGACACCCAATATGAAATATTAAGGCTAGGACCCAACAAACTATTTTATAACTTAGAAGAGGGATGCCGTAATCCAAGCTATAAAATATTTGAAGGTAGGTGAATGACGATTCACCAATTTCCACCAAGATAAACGAAATGTATTATTAGGTTTTAATTGGATTTGAAACTCCTAGATCTTTTGAGATTCATTGAACTTTTCAAAGGCATGTTTCAATCTCGAGTGTGCCCTTCAGGTTTTGTGACTGGGATGCCGAGGATCACAAAACAAGGTGTGAAGTAACCATGCAAATCACTTGGTACCCTTAATAAATTACCCCTCAATCGATGTGCCGGTTAACCACATACGCTCCATCGATACTATGATAAATATTAAGTCACCCTTTACCTACCTTGTTAAGTCCAAGTTAGTGTGCCGGTTAACCACACACGCTCCACTAACGACTTAGACAAAGTGTAAAGTGTAATTTCATGGATTAGCACCTTATTCACATTTTTCCTAAGTAACTAAGATTGGGTATTATTAAGAGTTTAGTTACTTAGTATTTATCATTAATACTTTTAATGAAGGGAGAATTATAGTTCTGTCAAACCCGTTCGGCTAACAACCCTCCACCAGTCAAGCAAGCGGTGGGTGAGAGTGGACACCCATTAAGTTGCCATTTTATAGGCAACAACCTTATACCCACCTTATAGACCGGCTTCGTGAATGAGGCGTACTAGCGGTAAGACTGACTTTACTCTTATACATATATATATTATTAACTTATAACATTATAAAGTATAAGGGTTGAATTTTAACTTTTAAAATTCTAAGGGCTAACTTGGAATTAAAGTATTCATAAGTGAAAACTTTTCAAATTCCAAAACTTGAGGGCAAGTTTTGAAACTATTCAAAACTAATTAATTCCATAACTTATGTGTTTAAAGTAGTTTTAATCCAAAAACTCTTCAAGTTCCATAACTTGAGGACAAGTTATGGAAGACTTTAAACTAATAAAAGAATTTAACTTTTCTTTATTTTATAACTTATGGAATTAATTAAGGTTACATATTTTATTACTTAATGAAGTGACACTTGAACCTCCATAACTTAAGGACAAGACTCTTCATCTTTTGTAACCATTGCCAACTTTTATGAGTTTTATGAAACTTAAATGTGACTTTTCAAATAACTTGAGGACAAGTTACAAAAACACATTTTAGAATCAACTCTTAGATTAATTTGGATTGAAAACAACTATTTCACTCAACTTTTCTATTAATCTAAGCAACTCATAAGAACAAGATAATTCAAATCAAACTTTTTCATGTAATTAGTCTAAACCTTAAACTAATACAAAACATGAATCTATTGACAATTATCTTTGAAATTGGATTAGCATGAACATTACCACTTCAAAAAAAACAAGTTTATAAGTTCAAAAACAACTTAGGGTAATGTTCCTAGTCCATTTCTAGCCAAAAACCTCGAAAATATGTTGTCTGGGGGTCCAACTCGTCGAGTGCATGAACCAACTCGGCGAGTTGGATCGATCTGATCATTTTTTTAGGCATGGACTCGCCGAGTCTCCTGATGGACTCGCCGAGTCTGATGATCAGACAGCAACAATTTCGATTTTTTAAGCAGTTTTGCAAGCATAACAAGAAAACAAGCCTAGGCTTTGATACCACTGTTGGGTTTTGAGCATTCTAACACTCCTATGGTGTACATGCAACCCTATAAACCTTGGATCTATGTTTTCTCTATTATAGATGCAAATAAGAACTTTCCAAGGCTTTAATCCTAACTAGCATATTATGAAGCACTTATACTACAAAGTACTAGTTAGATGACATACCTTTTGATGTAGCTTGATGTCTTCAAGCTTTAAGAGCTTAGCCCCAATAGTGTGGAAGCCTCAAATGGAATCACAAATCACCAAAACACCTTTGAAGACTTTAGAGAATATAGATACTTGGTTCTCTCTAGTGAAATTGGCTAGCCCTTCTTAGTGTACCACACTAGTGCCAATTTCACCAACCAAGGACATCTTTATATAGTGTGGAGGATTAGGGTTAAACCCTAATACCCATGACCTTTCATTTCCTAGGATCCATGGGTTAAACACTCCATGGACTATCCATGAAAGCTTAGCCCAACCTAAATGAACTTGGCCCATTCCATATATATAAGAGTCCATATTTAATTAGTTCCTTTTGATCACTTAATTAATTATAAATTAATTCTTGATCTATACTAATTAAATAATATGATTCCATAATAATATATTAGAACTTATAATATATTAATATTAATCATAACCATACTATTCTCAAAAGATTATCCATATAAATTGTGTCGGTGAAGTGCAACCCAAATGGACCATGCCGGGTCGGGTCAAGTACATACCAAATATAGTTATGGACTTAGACATTAATCCAACAGCTACCACCTGTGTTATGTTTATGTGCTAGTATGTTATCATACTATGTGCTAGTGATAGTAGGGGAGATACTCCCCGGTTTACCGGTCGATAGGACCGAAGGGGCAGATATGCCCAGCCATGCTAGATAGATTATTTGTTATGTGTTATATGGTAGTAGTAGGGGTGAAATAGTCCCCAGTATCCGGTCGAGAGGACCGAAGGGGAGACCAGCACCCAGATATGCTAGTTAGTATCCGGCCGAGAGGACCGAAGGGGAGGCCAGCACCCAGATATGCTAGTTAATATCCGGTCGAGAGGACCGAAGGGGTAGGTCGGGCACCCAGATATGCCTGACAATATATGTATGATATGTGGTTATATGGTATGTGGTACAGTGGGGGAACTCACTAAGCTTCGTGCTTACGGTTTTTAGTTGTTGTTTTAGGTACCTCTTTAGCCAAGGGAAAGGAGCTGGCGCGGTAGCGGCATATCACACACACGCTCTTGTTTTTCCGCACTATGAGACATTCTAGGATTTGTACTCTGATATTATTATGATTTACGTTTTGGTTTACGGACATGATACATGTTTTATTAAATGATATGGTCGAATGATATCTTATTACAAACGTTTTGCAAATCACTTAATTAAAAATGAAATTTTTGGCCCGTATTTTGGGGCATTACATTCATGGAGAAGGTTCTCAGCGTGGTCTGGCTCTTTGTTCGGCGGCAAGGTCCATACATTATCTTCAGTAGGGATGCTCCAGATTTGTGGCTTTTGTGATGGATACCCGAGAGGAGGGTAAGGTGATTGTGGGCGATGTGCCGATTGTTCGGGAATACCTGGACGTTTTCTCGAAAGATGTACCTAGAGTGTTTCCAGAGAGGTAGGTTGAGTTTCGTATTGAATTGGTTCCATGTGCGGTTCCAATAGCCAAAGCACCTTATCGGTTAGCACCTCCAGAGATGCAGGAGATGTCTATACAGCAACAGAAGTTATTAGAAAAGGGTTTTATTCGGCCGAATAGTTCACCATGGGGAGCATCGATCTTGTTTGTGAAGAAAACGATGGGTCGCATCGGAAGTGTATCGATTACCAAGAGTTGAATAAGCTAACAGTGAAGAACCGTTATCTAATCCCGAGGATTGACGATTTATTTGAGTAACTTCAGGGTGCATCTTGGTTCTCGAAGACTGATATGCGTTTAGATTATCATCAGATGAGGGTCAGAAAGAAGGATACACAGAAGACGGTGTTCCAAACTTGTTATGATCAATACGAGTTCGTAGTGATGCCTTTCAGGCTCACCGATGTTCCATCAACATTCATGGATCTCATGAACCACGTATGCAAGCCTATGCTGGATCAGTCCTTGATTATGTTTATTGATGACATACTGGTCTACTCTAAGACTCTGGAGCAACATGAGGATCATATAAGAGAGATATTCGAGACCTTAAGGAGGGAGAAGTTGTATGCAAAGTTCTCCAAGTGTGAGATTTGGTTGTGCGAGGTGCAGTTTCTAGGGCACCTTGTCAACCAAAATGATATCCTGGTCGATCCAGCTAAGGTAGAGGTAGTGATGAGATGGGAAGTTCTGAGGTCTCCATCAGAGATTCAGATTTTCCTTTGGTTACCAGGTTACTATCAGAGATTCATTCATGATTTCTCCAAGATAGCGGTTCCTTTGACCCGGTTGACGAAGAAGACCGTCACCTTTCGTTGGGGGCCTGAGTAGCAGGTAGTTTTTGAGACTATGAGATAGAGGTTATGTGACGCACCGATCTTGACCCTACCTGAGAGTGTTGAGGACTTTGTAGTTTACTGTGACGCTTTGATTACAAGTTTGGGTGCATTCTTGATGCATTGGAGTCATGTGATTGCATACGCATCGAGGCAGCTAAAGCCTCATGAGGCGAAGTACCCTACGCATGATTTAGGGTTGGGGCTATGGTTTTCTCCCTCAATATTTGGCCAAAATACCTCTATGGGGTCCGATATACCATTTACACGAATCACAAGAGTTTGAGGTACTTGATGGATCAGCCAAATCTGAACACGAGGTAGTGTAGTTAGTTGGATGTGATGAAGGATTGTGATTGTGAGATCCTCTACTACCCGGGGAAGGCCAATGTGGTGGCTGTTGCTCTCATCTACAGTATAGTTACCGCTCTGATCAGGGTCTTGTGTCTGAGGATGAATGTGCTTACTCCGCTTTTGACGCAGATTCGGGAAGCATAGGTTAAGGCTATGAAGGAAGAAAACTGGAAGAGTGAGCGTATAATGGTTTAGGTGTCTTCATTCGATTATGATAGTTGGTGTTTTTTGAATCCGCAATGGAGGGTGTATGTTCCATATTAGGGTCATGCGCATTAGGTTTTGATGGAGGAGGCGCATAGGTCGAGGTTCTTTATTCATCTTGGAGCAACAAAAACTTATAGATATCTTTGACCTGATTATTGGTGGCCCGGTATGAAGCGGGATGTAGCCTGGTAAGTGGAGTGGTGCTTGACTTGCAGGAAAGTCAAGGCCAAGCACTAGCGACCTCACGAAAAAATGCAGCTGTTAGGTATTCCCTTTTGGAAATGGGAAGAGACCATGATGGACTTAATTACGAAGTTACCACGAACAGTGCATGGAATGGATTTGATATGTGTCATCATGGATCGATTAACCAAAAGCACACACTTTACTCCGATCCAGGAGAGTATCTCAGCTGAGAAGCTGGCCGACATCTACATTTAGGAGGTTATGGAATGACATGGCGTGCCGGTTTTGGTGGTTTCTGATGGGGATGTTCGGTTTACTTCTAGGTTTTGGAAGAGATTTCATGAGGAGTTGGGTACGCGTCTGCATTTTAGCACGACTTCTACCCACCGACTAATGCTCAGAGTGAATGGGCTATCCAGACCTTGGAAGACATGCTTCGGGCATGTGTACTGGATTTTGGCGGGAGTTAGGACACATATCTTACCTTGGTAGATTTTTCATATAAAAACAGTTATCACGCCAACATTGATCGACCTTCTTTTGAGATGCTCTATGGGAGGAAGTGTAGGACCCCGATATTTTGGGTAATGTCAGTCAACGTGTTATGGGTAGTATAGAGGTGGTACTTCGGATGACTGAGTTGATTCAGCGGATTTGTGGCCAACTTCAGACAACATAGAGTTGACAGAAGATCTATGCAGACAGACACCGTTCAGACTTAGAATTCAAGGTTGGGGACATGGTACTCCTAAAGGTGTCACCTTGGAAAGGTGTCATCCGATTTAGGAAGTTGGGTAAGATGGGCCCTAGATATATTGTTCCTTTCGGGGTATTAGCCAAGGTGTTCAGGGTTACATATCATTTGGATCTTCCAGAGGAGCTCATCCAGATGCATAGCACTTTCCACGTGTCTTAGTTGCTGAAATATCTGGTTGATGATTCTGTAGTGGTTCCATTAGAGGACATTCATGTGAATGATCGCCTGAATTATATAGAGAGACCAGTATCAATCCTTGATTGAATGACGAAGACTCTTCGAAACAAGGTTGTGGACTTGGTAAGGGTAGGTTGCAGCACTGAAAAGGTTCTGAGTGGACGTGAGGGCCTGTGGATGATATGAGGAAGCATTATCCCGAGTTATTTCCAGCAATGGACTTGTAACGCCCAAATCTTGGGGTACATTATTCATAATTAAATTATCATTTTGAGGATTGCCACAACGTGGTAGAGGCACCACCACGACGTGGCGAGGCATGAAGGGTTCACATGTTTATTTAAGTCGCCACGATGTGGCTGTATTGGCCACGACGTGGTGTATGGCTGATGTAAAAATACTATTTTTCCAGGTTTGCTTCTTATTTAAAGGAATGAGAAGGCAAGGGTTTACTCATCCTCAGCCTCCATCAGCCCCCTCAAGCCCTAAAGAAAACCCTAATCACTTTCCCTCATTATTGAGCTAGTTTTGGTGTTCCTTGAGCTAAAGAAGGAAGAAGGAGGAAGAAGGAAGCAAATATCAAGCAAGAAAGTCTCCATTCCTCACCTTAGCACTCTTCTATACCTTTGTAAGTGTCCAAGACTCTATTTTTTTCATTCTAGGTTGTTATATCTTGAGTTTTGTCCCATAAACTTCTTGTTCTTGTTTGTTGGGATGGTGAGATCTCTTAAAGTTTGCAACTTTATGAATCGCTGGGGCATTTGGTGTAATTTATGCCATGGATCTGGAGTTTCGTTGGGTTTTCAATTCATGCATGCGATTTAGGTCATAAACGCCCATTTTGACCTAATATGGGTTCAAGACATGCATATCTATGAGGCACCAACTTTTAAGTTAGTTTTGGTGCTAGGATCACTTCTGGAAAGGATGGACTTCAGACTTTATGGAATAACTGTTTGACGGTTAAATTCTTGCATTGTTAAGCCTTTTAAGACTTAGGGATTTGGGTTTTTGACCTTTTGGGTGATCCTAATGGATCAAGTTAGAACACATTTTGGACCAGATCTGAACTTTGGAGCTCTTGGAATCGAAGAAAACAGCTTAATGCATTAAGCTATTGGAACCTTGGCTACCAAGTCATGGTGGTTGGGAATTTCCCGATTGTTTTGTCGTATGTGATCCAGAACATGGAAAAGGAAGACCACATCGTGGTGGTCGACTGGAGTCAAGATTGACTGTTGACTTTGACCATTGACCTTGAGGGTTGACTTTTGACTTTTGTTTTTTGTTCACCTATTAATATCCTAATAGGTAGATTAAGGTCTTACCTTGTGTGATTATCTAGGTGGTCTTTAAAACCTATTGTGGGATTAGGAGGGCTTGTTGAATTTTGAGTTGTTTTGCGAGGTGAGTCTCCTCACAGTACATACGGTTCTAAGGCACCAATGTCAGCCCATTGTATTGTGTTATAGTATGTTATTTGTATTTGTGACTCTTGCATGTATTTTATGTGTTTCTATGTATACCGGGCGGGGCCTGATGAGTGTGTTGGGTAGGGCCCATCAAATGTTACTCACAGATTTGTTCTTGGCGGGGTCCGATGTCGGGCGGGGCCTGATGGTTGTCGGGAAAGGCCCATTGTATGTATGTATGAGGTGTTTTGAGGGAACTTACTAAGCTTTGTGCTTACGGTTTTCAGTTCGTGTTTCAGGTACCTCCGGTTTGAAGGGGAAGGGCTCGGGATGATCGTATTGCACACACCATGAATTTTTGTTTTACTGACTATGATGTATTTTGGATGATTATTGATACACTATTATTTCCTTATGGTTATGATAAACACGTGTGGCTGATGTTTTATTATATATAAAAATAAAAAATTTTGGTTCTGGGTTTTGGGTAGAAGGTGGCAAAATTTGACACGACACGAAACCCGACATGAAAATAAATGGGTTTGGGTAAGATATTTCAACCCGTTTAAATAAACGGGTTGACACGACACGACACGAAAATTAAACGGGTAAGGTTAGGGTTGAGAATTTCAACTCGAAAATGACCCGTTTATTTATATGCAAATTTTTTGAATTATTTAAATAAACTAGAAAGATACAAAACCAAAACCATAAGTAAAAGAAAACCTTCAAATTGAGTCGTTTTGTAATGTTGAAATGTCTTGGCCGTCTAGATTAAGACTTAATTTCAGTTTTTCCATTCTCTCCCAAACTACTTAGTCTCTTTCACCAATCTCACATCCTCGCGACCTTTTCATCCGCCACCTCAACTCCCACTCTTTTAATTTTGTCATCTGAACTTGCTATGACTTCATCTATTCTGCCTCTAAACTATTAGTTTTTCCTCTCCGCCTACCCAACTCCTACTCTTTCAACATGCTCAATCTTTTAACCTCACATGACACGACATATTTCAAGGTATAGCCCTAACCCGAAACCCGACACGAAATCGACATGAAAATAAACGGGTTGACACGACACGATACGTTAACTAAATGGTTCGTGTTAGGGTCAAGCACTTTCAACCCGTTTAGTATTTCGACACGACACGAACCCGAAATGACACGACACGATTGCCACCTCTAGTTTTGGGACGTTACATGACATTAAGGACGAAGTCTGATTTAAGTGGGGGAGAATTGTAACGATCGAGTTTCTGGTAGTCTTTAAAATTGTAATTGATTTTTTCCAAAAATTGCATTTTTGGTCCCTGAGTATGTTAGGCGTACCATGGGGTATGTCGGGTGTACTCCTTTAAGTGGATCGCGGGTATTGAAGGTGTACGCTAGGCATACACATGCGTACGTCGGGTGTACGTAAGCAGACCATAAACCCAACTTTTTAGGGTTTGGCCCCTATTTAAATGCCATTATGGACCTTGAGGCTGCCCTCTCATTAGCCTCCTTCCCTCTAAAGACCCTCCATGAAACACTTGCCTTTCTTTATGTGTTCTTGAGCCTTGGAAATAAAATTTTAGTGGTTTTTATGCATTGTGAAGAAATAGGAGCTTGGTGATCAAGCATTTGTTGGAAAGGAGCTTGAAGATCCAGAATCTTCATCATCTTGGCAAGTCCAAGAAAGTGTAAAGTTGCAACCTTGTTGATTTATCTTTTAGATCTTGATAGTTCAGAGTTTTTGGCATATTTTCGTCCCTCGATTTATTCTTGTGAGTATAAGCTACTCCAGAATCTTAGGATGTCAGATCTTAGTGTTTATGAGGTCCCTTGTGCAAGTCCAAGGGTTAATGTTCATTTCATGAGGTTAAAGTGTTAAAGTTGGGTTTTGTGGCTTATTAAGCCATGCATAAGCTTAAAGGTTCCCACTGTATGGATTAATACATTGTTTTAGAGAGATCTAAAGTTTGGACAAAAAGGTCTTAAGGGATTAAGCCATCCGAAGAAGGATTGGCTCATAGACCAGTACGTCGAGCGTACTTCCATGTACGTTGCGCGTACTGGGTTAAAACCACTTAAGTTGGTCAAGGGTGAGTATGCGGGGTGTACGAGCTGGGTACGCTCAGCATACTCCAAACTATGGGCTTAGAAGGTTTTGGGCCATTTTGGGATTTGGTTGCTTTTGGGTTGGGTCTCGGTTTTCGGCCGATTAAGGGAAAGGATAAACTAGCCTTTTTACCCTAAGGATTCGAGTTTAACGAATTAGATTATGGGTTATGGTTTATGAACTAATTATTAATTAGGAAATTATTTGATTGATTAGTGTGGGGATTCTCCGATTTAGAAATCTGAGCATATAATTGTTTATCAGCGGATCGAGGTGAGTTTACTCACTATATTGTACGATACTAGGGTAGTATATTGTTGTTGTCATTGTGACTCTTTCTGTATGCATGTATGCATGTATGCCTGTTTGCTATAAGTATGTGGGGTGAAATAGACTCGGTACAGCCTTGAGCTGTCATTTGAGTTGAAATAGACTCGGGAGTGATACTCGGATTTCCCTTATGATTTTTATAAACATGTTTGGTTAATGGTATTATTAAAAAAAATGAAATTTTTTGCCATGAATTTTTTGGACGTCACACTATCTTTTGCTAACGAATTGTGTAACTCGATCGAAGTGCAATTAATAAGTTAAAGGGTAAGTCAAGTATTATTTTCTCAAAAATATTTCAAACACATCCAAAATGCTTTAAAGACATGGGAAAACGTTCTTATAGGATCTTGAACTCCAAATTGAAGTAAAAAAATTGAATTAAAGAGAAATTACAAGAACTGATCCTTACATACTTGAAACAAACGTAAGCTTCCTATTCTCTTGATAATTCTTGCTTTGATAATTGAATTAAAAGAGGGATCATGAACTCTAAACTATATATATTCTAGTATGATGGAAATATTGATGAATAAGAAGAAATTGAATGTTAGTAACTTGTTTGCAAACTTAGAACCTTCAAACAAACCATTGAACTCTTGTTATGATGAATTAGAAGGTGGTGGATTAAACCCCTAATTGGATAAATTACTAGAAACTTTAAAGTAACCATATATTATAACAAAAATTGATGTTACACAAACTTCTACTGAATAAATATTGAAAGAGGTTGAACTTATAACTTCAAGCACAAGACATTTTAGGGATGAATTGTTGGTGAAGATAATTATGGAAAGTTGTGAAGTTAAATAAGTATTAGAAATACAATTGTATTGTTGAGTTTCAAAGTTCAAACATTTTAAGTTGTTTTAATATCCTTGGGGACAAAAGGTAATAAAGAAGTCCAAGAATTAAAAACTCAATTTTGTGTAACAACCCATGGTGAGTAACCATGTTTCCCTCTTTGAGATTTGGTAGCTAAATATTTTGAAAATCCATGGTTGTAACATCCCAAATAGTGATAAAATTTATCATTTTTAAAATGATCAAATCCATACATCATATGTCTCAAAACCATCATAATACAAATGTATCAAAGTCATCAGAATAAAATGATCATCGCTGCGGAAATCATAAGGGGATATTGTGCAATCAAGTTGGGCCCTTCCCCTTGGAACTGGAAGTACCTGAGAATGTTTAAACCATAAATCGTAAGAGCAAAACTTAGTGAGTTCCCAGAATACCGCATAACATACAAATGGGCCCATCCGAACATGTAAATAGGCCCATCCTAACATATATATAATGGGCCCAACCCAATCATGTAAATGGTCCCAGCCCAACATATATAAGTGGGCCCATTCTAATCATACAAATAGGTCCAGCCCAACATACATATAAATGGGCCTAGCCCCAGGTATAATAATGGGCCCAACCCACCATACAATTAAGTAGACCCACGCAAGATATAAAAAATGGGCCCAGCCCAACCTACACATGCAAGAGTCACAAAGACAACTAGCATCCTACATATTATAGTGAGAAAACTCACTTGTCTCACAAAATCAGGCACAACATAGCTCAAAGTCGCGCTACCAATGCTACAACACACCTATCGTACCAAACAAGGCCTAACCTTAGTCTATGCTCTAAAATTGGTGCATGACTAGAAGTCAACTTAAGTCAGAGTCAATACCTAAAGTCCATGGTTAAAGTTGACTTCAGGCGGTCACCACATCGTGGCCTCCTATTGGTTACGTCTTGGCCTAATAAAGACAAAACACTCGCGTGATACCCCAGTCGCCACATCGTGGCACCCAATCGCCACGCCGTGGGAACTGGGTCAAAACAACTTAAAGGTTTAAGCCATTTTCCATTAACCCAAAGGATTCCACAGCTCATATCTATTTCTTCTCGTGGTCTTAATGGATAAAGTTTTCAACTTTATCCATTGAGACATCCCACTAAGCCTATATCTCAAATCTAAGGTCCAAAAAGGCAACTTAATGCATGAAATTTAACCAACAAGCACTTAATCCATGAAGTCCTCAGTCCAAAACTTCCAAAAGGACTCTAGGGACCCTAATGATCCCTAAAAATACAAAATTTATGGACATGCATACCCCATGCATATCCTATCCCAAAATTAGGTCAAAAATGTAATATAACCTAGAATTCATGTAAGGTTCCCAAATCACCACTATTTCTTAGATCTATGAGGTATAATGCTCTTGGGACATAGAGAAACGATAAAGTTGCAAACTTTATCTCTTTAACCCATAGAAACCACATAAAAGGGACTACAATATGATATAAAAACTAGATCTATAAAGGAAAATATCAAAAGGTAGAAACTTGAGAAATTACAAAGAGTCCAAAAGATTCACATAAGTGAAGGGATGTTTGTTTGCTGAATCAAGGTACCAACTTTTTTTCTTCTTCCTTACAAACCACCAAGAACTTGCACAATGAGCACAAAAGCTTTAAAAAGGTTAGGGTTTGGACTAGGAGTCGTTTCAAGGTAGTGGAGGCTGAGGGTGGTGGAAACCCTAGCCTTTACTTCCTTTAAATAAGGGCTTAAATTCTGGAAATTAGGGTTTTAAACAAAAATAATCGTCACGACATGGCCAACTTAGTGCCACATCGTGGCACCCATTTAAGATGTGCGGTTCCAAACCAAATTGTCATGTCATGGTGATACCATCACCACGTAATGGCCAACGAGATGTTCAAACATAAATAAAATTCATACCTCGGGAATTGGATGTTACAATGGTATGCCTTGGTAGATAAGAACAATTGTTGATTAATGTTCAATAGTTCATGGTAAGGATTGATGGTTAAGAACAATCATTGATAAATGTTGAATAAATCATGGAAGCCTTGGTGGCTAAAAAACATTGTTGATAAATGTTGAAAGAATCATGGGAAGCCTTACTGGCTAAGAACGATTGATGATGATTTTTAAATAATCACGGTTAGCCTTGATGGCTAACAAACATAGTTGATAATTGTTAAAAGGTCACGGTTAACCTTAATGGCAAAAACCATGTGAACTATATGCATACGAAGGATCGGCAAAACTTGAATGTTCTTGAAAGGCATTTTTTTATTATATGTATGTTTGTGTTGATTAAATCTGTATGACCATTTACTATGGATGTTAGGTGTGTGTGGTTAAAAGAGGTTAATTAAATAAAGGGGACTGATTGTGTAATTATAAGATAGTTTCATAAATGGGCTAATGGACTCCATCGAAGTTAGAGTGGACGAAATCTATAGGGAAACCCATAAGAATTCGTCCAAGGCCTCTAAGGAGGGAGTCCATGGGCTGCATAGGGCCTAAGCAGTCAAATTAAGGTTTCCTAGTTGAAAACCGTAATAGCCTACCTATATAAGGAACCCCTAAGGCTCCAACAACGTGAAACAAAGGAAACCCTAAGGGTTCTTGGAGGTTTTTGGTGCTCCTCCTCTTTCTCCTAGATCATCTTGTTGCTCATGGTGTTTGTGACTCCATTAGAGGTGCAACATTTGAGGCACTAAGCTTTCAAAGGTCAAGATCAAAAGGAATTGAGATTGTTATTGCTACATAACAATCAAGGTAAGATCTAAAACCTAATTCATATGCCAATTCGATTATTGTATGCTAGATCTAGGGTTTATGAGCTTTGGATGATTATTGCATGTTCATTAGACAAACTAGATCCAAAGCTTTAGGGTTTGCATGTACACCATAGGATTGATGTAGTGCTCGAAACCCATAAGTGGTATCAGAGACTAGGTTGTTTATCTAATGTATTTGATGCTAATGTGAATTGTTCAAAGTTCAAAAAATTTCGTTTTTGCTTTCTGCCTGTTCACCACGAGGCGGTGAAAATCACCACGAGGTGGTGTCGAGTCAGATGGCAGATTTTTCGGATTTTTGGCCCTAATTAGGTAAGGATAATTAACATAAGTTGTTTTAATTGATTAAAATTGTTTTTTAATATGGTAATGAATATCCTCATCTAATTGAAGGATAATTGTCAAATTTTAAGATAATTACAAGATTATATGATATATTAGTTATTTGTAAAATTTGATTTGTTTTATCTTGCCAAATTAAATTGAATTGGGTCAAATTTAGATAATCACTAATTATTTGATTAATTGAATTATTTGTAATTTGATCTAGGAAGTTTTGAAAAGTTTCAAAACATGCCCTCAAGTTTTGGAATATAAATTTTTGATTAAAAGTTTAATTTTGAAATATTTAAATTCTAATCCCGAAAGTTTTGAAAAGTTTCAAAATTTGTTCTCAAGTTTTGGAATTTAACATTTAATTAAAAGGTATTAATTTTGAAAATAATAAATTCTAAACCCTAGTATTATGAAAAAGTTCAAATTACACCCTTATGGTTTTATTAAATTAATTAAGTGTATAATTAAAAGAAAGTTAATAAATCCATAATGATATGGTTTGTATTTAATTAAATTAAAAGTATAATCTTCTTAAATTAGACCACATAGTCAGTCTTACCGTTAGTAGGCCTCATTCACGAAGCTGGTCTCTAAGGGGTGTTTAAGGAAATTGCCTATAAAATGGCGATTGAATGGGTATGCACTCTTACCCACCGCACTCTTGACTAGTGGAGGGTCGTTAGCCGAATGGGTAGGATAGGACGAAACCTTCCATTATAAGCATAATGAAGTACGAAGTAACTAAACACTTTTATAAATTCCCAAATCTTAGTTACTTTAGGAAAAATGCGGAGTTGGTGCTATTCCATGAAATTACACTTTGTACCCTTGCTAAGACGTTAGTGGAGCGTGTGTGGTTAATCGGCACACTAATTGGTCTCTAAAAAAGGTGGCAAAGGTTGAATCGATGTCTGTCATAGATCGATGGAGCGTGTGTGGTTAACCGGCACATCGATTAGGTGACTGTAACATTGGGGGCACCATGTATATTTGCATGGTTATCCACAACTTGTTTGTGATCCTCGGCATCCCATTCACAAACAAAGGGCACACTCGAGATTTAAACATACCCTTGAAAAGTTCAATGAATCTCAAAAGATCTAGGAGTTTCAATTCATTTAAAACTTAATTTTCGTTTTTCGTTTTTCATGGTGGAAGTTGGTAAATCGTCATTTACCTACCTTCAAATGTTCTGCAATTTGGATTACGACATCCCTCTTCCAAATTGTAGAATATTCTGTTGGGTCCTAGCCTTGATATTTCATTTTGATGTTATATCAAGGATTCCAATCAACTAACTTGAACCCGTTTTGTAGATGCCAATATCTATCAACTATGGTCTTCCTAAATCCGTTGGAAAAAGTTTTCCACATGAAGATGATGTTCCACGATTTGATTGTGGAAATGAAAATCATACTTCACTTCCTCCATCTCCTTCAATAATTCTCCCTGACCCACGTGTTCAAAGACTTGAAAAGTTCAATGTCAGTCGAGCTCTATTGGCAATGAAACACGAAGATGGAAAGTTTGTATGTGCTGATGTCTTGGATATGAAGTTGCATATTGATATATTGGGAATGTTGGGTGTCGATGTCTCAAGGAAGTTGGCTTTTGACTTGGTAAATCAATATCCCAACCTTTTATCGGCATTGGCAACATTGGAAGTCCAGAAAAGTTTTGCTTATTGCTGCTGAATCAGCGATGATTTGGCGCACTGGTCGAGCAAATTTGTCTGGTAAATCAATATCCCAACCTTTTATGGGCAATGACAATATTAGAAGTCCAAAAAAGTTTTCTCTACGCAAGAGAAATGTTGAATCTGAGATAGTCCCGTGTACCATTCCAGAAGAATCCATATGTTTCTATTACCAAAAGAGGGGGCATTGGTTACGAAGCTGCCCTGACTACCTAAGAGATGTAAGAGATGGGAAAGTCAAGATGTATGACTCTACTTCAGGTAAAATCCACTATCTAACTCTATTAAGTTTTCTATTTTAGATTCTTAAAACATGATGTGATAAGATTGCATTTTGATGTGTTGTAGGATCAAAGAAAAGAGAGGAACCTTAAAGGAAAAAGTGAGATGATTCTAATTGCTAAGAAATGGATTTCGATCGCATGATTCGATGATTGGATTTTTAGCTGCTACTTAGAGAGTTATGATAGATTGCTTAGAAATATGTAATAGCATAGTTTTTATTTGATTTTTCATTGTAAGGACAAGTTTTTCCTCCTTTTTATAAATAAAATAAATTTTGAGTTTTGTCTTATTTATATATCCTTGCAATGTTATTTATGAAAATTGATGCTTGTGTGTTTCTATTGTAAGCAATATTAAGTGGATGTGATTCTTAGTTATGTTATTTATGGTAGTGTCATATTTTTCTAAGTAAGGAAAGATTCCCATCGCCTAAGTCTCAATCAGACAAAAGCTTGGAATTCATATGATTTGAATCATGTGATATATGGAAATCTTGGTACTTCGGAAATTAAGACTAATTCCTTGATCACACAAGTATGTGAGTCAAGTGAAGGACTAAAGGACTAGAACACGATGTTGTGTACTGGTCAAGTCCACCACAAATAACAATAAGACTATTCGTCATGATTTACTAAAAGTCTAGTAAATATGGTTATGCTTACAAGATTAAGTATAATTTTGAATTATTGAAAAGTCTCAATAATAGCAGAACGAATAAGAAGAATTAATTAGGCAGAAAGATAAAAGTTTCTCCAATCTAGAAAGAAGGGAGAGTACTTTTGTATAATGTTTTATGATCTTCTCATTGATTGTAAAACCATATCATGATTGATCCTCTAGGTAAACCTTAGTGCACTGGTATGGCTAAGAAGAGGAATCGGAAATTGTTGAAATGGTTAAATCAATAGGTGAATCATACTTAATTCCAAAATCAAGTCTTAGAGTCATACTCCAAGATTGTGAGTTGAGTGACACATCTTAAGAAGTTTTAACACACTCATCAAATGCGAAGCAGAAAATTGTTTTTCTTACTCTTCCACGTTTGAAATTGGTAAGTTGTGATGTCTTAATAAGACAAAGACCAACTAAGACCAATTGTGTTTAGTGGTTTGTCTTGATAAGAATTTGCACTAACTCTTGAATATTTTTTTATCACGAAATGTTTCTTGACAATAGAATCTTATATGTCAAGAGGTTAGTGGGAGTCTAAATAATCTTAAAAAGGTTCAAGAACTAATCAAGAGTAAACCTATTATTAAACACTAGCACACGACTTGAGGTTTGTAACCTATCGTGTTGACAAAATTTTATTTCTATGTCATTCCAGTAAAGTTACTTATGTATATGAGTTCTATGAGTTCTCAATTGACTGCATAAGGGCAAGCACCTTGTTCAATGAAAGTATGTTGACTAGTATAGGTGAGCTGCTAAATAACTTGGGAGCAATGGAACCCTTGATGGCAAGAAATTAAGAATGAACAAGTTCTATCCATAAGAGTTTGGATTTGACACATAAATTATCTTATGATTATGGTTATGACAAATTCACATGGATAAGAGCACATACACCATAAAATTTAAAGTGCCATAAGGTTTCTCTCCTTCATGAAAATGATTGTGAGGAAACGCTTTCACTAGGAAGATTTTAAGGAGATAGTGATTGTGTAAATTGCGTTCTCAAATTTGATTATGATTACGACATCCCTCTTCATAGTTCAAATTGTGAGATTTGGCAATTAGTTTAAACATTTAAGACTTATTGCTATAAGTGCTAAAATTGTTTAGACACACATATAAGCTTTCTGAGGAAAGGTGTACGAGGTTGAGAAGCTTAGATAAAGGCTTATCGAAGCAGGTCGTATTAGAAATATGAACTTTGGAAGTCAATAAGTATTACTTTCTAGAAGTCCAAATGTTTTCTGAGTACGTGTCAAAGGTAGTGGGAGCATAAATGTTATGCTGGTATGGAGATAATTATCATGTTAGTGGGAGCATGATTATTATTATTTTAAGTGTTGCAAGTTAGCAATATTAATTATAGAAAACAAAGTTTCAATTTGCAAGGGTTGAATAGTTGTTTTGCTATAATTAAGGGAGAGAATATTATACTTCGTTTCGAAATCTAAAAGCTTGGATCGAGAAATTATAATTAAATTTAGTCAAAAGACATATATGAATGTTATGTTGAAAAGGTCTAACATAGGGGCATTCTATATATGGAAGTATTATAGCAAGAAACTGGTAAAGTATTACGTTTTTTCGCTGTGAATCATGTCCCATACGCTTCGGGTATAGGATAGATTGCATATGCTGAAATATTCGACCGTTTTAAAATTTTCCAAACACCTAGGGCATTAATAGGGAAAAGGGACTAGAACCGGATTTGACTAAAATAATTAAACAACTGTCAAGTACAATCTAAGGTTCGCCAATGATTGGTCACTTGTGGGCAGTTGGAAGTATAGTAACGAATGGACCATAATGGCATTATTATGATTAGACATGATTCTATTAATAATGAGTTGTCGTATGGAAAATATGGAAATGTTTCCATATTAGGAGTTGGATATCGAGAACCTATATCGAGATTAGAAACTTTTATGCAAGAAGGATGTTCAAAGGAATGTACTTTGAATGTGAGACTTCACATCTATGGAATTGTCTTGTAACAATCCCCAATAGAGCACTTTGTAATTTCATTGACAAAGTCTTGGTGACTTTTGTGCAATAAAATTACAAAAGGATAATTGCATAAAATGTTAGAATCTAACATAGTAGTGGCGAGAATTTTGTGTTCTTACACTAACGATAAGGATTAGTAGTTATGAAATGTGTATCATTGGAAATGTTTTCAATTGATCTATTTCACAAAGTGTGGACCATAGATAAACAGAGTGTGCATGCTTGGTGCATGGGACAACTGCTGTTTTGATTCAAGTAATAAGTTGATTATCCAAAACATTATACAATGAATAATGTGCACTACAAGAAAAATACCCTTTAATGACGCGCAAACAATGACACTCGCTAATTTACGATACACATTTTTGTGTGCCCCTAAAAATAATGTCAACCTTCCAAAATTTGAAGAATAGAGGACACGTATTTTTGCGCGCCCTAAAATTAATGTCCAATAAACAAAAATAAAAAACACGGAGGACACCTATAATAAAAAGGGCGTCCTCTACAAATGTCGCTTTATAATTTTTACTAAACGCGCGTTTTGGGACTCCTTGATAGGTAAGGGGGAAAACTAAATCCCCCAAAATTTTGAACAGTCGCCTTCCTCTTCCTCTCTACTCTCTACACCCGCCAGATCGACTTCATTCTCTCCCTTCCTTCTCTCTGCAAACCCCTTCCTCTCCGATCGACTTTCACTTCCTTCTATGTGCAAACCCTAATCAAACATAATGCATTTGCAATAGTAATATATTCTTTCACAAAATAGACGATTGACCGAAGAATGATTTTCTTTTGATGAATCAGACATCACCAACAACAATAGCTTCCATCACAATTTGTGGTTTCTTTCGGACTCCACCGTTACAACATCGCACCACAACACCAACCCTGAGCCACCACCACACTGCCTTCGCAACAGCCCAGAACCACCACTACACCCCCACAGGTCTTTCAACAAACCCTAAAAAGTCACAATCAGTTGTCGCTTTACAGATTTAAGAGTCTTGGTTGTCGTGGATATTGTTGATGTTTCCTCTTGTACTATCAACTCTCTCAGTTGTCGCTGTTGGTATTGGTGGTGCGACGGCGTGGGTTGCCAGTGGTGGTGACTGGAGGCATTGTGGTCTTCAGGTCTCGTAAATCGATTGCGTCATCACAGTTCAATTTTACCGCTATTAGTTCCGATCAATTTAGTCTACGTAACGTCTCTCACCACCGTGGTCCAAGCCATTGTCGCTCTCCACCACCGATTGTCTCTATAGGTTAGTTAACGTCTATTATTTTAAATTACGATGCCTTAAAGAAGAACGCTTCCAAAAGTCATCATCCCCGGGACAGCGGGTCAGTTGTTTTTGTTAAATCTGGGTTTATTTTGGGGTTATCTACTTGATTAGAGTTGAAAATCGTTCTCACTTGAAGTTGATCTCAATTATTATGTTGTCAAAAAGAAAAGTTCGATTTCATGCTTGTTTTGGTGAAATTGGTTATTGATTGTTTCATAGATTTATTATAAATTACTATAGGAGAAACAAATTGATATAAATCACGATCTCCGACCGTAAACTATCTTAAAATTTGTGTTTTTGACAATTCCTTTCTGAGCTAGCTTATGAACTTCCTAAATATTGGTGTTCAGACTGCGTATGTTGATGCAGTCATCTCTTTTCATGTATATATGTGTGAATTTTACATAGGTTTCATTCCCTGACTTGCTTATTGATTTGTTGTATATCTCGCGGTCTCTTCCATCAGGTAAGTTGTTCATGTCAATAATACCTCCGGTAGTTCTCGTGCTTCTGGCTCCGACGACTTTTATCATGTTTTTGGTTTAACGTCTTCTAATACTTCATTTGAAATTGAAAATCGGCAGTAATCCCTTAATACTTCATGAATAAAATTGATTTGTTGTAGTAATGGCCCATTTGGACTTATTCGCGCATCTATTTCCAGTTCTTCAAAAAGAACAAAGTCCTCGTCCTGTCCGGAAGCAATAAACACACAATAACCTTTCTTCTTCCTTCTCGTTATGTGTTGTTTCGTCTGGATGTTTGGTTAATTCTGATTATTAAGGTTTCCATTTTTTGTCTCGGGTATCTTTATTTTCTCTTATTTTCAACATACAGGAGATGTTCGTCTAATCAAACGTCGAATAAGAGATGGAAGAGGTGCTGTTTCAGTCCTTTAAGTAACACAGAATTGCATATTAGTCCTTGGTTTATACCAGTAATGACACTGGATGTGAATTTTGAAACAATTAGGTGAATTTCCTATGGATTTCCCTCTTCAAGACAGTAGACTGCGTGTTCATTACAAGGGCATGCTTCTTGATAAGAAAAAGACAGTTTTCTATGATACAAAAGTTGATAATGATGGGGAACCTTTGGAGTTTTCCTCAGGGGAAGGGCTTGTAAGTTTTGAGTTTGAATAAAAAATGTGATTGGTGTTAGTTAGTTTTGTTGTAAATTGTAATATGAGGTTGTGATTGTGATTAGGTACCTGAAGGTTTTGAGATGTGTGTTCGACTGATGTTGCCTGAAGAGGTATCACATGTCACCTGCCCCCCTGATTATGCTTATGACAAGTTCACAAGGTAAATTTTTGATAACTTAATACATACAAATATGTAAAATTATAAAATGAAGTAATGTTGATGTTTGTTTGTTGTGTGAGTAGGCCAGATAATGTTCCTGAAGGTGCTTATGTTGAATGGGTGATTGATCAGCTTCTTGGTTTTGAAATGCAAAAGGTAAAACATTTTATTGTATTTTTAGTATTTGAGTTGATGCATCTGGAATTATGGATGAGTCATTTTAGTGGAGTATTATGTATAATATGTAGGATTAGACTGGTATGGATTTTACAGCTATTATGAATGATGTTGAGAACACTAAAAGCATGGTATGTATTTTTAAATTAAATTAACAGGTGTTGAGCATTTAAATTTTTTTTATCCAGTTTGATGTTTCTTATTCAGGGTAACAGACTATTCAAAGAAGGAAAATTTTCTCTTGCCAAAGCCAAGTATGATAAGGTACACAACATCATTATTAAAGAATTCGAAATTAGTGTGTGTGAATTTATTATGATTTAATTAGTGGTTTTTGTTGCAGGTTCTACGTGAATTCAATCATGTAAATCCTCAAGATGATGAGGAGGGAAAAGAGTTTACAAATACAAGAGTATGAATGAGCCTCCGTCATTATTTATTACAAAATAATTAAAAATTTTCTTTATTTACCAAGAGTGGTTGCTAAATGCTAATAACATAACATGCATGAAAAGAATCTGTTGAATCTGAACGTGGCTGCTTGCTACCTGAAGATGGGGGATTCTAGAACGTCAATCAAGACGTGTAATAAAGTAATTACTTTTTTTTATTAAATAAATAAAAAAAATTGTTTGATTGGTGATATATTAATAAATAATGTATGTGCAGGTATTGGATGCAAATGATGTTGATGTGAAGGCGCTTTATCGTCGAGGAATGGCATACATGGAGACTGGCGATTTTGAGGAAGCAAGAAGATATTTCAAGAGAGTGAGTTTTTGTTAATTTCAATTTCATTAATGTAAATGTAAAATTGAATAACAAAACACTTGTTATTTGATGGTTTGAAACTAGATGATGAGCATAGACAAGTCATCCGAAGTCAATGCAAAGGCAGCTCTTCTTAAACTGAAGCAAACAGAACAGGTCATTTGTTTTTCTATTCTAAATGTAAATAAATTGTGAAGGATGCTCTTAATTTTCCTTCTCGTTATGAGTTGTTTCCATTTTTTCCTTCTCGTTATGCTCTTATATGTTGGCCTCGTTCTGTATTTGTTGGTTTCCCTTCTACCTTCACTGCTCCCTGCCCTGCCGTAACTAAGAAGAGGATTATGATTTTTCCATTTTGGCTCATCTTGTAAAAATGTCTCTTACATCTTATCGTTACTCGCCCAAAGAATTGAACTTATCTAGCTTAAAGGTTTAATTTCGGTTACTTAGATATGAATGCTTGTTAGATCAAGGGAATTAGTAATCATCATCCACGTTAGATAGATTAATTCCACATGTTTTTCATGGTGCACACCACCTGTTTGTAAAAATGCCTCTAAAAATTTATCTATATTAAATGATTGATTTTTGATACACATTCTCAATCCTTTCAGCGCCATCTTTATTGGTTTCAGGTTATGTGAAAATGTTGAAGTCATAGGTTTGAAGAGCTCGTTCTACTATCCCAGACAGATGGCATGACATATCAGAAAAAGAGCGAGTCTCGTGTATAAAAGGAGGGGCCAATACTACTCTGATCAGGTAATGTTTTAACAATTTCTTTGTTCTAATTTTTACTAATATTGTCTCTGTTGGTAACACCCTCTCTTTAAGCCTCAATTGAAAAACACATAACCACCAACTTATCATCCATAATATAGATTTTTCTTTCATATTTAATAGATTATTTCATACTTGAAAGAGATACAAGGTAGCTAATGTGTATCTTTGAAAAGCTTCTTGAAGTTGATTTCCTTATATTAGTTATTTTCATATTTACTTTTTTGATAAACACTATTTTTTAGCCATCCAAATTGGCCAAGGTTAGTGGTCTTTTAACTCTTATGATCTTATGAACATGGACACTTATAAAAACACATGATTTTAGTTGATTAATTATAACTATTTTCATTTCAGGCTTTTCGCATACCCTTAGGAGCTGTTGGATGTTACATTGTTGCCAAATTTACCCCTGTGAATACAGATGGTGAATCTGGTGAACCAACGTACATTATATCAGATCGATCAGTTGAAAGTAAGTGAACTTTATATACTTCTTTGATAGTAACTTTTTGTGTAACAAGCTTGTCACCAAGAAGTTGCAACTCTGATAATCAAATTCATGACACAAATGAGAGAAGATAGGAACAACTTTCGATTCTACTTGTTACTACACATTAAGAAAATGCTAATTTCCATGACACACACAAAAACAAAAACAAGTAGTTCCCATCTTCTCTAAGAGGAGTCATCTACTTTTGGAATTTTAGATTAATGAATTTGTATTTTTTGCAAAGTATTAAATTAAGGATAATTTAAATAATTTGATGAGGGATTAATTACACTTACAAGAAGAACCGGAGGGACTTACTTCTAATTACCCTAATCGCTTCAAAGTTTACTATGTATTGAATCAGGTAGGTATTATTCTTAGTAACAAAAAGCCTATGATAAACAAATCAATGATAGTAGGTTGTTGTTTGTTGCATTGAATTAAACCTAATCATTTTTGGGTTTATTATAAAATATAAATTAAAATAAAGGGCCTAGTTTTGTATTTGTGAAGCCACCGGAGGGATGGACAGGTGGCGTTGGGTTTGTATGAAAAAAAATGATCCAAGACCATTTACCTGCACCTTCATCTGATATCAAGGTATATTATTCTAATTCTACTCTTTTCATTCAAACATGTTTTCAAATATTTATTCAACAGTGGTAAAAAAGGCTAAAATACATATTATGTGTTTGTTGTGTGAACAGATTTTACGATGTGGACCACCACCAATGAACAAGGCGATGGCTGCTCATCTTGAAGCTTTGGGATATGAATCAGATATGCTATTCCAATTTTAAATTCAAAACCTCCTATTCAGAATTTGAGATTTGAGATTCTGTTTGTTGTATTTGGGATTTTGTTAGCTAGAAGTGTGATGTTAGTTATGTGATGAATTCAAACTAATCTTATTTGTAAGTAAGTTTATTTATTTGTTTTGGACTTGAGCTTAAAATATTCTAAATTACATGTTATAGGTGTACGCATGTTGCCAGCTGGAAGCGGTATGGGTGTTATGTGTGGGATGACTAGAGGCATCAAGATGGCAAGGCTCCCCTTTTCCTCCATCATGAATTCCACCACTGGTTTGTTGACTTCCAGTACACCAACACCAACACCTGCTCAAGGAAACTCCATGTTGAGATCACGTGAGGCTATGCATATGATTCGGGTGAGTTTCAGTTTATGTTATCTTTCACTTTATGTTTTATTATTTTTCACTTTTGAATTTGCATTTGAGTTTCAGTTTGCATTCGAGTTTCAGTTTCCTTCTTTCAGCAACCTTCCAAAATCCCTTCAGCCAAATAAAGAACAACAAGAAGCTTTACGCCCTTGGTTTATGCAGTGTTTTGGTAGGATGGGATAGTGTAAGGAATTGAATCGTTCATTCCCCACAAACAAGTTCAGCAAGGTAAACTACCAAGTTTAAATGAGTCATTTTATGTTGTCTATTTGTGGTTTTAAACTTAAACTGTTGAGCATTCTTGTTTTTATGAGTAGTTTCATATTATGTTATGTACTTGTTAATCTTGAATCCTATTATGCAATTATTATATGTGTTAATTAAATGCTTTTTTACATTTGTAGATACCTCCCTGGACCAAATGACATGTCAGTTTTGGACATTGCATACACAATCTACACAAAGTTTGAAGAATGTCGATGTGTAATGTCCTCAATATATAAGGTATTTACTTCTCATTTGGATCGAAGTTACATTGGAAATCGTATTCAATTATGGATCTTCCAAGTCTAGTTGTAGGTATATGTTTTTCTTAATGAATAATGTAATCATATGTATGAATATGAAATAAAGTTTGTTATTTAGTATGTAATAATCATGTATAGGGAGAAAACAACTTCTATTGATTTGTTTTATCTTTCCATGGATCGATTATTTGTATGATATTAAATTTTATGCAATGGATTGTATTTTTTGTATATAGTATTTTATTTTTTGTTATGAGACAAAATTTAATTTGAAAATTAGTAAATCTATAAATAATATTTTTTTAACATTTAAAATTACGATACGCAAAAATGTGTGTCATCTTCATTTATGACATGACATTTCTTGACAAGGGCTTCCCTGATACACATTGTGTGTCATTAACACGCGCGTCGTAAGGTTACGACGCGCGAATGCATGTCGTCTTCCTTTATGACAGGGTCTTCCTTGATATGCATTGCGTGTCGTAAACGCGCGTCGTAACTGCGTATCGTAAATGAGTGTCGTAAATGCGCGTCGTCTCTCTTTATGACAGGGCCTTCCTTGACGCGCATTCGCACGTCGTCTAAGCCTTTTACGACGCGCAATGAGCGTCGTAAAAGGATGTTTTTCTAGTAGTGGTGTAATCAATATGGTGACTAAATAAAAGGAGTTTTATTTATACTCAAAAGTTTGGGGCCATATTGGATTCGATTATTATTGTTTTTCACTTTGCATGTTTTGACTTCCTGAATAATAAGATTATTCAAACGTTCCACAGTCGCTCATACTTTGGGAGTAGGTATGAAAGAAGATTGTCATGAATTGGTTTGTAGATTGTCTAAAGTGTATTAGACATAGCAAAGGTTTGCTGCAACGTTCATGAGTGCTTATAAATATGATTTGAGCATTGGATTAAACCCACGTTCACTTGGATCGCTTCATGGATTTTATCACGAGTGATTGGTGAGATGATAATATCTTATATTCTTGAAACCGAGACGTGTGAGTTGTATTCTGTAAGCTGGTTGCACATTGATAATATGTAAACACACCAGTAACTTGGTGTTATAAAACATATTGTTGTGTGTGATTTGATGAATAGGTACAAGTGAGAATTGAGTCAAAGTTTATCCGTTCCTTTTACCCAAAGTGGGATAAAAGCGATATTTGTGGGCCCCTCGATGATTTAGTGATGACACCCTAAGTGGTTGGCTAAGCTGAGACTAAGTTGATGTGTTCAATTGTGGTATGTTGTCAGTCGTCATAAATCGGAAATCGGGAAACAACACATAGACTGATAGAATGATTATAATCCATGTCTCATGTCTATACGATATCTAGAATGGAGGAATGTATGATCCCTTATCTAAAGGACACATTTCTGATACGATCAAAGTTTGACAGCGGATTTTGAAAGCTACGATTGTTGATCAGGTTCCGAAGTCATACGCAATATAGTTATTAGACTTATCCAAGTGGGAGACTGTTGGATCAGGTGTCTAAGCCCATAACTATTTTGGTATGTACTAGACCCAATTGTGAGTATGGTCCTTTTGGGTTGCCTTCACCATAGCAACTGATAGGATGAACTTAAAAGAAAGAGGATTAATAATGATTTATTAATATATTATATGAAGAATATACTAAAAGAGAAATCATATTGTTTAATTAGTGATAGTCAATAATTAATAAGAATTAATTTTGTGGCTAAAAGAGGTTAATTAAATAAAGGGGACTGATTGTGTAATTATAAGATAGTTGCATAAATAGGCTAATGGACTCCATAGAAGTTGGAGTGGACAAAATCCATAGGGAAACCCATAAGAATTCGTCCATGGCCTCTAAGGAGGGAGTCCATGGGCTGCATAGGGCCTAAGCAGTCAAATTAGGGTTTCCTAGTGGAAACCCCTAATAGCCTACCTATATAAGGAACCCCTAAGGCCCCAAAAACGTGAAAAAAGGAATGCCTAAGGGTTCTTCGACGTTTTTGGTGCTCCTCCTCCTTCTCCTAGGTCATCTTGTTGCTCATGGTGTTTGTGACTCCATTAGAAGTGCAACATTTGAGGCACTAAGCTTTCAAAGGTCAAGATCAAAAGGAATTAAGATTGTTATTGCTACATAACAATCAAGGTAAGATCTAAAACCATATTCATATGTCAATTTGATTATTGTATGCTAGATCAAGAGTTTATGAGATTTGGATGATTATTGCATGTTCATTAGACAAACTAGATCCAAAGTTTTAGGGTTTGCATGTATGTCATAGGATTGATGTAGTGCTCAAAACCCATCATAAAAACCATGTGAACTATATGCATATGAAGGATCGGCAAAACTTGAATGTTCTTGAAAGGCCTTTTTTTATTATATGTATGTTTGTGTTGATTAAATCTTTATGACCATTTACTATATATGGATATCGGGTGTGTGTGGTTACTCACTATTTTCCATTGCTTGACTATTATTTGTTGGTATGCCTTTCATGTCCAACTAGATCTTTGAATGTTTTGTTTTATATATGATCTTTTGATAACTACTTATATACTACAATTTTAATATAAATGTACACCTAGTTTTTTGTGATTTTAAAATAAAATAAATTATTGGGTATATTTTGTATTAGTTTTTCACATAGCGTTAAGATGCTCTAAATGAGGTGTCTTAAAACCACACTTTTTGCCCCGCCATGTTACAGATAGGATATTTCATTGGATGGTTGAAACTTTGGTTATATATATATATATATATATATATATATATATATATATATATATATATATATATATATATATATATAGCTAGGTTCAAATGTTGTTTCTAGCAAATATTGTGTGCATGAATGCACCAATAGGAATTTAGGAAAAAATAAATAATTAAATAAATCATTTAAGGGTATTATAGTAATCTTTGCATAGTTAATTATGGTAGACAACTAATGTTCCTGATATAACGTAGGAAGCAAAGATAAATTTAGAACATTAGCCCTAAATCGAACTCACCACCGCTTCTGATCTATGGCGAAACTTTCTTCCATTCTCCTTCCGGCCGCTACTACGATGGTCGTCTCCTGATCGATTTCATAGGTACGTAATTGCCTATCTTCTACACCGAAAAAAAAACACTCCATCAATTTATCAGAATCGTCAGTGTAGTTTACCCTGCGAATTCAAATTCATCGATCCTGAAGCAATTTTAGAGTCACAAGAAGCCGATGTATGTTTTTGTTACATTGCTACAGATCCTTCGATGATCGTTTCTCTAGAGCTTTTCCAGATCGATCAAGCTTCGTATAACCTTATTTTAACCGGTAACAACTCTTCAATTCTCATGAATTTTGGTTCGTTAACTTGTGATTCGAACTATCTATTTCTATTGGTCGTTGAATTGGATGGTTAAGTAATGGAAAACCTAACGTGTTCAAGAAGAACGAGTTATGCACATAAGGTGCTCGACCAAAGTCCTGAAAGAAGGACCGACTTGTTGTCGTTGTTTTCACATCAGGCCCAACCTCTTGTTTTCTTTTCTCGATATCTGTACAACTTCAACTTATACAGCTAATCCTCTCACTCTCCCCCAAAATCATTGCTACATAAGCGTCTTACAGAGGAATCATACAATTTACGGAGAATGAAGGAGTAATTAATCAGAAGATTAACATGTTGCACCATAGTAATTCCTCCTCATCTTCTACCGCCTCTGTTGATTTCACGTGGGGCAAAAGACTGAAAGTTGTTTATACTTTATAACATTGACAATTTCCCTTTCTTGTTTTCTGAATAAAGGTTATGTGTTATTGGATTAGCTTCTGGTCATGTGGCCTTTAAGGATGAAGGAGGAGTCACTTCTGTGGATTTCAATGTTGGAAAATCCAACAAAAGTGAGATCAAGGTCACAGGGAAGCGCAAAAGGGTACATCCGTCATTCAACCTTTTCTTAATCTTTTTTTCTAGATAAGATTTTTCTTAAATCTACTATTTTGATTTCTTTTTTGCAGAATGCACAACATTTCGAGTCCAATACAGCCTTATGTAAAGTATGCACCAACAATGGTTTCTTTAAGAATATTCAAAACCATTCTGCAATAGTTTATTCTGTAAGAATATTATTGTTGTATTTAGCTAGAATTGTAGTTAATTAGTTATATGTTTAATGTGCAGTTGTTACAAGTGTATCACTACAAAATATTTAGCAATGAATTTGTGATAGAAATGGCTTGAAGAATGGATTGAAGACCTGATGAGAAAGGCTCCTTGTATAAAATCATTCTCATGCAATACAATTCTGACAGAATGTCAATCTCACAAAATGTCAATCTCATAGAATGCTAGCATATTTTGAAGTGGTTTAGAGGTCAAACACACACAAGACATCTAGAAACGAAACAAGAAAGTGAATGAGGACTCTTTCAAGAATGCCGATATTTTTTTTTGCAAAAGATTTCAAGAATGAATGTAGTTTATGTTCATAGTTTTGTTCTTTAAGAATGAATGTAATTACTTATTCTAAGCTATTAAACTTCGTCTTATATAAAATTTGTATTCATTAAAAACTGTTGGTCGTGATAATATGAGTTTATAATATTATGTTCATAGTTGTATAACATTCTGACAGAATTACAAAATATCATTCTAACAAAATAACATTCTGATAGAATAAAATCAGTTTATGTTTACAAATTACGTTTGAAATTGAATTAATTTGAAAAAAATCATATTTTTTAAATCAAAATCATTAATTATCCCATAAATCTCGAATTTTCCTTTTATAAATTAGCTCAATTGACTAAAATGCCCTTATGTTGAAATTTGTGTGATTATATGGTACATGTTAACCTATTGTACTATCATAGACCCTCAGATCATTATCTTTGATTATATTCCATCTGATGGTCCAGATCTGTGCATTCTGGCACACAATAGTTAGTAGAAACAAAATAACCTCTCTCTCTCTCTCTCTCTATATATATATATATATATATATATATATATATATATATATATATATATGGTGCGGTGCGGTTTGAACCGCTGTTTTATATTTACAAACCACAAACCACACCGTATAGTGCGGTTTGACAAAAATATGTACTGCAGACCGCACTGCAAGAGTTTTAAACTGCATTATGCGGTATGGTTTGATGCGGTACGGGCGGTTTATGTGTTTTGTGCGGTTTGTTGCACACCCCTAGTTACAAACATGTCATTTTTATCACAAAAGTGTGGTTTCTTTGCCACACTAGGTGTGGTGACACATTTTTTTTTTTAACAATTTCATTTAAATAAAACATTCAATTAAAAAAACATAACATTTCATTACTTAAAAATAAAAATATAACATTTCATTACTTAAAAATAAAAACATAACAGGAAGTTAAAAAAGTCTTAAATACTTAAAATATAAAAATACCTAGAAATTTTAATCCTACAACCATAAAAAAAACACACAACAAACGATTTAAAATAACTAGAAAATTTAAACATATTTAGCATAAGATTTGTTAACATTGACTTTTATCGTCAAAGCAACTTCAAGCTCCTCCCTGATTATGTTCGATGTGTCCATTATTAGTATTTTCATGTCACTATCTTTTTGTTTCTAAAGCTCTCTTTCGAAAGCAATTTGCATAAAAAATTTCATTTTTACTTTTATACACTTCAGATCGTTCCCCATTTCTTTCAATTCATCTGAATTTTTGTCTGTCTTTATGTTTTGCTTTGACTCTTCCCATTGGCCGGGAATGTGGTGTGATGGGTTCATCATCGTTGAGGTCGAACCCAACTCGAGCATCTTATGTAGTGTGGTCAGATTCATATGTTCTTGAGCACTTTGAACCATTATCTATATGCTCGTCAGTATTTTTGCTCATTTTCTATTTTTTTGTTGTCTTTCACGATGTTCCAAAACTCAATAAACTTGAATGTCTTCCTATTTTTTTGATGGTACACTTTCAGAGCTTTCTTTAAAATCACTTCATCGCTTTCTCCAGTTTTCCATTGATGTTTCATATTGTTATATAAATTATTAAAAAACATGACTTCCTTGTTTGTCTTCCTCAATTTGGAGTAAATTTGGTGTTTTGAATGATACTCTGGAAATTTCATTACTTTGTGAAACTTTTTTGTAACTCGCATAAAAAATGGTCATGTTTTTGGTCTTTTTCAGTTTTCACATCTTCTCAAATATCAATCAATGATTGTGTCAATACTAACACTTCTTTGGGTTCTCATCCTTTGGTTGCCGTCTTCTTTTATATTTTGCTTGGTGCTTGAGTGCGTTAGGTTTCTCGAATGATTTCGGGTTCGGAATTATAATCGGAAATGGGTGCTTGAGTTTCTTGAACAAATTCTAGTTGAGACAAAAAATCAAACGAAATAAAATCCATGTCAGGTACGGTTTGTGGTTGTGGTTGTGTTTGTGTTTGTGTTTGTTTCGGTCGTTGTGGTTGTAGAAATTGTTGCGGATAATAAGGTAGAATATCACCAAAGTGATAAAGAGGAGACGAATAAATCTGTTGATCGTAAGAAAGTCTTACGATGTTTCTTGTGGGTGTTTTTTGATTATTTAGGTTGTTGGAAGAAGACTTGTTGAGAGTTTTTGAGAAAAAGATAGTAAAAATAGAGATATTTTATTGAAGTTTGGTAAATTAATAGATGATAGGTTTTATATATATATATATATATATATATATATATATATATATATATATATATATATATATATATATATATATATATATATATATATATATATATATATATATATATAGGTATAGGTAAAACTAAAATTAGAAAAAAAAAAAAAATTTTAAAAATTTGACTTTTCAATGGTTTGAGGAAAGGAGAAAGAAGCGAGAGGTGTGCGGCCAAAATTAGCAGCCATAGGATGGAGGCGGTGTTCCCCTGCCACCATGACAAAAGGTGCGGCCGAACCATACCCACACCCGTTGGTCTTAGTTAACAAAGTGGTGGGATTCATTTGTAAACATGTTTTTGGATAGCGTATGGAAATTTATTAATTTTGTAAACGTTTACGTATGGCGGCGCGACGCAATATTACTATGACTGTCTAAATAAAGTCCTACACCAGAGATGTTATTATAACCAGTTAATAGAATTGATTGTCCCCCCTTCCATAATACCTGAATTCTACTAATCAAATTAAAATGAAAACGCATATTTCGAAATTATTACACGGGTATGTCTTAACAAGCAGACTTCTTAATGACAAGCACACCGAAAACACGTAGAACTAAGCAGATACAACAATCTAATTACCATATAGAGCTCTGATCCCTTGAATGTCGTCCGAGTTCAATCCTTTTGTTACCCCTGCAGCGAAACTACCCCACATTATCGCATTCTGAAATTGACTATGATCTAGCCCAAGGAGGTGTCCTATTTCGTGTAGCGCCAAAGTCTCTACATCAAAAGCATTAGGCACCGCTCCAACTACCCAAGGATCATCAGCATCGTAATGAAATATTCCACTTGGAGGTGCAAAAGCATGGGCTAACACGCCACCAGGTCCATCAAATGGCCTGCTATCTCCATGAGATCCACGTTGAAAAGTAATCTTTAGGTCAGCACCTTGATAAGTTGTAGCTCTTGAAAACGTGAAGTATTGAGAAGCAGTAGCCCATTTCGTAAAAGCTCGAGCTACAGGAGGCATGAATCTGGTTGGGAAACGGGATCCGAACCCATAAGTTAGATGCTTTTTACCCCTAGGCCATTTTGGTGTTCCTGGAAAGAATTGGTAATGAGACACTGTGTGTAAAGAGTTATTGGTGTTATGGCTATGGTGAGTTTCTTTATCGGGGAAACCACAACGAGGCATCACCATCTGGGACACCGTTGGCCCATCAAGCGTCCCAGTGGCATTCAGATGGTAGTAGACCTGGTACGACTTGACGGCTTCCTCGAGCTCATCGTCAAAATTATCTTCTTCAAGATCGGTGACATTGTTAGGGTTTTTCTGGTAGTTTAAATATCCGAAACGAGCAAGATAGAGTTTTAGGTCACGGACGCCTTTCAGTTTCTCGCCTTTACGACACCCTTGCATGGCTTTAAGAAAGTCAAAAGGTGATGGGGTCGTGTTATTACTCGATAATCCATTTGGTTTTAAATGATCAGGATAGTGCAAATGGGAAAGAACTGGTGGCACGAAGGAAACAAGAAAGAAGACGCATGCAAAGGGAAGAAAGAGTATAGAAGCCATTACGAGTAGAAGACCACGTTGAAAGCTTGAGACATGTTTAGCAGGTTCCATCACTTCTATTTATATTGATTTTCTCTTGTGTGTTTCATTTTTTTTATTAGTATCCTAAAACCGTGAAAAGAGATGGAAATTTCTTTGGTCTTTGAGAGATGACTTTTACTATTATTATTTTTTAACTTGGATATGATTAATAATTTGTAATTATAATTAATTCTTCACATGATTTAGAAAGTTAGACAATAAATTGACCTCTACGATAATAAAAAGTCATGCGAACAAGCCGGCAATATAAAGTCTTATAGTCAAGTTATTTAAATCTTAAAATATATTTATCTATTATACGATGCAATATAACTGTATTTATAAAAAATACCTTCTGAAAAAGGATAAGTATAATATTAAAACACAATTTAAGAAAATAATAAAATAAGGTAATTAAATTTGTTATTTCATAAGGTTTTTTAATCAAACTCGTAAAAAAACTAAATATGCAAGAAAATGGAACCATATAAAAAAATAATAATAATAAATAAATAAAATAAAAAAACTTATTCGAAATTTTTAATATTTAGTATACCAGAAAGGCCGGGTTACTCTAATATTATGCATATGTTAGTGATGGCCAAATATCTTGGATATTTGGCACATAGACTTCTTCAATTTGTAGTTACTTATGATTTCGGTTTTGTTGTATTGATGTAATACCGTAAATTTTCAAACAAAATTTTCATTTTAAAATCTCGTAATTCTCATCAACACATTTCACAAAAACACCAAAGTATTAAATTTTCCAAAAAACACATATCTGTAAAACATTGAATGAAAATCCAGGATCCTCAAAACATAACTTCATCTCGTGTGTACAATCAAACCGGAGCATTACTGTGATCCTGAGAAGTACCTGAAACACATGTCACATAACACGGTAAGCAAAAAGCTTAGTGAGTTCCCCAAAATACCACACATATCTTATTAGCCTCTCATGGCTATATCTTGAATAGGACCCTCCGGTCAATATGTCTCAGTGGAACGCTTTGGTCCTACAAATTGGGTGGACCCTTCGGTCCTAACTTAATAAAGCTCAGCATAATACACAACATAAATCACAAAGACATAATGCAGGATATCACAATACTCAATATAAGCACACAAGACCCTACGGTCACACAATATTACCACTCAAGGTAAGTATAGTGAGAAGACTCACCTCGGATGATGAACATCTCCTATAGATGCTGCTGTTGCACACCGGTCTCTAACACTGAACCAAAACCCACAATC
This sequence comes from Lactuca serriola, assembly GCF_051521515.1. NCBI lineage: Eukaryota > Viridiplantae > Streptophyta > Magnoliopsida > Asterales > Asteraceae > Lactuca > Lactuca serriola. The sequence goes on from NC_136410.1 coordinate 266,313,765, forward strand.
AACCCAATTAAGATCTAAGACCAAACCTCACTCATTAGGTCTAAAGATAGTTCACTACCCAGCCCACAATTAACTCAAGCTCATTGGGCCCACCAATGCCCAATACTAAATGGGCTCTCCCAAGGCCCAACTCTTAAACTTAAGTCCAAATGGAAAGTCCAACACAAAGGCCCAAGACATATACTATATTTCTCTGATCAAAACTCCAACACAATAATCTTAAAATCCAGGCCCAGCACTTAAGGCGCAATGTGAGTTTTTGCCCAAAAAGCCCACAGCAAGGTTACGTGGGGGGTATCTCCCTTGGTACGCTCAACGTACACACGAACCTTGATCGGGGACACTTGACCAGTACACGGGGCATACTGGATTTATGCTCGGTGTACGTCCATAGTTGCTTTTTCCCATTGTTTTGGTCTTAACTTGTTAAGACCATAGCTATACTCTCAGATCTGGACTCTCTAAAGGCTCATACTCCATAAAGTTCATGACTTTAAGCCTTTACATGGCTGATAAAGTCCCAAACCCAAAATACACTCACTCTTTACTCCCAAAAATGCTCATATCTCATGCATAGGGTGGCTTTATCCTCCAAGACCTCATTTTTATGAATCCTCTCCACTAGAAACACTTAAAGGGACATATATTAGGCTCTGGAGTGCAACAACTCATAAAGCTTCAAGCATTGGGACCAAAAACCCTAAAATAGACCATAATATGCTCAAATAAAAAATGATGAGAAATCTTTGAGCTTTATACCTTCAAATGATGCTCCAACCATAAAAAAGCTCAGATCCAAGGCCTGGACTCGAACTCCATTCTCTTCAATGCTCCTTCTTCGCTCCAAGGGTACCAAAAGAACACTTAGAAGCTCACAAATAGACACTCAAGCTAAAGGAATGGAAATTAGGGTTTTGAGAGGGTTGAAGGTTGGAAATGGTGGCCAGAAATGAGGCCATTATGTTCTTTAAATAGGTACACACCCCTCATTTAGGGTTTTCACCCTATGCCTAGTACGCCCAGCGTAGTAGGTGACTCTGCTTCCAAATCACGCACATGAGTACGCTGAGTGTACACACGCGTACGCCCTGCGTACTCAGCTGCCACATTTTCTCAATTAAGGGACTAAACTTGCCAAAACTTAAAACTATCATAACTTATTCATTATAAGTCCATTTCCAATGAAAATCGTATCCACGGAAAGGTGGCGAGAAGCCCTACTCTTCTAGTAACTCGTCACAAACTCGAGGCTTCCTTATGCCACGGTTGCAGCCCACGAACCCTAACTCATAGACAACCTGAAACAGGATGTTACAGCTAGAGGGTTACTGTTCCCCTTTGTAGCTACAAGGCTCACCATACCCGTGTTACTGTACATCTAATACTATTTATTAATAACCCTTCATTTAAATACACTACAAAAACAAACCTCTACATAGACACACGACAAAAATTCGTAGCTATAGAGGATCCTATAAGGGTGACATGTCGTCTCGATATGGTTGACAAATAAACTTTGATTTATGAAGCTAAAACGACAATAAATCGTCTCTATTTGTTAGGTGGGAATGAAAAAAAAGTTGTGCATGTATCTAAAAAGTGGTAGACGACTGTGACATCCCCAAAATCTCGGCCAGAAAAGACCGGTTTCATTTATGCTTTTTAAACATTTTCAGAGTAAATTCTTTTGATTTTAAAAGAGATGCGGAATTTGTTCCCAAAAACAAAACTTGATAAAATAGATTTTTATCAAAACATTTCATAAAGAAATATAATTTCATTTCATAATCAAAAGTCGGGATGTCATGTTCCGATATATACCATAAAGCATAAACGATAACATTACAAGTCATTCAACAAATATATACATATACAGACTTGTAAACAAAACAACTTGATGATTCGTCCATCTTATGCCCTTGCGCCACTTCCTGTAATACAATTAAACTGAGTGGGTCAGGCTTGGGGGCCTGGTGAGTATATAGAGTTTTCAACCCACAATAAATAATTATATTTAATTTCAACAATCAACAATAAACCCGATTACCTATTCCCGTTATCCTCACTTTACTTCCCTAAAAATAACATCTATTATAAGGAACCTAATTCAGGATTTTCATCGGGACGGACATTACTGCAGAGGGGCTTCCTCAACAATAAGTGTCCTAAAGGCAACCATGTGGGGGATAGAGTACACCGGTGAACACATCGTTCACAACACCTACAGGTTATGAGCCTGCTAGCGTTTCACAGGACTCTCTAGAATAGTCTGTGGTCGTCATCCATACTCTGCTGAATGACTAGAATAACACCAACAATGAGGCCTCTCATCAATTTATTTCATTGCACACCAACTGTCTACCCATGTTCTACCCAACATATTAGTAGATAAAAATATACATGTTTTATACATAATTTTTAAAAGAGAAAAAACTGTATAGCATGCTCTTTCAATACTCCATTCAAATAGCAAGTAATACGTAAACACATAACAAGAAATTTCAAGGAGAGTCATATAAGTCTATGTATTAGAAGGTAATAATAATACCCTCACACAACCCGTATTCTTGAATACATTCAACGATTACTTGTATAATATCGTGTATTGAAAGGGACTATACACTTACCTGATCAGAAGATGATCGGGTATCACTACGGCTTGCAGAAATAGTGTTTCTCCGTAGATCTGGAAGATCTTCACAAAAACCGGGCTCCTCGCGGGCAAGGCTTCGGCTCGGAAATCTCACTTCTCGGGATCCTCGGGGCTTCGGAACTTGCTTCGGGGCTCGGGAATAATACCGGGGCTTCGGGGTATGATTGGCACGTAAATCGAGGCAAAAACTAGAGAGAAGAAAGAGTTTGAACAAGAGAAAATGGCTGATCTCGGTTTCTATTTATAGGCTGCTAGGTCTGGGATTACGCTGGGCCGTACTCGGTACGCTGGGCGTAATCTCCAAGTACGTTGGGCGTAATTTGGTTACGCTGGGCGTACTTCGACGTCACTGCATGCGTCATTTAGTGGCACTCGAGTATTGGTCAGACAAGTTGCACCCCTCTGAGTACGCTGGGCGTACTCAAATTATGCTCGGCGTAATTTGACTCGTTAAACTTCTAAATTGCGTAACTTTCGCATACGAGCTCCGTTTTTGACGTTCTTTATATCCACGCGTAGGTCAGACCATACTCTACAACTTTCATTTAGACTCCGTCGGCTAATTTTGACTTTTATTTTTATTATTTATTTTTAGAAGGCCGGGACAGAAAAACTTTGTTAGAAACTCATAACTTCTTCGTCTGACGTTCGTTTTCGTCTGTCTTTTCATCGTTTTGCTACTAACAACGAGATCTTTGATTCTCGTTTAGATTGTTTCGGCTAAAACCGCTCGGTCTCAAATCGAGTATTCGGGCTGCATACTGCCAAGTCGAAACTTCAAAAAATCTTAACTTCCTCATACGAAGTCTGATTTGGGCGTTCTATATATATTCAGAAACCTCGTTTCAACTACTACAACATTATCCAAAGATATCGAGTTTATTTTACACTTAAATTTTGACGCTCATTTTATTCTTAATTCATTAAATTATAATAATTATGAAAATACACACATAATTCACATAATTCACAAATAATACATTTTTATTATTTCAAATTGGGTTACAAAGGTTAACCTAGACTATTATATTGCTAAAAAATGGCAAGCCCAGAAACACGGGCGTTACAACGACATATCGTCAAAAGTAAATAAAAGTGAATATACAAAGTAAATAAAAGTGAATATACAAATATTTTTAATATATTTAACTATAAAATAGAGGACGGTGTCGTTTTGTTAGGTAGGGACGACATATCGTCCAAAGTAAATAAAAGTGAATATATAAATATTTTTAATGTATTTAGCTATAAAATAGAAGACGATGTCGTTTTGTATTAGTGTATAGGGACAACGAGTCATCCCAATAGGGTTTACACACTGTAAAACAGGGGAATTAAACCCGCTTTTCCCCTTTAATAGATAGAGCCATCGGTTAGTTCTCTCTCGCTCTCTCAGGCGATTTCCTTCTTGCCGACACCACCATGTCGACCAGGTAACCGTCATCGCCTTGGTTCCTCGGTCTAGGTGATTTGGTTTTGGTTTTTTAATATTTTGTCTAAATGTGTTTGAAAGTTTATGAAACTTTAGGGTTATCTTTAGGGTTATTTATTTGTGAACATACAATTTGTGAAGTTCTTATTTTTGTATGATTTTGTGACTCTGGAAAATATTTATGCTATTAACTATTTGACTTTGTTAAACTGTATAATTATTGTGATTGAAGCATGTTAGTGTGGATGTATAGGATTATAGTTGTGTCCCTCATTTATCCGAAGTAGTAGAATGCTATAAAAAGGTAAAACAATACATATAGGATGTTATAATATGAAGAATATGAAAGTATAATGTTGGATATATAGTTCTTATGTCTAAAATAGAAATAGAATACTACAAAAAATAAAGCAATACAAGTAGGACGGTATAATATGAAGAATATGAAAGTATATTGTTGGATATTGTTAGGGCCAAGATCCTTGACCCTATTTGGGATGCCGAATCTTCAAGATCTTTTAGGATCTCGAACCTTTCTCAGAATCCTTACTATTGATATCATTATTTCCTACACTCTTAATGGTCATGTTTCTATTTCTTTTTCTCACATGTATAGAAACGGTGAATAAGAGACTCATTCTCAACGAAGAATCGCTTCAAACAGGCTTAAGACCTATGAATATCAAGTCAAACAACGTGCATATGAATATTCTAGAGGATCCCAAAAATATAAGACTTATTATTACTTAGTCTAGATTATAAATACATATGTATTACACACACTACATAGAAGATTAACTCTATTATTATATTTGTACTCGTATTATCTTCACCATTTATGTAATATCACATTCAAATCATTAAAAGCAACAAAGCAAATGATCATTATCACCTCCTAAGGTTTTATGTCAGAGATCCTATAAAAGATCAAAGGCTTTCTTTGTATCCCACTTGTCTCACTTTGATCACTACTCGGCATTTGCATTACCTCAAAAACCACACCCTCTCATACAACATGTTTAGATATTACTTTATCAATTTTTGACCAAAACAATTTGGCGCCCACCGCGGGGCTATGGTGTTCACAATCGTTCGAAAATTATGTCTACCCAATCGACCTTATCATCTTCCTCCATTCCTCCGATTTCCTCTAAAAACCTTCCACCACCTCCAAGCAGAGATCCCAAGAAGACTTCTGAGGCACCGAAGAAAAACACCTCTCCGGTCGCTACCCAATGATTTCTATTAACGAGATCTTTGCTATGATGAAGAGATTGGAACTACAAGTCACTCAACAACATGAGGAAAACAGGAAGATACTTAAGGAAATGGAGAGAATGAGAGTAGAGATCCACAAACCCCAAGAAGCAGCACCCTGGATCTTGCAGCCCAAGATCTTAAACTTTGATAATACAAGATCCTCAGGAAACTGTCAGGGGATAGGATCCTCAAGACCGGCCCCTGCTTCCGCTTGGGGTGCAGCTCCAAAAAAGCAAGCTCATGTGATCCACGATCCCTTAGAAACCATCTTCACTCCCACTAACAAGGATCCTAGTATGTAACGACGAAAATTTTCAAACAATTTTTTTCTTTTTAAAATCATAATATAACTCATTTCATAATTCTCAAAATCACATATGTCTCAAATGTCAACAAATAAACATAAATCCCAGACTCATAAAACAATCTCTCGCCAATGTGTACAATCATGCCCGTACCTTGCCGCGATCCTCGGAACTACCTGAAACACATAACACATAACACATAACACGATAAGTATAAAGCTTAGTGAGTTCCCCAAAATACCACATACAACACAATTACCACTTGAGGCTATAACTCTGTAGGACCCTCCGGTCGATGTGTCTCGGTGGGGCCCTCTGGTCCCACAACTCGGTAACTCAATACAATACACAATAAGCATATCACAGAATAAATAACAAGGATATCTCAATACACAGTACATACACATAACACCCTCTGTTCACACATAAATTACCCCTCAAGCACTACTAGAAAACAACCCTGTAATGAAGCGCAAATAATGACACACAGTGATAGAGGACACGCATTTGTGCGTTCCCTAAAAACTAATGTCAGTTTTCCAAAATTTTAACGATAGAGGACACACATTTTTGCGTGCCCTAAATTTATTGTCAGAAAAGAAATGCGGAGGGCACCCTTCATAAAATGTGTGTCATGTAAATGTGTCGCTTTATAATTTTTAAGGGAAACATGCATTTTTGGCGGGAAATGAAATCGACAAAAATTACCCCCGCTTATTGGATCCCAAAGATTAAACCCCCCGCCTCTTCGACTTAGCAAGAAAAAGCCCTAGGGCCTTCATCTTCATCTTCAACGGTGGGAATACCTAGGTCGATTCTTCAGGGTTCAACAACATATTTGTAAACAGCAAACGTATACGATTTTGGATCTCAGCATGATTATGGCGCTTTGGAGTCAGTGACGTGAACATCATTCGGGAGAAAAGTTCATACAAAACTCAAGAATTTTTATGGTTTCGATTATTGAGTGAGGTTTAATGTTTTTGGACGATTTACTAATTGAGTTGAAATTGAACCCTAAAACCTTCCTCTACACCACCACCTCACTACTCCATCCTTAAACGGGTTATGAAACTCGGCAAACATATCATCAAAATCAACACCGATGCCCTAATCTACTCACCGAGGTAGCTTCTATCAGTGAACATACTCCGTTTCAGGGCTTCTTCTTCTACGTAATACGGTTGTTCATGACCAGGCAAGAGATTACCTTCACTCTACCCTTTCTAATCGCAAGAAATTCCCATTTCCAGAACCTATTTGTAATTTTTTGCAGTTCGATTTGTATCATATTTGATGTTTACCAGACGACGACACCAATTGCACCACCAATACACCTATGGTATGATTTTCGTTTTTCTTTTGGTAAGTTTTAACATAATTCAATGTTTTCATACAATTTTATTTTCCGAAATTCATTTTTTGTGATCATGGAAGTCAATTTTGATTTTCTTTTGGATTGGAGTACCATTCGTCAGGTTCGCAGGCATGGGAGAATAAAGTATCGGATTTTTTTGTTCTCTGTTTTCGATTTGGAGAATAAAAAAGTGATGACATTTTCGAATTCGATTGATAAGGATTTAATAAAAGATAATAAAGGCATTTGTATTAAGATCGATCTTTGGATTATGGGGATTGCGGTTATCAAAGGTCGAATTTTAAAGTTTTGGCCCAAAGGGTATTTTTGTCATTTTCGGGAAATAAAAGATTTGGATGAGATAATCAATTTTGGATGGATTCTTTGGTTATTTTTAACTAATCGAATTGGTAATATTCGGATGGTTTTTAGATGTGATTGGGTGTCGAAGGTTAGAAATTGTTGGGGTCGGTTTTGCTGGGTTCCTGTATCTCCTGCCAGTAAGAGTCTTGATCTTGCTTTCTTCTTCTTCTTTTCTTCTGGGTGTTATGATAATCAACAATGGTGGGGTTTCCTTTTTGGATGTATTGAGATGCATGGAATGGGGCAACTTGATCAATTTTTTGATTTAGAGGATTGGCCCTAAAAGTGGTAGCTGAAGATCGCTGTTGAGATTGGGTGGTTTAGGATTTTTAGTGTTGATTCTGAAGATATATGTAGGCTGGCTGAGGAAGATGCTTCTAAAGTCACACTTTTTGCTATAACGCAAAAGCTAAAAGTCGAAGCATTACATCATGTTCTTGAGGTTTGTGCATACACTGATTCTTGCTTTTGAGTATACAATTTCCCTTTACATTGTGGGGCATTATATATATGTTCAGGATAAAAGTTTCTGCAAGGCTATTCTTGTGGAATATGCTGTGAGGATGGATATACAAAGACCCACTTATCAGACAACTCTAGTGTGCTCATCATTTCCAGTTTTTCATTCTTCTGCGGTTTTTTTTTGATGATGCTTCTTTTACTGGAGATAACTGTCTCACCAAGAAGAAAGCTGAACAATATGCAGCATGTGCTATTATTTTGAAATATTTAGGTACCTAGTACTTACCTTTCTATCTGTTACATTTTTTTAGTCAAAAGTCACATACATGATTGTTACTGTTTCCATTCAGCCTTATTATTATTATTATTATTATTATAATTATTATTATTATTATTATTATTATTATTGTTATTATTATTATTATTATTATTATTATTATTATTTGTAAAAGATGATTGGGTGGCTTGGGGATTGTTATAGGTCTGGTGGATATGGATGGACACATGTAAACCTTCATTAGATGGGCGGATGGGATGTCAGGATGAATGTCTTAATAGGATGCTGAATATAGAATGTGTAAAAGGGAACATGCCCCTGTGGAGATTTGTGTTCAATCTCATCAGATGGAGGATGATTCATGTATGGTACGTTATTCTTTATTCTTCTTCACGTCACTGCATCAAAGAAGAATCTGAATAACTTTTTACGCCATTTCCATCTGGATTCTCTTTCTCCCTACAGTATCTGATCCTATTTCTTTGATTTTGACAATCCATAGTTTTCAATGTTATTAACCCTGACGAAAGCCAAATTAAAGATGAAGGTGTTGTCAATTACATAAAAAAGGTACACATCTTTTCTACTTCTACCCCTTCTAAAGCCTATCTTGGAATAAAAGCTCACTATGTAATGTTTCTTTCATTACAGGTGCTTGAAAGTGATGCTTTTTATGTCCCTTCATTAACTGGTTCAGCTGGATTAAAGCCTTCTGAAGATTACAAAGTAATAGAACTAGCTGGAATAGATAGACCTGGACTATTATCAAAAGTATCTGCAGTTCTCACAAATCTTGGATGTACTGTAGTCAATGCTGAAATATCGACTCATAATGCAAGAGTTGCAACTGTTGTACATGTCACAGATGAGAAAACAAGAAGTGCAGTTGTTCCCTAGTGCTCTGCCGTTTTTGCCAGGTAAACCCAAGGGCTATTTGGTCATTAAAAAATGTTAAATTTTCTGGTAATTTGGGGTTTTAGGGCCAAATGCAAGAATAAAAGACTGAATATACACTCAAAGGAAAATTGCAATATTAACCCTCCTTTTAACCTTAAATTTAGGATTTTCTAAAGGACTTGTATATTTATATACTTATTACTAAGAATAATGATTGTTGGAATTATAGATAGTTATCTTTTAAAAAGCATCTTGAAGATGTATATTGTAACATCCAAATTCCTAGGTATATTATTTTATTCATTTATTTTGGAGTTTGTGGAAGGACTCGGCGAGTTGGTACTTAGACTCGCCGAGTAGGGTCACAGATTCTCATCCAGGTTCATGACTGGACTCGACGAGTCCATGAGTGGACTCGATGAGTCCACGCTGTTTAATGAAACCCTAATTTCCCGGGTTTGGGACCTATTTAAAGGCCCTTAGGGCCGTCATTTGCGGCTACCAAACCCCAGAGAGAAACCCTAAAAGAGCTAGAGCGATTGTGAGAGGAAAGGAGCCATTTCTTGATCATTGTGGTTGATTCTTGCAAGAAGGAGGTGTTTCCAGTTTAGAGGAGGCCAAGGAAGTGGTGCATTTGTGGATTTCGAGCTAAAGACATCATCCTTGAGGTAATATATCGCCCCTTTATCTGTTGTGTTGAAGGAATCCATATATGTAGAGTTTTTCATGTCCTTTAATGGAAGAAATTGTGAGAACAAGCCCCTTATTCACTTTGAAATTTCGGATCTGGGCCCATAGTGGTCTAAAGAACTTATCTCAACTTGCTTTATGTTGAGCTATAGAGGTGTCGAGATTAGAATGTTATTTTTGGGGCTAAATCACCAAGTGAAACCTTTTAGACGTCCCATGAGTGTCAAGATTCGAGCTTTACGTGTTTTTCAGGCTTGGGAAGGTCAGATCTATGGACCAAAGGAATAGATCTGACCTCAGGAGGTGAATTGAGTTTGTGCATGACATGAACTCGTCGAGTCCAAGGGCAGACTCGGCGAGTAGGGTTAGGATTTCTCGTAAATCACGCAGCGAGTAGACCTGCCGAGTTGGGGGAATAACTCAGTGAGTCTGAGAGGGATTAAAGGACTGGAGTTGAAGGCAGAACTCGCCGAGTTGATCTTGAGACTCGGCGAGTTGAGTCGGGGTAGCCCCGCGATTCATGCCTAGTGTGACTCGTCGAGCAAGGGGAGGGACTCGACATGCCGAAAGACTAGAGAGTTAGTGGACATGTGTAGACTCGTCGAGTTGCCCAAGTGCAGTCGACGAGTCTGGTCAAAGTTTAACCGTTGACTTTTGTTGACTTTTAGGGTTTGGTCAACAATGGGGCCTTTGAGCCAAAAGAGGGGAAAAATGGTCTTTTACTCTTCTGAGGGTGCCAAGAGAGGGTTGAGTCTAGTCCCGATAGTTATATTTATGAGAGTATTTATTTTATGTGATTAGGCGGAGGCTAGATCGTATTTTTATCGAGTCAGAGATTTTCCGAGACATCTGAGGTGAGTCTTCTCACTATACTTTACCTTGAGTGGTAACTAGAGTTATGTGACAGAGTTATTGTATGTTATTTATGTGATGTGTTGCACTGCATTATTTCTATGTGATTTATGCCATGTGTATATCAGAGTACATCAGAGTTAGAACCGGAAGGTTCGCATAGCTAGGACCAGAGGGTCCACAGAGTTAGGGCCCAAGGGCCCAGAGAGTTATAGCCTCGAGTGGCTAGTATGTGTTATGTGTGGTATTTTGGGGAACTCACTAAGCTTTATGCTTATAGTGATACGTGTTATGTGTTTCAGGTACCAGAGATGATCGCGGGAAGGCGCCGACATGATTCGTACACACGCATGAGATTTTATGTATTTTGATCTTGCGAAATATTTTGTGAAACAAAGATATGATACAATGAGATTTTGTTAATAAATGTGTTGGAAAAATGTGTTTTAAAATGCGAAAATTGTCTTAAATTTTACGGTGTCACAATTTGGTATTAGAGAATGGTTTGAGGGATTCGGATGCATCTTCGGGCGTATCCGGACTCAAACTGAGGATTTGAGGAGAATTTTGATAATAAAGTAAAATTTTAAAGAGTAAAGAGTTTTGAGACAAACAGAGCAGAGTCGTGTGTACGAGCAGCCAGCACCCGAACGGTGATTTCCCAAAATACCCTTACAATAAGTGTTAAAAAATATGTTATGCTATGCTATATGATGAATTATGTTATGCATGCTAGAGTAGACTAGGTATTGTTATTAGGACTAGAGTGGTCTGATATATGATGCCTTAGTCTAGGGGTTTTGCTGCTAGAGATGCTTGAGAGTGTTTAGATAGCAGCGAGGAGTTATGAGAGATCTACTAGTGAGTAGCACATGATTAGAGAGAGTAGCGTACTTGGGATTTGGGACTCTGGGAGGAGGACTTGTGAGGAATGATGATGTGGTATGGACGGTAGTATTGGGCCCGTACTACTAAAGATACCGGGTCAGTGCGCAGTCCAAGTAAGAATCCTTAGGGTACCAAAGATCAAGTAGGATTGGGATATAGAGTGTGTGTACATCTGAGCAAATTACTGATATCTTATGTTGTATTTCAGAGAGGCATCATGGTAGGGACACGCCACAGACCAGGGACCAGTGGAGGGAGTGTGAGCGACGAGGAGCTCCGCCAGGTGATTCATGATGAGGTGGTTGCTGCCATCCGCGATGAGATTCTAGAGATTTTCGGTTCTATCAAGACCACCCTGATAGAGACATTCGATGAGAGATACACTGCTCTTTCTGATGCTGCTGTTGCTGCGGCCACTGCAGTTGTAGCTGCGGCTAGACCGCAGGGTGGTGATGCGTTGCTGTTCCGGGAGTTCAGCTACACAAAACCACCGGAGTTTGATGGGACCCAGGACCCGATTGCAGCGATGAGGTGGATTTCAGACATTGAGGGGTGTTTCTTCACCTGCTCATCTCCAGAGCATTTGATAGTCCGGTTCGCGTTGAATCATCTTCGCTTGGGAGCGAAGGACTGGTGGAAGTTTGTGACGGCGTATTATTCGCTTGCCGAGCTTGCTGCAGTGACTTAGGAGAGGTTCACTACTATGTTCTGAGATGAGTATGTTCCCCAGGTGGAGAGGGAGCATTTGGCCTAGGAGTTTCTGACCCTCAAGCAGGGTACCGAGTTTGTCACAGTGATTACGAGGATGTTCCATGAGCGGGAGAGGTTCTGCCCAGAGCACGTGTCCTCCGAGCAAGCACGTATGAGCCGATATCTGAGCATTTTGAGGAGGGATATACGGGAGTTCGTGGCGAACTCAACGTACCAGACATTTGATGAGCTTCGGGAAAATGCTCGGAAGAGGGAGATAGAGCTGGAGACTCAGGCTAGGGAGGAGGCTGAGTCTCAGGGGAGGGATCGGCGACCGGCGCAGTCCCAGCCGACAGCCAAGCGGGCCAAGCCCGCTGATTCAAGACCTGGGAGTCTGAAGGGCCGCACTTGTGGCAAGTGTGGCAAGAGCCACGATGGGGTGTGCAGAGCGGGGTCTTGCTACAAATGTGGCAAGGAGGGGCATATGGCCAAGGATTGCGCCAAGGGGTTTGCAGTATGCTTTCACTGCAACCAGACCGGATACCGCAAGGTAGAGTGTCCACAGTTATGAGGGACAGCCCAGGGAGCACCTCAGGGATATGCCCCTGCTGCTATCAGAGCTACTAAGAGCCGGCCAGTGAAGTCCGAGGTACCGAAGGCACGAGGGAGAGCCTTTCAGTTGACTGCGGAGGAGGTCCGCGCGGTGCCCAATGTCGTGGCTGGTATGTATCATTTCTTGTATTTGCCTTGGTGTTATTTGACTCGGGTGCGAGTCGGTCTTTTGTATCTTTGGCTTTTAGTCAGCACATCAGTATTAGTCGAGACGCATTGAGTCAACCTCTGAGAGTTTCCAAAGCTGACGAGAGAGCGGTGTATGTCACCGAGGTGATCCGAGGGTGTGTACTCGAGATTTTCAGCGTTGAATTTCCGATTGATCTAGTTCCTATCGCGATGGGTGACGTCTGTGTCATAGTGGGCATGGACTGGTTAAGCAAATTTGGAGCAGTTATCGACTACAAGAGGCAACTGGTAACCATACGAGACCCTAGTGGGGGAGTTCTGACAGTATACAACGAGGGTACACGTTCTGGGCCGACATTTTGTTCAGCCGCTAGAGCGAGGCAGAGCCTACAACAGGGCTGTAAGGGATTTGTAGCATATGTGATGGATACGAGGGTTGATTCAGAAAGAACGAGGTCAGTAGATGAGGTTTCGATAGTGCGTGAGTTCCCGGATGTATTTCCGGAAGAGTTATCGGGTGTGCCTCCCGAGAGGCAGGTTGAGTTCAACATCGATTTGGTTCCGGGGGCTGCGCCTATTACCAAGGCGCCTTATCACCTTGCGCCTCCAGAGATGCATGAGTTATTCGTGCAACTTTAGGAGCTGCTGGGGAAGGGGTTTATTCGGCCGAGCAGTTCGCCATGGGGAGCGCCTATCGTCTTTGTCAAGAAGAAGGATGGTTCACACCGGATGTGCATTGATCACCAGGAGTTGAACAAGCTAACGGTCAAAAACCGTTACTCGTTGCCGAGGATCGACGATTTGTTCGATCAGTTGCAGGGAGCATCTTGGTTCTCCAAGATCGATTTGAGGTCTGGATATCATCAGGTGAGGGTGCAAGATGAGGACATCCAGAAGACAGTGTTCAGGACTCGTTATGGGCATTATGAGTTCATGGTGATGCCTTTCGGACTCACCAATGCACCGGCGGTGTTCATGGATCTCATGAACAGAGTGTGCAGGCCGATGTTGGATCGCTCGGTGATCGTGTTCTTCGATGACATATTGGTGTATTCGAGGTCCAGAGAGTAGCATGGGGAACATTTGAGAGAGATCCTCGAAGTTCTAAGATCGGAGAGGCTTTATGCCAAATTCTCCAAGTGTGATTTCTGGTTGCGAGAGGTCCAGTTCCTAGGGCACCTCGTTAACCAGAAAGGGATATTGGTCGACCCGACCAAGATTGAGGCAGTGATGAGTTGGCAGGTGCCGAGGTCACCTACCGAGATCAGGAGTTTCCTAGGATTGGCTGGTTATTATCGGAGATTTATCAGGGATTTCTCCAAGATCTCCGTGTCACTCACCAAGTTGACCCGGAAGGGTGTTGCTTTTTCATGGGGTCCAGAGCAGCAGGCCTCCTTCAAGACACTTCACCAGAGACTATGCGAAGCCCCGCTGTTAGCCCTTCCGGAGGGGATGGAGGACTTCATAGTGTATTGTGATGCGTCGATATCGGGGTTGGGAGTGGTGCTTATGTATAGGGGTCATGTGATAGCATACGCATCAAGGCAGCTGAAGCCTCATGAGATGAGGTATCCCACCCACGATCTAGAGTTGGGGGCGGTGGTGTTCGCCCTCAAGATATGGCGTCACTATCTGTATGAGTTCGGTGTACCATATACACGGACCACAAGAGCCTGAAGTATCTAATGGATCAGCCCAACCTGAATATGCGCTAGAGGAGATGGTTGGATGTGGTGAAGGATTACGATCGTGAGATCCGGTATCACCCGGGCAAGGCTAATTTTGTAGCCGATGCACTGAACCGTAGGGCGGAGGGCGCCCATTTGTAGCCGATGCGGGACGTTTGTTTGAGATTGACAGTGATGACTCCGGTGATGGACACCATTTGTGGGGCCCAGGCTGAGGCCGTGAGACCAGAAAGCCAGAAGAGAGAGAGAGTTGTCGGGCTGGTATCGGAGTTCGTTACCGATAGCCGGGGGCTTATGACATTTCAGGGTCGGATATGGGTACCGTTTGTGGGCGGGCCGCGTACCATTTTGATGGAAGAGGCTCATCGATCGAAGTTCTCGATTCATCCTGGGGCTACTAAGATGTATTTGGACCTGAAGAGGGAGTAATTGTGGCCCTGCATGAAGAGGGATGTCGCATGGTTCGTTGAGAGGTGCCTAATCTGTCGTAGGGTTAAGGCCGAGCACCAGAGACCACATGGTAAGTTGTAGCCGTTAGAGATTCCCGAGTGGAAGTGGGAACAAATTACTATGGATTTTATCACCAAATTGCCGAGGACTGCGAGGGGCGTCAATGCAATTTGGGTGATTGTGGATAGGTTGACAAAGAGCGCCCACTTCGTTGCTATTAGCGAGAGCTCTTCTGCAGAGAGGCTGGTAGAGTTGTACGTGAGAGAGGTGGTATCGCGGCATGGAGTACCGGTCTCGATTGTTTCAGATTGAGATGTACGTTTCACTTCCAGGTTCTGAAAGAAGTTTCATGAGGAATTGGGTACGAGACTGCATTTTAGTACCGCATACCACCCACAGACTGACAGGCAGAGTGAGCGGACGATTCAGACGCTCGAGGACATGCTCCGAGCATGTGAGTTGGATTTTGGCGGGAGTTCAGACACGTACTTGCCCTTGGCAGAGTTTTCCTACAACAACAGCCATCATTCGAGCATTGGTATGCCGCCCTTTAAGCTGTTTTATGGGAGGAGGTTTCGGAGCCCCATTTACTGGGGAGAGGTAGGGCAACGTGTGATGGGTAGTTCAGAGATCGTGCTTCAGACAACTGAGCAGATACAGCAGGTCAGACAGAGGTTGTTGACCGCTCAGAGTCGTCAGAAGAGTTATGCCGACAGGTGCAGGTCCGAGCTCGAGTTTCAGGTCGGCGACTTTGTGCTCCTGAAGGTCTCTCCTTGGAAAGGAGTGATCTGATTCAGGAAGAGGGGCAAGTTGGGGCCCCGATATATTGGTCCTTTCAGGGTGATCGTGAGAGTAGGCAGGGTAGCCTACCATTTGGAGCTACCTGCAGAGTTGGGTCAGATTCATGACACCTTCTAGGCGTCGCAGCTTAGAAAGTGTATAGCCGACGAGTCGGCAGTGGTACCATTAGAGGATATTCAGGTGGATGTGAGCCTGAACTTTGTTGAGAGACTGGTGGCGATTAGGGATCAGAAGATCAAGGTTCTGAGGAACAAGGAAGTGCCTCTGGTGCAGGTCCAGTGTCAGCATCAGAAAGGGTCAGAGCTGACCTGGGAGCCGGAGCGCGAGATACATGAGCAGCATGCAGAGTTGTTTGCAGAGTGAGACTTCGAGGGCGAAGTCTGATTCTAGTGGGGGAGAATTGTAACATCCGGATTCCTAGGTATATTATTTTATTCATTTGTTTTGGAGTTTGTGGAGGGACTCGGCGAGTTGGTGCTTAGACTTGCCGAGTAGGGTCGCGGATTCTCATCCAGGTTCATGACTGGAGTCGGCGAGTCCACGAGTGGACTCGACGAGTCCATGCTGTTTAATGAAACCCTAATTTCCTGGGTTTGGGACCTATTTTAAGGCGCTTAGGGCCGTCATTTGCGGCTACCAAACCCCAGAGAGAAACCCTAAAAGAGCTAGAGAGATTGTGAGAAGAAAAGAGCCATTTCTTGATCATTGTGGTTGATTCTTGCAAGAAGGAGGTATTTCCAGCTTAGAGGAGGCCAAGGAGGTGGTGCATTTGTGGATTTCGAGCTAAAGACATCATCCTTGAGGTAATATATCGCCCCTTTATCTGTTGTGTTGAAGGAATCCATAGATGTAGAGTTTTTCATGTCCTTTAATGGAAGAAATTGTGAGAACATATCCCTTATTCACTTTGAATTTTCGGATCTAGGCCCATAGTTGTCTAAAGAACTTATCTCAACTTGCTTTATGTTGAGCTATAGAGGTGTCGAGCTTAGAATGTTATTTTTGTCGCTAAATCACCAAGTGAAACCTTTTAGACGTCCCATTAGTGTCAAGATTTGAGCTTTACGTGTTTTTCAGGCTTGGGAAGGTCAGATCTATGGACCAAAGGAACAGATCTGACCTCAGGAGGTGAATTGTGTTTGTGCATGACATGAACTCGCCGAGTCCAAGGGCAGACTCGACGAGTAGGGTTAGGATTTCCCGTAAATTACTCAGCGAGTAGACCTGCCGAGTTGGGGGAGTAACTCAGTGAGTCTGAGAGGGATTAAAGGACTGGAGTTCAACGCGGAACTCGCTGAGTTGATCTTGAGACTCGGCGAGTTGAGTCGGGGTAGCCCCGTGATTCATGCCTAGTGTGACTCGTCGAGCAAGGAGAGGGACTCGACATGCCAAACGAGACTAGAGAGTTAGTGGACACATGTAGACTCGTCGAGTTGCCCAAGTGCAGTCGATGAGACTGGTCAAAGTTTGACCGTTGACTTTTGTTGACTTTTAGGGTTTGGTCAACAATGGGGCCTTTGAGCCAAAAGAAGGGCAAAATGGTCTTTTGCCCTTCTGAGGGTGCCAAGAGAGGGTTGAGTCTAGTCCCGAGAGTTATATTTATGAGAGTATTTATTTTATGTGATTAGGCGGAGGCTAGATCGTATTTCTATCGAGTCAGAGATTTGCTGAGACATCTTAGGTGAGTCTTCTCACTATACTTTACCTTGAGTGGTAACTAGAGTTATGTGACAGAGTTATTGTATGTTATTTATGTGATGTGTTGCACTGCATTATTTCTATGTGATTTATGCCATGTGTATATCAGAGTATATCAGAGTTAGAACCGGAAGGTTCACATAGCTAGGACCAGAGGGTCCACAGAGTTAGGGCCCAAGGGCCCATAGAGTTATAGCCTCGAGTGGCTAGTATGTGTTATGTGTGGTATTTTGGGGAACTCACTAAGCTTTATGCTTACAGTGATATGTGTTATGTGTTTCAGGTACCAGAGATGATCTCGGGAAGGCGCCGGCATGATTCGTACACACGCATGAAATTTTATGTATTTTGATCTTGGGAAATATTTTGTGAAACAAAAATATGATACAATGAGATTTTGTTAATAAATGTGTTGGAAAAATGTGTTTTAAAATGCGAAAAATTGTCTTAAATTTTACGGTGTTACATATATACTCACAGTTTGTTTCTTTTCTGATTTTCACGTGGCAAGAGAAATCAAGAACAGTTAAGGTAAGTTTTCTTTTTTTCTTTTTTTTACTGTTTTTGTGTTACGATTTGGGACCCACAAACTGAAAAAGTAGATAATGAAATATGATTTGAAATTTGTTTTCGGGTAGAGGAGGAAGAACCAAAAGAGGGTGAAGAAACACCATCAGAGGTAAGAACTAAAAACTAAAGTGTCTAAAGCAGCTTAAATGAAATTTTGTTGCTTTTATATGATTTATTTATAAAAAAAGTAATCTTGTTTTCCAGGGTGAGAAGAAGAAGAAAACAAAATATGAAAAATATTGGGATTTGAAAGTGGTCAATGAGACAAAACCAATATGGGTAAGTTAAAAGAGTGATTTTTTTAAACATTTTGAGCCACTTGTTTTCTTAACAATTTGTTAATTATATAAATGAAATGTAGATGAAGAATCCTAAAGAAATTGAAAAAGATCAATACTGTGAGTTTTACAAGAAGATATTCAATGAGTTTCTCGATGCTCTTGCATACACTCATTTCACCACAGAGGTACTTGTTCTACCTTTTTCTTACATTTTCTAGATTGATTTATTAAATTTAAATCTATATATTTGTTTTTGTTGGTTGAAGTAGAGTTTAGAAGTGCGATTTATATTCCTGGAATGGCTCCAATGAACAATGCAGATGTAGTAAATCCCAAAACAAAAAATATTCATCTTTATGTGAAACGTGTATTCAAGCTGGTCGTGTAGTTGATTTGCACATTCCTCAAGATAAAGAAACTGATAAACCAAAAGGCTTTGCGTTTGCAGAATATGAAAGAAAGGAGATTGTTGATTATGTTGTCACGATTTTCACTGGGCTTGTCACCTTTTACAATAAAACCTTGAGATTTGGGGTAACATATCTTACTTTCCTCTTTAAACTCAATGAGTGAAATTCATACATTTTTTTTTCTTCATATTCATATGATGATTGATAGATGAAGTTGAATAGATATCTGGACAAGACAAGGCCACCCTGAACTTGCAAGCACCATCCATGTACATGCTCACATACACTTCTACTTTTAAATCAAGCCTCCATGAAGATGTTGCTATGAGCCCTCTGTTATGATATGCAAGAGGTAAAGTATCTTTATCACTTGGTTTCTTTCTACAACTTGAATTGTTAATCAATTTCTTTGGTGGAAAGAACTCATCTCGATATGCACAAGGTAAAGCATAACACCTGTTGTTGTTCGTTTTGACTTACCTGCTTTAGGCCATGGGAAATATGTTTAACTTGTTATCTATTTCAATGGAAGGTAACTTTCTTCATTTATTTACTTGTTTGCTGCCAATTTGTGTGCATATTCTTTCATTAAATGGGGTGAACTTCAACTTTATTCTTATCCGACATAAATTAATAGTCTTTTTAATACATTATTTTCAGAGGGTAGATTTGCAACTGAAAAATGTTCAAGCTGTTGGTGTTTATGGGTGGAGTAGTGAATTTGTTATTATTTCAATTGTGAGACCATGCACGTGCTAATCAAGAGGTACCTGATCTTTGTCATTCAAAAGCTGTTTGTTGAAATTTATACTGGGGTGCAAGTGACTTTATCTTGAAATTTACACTCAAAACTATTTTTTTCCTTATTTTTCTTGTAAGTTTAGCCTTATTCTTTTCTTCAATTAAGTGTTGTCTGGAGAGTCTTGTATGAACAACAACAAATCAACATTTTTTCCTTCTCTTGCTTGTATGAACAATACATAGTCATAGTTTGACTTAATTAGTTGCTTATTTTGTTTATTAGTTGCTTGTTTTCTAGCTTATTATAGTCACTGATTGGTTTCTTGTTATGCTTAAATCTTAACAGCTATCATTGCAACCTTCAACAATAGTTTTGGACTGGCACCTTCTTGCAGAAGGTATCGTGTACGTGTTCTTGTGCTGCTATTGTGGATCCTTGCTTACTGGTCCAACTGTATGTATCTCATGTGAAGCTTCTGTTAGAACTCTTAATCTTAGGGATTTCAAGTTTTTCATATTTCTTGTATCTAATTAGTTTGTAAATTTCCGTTACAACTTTTATTGATTTGTTTTATCTTTACATGGAATGATTATTTATATGACATTAAATTTTATGCAATGGATTGTATTTTTGTATGTGATATTTTATTTATTATGAGACATTAAATGCAAATTTAATTGGAAAATTAGTAAATGTATAAATAATATTTTTTTAAACATATAAAATTACAATACGCAAAAATGTGTGTCATCTTCATTGATGACATGGCCTTTCTTGACAGGGTCTTTAATGATACGCAATGCGAGTCGTAGATGCGCGTCGTAAGGTTACGACACGCAAATGCGTGTCGTCTTCCTTTATGATATGACCTTCCTTGATACGCATTGCGTGTTGTAAATGCGTGTCGTAAATCGTGTGTCGTAACTGCGCATTGTCTATAGATGACGCACAAAAGCGCGTCGTCTCTCGTTATGACAGGGCCTTCCTTGACACGCATTTGCGCGTCGTCTGAGCGTTTTACGACACGCATTGCGCGTCGTAAAAGGCTGTTTTTCTAGTAGTGAGAGTTCCTTGACTATCTTAAGGAATGTGGGATTATCTCACAATTGATACCTCCCAAAACACCACAGCTTAATGGTGTGGCTGAGAGGCACAATCGAACCTTGTTGGATATAGTTCGTTCCATGATGAGTCGACCTTCGCTACCACCCTCATTTTGGGGGTATGCCTTAGAGACCACCTCCCATATCCTTAAACTAGTCTCTACCAAAAAGGCTGCCAAAACACCTCATGAGATGTGGACTGGAAAAGTTCCCAATCTGGACCACATCAAGATATGGGGTTGCGAGGCTTTCGTGAGGCGCACGAATCACGATGAACTCGAACCTCTAAGTGAGAGGTGTATTTTCATCAGCTACCCACATAAATCCTTTGGTTACCTCTTCTACAGACCCAATGATAATGTGGTCTTTGTAGCAAGAAGAAGAGTCTTGAGAGAGAGAGAGTGTGTGTGTGTGTGTGTTTGTGTGAGAGAGAGAGAGAGAGAGAGTTCATCAATGGGAGGCAAATTCACCTTGAAGAAATTCCAGAGTCAAGTGGTGAAGGAACCTCAAACCCTAGCAATCAACCTGAGGAGGAAACTCCTGTTGATCCAACTGACGAGTCCGTACCTCTGAGGCGTTGCAAGAGAGTTAGGAATGCACATGAGCATTACTATGGTTTCCATATTACCGCGGAAGGTGATACACTTATCTATTATAATACACTGGTAAGTTCGGATGAACCTAACAGCTACACGGAAGCCATGGCAAGCCTTGAGGCTGCTAAATGGAAAGAGGCTATAGATAGCAAGATACAGTCCACGTATGACAATCAAGTTTGGAACTTGGTTCACAATGTACCAGGTCGTAAGATAGTCGGGTGAAAATGGATCTTCAAGAAGAAGACCAACATGGATGGTAATGTACACACTTATAAGGCACAACTAGTTGCAAAGGGTTTTTGTCAAACTCCGGGAGTTGATTATGACGAGACCTTTTCACCAGTAGCGAAGATTAAGTCTATTAGGGTTATGTTAGCCATTGCTGCATTTCATGATTATGAAATATGGCAAATGGATGTCAAACTGCTTTCCTTAATGGAAGGTTGGATTAGGATGTTTACATGAGTCAGCCAGAGGGTTTTGTCAGTACAGACTACCCTAATAGAGTGTGTAAGCTTAAGAAATCCATCTATGGATTGAAACAAGCACCTCGCACATGGAATCTTTTTTCGATGAGAAAGTCAAAGATTTTGGCTTTTCGAGAAGTGAAGATGAATCTTGTGTATATGTCAAGGCTAGTGGGAGTATAGTTAGCTTTTTGGTATTGTATGTGGATGACATAGTACTCATAGGAAATGACATCCCAACTCTACTGGAAGTGAAGTCTTGGCTTGGGAAGTGTTTCGCTATGAAGGACCTTGGAGAAGCTACCTATATCAAAGGGATAAGGATTTTGAGAGACAGGAATAAGAGACTAATTGTCCTTAGTCAAGGTACCTAATTGGATAAGGTGCTGAATAGGTTCAGCATGCAGAATTCCAAGAAAGGAGAGTTACTGATCCAGAGTAACGCCAGATTGAGTAAGACTCAGAGCCCGAGTACAGAGGTTGAGATAGCTAACATGAGTCGAGTACCGTATGCTTCCAGTGTAGGCTCGATCATGTATGCTATGACTTGTACTCGTCCTGATGTGGCCTTTGTGTTAAGCATGGTCAGCAGATATCAGGGGAACCCTGACAAGGTTCACTGGACTGCGGTAAAGAACATTCTCAAGTACCTGCGGAGGACTAAGGTATGGGTCCTTACCCTCGGTGGGAGTGATGACTTGAGAGTAGTAGGGTATAGTGATGCTAGCTTCCAGACTAATAGGGATATTTTTCGCTCTCATTCAGGCTGGGTCTTTACTTTAAACGGAGGAGCAATTACTTGGAAAAGTTCCAAGCTGGAGACATTGGCTGATTCAACTTGCAAATCGGAGTATATAGCGGCAAGCGAGGCAGCAAAGGAGGCTATATGGCTAAAGAACTTCATTGGAGACCTTTGAGTTGTACCAGCTATAAACGAGCCTATGGAGATTTTATGTGATAGTGAAAGTGTAGTTGCCTTAGCCAAAGAACCAACGGATCATGGAAGATCCAGACACATCGACAGAAAATACCATTTCATCAGACATCGAATAGAAGAAGGACTCCTTGTGGCAAAGAGGGTATCATCGGATGAGAACCCATCAGATCCCCTCACGAAGGGACTGGGTAGGGTTAAGCATCTTTAGCATGCGAGGCGCATAGGGCTAAAGGATGATATTAGTTTTAGAAATTAGATAGCTCTTGAAATGTGTAAAGTGTAATTGAAATTTGATGATAAATAAAATTTGTCGTTTATTTATAAGTAAAGTGTTGCTATCTTCTATCGATCGTTTACTATCATTTCATTTTGCATGTTTTGACTTCCAAAATAATTATGTTATGATATATCATATTATTCAAATTCTCCACAGTCGGTCATTTGTTGGAAGTCGATATGAATCAAGACTGTCATGAGTTGGCTTGTAGATATCTAAGGTGTTAGACATAGCAAGAGTTGCTACAACACTCATGGGTGCTCATAAGTTCTGACTATTGGATTCAACCCACACTCACTTGTATCACTTCATCGAATTTATCTCGAGTGATCGTGAGACGGTAATATCATATAAGTCTTCAAACCTAGAGATATGAGTTGTTGACTATGAGTTGGTTATACATTGATTGTACGAAAATGCATTGATAACTCAATGTTATAAAACGTGCCTTTCTATATGATTCAACAAGTAGTAGAACAAGCATATGAGTCGAAGTTTATATGTTCCTTCTTGGATTAGAAGCGAGATTTGGGCCCCTCGATGATTTTGTTTTGACCTATGTACCGGGCCCGGTCGGAACTAAATTGATGTATTCGAATAAGTTCTATTTCAAACAAATCATAAATCAGGAAACAAACAGCTGGACAATAAGCACAACACTGTTCCATGTATTTTTCCGGCTGATATCTAGAACATAGGATTATATATGATCACTTATCTTAAATGGTGTATCATCATCATCTCAGTTCCACGAGACTTTGAAAGAGCTACGCAATCTAATCGGTTCGTGAAGTTATTCGTCCAGTTATAACTATTAGACTTATCTAAGTGGGAGACTGTTGGATTAGGTGTCTAAGCTCATAAATATTTTTGGGATGTACTTTACCCGGTTGGCATGGTCCATTTGGGTTGCATGGAATTGCAACACTTGGATAGACTTAATGAGAGAAAGGACACTTAAGGTTTATTAATATATTATAGGTTCTAATATATTAATAATATTATTTAATTAGTATTGATCAAGAGTTCATTTAGAATTAATTTGGTGATCAAAAGGAGACTAATTAAATATATGGGGTTGATTGTGTAAATCATCCATTCTTTTATAGTGGGCTAATGAGCCATGTTTTATTGAATTGGGCTATAACCCATAAGGTGCTCCATGGATAGCCCATGGAGGTTATAAACCCATGGATAATGGAATATGAAAAGCCATGTCAATTAGGGTTTACATGTTGTAACCTTACTTGTGACACAACTATAAAAGGACCCCATGGGCTACCATAATCGGCACTATGTGTTTAACAAGAGGGCTAGTTGATTTTGAGTGATAGTGTACCTCTCTCAAAGTTATTTAAAGAGTTACGGTGTTGTGTGAAACATTTGAGACATCACACTTGAGGTTCTAGGCTCACAAAGTTATCAAAGAATCCAAACAACAAAAAGGTATGTTCTTCTACTAGCTTTTATGTTTCAAAGTTCCCCAAGCCAAGCAAGTTAGGTTAAGAACCTTGGAAAATCAAATTTTCATGTATCTTAGTAAAACATAGGTCTAAGGTTTCTAGGGTTGCATGTACACCTTAGGAGTGTTAGATTGCTCAAAACCCTTCAATAAAATCCATGAAAATTTGTTCCCATTTCCACTGGGGAATCTACAAAGGCTGCAACGAGCCATGTGGATGTTGGTGCTCCTCCTTGACCTGACGACAGGTCAAGCATCTCTTGGCTACCCATGCCATATCTCTCTTCATACAGGACCACTAATAATCATTACTCAAGTCCAAATACATCTTGGTGGCTCCCGGATGGATCTAGAATCTCGACCTATGGGCCTCTTCCATCAAAATACGTCGAGCTCCACCCATATATGGTACCTATATCCGCCCACGGAAGGTCATAAGCCCCCGAATATCCGTCACAAACTCAGAAATTTTCTTGATCACCCGCTCTCTCCTACGGTTCTCTGGTCTCACGTCCACCACCTGGGCCTCTCGGATGGTATCTAAGAGTAGATTCATCATCGTCATCCTCATGAATACGTCTCGGATCGGAGCACTCGTTGCTCCGCGACTTAGGGCATCGGCTACCACATTAGCCTTGCCAGGGTGATACTTAAGGGTCTAGTTAGTGGTTTGGTCTAGGCTTACATTGTAATAAGTTCTTTTGAGCCTTTATCAGGTGTTGGTAGGTTATTAGTATGTTTACGACCTAGTAGTGAGTTTACGACCGTAAGCCTGTTTACGGCCATAAACCTAGTGTCCGGCCCAAGCCCACTATATATAGGGGTTGTTTAGATTATTAATGTTTGTTGATGCCACAAGAGTTCATGGTCATAGATAGCAAGTTGTACCAGACGTTTTATGCAATATAAGCATGTGCAAGCTTGTTTCAATTATGTTTCTACTTTGTTTCTTATTCTATTTGATTGTGTGATTGCTTGATCATTGGTAAAGATCCGTTTTCAGGACCTTACAATTGGTATCAGAGTGAGACCGGTGTCAAAGCATCATTCAATCGAGTTTTCAGCCATTTAAACTCATATTCTTCATTGTTCGAGATTAGGGTTTTGTGTTTTTATTGCTAAAGGGGTCAAATCTACATCAAACTTATGTTTACTGAGATTTTTGAGAGTTTATTGCCATAAGATTACGACCGTAAACCTTGTTTATGGCCGTAAACTCAAGAATATTCAAGAGCCATAAATTGTGTTCTTGAACCGTAGTCAGTGCATCTTAATTGACTGTAAACTACCCGACCGTAAACACCCCAACTGTAAACACAGTTTACGGCCGTAAACTGTTGACCGTAAACTCAATTTTGACAATTTTTTATTTTTAATTTTTAAGTCTTAAAATTAGAATAAATGTATTCTCAAAGTCAAATACATCATCATGAGTTGGATTCTGTCATGGGCACCACTACACGCATTCCAAGACTGCTGTCTGCAGATGGTTTTCCGAAATGGAAATACCAGATTGAAAAATATATTAAAATGAAGGACATCAACATTTGGAGAAGCATCATCAAGAATCCTGTCAGAATTACCACCACTGTTACAGGGCAAGTAGTTGACAAAGCAGTTGAAAACTACACATATGAAGATTTTAAGAAAATGGAAGAACAGGAAATGGCTTTGGCCACTCTAATCATGGCTTTATCTCCTGATATAGCTCAAGGTTTCAAGGAGTATATTTCAGGAAAATCTTTATGGGAAGCTTTGATTGAGGTATATGAAGGCAATGAAGAATTGAAGGAAAGCCGTCAGGATATACTGCATCAAAGGTTTAATATGTTTAACTACATTCCTGGAGAAACCTTGGAGGCACAGCTGCATCGATTCACCACTGAGATGAACATCTCTGGGATCTTTTTGACCAAGTCAGAGATAAACAAAAAGATACTAAATTCTCTCCTAAATTCATGGGATATGAATGTAGCTGTCATCAAGAAGACCAAGGATTTAAATCGTCTCACTCTTGCTGAAACATTGGCTATCATCAAGGCATGTGATATTGATGATAAACAGCGGGAGATAAATCATGTGAATTCGTATTCAACTGCAAACCTCGGGATTTCCTCTAACAATGATCTTTCATTACTCATTCCTTCCTCAGGTCAAGCATTTGCCGTTCAGCAACCTCAGATCCAAACAATTGATACTGCGTTATCCATGCCTCACTCGCAAAGCTAGCTGCATGTCACTCCTCAAGCTACTCCCTCCTCTAGTGTACCAGTTGTGGCCTCTTCCTCAAACGCAAAGGAGTGCAATGAAAATATTTCCTTCTCTGCAGGACTTGTGAACTCCTATAACACCCTTCTTGCTAGAGAACTTCCACCTCAGTTGTCATTTGTTGATCTGGATCAGATTCATCCAGAAGATGTGGAAAAGATGGAAATCACATGACAAATAGCCATGGAAGTATTCAGGACATCACATGGCAAATAGCCCAGGTAAGTTTGCCTTCTTGTTCTCAAGCTTGTATTGATTATGTTAAAATTCTTCGTGAGGAAATAGAATCATTACGTAGAGAAGTAGAGGACCTTAGATATGAGGGCTATCAACTTAGAAAAGGACAAAAACCCTTAAAGGCCCAATTAGAGAAAAAAAATAAAGGACTTTAGGAGACTTCAGGAAGACTACATTAATAAATGTGAAAACTATGATTATGTCAAGAGACAAAATGTTGAGTTAATTGCTGAGCTTGATACATTAAAAAATAAATTTGAAACTGCAAACTTTGATTTTAAAAAATATGATGTATCAAACAAGGTAGTTGCCAACATGATTGACCATTGCCTACAGTTTAAAAAAAAACCAGAAAAAGGGTTTAGGATATGATAAAGTGCCTCCTCCTTTCAATCACAATTATCAGTATCACCCTGTCTATGATGAGGAGATTGCCAATGAATCGTTCATGGTTTATGGCAAGCCAATAGGTTTTGTTTCAGGAGGAGTTATTAATGTTGAAAATACTAACGTTTCTACTTCCCCTGCAGATCAACCCTTAAATCAGTCAAAGCACGAAGTTGAAGGATCTGTTTCTGATAATAAAACTGAGTCTAAACCTGAAGTTTTAGTTTTAAATAAAGACTTTATTTTTTCGGATGTTAAAAGTGACAATGTTGTTTGTGATTTTTCTGCACCTGTTGATACTAAATTGTTTTGAAGTGTTTGATGAGATTTTTGATAATTCTGATGTTTGTAAGGATACTAATAAAAACTCACATTTCCACAAGTCACTCCATCTGATCCACCCTCACTTATCTCACAACCTACTTCTTGTTCATGCTCATGTGAGAAAAGTAAGGGTGTCGGTATGGAAAATAAATCTGAAAAAGGCAGTACAGATTTTAATAATAAAAAACAGATTTGTTTTAATTGTGGTATTGGTGGTCATATAGCTAGAAATTGTCCTAATAGAATGTTTGTACAGTATACGTCACAAAGAGGAGAGAACGAATTTAGAGGAAGGTCTTTAACAAGAAAGTCCTCTAGAGTTCATTCTTGGAATGATGATTGGAAGGATGATCGTAGTAGAAAAGGGCAGTTTTTCAAAATAATAAAAAGGTTTTTCATCACAAAGTCCCAAACAGTTTGCCAAAACCGAACACGGTTCCACCAAGATCAGTTTCATCAAGGAGCAACTCTGGGTCTTCAACCAGTTCTGGTAGAAAACCCAAGTGCTCAATGCAAACTGATAAGAAACCTATTTCAAAACCATCGGTGACTGTTAGGAAACCTAATTACCAATGGATGCCCAAAATAAATTCCAATCCATCATCAGCATCCTCTGAAAAGTTTGTAAATAATGATAAATCTGAGAAAGTGAAGGGTCAACCCGGGAAAGTGATGACCTGGGTTCCCAAAATCTGAATGATCCCGCACATTTTGCAGGGACAGTTGTGGAGGAATGTCGTCAAACCTTGGTTCGTTAATGGGGGATATGTTTCCCTTGCGGGTGGAGAAGGTGGCAAGATTACTCAGAGAGGAACCGTTACAAATAGGGTGCTAAGTTTCGAGAATTTCAACTTTGCTCCCGAGTTAAAACATAGTTTGTTGAGTGTGTCTCAGATAAGTGACAAAGGATATTCTACACATTTCACCGACAAGGAGTGTATGATTCTCAAGCCAGACATTGTCATCCTGGAAGAGTGGATTCTCATCAAATCTAAGCGGGATGGAAATGCTTACATTATTGATATGAATAGCAACATTCCTGAGAAAGTCACTTGCCTCTTTTCGAAGGTCTCAGAACAAACACAATGTTGTGGCACCGAAGACTCGGTCATGCTAACGCCAAGAACCTAAATCGTCTTGCAAAGAATGAGATGGTCCATGGTTTACCTATCAGATATTTTATAACTTTTGAGAAGTGTGTGTCATGTGCCCAGGGTAAACATCATAGAAAACCACACCTGCCAAAACAGGTTAACTCAATCAGTCAGGTGCTCCAATAATTACATATGGACTTGTTCGGTCCAGTCAACATCCTAAGCATCAACAAAAGTTCGTACTGTCTGGTTGTGATCGATGATTTCTCTCATTTTACGTGGGTTTTCTTCTTATGCAACAAAATTGGGGTTGCAGAACTGATAAAGAAGTTCATAGTGTTGATTGAGAACCAAACTAACAATCGGGTGAAGGCGCTTCGTACCGACAATGGAACAGATTTCAAGAATTCTATTCTAGATCATTTTTGCGCAGAAAATGGGATTATGCGTCAATACAGCTCCGCTCACACACCTCAACAAAATGGTGTTGCAGAAAGGAGAAATAGAACTTTAAAAGACGCTGCAAGTATGATATTTTGTGACACCAATTTACCCGTTTTCTTTTGGGCCAAGGCGATTAACACTGCTTGCTACGTTCAAAATCGTGTGTTGGTCAACAAAGCTCAGATGAAGACACCGTATGAGATTCTATATGGTCACAAGCCATCAGTCAGTCATGTTCGTGTATTTGGCTGCCCTTGCACCCTTCTTCACCTAGAGTCCAACCCAAAGTTTAATGCCAAAGCCGATGATTGTTACTTCGTAGGGCATGTTGCACGCACCGCATATAGGGTCTACAAGAAGAAGATGAAGCAGATTGTAGAATCCTATGATGTTCACTGGTTGGAGGAAAATGAAACGGATGCTCGAGTGGGTCCGGATTGGTTATTTGATTACACATCACTCTTTAAGTCTATAAATGTGTCTTCGGGTAGTTCATCTGGGTCTTCTTTTGGTTCGAAGAACGTTTCTGAAGATGAAGAAAAAGAAGTTGTCTATAGACCCCCAATGGTATCCTCTTCACCATCTGAGGGGGAGTCCTCTACTTCACCTAAGGGGGAGTCATCTGTACCACCTGATAGTCCAAAATCTCCAGTTCAGAATGATACTCCTGATGCTGATGCTACACCTCTTACTCCTATTGAAAGAGAGTTCATGTCTAGAGATGCTTCCGCTGTCACTTCAACTTTTATGGAACTACTCTTTCCTGAAGACATTTCTAATGAGTTTGTAGCAGATTCATCTAATGTGGAACAATCAGCAAATGATGGAGGTGTCAATATTCACAATCTTTGTAAGTCCCTAATTTGCTTGTGTATCAATCAGATCTGTTTGATGGTGCGGAATCCCAATCAAACGGATGATGTTAGATCAAAATAGAAGAGAAGGAGAAGAAGAAGAAGATGATGATGAATCTTGAATGATATGATTAGAATTAAGTTCCTTACAATAGATTCACACACACAAAATGCTCTCTTCTTCTCTTTAGTTTCTCTCTTCTCACGTTCATCATCCAACTCCTCAACCCTAACACCTATATATATACTAGGGAATATGGTCTTGGTGAACATGGGTCGTAAATGGGTTTTTGGTCGTAAACCTATTTACGGCCGTAAACACGTATACGACCGTAAACACCAAGCTGTTTACGGTCCAAGACACAAAAATACATTTTTCTAGAAAAGTAAAGTATAAACCATATTTTTGACCGAACAATCTCCCCCTTGGTTTATATCTTTCTTTTCTTAATTGACCCAAAAAGCCGCCCTAAAAAGTAGCTGGCTTTTCTTGTCAATCTTCATTTGGAGATTGGCTTCAACGTTTATCTTCGATTTCTTCACAACATCAGGATGAACATATGAATCTTCCATGAATGACTTCATCTTGAGCAGTTGGGCATTTCATCAAGATTTGACTCTGAATGCACATTGGGTGAGGAGGCTTCATGAAAAGAATCTTGAAAGATATCACTTTCAGCTTGAGAATCTTCAGAGATAGTATCCGAGAGAACTAATCTTCTAGATCACTTCAGCAGGTTTAAGATAGCAGCAGACTAATTGAGGAGGCTTGAATGCAATCCGTCACATAATCTTCAATTTTAGCTTCATCTTGCTTCCGAGGTTGAAGGATTGAATGTCAAAAGAATAATCTTCACTTTTTGCTCCTTCGAATGAGAATTCTTTGATGATCACGGATGAAGCCTTGGCTCAGAAATCTTCGACACAAACTCCATGAGTTTCATCTTCACCTGAATTCACTTTTCAAGACAAAACAAAACTAAAAGAAAACTTAGCACAAAATATTTTTGGGTGTTTCATATTTTCTGAAAAATAAAACAGAAATAACACTACTTTTTTGATTTTGAATTTTTTGATTTTTGTTTGTTTTTTTTTAAAATTTTAATTCTCCCCTAATATTTAAATTAAAAGAACACTATGAACAAACTTAACAAAAAAAACAAAAATAATAGCTAACTTTAAGAGTGATTTGGGATCAAAATTTTTAGACAACCATTATCCGTTTATCAGTACCTCTTCCTTCATGAATAGATCTGGCCAATCGTCGGTATTGTGGTCCATTTAAACACGAGAGATTGTGACAAAATTAGGACATACTATAAGTGACAAGACAATGTGATCCTAAGTTCCTAGATAATATTCCTTAAGGACCATTCAGCTGACGACGACCAAAGATATTGTTGTCCACCTAAATTGAGCAGTGAGATTTACATACAACCTAGTGATTGTTCTATTTTAAATGTACTAGAACATGTTTCCCGCTTCCTGATATACCCCAATAATCAGGAACTTCCAAAGTACTCCTTACTTTAGGTTAGCAGACAATTATTATGAGAGAATTCAGATTTAGAATGCATATGCTATACACCCGTGTCGGATCTCTTCCAATCTCGTAGAGGGTGAAACATATGACTAACTGAAGTTTTAGAGGGATTGAGAAGAAGAATGATGCATATACTATGTACCGGGTTGGATTATAAGTCAGGCAAAGGAGATAGTACATGGCTAACAGATAGAATGAATTACATAGATAGAAGATGCATATAGATAAAGTTGCGTATGTTACGGTCCAGGTCGGATGTATTTCAATCACGCAAAGGAGGCAGCATATGACTAATAGACAGAAAGAAAGAAAATAATTTCCTACAGACCTACTTTATCGGAATTCCCCAGTCGCCTCATCAATAGTGGAATTAAGGACAAAGTCCGTACATCGAGGAAGAGTTAAACCATGGTTCTAGATACATATTATTTTAGTGTGACCGGTGGATTATCATGTATATCTCCCTGGTCAACCTATCTGAGCGTCGTATTTTCAGGCTAAATGGATCTATCTACGTCAAGATTTTTCAAGTCTCTAGATTCCTTAAGTTCATTAATGCCTAGTCAAGTCCATTTTAATCTTTCGTGCCTACCAGGGCATCGAACACAGAGCCTAGACAATTCAGATCCAGTCCTTTACACAGATTCAGATTGCCTGTTATCACATGATTATATCACTTCCCAAAACATCTCCTAAAAGCACATTCCATTAACACCATATTTTTGATTTTCTGATTTTCAAAAGTTATTGGATTTTTTTTAAATTAAAATTTTCTAATTTTTGTTTTGTTTTTATTTCTCCCGCTAAATTTGTGCATAAGAGAGAAATGAAAGTAAATGCGCAAATTTAAACTATCCTACAACAAAAATTAGTCTTTAAAGCGAATCAACTTAAGAAAAACTCATGAGTATAGAGAAGAAAATTCAAACTGTAAGTCACCGATTGAATTTGCATCCAAAAGGTCTGAGAACAACATGCGTAATCTCAGAACAGATCCAAAAATTCTTCACATCGTTAAGCACTAACCCCATGAGTGATCCCTTCCTTTCTTCCCTTCCCGCAGAGGACACATACTCTCAAACAATGTTCAGAGTGTTGTACGGTTGAGAGATGCCCCCTATCATGTGCCTGGAACAAGCACTACCAACAAACTGAAGTCTAATGATATGCCTCCATAGCTGCTCCGACACAGAGCGGGATCAGTTGGTGTTTGGAACCCAGTCCATTTTGAAACTGGGTCGAACTTTGTCATCAATGCACGATACTCTCTCCCATGCCATATCCTGCTTATGACAAACAGAAGATGTAGAAACGTTAGAAGCATTAGGAGATTTGGGAGAGTGAACCTTCGGAACCCATCTGTAGTCGGGTTTAACCCATTTTTTTTTTTGATCTGATGGGTGGCTTAATACTTGCTTTTGAACTTGATGTAGGCCTTTGAGATGACTTTGACCTAACCGGTCTTTGTTTCACTGGAGTATCTCTTGGATTGGGCTTCTTGGCTGACATTTCCTTCTTGCCCTTGGGATTCAGATTCTTTGCCTTGTGGGTTTGATTCTTGGCCTTGTGCGTGTTCCAGTCACCATTGTCTGAACGTGACCTTGAGGGGTTTCTTTTGGATTATTTCCTCTTGGCGCGTTCTGCCACCCTTGTGCATAGTAGAGAATGTATGCGTGATTAGGACAATTTCTGGCAATGTGTCCAGGTGTTCCACAGTGAAAACAATTCTTTTTCTTCAATGTGAAGTTATCTCTTCCTGCCCCTGGTGGTGTATCCTTGCCTTGTCTCTTATTGTTCCCACATGCACACTTGCAACATGCACTCTGTTGTGCTGGAGTTGGTGGCCTGTATTTCTCAACGGCAGGTTTGTTAGGAGTAACAGAATTCGAAGCAACAAATTCTGAGTTCAAGGAGTCATTGGTTTGTTCAGTAGAGTTCTCCTTGTTCTCATCTTCTACTACTTTACCTGCACATGAAGTAGAAACATTAGTATTTTCAACCTGAATACCTCCTGACACAAATCCAGTTGGTTTGCCATATTGAAGATGTGCCTCCCTGTCAATTTCTTCCTGTGTCATAGGGATGGATGTTTAGTTACAATTGAAAGGTGGAGGAACACTATCATACCCTAGACCTTTTTGCTAGTTATTTTTAAATTTCAGACAATGGTCTATCATGTTTGCAACTACTTCGCTTGACACATCAAATTTCCTAAAATCAAAATCTGTAGTTTCAAATTTTCCTTTTAATGTGTCAAGCTCAGTAATTAACTCAACATTTTGTCTCTTGATATAGTCATAATTTTCACATTTATTACTATAGTCCTCCTGAAGTTTTCTAAAGTCCTTTATTTCAGTTTCTAACTGGGCCTTAAGGGGTTTTTGTCCTTTCCTGAGTTGATATCCTTCATATCTCAGGTCCTCAACTTCTCTTTTTAATAAATCAATTTGTTCACGAAGAAGTTTAATCATAGCCTCACATGATTGAGAGCATGAAACTTCATTGACTGAGATGTTTGCAGAACTCATTGTATTTCCACACTTCAAAGCATCAACTTCTTCAATTACAACAACAAGACTAAGATGATTGAGATCTTTTGTCTTCTTGATGATAGCCACGTTCATATCCCACCATTTCGGAAGTGAATTCAGTAGCTTTTTATTTATCTCAAAGTTAGACAAGAAGATCCCAGCTGTATTCATCTCAGTAGTAAGTGTAGTAAATCACTGCAACTGAGTTTCAAGGTTTTCTCTAGGGATATAATCGAAAACGTTGAAAGTTTGTCTTAACATATCCTGACGACTCATTTTCATGTTTTCAACTCCCTCGTAGACCTTAAAATCCATTAAAAAGAACAACTAGAAGCCAAAATCAAACTTAAAAGTCAAACCCTTTGATTATAAACCTCAAAAGTCAACCTTAAAAGTCAAATTTTAAAAGTTAAACTCAAAAGTCAAACTTGAAAAGTCAAACTTAAAAATCAAACCGAAAAGCTAAATTTGAAATTTTAAAAGTTAAACGAAAAAGTCAAAGTTTAAAGTCAAAGGTCAAACTTGAAAGTCAAAGTCAAAATTTAAGGTCAAAAGTTAAAAAAAATAAAAATCAAAAATCAAAATATAATTTTATTTATTAATTTTTTTATTATAATTATTATTATTATATATATATATATATATATATATATATATATATATATATATATAATTTTGGATGAAAAGGAATTAAAAAAAACTAAAAGAAATTGAATTTTGGGTTAAAAGTGTCAAATTTTGAAAGTTGTAACCAAGAATAACGGGTTATGAATTAAATTTTGAAAGATTGTAACAAGGGATCAGGTAGTCGAGTTGGATAAGGCGTTGTGCTTATAACCCTGAGGTCCTGAGTTCGAACCTCGGCACCTCCAAATCCGCCTCCTATTTTCTTTAAATGCAAAGCGAGGCTGCTGCTTTCGAGGTCGGAAACACTACTGGGCCGCAAGCTCCGGGATCGTAAACCTCGGACCATAAACTCCCGGGCCGTAAACTCCGGAAACCCTAGCCGCCACCTCCTCGCTGGTTACGACCAAAAACACCGATTTTTGCCCCTTTTTGCTCCAAAACTCAATCAAAAACCCGTTTTTATGAAAAACGCGAAGAACAAACCCCCCTTATTTTTCAGAGTTCTATCCAAAAATGCAAGAATATTTCGAAAATAAGTTCAAATTAGCTCCAAATCTGACAAAATTGACTGATACTATTCAAGCTCTGATACCAATTGTAAGTCCCTAATCTGTTTGTGTTTCAATCAGATCCGTTTGATGGTGCGAAATCCCAATCAAATGGATGATGTCAGATCAAAATGGAAGAGAAGGAGAAGAAGAAGATGATGAATCTTGAATGATATGATTAGAATTAAGTTCCTTACAATAGATTCACACACACAAAATGCTCTCTTCTTCTCTCTAGTTTCTCTCTTCTCACGTTCATCACCCAACTCCTCAACCCGAACACCCATATATATATATATATATATATATATATATATATATATATATATATATATATATATATATATATATATATATACTAGGGAATATGGGCTTGGTGAAAATGGGTCGTAAATGGGTTTACGGCCGTAAACACGTATACGACCGTAAACACTAAGATGTTTACGGTCAAAGACACAAAAATACATTTTTCTAGAAAAGTAAAGTATAAACCATATTTTTGACCCAACAATCTTCCTGTCTCACTTAATGATATCAGCCAGGAGATACCCTTAAGAATTCAACGTGATCATCCGATCGAGAACATCATTGGTCAGCTGGGGGATGAAGTTAAAACCAGAAGTCATAATGGAGATGTCAATACATGTCTCTGTTCTTGCTTTATCTCTCAAATAGAGCCCAAGAATGTTGAAATGGCTCTGAATGAGCCCAGCTGGGTAGATGCTATGCATGAATAGCTAAATCAATTCGAAAAACTGGGGGTTTGGAAATTGGTTGAGTTACCAAAGGGCAAAAAGTCTCTTGACACACACTGGGTCTATCAAAACAAGCAGGATGATTCTGGAGTTATAGTGCGAAATAAAGCAAGATTGGTGGTCCACGGGTTTCGACAAGTCGAGGGTCTTGATTATACTGAGGTTTATGCTCCCGTAGCTCGCTTGGAGGCTATTCGTCTCTTCCTTGCATTTGCTTCCTATATGAACTTCACCGTTTATCAAATGGCCGTCAAGACATCCTTCTTGTATGGCAAGGTGAAGGAAGAAATCTACGTTGATCAGCCCCCTAGGTTCGTTGACTCGAAGTTTCCTAATAATGTATAAAAGTTAGACAAGGCATTGTATGAGTTACATCAAGCTCCTCAAGTGTGGTATGCGACCCTTACAAAGCACTTGCTCGAGCATGGATAGTCTCGTGGCACTATCGATCAAACTTTATTCATCAAGCATGTTGATAATGATCAGATTCTAGTCCAAATCTATGTTGATGACATTTTCTTCGGGTCTACCAGTCCGCAGCTATGCAAAGAGTTTGAAGGCGTTATGAAAAAGAGGTTTGAGATGAGTTCGTTGGGTGAAATGACCATGTTTCTGGGGCTTCAGGTCAAACAAAGTTCAACCGGAATTCCACTAAATCAAGCTAAGTATGTGAAGGATATTCTTGAGAAGTTCGGGTTTCAAGACGCTAAACCTCCATCGACGCCGATGGCTGAAAGACCTATACTGACTCCAGATACTAATGGCGAATCCGTAGATCAGACACACTACAGATCGATGATCGGATCGTTGATGTATCTTACTGCAAGCCGTCCAGACATCATGTTTGCTGTTTGTCAATGCGCACGTTATCAGGCTAATCCTAAATTTTCACATTTTATTATTGTCAAAAGAATTTTACGGTATATCAAAGGCAGCCCAAAATTGGGTCTTTGGTATTCGAAAAATTCCGAATTTGATTTATATGCTTTTACTGACAGTAATTATGGAGGCTGTGAGCTTGACAGGAAATCTACCTCAGGAGGGTGTCAATATCTTGGAGATACGCTGGTGTCGTGGCAGTGCAAGAAGCAACACACCGTGTCAACTTCAACAGCTAAAGTGGAATACGTTGTTGCATCTGCTTGTTGCTCTCAAGTTATCTAGATCCAACATCAGCTGTTGGATTACGGTTTGAATTATCTAGAAACCCCTATTTACTGTGATAATGAGGTTGCGATTCAAATTGCTAAAAATCCTGTCCAACATTCCAAAACCAAGCACATTGATATCAAAATTCATTTTATCAGAGACTGTTATGAACATTCACTCATCCGGCTGGAACAGGTTCCCATTGCTAATAATGTGGCAGATCTGTTCACCAAGCCTTTTAACAAAGCTCGATTCGATGTACTTGTGGGATTTTTGAAAATGATTCGTTTTGAGGATTAATTTTATTATTTATTTATTTACTTATTTATGTTTTATTTTTATTTTTAATTTTTAAATATTGTCTTCTATTTTATTTGTGGTTGAGTTTGTTTAAATTTGTGCATTTTAGTGATTTCATTCTCACCCATGCAGAAATTTAGGGCGAGAAATAAACAAAAACCAAATAAAAATTGAAAAATCTCAAAAATCCAAAAACATTAAAAAATCAGAAAATCAAAAATATGTTGCTGATAGTTTTGTGTTGGAAAGTGATATTATCAAGTGATAACAGGCAATCTGAATCTGCGTAAAGTACCAAAATTAAATTGTCTCCACTATGTGTTCGATGCGCTGGTAGGCATGAAGGATTCTAAATGGACTTGACTAGGAAGAATTGAACTTATGGAATTGAAGGTCTTGACAAATCTTAAACTAGTTAGATCCATTTAGCCTGACTATACGACGCTCGGATACATTGAGCAGGGATATATACATGGGAATCCACTGGTCACATTAAAAGAACCCGTATCTAGAACTGTGGATTAACTTGTCTTCGATGTGCGGATTCTGTCCTTAATTATGGTATTGATGGGGTGACTAGGGAATTCCGATAAATTAGGTCTGTAGAAGGTTATTTTCTTTCTTTCTGTCTATTAGTCATATGTTACCTCCTCTACGCGATCGAAAGATCCGACCTGGACTATAACATATGCAACTCTAAATCTCTGCATCTTCTTTCTATGCAATTCTTTCTATGTGTTAGCCACATACTATCTCCTTTGCGTGACTTACAATCCGACCTGGTACAAAGTATATGCATCATTCTTTTTCTCAGTCCCTCTAAAAACTTCAGTTAGTCATATGTTTCACCCTCTGCGTGATCGGAAGAGATCTGACTTGGGTGTATAGCATATGCATTCTAAATCTATATTCTCTCCTAATAATTGTCTGCTCATCCGATGTAAGGAGTATTCTGGAAGTCCTTGATTACTGGAGCATATCAGGAAGCGGGAAAGATATTCTAGTACAATCTACAATCAAAATTGAACACTAACAGATTGTTTGTAGATCTCGCTGCTCGATTTAGGTGGACAATAATATCCCCGGTCGTCGTCAGATAAATGGACCCTAGGAAATTTATTTAAGAATATAGAATCAAAAGTGTCTTGTCTTTATTAGCTTGTCCAAATTTTATCACAATTTTTCGTGTTTAAGTGGACCACAATACCGGCGATCGATCAGACATGGACATGAAGGTGGAGGTACTAACAAGTGGACTAAGGCTGTCTAACAACTTTAAACCTAGTGTCACAAAATTACATTAAGCATTAGTTAAGATAGATTCAGTTTTATTTTAATTTTAATTTTAAATTTATTTTTAATTTTTATTTTATTTTATTTTATTTTTACTTTTAATTTTATTTTTGTCAAAATGTAAAATTTTAAATTTTAGAAATTAGTTTATTTTTATTTTTTATTTTACTTTTATTTTTTATATTTTTTTAATTGTAAAAGTTTTTAAAATATTAAATTTTGGAAATTTTTATTTTATTTTATTTCATTTTAATTTTAATTTTTAAATTCTCAAAAGTTTTATTTTTGAAATTTTTTTAAATTTGGAGTGTGCCTTACACTGTGTGGACAGCAGGTAAAATTGTCAAGGGTATAAAAGAGGGTTTATAGCCGGAAATTCATTTCACTCCTCATTTTTCTATTTCCGTCCACAAACTCTCTCCACCCTCTCTCCTCTCAAAAAACTTTTTCTCTCCTTTTGTGAAATTGCTCGGTTAATCTCAAAGGTACAGCAAAACCGACCATGGGAATGTGTTTTATTCATCAAATCGGTGGATTTTCAGGCTAAAATCGAACAAAAACATACTGTCGGCGTTTACAGCCCAAGCTTACGGCCGTATCTCCGTTTGCAGCCATGAGTTTACGGCCGTAAACTCAAAGTTGACCGTAAACTCATTTTAGTCAAAATTAATTTTAGGGCCAAATCAAGTTAAATAACTAAGAGAACAATAAGACTTTAACTGTTTTAGTATATTTGTTTTCTCACTTGGTTTGTTTTAGTGCAGATCAAATGGCTAATTTAAAATTCGCAGACATGCACAACTTGGCCATCGTACTAGCAGATCCCCCAGTTTCACATGAAGACTTCAGATCGATGATCCACGGGCTAAGGGAATGCTGCCTATCTTCTGGTATCACCATGAATATTGTGGTCTGTCAGAAGATCATAAGGGAATTCAGGAAAACTGCTAAGATGAATAGAGATGACGATGGGGCAGTTACTATTGATGCAACTGTTAAAGGATGCAGGATTGTCATCCCTGAGCAATTCATTAGAGAAACATTGCTGATCAATGATTTACCTAGTTTTCCCACTGAGATCAGGATTCAGGACACTTAGAAGATTCTCAAGAAGATGGGGGTATGAAGGAAACTCTCCTCCCACAGTGAAGAAGCTCCTGCCATCATACTAGAGATTCCTGGCTCATTTGTTCGTGAGCTACATCTCTGGCAGGAGGTCAGGTGCGGATGAGATCTCGTTGAGAAACTCAAGAGCCACCGTTTCTCTTGCTGTAGGGATAGACTTTAACTTTTCAAGGTTTATCCTAGATGAGTTCGTGGTCAACATCAACGCTATAACCCAGGATACTTTATTGATGTATCCCAGGTTCATTCAACTATTCATCAACAGACAATTTCCCGAGATGGTCAAGGAGGGAGAGACCCTTGACATGAAGTAATTAGGTCCTCACACTGTTGGACTTATCAAGCAAAATTGCAAGGGAAAGGTAGTTTTTCAAGGATTGCATCCACTTGTGAAGTTCGGAAGATTCGCTGAGCTAAATGAGGCATCCGAGTCTCATGGATCCTCTAATAAGATATCATCTGAGCCTACTTCCTCAGAAAATGTTATCTCAGAAGAGGATGTGATCACTATGTCAGACCAGGGGGAAGGAGAAGAGACAGCTGCTCCAAATGTTGCTATAGCAGAGGAGCACGATCTGACAGCAGCTCAAGTTCAAAGTGACTATAATGAGGGGTTGTCAAAAAGTTTGACTGAAACTGATCTATATGAAGACCTTGATCTTTCGGGTTTCGATAAGGATGAAATTCGACAAACTTTTCAAGTAATGAAGATTTTTGTCAAATGTCAATCTCAACATGCCACTTGACAATATCAATGATGTTGCTGATCCAGCAACGGAGATAAGGGACTCCGATGACGTTCTCGAGTCAACACCTCTTACTATTGAACAAGTGGTTAATACAACAACTCCGATGGTGATAGTGTCAGGGATTCCTCCCCTTGATATTGTTTCACCTACCACGGAACCACTTCAGGGTGATGATGCAACAAACCAGACCTCACAACCTCCTTCAAATAGAAGAAGACATGATCCTAGGCAATGACTTTTGGATTCTGGTTTATCTCAAGGGCTCCTAGTTACATCAATTACACAACAACTACTCCTTCCATTGTCTCAACAGAACCTTTCAGTGAAGACCCTAGCACCACTTTTGAGGCTGGTGGATCTTTTACTCATGCAGGATTTCTCCTCCCAAGCCAGATCATGATGCTGCCTCTGTACGGCTAGCCTTGCATCTAGCCTAGGAATAAAGCTCAATGCCTTCTCCCAGAGCTAAAGGAGTTTCTTTTAGAGAAGGTCATTCAGGAGAGGATAATCCATCCATTGAAGAGCTTAAGAAGAGAGTAAATGTGCTTGATCAAAGGAACATCGAGCTCAATATCCAAGTTAATGAGCTTTTGAGTGAAAATGTTCAACTGAAGATTCAAGTTTCCGATCTTGAAAAAGACAAAACTTTGAAGACTAAGCAGATTTCTGACCTCCAAGAGCACTTTAATCTCCTCACTTCAAGTTACTTTGACTTGAAGAAAAAGCTAGAAGAGGAATTTGGTGACAAGTTCAAGACATCTGCTGATGAGTCTACGGTCAATCTGCACATCCAAGCTCACCCCATTGTGACATCTGCTCAAACATTACGTGTTGTTGATAGATTTGAGGAAGTGCCAGTTCAAGCTTCGAGTGTTGTGTCCCATAAACATGAAAAATTGGCTAAAGCAGCTGAGAAGGGTCAACTTCTATTTAAAAGGAGCTCGGATCAGAATGCTCCTGGGGATCAACCTTATATTACCGTTATAGATCTTGGAGAGAATCACTTTAAGAATGTATATGGTGATAGGTCCGGGATCATTTCATAGGGATTTCACGACACGCTAAACATGTGGATCGTGAGATGGAAGAGTGGAAACACTAAGTTGTATAAAGATGCTCATGATTTCCATTTTTGGACCACGGTTGATCTTTCAGAGTTGTCAAAGGCTCCGTTTGCAAATCCATCTCAGAATCCTAGGGCTACACAGTTCAAGCATTTCCTAGAGGATCAAGTACTCAAGGGTTTTCCCTCAATGAAGACTACAAAGTCAATTATTAAGATATACCCAAGTGTAATTGATCCCAAAACCAATCAACCTCTTCGATGTGTGATGTGGCCTGCTATCGATCAAGTTAAGCACATTCCTATTCTTTAAAATCATCCAGATGGATCTCTACAGACCATGAAGTACTGGGTGTTTGATGAAACTACTGCTTGTGCTGTCATCAAACTTGAGAAGGGATGCATCCGCTTGTACGACAAAAGAGACTCGCTTCAGTTTGGAAAGTGGGATATACATCAGTTGAGCCATCATCAAATTAAAGTTACAGAAGACATCTTTGAGCCAGCTGCCAAAGATTATACAGCTATGGTTGGGGAGATCATTAACAAATGGATGTGGAATGGAGAAATGGGGAAGTTGGATGTGCTGGTGGTTGACAAAGACTGAGCTCAAGCTAGCACCAAACCAAGGGGGAGACTCAAGGGTCTAGTTTGTGGTTTGGTCTAGGCTTACATTGTAATAAGTTCTTTTGAGTCTTTATCAGGTTTTTGAAGGTTATTTGTGTGTTTACGGCCTAGTAGTGAGTTTACGGCCGTAAGCCTGTTTACGGCCATAAACCAAGTGTCCGGCCCAAGACCACTATATATAGGGGTTGTTTAGGTCAATAATGTTTGTTGATGCCACAAGAGTCACGGTCATAGAGAGCAAGTTGTACCAGATGTTTTATGCAATATAAGCGTGTGCAAGCTGGTTTCAGTTCTGTTTCTACTTTGTTTCTTATTCTATTTAATTGTGTGATTGCTTAATCATTGGTAAAGATCCGTTTTCAGGACCTTACAGATACAAAATCTCACAGACGTAGTCTTTCACTACATCCAACCACCTCCTCTATCTCATATTCAGGTTGGGCTGATCCATAAGGTAATTCAGGCTCTTATGGTCTGTATATATGGTACACCGGACACCGTAAAGGTAGTGGAGCCAAATCTTGAGGGTGAACACCACTGCCCCCAACTCCAAATCATGGGTAGGATACCTCGTCTCATGAGGCTGCAACTGCCTTGATGCATATGCTATCACGTGTCCCCTCTGCATCAACACCGCACCCATCCCTGGTATAGATGCATCACAGTAAACTACGAAGTCCTTTAATCCCTCAGGAAGTGCTAACACTGGAGCTTCGCACAATCTTTGGCAAAGAGTCTTGAATAATTCCTACTACCTAGGCCCCCAAGCAAAAGTAACACCCTTCCTGGTTAATCTGGTAAGAGGAATAACAATCTTAGAGCAATCCCAGATAAATCTCTGGTAGTAGCCTGCCAGTGCAAGAAAACTCCTGATCTCAGATGGGGACCTCGGTACCTCCTGTCGCATAACTGCCTCAATCATGGGCGGGTCGATCAAAATCCCATTCTGGTTAACGAGGTGTCCTAAGAAATGGACCTCTCATAGCCAGAAATCACACTTGGAGAATTTAGCATAAAGCCCCTCCATCCTCAATACCCGAAGAATCTCTCGAAGATGCTCCTCGTGTAGCTCTTTAGACCTCGAGTATACCAAAATATTGTCAATGAACATGATCACCGACCTGTCCAACATGAGTTGCACACTCGATTCATGAGATCATGAATGTTGTCGGTGCGTTAGTGAGTCCGAAAGGCATCACCACAAACTCGTAGTGCCCCTAACGAGTCCTAAAGGCCGTCTTCTAGATATTCTCCTCGTAAACTCTCATCTGATGATACCCAGATCTCAAATTAATCTTGGAAAACCAAGACGCCCCCAGAAACTGATCGAATAAATCGACGATCCTCGATAGTGAATAACGGTTCTTAATCGGCAGATTGTTCAATTCCCGGTAGTCGATGCACATCCGGTGTGAACCATTCTTTTTCTTGACAAAAAGGGTCGGCGCTCCCCAAGGTGAACTACTCGGTCTAATAAAACCCTTCCCCAACAACTACTAAAGCTGCGAGGATAACTCATGTATCTTGGGCAGCGCAAGGCAATAGGGTGCCTTGGCAAAGGCGCCGCACCCGGAATCAAACCAATCCGTAACTCCACCTGACTCTCGGGAGGCACACCCGTATCCATCACATATGCTAAAAAGCCCATACATCCCTCCAGTAAACTCTGCCTCACCCTGGCGGCAGAACAGAAAGCTGATCCAGATCTGGTGCCCTCACCATACACAGTAAGTACTCCCCCACTAGAGTCTCGTATGGTCACCATCTGACGCTCACAGTTAATCATAGCTCCAAACCGGCTCAACCAATCCATGCCCACTATGACACAAACATCACCCATCATCAGCAGCACCAGATCTATTGGGAACTCAACACTGAAAATATCTAATACACACCCCCAGAATATATTAGTGGCAAAAAGAGCATGCTCGTCGGCTATAGAAACCCTCAGTGGTCGACTCAACGCCTCGCATCTGACACTAAAGTGACGACTAAAGGATAAAGACACGAAAGATCGACTCGCACCCGAGTCAAATAACACAAAAGCGTGCACAAAACTCACAAGAAAAGTACCTATATACAACACAATATAAGCATAAACAAATCTCAGAATAACATAAATAAAGAGATATGTACCAGCAACAACATTAGGCCCTACGCGGATGTAACACCGTAAATTTTAAAACAAAATTTTTCATTTTAAAACCACATAATTCTCATAATTATATTTCACAAAAACCCCCCAAAGTGTCAAATTATCAAAAACACATATCCATAATTGTTTGAGTAAAAATCCATGACCCTCAAAAATATAACTCCATCCCTTGTGTACAATCAAGTCGGCACCTTCCCACGATCCTAAGAAGTACCTGAAACACATATCACATAACACGGTGAGCACGAAGCTTAGTGATTTCCCCAAAATACCACACATAAATCATTAGCCTC
The DNA here is from genome assembly GCF_051521515.1 of Lactuca serriola. Lineage (NCBI taxonomy): Eukaryota > Viridiplantae > Streptophyta > Magnoliopsida > Asterales > Asteraceae > Lactuca > Lactuca serriola. Next base: position 266,358,483 of record NC_136410.1, read on the forward strand.
TAATTGCTATATCTCAAATAAGACCCTCTGGTCAATTTGTCTCAGTGGAACCCCTGGTCCCACAACTCGGGTGGACCCTCCAGTCCTAACTCAGTAAAGCTCAGCATAATACACAACATAAATCACAAAGACATAATGCAGGATATCACAATACTCAATATAAGCACACAAGAACATCTGATCACAAAAAATACCAATCAAGGTAAGTATAATGAGAAGACTCATCTCGTAAGCAAGCAAATAAACCTCGTACACGAATCACCGATCTAGCCTCTGCCTAACACATATTATAATTATCTTTAATTAACACTTAAATCACAACTCTAAATAAACCAAGCTATTTTATCTCTCTAATATCTTGGGAAGGGTAAAATACCATTTTACCCCTCGATGGTCTCCATAATCCCTGCCTTAATCAAACCCTAAAGTCAACCGAAGTCAACCCTCGAGTTAACAGTCCATGTTGACCCGACTCGTTGAGGTCATCTATGTGACTCGTCGAGTCCCCTTGTTCCTTCAAAAATGTCACAAAAATCCAAGTTAACTCGTCGAGTTGTCTCATCAACAAGTCGAGTTACTCATGTCCAGACTCGTCGGGGAAGACCTTAGCCGACTCGTCGAGTCTCTTAAGTCTATTTTCTCATTCAGACGTTTTAAGGCAGAGTTACAACCCCAAACTCTAGATCCAGCCTCCCAAGGCTGAGATACCATGTAAAGTTGCAAGCTTTACGTCCATGCATGGCACTTAGGGCTTGAAATGCCAAAACAAGTTCCCTTTTTGGGTTGGATGCGCAAAAGCTTGCCTCTAACTCAATAAAGCTTGGATCTTTGGGCTCATAAGACCTCCTACAATCCAGATCTGAGGTTTCAACCTCAGATATGCTCAAGTGACTCAATAACAAAAGATGGATGGGAGAAAACCCTAAAAACTCCATAAACTAAGATCTCACAAAGAAATGATCAAGATACCAGCTTTTTACCTCCACACATAATCTAATCACTGAAGAACACTGGATCCACAACCCTTCCTCGATCCAATCCATAATGCTCTCTAAATCTCCTTTCAAAGATGCACAAGAACGCTCAATTTAGCCTCTCTCTCTCTCTCTCTCTCTGTCTCCCTCACAACGAGTGGAACTAGTCTAGGGTTTCACACAGAGCTCTAAGGTGACATGGGAGGTGGAAATGAGGGCTTAAGGTCCTTTAAATAGGAAACAATCCCAGGAAATTAGGGTTTCTTCTCATAGCTCCAACTTGTCGAGTTGGTTCCTCCAACTTGTCGAGTTGGTTGTAAAACCCACGTGGCTAAAACCCTTCTCTACTCAACGAATTGGGGCCCCCAACTTGTCGAGTTGCTCAATAAAACTCATGAAAATTATAAAAATATTATACCTGGGATTCCGAATGTTACAACTGTTGGAATAGTGTCCAAGATCATTAACTATTGGTCATATTTCTAATAATAGCAGGGTCCTTTTGGGTTGCCCTCAAGACCCAAATTGAGTAGAATAAACAAAGGAGAAATTGGTTTATTAATTACTATGGTTAATAATTAATTAGAAACTAATTGGAAATATATTTTGGAAATATATATTGGGAATTAATTAATAGTTTAATTAATTAAAGGGTTGAATGTTCATTAATCGATAGTTGGTTAATCAGGAATGTTCCAGAACCTTATGGAATTAGGGTTGGATGAAAATCACTCCATCCTACATGGGAAAGGAGTGAAATTTCGTGGTTAGGCCTCCATCCCACATGGGAAGGAGTACTAAACCTAAGGAGGCATCCAAGGCTATAAATAGGGCCTTAGGGATTCCATTCCTCTTGGCACCTTGGCTTGAAGTATTCACCAACCCTTCTTCCTCCCCTTCTTAGGGACGATTTCTAACCCCTTTGGGTTTGTGAAATTGACCCTTCTCCTAGTTATTTTTTATTCCACTCTTTGGTGTCATTGGGTGTGATACCATTAGAGGGATTCTGGTTTGGGTCCTTTCATCCAAGCAACTTCATGGAGGTTCAAGATCTCAACCATGGAGATCAAGGGCTACATAAGAGGTATGTTTTCTTACTTATGTTTTATGTTTTCTAGAGTTGATGTAATTAGCATGAAGCCATAGATCCATAGGATGCATGTAAACTTAGGTATATCGTTGTTTCGATTTTTCCGTTGCATAGTTTTAGAGTGTATTTGATGCGTAGAAAACCCAACAGTGGTATCAGAGCCATTGGTTCATGGTTACTATCACCCTACATCCATGTTTTCTAAAAATATTGTTTTGGAACTAAATGATGAAAGTTTAATTGAAAAATTCATAATTTGATGAAAAACCCTAATTCACGACGTGACAGTGTTGTTCACGACGTGAACCTTAGCAAATCAGCATTATTGATTTTTAATCTTGCTTATTTTTCGAATTCAAGCTTTATCTTGCATGGATAAATACCTAATTAGATTATATCTGGAAAATTAAATATTATTTAAATGTGTTTATTTAAATTTGAATATTTATTGATAAATATTATTTAAATATGTTTATTTGAATTTGAATATTTATCTATTATTTAAATAGTGAATTTAATATTTAATATTTTTTATAATAGAGATTTATAAATTTGAATATTACACCCTTATGATTTATTAATTGTTACATTGCATCCTCACAATTAACTAGAATTAATAATAGACAACTAAAGTTAAAGAGTTTTAAATTTACCCTTATATTTATATATACTAGAATTGTGTTTATTATATGTATAAGAAAGTTACAACATGCTCCCTCGCGTGTTTAAATGTTGACATTTTCTGTCTTACCTCAACTAGGCTCACCCGTTCTAATGTAAGGGTTTAAGGAGGTCTCTTTGATTCCTAATGAGGTCGGTTTTTAATATGCTTCGCGCTTACCACCTTCACCGCCCAATTGCATTTTGAGAATTGAGTTACCGAAAAGGTTTGATAGTGATAATGATCAATCCAAAAGTATTTTAAATACGAGTATAAAACAAAATCCCGTTTTATTAATAGAATGTGAGTTTATATTATCCATGAAATTGCGCATTCTCTTTATATTCTGTTGATGGAGCTCGTGTGGTTAATCGACACATCAATATATGGTATAGTTGAGAATGATATGGGACTCGCAAGAGTCAGGGACCATGCGATTTTGCAAGGTTAATTCTCAATCTATTTAATGTGAATTTTATGTTATCCATAAAAGTTGCACATTCTCATTATAACTTGTTGATGGAGCTCGCGTGGTTAACCGGCACGTCAATTGGAGAGTATAAGTAGAGAATGATGTGGAACTCATGAATCTCAAGCGTAACTTGAGTCGGGGACCATGCGGTTTTGTATGGTCGATTCATCATCTGTTCAATGATCCACGACGACCCCGTCATTGAATTTGAGATGAACATAATTCGAGATTAACATGCCATTGATAGTCAATGAATCTCAAAGATCTAGGAATTTCGTGGTGATCGAAATTGGCAAAGGGCTTTGCCTACCTAAATAACTTCATGGTGTGTTTACGGCATCCCTTTACACATCATGGAGACAAATATGGATCCTAGCCTTTTTAAAATAATTTTATTTAGGGTGATTACTTTCTAAGGATAAGTAAAAACAAACTATAATGAAATTTTATTGAATGATGTCGAAAACCTTATCCACTAAAATCTACTGCTATAAAACTTTTGAAAGGATTAACTAAGAGGATGCTCAATCTTGTCAATTTTGTATTTTGGGAATAATTCTCATAAACGAAAGGAAAATGCCTTTGTTAAATCTCTTCCTAGGTTACTTCAAACAATGCATTCTAAATTGTTAGAAAGAACAATTATCAAATGTACATTGTAAAATGACATATTGAAGTAAAATGGAATTTCCTTGAGTTAGGAGTTGACTATGGTTAGTCGAATAACTAACATGTACATATGATCAGTTCATTCTGATTTTGATATGAACAACTTGGAATGTCCATTAAGGAGTTGTGTAGCATGTTGAGGTTTCCTTTTGGAACTAGCATGGCCAATCATAGAAACTCATACTTCAAAACACTCCCATATTTTGCTATCATGAATAGAAGTGTCAAGAAGAAGAAAGCCAAATTTCCATGGGTTAAAAGGCGATTAGTTTTGGTATACCTAATCTAGGCCCAAATACCTAGGACAAAGGAAGGCTTATTTTGAGACATGTTCTGATAGCAATTCGCTTCCATAACAAGAAAAGGACTAAGAAAGCAAAACTTGCCCAAATGTATATTTGAGGTGAAAGAACTGGAACATGAAGAAGTTAAATTTGATTGTGGATCACGAGCCCGTGCTACTTTCCATAGGATCAAAAGATGAGTAGTTCTCCCATGTTTGGTGTTCAATCAAATATATGGATTTATAATGCCATCAAAACATTACTTCTAAACCTTGAGCGTGTTGCTAAGGATTAGTGCTGACATTTGCAAGAATGTGCAGTCACTAAAATGAAGTAAGAAAACTAAAACATGGAGAAGATAATTTGATCGTGAATGCCAAGCCTTTGCTACATTTATAGGATCAAAAGACAACTCTTGTCAAAATGTTTAGTCTATGGTATTATAATTGAAATTGTTTATACTACGATTCATGAGATAGTTCTGACTTATTTAAATGTGGAGCATTCTAACATGTTAAAAGAAAGTCATGAAATCTATGAAGCTAGTATAGTAGCAATCGTTCAAAAATGATTCGAACATTTAAATAAGGTGTATTATTGTGAATATCTATTGATGTTAGTTCAACTAATGGATCGTTCAGAATGACCACAATATGTACTGATTCAAATGCATCCAAAGTTTTGGGTGAAATATATTTGTGGAATCATAGTCTTGGATTTATAAACGAGAAATGCATTACCAAGTATCCAGTTGGATCGAATTTTGGATATCATTTGACCTCGAGTCTCATGATAAATGCAAATCTTGTTTATCAAGATAGATGATGAATGTTTCAATGGGTGATGTGAGTATCTTTTGGAATTAGTTGACACTAATGGACCGTTCAGATTAACCGCAATACATGGTGAGACCAACTTCGTATGAATGTGAGTCTAGAACCTTTCAGGTGTTCAAAGCTCTATGAATGTGAGTCTGAAACCTTTCAAGTGTTCTGATCTCTCATAAAGTGAAGTTGAGAATCAATTGGGAAATAGGATGAGACACTCATAGTGAGAATCTCAGTCCAAACTTTATCGATCATATAAGTAATTGTGAAAGAGTTTCATGATCTGTCTCCTCCCAAAACACCGCCAGTAGGAAGTGTTACTTGGATAGACAAACAAATCATTAATTGATTTTGTGTCAGGTAAGTCGCGCTATGTTTGCTAACAATTCGTGGATTGTACCATGAATAGTGTTACAAGAAGTCCTTTGGTCTTGTACCAACTAAGTAGGTTCATGAAACACTCTATTGTATGTGAAGTTGGATTTAGTCCTCACTACCACATATGTAAGTCTAAGATTATGAGGCTTACGCTCATCATGAAGCGCTCGACAATCTACAAATTTTAATAGAGATGTGTTAACTTGTTGGAAAACCCATCAAGAATTTTGGATAATTCTTTAAGAATCCTTATGAGAACAAAGTGTATGTTTCTCAAAGGGAAGTCTTCTAGGTGAGGGAGCTAATTTCCAAAAGAGATAGTGGGAGATACATTGATCTTGATAAGATTCGAGAGTCAATCAATGAAGAGCCTAAATTTGTACATAGCATTCAATTTGGAGTTCAAAGAGCTATTAAGGAAATGACATATTTCCACTTTTTCCTTATAGATATGATAGAATACGTCATGAACCTAGTTATAAAAGAAGTTTATATTACTGAGGTAAATGAGTCACTGGTATAGAGCAATCAGAGTGTACCAGCTATCGGAAGCTATAGTAGGCCCTAAAGGCTACAACATGGAAGGAAAACTTGGAAAGCGAGATTCAATCCATGTATGTTGTAGATCAAGCACTTGACCTTAGCCCTTAAGTGCAAGTGGATCTTCAAAGAGAGACAATCATGGATTGGAACGAACACATAGTTAAACCAAGATAGGTTTTGAAGGATGTGTAAGCTTAATAAGTTCATTTATGGACCGAAATAATCATCTCGCAAGTGGGATCATTATTTCAATGAGAAAGTTCAAGGAGTTTGAATTTCGAAAAATAAAGATAAGCCATATATATGTCAAAGCTAGTGGGAGTAATTGGAATATTTTTTTCAATGAGAAAAGTTCATGGAGTTTGAATTTCGAGAAACATAGATAAGCCATATATATCAGTGCTAGTGGGAGCACTATAGTCACCCTTGTATTGTACATAGACAATGTACGATTTATAGGAAACTATATTCTAACTTAGCAGGTGTAAAATCTTGGCTTGGTATGAGAATTGTTTCGCTATGATATACATAGGAGATACAAAACACGTAAGGATCTATGGACATAGATCAAATTGATTCATTGGATTAAGCCATAGTACATGGAATGTTGAGGAAACTTGACATGCAGAACTCAAAAAGGAGTTAGGCTGGCATGACATTGAGCAATGCTAATGTCCTAGTTCTACTATTGAGCTAAAGCAAATTATTCGTGTCCCACTTGCTTTTGCTATGGGATCTATCATATATGCCATGACATGTACCAGATCTAATGACTCGTATGACTTGAGCATGACAAGTTGGACTAGATCAATTTGGTGAGAATCAATGACTCAAAATCAAGAAAATTCTTAAGTGTCCTTGGAGGACAAAATAGATGATCTTGATAGTATGGAAGAGATCATTGTAAGAGTTACATTGATGCTTGGTTCCGCACTAATAAAGGCAATTCTGTTTGCAGTCGAAATTAGTGCTTTTACTGAATGGTGATATATTAGCTTGGAAGAGTACCAGGTAATACACCATAGTGGATATAACAAACTTGGAGTATATGACAGTTGGTTAAATTGCAAAGAAGACAATGTGACTAAAAAAAATTCATTAGTGACATATTTGTTGAAATTCAATCATAGATGGTCCTTATGAAGTTTCTTGTGACTTTTGGTCAAATTACCTCGAGTATGGATCCCACGTCACACGAGCTCGCATAAAATATACTCAGTAAGTACCAACACATTTGATAGTGAGTCAAATGTAAAGACATCATAGTCAATGATTCATATCGAAAAATAATCTTGTTGATCCATTCCATAAGCCGATGTCATTGACCATGTTTGACAGTCAGAAAAAGTCTAGAGGCATTAGATTTGCAAATGAATTGGCTTAAACACTCTTAGTTTAGTTTGTTTTAAAACCCAAGAACTTTAAGCAATATAAGTTTTAATTTGATTTGGCGATTATTAAGTGGTGATCTTAATATATGATGGATTTCGGTCATTTCAATTAGCCTAGCACTACGTTCTCACTTTCGCATGTTTGGAACCCACTTCCCGAGTATTAATTTACTCAAACGTCCACAGTCAGTCATACTCTTGGAAGTAAGTAGTGATTCAAGACTGTCGTGAGTATTAGTGGATTGTCCATATTGGTTGGACATAGCATAGTGATTGCGCTAACACTCATGAGTGCTTAATAGAGATTTAAGTATTGGACCAACCCACGCTTAGATATTACTTCATGGATTCAGTCACGAGTAATTCTAAGACGATAATATCTTCTATTCTTCAAACCTAGATACATGTGGGGTTTTGCCCTATGATTCTGTTATGCATTGGTCTACTCCAAAGCTAACCGTAAATGGTAGTTATAAAGGGTATGTCCATGTGTGACATGATGAAATAGACAAAAACTATGTAGTCTAAGTTTATTCGTTCCTTCTGCCTTAATAGGAGAAACGATAACTATGGGCCCCTCGATGATTTGGTGCTGATATCTAAAGTGCTTGGTCGAGCCCTGACTGGAATTGATGTGTTCCATTTAGTAGTCAGATGCAGTCGTCACAAATCTATATCGGGAAACATAATATTGAATTCTTGAGATTGGCCATTATCCATGTCTCGAATTCATACAGATATCATAGAACAAAGGGATAGTTGATCACTTATCTAAGGGCTGAATCTTGATTAGATCAAGAGTTCGGTAGTTGCATTGGATGGCTAACTCTCTGTTGATTATTGGAGAAATATTAGTCCTCGTATAGTTGATGACTTGTCCAAGTGGGAGACTGTTGGAATAGTGTCCAAGATCATTAACTATTGGTCATATTTCTAATAATAGCAGGGTCCTTTTGGGTTGCCCCCAAGACCTAAATTGAGTAGAATAAATAAAGGAGAAATTTTTTTATTAATTATTATGGTTAATAATTAATTAGAAACTAACTGGAAATATATATATATATATATATATATATATATATATATATATATATATTAGGAATTAATTAATAGTTTAATTAATTAAAGGGTTGAATGTTCATTAATCAGGAATGTTCCAGAACCTTATGGAATTAGGGTGGATGAAAATCACTCCATCCCACATGGGAAAGGAGTGAAATTTCATGGTTAGGCCTCCATCCCACATGGGAAGGAGTACTAAACCTAAGGAGGCATCCAAGGCTATAAATAGGGCCTTAGGGATTCCATTCCGCCTGGTACCTTGGCTTGAAGTATTCACTAACCCTTCTTCCTCCCCTTCTTAGGGACGATTTCTAACCCCTTTGGGTTTGTGAAATTGACCCTTCTCCTAGTTATTTTTTATTCCACTCTTTGGTGTCATTGGGTGTGATACCATTAGAGGGATTCTGGTTTGGGTCCTTTCATCCAAGCAACTTCATGGATGTTCAAGATCTCAACCATGGAGATCAAGGGCTACATAAGAGGTATGTTTTCTTACTTATGTTTTATGTTTTCTAGAGTTGATGTAATTAGCATGAAGCCATAGATCCATAGGATGCATGTACACTTAGGTATATCGTTTTTTCGATTTTTCCACTGCCTAGTTTAGAGTGTATTTGATGTGTAGAAAACCCAACAACAACGGACCTCCTTTGCGGTCAACTGGAATGCTATCCCACGAGCTCTCGGAGGCTCGACCTTTTTCGGCCTGCCATCAGTAACACGTAAAGCAGTAGGAGCAACAACATGGGATGATCCATGAGTGAGCTGGGGAAACTCGGCCTTCTGATGGCCCGTCTGTTTGTAGTGAAAGCAAACTAAAAATCCCTTGGGGCAGTCGTTCGCCATATGCCACTCCTTTCCACATTTGTGTCAAATCCCAACTCAATAAGACCCTTCATGGCTCTTGCCGCACTTGCTACAAGTGGGGCCCTTCTGGCCTCTAGCTCTCAAGTTAGTGGGCTTAGCCCGCGTTTTCGCCGGCTGCAATTGTACCGGTTTACTATCTCTCCCCTGCTGCTCTCCCTCCTCCCTGGTCTGAATCTCCAGCTCATTCTCTCTCCTCCTGGCATTGGTCTGCTACTCAACCAATGTATGATAACACAAGTTCGCCATGAACTCCTGAATATCTCTCCACAAGATGCTCAAATACTGACTCACACGTGCTTGCTTAGTGGACACGTGCTTAGGGCAGAACAAGGCCCTCTCATGAAACATCTTCGTAATCTGTCACTGACTCTGTCTTCTTCTTGATAGACAAAAACTCATGTGCCAAATATTACCTCTCCACCTGGGGAACATACTCATCTCGAAATAACTTGGTGAACGTCACCCATGTCACTACAGCATGATCTGCAGGGGTAAAATCAGTCATCACTAACTTCCACCAATCCTTCGCTCCCAAGTGAAGCTGGTTCAGTGTGAACCAAACTCTCAGATACTCTGGACATGAACACATATAATAACACCCCGCAATGTCGGAGATCCATCTCATTGCAGCGATCGAATCCTGTGTCCCATCAAACTTAGGTGGCTTCGCGTTGTTAAACTCATGGAACAACAACGAGTCATCTCCATGTTGCCTGGCAGCAACTATGTCCTCGGTGGCTACGGCAGCAGCAACCTCCGTGATAGCAACATATCGCTCATTGAATGTCTCAATCAACATGGTGTTAATACACCCGAACATCTCTGGTATGGCCTCTTTAATAGTCGCAGCCACCTCCTCATGAATAATCATGTGAATCTCCTCGTCACTGGTACCACTGCCCCCAGGTTTGTTGCGGATAATCACCATGATGTCTCTGAAACGGAAACAAAAAATCATTAGAGACTAGCTCAATACACACACACTCGGTTACCCACCCCTGCACACTCCTTAGCATCCTAAGATTCTTACTTGGGTCGCATACAGATCTGGTGCTTTCAGTCGTATGATCCTAATACTACCTTCCACACCAACTTGTAATTGTCCCAACTCCTCCTTCTAGAATCCTAATTCACCGTACTCTATCCCTCACAGATATGAACTACTCTCTCGGTTGATTCCTCAATGCTCATCTAGGTATCTCTCCTAGATTACTCAAAACTCTCTCTAAAAGATTCCTACTATGTTTCTCCATACTTAGTACACACAGAGCAAATAGCAGATAAGATCAATCATTAGCATACCCTAGGCTAAGGCACCATGAATCTGACAACTCTGTCCCTAATTTCTGAAGTACCTAGCCTATCCTCTAGCATGCAACCCTGATATCTCATAATATAAACAAGTAATGGTATTTTAGGAAATCACCATTTGGGCTCTGGCTGATTGTACACACTGCTCCGTCTCGTTTTCTCTTTAAAACTCTTACTCGTTTTAGAAAAATCATTTCTTTTTAGAAAATCTTTCTCAAATACTTAGTTTGAGTCCAAACATACCCGAGAGTGATGGATTAGTGTCTAAGTCCATAACTATAATTGGTATGTACTTGACCTGATTTGGCATGGTCCATTTGGGTTGCATGGCATCGAAACAATTCGGATAGACTTTTGTGAGAAAAGGATATTTATAATTTATTAATATATTATAAGTTCTAATATATTAATATGAAATCATATTATTTAATTATTATAAATCAAGAATTATTTTGGAATTAGTTTTGTGTTCAAAAGACACTAATTAAATATATGGGGATTGATTGTGTAAATCATTCATTCTTATATATGTGGGCTTATGATCCATAGTTCTTCATGTTGGGCTAAACCCATGGATACTCCATGGAGGTTTTAACCCATGGAGCATGAAGAATATGGAAAGTCATGGCTTACATGGTGTAACCCTAATAGCCACAATATATAAAGACCCAGAGCTCAAGAAATCGGCCCTAAGGATTCATATGAGAGGGCTAGCTGATTTTGAGCATAAGAAATTTTCTCTCAAGTTATTCCAAGTTGTTGTTGGTGTTGTGTGAACCATTTAAGGTGTCACACTTGGGGCACTAGGCTCTTCAACTCCATGGAACTAAGCCACAACAAAGAGGTATTTTATCCTAACTAATATCTTTTATTGTTTATGTCAAATTGCATGCTAGTTATAGGTTAGTGCCTTGGAAACTAATTTGCATGTATAATTAGTGAAAGCATAGATATAAGGTATATAGGGTTGTTTGTGCACCATAGGATGTTGTAGTATACAAAACCCATCAGTGGTATCAGAGCCAAGGCTTATTTTCAAGTTATACTTGCTGAAATGGATGAAAATCAAATTTTTTTGCTGTCTGGACAGGGGACTCGACGAGTCCATGTACAAACTCATCCAACTCGTCGAGTTTGTTTATACACTCGGCGAGTTGGACCTCCTGACAACATATTTTCGAGTTTTTTTTGCTGGAATTGGACTATTAACATTACCCTAAGCTGTTTTTGAACTTATAAACCTGTTATTGATGTGGTAATGTTCATGCTAATCCAATTTCAAAAATAATTGTCATAATTTCAAGATTTGTATTAGTTTATATGTTCATGCTAATTTCTTGAATATTGATGATTTAACTTATCTTGTTCTTATGAGCAAGTTTAGATTAATAGAAAAATTATGTGATAATTTGTTTTCGACCCAAATTGATCTAAAAGTTGTTCATAATATGTATTTTTTAACTTGTCCTCAAGTTACATGAAAAGTCACATTTATGAAATTTTAAAACTCAGAAAATTTCCATAAGTTATAAAAAATGAAGAGTCTTATTTTTTAAATGCTTTAAAGTCTTCCATAACTTGTCCTCAAGTTATGGAACTTGAAGAATTTTTTATTAAAACTACTTTAAACTCATAAGTTATGGAATTGAAAAGTTTTTTGAATTGTTCAAAACTTGCCCTTAAGTTTTGGAATTTGTAAAGTTTCCCCCATTAATACTTTGACTCCAAGTTAAACCCTTAGAATTTTAAAAGTTAAAACTCAACCATTATACTATTATAATATTAATAATTAATAGTTATATATATATATATATATATATATATATATATATATATATATATATATGTTTGTATAAGAACAAAATCAGTCTTACCGTTAGTAGGCCTCATTCACGAAGTCGGTCTATATGAGGGGTATAAGGTGAGTGCCTATAAAATGGTAGTTTGATGGGTGTCCACTCTCACCCACCGCTTCTTAGACTGGTGGAGGGTCGTTAGCCAAACGGGTTTGACAGGACATTAATTCTCCCTTCATTAATAGTATAATGATAAATATTAAGTAACTAAACACTTATAAATTCCAAATCTTAGTTACATAGGAAAATGTGAATTTGGTGCTAAGCCATGAAATTACACATTGTACCTTACCAAGTCGTTGGTGGAGCGTGTATGGGTAACTGACACACTAACATGGACTAGTAAGAGTCGCAAATGGTGACTTAATGTTTATCATAGATCGATGGAGCGTGTGTGGGTAACCGACATATCGATTATGTGATAAATATTAAGGGTACCAAGTTAATTTGCATGGTTATTCACACCTTGTTTGTGATCCTCGGCATCCAGTCACAAACTTGAGAGGGCACAATCGACATTTAAACATGCCATTGAAAAGTTCAATGAATCTCAAAAGACCTAGAAGTTTCAATCTAATTAAAACCATATTTCATATTTCATGGTGGAAATTGGTGAATCGTGATTCGCATACCTTCAAATATTTTAGAGCTTAGATTACGACATCCCTCTTCCAAGTTATAAAATATTGTGTTGGGTCCTAGCCTTAATATTTCATATTGGGTGTTATATTGAGGACTTAAATCTACTAACTTGAATATCTCTCATTTTAGATGTATGGTTCAGACAACTATGATCATCCCAAGTCCCTTGGAACAAGCTTTCCTAAGAAAGATGATGTCCCGTGGTTGGATCATGGAAATCATACTTCAATTCCTCCACCTCCTCCAATTATTCTCCCTAACCCACATGTTCTTGAAAAGTTCAAGGTCACTCAAGCCCTATTGGAAAGCAAAGTCTATGTGTTCTCACATCTTGGAGATGAAGTCACATATTGACAAGCCGGGAGAGTTGGGTGTCCAAGTCTTGAGGAAGTTGGTTGTTGACTAGGTTCTTCAATCACTTTCTAAGTCACATAGTGATTTCCTTTAGGACTACTATATGATAGACCATGACATGACCCTTAATGGTCTTGCGTATTTGCTTGATGTTGCTGAATCAGCAATGATTTGGATCACTGGTAAAGCAAATTTGATTGGAAGATTGACTTCCCAAACTTCCAAGGACATTGATAATGGTAACATTGGAAATCCAGAAAAGCTTTCTCTTCCCAATGGAAAGGGATCGGCCATAGTCAACTCGGTTGACCAAATGGTAAAGAGAAAGGCTAAGTCTGAGATAGTCTCGTGTACCATTCCCAAAGAGTCCATATGTTTCTATTGCTAAAGGAAGGGGCATAGGTTGCGAAGCTACCCTATTTACCTGAAAGATCATAAGGATGGTAAAGTCAAAAAGTTTGACTCTGCTTCGGGTAAAATCCACTATCTGACTCTATTAAGTTCATATTTGGATATTCTTATTACATGATGTGACTAGGTCACATGTTGATGTTTTAAGAATCAAAGAAAAGAGGAAGCTTAAAGGAAGAATACGTTGATTCTGATCGCGAAGAAGGATTTCGATCGCATGGTTCGGTGATCAGAATTTTGAGTTGTTGCTTAAGAGTTGTGATAGATTGCCTAGGAATAAATAACAACATTGTTTTCACATGCATTTGCATTGTAAGGATAAGTTTTTCAGCAAGTTTTAGAATAAAAGGAAAAAATTTTAATTTTATTTATTTTAAATATCCTTACAATGGCATTTGTGAAAAATTGTTGTTTATTTGATTCCATTGATAACAATATTCAAAAATTAGATTTGATTCTTTTATTTGTGGTAGGGTCATAATTTACCAAATTATGAATGATCCTCATCACCCAAGTTTAAGTTGGATAGAAACTTGGAATCGTGCAACTTGTAATGTATGATGAATGAGAACTTTTCATCTTTGGGTACACTTGGTTGTGTGCTGATCAGGTCCACCACAAAGAACGATAAGACTATTAGTCATGATTAACTAAAGTTTAGTAAGTATGGTTATGCTTACAAGTTTAAGTGTAATTCTGAAACATTGGAAAGGTTTCAATGTAAGGCAGAACGGATGAGAATAATCAAATTAGGCAGAAAGATAAAACTTTCTCCAATCTGAAAAGATGGGAAAGTAATTGAGTATCATGTTTATGATGGGATTTGAGCATTCTAACACCCCTAAGTGTACATGCGACCCTAGAAAACCTTGGATCTATGTTTGTCTAAAATACATTCAAAATATGATTTCCAAGGTTCATAATCCTATCTAGCATACATGGGGAACCTTTTAATCTAAAAGATGGCTAGAATTACATACCTTGTAGTTAATTTGATTCCTTGAAAACCTTGAGAGCCTAGCACCCCAAGTGTGATGCCTCAAATGCTTCACACAACACCAAATGCTTTGGAATGACTTTGAGAGAATACACACACTTGTAAAAATCGGCCTAGCCCTCTTGTAACTTAGTCTAACCGATTTTGGTGCATAACATGTTGCTTATATAGTGTGTCACATCTAGGGTTACACCATGTAAACCCTAATATGACATGACTCTTCATTTCCATGACCCATGGGTTTATAACTCCCATGGAGCATCCATGGAGTATCCTATGGGTTTAACCTAACTTGATAATCCATGGAGCCCTTTAGCCCACTATACAAGTTATGGATGATTTACATAATTAACCCATATATTTAATTAGTTATCTTTTTGATCACTTAATTAATTCCAAATTAATTCTTGATCAATACTAATTAAATAATACTATTAATATATTAGAACTTATAATATATTAATAAACCACAAGTGTTATTTCTCTCATTTAGAGTATGGAAATGCATGATGCCATGCAACCCAAATGGACCATGCCGGGTCGGGTCAAGTACATACCAGAAATAGTTATGGACTTAGACGCCCTATCCAAGGTAATGCTTTATACACATCATCACAAGGTAATGCTTTAAAATAAATAACATTATTAAAGAAAGCATTTATTCCACCATTTTCATTATCAAAAGAAAAGGTAAACCCTTGTTTGTACAAAGCATGAAAGGAAATAATATTTCTTGCCATTTTTGGCGAATAATAACATTTATGAAAATCTAAAGTAAAACCACAACTTAGCAACAAAGAATAAACTCCAATCTTGGTGACAAGTGAAGCTTTCCTTTTCCCCATGATCAAGTTTAACTTTACATGCTCCACATTCTCACATCTTCTTAGTCCCTGGAAATCAGAACAAATATGAATACCACAACTTGTATCAAGGACCCAAGAGTTAGAATAAGGTGAGTTATTAGATAGAATAGTGTAAATACCTGCATGGTTGGGTTTAACTTTCCCATCCTTCACATTTTGTTGGTACTTTGGGCATTTCCGCTTCCAATGCGACTTTTGATGGAAATAGAAGCATTCAGCTTCTTTTGGGTTAAAATAAGGAGTGACGAAACCTTTCTTGGTTCCACTTGAAGAAGAGCCATCAAGGGTCCAAGCCTTGGTACCCTTCGAAGAGCTCTTCCTCTTCTTCCCTCTAACTTTCCTGATTGCCAAGACAGTGGCGGAGTTTGGAGTAGAAGTAGGAGTGTTAACAACGGACTTACCTTTAAGACCTGTTTCTGCGGTCTTTAGGAGTCCTTGAAGTTTTCTGAGTGTGACTTCTTCCTTATTCATGTGGTATGTCATGCAGAATTGATCGTAACACGAGGGTAAGGAGTGAAAAGTGATATCTATTGCAAGCTCCTCGAGGAAGTTCACATTAAGCTTCAACAAACGATCCACATACCTTTGCATTTTCTGCATGTGGCTCGTGACGGATTCTCCATCCTTCATCCTGGTTGTTATCATGGAGGAGATTATTTCATATCGCTCTTGACGAGCACTCTGATGGTATCTTTCCATCTTATCTTGGTGCATCTCAAAAGGGTAGTAGTCCTCATAGAACTTCTGGAGTTCAATTGTCATGGTGGCCATCATGATGCATGCCACTTTGGTTTCATCTCTTTCATGAGTCCGGAAGTCAGTGATCTCCTGGGGAGTAGCAGTGGACTCATCTATCTCCTTTAGCTCCTTATCGAGGACATATTCCTTGTCCTCGTAACGAGTCACCATCCTGATGTTCTGGATCCAATCCATAAAGTTGGAACCATCGGAGATGACCCTCCCACATAGGTTTATGAGGGAAAAGGAGCCAGTAGGGTTTGAGCCAAAAGCAGTGGTTTTGGAAGACATCTGAAAAGAAGAGAACAAGATTAGTTTAGATAAAAAGAGAGTCCTTAATAAAACACCCAAATGTAATATTAAGGCTAGGATCCAATCACAATATATCATAACTTAGAAGAGGTATGCCGTAATCTAAGCTATAACATATTTGAAAGGTAGGTGAATGACGATTCACCAATTTCCACCATGAAAAACGAAATATAAAGATTAGGTTTTTAATTGGTTCTTAGAAACTCCTAGATTCTTTTGAGATTCAATGAACTTTTCAAAGGCATGTTTCAATCTTGAGTATGCCCTCCAAGTTTTGTGACTGGGATACCGAGGATCACAAAACGAGGTGTGAAGTAACCATGCAAATCACTTGGTACCCTTTAAGTTCATCACTCAGTCGATGTGCCGGTTAACCACACACGCTCCACCGATACTATGATAAACCTTAAGTCACCCTTTACTACCTTGTTAAGTCCAAGTTAGTGTGCCGGTTAACCACACACGCTCCACCAATGACTTAAACATAGTGTAAAGTGTAATTTAATGGATTAGCACCTTATTCACATTTTCCTAAAATTAACTAAGATTGAGAATTTAATAAAACATTTAGTTACTTTATAATGTTCATCATACTTTTACTGAGAATTTATAAGTCCTTGTCCTACCCGTTCGGCTAACGACCCTCCACCGATCAAGGAGGCCGTGGGTGAGAGTGGACACCCATTAAGCTACCATTTTATAGGCAACAACCTTATACCCCCTTATAGACCGGCTTCATGAATGAGGCCTACTAATGGTAAGACGACTTGCTCTTATATATATATATATATATATATATATATATATATATATATATATATATATAATATTAACTTATAATATTATAAAGTATAAGGGTTGATTATTAACTTTTAAAAATCTAGGGTTGGAACTAAAGTTTATGAAGTGACTTTACATGTTCCAAAACTTGAGGGAAAGTTTTGTAACTTCACAAAACCTTTCACATTGATAACTTATGAGTCATTAAAATGAAGACTCTTCATTTTTATAACTTATGTGTTCTTTTAATGGTTTTTAACACAAAGAGACTTTTGGTTATTCATAACTTGAGGACAAGTTATGGACTCCATTAAAACACATAAAGATCATGAATTAGTCATTTAAACAAGTAATTCCTACGATCTATCAAAAAATGATAAGAACATGAATATTCATATCAAAGTTTCAAGAACATATGAACACATATAATCATGAAAAATTGATATTAGCCATTGTAAATGGATTAGAACAACCATTACACCATCTAAAACAAGTTTTACAACACCAAAACAGTTTAGGGTAATGTTTCTAGTCCATTTCCAACAGCGAAAATCGAAATTCTGCACTCTTCCTGGCCAACTCGTTGAGTGCACGAACTGAATCGCCGAGTTGGATGCTTTTTCACTTGAACTCGTCGAGTCCTCCCCATGGACTCGTCGAGTCCCCTGTGCAGACAGCTCAAAATTCGATTTTTTTTCACTATTTTGCATCAAGTATTAGCAAACAAGACTAGGCTCTGATACCAATGATGGGATTTGAGCATTCTAACACCCCTAAGTGTACATGCAACCCTAGAAAACCTTGGATCTATGTTTGTCTAAAATACATGCAAAATATGATTTCCAAGGTTCATAATCTTATCTAGCATACATGGGGAACCTTTTAATCTAAAAGATGGCTAGAATTACATACCTTGTAGTGGATTTGATTCCTTGAAAACCTTGAGTGCCTAGCACCCCAAGTGTGGTGCCTCAAATGCTTCACACAACACCAAATGCTTTGGAATGACTTTGAGAGAATACAGACACTTGTAAAAATCGGCCTAGCCCTCTTGTAACTTAGTGTAACCGATTTTGGTGAGTAACATGTTGCTTATATAGTATGTCACATCTAGGGTTACACCATGTAAACCCTAATGTGACATGACTCTTCATTTCCTTGACCCATGGGTTTGTAACTCCCATAGAGCATCCTATGGGTTTAACCCAACTTGATAATCCATGGATCCTTTTAGCCCACTATACAGTTATGGATGATTTACATAATCAACCCATATATTTAATTAGTTATCTTTTTGATCACTTAATTAATTCCAAATTAATTCTTGATCAATACTAATTAAATAATACTATTAATATATTAGAACTTATAATATACTAATAAACCACAAGTGCTATTTCTCTCATTTAGTCTATCCAAATTCATGATGCCATGCAACCCAAATGGACCACGCCGGGTCAGGCCAAGTACATACCAGAAATAGTTGTGGGTTTAGATACCTTATCCAATAGTTTATGGTTGTCTTAGTGATTATGAAACCATATCACAATTGATTCTCTAAGAACATCTTTGTGCATTTGTTTGACTAAGAAGAGGAATCGTGAATTCTTGAATTGATTAAATCAAAAAGATAAATCATACTGCGTTCTAAAATTTAGTCTTAGAGTGATACTCCAAGATTGTAGCTTGATTGACATAAACTTAAGAAGGTTTATAACACTTGTCAAATGTAGAGTAAAATGTTTTCTTACTCTTGTATATTTAAAATTGGTAAGTTTGTGATGTTTTGGATAAAACAAAGACCAACTAAGGCCAATTGTGTGAAGTGTTTGTCTTGATAAGAATCCGCACTAACTCTTGAATATTTGCTTTGTCAAGGAATAGTTCTTAACAAGAGAATATTATATGTCAAGCGGTCAGTGGGACTCTTAAAGATCTTGAAAAAGTTTCAAGAACTAATCAAGAATAATACTTGTTGGTTATCACTAGCACACGACTTGAGGTTTGTAACCTATCGTGTTAACATATTCTTGTTTCTGTGGCCATTCCAGTTAAAGTTGAATATGCATCTGAGTTCTACAAGCTCTTAATTGTTTGCATAATTACCTGGAAGCAATGAAAGGCCCTTGTGCTGCCAGGTGGCAAGAAGTTAAGATTTCACAAGTTCAGTCCATATGTGTTTGGATTTGTCACTAACCTTCTCTTATGGTTATGAAAAATTCACATGGATAGGAACAAAGATACCATAGGAATCTAAGTGTCATAAGGTTTCTCTTCGATTCATGAAAATGATGGTGAGGAAACGCTTTCATTAAGTAGATTTTAAGTAGATAGCAATTGTGATATTTGCATTCTCAAAGTTGTTAGTTGAGCGTGTGTGGTTAACCGACACACTAACAAGGACTTGTCAG
Organism: Lactuca serriola; assembly: GCF_051521515.1. NCBI lineage: Eukaryota > Viridiplantae > Streptophyta > Magnoliopsida > Asterales > Asteraceae > Lactuca > Lactuca serriola. The sequence goes on from NC_136410.1 coordinate 266,378,379, forward strand.
AAATGGCAAAGGTCTAAACAATTGAGACTATGATTATGGCATCCCTTTTCATAGTTGTACAAATTGTTTAGACACACATGTGAGCTATCTAAGGAAAGGTGTATGATTTTGATAAAGTTTTATCAAAGCATCTCGTATCAGAAATCTGAACTTTGGTAAGAAAGTCAATAAAGTATTGATTTTTAGAAGTCCAGTTGATTTTTGAGTACGTGTCAGAGCTAGTGGGAGTATAAGTGTTATGCTGGTAACATAATAATTATCATGTTAGTGGGAGCATGATTATTATGTTTAGTATTGCAAGTTAGCAATGTGAATTATAGAAAACAAAAGGGTTTCAATTCATGTAGTTGTGGGGGTTGAAAAGTTGTTTTGCTATAATTAAGGGAGAGGATATTATACTTCATTTCAATTCTAAAAAGCATAGATTGAGATTTTAATCATCTTTAGTCAAGGATATATATATATGAATTTTATGTTGGAATGGTTCAACATAAGGAAATTCTATATATATATTGCGTTCTCAAAATTCTATTATAATTACGACATCCCTCTTCATAGTCGAATTATGAAAATATGGAAAATAAAAAATATTGTAGCAAAAGGCTGGTCTAGGATCATGTATTTATGTGAGACATCATGAATCGTGTCTTATATGCTTCAAATATAGGATCGATTCATGTGCTATAATACTTATCCCTTCTAAATTTTCCAAATGCCTAGGGCATTAACAGGGAAAAAAGGACTAAAACTGGGTATGACTAAAATGATTATGAAATTGTCGAGGACAATCTAAGGTTTACCAAAGATTGGTTGCTCATGGAAAAATTGGAAGTATAGTGTTAATTTTGAAATGACCATATTGACATATTCTGAAAAGAGGCAACTCTTGTTTAGAAGTGATTGTCAAAATTGGAATGTGGAAATGTTTCCATGGGTGGAAGTTATTCATTAAATTTGTGTAAGATTAGAAAACTTAATGCAAGAAGGATATCAAAGTAATGCACTTTGAATTTGAGACTTCGTTTCCATGGAATTGATCTCTATTGGAATACTCGGTAATGTCTGTTGACAAGTCTTTGTGACTTTGTGCATAGTCATTACAAGAGGGTCAATGCATATAAGTTTATAATCTAACAAATTATGGTAAATGGCAAGAATTTTGTATTCTTACATTTACGGTAAGGATTTGGAATTGTGAAATGAGCATAATTGGTATCATGTTCAATTGATCTATTTCACAAAGTAAGGATCATAGACAAACAGAATGTGCATAATTGGAGTATGGCATAACTATTGTTTGGACAAACATAATATGCACGCTTGGAGCATTGCCTGACTATTGTTTCATATTCAAGTATAAAGTTGATTATTCGAAACATTATACAATGAATAATGAGAAATCAATATGGTGTTTACATAAAATGTGTGTTATTTACTCTCATAGGTGCTTGGGGCTATATAGGATTAGTATTATTCTTGTGTTTCACTTAGCATGTTTTGACTTCCCGAATAACTAGGTTATTCAAACTCTCCACAGTCAATCATACGTTGGAAGTAGGTATGAATCAAGATTGTTATGAATTGGTATGTAGTTTGTCTAGGTGGCCTAGACATAGTTGCAGTGTTCATGAGTGCTCCTGGAATGAGATTCGAGTATTGGATTAAACACACGCTCATTTGACTCACTTCATGGATTTTATCACAAGTGATCATGAGACGATAATATCATATATTCTTCAAACCAAGATATATGAGTTGCAGTCTACGAGTCGGTTACACAATGATTATGTGAAAACGCACCAGTAACTTGGTGTTACAAAACGCATTTTTGTGTGTGATTTGATAAGTATATAGAGCAAGCGTATGAGTCGAAATTTATCCATTCCTTTACCCTTGGAGGGATAAAAGCAATATATGTGGGCCCCTCGGTTATTTAGTGATGACAAACATAAGTGCTTGGCTGGGCCTAGACTAAATTGATTTGTTCAATTAGTAAGTTGTCATAAATCGGAAATCGGGAAACAACAAGTGGACAAAGATAATGATTATAATCCATATCTCAGTCCATATGATATCTAGAATGGAGGAATATATGATCCCTTATCTAATGGATGCGTCATTGATTTGTTCAGAGTATGGCAGTGGCCTTTAAGATCTACGATTGCTAGTCGAGTTTTTGGAGTCATACTTGCAATAATACTTTTAGACTTATCCAAGTGGGAGACTGTTGGATTAATTTCTAAATCCATAACTATAATTGGTATGTACTTGACCCGATTTGGCATGGTCCATTTGGGTTGCATGGCATCCGAACAATTTGGATACACTTTTGTGACAAAAGGATATTTATGATTTATTAATATATTAGAAGCTCTAATATATTAATATGAAATCATATTATTTAATTAGTATTGATCAAGGTAATTTTGTGATCAAAAGACTCTAATTAAATATATGGGGATTGATTGTGTAAATCATTCATTCTTATATATGTGGGTTTATGATCCATAGTTCTTCATGTTGGGCTAAACCCATGGAGTAACCCATGGATACTCCATGGAGGTTTTAACCCATGGAGCATGAATAATATGGAAAGTCATGAGTTACATGGTGTAACCCTAATACCCACAATATATAAAGACCCCAGAGCTCAAGAAATCGGCCCTACAGATTTATATGAGAGGGCTAACCGATTTTGAGCATAAGAACTTTTCTCTCAAGTTATTCCAAGTTGTTGGTGGTGTTGTGTTAACCATTTGAGGTGTCACACTTGGGGCACTAGGCTCTTAATCTCCATGGAATCAAGCTACAACAAAGAGGTATGTTATCTTAACTACTATCTTGTATTGTTTATGTAAAATTGCATGCTGGTTATAGGTTAATGCGTTGGAAACCAATTTGCATGTATAAGTAGTGAAAACATAGATCCAATGTATATAGGGTTGTATGTGCACCATAGGATGTTGTAGTATACAAAACCCATCATAGAGTACTTCAGAATCCCTCAAACCAAGGCTCTGATACCAAATTTTAACACCGTAAATTTTCAAACAAAATTTTCATTTTTAAATCACATAAAAACTCAATATCACATTTTATCAAAACCACAATGTATCAAATGTCTAAACACATATCAACAAAACAACTGATAATATCCCAGAATCCTCAAACATAATCTCGAACATGTGTGTACAATCAAGACGGCACCTTCCCGCGATCCTGAGAAGTACCTGAAACACATAACACACAACACGATAAGCACGAAGCTTAGTGAGTTCCCCAACATACCACATACACAAATAATAAGCCTCTCATGGCTATAGCTCGGCATGGACCCTCCGGTCATGCATCTCGGTGAGGACCCTCTGGTCTCACGGCTCGGTGTGGACCCTCCGGTCATGTGTCTCAGTGAAGACCCTCCAGCCTCATAACTCGGGTTGGACCCTCCAGTCCTGTACCTCAGTGAAGACCCTCCGGTCTCATAACTCGGTTTGGACCCTCTGGTCCTAACTCAGTAAAGAACAAAATAATATAATATATATCACAAAGACAAAATGCATAATATCACATAACTCAGTATAAGCACATAGGACCCTCCAGTTGATGAGTTAAATAAGACCCTCTGGTCACTCAGTATTACCACTCAGGTAAGTACAGTGAGAAGACTCATCTTGTAAGTAAAGAAAGTATGTCTCGTACTGGAACCATTGGTCTAGCCTCCGCCTAACATATATCATAATTAACTCTAATTTATAAACAACACCCAAAGATGTTAGGCTAAACCCACTACAACTTCTCATAAGGATAAAAGACCATTTTACCCTACCTTAGCCTCTAAAGTCCACAGTTTGACCAAACCCTAAAAGTCAACAGCAAGCGTGTACGTTGGGTGTATAGCCCTTTGGGTTGGGCGTACTACTTCGTCATGCATGCATTGGGAAACTTCTTCACTATGTTGCGCGTATCTGGGAATATGCTCAACGTACGTCCCAGACTCACTTTTCCCACTCTCTAGGTCTTAACCCGTTAAGACCATAGATATCATTTTAGATCTAGACTCACTAAAGGCTAATACTCCATAAAGTTTGTTACTTTAAGCCTTTACATGGTTGAGAAAATCCAAAACACATAAACTCTCACTCCTTACTCACAAAAGTTCTCATATGCATGGGGAGATCTTGACGTCCAAGATCCTATTTTTATGAGTCCACTCCACTAGAGACACTTAAAGGGATAGGTATTAGGCTTTGGATTTCAACAAACTCATAACGCTTCAAGCTTTGGGATGTAAACCCTAAAATGAACCACAATATGCACAAATCAAAAAAATAACAAAGCTTTGAGCTTGATGCCTCCAAATGATGCACCGACCATAGGGAAACCTAGATCCAAAGCTCGGACTCCAACTCTATTCTCTTCAAAGCTCCTTATTCACTCAAAGTATCCCACAAAGAACACTCAAAAGCTTTAAATGGCCACTCAAGATAAGAAAATTGAGATTAGGGTTTTGAGGGGAGTTGATGATTGGAAATGGTTGCTAGAAATGAGGCCATCATGTTCATTAAATAAGGACACACCACAAAATTAGGGTTGTCACTTTGAGCCTGGTACACCCAACGTACTAGGTGGCTTCTGCTTCCAAATCACTCACATGAGTACACTGAGTGTACATATGCGTACACCATGCGTATTCAGTTACCACCTTTTCTTAATTAAGGTCCAAACTTGACAACTACAATAAAGTAAAGGGCTATTGAGATATACCTGGTCTCCAGATGTTACATTAACATTGATCCAATTTTCAGACTAACACACCAAAAGAGAAGGAAGTTCGCATCGGAGAGAAACCAAGTTATACAAGAAGAAGTAGAAAAACTTCTTAAAACAGGAATGATCGAGGAGGTGAAATTCCCAAGGTGGCTAGCTAATGTGGTTGTGGTACAAAAGAGGAATGGTAAATGGAGAATATGTTTATATTAAACGGATCCTAACAAGTCTTGTTCCAAGGATCCTTTCCCTCTGCTAGACATAGACTCCATGAAAGATGCGACAACAGGTCGTGAATTATTAACATTCATGGATGCATCACTGGGATTCCAACAAATCTAGATGGAACCATCTAACCAAGAGGATACATGATTTATAACTCCAACATGTATCTATTGTTATACTGCCATGTCATTTGGTCTTTAAAATGCAGGTGCAACATACCAAAGGCTAGTCAACAAGATGTTCAAAGAGAAACTAGGGGACACAATGTCGGTCTACATCGATGGCATGGTGGTAAAGTCTAAGAATGCTAAAGATCACCTCAAGGATCTCGCAGAAGCCTTCGACATAGTGGAAGAATACAACATGAAGCTAAATCCATGCAAGTTTCACTTTGGAATGAGATCAGGTAAGTTCCTTGGATACATGGTGCCCAAAGAGGAATTGAAGCAAGCCTGGAGCAAATCAAGGCCATCCTGGATCTAAGATCACCGCCCTCAACAAAAGATATTCAAAGAGTAACAGGAAGAGTAGCATCCCTAAGTAGGTTCATATCAAGATGCTCAGAAAGATCCAAGCCTTTCTACGACATCTTAAAGAAGAACAAAAGGTTCAAGTAGACCAAGGAACATGAAGATGCTTTCCAGGAGCTTAAAAAAATTTTAAATTTAACACCTTATTGGTAAAACCATTAGATGGGGAACCACTTCTCCTCTAACTTTCAGAATCCTCAAACGTGGTGAGTGTAGTCTTGGCTAAGGATCTTAACAGGGACCAACATCCAATCTATTATGTAAGTAAAAGTCTCTTGGATCATGGGACCAGTTACTCCTACCTTGGAAAACTTATACTTGCATTAGTAAAAGCTTTTACTAAATTAACAAACCGTTTTGAAACACATCCTATAAATTTAAGAAGTAATTATCCTATTAAGAATGTTATGAGAAAACCATAAATGTCAAGAAGGATGGCAAAGTGGTCTGTGAAATTAAGCACATATGAGATAAAGTATGAGCCATGATCCACTATAAAGTCTCAAGCATTGGAAGAATTTGTGGCTGACTTTAGTTAGAAACTGAAGTAGAAGTAGAAGCCAAAAAACTTCTAGAAGAAGAAAACATGGGAATATGGACATTATTCACAGATGGGGGATCAAACCAAAGAGAAACTAGCCTAGGGATCATACTAAAATTGCCACATGGGGACATCCTACCCCAAGAAATCGGCTGTGAGTTCAATGCAACTATCAATGAAGCTGAATACGAGGCACTAATCGTGGGATTACAATTAGCCAAGGATCTTCAAATAAAGGATCTTCATGTATTCATCGATTCTTTATTATTGACTAACCATTTTAATGGATCTTATGCAGTAAAAGGAGAAAGACTAGCACTATATCTCCAGATCCTCAAAAACTTAACCTTAGAATTCGAATCATTTAGCCTAAACCAAGTCCCTAGAGAAGAAAATGTTGAAGCAGATGCTTTAGCCAACCTAGGATCTTCTCTTAGGATCCCGCCTAAAATCAGGATCCCGATAACCCACATGTTAATCCCAGTGATTGAGGATCATGCCAAAAGACTAAAGGATCCCAACGATCATGAGAAAACTACCAACGTCACTACTATCGAAGACCCCAATCCTCAACTTCATCTTCAGGATCCTAACATCAAGGATCCTTCCCCAACCTCAAGATCCTAGATCCAACCTATTATGGTATACTTACAGAATGGCATGATCCCACAAGAAGAAAAAAAAGTAACAGAGCATTCAGAACAAGGGTCTCAAGTTTTGTTATAGTCCATGGTAAATTATATATAAAAATAAATGGCAGGTCCATACCATAGATGCTTAGAAGATCACGAACTTGCGGAAGTTCTAAAGGATATATATATATATATATATATATATATATATATATATATATATATATATATATATATATATATATATATATATATATATATATATATATATATATATATATATATATATATATATATATATATATATGAAGGAGACTGCGACAAACACACTGGGGGCAGATCCTTATGCTCCAAAGTGTTGAGGACAGTATACTACTTGCCAAACATGAACAAAGATTCCTTCCTTCATGCTCAAAAATATGATGCTTGTCAAAGACACATCAACCAACACAACCCCTACATCCTATCATCTCCCCTTGGCCATTGATGAAGTAGGGGATGGATACAGTGGGCAAATTGCTGGTAGCTCCTGGAGGAAAGGTCTTCAAGCTAGTGATGAATGACTATTTCTCAAAGTGGATAGAAGCCAAAGCCTTTGTCCAGGTAAGACACAAAGAGGTAGTATCATTTATTAAATGCAATGTCTTGACCAGGTTCAGGATCTCTGCCGAAATCATATGCAACAACGGATCCTAATTCATAAGCAAGAGGACAAGAGACGTTTGCACAAGTTAGGGAATCAAGATCATAATGTCCACTCTTGTTCACTCTCAAGCCAACGGTCAAGTAGAATCTAGCAACAAAATCATACTCAATAACTTGAAGAAAAGGCTGGACAATAAGAAAGGCAGATGGACATAATACAACATGAAGCTAAATCCATCCAGGTGTCAATTTGGAATGAGATGAGGTAAGTTCCTTGGATACATGGTGACCAAAATAGAAATTGAACCAAGCACAGAGCACGTCAAGGCCATCCTTGATCTAAGATCACCATCCTCGAAAAAAGATATTGAAAGACTAACATGAAGAGTGGCAGCCCTAAACTGGTTCATCTCAAGATCCTTAGAAAGATGCAAGCCTTTCTACGACATTCTAAATAAGAACAAAAGGTTCTAGTGGACCAAGGAATATGAAGATGCTTTCCAGGAACTTAAAAAATATTTAAGTTTAGCACCCTATTGGTAAAACCATTAGGTAGGGAACCACTTCTCCTCTACTTTTCAGTATCCTCAAATGCGGTGAGTGCAGTCTTGGCTAAGGATCTTAACGGGGAAGAACATCCCAACTACAATGTAAGTAAAAGTCTCTTGGATCCTGATACCAGTTACTCCCACCTTGAAAGCTTATACTTGCATTAGTAACTGATTCTACTAATTTAAGACACTATTTTCAAACACATCCTCTAAATGTTATAAGTAATTATCCCATTAAGAATGTTATGAGAAAACCAAGAATGTGGGTGTTAGGGCTAGTATCCTTGCAACTTTCAGGATCCTCAGCTACCTCAGGATCCTGGCTAATTACCGTTATTATTTTTATTAATATTTATAACGGTCATATTTTGTTTATAACTAACACGTTTGTAGAAGTAGTCAAAGGAAGACCAATTCTCAACGAAGAACAGTCTCAACTTTGCCAAAGCCCGGAATACTTGGTCAAATAACATTCATGAAGCTGGTCATAGAGGATCCCAGAAATATCGGACATTTTGTTGCCTAGTTTAGACTATAAATTGACACTTGTAATCGGCACACGACACACTATTCTTTAGTCTAAGCTTACTCTACGAAATTCCTTACTCATTCTTACTAAGAACTCACTGTAATCTTTATTTTATATCAATAGAATCATCAAGGCAGGTGATCATTGTCACCTTCCAAGGTTTTATGTCGGAGATCCTAGGAAGGATCAAGGGATTTCCTTGTAAACTACCGTGTCACTTTCTTTTCCCATTTCCTATTACACAATTTGAACATCAAAACCTCTCATTCAATTTGGTTGATTAGTACATGTGTAATTTTTTACCAAAACAACTTGGCGCCCACCGTGGGGCCGTGGTGTTCAAAATCCTCAAAAAAATCATGTCTACACAATCGATCCTCTCTTCATCCTCTGCTCCTTCCATTCCAACCAAAAACCTACCACCTCCTCCGATTGGCCCCCCTTCTCAGAGGAAAATGTTTGACACTTCCAAGAAAAACATCCATCCGGTCACTAACCAAGGAAGTTTGGGATCCTCAGGACTCTAGGATCCAATTGCCCTAGTCACTACTGCAGAACTCTTCGCTATGATGAGGAAAATGACGCAACAGGTAACCCAAGAGCAGCAGGAGAATAGAGCTCTTCTCAAAGAAGTGGAAAGGATGAAGGCGGAATTTCAGAAATCCTAGGAAACAACGCCCACAGTTGTGCAACGAAGGATCCTGGAGTTCAGTAATGTGGGATCCTTAGAAAATCGTCAGAAGAACATGATTCCTACCACTATGGCGTCACCCTGGGGGGCAACTATGGAATACTGAGCATCCATGATTAATGATCTCAATGAGCCTATCAACAATCCTAGAAACCTTGATTCTAGTAACTTCTTAAGCAAGAATACTATTCATACTAACTGTACTAACGTCAATGCAGGAATAAACTCAAACATGGCCAGGGAACTCCAACAACTAACACAAATGATCTTCAGTGTACCAGGAGTGATCCAACCAATACTAGAAGCATCTCCTACAAGCCACAAGATCTCGAGATTTGCTCTTGTGATAGCCGATACTGAAGTTCCTAAGCGCTTCCAAACTCCCAGTATGAAGCTATATGATGGAACCATAGATCCTGAAGAGCATATAGCCAAATACAGAGAAAGGATGGAGATCTTTCCCATCCCAAGACACTTGAAGGAAGCTTGCCTATACAAAGGCTTTGGTTCGACCCTTACAGGATCAGACCTCAACTGGCTGCTAAACGTTCCCCCATACTCTATTACTTCTTTTGCACACTTAGTTAATATATTTAATAACCAGTTTTCTTGCAGCAGAACCTTTGAAAAGATCCCTAGTGATCTCTATCTGGTGGTTCAGGATCCTATGGAAAAACTTAGGGACTTTGTTAACAGGTTTGGCAGGGAGGCTCTGAGCATCCCCAACATCGACATGGCCACTGCTGCAGAAGCCTTTAAAAAACAAAATTGCAAATTTGGTCCTTATGGTTTGTAAAAAACTTTGGATAGGGTCCAAAAAGGTTTCAACTTGCATGGAAGGCCGAAAATCAAAACGTTTCTGTGGTTTTGGCCCTAAAATTAGAAGATTCTTGTGGTTTTGGTCCTTCGAACACATGAAATGATGGTTTTTCCATTTTAATTTATTTTTTGTATATTTTTGTATTTATTTTAATACTTATTTATTTTAGAAAATAAAAAATAACATCCCATCTCCTCTCCCTCTCTCTCTCTCTCATACACACACAAATATATACGACTTTTTCTCCCAACACAATACTCATATCTTCTCAATCTCATCTTCTTCATAACCACGGTCATCTATAAATCGTCTTCCTCAACCACCCAATCGACATTTCATAATCACCCACAGATCAAGCTACCTTTGACTACATCCTTCACAAGGTCCGAGGTCATTAATAGAAACTTAATCTCCATGATTTCTCCATCAACAACCCCAATGATACCATCATTGACCCTCTGTATGAGTTCCTACAACATTGGAGTAAACCCAGATCCAGGAATGACTTATTGTTGGATAAGGTGTCTAAGTCCATAACTTATTTGGTACATACTTGACCCGACCCGGCATGGTCCATTTGGGTTGCACTTCACTCAAACGATTTATGGATAATTTTATGAGAATTGTATACTTACGATTTATTAATATATTATAAGTTATAATATATTAATATGAAATCATGTTATTTAATTAGTTTTTTATGAATTAATTTAGAGATTAAAAGGAAGACTAATTAAATTGTGGGCTATTGTTTTATATGGTGTGGGCTAATACTCATTAGTTAATAGGCTAGGCTTATATGGAAGTCCATGGATGATCCATGGAGCTTTTAACCCATGGATCCTTTGAAAAGGAAAGGTCATGGGTTATTAGGGTTTCACCCTAATCATCTACACTATATAAGCATGCTTATGTTGCATGAAATAGCCACTAGGGTCACTAGCTGTGTGAGACTTAGTGTATGGCCAATTTTATAAGTGTGTATACACTCTCTCAAAGTTTTCCAAGAGTTTGTGGTGATTTGTGATTCCATTTGTGGCATTCACACTATTGTTGCTTGGCCCTCAAACTCCTTAAGAATCAAACTCATCAAAAAGGTATGTAATCTCATCTAATTCTTTTATGTTTAAAAGTACCCTATGCCATGTTAGATAGGTTATGAACCTTGGAAAATTATTATTTTGCATGTATTTAGACAAACATAGATCCAGGGTTTATTAGGGTTGCATGCACACTTAGGAAGTGTTAGATTGCTCAAAACCCAACAGTGGTATCAGAGCCTAGGCTTGTTTTCTTGAATACTTGATGCAAATTGCTGAAAAATGTCGAAAAACTGCATTCTGCACAGCAGACTCACCGAGTCCATTCATGGTACTCGCCGAGTCCATGTGTATATTCATCCAACTCGCCGAGTCAGTTCATGCACTCGACGAGTTGGCAGGCCTGAGTGCAGATTTTCGAGTTTTGGTGCTGGAATTGGTCTAGAATCATTACCTTAAACTATTTTGGACACATAAAACCTATTTTTGATGTGGTAATGATGATGGTGGACCAATTTCAAAGTTATAATCAAAATTTCAAGTTTATATGTGTTCATATGATTCTTGAAATTGTTGATGTGGATGTTCATGTTCATATGAGTTTTGTTAGAGCATAGGAATTATTTGTAAATTGTTTGTTAGTTAATTCTTGATCTTAATGTGTTTTAATGGAATTCTTAATTTGTCCTCAAGTTATGGAATTCCAAGAGGTTTTCTTTTAAATGTTTTTTAAGAAGTTGTAGGTTACATTTTCTTGAAGAGTTTTTCCCATAAATGTTTTATGGACTCCATAACTTGTCCTCAAGTTATGGATTTCCAAGAGACTCTTCATTAAAAGCTTTAAAACACTTAAATAAAACTCATAAGTTATGAATATCCAAAAGTTTATGAATTGTTCAAAACTTGCCCTCAAGTTTTGGAATTTGTAAAGTCTCACACAAACTTAATTCCATACCTTAGAAGTTTTAAAAGTTAAAATTCTACCCTTATACTATTATAAGATTAATGGTTAATTATTATATATATGTATAAGAACAAGTCGTTTTACCGTTAGTAGGCCTCATTCACGAAGCCGGTCTATAAGGTGGGTATAAGGTTGTTGCCTATAAAATGGCAACTTAATGGGTGTCCACTCTCACCCACCGCATGCTTGACTGGTGGATGGTCGTTAGCCGAACGGGTAGGACAATGACTTGAAATTCTCATTAAAAGTATAATGATTATTATAAAGTAACTAAATGTTTTATTTAATTCCCAATCTTAGTTACTTTAGGAAAAATGTGAATTTGGTGCTAGCCCATGGAATTCACACTTTGTACCTTACCAAGTCGTTGGTGGAGCGTGTGTGGTTAACCGGCACACTAACTTGGACTAGTAAGGATCACGAAGGGTGACTTAATGTTTGTCATAGATCAATGGAGCGTGTGTGGTTAACCAGCACATTGATTAGGTGTAATATTAAGGGTACCAAGTGAATTGGTATGGTTATTCACACCTTGTTTTGTGATCCTCGGCATCCCAGTCACAAAATTTGAGAGGGCACACTCGAGATTGAAACATGCCATTGAAAAGTTCAATGAATCTTAAAAGATCTAGGAATTTCAAATCCAATTAAAACCTAATAAATTATTTCGTTTTTCATGGTGGAAATTGGTGAATCGTCATTCGCCTACCTTCAAATATTTTATAGCTTGGATTACGACATCCCTCTTCCAAGTTATAAAATATTGTGTTGGGTCCTAGCCTTAATATTTCATATTGGGTGTTATATTAAGGATTTTGAATCAAAGAACTTGATTTTCTCCCATTATAGATGTCTGGTTCAGACAACTATGATCTTCCCAAATCTCTTGAAGATGGTGTCCCTCAACATCATGCTTCACTTCCTCCACCTCCTCCAATTATTCTCCCTCACCCACAAGTTCTTGAAAAGTTTAAAGTCACTCAATCCATATTGGCAAGCATAGTCTATGTGTGCTCACATCTTGGAGATAAAGTCACATATTGACAAGTCGGGAGAGTTGGGTGTCAAAGTCTCGTGAAAGTTGGATGTTCAATCACTTTCTTAGTAACATAGTGAGTCTCTTTGGGACTACTATGAGACAGACTATGACATGACCCTTAATGATCTTATCTATTTTCTTGGTGTTGCGGAATCAACAATGATTTGGAACACTAGTAAAGCAAATTTTATTAGAAGATCAACTTCCCAAACCTTAAATGGACAATGACAATGGTAGCATTGGATATCTAGAAAAGGATTTCTCTTCCCAATGGAAAGGGATCGGCCATAGTCAACTCGGTTGACCAAATGGTAAAGAGAAAGGCTAAGTCTGAGATAGTCTCATGTGCCATTACCAAAGGGTCCATGTGTTTTGTTGCCAAAGGAAGGGGCATTGGTTGCGAAGCTGCCCTATTCACCTGAAAGGTCATAAGGTTGATCAAGTCAAGAGGTTTGACTCTACTTCGGGTAAAGTCCACTGTTTAACCCTATTAATTTCCTATTTGGAGATTCTTATTACATAATGTGAATGGGTCACATGCTGATGTTTTAAGAATCAAAGAAAAGATAGGAAGCTTAAAGTAAGTATATGTTGATTCTGATTGCGAAGGTGGGTTTCGATCGCATGGTTCGGTAATCAGAATTTTGAGTTGTTGCTTAAGAGTTATAATATATTGCTTATGAATAGATAACAACAAGGTTTTCATGTGGATTGTAAGGATAAGTTTTTCTGCAAAGTTTTAAAATAAAGGAAAAAAAGGGTTTTAATTTTATTTATTTTAAAAATATCCTTACAATGGCATCTATGGAAAATTGTTGCTTATATGTTTCTAGTAATAGCAATATTGGAAAGTGGATTTGATTCCTTCACTTGTGGTAGTGTCTGAATTTACCGAATGAAGAAAGATTTTTCATCACCTAAGTTTCAATTGGAGAGAAACTTGGAATCATACAAGTTGTATTGTATGATGAATGAGAATTTTCATCTTTGAAAATTAAGACTAATTCTTTGATCACATGTATATGTGAGTCAACTGAACGACTAAGGAATTAGGTACACTGGGTGTGCGCTAGTCAATGTCCACCACAAAGATTGATTTGTCATGATTTACTAAAGATTAGTAAATATGATTATACATATGAGGTTAAGTATAATTCTGTAACATTGGAAAGGTTACAATGTATGACAAAACGAATGAGAAGAATCAAATTAGGCAGAAAGATAAAAGTTTCTAAAATCTGAAAGGATGGGAGAGTACTTTAGTATCATATTTCATGATCATCTTAATGATTATGAAACCATATCACAAATTCATACTCTAAGGACGTCTTAGTGCATTGTTATGGCTAAGAAGAGAGGTCATGAATTGTTGGATTGGTTAAAATCAAGAAGATGAGTCATACTTCGTTCCAAAACAATTCTTAGAGTCATACTCCAAGATTGTAACTTTAAGTGACATAAAGGAAGATTTATTAACACTAGTCAAATGTAAGAGTAAAATGTTTTCTACTCTTGTACATTTGAGATTGGTAAGTTGTGATGTCTTGGATGAGACAAAGACCAACTAAGACCAATTGTGTGAAGTGTTAGTCTTGATAAGAATCCGCACTATCCCTTGAATATTTGTTTTGTATAGGAATGGTTCTTGACTGGGGAAACTTATATGTCAAGGGGACAGTGGGAGCCTTAAAGATCTTGAAAGAGTTACAAGATTTAATCAAGAGTAAAACCTGTAATTTATCACTAGCACACGACTTAAGGTTTGCAACCTATCGTGTTGACATAGTTCTTATTTCTGTACCTACTTCAAATAAGTTGAATTTGCATGTAAGCTATCAGAGTTCAACTTGGAAGCATTGGTGGGCCTTGTGCTACCAAGGTGACAAGAAACTAAGATTGAACAAGTTTAATCCATGTAAGGCTGAATTTGTCACTAACCTTATCTTGTGATTATGGTTTTTACAAATTCACATGGATAGGAACTCATACACTATAAAATCTAAGTGTCATAAGGTTTCTCTCCGATTCATGAAAATGATGGTGAGGAAACGCTTTCACTAAGTAGATTTTACATAGATATCAATTGTGTTATTTGCATTTTCAAAAGTCGTTAGTGGAACGTGTGTTGTTTACCGGCACACTAACATGGACTTGTGAGAAATGGCAACGGTCTAAACAATTAAGACTATGATTACGGTATCCCTTTTCATAGTTCTGAAAATTGTTTAGACACACATGTGAGCTATCTAAGAAAGGGTGTATGAATCTAAATTTCAGAAGTCCAGCAGATTTCTGGAAATATGTCAGAACTAGTGGGAGCATAAGTGTTATGCTGATAATCATCATGTTAGTGGGAACATGATTATTACGTTTAGTGTTGCAAGTTAGCAATGTTAATTATAGAAAACAAAGTTTCAATTCGTGAAGTTGCAGGGATTGAAAAGTTGTTTTTGCTATAATTAAGGGAGAGGAAATTATACTTCGTTTCAATTCTAAAGCTTAGATTCAGATTTGAATCATCTTTAGTCAAGGACATATATATGAATTTTATGTCCGAATGGTTCAACTTAAGGAAATTCTATATATATATTGCGTTCTCAAAATTAAATTATTACTACGGCATCCCTCTTCATAGTTAAATTTTGAAAACATGGCAAATAAAAAAATATTGTAGCAAAAGACTGGTCTAGTATCAGGTCTTTATGTGACACTTCATGAATCGTGTCTCATATGCTTCGGATATAGGATCGACTTCATGTGCTATAATATTCATCTTTTCTAAATTTTCCAAATGCTTAAGGCATTGAGAAGGGAAAAGTCTAGAATTGGATATGACTAAAGTGATTAAGCAATTGTCGAGGACAATCTGAGGTTCGCCAAAGATTGGTTGCTCAGGGACATTTGGAAGTATAGTGTTAATTTTGGCAGGACCATATTGACATTTTCTGAAAAGAGGCAACTCTTGTTCAGAAGTGATAGTCAAAATGGGACTATGGAAATGTCTCCATACGTGGAAGTGATTCAATCTGTGTAAGATTAGAAAACCTTAATGCAAGAAGGATGTTCAAAGCAATGTACTTTGAATATGAGACTTCCGTTCCATAGAGGTTGACCTTCTTTGGAATACTCTGTAATGACTGGTGACAAGGTTTTGGTGACTCTGTGCATAATCATTACAAGAGGAACAATGCATAAAAGTTTAAAATCTAACAGATTTTTTGGTAAATGATAGGAATCGGGGATTCTCACATTTACAATAAGGATTTGGGATTGTGAAATGAGTATCATTGGAATCATGTTCAATTGATCTACATCACAATGTAAGGATCATAGACAAACATAGTGTGCATACTTGGAGTATGGCATAACTATTGTTTAGAAAAAACAAAGTGTACATGCTAGGAGCATGGGACGACTGTTGTTTTTTTATTCAAGTCTTAAGTTGATTATTTGAAACATTATACAATGAATAATGTGTAATCAATATGGTGATAAATAAAAGGTGGTTTTATTTATATTCAAAAGGGTTCTGAGACCATATTGGATTCAATTATTATTGTGTTTCACTTTGCATGTTTTGACTTCCAAAATAGCTAGGTTATTCTTTCCGAATGACTAAGTTATTTAAACACTCCACAGTCGTTCATATGTTGGAAGTAGGTATGAATCAAGACTGTCATGAATCGAGTTTGTAGATGGATAAATGGGTTTAGTCATAGCAATGGTTGCTACAACATTCATGAGTGCTTATAAGTTATGAGTATTGGAATAAACCCACGCTCACTTGTATCACTTCATGGAATTTATCTCGAGTGATCGTGAGACGGTAATATCATGTAAATCTTCAAACCTAGAGATATGAGTTGTTACCTATGATTTGGTTGTGCATTGATTGCACGTAAACGCATCAGTAACTTGATGCTATAAAACGTGCCTTTGTGTACAATTCAACAAGTACTACAATAAGCATATGAGTCGAAGTTTATCTGTTCCTTCTAGAAATAGAAGCGATATTTGGGCCCCTCGATGATTTGGTTGTGACCTATGTACCGGCCGGTCAGAACTAAATTGATGTGTTCAATTAAGTTCTTTGTCAAACAAATCGAAAATCGGGAAACAAACTGCTGGACAATAAGTACGACGTTGTTCCATGTATTTTTCCGGTTGATATCATGAGAACAGAGGATTGGATGATCACTTATCTAAAATGGCGCTTCATAGTTCAACAGAGTTTTCGAGAGCTACGATTGCTGGTTGGTTCCTGAAGTAACATATGCAAATATAGTTATTAGACTTATCCAAGTGGGAGTCTGTTGGATAAGGTGTCTAAGTCCATAACTTATTTGGTACATACTTGACCCGACCCGGCATGGTCCATTTGGGTTGCACTTCACCCAAATGATTTATGGATAATTTTATGAGAATTGTATACTTACGATTTATTAATATATTATAAGTTATAATATATTAATATGAAATCATGTTATTTAATTAGTTTTTTATGAATTAATTTAGAGATTAAAAGGAAGACTAATTAAATTGTGGGCTATTGTTTTATATGGTGTGGGCTAATACTAATTAGTTAATGGGCTAGGCTTATATGGAAGTCTATGGATGATCCATGGAGCTTTTAACCCACGGATCCTTGGAAAAGGAAAGGTCATGGGTTATTAGGGTTTCACCCTAATCATGTACACTATATAAGCATGCTTATGTTGCATGAAATAGCCACTTGGGTCACTAGTTGTGTGAGACTTAGTGTGTGGCCGATTTTATAAGTGTGTATGCACTCTCTCAAAGTTTTCCAAGAGTTTGTGGTGATTTCTGATTCCATTTGAGGCATTCACACTATTGGTGCTTGGCCCTCAAACTCCTTAAGAATCAAACTCATCAAAAAGGTATGTAATCTCATCTAATTCTTTTATGTTTAAAAGTACCCCATGCCATGTTAGATAGGTTATGAACCTTGGAAAATTATTATTTTGCATGTATTTAGACAAACATAGCTCCAAGGTTTATTAGGGTTGCATGCACACTTAGGAAGTGTTAGATTGCTCAAAACCCAACACTTATCACCTGTACATTCATGCTTAATTAATGAGTTCCTAATTCCACTAACCTACGTGTACCAAATCAAAGAGATATGTTTTGAGTTTGCGTTTCAGATTCCTGTTCATTGCCTCCATCGTCGACAATAATCACCAGTGTTGTGTACTACTAAACTGTTGGCTGCTTCCCCTAGGGCCACTATATCATCTCTGATTGGCTTCCTTTCCAATAATATTCTCCGGTTCACCTTTCCATCAACCTATCGTCGGCATTCCCTTTGCTCAACCTCATGATGATCAATCCAAAAAAGATCAATTTTAGGAAATCGAACTGATTAGCAACTAAGGAGTAGTGATGCGGAAGTGGTGTTAGCCCTTTCTTAATCTCGTCGTCTTCGTCGGTTTGTTATCTTTATCACACACACAGACATACACAATGTGTGTGTGAGCTCCATCCTATTGTTCAATCACACATTAAACCCAAGATTGATGCTTATGACTTTTTTTTATCAACTATTTCTCTTCCTATTTCTTGATGACAATGGTGAATGGGTGGGAGTCATCGGAGGTGTCGAAGGTGAGTTAGAAGAATGATGAAACGAAAGAGATAGAAGGGGGAGAGAGAAAATGAAAGGTACGTTAGATGTGTTGGGTGAGATATATAATCCTTTATATTTTATGATTATTTTAAAATTAAAATACTGTTAAAGTAGTTATAGAAAATATAAAATGGAAATTAAAAGTCATAACAATCTTTTTAGGTTTTTTAGGACCAAATTCACAAAAAAAATTCCTGGTTTTAGACGTTCTATGCAAGTTGGAAAGTTTTTGGACCCCATCCAAAGTTTTTTACAAACCACAAGACCAAATTTACAGTTTTGTGCCTTTAAAATGGGGCTAAGAAAGGATTCACCCTTCTATGAAGACCTCGTGATGACCCCATGCAAAAGATTGGATAAGGTCAGGTGCCAGGCTTTGAGGTTCATAAGGCTTGAAGATGTCACAACTAGGAATTCTAATGCTTTTGTAAACATTAACAATGATGTCATTTGTGATGGGTTTTAGGTAAAACAAATAAACTAGAAAACAATTCCTAAGTTCACATGCAACCTACTTTGGATCTATGTTTTATCTATTGAACATACAACTTTGAATTGCAAAACAAGAACCCTAGAGGAGAGAGGCTATAATCGAAATTTACAAACTAGGGTTTAGTAATTACATACCTTTCAATTGTTATAGTAAACAATTGATAATTCCCTTGATCTTGATCTTGATCTTCTTGGAAGCTTAGCACCACAAGTGTAATGCCTCTAATGGAATCACACCCAAACTAGCAAGAAGGAAAGTAGAAGAGAGAGGGGAGAGGGAGTATGCAAAATTTCAGCCCTTAGGGTTTCATCCAAAGAAAGAGTGACCAAAATGTGAACCAGGAGGCTCCTTATATAGTTGAGGGATCTAGGGTTTAGGAAAAACCCTAATGCTCCTTGCTTAGGGCCTAAGCAACCCCAAGGGCCTTATCCAAGCCCCCTTGGACGAAATCCTTAGGTTTTCCCCTATAGATTTCGTCCACCTCCTTCCAAGGAGGTTCTGGAGCCTTCCACTCAACTATCTGATAATTGCAAACTAGTCCCTGCACCTTATAATTAATTCTTTTAACCCCGAAATTAATTCTAATTAATTTCTGGCTAGCAATTAATTAAACAAAATAATTTCTTATTAATATATTAATCTTTTAACATATTAATAAATTAATTCATATTAATTTATTAATCTTATAATAAATTAATATCTCTCCTTTTATAATTTCTTTGTCTGGTTGCTAGGTTTGAGGGCAACCCAAAAGGACTGTGCTGCAATCAATTCAAGTACATACCAATTATAGTTATGGGCTTAAACACCTAATCCAACAATTTGTGACTAAAACTTGAAAACATGCATGATGTTTATTTAATGACAACAAAATTCCATCAAACACACTATGCGAACACTTTAAATGGTCAACAAAAGATTGGAAACCCTAAAAATCTCGGTTTAAGTCCATTATGGACTTGGATTTCCTTATTGGGCCTAATGGACCAATAAGCTTCCAATTTGACTATTTTGGACTTAGGACCCTTAAATGGGCCCTAATTGGACCCACTTTCATGAAACTTAACATTTTGGACCATAATGGATCCAAAATAAATTGATTTACCTTAATAGGCTTTATTGGGCCATAACTAACTTAATTAGCATTAATGGGCCATGAAACCCATTCTTTCATTCTAATTGGGCCGTAAACACCCCTAAGGGCCCAATGGGCCAAAATATTTTTCTTGGACCTCAAAATTTCGATCCAAGGTAAGAAGTGGGCCAAATTAATCTATTTCTTTCCTTGTAGCCCAAATATCGGCCCAAGTTAAAAAAAAAAAGAATGAAAGATTTATCCATGCCACCTTATTTTTACAAAAAGGATAACCAAACATTATACTCAACACATATCCATGCAACTATCACTTCACTTCTTTCTCTCCTCTCTCCTCTCTTATTCTCGGCCGAAGGAGGAAACACACACACACACTTCACTTGAATTATCTCTCAAACACTCACAACAACAACTCATCATTCCTCTCAAAAATTTCGAGATCTTGGGCATTTTCAAGAAGGTTCTTCCATCAAAATCATCATCTTTGGTAAGTTGTTGCTTAAATCCATGGCTTAGCTTCTTGATAATTTCAAAAATCTCCTCTTAACTCATACAAAATTCGTGATCTTGCTTCTTAGAACCCATCTATGCCAAAGATCTCTTAAAGGAGCTTGTTAGGGCCAAAAACAACATCATCTTCTTCCATTTCTTCCTCAAAACCGAACCAACAAACCTCAAGGTGACTTCACACCCCCTTGTTTTGGGTTTTTTCTTGTTTTTGGGGGGGGGGGGGAGAATACAAGTGTTATGTGTTGATCTATGTGTGTTTGCATGTATTATGTGATTTCTTTGGTTTCTCGGTAGTGATAATATGTTAATACTTGAGATATTTCAAGATCTATAGCACAAGGGGTGAAAGAATCATAAACAAAAACATAATAAACAACATGCATCATAGATCTAAGGGTCCTTATGTTTAATAAGTGAAAAACAAAGCCGAAGATCTTTACAAGTGTCATTTTGCAAAAATAACAAAGATTGGGTGAAAATTGATAATTTTCGGTCTTATGAGGGTTACAAGGTATTTATTTATATAAAAGCTGATTCTTATGAAAAAAAAATACTTTTAAAAGGGTCAAAAACATAAATTTTAGCTTAATGGGCTTAAATTTGGGTCTCACGAGTTTTGGGCACAAAGTTGCGAAAAATGAAGAATTTGAGAGGCTGAAATGGAAAACTTAACAAACTATGAGTCTAAAACGTAAATAAACTATTTCAATGGTTGAAAATAACTTTGATGCTAAAATTGGACTAAATATGAATAGCTTTTGATTTTGGGGTCAAAATTGTAAAACTTACGGAATATGAGCCAAATATGTAAACTTTTTACAAATAAGGCTGGAAATGACAAATACACTAGTTTTGGGTTGAAATTATTATTTAAATAAAGTTTGGGTAAAAAATGTCAAGAAAAATGGTTTAAGGACGAAAAATATCAATTTTCATAAAAAGTGACTAAAAGTACCATCTAAGTAATCATGAGAAATCATATTCATTCGTGGTGATGATACAATAATACAAAATCTATCATACTATTTGTATCGGAAAACATCGGGTTTTCGGGGGAACAACATTACTCACTCCTACACTCAACAACTATAATACAATAATCAATTTAGAATGACAATCACTTTTACTTGTTTGAAATCACATACACATGGACTTATGGGATCATCACATGTTTTTTGCAAACAGTTTTTGTACAGAAAATATCGGATTTTCTGGGTTTTACAAACAATACAAACAAATTTTATATCAAACATGCTTATGAACACACCAACATTATATTTGTTGACATTTTCAAAACAACTTGTATTCTCAGGTAACAGATAAGCTGAAGAAAATTACCAAGTGTGTTAGGAAGTTATGTTTTGTGACTCTCAAACAAGTTATGCTATGGATATGTAATATTTAAACAATGTACTTGATGTGAACAATGACAGTTGTACTATGTAATGTCTGTGATGTATGTGTTTGTTCATGCATATTCATTGTGATGATATTCAAGTGATAGTCACACGAGCCCTCAGACGTTTCCGCCGTCTGGTTCGGGCGTGTGACACAAGAGGGATCAGAAGAGAAGCAACCCTACCGATCAATATGAGAATCCTAACAGAAAAGCCAAATCCTCGACTCAAGGAACCTATAAATCGAAGCCCTATTCCAAACTGGATCATCACAGGGTTAAGGCTCTTGAAGATGGAGGAGAAGAGGAAGAGCTTCCTAAAATCACTGACTATTGTTTTTCTGTGGATGTTTCGGGTGTAATTCATGCTATGGAGGATGTTGGAGATAAAGCAAGACGGCCAAAGAGAGACGAAAAATCCACTGCTTAGAAAGACAAGTCCAAATGTGTGCTTACCACGAAGACTTTGGCCACATGACGGAGGACTGCATAGCCCTACGAAAAAAATCAGCTACCTCCTTAGTAAATGGCACCTCAAATAGATCCTCAGGAGAAAAAAGACAAAAATCCAAGGAGAGTAGCCAGGATGATCACAGGATCCTAGAGAAACTAGGATGTCCACCCTCTGACGCTAAGATAATTAACGTTATCTCAGGCGGATATAACATCTATGGTACCTCTTATTCTCAAGCTAAAAGACACGCCAAGGTCTCTAAAACAGTAAAGGAGGATAGACCACGGAAGAATACCATGATTAGCAGTGAAAAAGAAATCACATTTGACGAGACAAACATGGAAGGAATTCAGGATCCTCACCATGACGGACTCACGATAACATTATACATGGCCAACCATTTCGTACTCCTAGACGTGCTGTAAAGAATGAACATCCTAGAATCAGAGATAGTCAGGAGATCCTCAGTCCTCGTAGGATTTAGCAGGGAAACAAAACACACAATTGGATAAATAAAGCTACCAATATACATAGAAGGGTTAAACTCTATACAAAACTTCTACCTTATTGACACATTGTCTTCTTATAATGTGATACTAGGTTGACCACGAATCCATGATATGAAAGCGGTTCCATCAACATACGATCGGTGTGTGCATTTTCCCACTCCATGGGGAACAGTGAAAATCATGGGGGATCAACAAGAATCAAAACAATGTTACAAAACCTCCATGAAATCTACGACAAAACCCCAACAATCATAGCAATTAAGGTTGTGGGCACGACATGTTCTAGAGACAAAGGAACAAGAAGTAAAGGAAGTTCCCCTGTGAATCAAGGTTCCTAAAGCAACAGTCCTCATAGGATCCTCAATGCCTTAGCAGATCAAGCAGGATCTATTAGATTTCTTAAGAACCAGAAGCAAGACATTCGCATGAAAACACGAAGATATGACAGGTATAGACAAGAGTATTAATACTCCTAAACTTAATATTGATCCTTCTTTCAGACCGATACACCAAAAGAGAAGGAAGTTTGAACCTAAAAGGAATCAAATCATCCAAGAGGAAGTAGAGAAGCTCCTCAAAACAAGGATGATCAAGGAAGTAAAGTTCCCGAGATGGCTAGCTAACATGGTTGTCGTACAAAAGAAAAAAGAAAATGGCGAGTGTGTGTAGATTACATGGATCTTAACAAGGCTTGTCCTAAGGATCCCTTCCTTCTACTGCATAATGACTCTATGATAGATGC
This sequence comes from Lactuca serriola, assembly GCF_051521515.1. Classification (NCBI taxonomy): domain Eukaryota; kingdom Viridiplantae; phylum Streptophyta; class Magnoliopsida; order Asterales; family Asteraceae; genus Lactuca; species Lactuca serriola. The sequence goes on from NC_136410.1 coordinate 266,402,200, forward strand.
GATGGCTGGCCAGAAACTCTTGACTTTCATGGATGCTTCAGCAAAATTCCAACAAATCCAAATGGTAGCATCAAACCAGGAAGATACTACATTCATAACACCAATAGTTATATATTGTTACACCGCAATGCCTTTTGGTCTTAAAAACGCAGGTGTGACATATCAAAGGTTGGTGAATCGGATGTTCAAAGACAAGCTGGGGCACACCAAGGAAGTTTATATTGTCGACATGGTAGTGAAGTCAATGAAAGTTGAAGATCGCCTCAGAGACCTTAAGGAAGCATTTGACATCCTAGATGAGTATAATATGAAGTTGAACCCACCTAAATGTCACTTTAGAATGAAGTCGGGCAAGTTCCTTAGATACATGGTAATCAAACGAGGGATAGAAGCAAGCCCACAACAGATCAAAGCAATCATGGAATTAGGAGCCCCATCTTCAACTAAATACGCCCAAAGGCTAACCGGAAGAGTAGCAGCACTCAAGAGGTTCATTTCAAGATCCTGAGAAAGGTGCAAGTCCTTTTATGATATCTTGAAAATGAACAAGAAATTCGAGTGGAAGGAGGAGCACGAGAAAGCCTTCCAGGAACTCAAAAAATATCTAAGCTCTGCTCTACTACTAGTGAAACCTATAGATGGAGAACCACTTATTCTATACCTCTTAGTATCCTCAAATGACGTAAGTGCCACTCTGGTCAAGGATCTTAACGGGGATCAACATCCTATCTACTATGTAAGTAAGAGTCTCCAGGATCCTGAAACCAGAGACTCTCACTTTGAAAAATTAATTATTGCCTTAGTAACTACTTCTACCAATTAAGACACTATTTCAAAACACACACTATACATGTGAAAACTAACTATCCTATCAAGAATGTCATGAGAAAAATATAAATGTCAGGAAGGATGACAAAATGGTTGGTGAAGTTAACTACATTTGACATCAGATACGAACCAAAATCCACCATAAAATCACAAGCATTAGCATACTTTGTGGCTGACTTTAGTGAGGATCTACAAAACGAAGTAAAAATGGAAGCCAAGCAACTCCTAGAAGATGAATACCTGGGAAAATGGACATTTTTCATAGATGGAGCTTCAAATCAGAAAGGATCAGGCCTAGGAATCATACTAAAGTTGCCACAGGGGACATCATACCCTAGGCAGTTAGTTGTGAATTCAACACTACCAACAACGAAGCACTCATCATTGGACTACAATTATCCTCTGATTTCGAAAACTTTAGCCTAACCCGAATTCCCAGAGAGGAAAACACAGAAGCATATGCATGAGCCAATTTATGATCATCCCTTAGAATTCCAACATATATGAAGATTCCTATAACCCTCATAAAAACCCCAGCAATAGAAGCCCTCTCTGACAAATCAGAAGATCTTAAACATCCGACAAGTGTAGCAGCTATAGAAGATCCTGACCCTAGGATCCTTTCTCAAGGGGATCCCGACGAACAGGGCCCTCAAAGAAGTTCATGATCATGGACTCAACCCATCGTGGAGTATCTCCAAAATGGCACAATCCTGACAGAAGAGAAAAGCGAAAGAACATTTAGAACGAGAATCTCAACATTCATGTTAATCCGAGGTCAACTCTACAAAAAAAATCTATTGCAGGTGTATACCTATGACGCTTGGAGGATCCCGAAGCTACAAAAGTCTTAAAGTATATACATCAAGTAGATTGTGGCAATTACACCTGGGGCAGATCCTTATTCTCCAAAATACTAAGAACGGGATACTGTAACGCCTGTAGATCCGGGCTAGTCAATTTAGAGACAATAAGAATCAAAAATGAGGTTTTGATGAAATATTATTTAGAAAAATTAATCTTGACCAAGTTGTATCATATGTTACAAGTGTTCCGTACATATAAAGAACGGCAAAATCTGAGTTATGACGAATAAGTTATGGCCCGTCGAAGATTCGCAGCAAAATCGGCACGACACCAGGAAACGTAAAAAGTGAACTTATGATAGAGGACTTTTGGCCTTATTAATCTCAACGAAAGTCGTAGAATATGTTAAACCAAGATCGTCCATAAAAAGAAGGCCCAAATCTGACTTCGTATGAGGAAGTTATGAATTTTCTAAAATTCGGCTTACTAATGCACGACCCGAAACTTGAATTTTAGATCGGGTGGTTTTTGGCCTATGCGACCTAAATGAGAATTTAAGATCTCATTAATAGGAACTCAACGGTAAAAATACAGATGAAAATGGAGTCCGTATGTAGAAGTTATGAATCTTACGCGGAAATTTAATAGTATAATCTCCTCGTACTGTTAAATTTAAGATCGGTCGAGAACTAGTCGACGGAGTCAAAATGAAAGTTGTAGATGTTATTTTTACCTACACATGGATATAAAAACATCGAAAACGGAGATTGTATGCGAAAGTTATGAATTTTTGAAAATCGGTTTATTTCCACCCTATGTGCGATGCCACGTGTCAACACCAGGCGCAGACTTTGAGCCCAAGTTGGCTCACGACGTGAACAACATAAAACTCATGATGTGTGTGACCCTCCAGTCCCCTATAAATAAGAGGTGAAGCCCTCTTCATTCCTCACACCTCCTATCACTTCCCTCTCTCTCTAGAACCTCTCTCTAGCCCCGAAACCCCCCGAAAAGCCTAGGGAACCTCCCTAGCACGAAGTAGAAGCCCTGAAGCGCCCAACGGCTCCGAGAAAAGAGCCTTTCGGCTCGGGAATGCTGCTCCAGCAGAGCCCAGTTTTGAGAAAAACTTGTTGTAGGTGAGCTACACCTAACCTGTCTTTAGTATAGCTTGTGTTTCAATATAGTAATATTATTAGGACCTTATAATAAATATTTGGGCCATTATTATGAGTCATATAAGTGTCATTATAATATCTTTTTAACCACTCGTGGTACAGGGAATCTGGTTTGGAGGTCTGCTTGGGTTGCTGGATTCAGAAGTACTATATGCCAAAATGATCCTGCCATCGGTGTTCCATGTCTAGCCCCTGTCTGTACATAGTGGGTGAAGAGTATTGTTTAATACGTATATAATTGTAACAATAGCTAGACTATTAATTAGTCTTGTCAAACATTAGACTAAACTCTAGTGGTAATGATACTAGGTTTTGTTCGAGTGAAATTGTTTTAACAGTAACGAAGTGTTGTCCGAGTGCCGAGTCACCACCTTATCAAGGGAGTGAATAGTTACTTTCAGCTTGCACATAGATATGAAGTATTTTATATAAATTACGTGCTATGTGTGCATATTATCTGTATACTTGTTATCTACATTGGATGAACGATTTTATACATTTTTTAAATGATTTAAACTGTATATGTATTTTATATCTACGAATATGTTGGGTAAAACATGGTAGATGAACAAGGAGGGATGAAAGAGGATATAAGTAAACATTAGCAACTATGAGACTTAGTGCCTAGACCCTGGCGATTATGAGACTTAGTTCCTAAGCCCTGGCGACTACGCGACGTTGTGCCTGTTGTATAAACCCTGGCGACTATGAGACTTAGTGCCTAAACCCTGGCGACTATGCGACGTAGTGCCTGTTATATAAACCCTGGCGACTATGAGACTTAGTGCCTAAACCCTGGTGACTATGCGACTTAGTGCCTGTTGAGTAAAGCCTGTCTATGATAGATTTCGTGTAGATTCCATAGGATGATCCTTAGGAATGAATGAATGAATGAGGAATAGATGATTCTTAGGGTAGATCCTTAAGAGTAAAGAAGATAATAAGGATGGGTAATTGGGTTAATTGTTCGATGATTAAACATAATAATTATATTATTGTGGGCTGAAACCCTATGTACTCACCAGGTTTCCCAACCTAACCCACTAAGTTTATTTATATCACAGGTGTTGATATGAAGTCACATTACATTGAGAGATTAAGGAGATATAAATCACTAGTGATAATGAATGTAAGTTCTATTTATGCTTATGTTACTGTATTGACGATGACATCCCAAATGCTTTTAAATGAATAAAAATACTTTTATTTGGAAATGCTTTGATAAAGTATTTATCATGTTTTACTGGGAACAAATTATGTAACATTTTTATTAAAAGAGGTACTCTGATTTTTATAAAGCATAAACAAAATCTGTCTTTTCTAGCCGTGAAAATAGGGATGTCACAGTTCGTATCAGAGCATTAGTTTAAGCGAACTAGGAATTTGTAGGATTTATAGACATAAACTCACAATGCTAAGCGATGATTGTGAGGTTTGAGCACTAGCTTATTTTAGGAATTGTGCCTAAAATGCTTTTATGTGTTAAATGCTTTGTGCCTAATATGTTGTTATTTGTTCGGATCTATGGTCTATTGCTGATCGGATCTAGAAACCTTATGTGTTTAGGATTCTAAACGTATGACTACGAATTAGAACTAACATGTAAACGTTTCGGAGAGATAAGGATAAATTAAACATCTATCCTACATAAAGATCTAAATTCACCCTATTTGGTGTAAAGATCAAAATGGCGAGAACCCGTAGTGGAGTCAGGAATGCAAATAGGAACAGGAATCAACCACCAGTGATTGAACAAATACCCGTTGTAGCAAATGCTCTTAAGCCAATTACAATGGTCGGAGTACAAGCCATGATACGGGCTATGTTGGCTGAACAACGGGAAGAGATGAGGCAGATGTTGCATGAAAATAGGGACAAACCTACAATGCTAGTTGAACAGCCCGAATTGAACGATGGGTAGTCAGATAGAGGGAACTACAGTGGGACCGTTGGTCAAGTCATCCCACCAATAGTTCGAAAAAACAACCAGGATGATGGAGTCGATAGGAATGAATACAAGTACAAGGATTTTCTAACTTGCAAGCCATGGAATTTCACTAGAAAAGAAGATCCGATCTCGGAGATGGAGTTAGCTTTCATGACGTGTGGTTGCAGAGGCAAGATACATACCACCTTTGTTATATGTCAGTTCCGAGGAGGCGTTGTGCCTTGGTGGAATACTCTTGGGAAGACTCTGAGCCCCAATGAGCCCCTGCAACTGACATGGGCAGAGTTTTTGGTGCAATTCAAACGCAAGTACTGCTCAGGCCAAAACCTGCTTGAGCTAGAGAATCAATTCCTGACCTTGAAGAAAGGAAGCATGTCGATTGATGAATACACCAACAACTTCATAGAGAAGATGGAGTTCACCTTGCGTCTTGTTCCGGATGAGCTGACGAAAATCGCCGAGTATGCAAAGGGACTTCCATGGGAGTACGCAGTGCCAGTGCGTCAGGCACCTATCTGGAGGCAGCTATCTGGGCTGCCAAGTTTGTGGAGGATATGATTAAGGGAAGAGTTGCCAGCAAGGTTGAGGTTGGCGAGAAGAGGATGTTCAAGGGGTCTGCGAAGCCCAACCATAAGAAGATAAAGTCTGGTTCAAAGGAGTTTAGTGGAGGAAGAAACAAAGCGAAATAGTGCGAGAAGTGCAAGAAGAAGCACTTCGGGAAATGTAGCGAGGAAGTGACCTACTACAAGTGTGGGAAGGCCAGGCATTATACCAACGAGTTCACCGCCAACAAAATGGTGTGTTATGAATGACGTGAAGAAGGGCACGTTGCTAAGGATTTCCCGAAGAAGAAAGAGGCGGAAAGACCAAACATTCCACTGAAAGCGAAGGCAAGATCGTTCCGTATGATCGTTGACAAAGCAGATGGCAATGAAAGGGATCAAGAATGAGGATTTAGGAAGTATTCGTGTAGATAGTACCACGTGGTATAGCCTATTAGAGGCATAGTATTGTTGGACTTGAACACCAATGTAATCATTTCAAGGAGTAATATAAAAACCTTTGTTTTGTTATCTGATGTGTCAAGTTGTTATGTGAGTTTCTCTTCTGGTGACTTGGGTGAACTGCGAGACAATACTTGGGACGAGTATTAGTAGGTGTGAATGAGAATAGAGACATATACTACCGGAAGCACATGACTCACGCTTGGATCAGGGAAAATCACAAGGTTACTAAGAAGCTAGTAATTGATTCCGTTTTGCTCATGTATGTCATTACCATTGTTTCGGTAATGAAAAAAAGATAACTATCATTTTGACCCTAGCTGTGATATCAAATTGAGTCCGACTACGCAGAGTATATTATTTGGTTTAGAGAACCAAGTTCGATGTAGCATCTGACTTAAGACGGGAGATTGAAATAAAAGATAATCAAAGCGACCAGTAGAGGTATCACGAAAAGTTTCTTGTAGCTAGAAATCCTACCTTCTAAGATGTGATTATATCACATTAGAACATGAAGGAAGGTATAGTCTATTCCGGAATTTGACTCTAAGAGACCTGAGTCTAAGCATTGCAACATACGATGATAGGTCATTAGAATATGACACATCGGTCCATGGTAGTAATAAAAGAACTTATCTTAAGATTGATAATAAGAAGAAAAAGTCTCCAGTAAGGGTCGATATTGTGACTTGAAGGTCATAATTTGGAGTCTAGCGTGAGATAAGGAGCAGGTGCAAGATCAAGCACCACCTGCAGTCAAGGAGTCCAAGAGTTAGATACTCGTTCGAAGTAACATAGATGTTACGATTATTACCTAGGATGAAGGAATAACGTATGGAGTCACTATACAAGCCCTATTTCGTTGATGATTCCGGGACGTAATCATCCTAAAGGGGAGATAATTGTAACGCCCGTATATCCGGGCTAGTCAATTTAGAGACAATGAGCATCAAAAATGCGTTTTTGATGAAAGATTATTTAGAAGGATTAATCTTAACAAAGTTGTATCATATGTTACAAGGGTTCCGTACATATAAACAACGCTGAAATCTGAGTTATAACGAATAATTATAGCCCGTCGAAGTTTCGCAGCAAAACCGGCACGACACCGGGAAAAGTAAATAAGTGAATTTACGATAGAGGAATTTTTGGCCTTAGTAATCTAAACGAAAGTCGTATAATATGTTAAACCGAGAGTGTCATAAAAGAATGCCTAAATCTTACTTCATATGAGGAAGTTGTGAATTTTCTAAGATTTGGCTTAACAGTGCACAACTCGAGACTCGAATTTTAGATCGGATGGTTTTTGGCCTGCGCGACCTAAATGAGAACTGAAGATCTCTTTAATAGGAACTCAACAGTAAAAAGACAGACGAAGATGGAGTCCGTATGTAGAAGTTATGAATTTTACACGAACATTTAACAGTATAATCTCCTCGTACTGATAAATTTAAGATCGGTCGATAATTAGCCGACGGAGTCCAAATGAAAGTTGTAGATCTTATTTTTACCTACGCGTGGATATAAAGAACGTCAAAACAGAGCTTGTATGCGAAAGTTATGAATTTTTGAAAATCGGTTGATTTCCACCCTGTGTGCGATGCCACGTGTCAGCATCAGGCTCAGACTTGGAGCCCAAGTTGGCTCACGATGTGAGCATCATAAAACTCACGACGTAAGTGACCTTCCATCCTCCTATAAATAAGAGGTGAAGCCCTCTTCTTTCACACCCCAAAACCAACAACGGCGGAGACGTTCTGGGGCGGAGGACGTCATGTAAAGTACGGGCATGGTGCCCTATTTTGTGGCAATTTCAGCATTGCATTTCATGGCAAGCCCGATTATGATGAAAGCTACACTTGTTAGACTTCGGGAGTTTTCCCTCCTATGGTCTGATCGGTGCTGAAATGGCAGGGGTTGCCACTTGTTGCTGTAATATGGCAAGTCTTTGGGATCGCTTGCGCTCCTTTTGGGCTTGGCGCTTTCGTTTCTTCTTCTCGGTCTTACGGCTTTGCAAGTCCGTGACTATTGTCATTTGTAGGCTTCTTGGATCGATACAACGATTCGAATTGTCAACCCCCTTGCCAGCCTTGTTTGCGTTGCTAGAGCTGAGGTTTGCAAGGACAACTACCACTGCAGTTGTTACTGCGGCTTGGTATGTAGCGGCATCGATATGAAGGATAGGGGTTTCGTTGTTCGGCTGACTATTTCTGGATGACGACATGATTCTAATATACGAAAGAAAAGGAGTTCGTGAGTGATTATGGTTGAACCTAGATGTGGTCCTATCATTCATGTAAAGAATAGAAGTATGTTCTTGTGGGTTTGACCTACATCCCTATGATGCAGTCCTAGTAAAGAGTAGAAGTAAGTTCATAGAATGGTCACTAGATGCTTTTCGTTCAAACTAAGGTATTATTGGTTGGTGGATAATGTGATCCAACCTTTGAAAGAGAATTGGAATTGACCCCGGAGCTAAATTATCATAGTCCAATAACTTGACTTAGAGTGAGTTTTAGATAGATTCCAATGATAGTATGATGAAAGTGTTTGAACAAAGAGTGACACTGAAATTAGCCGACTGTCAATATCATTAATATTCATGATGTAATAAGTTTGGGAAAATTGACCTTGTAGTAGGTCTTACATCATATCCGGAGTGGAACAGTTTTGACAGCATAAAGGCCTAACTAAAAGTACTTACGGTACTTGGGTAGTTACATAGAAAAGTGTTACATAGAGCATAGATAGGAAAACAATTCCTTATAATAAGGAAGGAAAGATAAAGCATCTCCTACTGGTGATGGTCATCCCTTTGGTGAACCCTTAGTTCAGCCAACTAGCACTCCATATCAAGCATGTGTCTTTCGTACACCCTCTGGCGTACTCGGAGCTCTATGACTTCGGTTCGTGTTTCAACTAGTGCTTGTAGCAGGGCCTCATGGTCTCTCTCAGATCTCTCACAAGCATTTTCAAGGCGATTTGTGCGGATGGTATGCATTCTTGCATTGGCATCAACCTCCATGACACGATGGAGAGTTGTCCTACCCTGGATTTCGTTTTGGGCAACCCTGCTGACCAGGATTGGCAGAACCCTGTCTACTGAGCTTCCCTCGCTCAGGTTATAGAATCTTTAGTCTCCGTTGAATGGCATGGGTTGATCTTGCTCTTCGCCCCATGTCTCCAAGCATTCTACCCAAGGGGGTGTCGGGCCTTAAAAAGACAGACGAGGGTTAGGATTTGGAATGGGAGCTACTGTGGGTAGGTTCTCAACCTCTGGCTCGGAGTTAGCACCATTCGAAAAACCTTCAACATGTTGATCATCCAAAGGGATTTAATGATCATCTTCTAGCTCTTCTTCAAACCATCCATCATTGCCTTCGTTCAGAAGGTACGGGTCTCGGTGGGGATGGAGGCCAGCCATGTTATCTACGCGAGAATTGGGCTAACGAAATAATTAGCAGACGTACTAACTAGATAATTATAAGATAATGTTCATCAGTTACATCAATATTTGTAAAGCGCATACTAGTTATATGAAATCAAAATAGGATAGGCATTCGAATAAGTAACCTTAACTCCAAATTCACAAGGAATAGGGGGTAAAGAAAAATTTCACAGATTCTAAGTCTATGTCATCCTATTTACATATAACCTTAGTGTATCCACTTAGCAACTATCGACCTATTAATGAAGATCTTTAGTTCTCAACTAAGCAATCATAGTAACTCAAAATACTTCTAACATCTTCATTGTGGTAGTGTTGGTAAGTTTTTAGACTTGTTGACCTATCACAACAATTCTTAGGCATATGCTAATCACTCCTCGGACCAGCATAGTTGATCAGGGTATGCCACTCCCAGGACTGACCATACATCCCCGAGCTTACTTGTGATATTCAACAATCATAATACTTTTGTTCTTGTCATTGTGACACTGATTTTAGTATGAATGCAAGTATGTATACTTAGATAAATATTTTATTATTTAAAAGCATAAACTCTTGGTCAGACTACTTTAATCCCATTGTATTTATAGTATGTATATCTTTTATGGGTTGATATACTTAATTCACTATAAACAATGCTCTGATACCAATCTATCACACCCCAAAACCAAGAACGGCGGAAACGTTCTGGGGCGGAGGACGTCATGTAAAGTACCACAACAATGCAAAGTAGTAAACAAGAAACAACATCATCCATTGCATTAATAGTATAATTTTAAATACAAGTGTGTTCTTTCATAGAAAAAAACAACATAATGAATAATCAAAATAAAAAACGAGTCTTGACTGCTCCGTCTTCACAAAACCTGGTCATCGTACCTGTCTATTGTTGACCTGAGAATACAAGTTATTTTGAAAGCGAGTATCATCATAAAGCTGGTGAATTCATAAGTATTTTAGTGTCATTGCTTTGTAAAACTGTAAAGAAAAGACTAGTAAATGTTTAGTGAAAAGTTTGTATAAGTATGAAAACCCTAGAAAATCCTATATTTCCTATTAGTATAAAAAGTAGTCTTCTACCAAGACCCGACTGTTTTGAAGGTTTGCCTCTCTGTAAGAATGAAGGTTTTTCCCACGTATAACTATTATTATCAAAGTATAGCCTTGTATTACCCTTTATGTGAGAAGATCACAATTTGAAAATAATGGGAAAATGTATATGTGTACTACAGTATTATTTTGTATTAAACACTGAAGCAATAACTACCTTAAAACCAATGGTTTAATTAAGGCAAAATGTGATATGATGTTACCATACTAATCTGACTATAACACGAAGATGAAAGACGTCAGAAGAAATGACATTTGGGACCCGTAGACTTGCAAGTCCCACTGTAGCGAACAGTAAAGGTGTAGGATAGTCAATCCAGTATAGATCTATACACAAACTCACGCTCTCTCTCCATCAGATTTTGGTTACAAAACGAGACATAACGAAATGGTTGATGTGTCACAAAGTAGTATCTCACATTATGTTATCTCTGAATCTTGTTATAGTAATAGTATTCTATATATAGTATTCTCTGTATAGTATTATTTGTACAATATACTCCGTTATAGTATTCTCTGTCTAGTATCCTCTGTTATTGTATTTTCTGTTATAGTATTCTATGTCTAGTATTCTCTATATAGTATACTTTGTATAGTATGTAATAGTATCTTTGTATAGTATTCTTTGTTATAGTATTCTCTATCTAGTATGTAGTATATTTGTATAGACTCATGAATGAACTGGTTCTTGTGTGATTCCTTGTACTAGGAATAGTAAGTAGTCTACCTCTAAACTATACCTATTATACTTTACTAGTAATGTATGTATATGAATGAACGAAAGTATGCCTTTGCTACCCAAAGGTACTAAACTGACTGATAGAACTTTTATGTCTACGTATGTATACATAATATGTAACAAATATTTAGACGACATTCGGACAACTAACCGATACCCTAAGGCCACATCCAAACAAGGAAAAGGAATTAAAGCGAGTTAGCAGTCCTAAGTCCTTTAAACATTATTTACATAACTATACATATATAGGCATGCAATTGACAATATAAAAGTTTAAAAGAAGTTTTGTAAAACATTTGAAGAATTTAAATAATAAGAATTGATGACTTGATGTCAATTTATAAAACAGTTTAAAAGCAACTTGTTTAATATAAACAGTTTAAAGCATAAGAAATCCTTTGTCCAAAACGTAGTTTGAAGTACATGAAATCCTTTGTTTGAAACACAATTGTAACAGAGTTTGAAAGGAAAGATACATTATGTAAGACAGTTTGATAAAGAGTTTAACATGTAAAAACGTTTTGAGAAGTCATTTTGAAGTAGTATACTGAGTAAAACAGCTAAAAGTGTAGTAAATCCATTTGTATGCTAGTTGTTAATCACATGTGATTGATATAATAACTAGTAAGATTCAACATGTATTCCCCCCCATAAAAGTATTTAAAAACATTTAAAAGGTTAATTAAGGGGTATGAAGTCACCTGTAGTGAGTGGATTGTATGGAAGTGTCAGACAAAGTGCTAGGTGTCAAGTGAAGACTTGAACACACACAACGATCCTAATAACATATAAAGACATTTATATGTATATAATTAGTGATTTAACAACTAATTACTCATATAAAGACACCCTAAAACATGGATAACACTTTGATTCAAGTGCTAGGAGTACATTAGGGTTGCATCTAAGGAGTGTAGGGCTTCTCAAAGGAGTTTATGGTCCAAATGGTAACAACTCATGAGTTTACAGCCCATGGTCATTTCCCCATGAGTTTACAGCCGTAAACTCATGGTATTAAGTACCATTTTGTGTATTGAGGTCTTATAAGTCATAAAGAAGCATCCTTACTTCAAGTCTAAGCCTTAGGAAGTCATGGTGGCACAATCTTACTCCTTTATAGATTTTACGGCCCATGGACCATTCCTCATGGGTTTATGGCCATAAACTCTATGTATTCATGGTCTTTTTGATGTTTAAGGTCCCTAGTTCAATGGTGGTTGTTTCTAGGCTAAGTTCTAGGCATAAGGAAGGAATTTAGGGCTTCAATGCACCCTTAAAGGGAGTTTACGGCCTTGGGAGATCCTTGGCTGTAACCTCTCATCCAACCCTTAATTCATGATGATTCTAAGGCCTAAATATGTTTAATCTACTACTTAACAAGCTAGAGCAAGAGTACTTACGATATAGGGGCTTGAAATGGTCGGTTTTGGCCAAGAACACTAGTGTATGTTCTTGGTGTTTCATGAAGAGCTATGAAAACATGATTTTTCATGGATGAAATCATGAGAGAATGCTAGATTAAGAGGCGTATAAACTAATCAAGGAAGAATACTTACTAGTTTTGAAGATCTAAGGTGAAGATCGGGATGATAGTTGAGAGGATTTGAAGGAAAATCAGGCAAGGAAGTGAATGAATGAAACAAATGGCCAAAACTTGATCATATAGGGTGAGTTTACGGCCCACATGGAGTTTACGGCCGCAAACTCCCATGTGGTGGCCATGAACTCATGGTCATGGTGTTTTAGGCTTGATCATTGTACTATAGCTTCGACAGATAAACCCCAACAATTATTCCTTAAGTGTACAAGGCTCATAACGCTCAAACAGACTGTAAATTCTGCTAAATGATAGCAGGAATGAGGTTGACTTTCAATGAAGTGTTTGACTGTACATGATAGAAATTTTGGGGTTGTCACATCTTCATTCCTCACACCTCTTATCACTTCCCTCTCTCTCTCTCTCTCTAGAACCTCTCTCTAGCCCCAAAACCCCCCTAAAAGCCTAGGGAACCTCCCTAGCATGAGGCGGAAGCCCCGAAGCGCCCGACAGCTCCGATAAAAGAGCCTTTTGGCTCGGGAACGCTACTCCAGCAGAGCCCGGTTTTGAGAAAAAACCCACTCTAAGTCAGCTACGCCTAACCTATCTTTAATATAGCTTATGTTTCAATATAGTAATATTATTAGGACCTTAAAATAAATATTTGGGCTATTATTATGAGACATATAAGTGTCGTTATAATATCTTTTTAACCACTCGCGGTACGGGGAATCTGGTTTGGAGGGCCACTTGGGTTGCTGGATTTAGAAGTGATATAAGCCAAAATGATCCTGCCCTACGGTGTTCCATGTCTGGCCCCTGTCTGTACATAGTGGGTTAAGAGTATTGTTTAAAGCTTATATAATAGTAATAATAGCTAGACTATTAATTAGTCTCGTCACACATTAGACTAAACTCTAGTGGTAATGATACTAGGTTTTATTCGAGGGAAATTGTTTTAACAATAACGAAGTGTTCTCCGACTGCCGAGTCACCACCTTATCAAGCGAGTGAATTGTTAGGTTCAGCTTACACATAGATATGAAGTATTTTATATAAATTACGTGCTATGTGTGCATATTATCTGTATACTTGTTATCTACGTTGGATGAACAATTTTATACATGTTTTAAATGATTTAAGTTGTATATGTATTTTATATCTACGAATGTGTTGGGTAAAACATGGTAGATGAACGAGGAGGGATGAAAGAGGATATAAGTAAACATCGGCGACTATGAGACTTAGTGCCTAGACCCTGGCGATTATGAGACTTAGTGCCTAAGCCCTGGCGACTATGCGATGTTGTGCCTGTTGTATAAACCCTAGCGACTATGAGACTTAGTGCCTAAACCCTGGCGACTATGCGACGTAGTGCCTGTTGTATAAAACCTGGCGACTATGAGACTTAATGCCTAAACCCTAGCGACTATGCGACTTAGTTCCCGTTGATTAAACCCTAGCTACGATAGATTTCGTGTCGATTCCATAGGATGATCCTTAGGAATGAACGAACAAGGAATAGCTAATTCTTAGGGTAGATCCTTAAGAGTAAAGAAGATAATGGGGATGGGTAATTGGGTTAAATGTCTGATGATTAAACATAATAATTATATTATTGTGGGTTGAAACCCAATGTACTAACCAGGTTTCCCAACCTGACCCACTCAGTTTATTTATATCATGGGTGTTGATATGAAGTCACATTACACTGATAGATTAAGGAGATATAAATCACTAGTGATAATGAATGTAAGTTATGTTGATGCTTATGTTACTGTATTGATGATGACATCCCAAATGTTTTAAAATGAATAAAAATACTTTTATTTGGAAATGCTTTGATAACGTATTTATCATGCTTTACTGGGAACAAATTCCACAACATTTTTATTAAAAGAGATACTCTGATTTTTATAAAGCATAAACAAAATCGGTCTTTTCTGGCCGTGAAAATGGGGATGTCACAGGTACTATTGGCCAACCCTAAAGAAAGACTCCTTTCTACATGCTCAAAAGTGTGATGCTTGCCAAAGGCACAACAACATCCTGCATCAACCGGCACAACCTCTACATCATATTATCTCCCCATCGACATTCATGAAATGGGGATGAATATAGTAGGAAAATTATTAGTGGCCCCAGGTGGGAAAGTCTTTATGCTGGTGATGACTGATTACTTCTCCAAATGGATCGAAGCTGAAGCTTTCGTTCAGGTAAGAGACAAAGAGGTAATATCATTTATTAAATGTAATATCTTGACCAGGTTCGGGATCCCAGCTGAAATCATATGCGACAATGGATCTCAACTTATTAGCAAAAGGACAAGAGACTTTTGCACAAGTTGGGGGATCAAAATGATAATGTCTACTCTTGTTCATCCCCAACTAATGGTCAAGCGGAGTCCAGCAACAAAATCATAGTTAACAATTTGAAGAAAAGGTTGGACAAAAAGAAAGGATGATGGGTAGAGGAATTTCCTTTCGTTTTATGGGCAGATAGAACCACTTCCAAAGTGGACACAGGTCAAACCCCATATTCTTTTGTGTTTGGGACAGAAGCAGTAATCCCTACTGAAGTAGTGATCCCAATGGCAAGATACTTGCTGCAAGACCAAGAGAATAATGACAGGATCCTAGCACTGGATCTTGACAATATTGACGATCTTAGGGATCTTGCCAAAATACGCATTACTGCTCATCAACAAAGAATCAACAAGGCTTACAATATGAATATAAGGGTCGGAAGGTTTCAAATAGGAGACTTGGTATTAAGAAAAACATTCCAAAACACCAAGGATCCTAATGCAGGAAAATTGGCTCCTAAATGGGAAGGACCATATATTATAGATATTGAAGCAGGAAAATTAGCATATTGGGTAGCAACACTCGAAGGAGACGTTTTGCCAAGATCTCGGAATGCTATACACCTCAAAGCATACTACATGTAAGTAGGATCAACTGATCCACAATGAATCCAAGGTACATATGTTCTTTACCTTAAAATTTTTATTATTAATGATTTTATCCTCGAATACATTACTAACTTACGCATCGGAGGGGCATTAGCTGGACTAACGCCCACCCTAGCTAACGTTTGCTATGCAAAACGACGTACGGTTAAGGATCCTCAAGAGTGAATATCCTGAAACATCAGGATCCTCACAATTGAAGATCCTGGAACATCTAAAACGTCAAGTTTAAACACCCTAAGACACAAAGATATTGACACATGAAGACCTCAATGCTTGGTAAACTCCATTATATTTAATAATGTAATCTCTAAACTGTCATGTACACAAGCTAGAGATTGATCATCTCTCCCACGTTTAGGGGTACTTAATCCCCTCTAAGGTTTAAAGAGCTAATTACCTCTTTCACATGAACTAAGGTTTATACACCTCGCTTGGACGTATCATATTTAACTGTGGGGTACGGGTAAGGGGATCATTTCACGATACAGTGGCTTGGCAACCCTCTTATCTTTGAACACAAATTTAGATCCTTAAGGTTTATAACATTTTCATGTTATCCAGAAATCGGGATCCTACCCCAGTAACTACTTGAGGCTTATAACATTTTCATATTATCAAAGATTGGGATTTCGCCCCAGGAATTATATAAGATCTATAACATCTTCCTGTTATCACACGTTGGGAATTTTCCCCAGAGAATACAGTCGAATTGTAACGTCTTCATGTTATCTACCCAACGAATTATATCACAAGTTGGGATCTTCCCCCAGAATATAACATTAACGTGTTATCTATTTTGTCAAAATCTATAATCCAAAAAGGGTATCCTAAGGAGAAATTTCCTTTATGAGATGTCAGATCCTTGGTTTTTAGGATCTCTGACGGTAAGGATCCTTGCCATTGAGGATCCTCATCGACCTTCGTTGGAAAGGATCTCTGATAGTTTTTGGCCATAAGAACATCCTATGTGCTCATGCAACCCTAATTCTTGGATCTAATGAATATAACATATGAATAAGGTTTTAGATCATACCTTGATTGTTATGTAGCAACAACAATCACAATTCCTTCTTGTATTGACTTCAGAAAGCTTAGAGTCACAAATGTCACTCCTCTAATGGTTCACAAACACCAAGAGCAAGAGGATGAAGAAGAGAAGAGAAGGAGCTGCCCAAAAACGTGTGGAAACCCTAAAGAACCAGTTCACCACGTTTTTGAGACTTAAGGGCACTTTATATACATGTAGGCTATTAGGGTTTTTAACTAGGAAACCCTAATTTGGATGCTTAGGCCCTAAGCAACCCATGGACTCCTTTCTTAAAGGCCTTGGACGATTTCTAATGGGTTTCCCCATAGAATTCGTCCAACCTTATATTATAAGGTAATCCATAGCCCAATTGAAATTATCTTATAATTACAATGCCAGTCCCTTAAGTTTAATTAATCTCTTTTAGCCACAAACTTAATTCTTATTAATTCTTGACTAATATTAATTAAACAATATGATTTCTCCTTTAATATATTATTCTCATAATATATTAATAAATCATATTTAATCCTTTCTCTCCATAATTCATCGTGTCAAGTTGCTTTGGTGAAGGCAACCCAAAAGGACCATGCACCATCGGGTCAAGTAAATACCAAAATAGTTATGGACTTAGACACTAATCCAACAGTCTCCCACTTGGATAAGTCTAATAACTATTCTGCGTATGACTTCAGATCCTGATCTACAATCGTAGCTTTCTAAAGCCGCTGTTAACTCTGATCTTATCATATACGCGTGTCCTTTAGATAAGCGATCATATATTCCTCCATTCTTGATATTATCGTATAGACTAAGACATGGATCTAAATCATTCTCTCTGTCTATGTGTTGTTTCCCGAATTCAGATTTATGACGACTGACAACAGACTACAATTGAACACATCAATTTAGTCCCGACTTGGCCAAGCGCTTAGGTGCCATCACTAAATCATCGAGGGGCCCGCAAATATCGCTTTTATCCTACTTTGGATAAACTTTGACTCAATGCTCGCTTGCACTCACTCACCAAATCACACACAACAATATGTTTTATAACACCAAGTTACTGGTGCGTTTACATATTATCAATGTGCAACCGACTCGCAAGATACAACTCACATATCTCGGTTTCAAAAATATAAGATGTTATCGTCTCACCAATCACTCGTGATAAAATACATGAAGTGATCCAAGTGAGCGTGGGTTTAATCCAATGCTCAAATCATATTCATAAGCACTCATGAACGTTGCAGCAAACAATTGCTTATGTCTAATACACTTTAGACAATCCACACACCAATTCACGACAGTCTTCATTCATACCTACTTCCAACATATGAGCGACTGTGGTCCGTTCGAATAATTTGATTGTTCTGAACCAACTAAATTATTTGGGAAGTCAAAACATGCAAAGTGAAACAAAAGAATAATACTAATGCCATATGGTCTCAAACCTTTGAGTATAAATAAAACACCTTTTATTTATCATCATATCGATTACTCAATATTTGTTGTTTCGGGTAATCAACTTCTTACTTGAATTATTACCACACTTGTCCCATGCTCTTAGCATGCACACAATGTTTACCTACGGTCCTTACTTTGTGAAATAGATCAAATGAACACATTTCTAATCATACTCATTTCACAACTCCCAATCCTTATCACAAGTGAAAGAATATCAAATTCTTGCCACTTATAGAATATGCTAGATTCTAACATTTTATGCAATGATCCTTTCGTAATATGACTGCACTAAAGTCACAAGGACTATTGCCAATGAAATCACAAAACTCTCTATCGGAAATTGTTACAAGACAATTCCATAGATGTGATGTTTCTTATTCAAAGTACATTCCTTTTGAACATCCTTTTGCATAAAAGTTTCTAACCTAGACATAGATTCTCAATATCTAACTCCCAGTATAGAAACCTTTCCATACTTACCATATGACAACTCATTCTCAATAGAATCTTATCTATTAATGTCGATATGCTCCATCCAATATCATACTTCCAACTACTCACAAGCGACCAATCCTCGGCGAACTTTGGATTGTCCTTTGATAGTTGTTTAATTATCTTAGTCAAAACCGATTCTTGTCCTTTTTCCCTCTAAATGCGCTAGACATTTGGAAAATTTTAGAATGGTCAAATATTACAGCATTTGCAATCGATCCTATACCCGAAGCGTATTGGACATGATGCATAATGTCTTACATGAAGATTTAATACTTTATAAATCTTCTGCCATAATATTTTATGTGCTTCGTTCTTATAATTCGAATTATGAAGAGGGATGCCGTAATCATAATCGAAATTTAAGAACGCGCTATGTATCCTTTGACTAAATTTATTAAAATTTCTCAATCTAAGCTTTAGATTTTGAAACGAAGTACAATATTCTCTCCCTTAATTATAGCAAAACAACTTTACATCCTTACTACTTTGCAAAATATAACTCTTGTTTTCTATAATTAATATTGCTAACTTGCAATACTTGCCTTAATAATCATATAATCATAACATTTATGCTTCCACTATCATGATTATTATTATAAACATGACACTTATGCTCCTACTAGCTTTGATATGTATTCAGAAAATAGCTTAACTTACAGAAAAACAATACCTATTGAATTTCTTAAGTTCATGTTTCTAATACTTAATGCTTTGATAATCTTTTATCAAGGCTCCTTAATCTCATACACCTTTGTCTAAGATAGCTCATATGTGTGTCTTAAACTATTAAGACTAATTACCAAATCTCCCAATTCGAATCATGGAAAGGGATAACGTAACCATAATCAAATTTGAGAATGCAATTTTACAATTGCTATCTTCTTAAAATCTCTCTTAGTGAAAGCATTTTCTCACAGTCATTTTCATGAAGGAGAAAGTCTTATGACACTTAGATTTTAATGGTGTATGTGTTCCTATCCATGTGAATTTGTCAAAAACAAAGTTTACGACAAATTCAAACTCTTATGGACCGAACTTTCTTAATCTTGATTTCCTGTCTTATGGTAACACGGTTGCCCACCATGTCTTCCAAGTAGTTAAGCAACTCACCCTATCTTATCAATGTACTATTCATTGATCAAGGTCCTTGCCTTTTATGCATTTAAATGAGAACTCATAGGGCTCACATGCATAATTAACTTAATTTGAAAGGCACAGAAACAAGATAATGTCAACACGATAGGTTGTAAACCTCAAGTCGTGTGCTAGTGATGTTCGATAAGGTTTATTCTTGATTAGTTCTTGAAACTTTTCAAGATCATTAAGACTCCCACTGACTCTTTGACATATAAGATTCTTTTGTCAATAAAACATTTCTTGACAAACAAATATTCAAGAGTTAGTGTAGCTTTTATCAAGACAAAACATTTCATAAAATTGGTTCTAGTTGGTCTTTGTCTTATCCAAGACATCACAACTTTCCACATTTGATGAATGTTATCAACCTTCCTAATATTTGTCACTCAATTTCACAATCTTAACTTTAAGACTTGTTTTGGAACGAAGTATGATTGGTTTCTTGATTTAACCATTTCTTCAATTCTCGATTCCTCTTATTAGACATACAATTGCACTAAGACTCACATAGAGGATTAATTGAGATATGGTTCTTAATCATTAAGACCTATCATAAAACATAATAAAAGGTATTCTCCCTTCTTCATAGAATGGAGAAACTTTTATCTTTCTGCCTACTTGATTCTTCTTATTCGTTCTACTATTGATTTAAACTCTTTTAAATCAACTAAGAATTACACTTAATCTCATAAGTGTAATCATATTTACGTAACCTTAGTAAATCATGACGAATATCTTTGTTACTTTTGTGGTGGACTTGATCAACACACAACCTTGTATACTTGATCTCCTAGTCCTTTACTTGACACTTTGTCAACGAATTAGTCTAACTTCCAAATGTGAAAATTTTTCATTCATCATACAATACTTGTTGCATGATTCCAAGTTTTTTTTGTCCACTTGAAACTTGGATGATGAGAAACTCTCCCTATTTGGTAAATTCTTGACATTTCCACAATTAACATAATTAAGAATCACATCCATTCATTGTAGAAATATGCAAACATCATTTTTTTCATAATGATTTCATTGCAAGGAAATAAATAAATAAATAAATGAGTCAAACCAAAATTTATTTTATTTATAAAAGTAGTGGAAAACATTTTGTCCTTACAATGCAAATCAATTGAAAAACTATGTAATAAATATTCCTAACAACTCTATCATAACTTTCTAAGCTCAAAATCTAATCTTCAAGTCCATGCGATCGAGATCCATTTCTTTGCGATTAGACTCATCTTGCTTTTCCATCAAGCTTCCTCTCCTTTCACTGATCCTGCAAAACATTCAAATGCAATCTTATCACATCATGTATTAAGAATCAATGAATAGGAACTTAATGGAGTTAGATAGTGGATTTCACCTGAAGCACATCCATACTCTTTGACTCTCCCATCTTCTGGACTCTTCATGCTTTTAGGCCAGACTTGTATCCAACGCCCTTTCTTTTGGCAGCAAACGCAGGTCGGTTCTCCTAAAACGTCCTCAGAAGCATGGTTGGTTGATTTTCTTAACAAATACGCTCCATTGCTTTGCCAAATCATTTCTGATTTAGCAGCAATGAGCATGTAAATTAGGTCAATGAGGTTTGCATCATGATCCATCATATAATACTTTCTTTTGAACTCATTATATGATTCAGGGAGTGACTGTAGAACCCAGCCTATAGCCAACTCATCAAGGAATGACGCACCCAACATTATCAACCTATCGATGTGTGATTTCATTCCTAGAACGTGGGCACACACGGGCTTACCATCTTCATGTTTCATTTCCAATAGGGCTTTAGTGACATTGAACCTTTCAATTCTTCGATCTTGTGGGTTAGGGAGAACAACGGGAGGAGGAGGAGGAAGTGAAGCATGATTTCTTGTTCCTCGATCGAATCGTGGAATATCATCTTCATGTGGAATGCTTGTTCCACGGGATTTGGGAAGACCATAGTTGTGGTACTTTGACATCTACAAAACGGGAGAAAACGAATTCAAGTTAGTTGATAGATTGAGTCCTTAGTAAATTACCCAAACGATATACTAAGGCTAGGACCCAACACAATATTCTACAACTCGGGAGAGGGATGCTGTAACCCTAATTGCATAACATTTGAAGGTAAGTGAATGACGATTCGCTAATTTTCCATCATGAAAAACGAAAAAGAGATTAAGTTTTAAATGTATTGAAAACTCCTAGATCCTATGAGATTCATTGAACTTTTCAATGGCATGTTTAAATCTCGATATGCCCCTCTAGTTTGTGACTGGGATGCCGACGATCACAAAGCGGGTGTGAATAACCATGCAAATCTAGATGGTGCCCCCACATGTTACAGTCACCTATTCGATGTGCCGGTTAACCAGACACGCTCCACCGAACTATGAAAAACATTGATTCACCCTTTTCTACCTTTGCTTAGAACCATTTAGTGTGCCGGTTAACCACACACGCTCCATTAACGTCTTCGCAAGGGCATAAAGTGTAATTTCATGGAATTGCATCAATTCACTTTTACCTAAAGTAACTAAGATTGGGAATTTTGAAAACATTTAGTTACTTTTATACTTCATTATACTTATAATGGAAGGTTCCTGTCCTATCCTACCCGTTATGCTAACGACCCTCCAGTAGTCAAGAGTGCGGTGGGTAAGAGTGGATACCCATTCAATCGCCATTTTATAGGCAATTTCCTTAAACACCCCTTATAGACCAGATTCGTGAATGAGGCCTACTAACGGTAAGACTAACTTTTACTCATACATATATATAATGTTAGACTTTTAATGTTATATCTAGTATAGGGTGTATTTTACACTTTTAAAATACTAAGTGGTCTAATTTAATAAATTACGCTTTTAATTTAATTAAATTTTAAACCAAGACTTTATGGATTTACTAAATCTCTTTTAATTATACACTTTAATTAATTAATAAAACCATAAGGATGTGATTTGAACTTTTCAAAACTATACTAGGGTTTTCGAATTTAACATTCCTAAATTAAACTTTTAATCAATTTTTAAATTCCAAAACTTGAGGGCAAGTTTTGAAACATTTCAAAACATTAGGGTTTCAACTATTTAAATTTCAAAACAAAACTTTTGAGTTCAAATTTAAACTATAAAACCTAAAGGGGAAAAATAGAAATTTTTTCATAACACAATGATCAAATAACAAATAATATAAATTAAACAATTAATTTCATCATTATCTATATTTGACCTAATTTCAATTTCTTGCAAAATAAGTTACCCAATTAATACAAATAATCAAACTTTATTATATAAGGAAGTAATTATCTAATCAATTGGTAAATATCTTTTGTTTAATCAAGGATATACTCAAAATATAATTAAAATTCGAATTTTAATGATCCATAACAGTTAAGGCAAGTATCCATGACCAAAACAGCAAGAAATCCCGAACATGGCTCATTCTGACGCTCGAACTCGTCGAGTACCACACTGTACTCGCCGAGTTGAGGCCTACTCACCGAGTACACTGTGGTACTCGCCGAGCTCATCAGGCAGGGAGGCCAAAAATCGATTTTACAACTTGGACAAACACACAAGGCATCAATACAATAGAAACCAATCAAGGCTCTGATACCACTGATGGGTTTTTGGCCATAAGAACATCCTATGTGCTCATGAAACCCTAATGCTTAGATCTAGGTTTCTCTATTGCACATGCTATTCATCCAAGACTTTAAACCCTAGATCTAATCACTATAACATATGAATAAGGTTTTAGATCATGCCTTGATTGTTATGTAGCAACAACAATCACAATTCCTTCTTGTATTGACTTCAGAAAGCTTAGAGTCACAAATATCACTCCTCTAATGGTTCACAAACACCAAGAGCAAGAGGATGAAGAAGAGAAGAGAAGGAGCTGCCCAAAAACGTGTGGAAACCCTAAAGAACCAATTCACCACGTTTTTGAGGCTTAAGGGCACTTTATATACATGTAGGCTATTAGGGTTTTTAACTATGAAACCCTAATTTGGATGCTTAGGCCCTAAGCAACCCATGGACTCCTTTCTTAAAGGCCTTGGACGATTTCTAATGGGTTTCCCCATAGAATTCGTCCAACCTTATATTATAAGGTAATCCATAGCCCAGTTGCAATTAGCTTATAATTACAATTCCAGTCCCTTAAGTTTAATTAATCTCTTTTAGCCACAAACTTAATTCTTATTAATTCTTGACTAATATTAATTAAACAATATGATTTCTCCTTTAATATATTATTCTCACAATATATTAATAAATCATATTTAATCCTTTCTCTCCATAATTCATCCTATCAAGTTGCTTTGGTGAAGGCAACCTAAAAGGACCATGCACCATCGGGTCAAGTACATTCCAAAATAGTTATGGACTTAAACACTAATCCAACAATCTAACTATGGGGTACGGGTAAGGGGATCATTTCACGATACAGTGGCTTGGCAACCCTCTTATCTTTGAATACAAATTTAGATCCTTAAGGTTTATAACATTTTCATGTTATCCAGAAATCGGGATCCTACCCCAGTAACTACTTGAGGCTTATAACATTTTCATATTATCAAAGATTCGGATTTCGCCCCAGGAATTATATAAGATCTATAACATCTTCCTGTTATCACATGTTGGGAATTTTCCCCAGAGAATACAGTCGAATTGTAACGTCTTCATGTTATCTACCCAACGAATTATATCACAAGTTGGGATCTTCCCCCAGAATATAACATTAACGTGTTATCTATTTTGTCAAAGTCTATAATCCAAACAGGGTATCCTAAGGAGAAATTTCCTTTATGAGATGTCAGATCCTTGGTTTTTAGGATCTCTGACGGTAAGGATCCTTGCCATTGAGGATCCTCATCGACCTTCGTTGGAAAGGAACCTCATTCTCAGCGGTGAACCAACGTTCTCTCCTAAGTTGGAATATATCCTAAGTAAAATCTAAAATTCAAAGACTTATGAAGCTTGAGGAGAAACTCGAAGAAAATCAGCCCTGCAGAAAAACTATGAGAGAAATGTAAAAGGAAAATGTTACCACATCATTCAAAAGAAGAAAGGGTTGCATACCAACCCAGCTAAAAAGTTAATCGTCTTACATCACTAAACAAAACAAAAACTACTTAAACCAATTTTTTGCAGACCTAGAACTTATCATGGTCATCATCGGCCATGTCCTTCCTCTCCCCTCCTCCGGTCAACATCAACACAGGATCATGAGTGGCGACAACTGGCCTATCGATCAACTTGACCAACGTATCATGCCATCCTTCCATGTCCTAAGAACTCGCGTTTTCCAGATCCTCAGTCAGCTTGATCTTAGCCTACAGAATAGCTATCGCAGCACTTGTAGAAGATCCTCGTTGGTGATCCTCCATGTCTTCACTTGCTCTTTTAGAACAAACTCGGTTTTGTCAACACGGACCCTGAGGTCATTGGTAACATGAGAAACGTGAGCAAAGAACTGGAAGAAACATAAACATCAACATGAAAAATCACAGGTATGATAGATTAATTTGAATAATGCCTATAACGAATTCTTACAACTTGGGAAAATGAGGACAACTTCCCAAGAGCATCCTCAATGCTGAGGTTATCTAAGCTAAAATCCACAGACTCAGAAGTCTTCCATTTTCGGGATCCTGAAGCCTTAACCGTAAGATCTATATGAGATCTCTTTGGGGAGGTTGAATGACACCTTTTTTCCTGTTTAGCCTTGATTCAACCACTGGTCATATCATCTTCAAGATCTGCCAAACCAAAGCGGGACCTAATAGTCTTAGAACTTTCCAGAGATCCCTATCAAATCAGGACACTCTAAAAAGACATATCCAAGAAAAATAATTTTACCAATTGCCATAGAAGCAGTAGTGGAGGAACCCTCTTGAAGATTGGAGTATTCAAGACTGAACGACCTCTCAACTACAAGAAGTGTGAAGAATTTGGATATCTTGTCCTAAGAGTCACCGGTGACAGGAACAAGCTCCTCAAACCTAAACGCTGCATCAAAACAAACAAAATAAGGGAAGTAAATTTCAGGATCCTTGATATCTAAACTTGTTTTCTACCCTTTTTACCCATGATCTTGGCAGGGAATCCCCCTCAGGAATCGAGTCGTGCCTCACAAAGAAATATTTTTCTTTCCAAGCACCATCATTTTGTTTAGATTTCAGAATGAGGTGGGGTTTGTTTGTCTTAACTCTTAACAGAAAATGAGAAGAACCAAAAGTAGAAAGATCATAGATAAAGGCTAATTAAGGTAATCCAATGTCCATATTTTTGGGTTGGTTCAGACGATCAATCTGAAAGAGGATCCTCCAAACCATAGGCATTGTTTGGATATAGGAGATTTGGGTACACAAAAAGAAATCATGAATAATGCCACTAAAAGGATAAGTTAAACCAATAGTGAATGTGTTGGGTCGTGTTTTGTAATATGTTGCGTCTATTGGGCTCATTAGTTAGTCCGTTTTTGTATCTCCGGTATGGGCCTGTCCATCCGTGAGTCTAGTAGGGTTTATTATAAATATAGGTGCTTGCATGCATCTTAGGTTAACGATAGTAACGATAGAAGAGATTGTTCAGAGTATTATTCAGAAGTTTATTATCGTTCTTGTAACCCTAAATCATCAACAGTGGAAGTTCTTAGTCGAGATCTGCTGAGGATTATTTTATTTAATCATTCGACACATTGTGATTCAATCTTGTCTTGTTTATTATTTCGTGTTTTTCGCAATACCTGTTACAAAGATCTAATCGATCTTCAAGTTAGTTTATAACTTATCAATTGGTATCAGAGCAGGAGGCTGTGTAATTCATACACATCTTTTCTATGAAAAGGGTTGCGATTAGGGTTATTCCGCATTAATCAATATTTATTGAGCCGTCATCCCATAATTGACGTAACTCAGCATTTATTTGTTTTTCCCTAATTTAATATATTACAAGTCTGATCTTTTAAACAGGTTATTCGATCTAGCATGGACGAGTCACAATCAAATCCCATTAACATCTCAAACAGCATTGGATCAACGACGAAGATTCCCATCCTTTACACCCAGGATTACGAAGTCTGGGCACATCACTTTGAAGATTATGTCATTGGATCTGAGGACAACGGATATCTCATCTGGGGAAGCCATCGTGTCTGGACCATTCGCTCATTCAGCTACTTCAAGGATCATTAAAACTTAGAAAGAGTACAATGATCTATTAAAAGATGTTAAAGATATTGCCCAAGACGAAAAAGATAAGTTTCAGTGCAAATATTAAAGCATTGAGACTAATCAGATTCGCTCTTCAATCTGATACTTTCAGGCTAGTGAGTGTGTGCAGCACTGTGAAAGAAATATGGGATAGGCTGCGAGAGTTATATTCCACAGACGAAGATCTCAAGCATTCCATTCAAACCTTACTCTTGTCCGAGTTTGGTGAATTCAAACAGGGTCCCGAAGAAACAGTGGCTCAAACGTTAGATCGCTTCAATCATCTTCTTAGCAAGATGATTAAACATGACATTGAAAGGAAGTTGATTCAAGAAAAGGTTACGTTTTTAAACGGCCTTAGATCTGAGTGGAGAGCTGTTGTGTCCACTGTTAAAGCACATGAGCAATTCAAATCTTACTCTTTGGCAAAGCTGGTAGGGATTTTGAAATCCCAAGAAAAGATTGTCTTGCAGGAGAAAAATATGGTTTCTAGCTTGGGATCATTGGCTCTTCTGTCTAAAAGCAAAGGGGTGATGGAAGATGAAGACCTTAACTTGGAGGACTATGACCTTACCTCTGAAGACTATGCAATGATGGTGTCAAACCCCAAGAGGTTCATCAAGAAAAGGTTTCCTACCAATAAGAACCGAAATTGGCAGGGAAGTTATAGTTCTGAAAAGGTCAGGGAAGAACCGAAGGCAGAAGAACCAAAGAAGGAACCGAAAGCTGAAGGAGATTCGGGTGTGAGCTGCTATTATTGTGGAGGAAAGAACCACTATGCAAAAGATTGTGTCCTCAAGAAAATGGCAGAAAAGGATGAGGAGAAAGATGAAGAAGCTTTGTTAATGAAAAAGCTGGAAGAGATCAGGAAGAAGAAAGTTGTCACTAACCCTTCAATGAATTCGTTAATGGTGCAGGGTTCGGTAGCAGATGATGAGTTCGGTGGTGTGGAGGTCTAGTCAACCGACTCTGAGGATGATGAAGTAAGGAAGCCTTCTCATGGAAAGGCTTTTGTTGCGAAAGATGAAGGGAGTGGTGGCAAGTGCTTGATGGTGTCAGATGTATCTCAGATGAGGGGATACAACACAGATGGTGGGAATGAAGATGCAAAGGAGCGAGAGGACTTGTGCTTCACAGCAAAACCTCTCAGCGTGCAGTTCAACGAGCTTGATGAACTAATCAGGAAGGTACAATCTATTTTTGTTTCATTCAAAGTCCTACAAAGTTCATACGAAAAAGAACTAAAAAATGTGAATTCAAGAATCTCTCATCTAGACAGTAGTTTAACTCAAACTCGGGTCACCAATTCTAACCTAACTGACCAAATAAGCAGGGTGTCTTCAAAGAGTGAGGAACGGAGGATGTGGATCGAGCTGAAGGAGTCGGAGTTAATCAAAAACAAGGACGAAAACATTTATTTACAAAGAGACAATTTGAAACTTTTAAAATAGAGAAATGTCTTTTGTTTAATTGCTAAGCGTCTTTACACTAATATCACTCAACTTCATTTGAACTGTGAAATAGGGCAGAAAATTCATCGCATGATTTTTCCCTTCCTTGAGTTTAAGGAGGATGAAATTGACGCTGAAGCATATAACTGTGAAAGTGTAGTTTCGTCTGAGGATGTAAATTCGACATATATGTATGGTCTGGACAAAATCAAATCTTTCATAAAGTCCAAGGACCATAAGGACATGCTGAAAAATATTTTGGATGAAAATGACAAACTAAAACTAAAGATCGAAACCATACAAAAGTTTGACTCATTGAGTGCCAACTTGAGCTTAGAAAATAAAATTGATGTTGAAAATGCATCTGAGCTTAATGAGGACGATGATATGAGTGAAATTTCTGTAGAGGAGGAAGTTGACTATTCTGAGTTTGTCAAGAGCGAACCCGAAAACCACAAAAATCTTATTTTAGAAAATTCTGTGGAATTTGCTCGCCTGTCCCAACAAAAGTCCCCGATCCTTGAGGAAAAAGTTGTCGTGTACCAAAAGGTTAGAACGACTCCTAATCAGGTGTATAAGGTCACAGGTGTAACCGAACATCAGACAGCCGAACTCACAGCTATTATAAACGAAGATAATGCTGATGGTTGTGATGAGTTCTTCTGGTCCGCTCCTATCGACAATGCTGACGAAATCATTGGTCTATCAGAAAGGACGTCATTGAAAACCAAAGGCAGATATGTGCCAGAGCCTTTGAACAAGCCTGATAGCTTCGACGTGCCAAGTACCAGTGGTACAAAAGATGTTCCTGAAGAAAAAGGAGTTTCTGTAAAAGAAGTCACTCCTTCAAGTGAAACGTCATCAGTTCAAAGTGAACTAGCTGACAGAAAATAAAAACAAAAAGCGAATATCCATCGTCAGCCGAAGCAGGTGAAAAACCAAAAACAGCAAAGGAATCAAAGATATAAGAAGAATCTCTCTGAAAGAAAACCATTTTGGCAATCTCAAAACGCCCATTTCTCTTATCATAACAAAAATTCAAAGTCAGGGAAAAGTACTGTTAGAGCACAAGAAAGGAATAGCAACCGAAGGGAGAAGTTCGGTTCTGATGGTCATAACAACCGAAAGGACACGTTCGGTTCTGAAAAATATGACAACCGAAGGCAAAGGTTCGGTTCAGAAAACACAAGCTACCGAAAGCACAAGTTCGGTTCTGAGAACAAAAGCAACCAAAGTTCTAGGTTCGGTCCTACTTATGATCAAAAACAAAAGGGTCACTTAGAACCTCAAATCAAGAAAACATCTCAGTCTAAATACTCTCCTTCTACTTCAACTAATTCTTCCAATTCCTCTCAACCACATTCTAAATTCAATTCTGTTCGCACTCAAAAACCTAAATCATCAACAGATCTGAAAGGAAAATCAAAGGTTTCATCAGTTGAAACAAATCAAAATCATCCCAAAGTCCAAATACCTAAACCAGAATCCATACCGAAAGCAAAAAATCCCAATAAAATTAAGGTTTTCACCATTAAAAAGAACGATGAAACAACATTAATAAAAAGAACATATCTTGTTGACATCTCTCTTACTATTCTTGTTCCTATGAAAGGCTCACCTGGACCCAAGAAACTTTGGGTTCCTAAATCTGCTTAATTTTTGCAGGTTATCAGTGACGAGCAGTTTGATGAACAATGGTATATTGACAGTGGCTGCTCGCGTCACATGACAGGAAGGAAGGAAGAGCTGAGGGAATTTCGGTCTCTTTCAAATGGCGGAAATGTCAAGTTCGGGAATAACTCATTCGGAACAATAAAAGGCTATGGAATAATAACAAATGGTGACTTTATGATTAGGAAGGTCGCATACGTTGAGGGACTACAGCACAACCTTATCAGTGTATCTCAGCTTGTTGGAGGTACCGGTCTAATGGTCTCATTCGATGATGAGGGTTCGGAAATAATTGAGAAGAAAACGAAAAGAGTGATTCTCAAATCAGAGCACAAAGGCGAAATGTTTCCCCTGAACCTCAAACCCATCAAAGGGAATCCAGCTATCTGCCTGTTATCAAAAGCACAATCTGATGAAAGTTGGCTGTGGCACCGAAGGCTCTCTCATCTCAACTTTAAGGATATCAACAAACTCGTCACTGGAGGTCATGTTCGAGGTCTTCCATTGCTCAAATAATATCGAGAACATTTATATGTTGCGTGTGAAATGGGGAAGAAAAGTCGTCAAAGTCACCCATCTATTGTAAACACTAAAGTTGTTGAACCAGTAGAATTAATTCACATTGATTTGTGTGGTCCATCATCTATCGAAAGTATCGGCAGTAGCAAGTATATTCTTATCATTGTTGATGACTTTTCGCGCTTTACATGGGTGTTCTTTCTAAAGCGCAAATCTGAAGCGACTCTGAAGCTAAAGATGTTTATCAAGCAGGTTGAGGTACAGCTGAAGAAAGTCGTTCACAACATCAGGAGCGACAATGGGCTGGAGTTCAAAAATAAAGAATTCGAAGAATTCTTGGCAGAAAAAGGAACCAGTCACAACTTTTCAGCTCCCTAGACCCCTCAACAAAACGGGATTGTCGAAAGATGAAACCGATCTTTGTGTGAGGCGGCTCGAACTATGCTATGTTTTACTTCTTTACCTTTATATTTTTGGGTTGATGCTATTGCTGATGCATGTTTTACGCAGAACAGGTCATATCTCAATAAGCGATTCACTCTCACTCCTTATGAGATCATCAACAACAGGAAGCCAAATGTCATATTTTTCCATGTATTCGGCTCACGGTGCTTCATCTTCAATTCTAAAGAACATCGTAACAAGTTCGATGTTAAAGCCGATGAAGGGATATTTCTGGGCTATTCTCTCACTTCGAAAGCCTACAGGGTATTAAACAAGCGCTTGAGGAAAATAGAAGAAACTTACTATGTGACTTTTGATGATAACTATGTCAAAAAGCTAAAGGCCAATGAAGACACAGCTAGAGAAATCTTTCCTCAAACAGGCCAAGTCACAGCCTCGATTGCAAACCTATTTGAGAAGTTTGTCGAGTTATTCGATGAACCAGAGAAGGCCACTCTCTCGGAAGCCAAGGCAGCAGACAACAAAGTAGATCATCTGATGCAACTTGTAGAAGATGCTGCAAAGCAAATGAATGAAGGAGGATCATGTTGATCGGTTTTGAGCATTCTAACACTTCCTAAGTGTACATGCAACCCTAATAAACCTTGAATCTATGTTTGTCTAAGATACATGCAAATAATTATTTTTCCAAGGCTTATATCCTAACTAGCATGGCATGGGGAACTTGAATCAAATAAAGCTAGTAGAAACACTTACCTTGTAGTTGTAGTTGATTCCTTGGAGTTTTAGAGCCTAGCACCAATAATGTGGATGCCTCAAATGAAAGTCACAAATCACCACAAACTTGGAACTTTGAGAGAATAGTCACACTTCTCTTGAAATCGGCCCTCACCTCAACATGTGTCAACTAGTGTTCACTAGCCTGATTTCAAGAGCCAAATCCTCCTTTATATAGTGTGGTGGATTAGGGTTACATCCATGTAAACCCTAATA
This sequence comes from Lactuca serriola, assembly GCF_051521515.1. Classification (NCBI taxonomy): domain Eukaryota; kingdom Viridiplantae; phylum Streptophyta; class Magnoliopsida; order Asterales; family Asteraceae; genus Lactuca; species Lactuca serriola. The sequence goes on from NC_136410.1 coordinate 266,434,142, forward strand.
CCCATGTCTCTTCATTTCCATGAGATCCATGGGTTAAAGCTCCATGGAGTATCCATGGACTTCTCCATCCAAGCCTAGCCCATTCCAAATAAGCATAAGCCCACACTATATAAATATAGAAGCCCACACTATACAAATATAGTTATGGACTTAGACACTATATCCAACAGTCTCCCACTTGGATAAGTCTAGTAACTATATTTGCAAGTATAACTTCAGGAACCGATCAGCAATCGTAGCTCTTTAAACTCTGTTGAACTAGAATGCGCCATTTAGATAAGTGATCATATAATCCTCTGTTCTAGATATCAGCCGGACAAACACATGGAACATTGTCTTGCTTATTGTCCAGCATTTGTTTCCCGATTTCCGATTTGTTTGACATAGAACTCAACTGAACACATCAATTTAGTTCTGACCGGGCCCGGTACATAGGTCAAAACAAAATCATCGAGGGGCCCAGATATCAGCTTCTAATCCAAGAAGGAACAGATAAACTTCGACTCATATGTTTGTTCTACCACTCATTGAATTACACACAAAGGCACGTTTTATAACATCGAGTTACCAATGCGTTTACGTACAATCAATGCATAACCAACTCGTAAGTAACAAATCATATCTCTAGGTTTGAAGACTTATATGATATTACCGTCTCACGATCACTCGAGATAAAATTCCATGAAGTGATTCCAGTGAGCGTGGGTTGAGTCCAATGCTCAGAACTTATGAGCACTCATGATTGTTGTAGCCTTGTCCAACACCTTAGACCTCTACAACCAATCATGACAGTCTTGATTCATACCTACTTCCGACATATGACCGACTGTGGAGGTTTGAATAATATGATATACCAAACATAATTATTCTGGAAGTCAAAACATGCAAAAGAAATATAGTAAAAGATCGACAAGAGATAGCAACACTTTACTCATAAATAAAACACCTTTTATTCATCATCAAATGTCAATTACACTTTACAAATTTCTGGGTTATCTAACTACTAAAACTTATATCATCCTCCAGCCCTATGCTCCGAGCATGCTGGAGATGCTTAACCCTACTCAGTCCCTTCGTGAGGGGATCTGCCGGGTTCTCATCCGATGATACCCTCTTCGCCATGAGGAGTCCTTCTTCAATTCGATGTCTGATAAAATGGTATTTTCTGTCGATGTGTCTGGATCTCCCGTGATCCCTTGGTTCCTTGGCTAAGGCAACCGCACTATTGCTGTCACAGAAAATCTCCATTGGCTCTTTTATAGCTGGAACAACTCCAAGGTCTCCGATGAAGTTCTTTAGCCATATCGCCTCCTTTGCTGCCTCGCTTGCTGCTATATACTCTGATTCACAAGTGGAATCAGCCATTGTCTCCTGCTTGGAACTCTTCCAAGAAATTGCTCCTCCGTTTAGGGTAAAGACCCAGCCTGACTAAGAGCGGAAATTATCCCTATCAGTCTGGAAGCTAGCATCACTATACCCTACAACTCTCAAGTCATCACTCCCATCGAAGGTAAGGACCCAGTCCTTAGTCCTTCGCATGTACTTGAGGATATTCTTTACCGCAGTCCAGTGTTCCTTGCCAGGGTTCGCCTGATACCTGCTAACCATGCTCAAAGCAAAAGCTACATCAGGTCGAGTACACGTCATGGCATACATGATCGATCCTATAGCTGAAGCATAAGGAAATCGACTCATTTATGCTATCTCAGCCTCACTACTAGGGCTTTGTGTCTTACTCAATCTGGCGTTACACTGAATGGGTAACTCACCTTTCTTGGAGTTATGCATGTTGAATCTTTTCAACACTTTGTCCAAGTAGGTACTTTGACTAAGTCCAATTAGTCTTTTACTCCTGTTTCTCAAAATCTTTATCCCTAGGATATAGGCAGCTTCACCAAGGTCCTTCATAGCGAAACACTTCCCAAGCCAGGACTTTACTTCCTGCAGGGTTGGGATGTCATTTCCTATGAGTAGTATGTCATCCACATACAGTACCAAAAAACTGACTATGCTCCCACTAGCCTTGATATAGACGCAAGATTCATCTTCACTCCTCGAAAAGCCAAATTCCTTGACTTTCTCATCAAACCAAAGATTCCACCTGTGAGGTGCCTGTTTCAATCCATAAATGGATTTCTCGAGTTTACACACTCTGTTAGGATACTCGTTGCTGACAAAACCCTCTGGCTGACTCATGTAAACATCTTCAGCCAACTTTCCATTAAGGAAAGCGGTTTTGACATCCATTTGCCATATTTCATAATCATGAAATGCAGCTATGGCCAACAGAACCCGAATAGACTTAATCTTGGCTACTGGAGAAAAGGTCTCATCATAGTCCACTCCAGGAATTTGAGAGAAGCCCTTTGCAACCAGTCTCGCCTTATAAGTGTGTACTTTACCATCCATGTCGGTCTTCTTCTTGAAGACCCACTTGCACCCTACAATCTTACGACTAGGTACATTCTCAACCAAGTTCCAAACTTGATTGTCATACATGGATTGTATCTCGCTATCCATGGCCTCTTTCCATTTAGCAGCCTCAGGGCCTACCATGGCTTCCATGTAGCTGTTAGGTTCATCCAGACCTAGTAGTGTCTCATCACTAATAAGTGTCTCACCTTCCGCAGTAATATGGAAACCATAGTAATGCTCAGGTGCAGTCCTAACTCTCGTGGAACGCCTCAGAGGTACATGCTCATCAACTGGCTCAACAGGAGTTTCCTCCTCAAGTTGAGGGCTAGTGTTTGAAGTTCCTTCACCGCTTGATTCTTGAATTTCTTCAAGATCAATTTGCCTCCCACTGTCTCCTTGGCTTATAAATTCTCTCTCTCGAAAGACTCCTCTTCTTGCTACAAAGACCACATTGTCACTAGGTCTGTAGAAGAGGTAACCAAAGGATTGTTGTGGGTAGCCGATGAAAATACACCTCTCCCTTCGAGGTTCGAGCTTATCATGAGTCTCGTGTCTCACGAAAGCCTCACAACCCCTAATCTTGATGTGGTCTAGCTTAGGTACTTTGCCAGTCCACATCTCGTGAGGAGTTTTGGCAACTTTCTTTGTAGGGACAAGATTAAGAATATGGGCGGCAGTCTCTAAGGCATACCCCCAGAATGAGATTGGTAGCGTAGCTCGACTCATCATGGAACGAACCATATCCAACAAGGTTCGATTACGCCTCTCAGCCACACCATTCAACTGTGGTGTCCTGGGAGGTGTCAATTGTGAGACAATCCCACATTCCCTAAGATAGTCGAGGAACTCTGAACTAAGATACTCACCTCCTCGATCGGATCGAAGCATCTTAATGTTCCTGCCCAATTGATTCTCGACTTCCTGTTTAAATTCCTTAAACCTCTCGAAAGTCTCTGACTTATGCTTGATTAAGTAGACATATCCATATCTACTGTAATCATCAGTAAAAGTCAAATAATAATGATTAGCATCCCTTGTGGCATGTTTGAATGGTCCACACACATCCGTGTGTATAAGTTCCAACAAACCTTCACCCCTCTCACACGAGCTTGTGAAGGGTGACTTTGTCATTTTTCCAAGTAAGCATGATTCGCAACTATCATCTGACTTTAGGTCAAACGACTCCAAGACTCCATCCTTTTGGAGTTGGCCTATGCGTTTCTTACTTATATGTCCAAGACGACAATGCCATAATGATGCTTTATCCAAGTTATTATTATTAGTAGAATCAATACACAAAACATCATTTCCCAAGTTATCTACAACAGATACAACTTCATACACACCATCACAAGGTAATGCTTTAAAATAAAAAACATTATTATAGAAAACATCTATAGAACCAACTTCATTATTAAATGAAAAGGTAAACCCTTGTTTGTACAAAGCATGAAAGGAAATAATATTTCTTGCCATTCCTGGCAAATAACAACACTTATTCAAATCTAAATTAAACCCACTACTTAGCGATAAAGTATAAACTCCAATCTTGGTAACAGGTAAAGCTTTCCTATTCCCCATGATCAAGTTTATTCTTCCTTGCTCCACATTCTCACTTCTTCTTAGTCCCTGCAAGTCACAACAAATATGAATACCACAACCGGTATCAAGGACCCAAGACTTAGAATGGGGTGAGTTATTAGAAATGATAGTGTAAGTACCTGCATGGTTGGGTTTGACTTTCCCATCCTTCACATCCTGCTGGTACTTTGGGCAGTTCCGCTTCCAATGAGATTTTTCATGACAATAGAAGCATTCAGCCTCTTTTGGGTCAAAAGAAGGAGTGACGAAACCTTTCGTGGTTCCACTTGAAGAAGAGCCATCAAGGGTCCGAGCCTTGGTACCCTTCGAGGATCTCTTTCTCTTCCTCCATCGACTTTTCCCAATTGCCAAAACCGGAGTTGAGTTTGGAGTAGGAGTGATAGCAACCGACATCCCCTTAAGACCTGATTCTGCGGTCTTGAGAAGTCCCTGAAGTTTGCTGAGTGTGACCTCTTCCTTATTCATGTGATATGTCATGCGGAATTGATCATAGCACGATGGTAAGGAGTGCAAAATGATATCTATTGCAAGATCCTCAGGGAAGTTCACATTAAGCTTCAGTAAATGATCCACATACCTTTGCATTTTCTGCATGTGGCTCGTGACGGATTCCCCGTCCTTCATCATGGCTGTTATCATGGAGCAGATGATTTCATACCTCTCTTGTCTTGCACTTTGATGGTATCTTTCCATCAAATCTTGGTGCACTTCATAAGGGTAGAAATCCTCATAAGACTTTTGGAGTTCCGCTGTCATCGTGGCCATCATGATGCAAGCCACTTTCGTAGCATCCCTTTCATGTGCCCGAAATTCAGCGATCTCCTGAGGAGTTGCAGTGGTCTCATCAATCTCCTTAAGCTCCTTGTCAAGGACATATTCTTTGTCCTCGTAGCGGGTAATCATCCTGATGTTTCTGATCCACTCATTGAAGTTGGATCCATCAAAGGTGACTTTCCCACACAAGATCATAAGGGTAAAGGAGCCATTAGGATTAGAGCCAGAAGTAGCATTGTTTGAAGACATCTAAAAAGAAGAGAACAAGATTAGTTTAGATATAAGAGAGTCCTTAATAAAACACCCAAATGTAATATTAAGGCTAGGATCCAATCACAATATAATATAACTTACAAGAGGTATGCCGTAATCTAAGTTATACCATATTTGAAAGGTAGGTGAATAACGATTCACCAATTTCCACCACGAAAACCGAAATATTTAAGTATTAGGCTTTGATTGGTTCTTAGAAATTCCTAGATTCTTTGAGATTCAATGAACTTTTCAAAGGCATGTTTCAATCTCGAGTGTGCCCTCCAAGTTTTGTGACTGGGATGCCGAGGATCACAAAACGAGGTGTGAAGTAACCATGCAAATCACTTGGTACCCTTTAAAGTTTATCACTCAATCGATGTGCCGGTAAACCACACACGCTCCATCAATACTATAATAAACCTTTAAGTCACCCTTTACCTACCTTGTTAAGTCTAAGTTAGTGTGCCGGTTAACCACACACGCTCCACCAATGACTTAAACAAAGTGTAAAGTGTAATTTCATGGATTAGCACCTTATTCACATTTTTCCTAAAGTAACTAAGATTGGGAATTTAATAAAACATTTAGTTACTTTATAATATTCATCATACTTTGAATGAGAATTTATAAGTCCTTGTCTTACCCGTTCGGCTAACGACCCTCCACCAGTCAAGCAAGCGGTGGGTGAGAGTGGACACCCATTAAGTCACCATTTTATAGGCAACAACCTTATACCCACCTTATAGACCGGCTTCGTGAATGAGGCGTACTAGCGGTAAGACGACTTTGTTCTTATACATATATATATATATATATATATATATATATATATATATATATATATATATATATATATACATATATATATATATAATTATTAAATCATAATAATATAAGTATAAGGGTTGAATTTTAACTTTTTAAAATTCTAAGGGTTGGAACTAAAGTTTTAACTTAACTTTACTTGTTCCAAAACTTGAGGGCAAGTTTTGTAAACTTTCAAAACCTTTCATTTCTTGTAACTTATGAGTTTAATAGAGTAATAAAATGAGGACTTTTCATTTTTCTAACTCTTGTGTTCTTTTAATGGTTTTTTAATCCAAGAGACTTTTGGTTTTCCATAACTTGAGGACAAGTTATGGACTCCATTAAAACACATTATGATCAAGAATTAAACTACCACATAGGTTACAAATAATTCCTATGATCATCTAAACATCATAAGAACAAGATCATGAACATGAACACTTTCATATATCAAAATCACACTTAATCTTTGTAATTTTGATAACTAGTTGTTGTAAATGAGTTAGAAAAGACATTACACCTTCTAAAACAGGTTTTCAAGTACCAAAACAGTTTAGGGTAATGTTTCTAATCCATTTCCAGCAACTAAAGTCGAAAAACTACACTCTGTCGACCCTACTCGTCGAGTGCATGAACTTACTCGGCGAGTAGGTTGAAGATACAAGTGGACTCGGCGAGTCCCCCCATGGACTCGGCGAGTCCATCAGTCAGACAGCAAGATTTCGACTTTTTCAAGCATATTGCAACAAGTATCAAACAAACAAGCCTAGGCTCTGATACCACTGATGGGTTTTGAGCATTCTAACACTTCCTAAGTGTAACCCTAATAAACCTTGGATCTATGTTTGTCTAAGATACATGCAAATAATTATTTATCCAAGGCTTATATCCTAACTAGCATGGCATGGGGAACTTGAATCAAATAAAGCTAGTAGAAACACTTACCTTGTAGTTGTAGTTGATTCCTTGGAGTTTTAGAGCCTAGCACCAATAATGTGGATGCCTCAAATGAAAGTCACAAATCACCACAAACTTGGAACTTTGAGATAATAGTCACACTTCTCTTGAAATCGGCCCTCACCTCAACATGTGTCAACTAGTGTTCACTAGCCTGATTTCAAGAGCCAAAGCCTCCTTTATATAGTGTGGTGGATTAGGGTTACATCCATGTAAACCCTAATACCCATGTCTCTTCATTTCCATGAGATCCATGGGTTAAAGCTCCATGGAGTATCCATGGACTTCTCCATCCAAGCCTAGCCCATTCCAAATAAGCATAAGCCCACACTATATAAATATAGAAGCCCATATTTAATTAGTAATATCTTTGATCACTAAATTAATCCTAGATTAATTATAGATCACTACTAATTAAATAATATGATCTTATATTAATATATTAGAACTTATAATATATTAATAAATCATAACTTGTACTATTCTCAAATATTATCCATAAATTGTTCGGGTGAAGTGCAACCCAAATGGACCATGCCGGGTCGGGTCAAGTACATACCAAATATAGTTATGGACTTAGACACTATATCCAACACATGTTCCAACGAACCTTCACAGCACAATGCTTCAGTTGAGGGGGAGAATCCATCTTCTTCATCACAGCCGAGCTCACATGTTGAGGGGGAGAACAGTTCTCAAGCTGCTCCCGAACGCACTTCACCACCCGAATGTGCCTCACCACTCGAAAGTGCTACAACACCCGAAGGTGCATCAACACCTGAAAGCTCGACATCACCCGAAACCCCTGTAGCTCCGGAAACTCAAGACCCACCTGAAAGCTTATCTTGTCGGCAATGTCTCTGAAAAGGTCCTGACCCGATCACAACTTAAGGCAAAACAAACTTCCTTATTTTCAAAAGTGGAATTTTGTATGTTTAACTCCTTCGTCTCAAAAGTTGAACCAAAAACAGTTAATACTGCTCTTGATCACTCTGATTGGGTTCAAGCTATGCAAGACGAACTGAATGAATTCGAAAGGAATAAAGTTTGGCGTCTAATTCCAACTCCTCAAGATGCCTCAGTTGTTGGTCTCAAATGGGTCTTCAGAAATAAGATGGACAAGGAAGGCAACGTGATACACAACAAAGCTCGTCTAGTGGTGAAAGGATACTGTCAGGAGGAAGGCATCAACTATGAAGAAACTTTTGCTCCTGTAGCCAGGCTGGAATCCGTTAGAATATTTCTTGCCTATGTTGCACACAAAAACTTTGAGGTCTACCAAATGGATGTCAAGTGCGCATTTCTAAATGGAGAACTTGAAGAAACGGTGTACGTGGAGCAACCTCCTGGATTCGTCAATAAAAGGTACCCCAATCATTGTTACATTTTAGACAAAGCCGTATATGGACTGAAACAAGCTCCGAGAGCCTGGTATGAAACACTAACTAAGTTTTCAAAAGATATCCAAATTCAAACAAGGTTCGGTTGACCCAACCTTCTTTCCTAAGAAGGAAGGTAACCACCTTATGATTGTTCAAATTTATGTCGATGACATCATCTTTAGCTCAATGAATCCTAGCTTAACGGCTGAATTCAGAAAGCTGATGGAGACTAAATTTGAAATGAGCTCAATGGGTCCAATTAACTTTTTCCATGGTTTAAATATTAGACAAGGACCATAAGGCATCTTTATTAATCAGGAACCTTATATGAAGACTCTCCTTGCAAAATTTGGCATGATGCGAGATTCAAAGGTTAAAGTTCAAATGGCGTTCGGCACCAAGCTCACTCCATCCTTGGATAAGCCAGCAGTTGATATCACACTATATCGCCAGATGATCGGTTCTCTGATGTATCTCACTGCTAGCAGGCCTGATATAATGTTCTCTGTTTGTTACTGTGCTAGATTTCTGGCGAATCCACGTGAACCTCACATGCTTGCAGTGAAGAACATACACCGATATCTCAAGCGAACTACCTCTTTAGGCCTATGGTATCCATCCAACTCAGGCTTCTTCGTTCAAGCCTACTCAGATGCAGACCTTGGAGGTTGTGGACTAGACAGGAAAAGCACCACAGGAGGCTGCCAATTCCTTGACGGGAAGTTGGTCAGCTGGCAATCAAAGAAATAGACTTGTGTGTCTTTGTCTACAGCTGAAGCAGAATATATAGCAGCTGCCTCTTGTACTTCTCAAGTGATTTGGATCCAGAGTCAACTCAGGGACTATGGACTCAATATGAAAAAGATCCCACTATATTGTGACTCTGAAAGTGCAATTAGGATCTATCATAACCCAGTGCAACACTCCAAGACTAAGCATATAGCACTAAGGTATCACTTCATTAAAGATCATGTGGAAGATGGGAACTTCGAAATTCATTTTGTTCGAACCACTGATCAACTGGCTGACATCTTCACCAAAGCTCTTCCTGAAGCATCGTTCAACAAAATTCTACAAGGGCTAGGAATAATGGAATCGGAGTCAGTACCAAAAATTACCTCTCAAACTCAAAAGTAAGAAGCGAAATAGACCGAACGTTCAGGTTCGGGTCTTGTACTAATGTACCGAAATGAACCGAACGCTCGGGTTCGGTTGAATAATTTGCTTTTCACTCATCAATCAAAGGTAGTTTTCCTGGTTGTAGATCTTATGTATACTTGTTCTAAATTCATTTATCTTATTGTCAAAGTTATTTTCCGCTTAAAAAAACTATTTTCTTTGGTAACTGAAATATACCGAACGTTCGGGTTCGGTTCCCTAAATTTTTCTCACCCGAAATAGACTGAACGCTCGGGTTCGATTCCAAAGTTTTTCACAACCGAAATAAACCGAACGCTCGGGTTCGGTTCCAAGTTTTTTTAATCTGATTTTTTTATGTCTTATTATTATTTTTTTTTATCAAAAATTCCAAAAATATTTTCTTTATAAATTCAAAAACTCCAAAAATATTTTGTTCTTTATTTTTTTGGCTTTAATTTTATTTGTGTGTTCGTTTCTGGGGAAATTCTTGAATTAGCTAAGTGTCCCTAGAAGCATGCTGTTGTATGTGTTCAAAGCCTCGACTGATTCTGAATAATAGCCTTAATGACTTGATATACACAAATCTTGTCTTCCCAATCAGGCTATCATATTTATTCTAATCATGAGCTACCTAACTCTCTTCTCATAAGAGATAAGAGTTTTCTGCTTGGTCCTAATTTTTGTTTACAGCAGAGGTACTTTAATTTCTTACACCATCTAAATTACATTTCTCCATCACATTCGTTTCACAAACGTAACCCTTGAGACTCTCAGAAATTACCACTGAGGTTTATGGTTACACAATTTATGTGTTCATGATCTTAGTTTCGTGCCACTATGAGTTAAATGAAACCCAAAATTCAAAACCTAATACGATTTGACGGTGAACAATTAATTTGCTCTAGTTTTCACTAATGAATTGACAGATGTACCTCCATGAAATCTCAAATTTTTCTTTTGTGTGATTCCTATGAAATTGTTAAAACCAATAACGTTTCTTCCCTTGGGATCCAGTTTTAAATTTTTGTTGAGATTTTATATCTATATTTCCCAGCCATATTAAATTATCACCAACCTACTTGTTCAATAGACTACACTGGTCTCACAAGTACTTCGTTCACTTTCTATCTTATATCAAGATTAGAATTTTTGAATTGAAGCGAAAGCCACCCCAATAAGCCAAGTTAAAAGAAGCCTTTCAACACTTCTTAATAAGTGTTTGATCGTTATTCAACGGGATACCATACAAACACTTTAAGGTCTCTCTTGACTTTGAAGGAAGAGATTCGTGACCGGGATCATTTGGTTCGTGTCTTAATTGACATCACATATTTTCCTAAAAGTATTGCTTTATTTCTTTTCTTTTACACCCTTAGCACGAAAATCTTTAATTTTCCAAAATTCAGGTTCTATTAATTTCATGCATTTTCATTGGATTAATGGTTGATTAAAGGTTGTGGTTGATTTTAATCCACGTGGGAGTATTCTTCAAAAGATGTCGTTACAATCTAAAGGGATAAGGTGATGACTTGCTGACTCAGGCGGGAGTCTAATCGACTTGATTTCAAACGGCGCTAAAAGGGAAAGCGTGCAAATCGAACCGTCTCATCTCCAAACGGCGCAAGAGGGGCGCGTGTGAATCTGAACCGGTTTGTATCCAAACGGCGCATAATGGGAGGCGTGTTCTTAGGGGTCTGACATTCTCTCTCATGCGTGATCATCGGCAACCCCAACTATCACGCATCAGTCAACTCCGAAAAACCCTTCGATTTTTAATCGAAGATTTGGGAAGATCTTTCTCTCTCCTAAAACCCCAGTATAAAAAGCAACATAATCCTTCATTTACCTCTTTACCGCAATTAAAATTCCCAGAGAGCAAAAATTCCTTAATACTTCCCTGTTCATCATCTTCTTCACTCTCTTCAATCAATGGCGGATTCATCTTCTGTTCACGCAACATCCCACATATTGCCCATTCGCCCACAACAAAGCCTCATCATTGATTTAACCCCTCATGCTTACGATGCCTTCATGTTTCCCATTATCGAGTGCTTGAAGTTTTCTTCGATCGCTCCTGCACTTACAAGAGCAGAATCTGTTCCGATGGAGTTCTTATCGCAAATCTTTGCAACTGCTCACTACAACAAGGTCGTTGACAGAATCTTCTTTGATGTCTTCGAGCACTAGGCATCAATTTCAAAGCAAAGGTTTTGCTCGTTGTTAGGGTTTGAACCTGATTGTTCAAGGGTTAACCCTGAAACGATTCCCATGGGGCACCTGTTCAACATGTTCTACAACATGGGTTATACGGAGGTGCTTACTACAGTCACGAAGTTCAAGAAGTCGTGCCTACCTCCACAGTGGAATGGGATGTTCACTGTTCTATTCAAGGGGCTATCCGAACGAAGTGCTGGATCTGCTGGTTCCAGCCGGTTATTTCTCTCCATTATGTATGGTGTCTACAATGGCATCAACATGGATTATGGGTTTGTTCTATGGCAACAACTCATCCAGAGTCTCTCCTCTACTTCCAAGCATTCGGAGATTTTCTACGCTAGGTTCTGGACTCTGATCACGAAATGGGTGATGGACAAGTACCACATCCCTATTGTCGCTGGTGCTCCAATGTCTTCGATTGGTACTTTCCATACCACAAAGATCATTGTGTCGGATGCTTCAAAGTTTTCCTTCAACGGATCGATTCTGGAAACAATGTATGGGGATGTTCCCGCTGACAGCCGGATAATCAAGGGATTCAAGCGTTCTGGTCCGAGAGAGCTTACTCCGGAAATGCTGAAATCCATTCATGAAGCTGACAAGCTTGCTGCTAGAGGCAAGAAGGCTGAAAAAGGCAAACGGGTGGTAAAAGGGGCAAAAGGTCCATCTCCGAAGAAGAGGAAACCCACCAGGGCTGCTCAGTCTCCACAGCAGAAAAGGAGAAAAACCCAACCCAGGAGAAAGCTTGTTATCGCTTCCTCCTCAAGCGAGTTAGAGAGTGATAGTTCTGATTCTGAAGACTCTCAGTGTGGTAACACTCCACCACGTTCTCCAACCCCTGAAGTTCAAATCCCTCCTTCTCCTCCCTCTCCTCCTAAAACTATTCCTACTTCCATTCCCACCATAAACCCCTCTACACAGATTCCAACCAATTCCATCCCAATCCCACCCATATTTACTGAAGCAACCACCACAACCACTGCAGATGTTCGGGCCAAAGTATCTGATACGGGGGTTCATACTGATGCACCCAAAACCACTCAAGCACCCGAAACCACAAAAGCACCCGAACCTACCCCCACACCAACACCCGAAACATCCCAACCCGAACCTACCCATACTTCTGCACCACCAGCTTCACCACCACCACCTTCTCCTGGTCATGCTTCAGAGGAAGAAGAAACTTTCCTTGGCGGGGAGGATATGACGTTTGACTCGGTCTACTACAGTCCGTTTCAAGTACAGAGAGATGATGATGATGACGCTCTGGTTACAAAGAAACATCTCAAGGAGCTACATGACAAGGTTGACTTGCTCATCGCCTCCTCTTCCACGTCTCAAGCATCCCTTTCTGACGATGCAGTTCAGAAGATTGTTGACGCTTTCTCCAAGGCTCAGCAAGATTCCATTGCTTCTGCCACCTCCGCCATTGAAGCCTCAACAAAAGCCTGTCAGGCTGCGACCGAAAAAGTCGATAAACTTTTTTCTGATGCCTCTGCCCTGTTAAAGTCCTTACAGGAGAGTGAAAATGTTGCTAAGACTATGTTGGAACCAATTTTTCAACAGTTGACAACATCTGTCTCCACTGAGTTGAAGTCCTTCGCTTCATTTCATCAAACGCTTTCAGACGACAACTCAGCATTTCGCGCAACCATTGACGAGCGTCTCTCGAAGCTACAAGAAGATGTGGCTGCCGAGGACTCTCTCATGGATGTTCTAGCCAGGAAGACCACCGCTCTGAAGGTCAAGAGTGTTCAACTCTCCAACTCTCAATAGGAGATTGACTCTCTTCGGTCCGAAAGGGAGGTGATCAGGTTGTGTGTTTCGGATGTCCACTCTGCCATCTCCAACATCCTCGAAGCACATGATCCCATCCTAAACTACACTGTGAGGCGCGACCTTGCAGAGAAGCTCGCTCTTGCCCTTGCCCTGCTCAGTAAAATTGAAGGGCTACTTGATTTCGTGTCCATTCCGAAACAAGGGGGAGAAAAGGAGTCAATGTCTCAACCACCTCCTTCCTCAAAGGCAAATCGCACAACCGAACCTCCTCCAGTAGGCCAAGCCTCCGGTTCTGGTGTGAAATATAAAGGCAAGAAGCTTGTTGAGGAAGATGAAGAAGAAGACAAAGAGACTATTGCTGATCTGTTGAAGCGAAAAAGTCGAAACACTGAGGCTGATATTAGTGCTCGTGTGGCTAGAGAAGCTGAAGAAGCTGAAAGAAAACAGAAGGAAGCCCACGACCTTCTTGAGAGTAGGAAAACTCTTTTTCCTGCCTGGACTCTCAAGAGGATGATAAAAGAAGCCATCGACACTCCGAGTATTTTGTGGCTGGAACCAGTAATCTCACTGGATTGTTCCAATACTGTCGACTCTCAGTTCGACATGCCACTGACCCAAAAGGCGTTCATCTTTCACGCCTTCACCAACGTTGTAGAGTTCCCTCATCCTCATCCACAGGTTGATCGGGACTTGATCAATTTTTATCTGAAGGCTGCTCAACCTCAGTATTAGACTTGGAGCGCTCAGAAAATTGTCAACGTTTGGGTCTTGAAGCCGTATACCGAAGGGAACTTTATCAACATTCAGTTCAAGGTGCTTCGGGGATCTACCAAAACCGAACATGCCATTTCCCTTGCAGATCTTCCGAACCTCAATCCCCATGATTGGATAATCTTGCACAACATCCTTCTAACCAATGAAGCTGAATACGGTCTGATTATCGACCATTTCAAGAGGATGCTGGTGTGCTACATCATGGAAGTTGCACTGATGGATCAGGAGATAGCAAGCGTATTCAAGAAGAAACCAACAATATCTCCTGTTGGCTCAGCCAGTGATCTCAACCAAATGCAGATGGGAAAAATTGACTCGAGAAGGAATTCGGTCATGTTCACCAGGAACAAAGGATAGAAATGTCTTTTTGCCTTGGCTGACAAACATTTGTACACCACCGCTTGCTTAGAGCATGTTTTGGGGATCATCCACCGATGCAAGCAAAACACAGTGGATGATGTCAAATACTTCGATGACATGATTCAGTGGTATATTCGGTTCAGACAGACCATTCTCGCGCTAATCTCTCGTCTGTTTGATATCACAAAGAAAGTTCCCGCTGCTGGCCCAAGCAAGAAGAAGAAGTAGTCTCGCTCCAATTTGACGCAAAGGGGGAGATTGTTGGGTCGTGTTTTGTAATATGTTGCGTCTATTGGGCTCGTTAGTTAGTCCGTTTTTGTATCTCCGGTATGGGCTTGTCCATCCGTGAGTCTAGTAGGGTTTATTATAAATATAGGTGCTTGCATGCATCTTAGGTTAACGATAGTAACGATAGAAGAGATTGTTCAGAGTATTATTCAGAAGTTTATTATCATTCTTGTAACCCTAAATCCTCTACAGTGGAAGTTCTTAGTCGAGCTCTGCTTAGGATTAATTGATTTAATCATTCGACACATTGTGATTCAATCTTGTCTTGTTTATTATTTCGTGTTCTTCGCAATACCTGTTACAAAGATCTAATCGATCTTCAAGTTAGTTTATAACTTATCAGAATGGTAATTCAGGAAAAAAAATCCATGTTGGAGATACAAAATCAGGTTGAACGATAGCCTTGAAAGGACAAAAACCCACATCAGAAGGGAAAGCCCCGATGGCTTTCAACATCCATGTCTTCACTATCAAAAGAACAAACCTCGTCATAGGTTAAGATTCCTTGGTCATTGAAATCACTATCGGAAGGAATAACAATGCCAGCTCGAGAACGACAAATTTTCTTAGCCATAATGAGGAAAATCAAAACAACAGAAGAATAAATAAAAGGAAAAAGATTACCTTCACAATGAGATGATGGCGACATGGAAGAATAAAAAGTGGAGTTACCGAAAGCCCACATTTATAGCTGGAAAAAGATAATAGAGATGATTTGACCATTTCTCAATTATCTCGATAGAGATAAGACCTATCCATTCAAGATTGATTTCAAATTTAATTAAAGTTATTCCTTTAATATTAACAAAACTAATCCCTATATTTTCAGGAATAACTTGGGGGCAATTGTTAGGGCTAGGATCCTTGCCATTTTCAGGATCCTCAAATATCCAGGATCCTCAGCTACCTCAGGATCTCAGCTAATTACCATTATTATTTTTATTAATATTTATAAGTCATATTTTGTCTATAACTAACACGTGTGTAGAAGTAGTCAAGGGAAGATCAATTCTCAACGAAGAATCATCTCAACCATGCTAAAGACCCGGAATACCTGGTCAAATAACGTTCATGAAGCTGGTCATAGAGGATCCCGAAGTTATCGGACAAGTTGTTGGGTAGTTTAGACTATAAATTAACACGTTGTTCTTGATTCTAAGCTTACTCTACAAAATTCTTTACCCATTCTTACTAAGAACTCACTGTAATATTTATTGTATATCAATAAAATCATCAAGGTAGGTGATCATTATCGCCTCCCAAGGTTTTATGTTGGAGATCCTAGCAAGGATCAAGGGCTTTCCTTGTAAACCATTGTGTTACTTTCTTTTACCATTTGCTATTACACAAGCTAAACATCACAGCCTCTCATTCAATTTGGTTGATTAGTATTTGTGTAATTTTTGACCAAAATAGAGAACGAATAGTTTTCTTAACCATGACGTGGAAGATAGGAGCAACAGAAGAAAACAAGTAAAAGGAAGATTTCCCTTCGCAATAAGACGATGACGACTGAAGAGTGTCAAAAAGAAATAATCGGAAGCCCACATTTCTAGCAAAGAAAAGATAAAAATATGATTTGACTGCTTCTCGGTTACCTCAAGACGGATAAAACTTATCCATTAAGGGACAATTTTTAAACTCTTATTTATATACTATTTTTAATTTATCTTTAAATTATCCCTTCAATATTCTCGAAATTAACTCCTATATTCTCAGGAATAACTCGGGGGCAAATGTTAGGGCCAAGATCCTCAAAGCATTCAGGATCCTCAAACCTCATCCTATATTCAGGATCCTCAACTATCTCAGGCACCTGACTATTACCGTCATTATTATTTACTAACATTTATAACAGTTATATTTT
This sequence comes from Lactuca serriola, assembly GCF_051521515.1. Lineage (NCBI taxonomy): Eukaryota > Viridiplantae > Streptophyta > Magnoliopsida > Asterales > Asteraceae > Lactuca > Lactuca serriola. The sequence continues at coordinate 266,450,759 of NC_136410.1, forward strand.
GTTCTTAGCTAACACATGTGCAAAAATAGTCAAGAGAAGACTTATACTCAACAGAGTTTCGTCTCAACTATGCTAAAGATTTGGAATACCTAGTCAATTAACGTTCATAAAGCTAGCCATAGAGGATCCCGGGAATATCGGACATCTTGTTAGCTAGTTTAGACTATAAATTAACACAGGTATCTCGAACACGATACACTCTGCTTACTTTTAGCTTAGTCTACGATCTTTTTCACTTGTTCCTACTGAAATACTCTCTATAATCATCAATTTATATTAATAAAACCATTAAGGCAGGTGATCATTATCACCTCCCATGGTTTTGTGTTGGAGACCCTAGCAAGGATCAAGGGCTTTCCTTGTAAACAATCGTGTCATTCTCTTTACCTTTCTCTATTGCATAATTCCAACATCACAACCTCTCATTCAATTTGGAAGATTTATACTTGTGTAATTTTTTACCAAAACATTACTAAAGACTATTCTAGAAACCCTAAAGCACAAGAAAACTATGCCTATGGAGGGGTCTAGATTGCCTCTTGCTCAACTATTGACCAATTACAATTTAGTCCCTGCGCTTTTAATTAATTCTTTTAGTCTCAAAATTAATTCCAATTAATTTCTAATTAAATACTAATTAAATATTACTATTTTTAATGAATGTAATATTTTCATAATATATTAACAAATAATTTATTTAAATTTATTAATCAAATAATAAATCCACCTCTTTCTCCAAAATCATTCTGTCTCGTTGCTAGTCTTGAGGGCAACCCAAAAGGACTATGATACTATCAATTCAAGCATATATCAATTATAGTTATGGGCTTAGATACCTAATCCAACAGTTTCTCACTTGGATAAGTCTAATAGCTATAGTTATCAGTATATTATTCAAAACTGATTACCAAATTGTAGCTCTCAAAACTGTTGTCGAAGTCTGACCTAGTCAGAAATGTGTCCTAAGATAAGTGATCATATAATCCTCCGTTTTGCAAGATATCATACGAATATGATACATGGAACATAATCAATCTCATTGTCCAAAACATTATTTCCCGATTTATGATTTGTAATGACAAGAACTACTAATCGAACACATCAATTTAGTCATGGTCGGGTCCGACACTATAAGTCAACACCAAATCATCGAGGGACCCAAACATATCGCTTTTCCCCTAAAGTAAAAAAGCAATAGATAAACTTTGATTTATATGCTTTTGCCATTTAATCACCAAATCGCGCACAACAATACGTTTTATAACATCAAGTTACTGATGCGTTTACATATTATCATTGCACAATTGATTTGTAAACCACGACTCATATATCTTCTTTTAGAGATTATAAGATATTATCATCTCAAAATTAATCATGATATATTCCATGAAGTAATTCTCTGAGCGTAGGTTAATCCAATACCCAAATTATCTATTTCAAAGTAGTCATGAATTTTGCAGCAATACATTTGCTATGTCTAAAACTCTTTAGACAATCTACAATACAATTCAAGACAGTATTGATTCAATACAATAGAAACCAATCAAGGCTCTGATACCACTGATGGGTTTTTGGTCATAAGAACATCCTACGTGCTCATGCAACCCTAATGCTTGGATCTAGGTTTCTCTATTGCACATGCTATTCATCCAAGACTTTAAACCCTAGATCTAATCAATATAACATATGAATAAGGTTTTAGATCATACCTTGATTGTTATGTAGCAACAACAATCACAATTCCTTCTTGTATTGACTTCAGAAAGCTTAGAGTCACAAATGTCACTCCTCTAATGGTTCACAAACACCAAGAGCAAGAGGATGAAGATGAGAAGAGAAGGAGTTGCCCCAAAAACGTGTGGAAACCCTAAAGAACCAGTTCACCACGTTTTTGAGGCTTAAGGGCACTTTATATACATGTAGGTTATTAGGGTTTTTAACTAGGAAACCCTAATTTGGATGCTTAGGCCCTAAGCAACCCATGGACTCCTTTCTTAATGGCCTTGGACGATTTCTAATAGGTTTCCCCATAGAATTCGTCCAACCTTATACTATAAGGTAATCCATAACCCAGTTGCAATTATCTTATAATTACAATTCCAGTCCCTTAAGTTTAAGTAATCTCTTTTAGCCACAAACTTAATTCTTATTAATTCTTGACTAATATTAATTAAACAATATGATTCTCCTTTAATATATTACTCTCATAATATATTAATAAATCATATTTAATCCTTTCTCTCCATAATTCATCCTATCAAGTTGCTTTGGTGAAGGCAACCCAAAAGGACCATGCACCATCAGGTCAAGTAAATACCAAAATAGTTATGGACTTAGACACTAATCCAACAGTCTCCCACTTGGATAAGTCTAGTAACTATTATGCGTATGACTTCAGATCCTGATCTACAATCGTAGCTTTCGAAAGCCGCTGTCAACTCTGATCTTATCATATACACGTGTCCTTTAGATAAGCGATCATATATTCCTCCATTCTATATATTATCGTATAGACTGAGACATGGATCTAAATCATTCTCTCTGTCTATGTGCTATTTCCCGAATTCAGATTTATGACGACTGACAACAGACTACAATTGAACACATCAATTTAGTCCCGGCTTGGCCAAGCGCTTAGGTGCCATCACTAAATCATCGAGGGGCCCACAAATATCGCTTTTATCCTACTTTGGATAAACTTTGACTCAATGCTCGCTTGCACTCACTCACCAAATTACACACAACAATATGTTTTAAAACACCAAGTTACTGGTGCGTTTACATATTATCAATGTGCAACCGACTCGCAAGATACAACTCACATATCTTGGTTTCAAGAATATAAGATGTTATCGTCTCAACAATCACTCGTGATAAAATACATGAAGTGATCCAAGTGAGCGTGGGTTTAATCCAATGCTCAAATCATATTCATAAGCACTCATGAACGTTGCAGCAAACAATTGCTTATGTCTAATACACTTTAGACAATCCACACACCAATTCACGACAGTCTTCATTCATACCGACTTCCAACATATGAACGATTGTGGTCCGTTCGAATAATTTGATTGTTCTGAACCAACTAAATTATTCAGGAAGTCAAAACATGCAAAGTGAAACACAAGAATAATACTAATCCCATATGGTCTCAAACCTTTGAGTATAAATAAAACACCTTTTATTTATCATCATATCGATTACTCAATATTTGTTGTTTCGGGTAATCAACTTCTTACTTGAATTATTACCACACTTGTCCCATGCTCTTAGCATGCACACAATGTTTACCTACGGTCCTTACTTTGTGAAATAGATCAAATGAACAAATTTCTAATCATACTCATTTCACAACTCCCAATCCTTATCACAAGTGAAAGAATATCAAATTCTTGCCACTTATAGAATATGCTAGATTCTAACATTTTATGCAATGATCCTTTCGTAATATCACTGCACTAAAGTCACAAGGACTATTGCCAATGAAATCACAAAACTCTTTATCGGAAATTGTTACAAGACAATTCAATAGATGTGATGTTTCTTATTCAAAGTACATTCCTTTTGAACATCCTTTTGCATAAAAGTTTCTAACCTAGACATAGATTCTCAATATCTAACTCCCAATATGGAAACCTTTCCATACTTACCATATTACAACTCATTCTCAATAGAATCTTATCTATTAATGTCGATATGCTTCATCCAATATCATACTTCCAACTACTCACAAGCGACCAATCCTCAACGAACTTTGGATTGTCCTTTGATAGTTGTTTAATTAACTTAGTCAAAATCGATTCTTGTCCTTTTTCCCTCTAAATGCGCTAGACATTTGGAAAATTTTAGAATGGTCAAATATTACAGCATTTACAATCGATCCTATACCCGAAGCATATTGGACATGATGCTTAATGTCTTACATGAAGATTTAATACTTTATCAATCTTCTACCATAATATTTTATGTGCTTCGTTCTTATAATTCGAATTATGAAGAGGGATGCCGTAATCATAATCGAAATTTAAGAACGCGCTATGTATCATTTGACTAAATTTATTAAAATTTCTCAATCTAAGCTTTAGATTTTGAAACGAAGTACAATATTCTCTCCCTTAATTATAGCAAAACAACTTTACATCCTTACTACTTTGCAAAGTATAACTCTTGTTTTCTATAATTAATATTGCTAACTTGCAATACTTGCCTTAATAATCATATAATCATAACATTTATGCTCCCACTATCATGATGATTATTATAAACATGACCCTTATGCTCCCACTAGCTTTGACATGTATTCAGAAAATAGCTTAACTTACAGAAAAACAATACCTATTGAATTTCTTAAGTTCATGTTTCTAATACTTAATGTTTTGATAATCTTTTATCAAGGCTCCTTAATCTCATACACCTTTGTCTAAGATAGCTCATATATGTGTCTTAAACAATTAAGACTAATTACCAAATCTCACAATTCGAATCATGGAAAGGGATACCGTAACCATAATCAAATTGAGAATGCAATTTTACAATTGCTATCTTCTTAAAATCTCTCTTAGTGAAAGCATTTTCTCACAATCATTTTCATGAAGGATAAAGTCTTATGACACTTTGATTTTAATGGTGTATGTGTTCCTATCCATGTGAATTTGTCAAAAACAAAGTTTACGACAAATTCAAACTCTTATGGACCAAACTTTCTTAATCTTGATTTCTTGCCTTATGGTAACACGGTTGCCCACCATGTCTTCCAAGTAGTTAAGCAACTCACCCTATCTTATCAATGTACTATTCATTGATCAAGGTCCTTGCCTTTTATGCATTTAAATGAGAACTCATAGGGCACACATGCATAATTAACTTAATTTGAACGGCACAGAAACAAGATAATGTCAACACGATAGGTTGTAAACCTCAAGTCATGTGCTAGTGATGTTCGATGAGGTTTATTCTTGATTAGTTCTTGAAACTTTTCAAGATCATTAATACTCCCACTGACTCTTTGACATATAAGATTCTTTTGTCAATAAAACATTTCTTGACAAACAAATATTCAACAGTTAGTGTAGCTTTTATAAAGACAAAACATTTCATAAAATTGGTTCTAGTTGGTCTTTGTCTTATCCAAGACATCACAACTTTCCACATTTGATGAATGTTATCAACCTTCCTAATATTTGTCACTCAATGTCACAATCTTAACTTTAAGACTTGTTTTGGAACGAAGTATGATTGGTTTCTTGATTTAACCATTTCTTCAATTCTCGATTCCTCTTATTAGACATACAATTGCACTAAGACTCACATAGAGGATTAATTGAGATATGGTTCTTAATCATTAAGACCTATCATAAAACATAATAAAAGGTACTCTCCCTTCTTCATAGAATGGAGAAACTTTTATCTTTCTGCCTACTTGATTCTTCTTATTCGTTCTGCTATTGATTTAAACTCTTTTGAATCAACTAAGAATTACACTTAATCTCATAAGTGTAATCATATTTATGTAACCTTAGTAAATCATGACGAATATCTTTGTTACTTTTGTGGTGAACTTGATCAAAACACAACCTTGTATACTTGATCTCCTAGTCCTTTACTTGACACTTTGTCAACGAATTAGTCTAACTTCCAAATGTGAAAATTTTTCATTCATCATACAATACTTGTTGCATGATTCCAAGTTTTTTTTGTCCACTTGAAACTTGGATGATGAGAAACTCTCCCTATTTGGTAAATTCTTGACATTTCCACAATTAACATAATTAAGAATCACATCCGTTCGTTGTAGAAATATGCAAACATCAATTTTTTTCATAACGATTTCATTGCAAGGAAATAAATAAATAAATAAATGAGTCAAACCAAAATTTATTTTATTTATAAAAGCAGCGGAAAACATTTTGTCCTTACAATGCAAAATCAATTGAAAAACTATGTAATAAATATTCCTAACAACTTTATCATAACTTTCTAAGCTCAAAATCTAATCTTCAAGTCCATGCGATCGAGATCCATTTCTTTGCGATTAGACTCATCTTGCTTTTCCATCAAGCTTTCTCTCCTTTCACTGATCCTGCAAAACATTCAAATGCAATCTTATCACATCATGTATTAAGAATCAACGAATAGGAACTTAATGGAGTTAGATAGTGGATTTTACCTGAAGCACAGCCATACTCTTTGACTCTCCCATCTTCTGGACTCGTCATGCTTTTAGGGTAGACTTGTATCCAACGCCCTTTCTTTTGGCAGCAAACGCATGTTGGTTCTCCTAGAACGTCCTCGGAAGCATGTTTGGTTGATTTTCTTAACAAATACGCTCCATTGCTTTGCCAAATCATTTCTGATTCAGCAGCAATGAGCATGTAAATTAGGTCAATGAGGTTTGCATCATGATCCATCATATAATACTTTCTTTTGAACTCATTATATGATTCAGGGAGTGACTGTAGAACCCAGCCTATAGCCAACTCATCAGGGAATGACGCACCCAACATTATCAACCTATCGATGTGTGATTTCATTCCTAGAACGTGGGCACACACGGGCTTACCATCTTCATGTTTCATTTCCAATAGGGCTTTAGTGACATTGAACCTTTCAATTCATTGATCTTGTGGGTTAGGGAGAACAACGGGAGGAGGAGGAGGAAGTGAAGCATGATTTCTTGTTCCTCGATCAAATCGTGGAATATCATCTTCATGTGGAATGCTTGTTCCACGGGATTTGGGAAGACCATAGTTGTCGTACTTTGACATCTACAAAACGGGAGAAAACGAATTCAAGTTAGTTGATAGATTGTGTCCTTAGTAAATTACCCAAACGATATACTAAGGCTAGGACCCAACACAATATTCTACAACTCGGGAGAGGGATGCCGTAACCCTAATTGCATAACATTTGAAGGTAAGTGAATGACGATTCGCTAATTTTCCATCATGAAAAACGAAAAAGAGATTAAGTTTTAAATGTATTGAAAACTCCTAGATCCTATGAGATTCATTGAACTTTTCAATGGCATGTTTAAATCTCGATATGCCCCTCTAGTTTGTGACTGGGATGCCGAGGATCACAAAGCGGGTGTGAATAACCATGCAAATCTACATGGTGCCCTCACATGTTACAGTCACCTATTCGATGTGCCGGTTAACCACACACGCTCCACCGAACTATGAAAAACATTGATTCACCCTTTGCTACCTTTGCTTAGAACCATTTAGCGTGCCGGTTAACCACACACGCTCCACTAACGTCTTCGCAAGGGCACAAAGTGTAATTTCATGGAATTGCATCAATTCACTTTGTCACACCCCAAAACCAAGAACGGCGGAAACGTTCTGGGGCGGAGGACGTCATGTATAGTATCACAACACAGTAAATGTAAATAAGCAAACAACATCATCCATTGCATTAAATATATAATTTTAATACAAGTGTGTTCTGTACAGTTATAGACACCAAAAATAATGAAACACAAAATAATATGAGATGAGTCTTGAATGCACTCCATCTTCTCAAAAGCTGGCCTCGGTACCTGTCTACTGATGACCTGAGAATACAAGTTATTTTGAAAGAGTTTATCAGCATTAAGCTGGTGAGTTCATAAGTATTTTAGTGTCAATGTTTCTTGTAAAAACGTTTGAACCTGTCTCAATGTATAAGTTTGTAAAAATGTAAGCAAATGTTTGAAAGTGTCTGTAAAAGTTTGAATCTCTCATAAAATCCTATATTTTCTATAAAAGTAACCTTCTATGAAGGCTAAACTGTTTAGTAAACTTGTCTGTTGTAAAAGTGTGTAATTACCCAAGTATAACTATCATTTGTTAAAAATATAGTTTTTACATTAATGCTTAAGTGATGTTATCACTAAAATATGTAATGGGTAAATCATTGTAGTATTGTAGCTTTGTATAATAAGACTACTGCTGTACTAAATACTACTACCTTAAACCAGATTTATATTAAGGTATAATGTGATAAATTGCACCATGCTATCGACTGGTAACAACGACATAATGAATGGTCGTAATAAAAGAAATGACGTTTGGCACCCGCAGACCTGCAGGTCCGGCTGTAGCTAGCAGCAGGGTGTAGGATAGTCAATCCAGTATAGATCTATACGCAAACTCACGCTCTCCCTCCAAGAGAATTCTGGCTACAACTCAGGCCATGACATTTAAGGCATGCTCCGACACAGTGGATCACAATTGTTACGTATTCATGTATATGTAATGTTCCTCGTTCTAGTATATCTGTATATGTACTTGTTTCTAGTATATCTGTATATGTACTTGTTTCTAGTATATCTGTATATGTACTTGTTTCTAGTATATCTGTATACGTATGATCCTGTGTTACCCCGATGGTAACTAACTAATGATGTACTGATGAGTATGAATATGGAAGTACTTTTATGTCTATACATGTATATATGATATATAAGTAATATGGAAACGACCTTCGGATGGTCACCCGAAATCCCACCAGACCACATCCAAATCGAGAAAAGGAAATAGGGCGGATGGCCTTCCTAAGCCCTTTGAACATTATTTATATATCTATACATATATGGGCATGCAATTGGATATATAAAAGCATAAATAAGTTTTCATAAAACATTTGAAGCATAAATATAATTTCAAGAGAAGATCGACTTGATGTCGATCTATAAAACATTTTAAAGGCATAAGTTGATAAAACAGTTTAAGTATAAGAAGCATTTGTTTGAATCACAGTCTATAAATAAGTTTGGATAGTAAAACAGTTTGTAAAACATTTCAAATTGAAGTAGTTTGATAAACAGTTTGAATAGTGGTAAAAATCGTTGTTTTCCTAGTTATTAATCACATGTGATTAAATGCAATCACATGTGATTGAAGCAATAACTTATAAGTATTTGACTTGTATTCCCCCCCATAAAGTGTTTTAAAACATTTAAAATCATTTCAAAGATTGATTCAAGGGGTATGAACTCACTTGTGGTGAGTCGTTTGAATTGTAGTGTCGGATACCGTGCTAGGTGGCAAACGGAGACTTGTTTACACGCACGAGCCTAGTTATCATATAATAAGCATATATATAACTAATTAGAAAAATAATAACTTAAATAAATAAGTTAAGACACTTAGGAAACATGTAAACACTTTTATGAGTGTTTAAGGTCCAAATGGTTGCATCTAAGTTGTTACGGGACAAGGCAAAAGGGTTTGAAACATCAAATGGCCTTGCATAGGAGTTCACCACGCAACAAACCCCACACCTTGGAGTTTACGGCCGTAAACTCATGGGTTTATGGCCGTGAACTCCTCAAATGGTGGTTTTGGGTGTTTTGTGGTGCTATCTTGATCCTAGAACACTCCTAGCTTTGTTGGAATAACACATGAAGTAGTTTAAGGCTCTAGAATACTCCATAGTGGAGTTTACGGCCTAAAGTCCATTCACCCTAGAGTTTACGGCCGTAAACTCCTATGGGGTGATGGCTTTTAATTGTTTTGTGGCTCTTAAACATCAAGGATGGCTTCCATGAATTTATCTAAGGCTAATGGGGACAAGAGGCACACTTTTGTGCCTTCACTTGGAGTTTACGGCCCAAGATATCTTCCTTGGCCGTAAACTCCTTTCAAGGAGTGATTATTATGTGTTCTACTCTCCATTCTAGTCCCAAGTGTTCAAGGTAAATTGTCTTAAGGCCTTAGGTGTGCTTGGAATGATTTTTACCCTAGAAAAAGGGGTTTACGGCCCAAGAGGGGTTCTTGGCCGTAAACTCCTACAAATTTATGATTTTGAAGCGTTTAGATGTCTTAAATAAGCACAAGCATTTGAGGGTTAAAGTCTTTAAGCATTAGGGGGAAGTTTAGGGCACATTAAGCCCTTGAAAAGGGGTTTACGGCCCAAGGAAGTTCCTTGGCCGTAAACTCCTATAACTTGTGTTTCTTGGATGATTTCTAGCCTATAAAGATCATACACAATGTCCTTGATAAGTTGTCTAACATGGGGATGGGTCTAGAAAGCATTAAAGTTCCATTTTGGAGTTTACTCCCCAAGAACGTTCTTGGGCGGTAAACTCCCGGATCTTGAAATCTGAACATGTTATTGATGTTAATAAGCATCTAACAAGTATTGAAACACATTTAGTAAAGTAGACTCACAATATGGGATGAAAACCCGAAGATCCGTCAGAGAGAATATGGTTTTTCTCTATTTGGAATTGTGAATAATGAATTAATTTAATTCAGAAAACTATTTATAGTCCTGGAATATTTTGGCAGAAAATATTTTTATTCCTGATTTTGGACTGTAACATTATGAAACTTGAAATGCCCAAATTTCACAAAACCAGGAGCATCCACTCTCCTGATATCACCTAGAACATAAACCCTAATGTACACAAACTTGTTCGGAAAAGTATGAAAATCACTGAAACTGAACTAGCTACTATTGAATAGATGATGTTCGGACAAATGGAAATTTCGGGTTGTCACACACTTTTACCTAAAGTAACTAAGATTGGGAATTTTGAAAAGATTTAGTTACTTTTATACTTCATTATACTTATAATGGAAGGCTCCTGTCCAATCCTACCCGTTATGCTAACGACCCTCCACTAGTCAAGAGTGCGGTGGGTAAGAGTGGATACCCATTCAATTGCCATTTTATAGGCAATTTCCCTAAACACCCCTTATAGACCAGCTTCGTGAATGAGGCCTACTAACGGTAAGACTGACTTTTACTCATACATATATATAATGTTAGACTTTTAATGTTATATATAGTATAGGGTGTATTTTACACTTTTAAAATACTAAGTGGTCTAATTTAATAAATTACGCTTTTAATTTAATTAAATTGTAAACCAAGACTTTATGGATTTACTAAATCTCTTTTAATTATACACTTTAATTAATTAATAAAACCATAAGGATGTGATTTGAACTTTTCAAAACTATACTAGGGTTTTCGAATTTAGCATTCCTAAATTAAATTTTTAATCAACTTTTAAATTCCAAAACTTGAGGGCAAGTTTTGAAACATTTCAAAACATTAGGGTTTCAACTATTTAAATTTCAAAACAAAACTTTTGAGTTCAAATTTAAACTATAAAACCTAAAGGGGAAAAATAGAAATTTTTTCATAACACAATGATCAAATAACAAATAATATAAATTAAACAATTAATTTCATCATTATCTATATTTGACCTAATTTCAATTTCTTGCAAAATAAGTTACCCAATTAATACAAATAATCAAACTTTATTATATAAGGAAGTAATTATCTAATCAATTGGTAAATATCTTTTGTTTAATCAAGGATATACTCAAAATATAATTAAAATTAGAATTTTAATGATCCATAACAGTTAAGGCAAGTATCCATGACCAAAACAGCAAGAAATCCCGAACATGGCTCATTATGACGCTCGAACTCGCCGAGTACCACACTATACTCGCCGAGTACACTGTGGTACTCGCCGAGCTCATCAGGTAGGCAGGCCAAAAATCGATTTTGCAACTTGGACAAACACACAAGGCATCAATACAATAGAAACCAATCAAGGCTCTGATACCATTGATGGGTTTTTGGCCATAAGAACATCCTATGTGCTCATGCAACCCTAATGCTTGGATCTAGGTTTCTCTATTGCACATGCTATTCATCCAAGACTTTAAACCCTAGATCTAATCAATATAACATATGAATAAGGTTTTAGATCATACCTTGATTGTTATGTAGCAACAACAATCACAATTCCTTCTTGTATTGACTTCAGAAAGCTTAGAGTCACAAATGTCACTCCTCTAATGGTTCACAAACACCAAGAGCAAGAGGATGAAGAAAAGAAGAGAAGGAGCTTCCCAAAAACGTGTGGAAACCCTAAAGAACCAATTCACCACGTTTTTGAGGCTTAAGGGCACTTTATATACATGTAGGCTATTAGGGTTTTTAACTAGGAAACCCTAATTTGGATGCTTAGGCCTTAAGCAACCCATAGACTCCTTTCTTAAAGGCCTTGGACGATTTCTAATGGGTTTACCCATAGAATTCGTCCAACCTTATATTATAAGGTAATCCATAGCCCAATTGCAATTATCTTATAATTACAATTCCAGTCCCTTAAGTTTAATTAATCTCTTTTAGCCACAAACATAATTCTTATTAATTCTTGACTAATATTAATTAAACAATATGATTTCTCCTTTAATATATTATTCTCATAATATATTAATAAATCATATTTAATCCTTTCTCTCCATAATTCATCCAATCAAGTTGCTTTGGTGAAGGCACCCCAAAAGGACCATGCACCATCGGCTCAAGTACATACCAAAATAGTTATGGACTTAGACAGTAATCCAACAATCTAACTATGGGGTACGGGTAAGGGGATCATTTCACGATACAGTGGCTTGGCAACCCTCTTATCTTTGAACACAAATTTAGATCCTTAAGGTTTATAACATTTTCATGTTATCCAGAAATCGGGATCCTACCCTAGTAACTACTTGAGGCTTATAACATTTTCATATTATCAAAGATTGGGATTTCGCCCCAGGAATTATATAAGATCTATAACATCTTCCTGTTATCACATGTTGGGAATTTTCCCCAGAGAATACAGTCGAATTGTAACGTCTTCATGTTATCTACCCAACGAATTATATCACAAGTTGGTATCTTCCCCCAGAATATAACATTAATGTGTTATCTATTTTGTCAAAGTCTATAATCCAAACAGGGTATCCTAAGGAGAAATTTCCCTTATGAGATGTCAGATCCTTGGTTTTTAGGATCTCTGACGGTAAGGATCCTTGCCATTGAGGATCCTCATCGACCTTCCTTGGAAAGGAACCTCATTCTCAGCGGTGAACCAACGTTCTCTCCTAAGTTGGAATATATCCTAAGTAAAATCTAAAATTCAAAGACTTATGAAGCTTGAGGAGAAACTCGAAGACAATCAGCCCTGCAGAAAAACTATGAGAGAAATGTAAAAGGAAAATGTTACCACATCATTCAAAAGAAGAAAGGGTAGCATACCAACCCAGCCAAAAAGTTAATCGTCTTACATCACTAAACAAAACAAAAACTACTTAAACCAATTTTTTGCAGACCTAGAACTTATCATGGTCATCATCGGCCATGTCCTTCCTCTCCCCTCCTCCGGTCAACATCAACACAAGATCCTGAGTGGCGACAACTGGCCTATCGATCAACTTGACCAACGTATCATGCCATCCCTCCATGTCCTAAGAACTCGCGTTTTCCAGATCCTCAGTCAGCTTGATCTTAGCCTATAGAATAGCTATCACAGCACTTGGAGAAGATCCTCGTTGGTGATCCTCCATGTCTTCACTTGCTCTTTTAGAACAAACTCGGTTTTGTCAACACGGACCCTGAGGTCATTGGTAACATGAGAAACATGAGCAAAGAACTGGAAGAAATATAAACATCAACATGAAAAATCATAGGTATGATAGATTAATTTGAATAATGCCTATAACGAATTCTTACAACTTGGGAAAATGAGGACAACTTCCTAAGAGCATCCTCGATGCTGAGGTTCTCTAAGCTAAAATCCACAGACTCAGAAGTCTTCCATTTTCGGGATCCTGAAGCCTTAACCGTAAGATCTATATGAGATCTCTTTGGGGAGGTTGAATGACACCTTTTTTCCTGTTTAGCCTTGATTGAACCACTGGTCATATCATCTTCAATATCTGCCAAACCAAAGCGGGACCTAGTAGTCTTAGAACTTTCCAGAGATCCCTATCAAATCAGGACACTCTAAAAAGACATATCCAAGAAAAATAATTTTACCAGTTGCCATAGAAGCAGTAGTGGAGGAACCTTCTTGAAGACTGGAGTATTCAAGACTGAACGACCTCTCAACTACAAGAAGTGTGAAGAATTTGGATATCTTGTCCTAAGAGTCACCGGCGACAGGAAACAAGCTCCTCAAACCTAAACGGTGCATCAAAACAAACAAAATAAGGGAAGTAAATTTCAGGATCCTTGATATCTAAACTTGTTTCCTACCCTTTTTACCCATGATCTTGGCAGGGAATCCCCCTTAGGAATCGAGTCGTGCCTCACAAAGAAATATTTTTCTTTCCAAGCACCATCATTTTGTTTAGATTTCAGAATGAGGTAGGGTTTGTTTGTCTTAACTCTTAACAGAAAATGAGAAGAACCAAAAGTAGAAAGATCATAGATAAAGGCTAATTAAGGTAATCCAATGTCCATATTTTTGGGTTGGTTCAGACGATCAATCTGAAAAAGGATCCTCCAAACCATAGGCATTGTTTGGATATAAGAGATTTGGGTACACAAAAACAAATCATGAATAATGCCACTAAAAGGATAAGTTAAGCCAATATTGAATGGTAATTCAGGAAAAAAAATCCATGTTGGAGATACAAAATCAGGTTGAACGATAGCCTTGAAAGGACAAAAACCCACATCAGAAGGGAAAGCCCCGATGGCTTTCAACATCCATGTCTTCACTATCAAAAGAACAAACCTCGTCATAGGTTAAAATTCCTTGATCATTGAAATCGCTCTCGGAAGGAATAACAATGCCAGCTCGAGAACGACAAATTTTCTTAGCCATAATGAGGAAAATCAAAACAACAGGAGAATAAATAAAAGGAAAAAGATTACCTTCACAATGAGATGATGGCGACATGGAAGAATAAAAAGTGGAGTTACCGAAAGCCCACATTTATAGCTGGAAAAAGATAACAGAGATGATTTGACCATTTCTCAATTATCTCGATAGAGATAAGACCTATCCATTCAAGATTGATTTCAAATTTAATTAAAGTTATTCCTTTAATATTTACGAAACTAATCCCTATATTTTCTGGAATAACTTGGGGGCAATTGTTAGGGCTAGGATCCTTGCCATTTTCAGGATCCTCAAATATCCAGGATCCTCAGCTACCTCAGGATCTTAGCTAATTACCATTATTATTTTTATTAATATTTATAAGTCATATTTTGTCTATAACTAACACGTGTGTAGAAGTAGTCAAGGGAAGACCAATTCTCAACGAAGAATCATCTCAACCATGCTAAAGACCCGGAATACCTGGTCAAATAACGTTCATGAAGCTGGTCATAGAGGATCCCGGAGTTATCGGACAAGTTGTTGGGTAGTTTAGACTATAAATTAACACTTGTAATCGACACACAACACGTTGTTCTTGATTCTAATCTTACTCTACAAAATTCTTTACTCATTCTTACTAAGAACTCACTGTAATATTTATTGTATATCAATAAAATCATCAAGGTAGGTGATCATTATCGCCTCCCAAGGTTTTATGTTGGAGATCCTAGCAAGGATCAAGGGCTTTCCTTGTAAACCATTGTGTTACTTTCTTTTACCATTTGCTATTACACAAGCTAAACATCACAGCCTCTCATTCAATTCGGTTGATTAGTACTTGTGTAATTTTTGACCAAAATAGAGAACGAATAGTTTTCTTAACCATGACGAGGAAGATAGGAGCAACAGAAGAAAACAAGTAAAAGGAAGATTTACCTTCGCAATAAGACGATGACGACTGAAGAGTGTAAAAAAGAAATTATCGGAAGCCCACATTTCTAGCAAAGAAAAGATAAAAATATGATTTGACTGCTTCTCGGTTACCTCCAGACGGATAAAACTTATCCATTAAGGGACAATTTTAAAACTCTTATTTATATACTATTTTTAATTTATCTTTAACTTATCCCTTCAATATTCTCGAAATTAACTCCTATATTCTCAGGAATAACTTGGGGGCAAATGTTAGGGCCAAGATCCTCAAAGCATTCAGGATCCTCAAACCTCATCGTATATTCAGGATCCTTAACTATCTCAGGATCCTGACTATTACCGTTATTATTATTTACTAACATTTATAACAGTTATATTTTGTTCTTAACTAACACATGTGCAAAAATAGTCAAGAGAAGACTTATTCTCAACAGAGTTTTGTCTCAACTATGCTAAAGATTTGGAATACCTAGTCAATTTACGTTCATAAAGCTGGCCATAGAGGATCCCGGGAATATCGGACATCTTGTTAGCTAGTTTAGACTATAAATTAACACATGTATCTCGCACACGATACACTCTGCTTACTTTTAGCTTAGTCTATGATCTTTTTCACTTGTTCCTACTGAAATACTCTCTGTAATCATCAATTTATATTAATAAAATCATTAAGGCAGGTGATCATTATCACCTCCCAAGGTTTTGTGTTGGAGATCCTAGCAAGGATCAAGGGCTTTCCTTGTAAACAATCGTGTCATTCTCTTTACCTTTCTCTATTGCATAATTCCAACATCACAGCCTCTCATTCAATTTGGATGATTTATACTTGTGTAATTTTTTACCAAAACATTACTAAAGACTATTCTAGAAACCCTAAAGCACAAGAAAACTATGCCTATGGAGGGGTCTAGATTGCCTCTTGCTCAACTATTGACCAATTACAATTTAGTCCCTACACTTTTAATTAATTCTTTTAATCTCAAAATTAATTCCAATTAATTTCTAATTAAATATTAATTAAATATTACTATTTTTAATGAATGTAGTATTTTCATAATATATTAACAACTAATTTATTTCAATTTATTAATCAAATAATAAATCCACCTCTTTCTCCAAAATCATTATGTCTCGTTGCTAATCTTGACGGCAACCCAAAAGGACTATGATACTATCAATTCAAGCATATATCAATTATAGTTATGGGCTTAGATACCTAATCCAACAGTTTCTCACTTGGATAAGTCTAATAGCTATAGTTATCAGTATATTATTCAAAACTGATTACCAAATTGTAGCTCTCAAAACTGTTGTCGAAGTCTGACCTAGTCATAAATGTGTCCTAAGATAAGTGATCATATAATCCTCCGTTTTGCAAGATATCATACGAATATGATACATGGAACATAATCAATCTCATTGTCCAAAACATTATTTACCGATTTATGATTTGTAATGACAAGAACTACTAATCGAACACATCAATTTAGTCATGGTCGGGTCCGACACTATAAGTCAACACAAAATCATCGAGGGACCCAAACATAACGCTTTTCCCCTAAAGGAAAAAAGCAACAGATAAAGTTTGATTTATATGCTTTTTCCATTTAATCATCAAAAATCGCACAACAATACGTTTTATAACATCAAGTTACTGATGCGTTTACATATTATCAATGCACAATTGATTTGTAAACCACGACTCATATATCTTCATTTAAAGATTATAAGATATTATCATCCCAAAATTAATCATGATATATTCCATGAAGTAATTCTCTGAGCGTAGGTTAATCCAATACCCAAATTATCTATTTCAAAGTAGTCATGAATATTGCAGCAATACATTTGCTATGTCTAAAACTCTTTAGACAATCTACAATCCAATTCAAGACAGTATTGATTCACTACTTACTTCCAAAAGTATGATCAACTGTGTATGTTTGAATAATCTAATTATTCGGGAAGTAAAACATGCAAAATAAAACTGAAACATCCCAAAAATACGGTCTAAAATTTTCATTTTTAAATCATTAATTAAACAAGATTTACTAAAAATCATTTATCAAAACATGAACCATAATATATCAAGTATCAAAACAGTGTATCCATATCAATCACATGTCAAATAAATCAGAGTAAAACATCCCAGGCTAAACATAAATGGTGTGTGTCATGCAGTCATCCCGAGCTCTTCCCCTTACTACTAGAAGTACATGAAACAAAACTGAAAACCGTAAGCACGAAGCTTAGTGAGCCCCCCAAACTACCACATTCCATACACATATCACATAATGACATAACAACATATCGTAGGCCCCGCCTGGCATCAGCCTTGCCCAACATCGGGCACCGCCTCGGCATCGAGCAAAGCTCGGCATACGTAGGATTATATCTACTAATACACATAAATATAAGCATAATCACCTAATCATAGACATATAAACACTCATCGGGCCCCGCTCGGCATCGGACCAAGATACGAAAAGCATACAAACATTCCTCGGGAACCGCCCTGGCATCGGACCATAGTTCGGAAAGCATACAAACATTCCTCGGGAACCGCCCTGGCATCGGACCATAGTCCGGAAACATACAAATAAAAACACATGCAAGAATCATAATGACATCAAGCAAACAAACGTTCTTCGGGTACCGCCTTGGCTTCAGATCGTAACCCAGAAAACATATAAACCTACATCGGGCCCCGCCCAACATCGGACCTTAGTCTGGAACATACTAACATACATAAACGGGTCGGCATTGGTATCTTCGACCCGTTCCTACAGGAGAAAACTCACCTCAAATGTCGGGTGAAATAGTTGAACATCTCTGCTCTTGCAACCGGCTCTACTCATGCCCTATACATAAACAACCCCTTAGATACCATTCCTTTCTCAAGACCCCTTCACAAGTTAACCTTGGTCAAAGTCAAGGTCAAGGTCAAAGTCAACGTCTAGTCAAAGTCAAAGTCAACACTCCGAGTTGACTCAACTCGTTGAGTCATTCCTCTGACTCACTGAGTTACCTTGCTACTCATAATCATGATAAAACGAGTCAACTCATCGAGTCCCTCCTCAGACTCGTTGATTTCTACCCTTTACAGAATCGGGACAAATCGACTCAACTCATTGAGTTCCTCTATGAACTCGACGAGTTCTTCAGTCTGTTGCTTCATCTCAATGGATTAAGCCCCTAATCTTTAGATCTGAGCTTCATACTTCACATACATACTGAAAATATCCTTTTAAGGGTAAAGTTTCCAACGTTACCCGTTAATACCGTTACTTAATGGGTTTAGCTCAAACCCTAACTCTTTAGGACCTAGATCTTGGTCCACAAGTGATCAATACTCCAAGCTAAAGCATACAAACTGAGGTCTGGACCCTAGACACTACATGAACACGTAAAGCTTCCACTTTCTCTCCATGCATGGCCTTTTGGAGCTTAAAAGGCCAAAATGACATCCTATAGCTTACATGGGGCTTCAATGGCCATAAAGTTTGCACCTTTATGACATGAAAGCCTTCCATGGTTCCAGATCGGAAGCCATACTCACTTGGGACGTTCGTTTCCTAAAGGTCATGCTTCTTGGACCAAAAATCCCATAAAAGGTAATGAGGAGATCTAAGAATTTACTAAGATAGTTTGGGACTTGCTTACCATAAAATGATGAGAATGGAATGGTGTATCTGGATCTACTAGCTTCTTTTTGAATCCCCAAGCTTCTCCTTCCTTCACAAGCTTCAAACACACAAGATTCACTCAAAAATATCTCACAAGCTCATACAAAGCATTAGGGTTTCATGATTTAGGGTTTGGGACTTGGAGGCTTGAAATAAGGCCAACATGTGGGGATTATGATGCTTAAATAGGGTGCCAAACCCCAAAATTAAGGTTTCACCCCTGCCAACCTACTCGTCAAGTTGAGGGCTCTCAACTCGTCGATTAGGTTACTTAAAAACCCACGTCTCTTCTGATCTCTACTCGACGAGTTTGGGGCTCCTAACTCGTCGAGTTGCTCTACAAAAATGAATAGATTATAATTTAAATGTGTACCAGGAACCAGGATTTAAAAAAACACAATAATAAGCAATCGGAAAAAGATAGTAAATAATACTCATAACTAATTCTCCATTACTTAATCATCAAGAGTCAATTACATTTATTTTTTTACATGTTTCTAAAAAACTATCTAACTACTAAAACTAATATCATCATTCAGACCAATGCCACTAGCATGTTGAATGTGATTAATCCTACTTAGATCCTTTGTGAGAGGATATGTAGGATTCTATTCCGACGACACCCTCTTCACGACGAAGTGTCCTTCTTCTAGTCTGTGTCTGATAAAATGGTATTTTTTTCAATATGTCTCGATCTGTCATGGTCTCTTGGCTCCATTTTTAAGGCAACCGCTCCTTCATTATCACAAAAAAATATCCATTGGCTCCTTGATGGCTGGAACAACTCCAAGGTCTATAATGAAGTTCTTTAACCATATAGCCTCCTTCAATGTTTAGCTTGCTGCTCTGTACTCTGATTCATAGGTAGAATTAGCCACTGTCTCCTGTTTGGAACTTTTATAAGTTACCGCTCCTCCATTGAGGGTAAAAACCCAGTCATATTGAGAATGAAAGTTATCTATGACTGTCTGAAAGCTGACATCGCTATACCCAATTACTCTTAAGTTATCACTGCCACCAAGCACAAGGACCCAATCCTCAGTTCTCCGCAGATACTTAAGAATATAAATTGCTCTCCAATGAGCTCTGCCAGGATTCCCCTGATAATGACTGACCATGCTCAAAGTGAAAGCCACATCAGGGCGACTACATGTCATAGCATACATGATAGATTCAACGACAAAAGCATACGGAACTCAACTCATTTCAGCTATCTCTGCATTGGTACTCGGACTCTAACTCTTACTCAGTATTGTATTACTATGTATAGGCATTTCTCCCTTCTTGGAATTCTCCATACTAAAACGTTTTAGTACCTTATCCAAATATGTCATTTGACTAAGTCCATTTAGTCTTTGTCTCCTGTCTCTCAAAATCCTTATCCCCATACTATAATTAGCCTCTCTCAGATCCTTCATAGCAAAACACTTTCCAAGCCAAGACTTAACCTCTTGCAAAGTTGGAATGTAATTTCCTTTAAGAAGTATGTTATCAACATACAAAACTAGGAAGGTTGTTATACTCCCACTAGCTTTGACATATACACAAGATTCATCTTCACATCTAGAGAAACAAAACTCTTGGACTTTCTCATCAAAGCAAATATTCCATCTACGAGACGCTTGTTTCAATCCATAGATTGATTTTTAAGCTTACACACTCTATTTGGATACTTTGCATCTACAAAACCCTCTGGTTGACTCATGTAAACATCCTCAGACAACATCCCATTAAGGAAAGTCGTGTTGACATCCATCTGGCAAATTTTATAGTCATGAAATGCAGCTATGGCTAGTATTACCCTAATAAATTTTATCTTGGCCACTAGTAAGAAAGTCTCATAATAGTCAACCCCTGGGGTTTGAGTAAAGCCTTTTGCAACCAGTCGTGCCTTGAAAGTGTGTACATTTCCATCCATTTCGGTCTTCTTCTTGAAGATCCATTTGCACCCAACTGTCTTATGACCTGGTACATTATCAACCAAATTCCAAACTTGATTGTTATATATGGACTTGATCTCGTTGTCCATTGCCTTTTTCCACTTGGTTGACTTAGGGCCTACCATGGCTTCCTTGTAGTTAGCTGGTTCATCCAAATTTACCAATGCACTATCATTGATAAACATATCACCATCTATAGTAGTATGGAAACCATACAACTCTAGTTGTAATCTAACTCTAGTGGAACGCCTAAGAGGTAATGATTAATCAATTGGTTCAACTGGAATTTCTTCCTCAGGTTGAGCGCTAGCATTTTTAGAAGTTCCTTCATCGTTTGATTCTTGAATTTATTCAAGATCAATGGTACTCCCACTATCCTCTTTGCATATGAGCTCTCTCTAATGAAAGACTCCCCTTCGTGCTACGAAGACCACGTTCTCACTATGTCTATAGAACAAATATCTAAAGGACTTATGTGGGTAGCCGATGAAAATACATCTCTCACTTCGAGTTTCAAGCTTGTCATGAGTCTCTCGTCTAATGAAAGCTTCACAAACCCAAACCTTGATATGTGCTAACAAGGGAACCTTTCCTGTTTACATCTCGTGAGGTGTTTTAGAAAATTTCTTTGTTGGGATAAGATTAAGAATGTGGGTGGTAGTCTCTAAGGCATACCCCCCAAAAGAGATTGGAAGTGAAGCTTGACCATCATGGAATGAACCATGAGTAACAAGGTTCGATTACACATATCAGCCACATCATTAAGTTGTGGTGTCCTAGGAGGTGTCAGTTGTGAAACTATTTAACATTCCTTGAGGTAGTCGTGGAACTCGATAATAAGATACTCATCGCCTCTATCGGATCTAAGCATCTTTGTTTTCCTACCCAATTGATTCTCGAGTTCTTTTTTAAACTCATTGAACTTTTCAAAAGTTTTTGACTTATGCTTGATTAAGTAGATATAGCCATATCTGCTATAATAATTAGTAAATGTCACATAGAATTGATTTGCATCCCTTGTGGTGGATCTAAAGGGCTCACACACATTTGTGTGTATGAGATCCAACAATCCTTCACCTCTTTCTTAAGAACTAGTGAAAGGTTATTTTGTCATCATACCTAGCAAACAAGACTCGCATGTATCATCTGACCTTAAGTCAAATGATTCCAACACTTCATCCTTTTGGAGTTAGGCCATGCGTTTTTGTTGACATGTCCATGACGACAATGCTACAAGCACGCTTTGTCTGTACCATTAGACGAATCAATATGAAATACACTATATCCTAAATGGTCTACAATCATCATAGTTTCATACACACTGTCACAAGGTAAAGCTTCAAAATAAAACACACCCTTTTTATAAGCATAAAAAGAACCATTCTTGTCATAAAAAGAATATCTAAAACTTTGTTTAAATAAAACATGAAATCATATGATATTTTGTGTCATCTTTGACGAGTAGCAAAAATTCAATAAATCTAACCCTAACCCACTATTAAGCACTAAGCTATAAACTCCAATCTTGGTAACAGGGGAAGACTGCCTATTGCCCATGATCAAGTTCATCATTCCATGCTCCACATCCTCACTTCTTCTTATTCTCTGAAAATCAGAACAAATGTGAAATCTACATCCTGTGTTAAGGACCCATGAATGATAATATGATGATTTATTAGATAAAATTGTGTAAATACCTAATGAGGTTGGCTTCAGTGGCTCCCTTGGGTCGGAAATAGGGGGAGCATCAGAACTAGACTTTCCTTTAGGTCCACTACTAGATGACCCAACTTGGGACTTTCCCTTCCAGTTCATCTTGGGATGACCTTTCCTCTTTTTCCTTTTCCCTTGACCAACGGATAGAACAGGAGCAGCAGTAGGAGTGGAGGCAACACCTTTTCCCTTCATTCCTGCTTCAGCTGTTCTCATGAGGTTGTGAAATTGTGATAAAGTAGTTTCATTGTTGTTCAAATGATAGATCAATATGAATTGATCATAACTACTCGGAAAAGAGTTCAACACTATGTTGATTACTAACTCTTCATCCAATTCATTCCATTTTTGAAACGTGGTTGCTTACAAACTCACCATCCTTCATCTTGCCTGTCATGATGGACTTTACCACCTCGTACTTCTCTTGAAGAGCTTTCTTATGGTACTTTTCCATAAGGTCCTTGTTCATCTCGTACGACCAATAATTCTTATAGTGTCTCTGCAATTGGTGTATTCAACATGGCCACCATGACGCAAGCAACTTTTGTTGCATCCTCGTAGTGCTTCTCAAAGGCAGCTATTTCTTTAGGAATGGTCTTCATTTCATCAATCTCATCGAGTGGTTTGTCAAGGACATACTCCTTATCCTTAAAACGAAGTGCCATTTTGATGTTGTGCATCCAATCGTTGTAGTTGGTGCCATCCAATTTGTAACATCCGGATTTCCAGGTATTATATTTTATCATTTATTTTTGGAGTTAAGAGAGGGACTCGACGAGTTGACGCCTAGACTCGTCGAGTAGGATCGCGATTCGCTGACTGGATAAATGAAGGGACTCATCGATTCGGTAAGGGTGGACTCGACGAGTCCGTGCTGGCGACTGAAACCCTAAAACCCCGGGCTTGTGCCCTATTTAAAGTACCTTATAGCCCTCATTTGTGGCTACCAGTCCAGAGAGAGATACCCTATTGATCTTGAGTGAGTTGTGAGAGAGTTTGAGCCTCTTTGATTATTTTTGGTGTGATTTTGCAAAGGAGAAAGTATTTCCAGCAAGGGGAGGTCAAGAGGATCGCATTTCAGTGGGTTTTCAGCTTGGATCTTCAGTTTTGAGGTAGCTATTCGATCCTATGCTTCTGTTTTGCATAACGGCATTGAATCTAGGGTTTTCTATACCCTTTTATGGCTTGTTTAGTTGAGTATAGTGTCCCATGAGTGCTAAACTCTAGATCTGGAGCTTTTGAAGTACAGAGAGCCTGAACCATTCTGTTTTTTGTGGTTCTATGGAGGATATGGACATAGGTTGCCATGTTAGAAGGGATTTCACCTAAATAAGCCTTGGGTGCAATGCATGTGTATCAAGATTTGACCTTTACGTGGTTATTGGTCATAGGGAAGTCATATCTATAGATTAGAGAAGCAGATCTGTGACAACTGTCAATTCAGGTCATTCTTGGATGCATGCATCTTTATAAAAACCATTCATACACAACATGCCATGGCCTAGTAGTATAAATTAAGTCAAAACCTTGCATAAACTAGGATCCAAATAAGATCTAGGACTAATATACTTGACACATACGATTCTAATAAGTTGCTTAACTACAATAGGAAATGCCAATGCTATAATTAGAATGAAACTTCAAACTTTGTTACAATTGAAAAAGGGTATAAAACCCTAAAAATAAATTGAAGTATTCTAATTATGCTTCAATGTGATGATGAATATCAAACAATATTCCAAAAACCCTAAAAATTTCATATTGGAACAAATTGATGCTTAACAAGGTTAAGTATCACAAGCTAATATGAACAAAAATTAGATCATAATATGAACCAACTATAAAGTTGATGGCAAATTCATACACTTCATGATTCGAAATGTGAACCAAAAGTAAAATCCATGAATATCAAATTCTTACAAGCACATATTATGAATCCTTGTTAAAATTGTTGAATTATGATAAATTGATTCTTTTAAAAAAATTAAATGATAGGTTATCATTATATAAATTATTTCAACAAATATAATTTTTGGAAGTCATTACCAAGTGTAAATACCTCAACAAAACCCAATAATTAAAACCTTAGGAGATTATGAAAATGTTTGAGTTTTATAAAATTTAAAATCTAGATTTATAAAAATTCAAGGGAGGCTATTATTATTTGATCAAATTCCAATAAAAATACCATATCCCTCTTAAATTTTCGTCCATTAGGCTTTTCCCTCTCCCCCATGCCTTAAAACCCATCATTACACCTCATTTGAACCACCTACACACTCCATCTCACACTCCTTCTCCAAGAAAACTCTCCCACTTCCAAGACCACTCCTACACATCAGAAAATCCTCCATTCTCTGCCATAATTTCAAGATTAAGGAAGCCTTGAGGTGTTCTTGCTTCTCTCAAGATCAAAACCAAGGTAAACAACACAATCCTCCCTCATGGTTTCATGATTTTACTTCCTCTTCTTCATGGTTTTCTATACTCTTCGGATTCTATGCCCTTCCATGGCTATAAATCCTTACTTTTCCCTTGTGGTTTGTAGATTCTAACCATAAGGTGAAAATCCAGGATCAAACCCATGCAAGGAGTGAAAAAGATGCACATGTGTTCATGTGACTTCAAAACCGAGTATTACATCTTCTTCTCCATTTCTTTTGTGTTCTTGCATGACCAAAAGCATTTAAACCATTTCTAGTACATCTTGGATGCTCATTCACTCCATGCATGTGCTAGAAATCGGACCTTAACAGAAGCATGCATGTTGTTCTTGTCAAAATGCCCTAAGAATGCACTCAAAGCAAACATGCAATCTGCCAGATTACTTTGTTCAGCTTTTAACGGCCATAACTCGGTCGTTACTTAACCAAATCATGATATTCTTTTTGTATTGGATAGTTACACGAGTTAACTTTCAAACCCAGCTGGTCTCACTGTAAAATATTAAATATCGGATTTTTGGCAATTTTTACAAAAGGTTGCGCAAACAGCTCTTTTTCTGTGATCACCATTTTTTCTTTGCGTGATCAATGGTCTTAAACCCAACCATAAATCTGGGGAAAAATAATTTAGAAACTTAACATATCCAGTGAATGATGGCTGAAATTTCGTGGCTTAAAACCTCACTGAATGGGCTACTCAAATTCATGAACTTCAGCCACATTTACATCTCATGCACCATTATATGCAACATTTCTTAATTTGTTTGGGTTCAATACCCCTATTTCCCTTATGAATAAATTTTGAACATTTTTCCTTTTGAAAGCCCTCATATTAATGTGATAATCTGTAAAATACCAAGAGCTTTTATTATTTCTTTGATTTATTAAAAATTATTGCGAGAAATCAAGGGCATAAATCACATAAAATAATTCCAGAGGTCTATAAATCCGGAATAAATTCATGGATGACCCTTATGGTCAATAATGACCCCTCATTAAATTTCTTCGATTTTTGTTGCTGTTTGGTATGATTTCCGATTTTCTTTTTGTTTGGGTATAATAAATCACAAAACCACTTTAGAGAGTGTGAAAATTGTATCTAACAATTTTCGCATCCCTTACCTGTGGTGGGTGACTCAGAAAAATAATTTAAGAATTTTTCATCATGCCTTACTATTTTTCCCGATTTTTGGTAATTATAATGGCCTAGAAATAGGAAAATTACTTCTGATTATCCAAAATTTATGAACATTTACCAGAACATCATGTTGTATAGTAGGAGGTTACATAAAAATTTTGATGATTTTTCTTTACTGTAAACAATTTTTCTCCTATTTTCTAAAGTTAAATACACTTAAATACACCTAAATACACATAAATACCCAAAACCGGATTATACATTATGACAACCACTTTCCCAGATTAATTATACTGTAAATGATATTGCAAAAATTTTTGGTAATTTGTTTTAACTGTTTAATATTTATTCTTCAATTAATGATTATTTAAAGGAAAAAACAAGGAAAAATAGAAATACCCACTAAAAAATATCTTTTATATTTTTTCCCAGTCTAGTTATGCATAATATCAGTTAAATAAAAAGTTTGGGTAATTTTGGAAACTTTTTTCTCTTTATTTCAATTTTTATTGGAATAAATGCTCAAAAATCATAAAATATAATTAAATAGCTTGGAAATCCATTTTTGTATTTTACCCAGCTTAGTATTGTGTAATAACAGTAAAATAAAAAGTTTGAGAATTTTTATCCTTTGAATGCTA
Source organism: Lactuca serriola (assembly GCF_051521515.1). Lineage (NCBI taxonomy): Eukaryota > Viridiplantae > Streptophyta > Magnoliopsida > Asterales > Asteraceae > Lactuca > Lactuca serriola. Next base: position 266,477,868 of record NC_136410.1, read on the forward strand.
TTTTTCGTGAATTTATGTTGTTAAGAAGACTTAAAAATTTGAAAAATAGTTAACCATATCAAAAATTCAAGGAAAATTTTCTGGAAAACCTCTATTGTATATACAATGAAAATACAAGGTTTGAAAATTTTAGGAAACTGTTTGATAATATTTTACATTTTTAGGAATATAAAACACTTTTAAATGTGTAGAAATACCTTTAATTTATATTACTAAATCTGAAAAATTAATATTCCCAAGTTGTAATTAATCGCACGACTTGTAGAATTCAATTATTTCAGAAAAAGTGTAACCAATTAATCTAAAATTCAATACTAAAACATAAATTGGCATTTCACTATATGTAGAGTTTAGTATATTGGCATTAGATTTCGACATGGAAACTCACTAGTGTGTGTTTGATATCGTAGGATCCCGGTAGTAAGACGTTGGTGCATTCCGAGGCACTACTTGTATCTACTCGAAACATTGTGAGTATTCACGCACTCCCCTATTTTCAGTTTTTATGTTTTGGGGTGGAAAAGCATGTCCTAAACTACTTATGTTCGTTGTATTTATTTGACTCGTATAAACTTGGTTGCTATATTTTTCATATTGTGAGTATTCACGCACTCCCCTATTTTCGGTTTTTAAATGTTTTGGGGTGGAAAAGGATGTCCTAAACTATTTTTATGTTTGTTGTATTTATTTTGACTTGTATGAAACTTGGTTGCTATATTTCGTATGTATGTGTATGTTACTTTAATTCATGAGGACTGTATCGTGGTTAAGTCCCTGGAATCTCTAGACACAACTCATTAACTCTTTTGAGCCTATGGTTATTATGGATAGCGCTATCAGGAGGTAGACAACTCCTCACTCGCACGATTCGCTTGAGTGCATTTTACCATTTTCTACACTATGTTTGCGATACACATAGTAGTCAATAGGGCACGATTTGGTCATTAGGCTTGGGTTGTGAACTCATGAATGGAAACTTGATGCACATACTATTCTTTATGCACATACGAAACTTGTATTCCCATGTTAGCAACGACACTTGTATATTTATTTTAGCAATGAAACTTGAATACTTATTTTAGCAACGAAACTTGTTACTCATTATAGCAATAAACTTGTTATTTATTATGGCAATGAACTCGTTTATTAATTATAGCAATCAACTTTGTTTCTCATTAAAGCAATGTACTTGTATTTATGAAAAGCCTTATTTCAAGCTCGATTTTATAAACTTGTGAACTCACCAACTATTTTCATAGTTGACGCTCGTTTTACATGCTTTTTCAGGAAATAATTAGTAAGTGGATATAAAGATTCATCATCATAGAGCATGCTGCATCGTGTTGAAGCTATTATGAAGTTATATTATGAACAATGTTATTTTGGAAAACTTGTACTTTGTTTCTTTTTAAGCTATGGGTTGTAAGCTTTTAAATACTGTTATGGTGATGTATCTTTATCTTTTGCAATGAAACCGTTATCACTATCATATCTTGCGTTTCCGCTTAGGCGGGGTGTGACAAGATCTAACCTCAGGAGTTCAGATGAGTGTTGTCATGGGAGCAACTCGTCGAGTTCATAAGTGGACTTGACGAGTCAAGTCGGGTTGCCCTGTAATTCGTTCTTGAGTAACCCGGAGAGTGGAGAGGGAACTCGTCAATCCAAGTGAGGCTTAGAAGGATTCAGAAGACCAGTGTGGACTAGCCGACTTGCCCGAGTGCACTCGACGAGTCTGGTCAAAGTTTGACTGTTAACTTCGTTGACTTTTAGGGATTAGTCAATGCTTGGACTATTGAGCCATTATAAGGGTAGAATGGTCTTTTACCCTTCTTAGATAACTTAGAGGGGAATTAGTCTAGCCTTTGAAAGTTATATTGATTAGAGTAATTATTTATGTGATTAGGCGGAGACTAGTTCAGTATTTCCGAGTTTGAGATTCTTCGAGATTTCCTGAGGTGAGTCTTCTCACTATACTTTACCTTGAGTGGTAATTAGAGTTATGTGATAGAGTATCTTGTATGCTATTTATGTGATGTGTTGCACCACATTATTTCTATGTGATTTATGTTATGTGTATATCAGAGTTTACAGAGTTAGGACTGAAAAGTCCAGATAGTTAGGACCAGAGGGTCCACAGAGTTAGGGCCAGAGGGACCACAGAGTTATAGCCTCGAGTGGCTATTAGGTGTTATATGTGGTATTTTGGGGAACTCACTAAGCATTTATGCTTACAGTGTTGTGTTATGTGTTTCAGGTACCAGTGAGGATCGCGGGAAGGCGCTGACATGATCAGTACACACATGAGGAGTTTTTATACATTATGATCTTGGGTTGTGTTTCTATGGATTGATATGTGATACAATGAGATTTTTATAATATTTATGAATGAAAGTATGTTTTTAAAAATGTGAAAAATTGTTTGAAAAAATACGGTGTTACAAGTTGGTATCAGAGTTTTGGTTTGAGGGATTCGGATGCACCTTCGAGCGCATTTGAACTCAAACTGAGCATTTGAGGAATTTTTCGAAATAAAACAAATTTTTCTAAAAGAGTAAAAAGGTTTTGAAAAGAGCAGAGTAGAGCAGTGTATACGATCAGCCAATGCCCAAACGGTGTTTTCCCAAAATACCCTTATATTATGTGTTATGAGATATGAGATAATATGTTATGCATGCTAGAGTAGGTTAGGTATTCTTATTAGGACTAGAGTGGCCTGATTTTTGATGCCTTAGCCTAGGGGTTTTGTTGCTAGGAGATGCTTGAGAGTGAGTAGATAACAATGAGGAGCTTATTAGAGATCTGCTAGAGAGTAGACTATGCATAGTGAGAGTAGAGTACTTGGGATTTGGGATTCTAAGAGGAGGACTTGGGGTGAATACTGATGTGGTGTGGATAGTAGATTGGGCTCGTACTACTAAAGACACCAGAGCAGTGCGCAGCCCAAGTAAGAATCCTTGGGGTACCAGGGAACGAGTAGGGTTGAGTTATCGAGTGCGAGTATGCTCGAGCGAGTCTCTGATATTTTTATGTTGTATTTCAGAGACATCATGGTTGGGACACGCCACAGACCAGAGACCAGCGGGGTGAGTGATGAGGAGCTCTGCCAGATGATCCATGAGGAGGTTGTCACACCTTGAAACCGATGGCGGAAACGTTCCGGGGCGGAGGACGTCATGTAAAGTATCACAACCAATGTACATAGTAAGCATAGTAAACATAACCATTACATTACATAGGAAATTTACATTTGTTTGAAAGTAAAGTTATACATGATTATAGATATATACATCCAAAAAGAACAAAAGTAAATACGAGACTTCTATACGTTCCATCTTCTCCAAAAGATCGATGGGTACCTGTCTAACGTTGACCTGAGAATACAAGCAGTTTGAAAATCAACATAAAGCTGGTGAGTTCATAAGCGTTTTTTGTTTCTGAAAATGAACAAGTTTCCTTTAGTTTTCTGAAAAGTTGTTATCTAAGAAAATCTCATATTTTCTTATAAGTAAACTTTAGTTATCCGCTGATCACACTGCCTGGTTAAGAAAAGTCAAGTTATCCCAGGAAAAACCCTTATTTTCCTTTAAAGTTGGTTATCGATCCGGAATGAAGTGTACAAGTATCTACCATACTTGTAAGGTTACAAGAAGTATTCTGAAAGCCTAGTTATCCTTGTAAGCGCATCAGTTTTAACACGTATATAAAACTAATAAATAGGAAGTAAACTAGGTTCATTATTACCAACAAGTAAATCTCTGTTATCTAAATTGTGAGTTCCATAAGCATACGATAGACTAGATATGGCAATAAGAAGTCCAGTATCATTTTATGACTTTTGTCACCCGTAGACCTGTCGGTCCCACTGTAGCTAGCAGCGAGGTGCGAGGTAGTCAACCCCGTATAGATCTATACACTCAAGTCACGCTCTCCGTCCAGGAGATTCTGGTTACAGGGGCGGTCCTCCACTCGTGTATCTCTGTGGAGTGTTTCAGAGGACGTGTCTCCAATTTTTAAGAATAACAAATTTACAAGTAATAATGTGGAAAATCCTATTTTAGATTCTAACTACAAAGGCGGTCCTCCACTCGCGTATCTCTGTGGAGTGTTTCAGAGGACGTGTCTCCAATTTTTAAGAATAACAAATTTACATGTAATAATGTGGAAAATCCTATTTTAGATTCTAACTACAAAGGCGGTCCTCCACTAGCGTATCTCTGTGGAGTGTTACCGAGGACGTATCGAAGGTTCTAAGTTAATGCTTTTAACAGAAAAAGATGTGGAAAATCATTTGTGAAATATAAAATATAACATTTTATAACGGGTTTCACAAACATTTTGAAAACCAACTCTGCAAGTTAAACGGTAGGTTAATACAATTTCCAATGTTAAAAGCATATGAAATATGAAACATTTCCAATGAAATCATAAGTTTGAGTATAAGATTTCCTTGTACTTTTGCTTGTATTCCCCCCCCCCCCCCTAAAAACATTGAAAAACACGAAAAAAGGTGTAGGGGTATGAACTCACCGGACGAGAAACGTGTCGGTTGGATGCTAAGTGTCAGTTCGGGGCATGAGTACATGCGAGGTTCCTATGTAATATGAAGAGATACATAAATATATCTAATTAGACTTTGAACTACTAATTAGATAAGAATATACACTCCGAGGCGCGAAAACACTTTATTTCAAGTGTTAGGAGTGACCCGGGTAGTATCTAAGGGTGTGTAGGGCCTACATAAGGAGTTTACTCTTCAAGAGTAAGCCCTTAGGAGTGTTTATGGTCCAAATACCATGTCCCCATGAGTTTACGGCCGTAAACTCATGGGTGGTGTGCTTTTGGATGTTTAAAGGTCTTACAATGCACAAAGGAAGGTTCTAGGGTTGATTCCATGGCTTAGGAAGTGATCGGGACTTGAATTGACCTTGGAAAAGGAGTTTATGGTTCTTGAATGGCACTTGGAGAGTTTACTATCATAAACACATGATTTTACGGCCGTAAACTCATGTTTGTCAATGAATCATGTGTTTTGGTGGTTGTTGGTTAAGCATACAAGGTTCTAGACCCAAATCTAAGTCATACAAGGTGTTAAGGGCACTTAAACACCCCATTGAAGGTGTTTACGGTTTTGGGAGACCTTCCCAAACCGTAAAATCAAGTGTGACACATTTGTGTATGTTTTGGTGCATCTCATGAAGGAATATAAGGTTCTAGACACTCATGGAAGCTTTTGGAGGTGTTTAAGGGGCAATTTAACACCTTAAAAGGTGTTTATGGTCCTTGAAGATGTGCTTACGGTCCAAGAATGTTCTTGGGCCGTAAACTCATGTTTACTACCCAAATGATGTGATTTTGGTGTTCAAATCTCGTATATGCAAGTCCTTAAGGCATTGAATCTAGGGTTTTCTATACCCTTTTATGGCTTGTTTAGTTGAGTATAGTGTCCCATGAGTGCTAAACTCTAGATTTGGACCTTTTGACGTCCAGAGAGCCTGAACCATTCTGCTTTTTGTGGTTCTATGGAGGAAATGGACATAAGTTGCCATGTTAGAAGGTATTTCACCAAAATAAGCCTTGGGTGCAATGCATGTGTAGCAAGATTCGACCTTTACGTGGTTATTGGTCATGGGGAAGTCATATCTATAGATTAGAGAAGCAGATTTGACCTCAAGAGGTCAGATGAGTGTTGTCATGGGAGCAACTCACCGAGTTCATAAGTGGACTCGACGAGTCGAGTCGGGGTTGCCCCGCGATTCTGTGTTGGGTAACCCAGCGAGTGGAGAGGGAACTCGTCATGCCAAGTGATGCTTAAAAGGATTCGGAGGACCAGTGTGGACTCGCCAAGTCGCCTGAGTGCACTCGACGAGTCTGGTCAAAGTTTGACCGTTGACTTCGTTGGCTTTTAGGGATTAGTTGGTGCTTGGACTTTTGAGCCATTATAAGGGTAGAATGGTCTTTTACCCTTCTTAGAGAACTTAGAGGGGAATTAGTCTAGCCTTTGAAAGTTATATTGATTAGAGTAATTATTTATGTGATTAGGCGGAGACTATTTCAGTATTTCCGAGTTCGAGATTCTTCGAGATTTCCTGAGGTGAGTCTTCTCACTATACTTTACCTTGAGTGGTAATTAGAGTTATGTGATAGAGTATCTTGTATGCTATTTATGTGATGTGTTGCACCACATTATTTCTATGTGATTTATGTTGTGTGTATATCATAGTTTACAGAGTTAGGACCAGAAGGTCCACAGAGTTAGGACCAGAGGGTCCACAGAGTTAGGGCCAGAGGTCCCACAGAGTTATAGCCTCGAGTGGCTATTAGGTGTTATATGTGGTATTTTGGGGAACTCACTAAGCATTTATGCTTACAGTGTTGTGCTATGTGTTTCAGGTACCAGTGAGGATCACGGGAAGGCGCCGACATGATCAGTACACACATGAGGAGTTTTTATGCATTATGATCTTGGTTTGTATTTCTATGGATTGATATGTGATACAATGAGATTTTTATAATATTTATGAATGAAAGTATGTTTTTAAAAATGTGAAAAATTGTTTGAAAAATTACAGTGTTACACAATTGCACATTTGCGAAGATGTTCAACAGAGAGAAGTTGTTGTTGGAGGAGGAGGAACCAGAAGCATCAGTAGGAGTAGACATACGAAAGAGTAGAAAGGAAAGTTTTAGTTAGATGAGAACAATCCTCAATATAACACCGAAATGAAATATCAAGGCTAGGATCCAAGTAAATAATTTACAACTTAGAAAAAGGATGTTGTAATCTAAATGCAAATTATATAAAGGTAGGTAAATGACGATTTACCAATTTCACCACCGAAAAACGAAATTTTAATGAATTCAGTTTTGAATGAAATTCCTATACCTTTTGAGAATCATTGAACTTTTCAATGGCAAGTTTAATCTCGATTATGCTCTTCCATTTGTGACTGTGATACCGAGGATCACAAACAAAACGTGAATAATCATGCAAATTAACTTGGTACTCTCGATATCATTTATCATCTCATTTTAATGTGCCGGTTAACCACACGCGCTCCATTAATCAATGATAATTTACGATACACCCATTGCCACTCTTTATTCGTCCCTATTAGTGAGTCGGCTGACCACATACGCTCCACAAACAACTCATAAAGTGCAATGTGTAATTTCATGGATTAGCATACAGGTTCATATTTTTCCTAAAATAACTAAGATTGAGAATTTTTCTTATAAAATGTGTTTAGTTACTTTATAGATCATTATATTTATTAATGAGGATTAAGTTGTCCTATCAAACCCGTTCGGCTAACTTGTCTTATATATATATATATATATATATATATATATATATATATGGTTTTTAATGTTAGATATAATATAAGAGTGTATTTTTAAAACTTTTTCAAAAATACTAGGTTTTATTTTAAAATTTTGAAATTAATATTCAGCTAATTAAATTGGAAAAATAAAACCAATTATGAACTCTAGATAAGGATATCAAATTACATTTTAAAATATTCAATTTTATACAATTCAAAAATATTATTAAAGGTAGTTATCCTAATCAATTCATAATACATCTTAAAACCAAAATATTTGAATCTGATAGCTCACTACGCCGTGGTAGAGCAAAATCGTAAGGCACCATGTCGTGGTGAAAGTCACCACGACGTGGTGGTGGAATAGAATGATGATTCTATTTTGCTTCTCCTCATTCAAGTTCACATTTGTATCAATTCAATAGAAAACTAAACCTACACTCTGATACCACTGATGGGTATTATGCAAAACATATAATCCTATGTGTGCATGTAACCTTATATTTTGATTTATGTTTTCTCTAATTGCACGTACAATATGAGAAACAATGTAGAAACCATAGAACACTAGTATATAATAAAAAAATACACAATTAGGGCCATTGAAACATACCTTGATTGTTATATAGTAATAACAATCTAAATCCTTAGTATTGAAGAAGCTTTGAAAGCAATCGTCACAATTGACATGCCTCTAATGGCTCACGCCCAATACTAGCAATGAAGAAGGATTAAGGAGAAGGAGAGAGGTTGCACATTTCGGATAGATCTTCCAAACAACAAGTGGCCGAAAATTGTATGGTTTAGGTTCTTTATATAGTGAGGTCAGGAAACCCTAGATAAACCCTAATCCAAGATAATCTTAAACCAGGTAATTATCCACTTTCCTGTTTATCTATTAAATACTATTCTAGAAACCCTAAAGCAAATGAAAACCATCCATGGCATATGGAGGGTTCTAGATTGCCTCTTGCTCAACTATTGAACAATTACAATTCAGTCCTTGAATTTTTAATTAAATCTTTTAATCGCAAAATTAATTCCAATTAGTTTCTGATTAAATACTAATTATGTTAGGGACAGGATCCCGGAGCTACTCCGTGATCCTAATATATAAGGATCCTCGAACCCCAGGATCCCGAATATACTATAGAATCTTGACTAATATTATTTTATTTTTTTAAAACAGCTATATGTTCTTTTGTCTTTCTCACATGTGCAGAACTAACCAGTCAAAGTCAAATTCTCAACGTATAGTCATGACAACCATGCAAAAGACCCGGAGGACCAAGTCAAGCAAAAAACTATAAGTAATCTCGGAGGATCCCGAAATTTTCGGAGTTCTAGTTATTAGGTTTTAACTATATAAAACACTTGTATTCAGCACACTACACACGAGACTTAGCATAATACTATCACTTGTACTCATACTCGTTCCATTTTATGTGTAATTATCATTTCAATCAATACAAACATCAAGGCATGTGATCGTTACCACCTCCCACGGTTTTATGTCGGAGATCCTAACAAGGGTCAAGGGCTTTCCTTGTAATCGATTTGTGTTGCTTTCATTCACTTTACTTATTTTCTTTATATTGGACATCACATCCTCTTAAACAGTTTGGTCCATTTCAATTCAATTATTTTATGACCAAATAATTTGGCGTCCACCGTGGGATCGTGGTGTTGAAAATCTCTCAGAAAATCATGTCTACTCAATCGACTCTCTCCTCCTCCTCGATTCCTCAAATTTCCTCTAAAAACCTTCCACCACCACCGACTGGAGCTCCCAATAAAATCTTTAAGACTCTGAAGAAGAACAACTCTCGGTTACTTCGGGAGTCCAGGATCCTCTTATGTTGATTTCTAACAACGAGATCTTTGCTATGATGAAGAAACTGGAGCGACAGGTCGCCCAACAGTAGGAGGATAACAGGATGATTTTCAAGGAAGTGGAGAGAATGAGGACGGAATTCCACAAGCCTCAAGAGGCAGCGCCCTCGGTCTTAGAGCCCAAGGTCCTGAACTTTGACAACATAATATCCTTAGCAATTTGTCGCGAGATTCATGATACTAATGAAACCTTTGTTACTCCCAATAACAGGGATCCTGGTAACTCTATCAATAATAATAATTTTACAACTAACTCAATGGATCTTGACATAGGTTTAAGTCATATCATGGCTAAAGAGCTACAACAACAAAGGCATATGATCTCAAGCATACCCGGAGTAGTTCAACCGGTACCATAAGTATCCCCCACAAGTCATAATATCTGTAGATTCATTCCAGTGATAGCTGATACTAAAGCTCCAAAATGCTTCGATACGCCCAACATGAAGCCCTACAAGGGAACTATAGATGTCGAGGAACATGTGGCACAGTATAGGGAGAGGATGGAGATTATTCCCGTCCCCACTCACTTGAAAGAAGCCTGCCTGTGCAAGGGCTTTGCCTCCATCCTCACAGGATCCACTCTAAAATGGCTCCTTAATGTTCCTCCTTATTCGGTCACATCATTCGATCATTTGATTAATTTATTTAAAAATCAATTTTCTTGTAGTAGAACTCGAGAAGATTACTAGCGACCTCTATTGAGTGATTCAGGATCCTAAGGAATCCCTTAGGACTTTTGTTAATAGATTCGGCAGGGAAGCTCTAAGCATCCCCAACATCGATATGGCAACCACAGTCGAAGCCTTTAAAATGGTCTTAAAGAAAGATTTTTCCTTCTATGAAGATCTCGTAATGACCCAATGTAGGAGAATGGACAATGTTAGGAAAAGGGCATTGAGACACATTAGACTCGAAGAAGACAAGGAGATCCAAAAAAGGGGCAACCCACCAAGCTCTTATGATTACCCCAATAGGAAGGCCGACTCCTCGGCTCAAAGATCCTATAAATCAAAGCCTTACTCCACACCCGACCATCACAAGGTTAATGCCCTTGAAGACGACAGAGAGGAAGAAGATTTCCCTAAAATGACTGACTATTGTTTTTCTATGGACATTTTAGGTATAATCTTTGCCATGTAGGATCTTGGAGACAAAGCTAGTAGGACAAGGAAAGGAGAAAAATTCACTGCTCGGAAGGATAAGTCTAAATGGTGTGCATATCATGAGGACTTTGGTCACATCACAGAGGATTGCATAGCCCTCATAAAGGAAATTAGCTATCTCCTGGGCAAACGATATCTCAAAAAAATCCTCTGGAGAAGAAAGGAAAAACCCAAACCAGGATCCTCAAAAAACCACCAAAAGACCAGGATCCCCCCCCCCCTCGACTGATGCCAAGGTGATCAATATGATATGAGGAGGCTCTAACATTTTTTGGTACCTCCTACTCTATGGCAAAAAGACATGCCAAAGTATCCAAAATGGAGAAGGAAAATGGACCACAGAAAAGCACGACGAGCACCAGTCAAAAGGGGATCACCTTCGACGAAGCAGATAGACAGGACGTCCAAGATCCTCACCATGACGGACTAGCGATTAGTGACAACCCGAAGTTCGTTTCGTCGTCATAACCCGTTCCGTCATTAAAAATTCGTCGTCTTGAATTGTTTTTGTTTCATTTCTAAATTAAGTCATTAATTTTGAGTTTGCTATTATGACTTAATGGTTGTCCAAAAACGTTAGAAACTCATGAAAACGCGCCAAATTATTATTTGGAAAAATTTTAGTTTTATTCCGTCAAGTTATAAAACAATTAAATCGGGTACGACCAAAAAGCCTCGCTTAACGTCAGTATCGGGTAGAATTCCACCGTGTCCTAAACTTTAAGCATATATAAAGTTGAGAGAGCCTCATTTGAAGCCTTTTCCACTCTCTCTCTACTTTCTCTCTCTACTCTCTCTCTCTAAAACTCGAAATTGAGCCAAAATCATCCAAATCAAGCTCCAAATCATCAAGGTAACTATCCTAGCTCCTAGTATAACATCTTTAGCCTTCAAATTCGTGGTTAATCTATGAAATAGGACCATTAGCATGACTTTACGGTCCTAGAACAGCCCTAGGCCGTGAACTCACATAAAAGGGGTTTTTGAGCCTTAAAACCCTCGCAAATCACTCTTGGAGCTTGGAAATGACCTAAGGACTTATTTGCACGAACTTAGAACACCTTAAACTCTTCACTTAGGGTGTAAACATGAGTTTACGGCCCAATCACATGCTTGGACCGTAAACACCTATTCATAGGGAGTAAACTCATTTTAAAGTGTTAAGATGGCATTTAATCACACCATAAGCCTTGGAATAAAGTCTAGAAGCAACCACAATCAAGTTAAGGGCCTTAAATATGCTAAAACTACCCCCATAGGAGCTTACGGCCGTAAACCCCTCAAGAATGGGTTCTTAGGCCGTAAACTCCTAAAACATGGTCAAAAGATGTCTTAAATTCATTCCATGGCTTGTAAATTTAACTAGAAACACTTGTAATGACTTAGGACCACCAAAAACATCAAAGGAAGGTGTATGGGGGAGTTTATGGCCGAAAACTCTTAGTTTTCTACAGTAAAATCTGTTAGATGGTCCATATGTGGGTTTAATCCATTCCTATACCTTAGATTTCATCCTAGCCAATTTTCCCAAGTGATATAAGATCATTTAGCACCATAGAACACCTCACCATGAGTTTACGGACATAAACTCATGTGGAGTGGGTCATTAGGGCCGTAAACTCTCTTATGAGTTTACTCTTGAAGGGTAAACTCCATATCCAAGCCATATACGTCCCTATATGTCACCCGGGTCACTCCAAACACTTATTTTGAAGTGTTTTCGCGTCTTGGAGTGTATAATCTTATCTAATTAGTGGTTCAAAGTCTAATTAGATACAATTGTGTATCATTTCATATTACATAGGAACCTTGCGCATTTTCAAGCCTTGAACTGACGTTTAGCATCCAAACTGACACATTTCGCGATTGGTGAGTTCATACCCCTACCCTTTTTCAATGTTTTTCAATGTTTTCAGGGGGGGAGTACAAGCAAAAGTACAAGAAAATCTTGTACTCAAACTTATGATTTCATTTAATCTATTTCATATTTCGTATGCTTTTAACACGGAAAACTGTATTAACCAATCGTTCAACTTGCAGCGTAAATCGTCATGTTATTTGTGAAACTCGTTTTTTTTATAAAATGTTATATTTTATATTTCACAAATAAATTTCCATATAATTATTGTTAAAAGCATGAATCTTAAAACTATTAAAATGTTCTTGATATAACTCCCCGTAGATACGAGAGTGAAGGAATAATAACATTAAACTTAGAACTTTACCACTCCCCGTAGATACGATAGTGAAGGAATAATAACATTAAACCTAGAATCTTACCACTCCCCCTAGTTACGAGAGTGGTGGGATAGTAACATTAAACATAGAACTTTAGATGATTCCTTGATAATACTCCCCCTATTTTCGAGAGTGAAGGACTAGTTAATCAGAATTTCCCCTTTTATTGTCTTTTATTTGATTAATCTTAAGATTGGAGATACGTCCTTGTAACACTCCCCCTAGTTATGAGAGTGTAGGACTACCCCTGTAACCAGAATCTCTTGGAGGGAGAACGTGAATTGAGTGTATAGATCTATACGGGATTGACGACCCCGCACCTGGCTGTTAGCTACAGTCGAACCGAAAGGTTCAAGGGTGACAAAAATCATAAAAGATACTGGCCCCTGTTTCGAGCCTTATCCAGTCTATAGTATGGTTATGGAACTCGCAACTTAGATTATGAATACTTTTATACTTACCTATTAGTTTTATATACATGTTAAAACTAATGTACTTTACTAGGATAATCAGGTTTTCAGGAAACATCACACGAACACATAAAGTATGGTAGAGAATTGTGCATTACTTTCAGAAACCGATAACTAAACATTACTTTTAAGGAAAATAAGGGTTTTTTCTGGGATAACTGAACTGTACTTAACTAGACCGTGTAACTAATGATAACTAAACTTTACTTTTAAGGAAAATACGGGTTTTTCCTGGGTTAACAAACTATACATAACCGGATCGTGTAACAAACGGATAACTAAACTATACTATTAAGAAAATATGGGATTTTCTTGGATAACAAACTTTTTCGGAAAACCAACGGAAACTTGTACATTTTCAGAAAACAAACCTCTTATGAACTCACCAGCTTTATGTTGATTTTCAAACTGCTTGTATTCTCAGGTCCACATTAGACAGGTACCCAACGATCCTTTTGGCGAAGACGGAGCATAGAAGTCACGTCTTTACTTTTGTTCATATGATATATATGTATGATACTTGTAACACTTTGGTTTCAAACAAATGTAATAAATCTATGTAATGTAAATGCTTTGTGTTTACTATGCTTACTATGTACATTGGTTGCGATATTCATGACGTCCTCCGCCCCGGAACGTTTCCGCCTTCGGTTTCGGGGTGTGACAGATTGGTATCAGAGCCCTTGTTTATAGTGAACTAGTATACCAAACCTTACATGGTATAAGACTATAAACACTAAGGGGCCTAAGTGCTCTGAACTAAAAGTATACTTTAAAATATAAGTATTTTCAAAAGTATACAAGTATACCCAACCGTTGAAATCCGTAACTACAAGTAGAACAAAACATAAGTAAATGGGTGGTGTACACTGCGGTTAAACCTGGGCAGTTATGTAGTCGTGTCTAGGATCAATATAGCCTGGCCAACTATATTCATTCGAGACACTGCCAACATGTGCTTGGGAGTGACTGTGGTATGCGGCATGCCTAAAACTTACACAATACCCAAACAACGAGTCGTCGTTGCAGCGAGACATGAAATACTATGGGAGTATTTCCCGAGCGAAATCCGTTATAGAAATTCTCATCCCAGCGTTGCTCCTCAATCATTCCTTTAGCGATAGTTTATCTACTTTGATAACTCTTTCCTGCTTTATCGCTTAATAAAATGCTATATTTGTCTTAATGAGATATCCCTTGTTCCATATCTCTTGATTCAATTCAGAGGACCTACCATCCTCCCTTTCCTGATCTTTTTAGATCAAGATGCCTCCAAGAAAGAGACCCCGCTCAAAGAACAACAACAACCCTCCGCCACCACCTCCTCCCCAGTTTGATCCAGTAATGTTCCAAGCAGCTATTACTGCCACAGTGGCAACCGCCATGTCTCAAATGAACCTCGGTGGTTCAGGAAGTGGTCCACAGCCCCAAAACCAAGATGTTAACCAGGGACACCGGAAGGAGTGTTCCTATAAGGACTTTATGAACGTGAAACCCACATCCTTCGATGGCACTGGAGGTATCATTGCCCTAACCTAATGGTTCGAGAAAATCGAATCTATTTTCGAAATCTGTGCCTGCTCTGAATCAGATAAGGTGAAATTCGCTGCCTGCACATTCACCGATAAAGCTCTAACTTGGTGGAACGGCCGAGTCAAATCCCTAACCCTACCTGCAGCCAATTCCATGGGATGGGAGGCCATGAAGGAACTTTTGCTTGCAGAGTACTGCCCTCGGGGCGAAATGCAGAACCTAGAACACAAACTCTGGAACCTAAAGATGAAGGGTTCTGATATCACAGCTTACACTTCAAGATTCGATGACTTGGCGCTACTCTGTCCGGGAATGGTTACCCCGGAGAGTAAAAAGATTGAAAGGTTCATCTGGGAGTTGACCTAGCCAACCAAAGGAAATGTCTTGGCTGCGAAGCCAGACACCTATGACAGCGCCAAATGCCTAGCGCAAACCCTGATCGAACATAGCGATTGCCCAGAGGAAGCATCCACCTCTCTTGAACCGACAGAGAGGAGTGGTAAGAAAAGAAAATCATGGAAAAAGAAGAAGAGTCAGCTTTCTTAGGAGTCCTCGAAGAAGCAGCAAACGATGGCAATTCGCGCTGCTACTGTCCCTGCTGCTGTCTCTGCCATTAGATCCATAGCTTAAACTCCTACCAGTAGATATGCTAGTACCCTCCCTCTGTGTAACAAGTGCAACTATCATCACCTCGCTTCCAGCCCATGTCAAGAGGTACTTTGTAACAGTTGTGGCAAAAAGGGTCACACTGCGAAAAATTGTAAGACACCAACCCAATCAACCAATCAAGCTTCCGAAGCGGGCATTAGTCTGGCCTGCTACGGTTGCGGCGAAGTATCGACAAAAGAGAAGGAAATTTGCACTCGAAAGAAACCAAGTTATACAAGAAGGGGTGGAAAAAGTTCCAAAAAATTAGCATGATCAAGGAAGTGATGTTCCCAAAATGGCAAGCTAATGTATTTATGGTACAAAAGAAGAAAGGTAATTGGAGAGTGTGTGTGGACTATACGAATCTTAACAAGGCCTATCCCAAGGATCCTTTCCCTTTACCACACATTGACACCATGATAGACAAAACAACAACTCAATAATTACTAACGTTCATGGATGTATTAGCAGGATTCCAACAGATCCAAATGGAACCCTCTGACCAAGAGGACATAACGTTCATAACCCCAACAAGTATCTATTGTTACACTACCATGCCTGTTGGACTTAAAATGCAGGAGCAACATACCAAAGGTTGGTGAATAAGATGTTCAAGGAGAAAATGGGGGACACAATGGAGGTCTACATCGACGGCATGGTGGTTAAATCCAAAAAAGTCGAGGATCACCTCAAGGATCTTGAAGAAGCCTTAGACATCCTAGACCAATATAAAATGAAGTTGAATCCCTCCAAGTGCCACTTTGGGATGACATCGGGAAAGTTCCTGGGATACATGGTTACCAAAAGAGGAATCGAAGCAAGCCCGGAACAAATCAAGGCCATACTTGATCTAAAATCACCAGCCTCAACAAAGGATATTCAGAGATTAACAAGAAAAGTGTCAGCCCTAAATAGGTTCATCTCAAGATCCTCAGAAAGATGCAAGCCTTTCTACCACATCTTGAAGAAGTATAAAAGATTCGAGTGGACCCATGAACATAAAGATGCTTTTCAAGAGCTTAAAAAATATTTAAGCTCACCACCTCTATTGGTGAAACCACTAGATGGGGAACCACACTTTCTTTACCTCTCAGTATCCTCAAGAACGGTAAGTGTTGTATTAGCCAAGGATCTTGATGGGAACCAACATCCCATATACTACGTAAGTAAAAGTCTCTTGGATCTTGAGACCAAGTAATATCATCTTGAAAATCTCATACTTGCATTGGTAACAGCTTCTACTAAGTTAAGACATTATTTTGAAACACACCCTATAATTGTAAGAACTAACTATCCAATCAAGAATGTTATGAGAAAACCAGAAATGTAAGGAAGAATGGCGAAATGGTCTGTGAAGTTAAGCATGTATGACATAAGTTATGAACCAAGATCCGCCATAAAGTCCCAAGCATTAGTAGATTTTGTGCCTGACTTTAGTAATGATATATCTCATGGCTAAATATCGATAAGAATCCTTCGGTCGTATGTCTCAAGGAAGACCATCTGGTCTCACGTCTCGGTATGGACCCTCCGGTCATAACTTAATATATACATAGAATAATATAACAGAATAAGGCACAAAGACAGAATGCATAATAACACATATCTTAGTATAAGCAAATAAGAATCTCCAGCCAATAATACGAATAAGACCCTCTGGTCAATAACATGAATAAGACCCTCCGGTCACACATAAATTACCACACAAGTAAGTATAGTGAGAAGACTCACCTTAGTCGATGGATAGCAAACCCTACACTCATGTCCACTATACAACGGCTCCACACACTGAGCTGAACAAGATCATTCTTAGATAACATTCAGGGTTATACCCTAAGCACAAGGCCCAATCTGAATAGGCCCTCTAAGGCCCAAACCCAAACTAGGCCCAACTCAATAACTCCCTAGGCCCAACAGGGAAACCCAACAAGGCCCAAAACAACAAATCCTAACCTCAAAAACAAGTCCAAGTCCAAAGCCTACAACTCCACTGATCAAACCAACGTGCGACGTTCATGGGCGAAACGCACGACATTTGCCGAACGGATCGCTTGATAGGGACTCAAGCTGGAATAGGCTGCGTTCCTAGGGATTACGCGCCGCTTTCCTAGCGAAATTCCAATTCTTGTTCTAATGACTTATTCCATTAAGTCTAATGTCCAACACCTCAGAGTAATCCCTTAATAATGAATTAATCTGTAAAGTCGAAGACTTTAAGCCTTAGCATGGCTCAAAGGAGCCCAAACATGATTTCAAGCACTCTAACTCTTTAAAGAGGCCAATAACTCACATTTAGTCCTTAACTCCTTAAGTTCTTTCACCCAACACTCAGATCTTGTCCAAGAAGGCATTTTAAAACATAAAGTTCCCAACTTTATACCTTGTCATGGTTAAATGTGCTCAAACCTAAACTCTAACTTCTAACACAAAAACCCAAAATTCATAATCCTTTGCATGGATGGAAGGAATTGACGAAGATCACATTTTTATGACTTAAAACACACAAAAACCTCATAAAGGACAACTCAAATGGTCTAGAGTAGTCCATACTCATAAAGACCAAAGCCTTGGGACAAAAAGTACATAAAACCTAAAACTAACTAGATCAAACACATGAGTCATCAAGATAGAACCTTTATAACTCTGGTAGCTTGCAAAGTTGATGAAGGTTCTATATCTAGAAGCTTTACTCCAATAATAACTGGATCACCAGGTTCCATTTTCTTCAAGGGCCAAACATAACAAGTCATAACCTAACTAGATCCACATGAGAAGGCCACCAAGATTCAAACTTTATACTTTCTGGAGCTAGATCAATATGATTAGGCCTTGGATCCACAAGCTCCAAGCGAATCAATGCTTCCTCAAGAGACTCCTTCTTTCACAATAAGCACCAAAAACCCACTAAATCACAAAAAAGCTCAAGAATCACTCAAATGGAAGCCAAGGGTCGATTTCTAGGGTTTATAGGGATGGAAGCTGAAGATATTAGGGTTAGGCTATGAGATAAGGAGCTTAAATACGGTCCAAGACCCTAAAATAGGTTTGGTTCTGATGGGAGTACGCCCAACGTACATTTGGTACACCCAACATACATTTGGTACGCCCAGCATACATATGGTACACCAAACATAATCTGAAGAGCACCCGCGACCATCCTGGTCAATACGCCCAATGTACGCCAAGGTATGCCATGTGTACTACACACTTCACTAGTACACCTCGCATAACCCGCTGAACCCTAAAACCACCAAACTTTTGAAGCCATGACTTCTTCTTTATACGTTTTTTCCAACGATCCTTATATCCACGAAAAAGTAACGAGAAGCCCTACACTTCTATCAACTTTATTTTTCCTGAAACCCACTTGAACTCAGATCCAAAACTCATGAAAGACCCGAACCAACGCCTTTACCGATACCCTTGGTCTGTAAAGCACAAACTGAACTCTTTAATCACACAACCTACCTTACTCACATCTAAAAGGGTCTAAACCTTTAATCTTTAAAACCTCAAAACCTTCTCATACCTAAATTACAGCCCACGAGCCTTAAATCACAAAACGATCCGAAACAGGATGTTACACCTATTATTATTATTATTATTATTATTATTATTATTATTATTATTATTATTATCATCATTATTATTATTATTATTATTATTATTATTATTATTATTATTATTTATTCTTTTTAATTAACCCCTTACATCTACTATTACGGAAACGCTGCGTTACAACAAATTGTATTTTTATATATTTTTATCCTAAACAATGTTTTCCATATTATGTGTATTCATGCTAAAAAAGTATTTATATATGAACAAAGTTTAACTAAACATCGTATAAATACTTTTTTATTCGATATACAAATATGTTTTTTTATATTTTTTAGAAATATAATTATATTTTTTAGAATTATTAATCTAATTTTTCGAATATTAATCAAAATTGTGTTTGTATGAGAAAAAAAAATTATTTATATTTCTAAATATGTAAAAATATATATTTATACTTTTATATAGGTATACATAAAAAAATTTTAAACGCATAAATGTAACACCGTAAATTTCAAACAATTTTTCGCATTTTATAAAAACCATAATTCATTCAATATTCATAAAAACATCAAAGTTTGAAACTCAATTCATGCCATATAAAAATCCCAAGATCTCATAACATAAAAATCTTGTGTGTGTACTGATCAAGCTGGTGCCTTCCCACGGTCATCACTAGTACCTGAAACAAATAACACCATACATTGTAAGCACAAAGCTTAGTGAGTTCCCCAAAATACCACATATAACACATATTAGCCACTCGAGGCTATAACTCTGTGGGTCCGTGCACCCAAACTCTGTGAACCCTCAGGTTCTAACTCTGTAAACATGCACAGCATAAATAACATAGAATAATGTAGTGCAACACATAACACATATATATCATAGAAACACTGCATCACATAACTCTGGTTACCTACTCAAGGTAAAGTACAGTGAGAAGACTCACCTCACATATCTCGATAACTAGCAAATCCCTGAAATCACTCGTGCTCGATTCCCCGAGCAATAATCCTCCTATAATACAATATATCTCTAATCAACACTTTTACAACTAAGGTTGACTGACCCTATCAAGTCAACACTAGTCAACTCTGGTCAACGGTCAACAGTCAACTTTGACCGGACTCGGCGAGTGCACCAAAGCGACTCGGCGAGTCTATACGCGTTCACTGACTCCCTCGGATCCTCTCTTGACACGTCAAGTACTTCCCTAACTCGACGAGTTCCACCTGGCATGACTCGCGGGGCAACCACGACTCAACTCGCAGAGTCTCAAGAACAACTCGGCGAGTTCCAGCTTGACTCATCCCCAAATTGACTCTCCCTGACTCACTGGGTCATCCCCCAACCAGTCAAGTCTACTTGCTGAACACTTTACGTGAAACCCCAACCCTACTCGCCGAGTCTCAAGAACAACTCGGCGAGTTCATGCCATGCACAAACACTATTGACCTTCTAAGGTCAGATCTGCTTTCCCTAACCATAGATCTGGCCTTCCCAAGCATGAATGTCACGTAAAGTTTGAAACTTGATGCTTGTATAAACCCCATAAGGCATCAAAAGGAGATTTGGTCCCAAAAATAACAACCTAGGTCCAATGACTCTATAATAACCCAAAAAGCTCCAAGGGTTAGGGTCTCTGGACCTCTTTGAGTCCAGATCCAAGGCACAAGCTCGAAGAGGGACCATTTGCTTCACATAATCACTCTCCAAAGGGGTTATAAAACCCTAACTCCAAAGATCAACCCTAAAACTGAAGGAGATTCGAACCATTACCTCAAATTGAAGCCTCTGGATTCTGGATCTGCTGGAATCCCACCTCCTACTTGCTCTTGCCACCTTCTTCTTGCTAAACAAGGAATACAAAGGCCCAAAAGTGACTTCCTCTCTCCCAAAACGAATTAGCTCTCTTAGGGTTCTCTCAAGGGACTGGTAGCCGTAATGGGAGGCTATAAGTGCCCTTAAATAGGCTCCAAACCCGGGGAAACAGGGTTTCATTAAACAGCATGGACTCGCCGAGTCCACTCCTTGGACTCGCTGAGTCCAGACACGAACCCGCGTCCAAACCGCGATCCTAGTCGGCGAGTTTGAGCTCCAAATCGCCGAGTCTCCTCACAAAATACCAAAAATATAAGAATGAATAATACCTGGGAATTCGGGCTGTTACAATTCTCCCCCACTAGAACTAGACTTCGCCCTTGAAGTCTCGCTCTGCAAATAACTCCGGATGCTGCTCGCGCATATCACGCTCCGGCTCCCAAGTCATCTTGAACCCCTTCCGATGCTGCCACTGGACCAAAACCAAGGGTACCTCCTTGTTCCTCAGAACCTTGATTTTCCGATCTCTCATTGCCACTGGTCTCTCAGCATAATTCAGGCTCACATCCACCTGAATATCCTCTAATGGAACCACTGCCGACTCATCGGCTATACACTTCCGCAATTGCGACACATGGAAAGTGTCATGAATCTGCCCCAATTCTACTGGCAAATCTAACCGATAGGCTACCCTGCCTACCCTCGCGACCACCCGAAATGGACCAATATATCGGGGGCCCAACTTGCCCCTCTTCCTGAATCGAATCACTCCTTTCCAAGGAGAGACCTTCAGGAGCACAAAGTCGCCGACCTGAAACTCCAGCTCAGACCGGCGTCTATCCCCATAACTCTTCTGACGACTCTGAGCGGTCAACAACCTCTGTCTGACCTGCTGGATCTGCTCTGTCGTCTGAAGCACGATATCCGTACTGCCCATAACATGCTGTCCGATTTCTCCCCAGCAAATGGGGGTCCGACACCTCCTCCCATACAACAGCTCAAAGGGTGGCATACCAATGGTCGAATGATGGCTGTTGTTGTAAGAAAACTCTGCCAAGGGAAAGTGCGTATCCCAACTCCCCCCGAAATCCAACACACATGCCCGGAGCATGTCTTCGAGTGTCTGAATCGTCCGCTCACTCTGTCCGTCTGTTTGGGGGTGATATGCGGTACTAAAATGCAGCCTAGTACCCAGCTCCTCATGAAACTTCTTCCAGAATCTGGAAGTGAAACGTACATCCCGGTCTGAGACAATCGAGATCGGCACCCCATGCCGAGATACCACCTCCCTCATGTACATCTCTGCTAACTTCTCTGCGGAGGAGCTCTCACTAATAGCAAGGAAGTGGGCGCTCTTCGTCAACCTGTCCACAATCACCCAAATTGCATCGACTCCCCTAGCAGTCCTTGGTAGTTTGGTGATAAAATCCATGGTAATCTGTTCCCACTTCCAATCGGGAACCTCCAACGGCTGCAACTTACCATGCTGCCTCTGGTGCTTGGCCTTAACCCTACGGCAGGTTAAGCACCTCTCAACAAACCATGCAACATCCCTCTTCATACAGGGCCACCAATACTCCCTCCTCAGATCCAAATACATCTTAGTGGCCCCAGGATGGATCAAGAATTTCGACCGATGAGCCTCTTCCATCAAAATGGTACGCGTCCCTCCCACAAACGGTACCCAAATACGCCCCTGAAATGTCATAAGCCCCCAACCATTGGTAACGAACTCCGATACCAACCCAACAACTCGCTCTTTCTTCTGGTTCTCCGATCTCACTGCCTCATCCTGTGCTCCACGAATGGTGTCCAACACCGGAGCCATTACGGTCAAACGCAAACATACACCTCGCAACGGGGCGCTCTCCGCCCTGCGACTCAGGGCGTCGGCTACCACATTAGCCTTGCCCGGATGGTACAGGATCTCACAATTATAATCCTTAACCACATCCAACCACCTCTCTACCGCATATTTAGGTTGGGCTGATCCATCAAATATTTCAGGCTCTTATGGTCCGTGTATATTGTACACCGAACCCCATCCAGATAATGACGCCAAATTTTGAGGGCGAACACCACTGCCCCCAACTCTAGGTCATGGGTGGGATACCTCGTCTCATGCGGCTTCAGCTGCCTCGATGTGTATGCTATCACATGCCCTCTCTGCATCAGCACCGCTCCTAACCCTAAGATCGATGCATCACAATACACCACAAAGTCCTCCATCCCCTCTGGGAGGGCTAACACCGGGGCTTCGCATAACCTTTGGCGAAGCGTCTCAAAAGAGGCCTGTTGCTCGGGGCCCCATGAAAAAGCGACACCCTTCCGGGTCAATCTGGTGAGTGGCACTGCGATCTTAGAGAAATCCTTGATAAATCTCCGATAATAACCGGCCAACCCTAGGAAACTCCTGATCTCGGAGGGTGACCTCGGCACCTCCCAACTCATCACCGCCTCAACTTTGGCCGGGTCGACCAATATCCCTTCCTGGTTAACGAGATGCCCCAGGAACTGGACCTCTCGCAACCAGAAATCACACTTGGAGAATTTGGCATAAAGCTTCTCCGATCTCATAACTCCGAGGATCTCCCTCAAATGCTCCTCATGCTGCTTTCTAGATCTCGAATACACCAAGATGTCATCGATGAATACAATCACTGACCGATCCAGCATCGGCCTGCACACTCGGTTCATGAGATCCATGAACACTGCCGGGGCATTGGTGAGCCCGAAAGGCATCACTATAAACTCGTAATGCCCATAACGTGTCCTGAACGTTGTCTTCTGGATGTCCTCATCTCGCACCCTCACCTGATGATATCCAGACCTCAAATCGATCTTGGAGAACCAAGATGCTCCCTGAAACTGGTCGAACAAATCTTCGATCCTCGGCAACGGGTAACGTTTCTTAACCGTCAGCTTGTTCAACTCTCGGTAATCAATGCACATCCGGTGTGAACCATCCTTCTTCTTGACAAAAAGGATAGGCGCTCCCCACGGCGAGCTGCTCGGCCGAATAAACCCCTTTCCCAGAAGCTCCTGAAGCTGCGAGGACAACTCTTGCATCTCTGGAGGTGCAAGGCGATAAGGCACCTTGGCGATAGGCGCGGCCCCCGGAACCAAATCGATACTGAACTCCACTTGCCTCACGGGAGGCACACCCGGCAACTCCTCTGGAAATACATCCGGAAACTCACGCACTATCGGAACCTCCTCAACTGACCTCGGCCTCTCGGAATCCACCCGTGTATCCATCACGTACACCACAAAACCCTTACAACCCTGCTGTAGACACTGCCTCGCCCTAGCGGTCGAACAAAACGCTGACCCAGAACGTGTACCCTTGCCGTACACCGTAAGAACTCCCCTACTAGGGTCTCGTATGGTCACCAGCTGTCGCTCGCAGTCGATAACCGCACTAAATCTGCTCAACCAGTCCATGCCCACAATAACACAAACATCACCCATCGCAATAGGAACCAAATCAATCGGGAACTCAACACCAAAAATTTCGAATACGCACCCGTGGATCACCTCCGTGGCATATATCACCCTCTCGTCAGCTATGGAAACTCTCAGAGGCCGACTCAGCGCCTCGCGACTAACACTGATATGCTGACTAAAAGCCAAAGATACAAAAGACCGACTCGCACCCGAGTCAAATAACACCAAGGCAGGTACAAAATTCACAAGAAAAGTACCTACGCATAACATAATATAAGCATAAGATCTCAACATCAAAATAAATACACGAAAGAATACATACCAGCCACGACATCGGGCGCTGCGCGGACCTCCTCCGCGGTCAACTGAAAGGCACTCCCTCGTGCTCTCGGTGCCTCGGCCTTCACTGGCTGATTCTCGGTAGCTCTAATGGTGGTAGGAGCAGATCCCTGAGGTGCTCTCTGAGCTGATCCCCGCAACTGCGGACACTCCGCCTTCCGGTGTCCGGTCTGGTTGCAGTGAAAACACACTGCAAACCCCTTGGGGCAATCCTTGGCCATATGCCCCTCCTTGCCACACTTGTAGCAAGATCCAGCTCTACAAACTCCATCATGACCCTTGCCGCACTTTCCATAAGTGCGGCCCTTCTGGTTCCCAGATTTAGGATCAACGGGCTTGGCCCGCTTGGCTGCCGGATGGGACTATGTCGGTCACCGATCCTTCCCCTGAGACTCAGCCTCCTCCCTGGCCTGAGTCTCTAGCTCAATCTCCTTCTTCCGGGCATTTGCCTGAAGCTCAGTAAATGTCCGGTACGAGGAGTTCGCCACGAACTCCCGAATGTCTTGTCTCAAGATACTCAGATATCGGCTCATGCGTGCCTGCTCAGTGGACACGTGCTCAGGGCAGAACATCGCCCTCTCGTGGAACATCCTGGTAATCGCCATAACAGACTCAGTACCCTGCTTGAGGGTCAGAAACTCATGGGCCAAACGTTCCCTCTCCACCTGGGGAATGTACTCATCTCGGAACATGGCAGTGAACCTCTCCCAGGTCACTGCCGTAAGCTCAGCAGGCGAAAAGTGTGCTGTCACAAACTTCCACCAGTCCTTCACTCCCAAGCGAAGCTGGTTCAGCGCAAACTGAACTCTCAAATGCTCAGGAGATGAGCAAGTGAAGAAACACCCCTCAATGTCTGAAATCCATCTCATAGCCGCCACCGGGTCCTGGGTCCCATCAAACTCTGGCGGTTTTGTGTTGCTGAACTCTCGGAACAGCAACACATCACCACCCTGCGGCCTCGCAGCAGCAACAGCTGCAGTGGTCGCCGCAACAGCAGCCTCAGAAAGAGCAGCATAACGCTCGTCGAAAGTCTCAATCAACGTGGTCTTAATAGACCCGAACATCTCTGGTATCTCTGCCCTGATGGCTGCAGCCACCTCCTCGTGGATGATCCGGCGGATCTCCTCATCACTGGCCCCACTGCTCTCAGGCATAAGACGTGTCCTCACCATGATCTACCACTGAAATACAACATACGATAAATTAGACTCCATTCGAGCATACTCACACTCGACAATTCATCCCTCCTTGATCCTTGGCATTCCGAAGATTCTTATTTGAACTGTACACAGCCCCGGTGCTTTTAGTAGTACGGGCCCATTACTACTGTCCGCACCGTTTCAGTATACACCCCAAATCCTCGACTTCAGATCCCAAGTTTCAAGTACTCTATCACTCTCTAACAGATCTCTCATAAGCTTCTCGCTGCTAACTATTCACTCTCAAGCATCTCATAGCAGCTCACCTCTCCCTAGGCTAAGGCATCACAAATCAGGGCACTCTAGTCCTAATAGGAATACCTAGCCCACTCTAGCAAGAGAATACATCATATCAATCTCAAAAACATATAATATAAGGGTATTTTGAGAAATTTCCGTTCGGGCACTGACTGATCGTACACACGTTTCTGCTCTGAGTTTCTCTAAAAAAAATTTAATTCTTTTAGAAAATTTGGCTCTCTTTTGAAAATACTTTCCAAATCCTCAGTTTGAGTTCAAATACTCCCGAAGGTGTACCCGAATCCCTCAAACCAAGGCTCTGATACCAACTTGTAACACCGTAAATTTCAAACAATTTTTTTCATTTTATAAAAACCATAATTCATTCAATATTCATAAAAACATCAAAGTTTGAAACTCAATTCATGCCATATAAAAATCCTAACATCTCATAACATAAAAATCCCCTGTGTGTATTGATCAAGCCGGCGCCTTCCCACGGTCATCACTAGTACCTGAAACAAATAACACCATACACTGTAAGCACAAAGCATAGTGAGTTCCCCCAAAATACCACATATAACACATATTAGCCACTCGAGGCTATAACTCTGTGGGTCCGTGCACCCAAACTCTGTGAACCCTCAGGTTCTAACTCTGTAAACATGCACAGCATAAATCACATAGAATAATGCAGTGCAACACATAACACATATATAACATACAAACACTACATCACATAACTCTGGTTACCTACTCAAGGTAAAGTATAGTGAGAAGACTCACCTCGCATATCTCGATAACTCGCAAATCCCTGAAATTACTCGTGCTCGATTCCCCGAGCAATAATCCTCCTATAATACAATATATCTCTAATCAACACTTTTACAACTAAGGTTGACTGACCCTATCAAGTCAACACTGGTCAACGGTCAACTTTGACCAGACTCGGCGAGTGCACCAAAGCGACTCGGCAAGTCTATACGCCTTCACTGACTCCCTCGGATCCACTCTTGACACGTCGAGTACTTCCCTAACTCGACGAGTTCCACCTGGCATGAATCGTGGGGCAACCACAACTCAACTCGCCGAGTCTCAAGAACAACTCGGCGAGTTTCGGCTTGACTCAACTCCAAATTGACTCTCCCTGACTCACTGGGTCATCCCCCAACCCGGCGAGTCTACTCGCTGAACACTTTACGTGAAACCCAACCCTACTCGCCGAGTCTCAAGAACAACTCGGCGAGTTCATGCCATGCACAAACTCTATTGACCTTATGAGGTCAGATCTGCTTTCCCAAACCATAGATCTGGCCTTCCCAAGCATGAATGTCACGTAAAGTTTGAAACTTGATGCTTGTATAACCCCCACAAGGCATCAAAAGGAGATTTGGTCCCAAAAATAACCACCTAGGTCCAATGACTCTATAATAACCCAAAAAGCTCCAAGGGTTAGGGTCTCTGGACCTCTTTGAGTCCATATCCAAGGCACAAGCTCGAAGAGGGACCATTTGCTTCACATAATCACTCTCCAAAGGGGTTATAAAATCCTAACTCCAAAGATCAACCCTAAAACTGAAGGAGATTCGAACCATTACCTCAAATTGAAGCCTCTGGATTCTGGATCTGCTGGAATCCCACCTCCTCCTTGCTCTTGCCACCTTCTTCTTGCTAAACAAGGAATACAAAGGCCCAAAAGTGACTTCCTCTCTCCCAAAACGAATTAGCTCTCTTCGGGTTCTCTCAAGGGACTTGTAGCCGTAATGGGAGGCTATAAGTGCCCTTAAATAGGCTCCAAACCCGGGGAAATAGGGTTTCATTAAACAGCATGGACTCGCCGAGTCCAGATGCGAACCCGCGTCCAAAAACGCGATCCTACTCGGCGAGTTTGAGCTCCAACTCGCCGAGTCTCCTCACAAAATACCAAAAATATAAGAATGAATAATACCTGGGAATCCGGGTTTTTACAATAAATACATATTTTATATTTTTGGAAGTATAATTATATGTTTTTAGAAGTAAAAATATGTATTCATATTTCTAGAGAAATATAAAGGGTAAATTATACCAGTCGTCCCTCGTGCATATACCAAAAAGCACGTTTAGTCTCTATTTTCAAAAATTAACTCAGACAGTCCCCCGGTTTTTTTTTCTTGCATGCTTAGTCCCTCTGCAAATAAAAAGACCATTTTGCCCTTATTTATTTATTT
This sequence comes from Lactuca serriola, assembly GCF_051521515.1. Lineage (NCBI taxonomy): Eukaryota > Viridiplantae > Streptophyta > Magnoliopsida > Asterales > Asteraceae > Lactuca > Lactuca serriola. The sequence continues at coordinate 266,505,955 of NC_136410.1, forward strand.
TTGATTTATTTATATTCATTTGTTATTTATTAATTATTCATTAATTTTTTTATTATAAGAAATAATTATTATTTTCATTCAAAAAATAAATGGGTCAGTACATTTGATAACTCATTTCTCCCTCCCCTTCTTCTTCTTCTTCTTCAGACCACCCACATTGACGGACTCCACTACTCCGACAACTCCTAGATAGGCATCTTCAGTTTCAAACACAGGATATCGACTCCAAGACACCGGCCAATTTCTATCTCTATTTTACTCTCGTCTCATATTTCCCCTCTTCCGATCTTATACTTACATCTCCCTTTTTATCTCTCTCGCACAGAAGACTACTACTTCAGATCTAGGTTTCCAAACAAAAGAAACCCTAGGCGGTGCACAGGTGACGATGACAAGGACAACGCACATATGACGATCTGTAAACGATGGTGATGGTGAAGCTCGATTTAAAACCCTAGGCGGTGGTTTAAAACCCTAGGTGGCTATTCAAACATAGTTATATATTCTCCACAGATTATATGGGTCGATTGAGAACTAGTAACCTGATTGGGTGAATTAAACCACCATCACCAACAACAATTTTGTTGCTGCCCTTCCTCCTGATTCGCATATCTTCTTCCCGTCTCACTCTTTCTATCTCAATTTCTAAAACCATCTGAGTTACAAATTTCATATTTGGAAACAAGAGATGAAAGGCGCAATTTCGGGTGGTCGGAGATGATGATAGGAGTACGATCAATGGAAGCAACATAAGAGAGGGTTTACCGGAGAGATTATCCATTGGTGGTGACTTAAGAGTAATTTTAAGGTTTTCTCAAGAGTTTAGAAGAGGATGAGGAAGATAGATCTGGGAAGAGTGGGGTGGGATTGGGTTTGGGTATTAAGTGGGTCCATATTTTTTTATAATTAAAAATAATAATACAACATAAAATTAATTGAAAAAGAAATATACAAAGGGCATTATGGTCATTTCAAATTTGATAAGGACAAAAATCGAAGCAAAACTATACATCATGGATGAAACATGCAGGATTTAAACAAACGAGGGACAGTCCGAGTAGTCCATACTCATAAAGACCAAAGCTTTGAGACAGAAAGTACATAAAACCTAAAACTAGCTAGATCAAACACATGATTCATCGAGATAGAAACTTTATAACTCTAGTAGCTTGCAAAGTTGATGAAGGTTCTTGATCTAGAAGCTTTACTCCAACAATAGCTTGATCACCAAGTTCCATTTTCTTCAAGGACCAAACATAACAAGTCATAACCCAACTAGATCCACATGAGAAAGCCACCAAGATTCAAACTTTATACTTTATGGAACTAGATCAATATGATTAGGGCTTGTATCCAGAAGCTCCAAGCCAAGCAATGCTTCCTTGAGAGACTCCTTCTTTCACAATAAGCACCAAAAACCCACTAAATCACCAAAAAGCTCAATAATCACTCAAATGGAGGCTAAGGGTCAGTTTCAAGGGTTTAGAGGGATGAAGTCTAGAGATATTAGGGTTAGGTTATGACATAAGGAGCTTAAATAGGGTCCAAGACCCTAAAATAGGGTTTGGGTCTGATAAGAGTACGCCCAACATACATTTGGTACGCCCAGCGTACATATGGTACACCCAACATAATCCAAAGAGCACCCACGACCATCCTGGTCAGTACGCCCAACATATGCCAAGGTATGTGATATGTGCATATTTAGTCATATATTTCGTGTAATATCTTAATACTTTTTGGCTATTTTATCTCAATTGTTGAACAAAAGGTACTTAATTATGTTTAAATTATATTTTCAGCCTAAAAGACGTGGTCGAGTGAAAAAGGAAGCGGAACTAGTGATCGGAAGTTCGGGAATTAAAGTATGAAGAAATAAAGCTTAAAATGTGAGGATCTCGACGAGTTGGCCATAAACTTGACTAGTTGATTGGAATATTCGCGAAAAATTAAAGCCTTGCCGTACACGGTATTTAAGTGACGGACTCATCGAGTCGGTCAGAGGAACTCGACGAGTTGCCCCTGTTTTCATAAATCTATATAAAGGACGTTATTGCCCGGAACCCTAAGCTTTCTGGATATTTTTTTTTGGCGACTGGTTGGCGATTGGAAGCATTCTTGGAGCCCTAGTTTTCGGAAATTCAACCTATAGATCAATTTGGAAGAGATCAAAGGCAATACACATACTCTTTTCTAAATCTCTTGCATAAACTATGTTGCTATCAGTAGATTTCGTTTTTGAGATGTTAATTACTGTAGATATGAGCTAAAAAATCATTACTTCTGTTTAGGCTAGATAAACTTGTGAATATGGTTTGATTTTATGTTTTGGATTAATTTGATTTGGTGAATTGTCTTGTTAGGCTTGTTAAAGACCCTTATATGTTGATAATAATTGTTTTTCTGTTAATAATCAAGTTATTGAGTTGCATCAAGATCATCTTAATTGCTTGAATTATATGGTTTTGTGAAAACAATATTATATGTCTAGTATTAGGGAACAAGAACCTAGGATTAACTAGAAAATAAGTACATCAATGTGTAAGCATGTGGGATGAACAACCATACATGAGTTGATTAATTTGACCAAATTCGTTAACCAACATTACAAGTCTTACTTCATCCGAATCAAAATACTAGGAAACATGTTAGTTTAACCAATTGGCCACTTTTGAATTAATTTGTTTGCTAAGGATTAGTAATAGGGAACATGAATCTAATCACATTAATCGGTAGCTAATGGTAAATTAATCCATTGCACTTGCCATGAAATCAACCATAGGAATAAGTGAGTCGAACCTGAACAGAAGTTTTTTTTTATTATTGAATTTAGTTATTTTCTATTTGCTTTAGTTGTTAATTGTCTTTGTTTGAGTGTTAGTTAATTGCTTAAGTTTCTAGTCTTGCAAAACTAGAGAAAACCCTTCTTTTTATTACTTGTTTTTATTTAGATAATTCTAGTAGTTAGCTTAATTGTTACTGTACCCTGTGTTCAATACCCTACTTGCTTGAACTATATTTCTAATCTATAGGTGCATTGCCTTTCGTGTGTTTAATTTGTGTTTAAAATAGTAGTATTAAAACTAGTACATTTCACACACATCAAGTTTTTTGCGTCGTTCCGGGGAACGGTTTTAAATAGTTATTTTAATTGCTAGTGTTACTGAACCTTTGTGTAAGATTTATCTTGCACAAAGTTATTATTTTCGTTAATTAGTTATTAATTTTAACTTCTAGTTTTTCTGTTTTAAAATTTTCGTTTTTAGCTTTCTGTTTTAGCCTTGAACTCATCGAGTCCAGTCGATGCAACTCGACGAGTCCTTCGCGTTTTTTAGTTTCGTTTTTACTTCGTTTTGTTCTTTTTACGCGTGTTTTATTTCTGTTTTATTTCAGGTATTTTTTGACCCGAGGATCAAATACACCTTTGATCCCACCACTTGAAAACTCGGAATCAGCTCTTCGGAAGGACAAGGATAAAACCGTTGGAGAATCAAAGAAGTCACCTTTCAAGAATCTCAAATCGGTTTTTGTCAGGAAAAAAGGAAAGCACGTGGGAGAATCCAGCACAAAACTAACGGACGAAGACCTAAGAAGGAGGATTCCGAGTATGAAACAGAATTTGAAGAAGGAAGCAATCACGAAAGCAAACTCGATAACACCATGAGTGACATTGCAAACATACCCATGGGTGAGTACAAGAGAAGGATGTGTGATGATATCAGGTCGGGACTCGTGCAACCTGCAATTCCAACAACTGCCAACTTTGAATTGAAAGGTCACATACTCGCCCAACTCAAGGACATCCCATTCTACGAGAAAGATCATGAAGACGCATGCAAGTATATCGACGAGGTCAACGACATAGCCGACTACTTTAATATCCCTAATGTTCCTCGCCATACGGTTTTGCTTCGTATGCTACCGGTCACATTTAAGAGTGCCACGAAAGATTAGCTAAAATCACTCCCTCCAGGATCCATCACTACATAGGACAAAATGAGTGAAGAGTTTATTGATCAATTTTGTCGTCCCTCAAAAATAGCAAAGTTGAAGAAAGCCATTGCAAATTTCGAAGAACAAGCAGGCGAGTCACTCTATGAGGCGTGGGAAAGATACAAAGTCTTGTTGAGGAACTACCCCAACAATGATTTAAACATTCAGCAAGAAGTCTCCATTTTCTATGGAGTAAACGTGACAACTAGACAGCTCCTTGACTCCCAAGGATCACTCACATAGGACAAAATGAGTGGAGTTTATTGATCAATTTTGTCGTCCCTCAAAAATAGCAAAGTTGAAGAAAGCCATTGCAAATTTCGAGCAACAAGCAGGCGAGTCACTCTATGAGGTGTGGGAACGATAAAAAGTCTTGTTGAGGAACTACCCCAACAATGATTTAAACATTCAGCAAGAAGTCTTTATTTTCTATGGAGTAAACATGACAACTAGACAGCTCCTTGACTCCCAAGGATCACTCACGCAGAAAGAACCCACGGTTATCAAGGCACTAATTGAAGAATTCTCTAAGAACTCTAGAGAATATCATAACCCAAGGAATGACTCGACTCGAGGGACGGTGAACTCAGTTTTCGATAACATGGCAGCGGTGATGGTGAAACTAGAGAGTTTGGACCAAAGAATGACAAAGATGGATCAATCCATCCATGCCATCAGGGTGGGATGTGAAAATTGTAGCAGACCCCATCTCACTAAAGATTGTGATCTAGACGAACATAGGAACCGGAAAGGTGCAAGTGTGTTACTCTAGAGGCGATAGATATGATGAGGATTGGTGAAAACTGAAAAAAAGAGTGGCTACCATACAATGAGTACAAAAAGGCAAAGGAGGAGAAATATAGGATGAAGATAAGAGATTTCTATCAAAAGGAGGACACAGTGCAAGAAAAAAAAATGGACTTTGAAGATATGCTTTCAAAATTTGCAGCCGCATTTGAGAAAAGACGCAACGAAACTGATGATGCAATAAGAGAACAACAAGATATGATGAAAGAGCACCAAACTATAATGAGAAATCAGCAAGCCTCTATCCTAAACATTGAAAAACAATTAGGCCAACTTGCACAACAAATCAACGGAAGAGCGTTGGGTGGACTTCCAAGTAATACAGATTAGAATCCAAGAATAGCGTATGTGAATGCAATAACAACAAACTCTAAGCAGATTTTCATTCCCTTGAGTCCACTCCAGAAAGAAGAATCGAAAGAGGTTCAATGGGAAAAAGAAAAAAAATTCGAAAACTGCAAACAACGAAATTAACTCAACGAGTTCCTCGTCTGATGACAAAAATAGTTCTCCTTTAAAACCATATCAGCCTCCCTTTCCATTTCCAAGTCAAGCCATACAAGATTATCAAGTTCAAGAGTATAGGAAGCTTATAGAACATATAAAGGCACTCCAAGTGAACATCCCATTTATTAAAGCCATAGTCCAAATGCCGAAGTATGCAAGCTTGCTTAAAGACCTCCTCACAAATAGAAGAAAGATGGCAGATGTAGCAGAAATAGTTTTAAATGAACTACTAGAGAGGATGGGCGATCCAGGAAGCATCACTGTACCTTGTCAGTTTGGGAACTTGATTACCACTCGTGCATTGGTTGATTCAGGGGCTAGTATAAACATTATGCCATACTCTTTCTTCAAAAAGTTAAACCTTCCAGAACCAAAGCCTATTCAAATGGCAATCCATCTAGCTGATAAAACAGTGACACACCCGAAGGGAGTATGCGAAGATATTCTAATCAAGGTGGATAAATTGGTGTTCCTTGTTGACTTCATAGTGTTGGATATGGAAGAGGACCACAAAGTCCCAATCATTCTTGAATACAGCTTGTACCATAGTTGATATGCGTGAATCTAAACTTACACTTAGGGTGGGAGATGATTCGGTTAATTTTGTAGCTGATTAAGAGAATAAGCACGTAAAGTCAAGTGGAGATCAGACTTCCTCAATAGATTTGGATGATGAATTGTTAGAAAAAGAGCTAGCACTTTGGCACGAAAATAATTCAAAGCAATTCACATTCTCTTTAGAAGAAGAGTTTGATGCCCAAAGAGACTTAAGCGAATTGGAGAAACTGCTTGAAGAAAGTGAAGCTAATGAAGATCTAAGCAACTTTGAAGAAACAAACTCGGTATGTCTTGACCAAAATTTGCAATGTGAGGAAGCAAATCAAGATGATAAGAAAGAAAGTTTGGAAAATGAAGAGAACACTAAGGCTTGGAATAACAAGTAGCATAACTCTTCTATTGGGTTGCACACGATTGATCAAGGAGTGAAAGAAGTTAAGCCAACAATTAAGAGAACCAAGCCTCGCGCTTTAGTTTCTACCACCTTTTAAGTTTTCACTTTCAAACCACCGGATTCTCAAGCAAATGAAGAGAGTAAGGTAGAATATGTGACCTCAAGTGATGATAAAATGATGGATGAAAGGGCGATCAAGGTCGATAAAAAGGAAGTGGAAAAGATGGGACAACAAAAAGAAGAAGAGAAGACAAGGCTTGTGAAGAGGGGTAAAGGGACAAAATGTAAGTATGACGAAAATACCTATAAGAATACAAGGGAAGATTTGAAGAAGGTTTATATCAAGAAAGTTATGGCTTATAGAAAGGGTTGGAAGGTGCAAAAAGTGAAGAAGGAATTCCCGGTGGAGGAAGCTATTAAAATGTAGAGCGGGAAGGAGTCCAGCTAAAGACTCCTAAAAAAGAAGCACTTACGGGAGGCAACCCGTTGTTTGAGTTTGCTTTCTTTTACCCTTTCATTTTCGTTTTTACTTTTAATCTTGTTTTTTTGTTTGTGTGTTTTGTTAGTATATTTTTCAATCTAAGTCTTCTTTTTAGCTAAAATGATTGCTTGAGGACAAGCAAAGTTTGAGTGTGGGGTGTGGTGGAATTAATTTAAAGAAAGCAAAAAAAATTCAAACGGAGTCGACAACTCGTCGAGTCTGTTCATGAACTCGACGAGTAGAATTTTATTACCGAAAAAAATAATTTTTAAACTCTATAAATTAGGGTTTTAACCCTAAATAGGTAAGGTTTCTCTTATTCCAGGCGCCACTCGCACACACACTCGACGAGCGACTCTCTCAAGCAGCCAACCTCCATTTTCGTAATTTCTTCCAGTTTTTCACATAAAGGTAAGATTTTTCATGCATATTCTTGTTAAAGGTTCAATCCTTAGTAGTTTACAAGTAAATTTTCTTAAAATCTCGATTTTTGGTTTTGGCATGAATTTTAGGGTTTTGATTTTTGGCTAAATTAGAGTGTGTTAACTGAAATTTTTCATAAATTAATACTTTGTATATCACCCTAGACAAACCCCTGGAATGACTTTTAAGATTACATGGATGATTTGGTACGAATCAGAGAACATGTCTCGAACTGTTCTTCGGACTCATCGAGTCTGTTCATGAACTCAACGAGTCCATGTTTCAGTTTCCCTAGATTTTTATCCTAACAACTTATGTGGTTTGTGTGGTTGTTTCCTTGTGTTTGATTTTGCAGAAGATGTTCAGGAGTAGGGGCCAAAGCTCTAGAAGAGACCAAGGGGACTTCCTTTGGTTCAACATTCCGGAAATTGGATCAAAGGCCAATTTAATTAGATGGAAAAAGAAGCTCGAAACACTGAAAAAAAGGATTTCCATGTACCCAATGAGCTGAACTGGACATGGCTCGAGCATGTGGGATTGGTGGACTCCTTGAACCTATACTTAACTAAGGTCTTCATGTAAAATGGAGTTCAAATTACTTGCGATGGCTGGAGAAGGTTGTTCCGGATATAGGAACCGGTGTATAGGGAGTTGTGCTTGGAGTTCTTTTCCATCGTTACATTTTCCAGAGAGGATGACTATTATAACTCGCACACCTTGACTTTTTGTCTTGGTGGTGAATATAGGGAGTGTAACATGGAGGAATTAGGTTGGAGCACGGCCCTATATGACCAATCCTTGGTCATGACCGAAGCATTTGGAATTTTCTTGGATAGTTGCTACAAAGTTTCTCCGAAAGGGACGAATTTGAAAAATTGGTGGACCACGATTGCCAGCAATGTCTACATACCCTCTGCGACTCACGAAGGGAGTATTTGGTCACCAATTCATCGCTTGATTCATCGCCTCATTACTAGTACAATCAACATGAGGAAGGATGATGACAAAGTGTCAAGCCTTGATATCTTTTACTTGTGGTGCATTATCATGCCCAACACTTTTCTCAATATTTTGTATTGCTTGGCTAGGTACTTGGGTGAGGGCGCGGTGAAGGACAATAAAACCTCAAAAATTAATGGGGGTATGTTCATGACCAAGTTGGCAAGATCATATGGTATCTCGGAGAGGGGAGCCGGAAATGTTTGACGATGCTACCAACACCAAAATTTAATCCAATTCTTTTTAGGAGGGCGAAAATAGTGGAAGAATATGGTGGTGATTATGCTATGCCAAATGATGATGAGGTGGCGGCACCCAAGAAACCGGGAAGAAGGGTGAGGCCAAGGCAAGAGCGTGTACGTGAAGACCCTCTCGTGATTCCGGTGGATGATGAATTGCCAATCGATTGGTATAGTGTGGAATCGAGGAAATATCAAGATGACTTGGGGTGGAGTATGAACTACAACCATATGACACTCTCCCACTTGATGAACCCTTTGAATATACCGCGGATGAATGGCCCCGACTACCCGTATGTTAGAAGTTGGGAGGAATGGGTGAATGCAAGAAGAAATGATGTGGGTTGAAGTGGATTCAGAGGAGCGGACGAGGAAGAAGATGAAGACAAATTATCCTTTTTAATATTTATTTGTGTGGTTTGTTTAAGAAAATGTTTATTTGGTTTGGTTTGGTTTGTTTTTATTTTTGTTTACTTGGTTTATGTTTGAACAAGTAGTAATTAGGATTTTTATTTTGTTTTCCTTTTCTATTACTTGTGTGTTGTTTTTTATATTTCAGTTTAGGGGTGAGGGTATGAATGCGAGAATATAGAGTGAGGAATAGCATGAGAGAAATCGAGTCTAGACGAGAAGATAGGAGTTTTGAGTCCGGTTATGAGTTCGACGATTAGAACACCTAAAAAGTGTCTCTTTACTAAAGAAAAACAAGGGAAAGTGTTACTTTGGTACTATCCTAAACACCTAAAAACGGACCTGAAGCAGAACGCATATTTTTCCATACAACGCGCCAACTCGTCAAGTTCCATACTACTACTTGATGAGTTCGTGTGAAAAATCGTGATTTCTGCCAGCATTACGCTTCAACTCGTCGAGTCATCATATGAAATCGATGAGTTACTCATTCTTTTACCTTCAAGTTGATGATTTGATTACATTTGATGCGGGCAATTGGCTGTACTTTTGAAGAATATTTTCCGGGCATTTCCAAGAGTTTTTTCCTTTATTTTTAGACCTGTGCACATAAGATTTTGACACCCAAGGTATGGATGAGCTATTCCCATGCCTAAATTCATTTGAAGATGGAGCTTTAAATGAAGAATATCAAACACGCAACTACTATCCCACAGGAGCTTGTTTTAATTCTCTCTTTACTTTTATGTTTTCTTTAGCATGCATAACATGCAATGGGGACATTGCATGAATTAAATGTGGGCTAGGGGGTTGGTTATATTAGTAAAATTAGAATCCTAATTCTAGGCATAATTTAAAAAAAAATTGCATTAAAATTGCTAAGACTTAATTTAGAAAATTTTGGTAAAAGCAATTAGGATTTCATGCTAGGATTGTATTTGATGATTTATGAGAACCCAAATGTTTAGTTGAGCCAATATACTTTATAATGCATTTGTGGCCCCCCCTTTATCCTAGTGAAATCATGGGAAAAAACATATATCTCTTAGTTTGATGGATGCAATATGTTTAACATCGTGTACCATAAATGTATCAAGGAAAACTTAAGTAGTCATTGCACATAAGACCAATACCTTAACCAATAAAGGATGAAGTTAAGCTCCCTGCTTAAGCATGTAGGGTTTGAGTGAGAAAAAAGTGAGGTACATGTAGAGAGAGAGAGAGAGAAAAAGAGAGAGAGAGAGAGAGAGAGAGAGAGAGAGAAATTACCAAAAAGTTAAAGAATTTTGGAGCTGTTAAAGGATAAAGTACGACAATCAAAATTAGAAAGAAATTCAAAAGTTGAAGATACCAAAAACCAAACAAAGAAGATGGTGAATTCAAAGAGATCAAAGATCAAATAAGTGAAGAATTCAAGAGCTCCATTGTGGTATCACGGATGTAATTTTTCTAGAATTTATTTATGCTTGGTTGTTTAACCAAAAATGACTTGAGGTTAAGAAAGTTTTATATGGATGGATTCGGAGGGATGCATAAAATGAGCATTGTTTAAAAGAAGTGGGCGAGTGTTTATGAGGATTGTAAGTATTTAGGATTAGGGGGTCTTTAGGAAAAACATTAGACACGAATGCATGCATTGCGGTCTTGGCATAATGGTCGGTTTTGATTAGGATTGTTATATGTGATGTTAGTGTGCTGAAATTCAGTTTTGCTTGGGGGCAAGCAAAAGTCAAGTGTGGGGTATTTCGATATGTGCATATTTAGTCATATACTTCGTATAATATCTTAATACTTTTTGGCTATTTTTCTCAATTATTGAACAAAAGGTACTTAACTATGTTTAAATTATATTTTCAGCCTAAAAGACGTGCTTGAGTGAAAAAGGAAGTGGGACTAGTGATCCGAAGTTCGGGAATCAAAGTTTGAAGAAATAGAGCTTAAAATGTGAGGAACTCGACGAGTTGGCCATTAAATCGATGAACTGATTGGAATATTTGCGAACAATTAAAGCCTTGCCGTACACGGGATTTAAGTGACAGACTCATTGAGTCGGCCAAAGGAACTTGACGAGTTGCCCCTATTTTCATAAATCTATATAAAAGACGTTATTGCCTCGAACCATAAGCTTTCTGGATCATTTTTTGGCGACTGATTGGCGATTAGAAGTATTTTTGGAGCCCTAGTTCTCGGAAATTCAACCTAGAGATCAAAGGCAATACACATAATCTTTTCTTAATCTCTTGCATAAACTACGTTGCTATCATTAGATTTCGTTTTTGAGATGTTAATTGTTGTAGATGTGAGCTAAAAACTCATTACTTCTGTTTAGGCTAGATAAACTTGTGAAAATGGTTTGATTTTATGTTTTGGATTAATTTGATTTGGTGAATTGTCTTGTTAAGCTTGTTAAAGATCCTTATATGTTGATAATAATTTTTTTTCTGTTAATAATCAAGTTGTCACACCCCAAAACCGAGAACGGCGGAAACGTTCTGGGGCGGAGGACGTCATGTAATGTATCACAACAATGCAAAGTAGTAAACAAGCAACAACATCATCCATTGCATTAATATTATAATTTTAAGTACATGTGAGTTCTTTCATAGTATAAATCTACATAATGAATATTCAAAATAAAAGATGAGTCTTGACTGCTCTGTCTTCACAAAACCTGGTCGTCGTACCTGTCTATTCATGACCTAAGAATACAAGTTATTTTGAAAGCGAGTATCAGCAATAAAGTTGGTGAGTTCATAAGTATTTATGTGACTTTGATTTGTAAACTGTAAAGAAAGACCTGTAAATGTTTGAAGGAGAGTTTGTATCAATGAACATGTTTGTAAGTAGTTGTAAACGTTTGAAAGCCCTAAAAAATCCCATATTTCCTACTAGTATAAAAAGTAGCCTTCTACCAAGACCCGACTGTTTTGAATGTTTGCTTTTAGAAATCCAATATTTGTCCATAAGTGGGTGGTAGTTTAAAAATCCCCACAACTGAAATGCAATAGTGTTTTCCATGCCTAAAACAGTAGATTTGTGTATATATAAAATCACTAAGGCATTTGATAACCCCGTAAATCAACGTGTTTCTAATACTCCATGTGAGTTTTATAATCATACTAATGACCCAGACTGCCTGTAACAACGTTCTTCAGGCGTTGGAATGTTATGTCGTTTGTCACCCCAGGCCTGCAGGCCTAGCTGTAGCTAACAACTTAGGTGCGGGATTGTCAATCCCGTGTAGATCTATACACAAGTATCACGCTCCCCCTAAAAGGGATTATGGTATATAATACATGAATTAAAATGCATACTCGAAAGTACGTGAAATGTCTCACAAAACATAGTATAAAACAGATTTACGTATGAAAATGTCCATTAGTTCGTATATGAAAGTATTTCCTTGACATAGTACTTGTAGTATGTAAAATTTCATGAATATCTAGTAAACTATCTATGTATTTGTATCTTTTGTAATGTGTTCATATTTCATATAGTCTGTAATGTATTATTATGGACTCATGAATGAACTGACTCTTGTATGATTCCTTGTATTTAGGATAGTAAGTAGTATCTCCTAACTATACCTATTATAGTTACTAGTATTGTACATGTATAACCGAAGTATGCCCTTGCTACTCAACGGTACTGAACCAATTGATGGAACTTTTATGTCTATATATATACATGATATATATATATATATATATATATATATATATATATATATATATATATATTTATATAACTAATATTTATACGACATTCGGACGAATAACCGATGCCCTAAGGCCACATCCCAATGAGGAAAAGGAAATAAAGCGAGTTAGTTGTCCTAAGTACTTTAAACATTACTTATATAATTATACATATATAGGCATGCATTTGACAATATAAAAGTATAAAAGAAATTTTGTAAAACCCTTGAAAAGTTTAATAACTAAGAAATGATGACTTGATGTCAGTTTGTAAAACGATTTGAAAGCAGTTCGTTTGATAAGAACAGTTTTAAGTATAAGAAGACCTTGTTTGAAACACGATTCTAACAGCGTTTGAAAGGAAACATAAAGTATGTAAGATAGTTTGATAAAGAGTTTTTAACATGTAAAAATGTTTGTCGTAAACTATACCTATTATAGTTTTTCCAAAAGTTTGTTTCGTTTGTATAGTAAATCCTAGTGAAATGCTCACTTGTTATGTAAAGTATAACTTTTGTAGTGACATAAATGAACACATATACTCAAAGTATAAATAAAGTGTTTGATTCGTATATATATATATATATATATATATATATATATATATATATATATATATATATATATATAACAACATATTTAATTTCAAAAGACAAGATGTTATCATGGTATATTTTGCGTACGAAAGTTTCCATATAGTAGTTATAAATCACATGTGATTCACTTGATAAAAAGAGTATTGTGAAACTTTATGTTACACATGATAATAACCGTGTGTTTACTTGTATTCCTCCCTTAAAAGTATATAAAAGCATTTATAAAACATTTAAAAGTGTAGAATATAGGGGTATGAACTCACTTGATAGATTGAAGAAGGTGAGACGAAAGTCGAGCAGAACTTCGACTGGAAAGAAGTCAATTTCTCGGAAATCTCAGGACTTCGGGACTTGCGTCGTGTGTTAGAGGTGTTACCGGGGCTTCGGGGTAGTTTAGAGGGGCTTAATAGGTTGTGGAAGTAGGAAAAATGATAGAAATGAACAACCAAAACCGGCTGCCCTCGATTCCTATTTATAGGGTGAATTTTGGGTCTCACGTCGTGAGTTTTTCATAACTCACGTCGTGAGTCCGCTCCGATTCGCTCATGGCATGCGTCACACGTCAAGTGGCTCTGGAAAGGTCATTCAAGGGGCTCACGTCGTGAGTTCTGACACAGAGTCGGGATTCGTGCCCCGAACTTCAGAAATTCATAAGTTTCGCATCCGAGCTCCGTTTTCGACGTTCTTTATATGCACGCTTACGGTTTAATGATATCTAAAACTTTCATTTAGATACCTAAGGCTAAAAATTATTGTATTGAAACTTCACATTTTACGTCTGTCAGTGTTGCCGGTTTTTGCTACGAATCTTAGATTGGTCATAACTTCTTCGTTATAACTCAGATTATAGTGCTCTTTATATGTATGAAAACCTTGATACGATTACTACCACTTTATTTAAACCAAATAAGATTTTAGGAAAGTTAAATTTTTACCTAAATTTGACTGGTGTTACATTACATTGTCTCGAAATATCGGGTTGTCACACAAGTTATTGAGTTGCATGAATATCATCTTAATTGCTTGAATCATATGGTTTTGTGAAAACAATATTATATGCCTAGTATTAGTGAAATGAACCTAGGATTAACTAGAAAATAAGTACATCAATGTGTAAGCATGTATGATGAACAACCATACATGAGTTGATTAATTTAACCAAATTAGTTAACCAACATTACAAGTCTTACTTGATCCGAATCAAAGTACTAGGAAACCTGTTAGTTTAACCAATTGGTCACTTTTTGAATTAATTTGTTTGCTAAGGATCAGTAATAGTGAACATGAATCTAATCACATTAATTGGTAGCCAATGATAAATTAATCCATTGCACTTGTCATGAAATCAACCATAAGAATAACTGACTTGAATCTAAACAGAAGTCTCTTTTATTATTAAATTTAGTTATTTTCTATTTGTTTTAGTTGTTAATTGTCTTAGTTTGAGTGTTAGTTAATTGCGTAAGTTTCTAGTCTTGCAAAACTAGAGAAAACCCTTATTTTTATTACTTGTTTTTATTTAGATAATTCTAGTAGTTAACTTAATTGTTACCGTTCCCTGTATTTGATACCCTACTTGCTTGAACTATATTGTTAATCGATAAGTACTTGTCTTTCATGTGTTTAATTTGTGTTTAAAATAGTAGGATTAAAACTAGTACATTTCACGCACATCAGTATTCCCTGCGTACTGCTCACTTCGCTAGTGCGCCTCGTGTAACAGCCCGAAATCTCAGGTATTATTAAATTATGTTTTGGGGTGATTTAAGAGGGGACTCGGCGAGTTGGAGCCTAGACTCGCCGAGTAGGATCGCAGAATTGGTCGCGGGTTCGCGACTGGACTCGACGAGTCCAGATATGGACTCAGCGAGTCGACGTTGTTTAGCGAAAACCCTAACCGTTCAGGTTTGGGACGTATAAAGGAGACTTATTGGCCGTCATTATTCATTTTAGCCTTCAGAGAAGAACCCTAAATCGATTGGGTGCATCTGGAGCAAGGATCATAGGCCATTATTGATTATAGAAGAGTGATTGTGCAAGGAAGAGAAGAGATTGGCTAAAGGAGCAGCAAGGGGGTCACATTCTGAGGATTGGGGACACAGAGAATACATCATCCAGGTAAGAATTCGTGTATGCTCTGCTATATTGATGTATTTATGGATTTAGGGTTTATGGAACCCTTGTGTGATTAGATTGACTGTTACCCTAGTTCCCTAAACGAGTGTAAACCTGTATTGAGACCCTTGGAGGTCCAGAATGTCCCATGTCTATGCATTTCGGGAATTGATGAAGGTTTTGGATTGGAATCCTTATGCCTTAGGTCAAAATGTAAATTATGAATCACATGGTGTATCATGAGCACTGAAATGAGGACTTCACGTGGTAGATCATCCTAGGAAGGCCAGACCTAGGAATGGTCGAAGCAGTTCTGACCTTAGGATGCAGTTTGAGCGGTTGCATGGCATGGACTCGCCGAGTTCGATGAGCAGACTCGGCGAGTAGCTTGAAGATTTACTGGGACTCGTCGAGTTGTTCTTCAGACTCGGCGAGTTGAGTCGGGGTGGCCCCGCGATTCTTCCAGGAGTAACTCGTCGGGTCAAGGAGGATACTCGACGAGTAGATAGGGAATCCCAGAGAGTTGGAGGACGTCTAGACTCGCCGAGTCCGGTCGAGTTGACCGTTGACCGTTGACCAGAGTTGACCTAAGTCTGACTTCTTAGGGATAGTCACACTTAGAAGATATATGTGTTAATGAGATATGTGATGTTATAGGGAGGTTGTAGCTCGTCGGATTGTGCACGAGTGATTTCAGGATTTGCTAGCTTTCAGCATTCACGAGGTGAGTCTTCTCACTATACTGTACCCGGAAGGGTTTGACTGTGTGACCGGAAGGTCAGATACGATATGTGATATGTATGCTATATGTGGTAAGATATTTGTTATATGTGCTATGTATGTTATGTGGGCCGGAAGGCAATATGTTATGGGCCGGAAGGCGAATATGTTATGGGCCGGAAGGCGTGGTGTTGATGACCGGAAGGTCAGGGCCTGGAAAGGCGTATGTGCGTAAGTTGTATATTGGGGAACTCACTAAGCATTTATGCTTACAGTTGTTATGTATGTGTTTCAGGTACTAGCGAGGATCGTGGGAAGGCGCCGGCGTGATCGATACACACTGAAGAATGCTTTTATGATCTTGGGATTTTGAATATTTGTATTTGACAGAATACTTAAACTATTTATGCCTTGTTTGAATGGAAATAATTATATTTTAAAAATGAAAAATTTGTTTGAAAATTTGCGTTGTTACAATTGGTATCAGAGCCTTGGTTTGAGGGATTCGGGTGCACCTTCGGGGGTAACTGAACTCAAACCGAGGATTTGAGGGAACTTTTTAAATAAAGGCATAAACTTTTGTAAATGGTTTTGTGGTAAACAAGAAAGAAGCAGTGTGTACGATCAGTCAGCGCCCGAACGGTAAAGATCCCCAAAATACCTTACAATATTATATGATGTGAATTGTTATGCATGCTAGAAGACTAGGTATTCATGATAGGACTAGAGTGGCCTGATTTGTGATGCCTTAGTCTAGGGAAGTTTGCCTATATGAGATGCTTTGCTAGTATGCGGGTAGATAGTGAATATCAGAAGTAGAGTACTCACTATCCGGAGTTTGGGGAGGAAGACTTGGCATGAACGCTGATGCGGTGTGGTCGGTAGTATTGGGCCCGTACTACCGAGGACACCGGGTCAGTGGGAGGCCCAAGTAAGAATCCTTGGATATCGGAGACTGAGTAGGGTTGCGTTATCGAGTGCGATTACACTCGCTGGAGTCTCTGATAGTTTTATGTTGTATTTCAGAGACATCATGGTTAGACCACGCCACGGAGCGAGTTCGAGCGGTGTGAGTGACGAGGAGATTCGTCAGATGATTCACGAGGAAGTAGCGGCGGCGATCCGGGCTGAGATCCCGGAGATGTTTGGGTCTATTAAGACCACCCTGATGGAGACGTTTGATGAGCGGTACGCCGCATTGACTGAGGCTGCAACCGCTGCAGCTACCGCAGCTGTGGCCGCTGCTAGGCCACAGGGGGGTGACTCGTTGCTGTTCTGAGAGTTCAGCAACACGAAGCCACCGGAGTTCGATGGGACGCAGGATCCGATTGCTGCGATGAGGTGGATCGCGGATATAGAGGGGTGCTTCTACACTTGTTCATGCCCGGAGCACCTGAGGGTACGGTTCGCTTTGAACCAGCTCCGTCTGGGAGCGAAGGACTGGTGGAAGTTCGTGATGGCGAACTTCACGTTGGCAGAAACTACAGCAGTGACATGGGAGGGGTTTACTGCCATGTTCAGGGATGAGTACGTTCCCCCGGTGGAGCGGGAACGACTGGTTCAGGAGTTCTTAACCCTCAAGCAGGGTACTGACTCAGTGGCGGCGATCACGCGGAAGTTTCATGAGAGGGCGATGTTTTGCCCCGAGCTGGTGGCCACAGAGCAGGCTCGGATGAGCCGGTACTTGGGTGTTCTGAGGAGGGAGATCCGGGAGTTTGTGTCAAACTCCACTTACCATACTTTTACTGAGCTTCAGGCGAATGCCAGGAAGCGTGAGATCGAGTTGGAGACTCAGGCCAGGGAGGAGGCTGAGTCTCAGCAAGCAGACCGGCGGCCGGCTCAGTCTCAGCCGGCAGCCAAGCGGATCAAGTCCGCCGATTCGAGGACGGGAGGTTCGAAGAGCCGCACTTGCGGAAAGTGCGGCAAGGGTCACGATGGGGCGTGTCGAGCCGGTGCTTGCTATAAGTGCGGCAAAGAGGGGCACATTGCTAGGGAGTGCCCCAAGGGGTTTATGGTTTGCTTTCATTGCAACCAGACCGGCCATCGGAAGGCCGAGTGTCCTCAGCTTCGTCAGGGATCTGCACCTACTGCCAGGACTACTGAGACTCGACCGGTGAAGGTCGAGGCCCTGAGGGCTCGTGGGAGAGCCTTTCAGCTGACTGCGGAGGAGGTCCGCGCTGCGCCCGATGTTGTGGCAGGTATGTTGTAATTCATGTATTTATTTTTAATGTCGAGATGTTATGCTTATGTTATTATATGCGTAGGTACTTTCCTTGTGAACTCTGTGCCTGCCTTAGTGTTATTTGACTCGGGTGCGAGTAGGTCCTTTGTATCTTTAGCCTTTAGTCAGCATATCAGCGTTAATCGTGAGTCTTTGAGTCGACCTTTGAGAGTTTCTATAGCTGACGAGAAATCGATTTATGCCACGGAGGTTCTTCGGGGATGTGTGCTAGAGATTTTCGGGGTTGGGTTTCCGATTGACCTGATTCATATTGCGATGGGTGACGTCTGTGTCATCGTGGGCATGGACCGGTTGAGCCGATTCGGCGCTGTCATCGACTGTGAGCGTCATTCGGTGACTATACGAGACCATAGTGGGGGAGTTCTTTCGGTGTACGGCGAGGGTACCCGTTCGGGATCAGCTTTTTGTTCGGCCGCTAGGGCGAGGCAGTGTCTACAGCAGGGCTGTAAGGGTTTTGTGGCGTATGTGATGGATACGCGGGAGGTTTCCGAGAGACCGAAATCAGTTGAGGAGGTTCCTGTGGTGCGCGAGTTTTCAGATGTTTTCCCCGAGGAGTTGCCGGGAGTACCTCCTGTGAGGCAAGTAGAGTTTGGTATTGACCTGGTTCCGGGGGCCACGCCTATTGCTAAGGTGCCTTATCGTCTTGCACCTCCAGAGATGCAAGAGTTGTCCTCGCAGCTCCAGGAGTTGCTGGGGAAGGGATTCATTCGGCCGAGCAGCTCGCCGTGGGGAGCACCTATTCTGTTCGTCAAGAAGAAGGATGGTTCACACCGGATGTGTATTGATTACCGGGAGTTGAACAAGTTGACGGTCAAGAACCGTTACCCGTTATCGAGGATCGATGACTTATTCGATCAGTTGCAGGGAGCGTCTTGGTTTTCCAAGATCGATCTGAGGTCAGGGTACCATCAGGTGAGAGTACGGGATGGGGATGTCCAGAAGACAGCGTTTAGGACGCGATATGGGCATTATGAGTTTGTGGTGATGCCTTTCGGGCTCACCAATGCCCCGGCTGTGTTCATGGATCTCATGAATAGGGTATGCAGACCGATGTTGGATCGGTCAGTGATTGTATTTATCGACGACATTCTGGTGTATTCTAGATCTAGAGAGCAGCATGAGGAGCATTTGAGGGAGGTCCTCGAGGTATTGAGGTCGGAGAAGCTTTATGCAAAGTTCTCCAAATGTGACTTCTGGCTGCGGGAGGTCCAATTTCTAGGACATGTTGTCAATCAGAAAGGGATATTGGTCGATCCGGCCAAGGTTGAGGCGGTGATGAGTTGGGAGGTGCCGAAGTCACCTTCTGAGATCAGGAGCTTCCTTGGGTTGGCAGGGTATTATCGGAGATTCATCAAGGATTTCTCCAAGATCGCAGTGCCACTCACCAGATTGACCCGGAAGGGTGTTGCATTCTCATGGGGGCCCGAGCAGCAGACCTCCTTTGAGACACTTCGCCAAAGGTTGTGCGAAGCCCCGGTATTAGCTCTCCCGGAAGGGATGGAAGATTTTGTAGTATATTGTGACGCATCGATTTCGGGACTGGGTGCAGTGTTGATGCAGAGGGGTCATGTGATAGCGTATGCGTCGAGGCAGCTGAAGCCTCATGAGGCGAGATACCCCACGCATGATTTAGAGTTGGGAGCAGTAGTGTTCGCTCTCAAGATTTGGCGTCACTACCTGTATGGGGTTCGATGTACGATCTATACGGACCATAAGAGCTTGAAGTATTTGATGGATCAGCCCAACCTAAATATGCGTAAGAGGAGGTGGCTGGATGTGGTCAAGGATTATGATTGTGAGATCCTGTACCACCCAGGTAAGGCTAATGTGGTAGCCGACGCGTTGAGCCGCAAGGCGGAGAGCACTCCATTGCGAGATGTATGCTTGAGACTGACTGTGATGACTCCTATATTGGATGCTATTCGTGGGGCACAGGCCAAAGCGGTGCGACCAGAAATGCAGAAGAAAGAGCGGGTTGTGGGGTTAATTTCAGAGTTCGTTCAGGATGGTCGAGGGCTTATGACGTTTCAGGGCCGGATTTGGGTACCGTTCGTGGGCGGTACACGTATTACTTTGATGGAAGAGGCTCATAGATCGAAATTCTCGATCCATCCCGGTGCTACGAAGATGTATTTGGACTTGAGGAAAGAGTATTGGTGGCCCTGTATGAAGAGGGACGTCGCATGGTTCGTTGAGAGGTGCTTGACCTGTCGTAGGGTTAAGGCCGAGCACCAGAGACCGCATGGCAAGTTACAGCCATTGGAGATCCCCGAGTGGAAGTGGGAACAGATCACTATGGATTTCATCACCAAATTGCCGAGGACTGCCAGGGGAGTTGATGCAATTTGGGTGATTGTGGATAGGTTGACGAAGAGTGCACACTTCCTTGCCATCAGTGAGAGTTCTTCAGCGGAGAAGTTGGCGGAGATATATGTGAGAGAGGTGGTATCTCGGCATGGGGTACCGATTTCGATTGTTTCAGACCGTGATGTGCGTTTCACTTCCAGGTTCTGGAAGAAATTTCATGAGGAGCTGGGTACTAAATTGCATTTTAGTACCGCATACCATCCCCAGACAGACGGTCAGAGCGAGCGGACGATTCAGACGCTGGAGGACATGCTTCGAGCATGTGTATTAGACTTCGGGGGTAGCTGGGATGCGTATTTACCCTTAGCAGAGTTTTCCTACAACAACAGCCATCATTCGAGCATTGGTATGCCACCTTTTGAGTTGTTGTATGGTAGGAGGTGTCGGACCCCCATTTGCTGGGGAGAGGTGGGACAGAGAGTGATGGGTAGCACAGAGATCGTGCTTCAGACGACAGAGCAGATTCAGCAAGTTAGACAGAGGTTATTGACCGCCCAGAGCCGACAGAAGAGTTATGCAGACAGGCGCCGATCCGAGCTTGAGTTTCAAGTCGGCGACTTCGTTCTCCTGAAGGTCTCTCCTTGGAAAGGAGTGATTCGATTCAGGAAGAGGGGCAAGTTGGGGCCCCGGTATATTGGGCCATTTCGTGTGATTGCAAGGATAGGTCGGGTAGCCTATCGGTTGGAGTTGCCAGCGGAGTTGGGACAGATCCACGACACGTTTCATGTGTCGCAATTGAGGAAATGCATAGCCGATGAGTCGGCAGTGGTTCCATTGGAGGATATCCAAGTGGACGCGAGCCTGAATTATGCTGAGAGACCAGTGGCCATCAGGGATCGGAAGATCAAGGTTCTGAGGAATAAGGAGGTACCTCTGGTGTTGGTTCAGTGGCAACACCGTAAGGGATCGGAAATGACTTGGGAGCCGGAACGTGAGATGCGGGAGCAGCATCCGGAACTATTTGCAGAGTGAGACTTCGAGGGCGAAGTCTAATCCTAGTGGGGGAGAGTTGTAACAGCCCGAAATCTCAGGTATTATCAAATTATGTTTTGGGGTGATTTAAGAGGGGACTCGGCGAGTTGGAGCCTAGACTCGCCGAGTAGGATCGCAGAATTGGTCGCGGGTTCGCGACTGGACTCGACGAGTCCAGATATGGACTCGGCGAGTCGACGCTGTTTAGCGAAAACCCTAACCGTTCAGGTTTGGGACGTATAAAGGAGACTTATTGGCCGTCATTATTCATTTTAGCCTTCTGAGAAGAACCCTAAATCGATTGGGTGCATCTGGAGCAAGGATCATAGGCCATTATTGATTATAGAAGAGTGATTGTGCAAGGAATAGAAGAGATTGGCTAAAGGAGCAGCAAGGGGGTCACATTCTGAGGATTGGGGACACAGAGAATACATCATCCAGGTAAGAATTCGTGTATGCTCTGCTATATTGATGTATTTATGGATTTAGGGTTTATGGAACCCTTGTGTGATTAGATTGACTGTTACCCTAGTTCCCTAAACGAGTGTAAACCTGTATTGAGACCCTTGGAGGTCCAGAATGTCCCATGTCTATGCATTTCGGGAATTGATGAAGGTTTTGGATTGGAATCCTTATGCCTTAGGTCAAAATGTAAATTATGAATCACATGGTGTATCATGAGCACTGAAATGAGGACTTCACGTGGTAGATCATCCTAGGAAGGCCAGACCTAGGAATGGTCGAAGCAGTTCTGACCTTAGGATGCAGTTTGAGCGGTTGCATGGCATGGACTCGCCGAGTTCGATGAGCAGACTCGGCGAGTAGCTTGAAGATTTACTGGGACTCGTCGAGTTGTTCTTCAGACTCGGCGAGTTGAGTCGGGGTGGCCCCGCGATTCTTCCAGGAGTAACTCGTCGGGTCAAGGAGGATACTCGACGAGTAGATAGGGAATCCCAGAGAGTTGGAGGACGTCTAGACTCGCCGAGTCCGGTCGAGTTGACCGTTGACCGTTGACCAGAGTTGACCTAAGTCTGACTTCTTAGGGATAGTCACACTTAGAAGATATATGTGTTAATGAGATATGTGATGTTATAGGGAGGTTGTAGCTCGTCGGATTGTGCACGAGTGATTTCAGGATTTGCTAGCTTTCAGCATTCACGAGGTGAGTCTTCTCACTATACTGTACCCGTAAGGGTTTGACTGTGTGACCGGAAGGTCAAATACGATATGTGATATGTATGCTATATGTGGTAAGATATTTGTTATATGTGCTATGTATGTTATGTGGGCCGGAAGGCGAATATGTTATGGGCCGGAAGGCGTGGTGTTGATGACCGGAAGGTCAGGGCCTGGAAAGGCGTATGTGCGTAAGTTGTATATTGGGGAACTCACTAAGCATTTATGCTTACAGTTGTTATGTATGTGTTTCAGGTACTAGCGAGGACCGTGGGAAGGCGCCGGCGTGATCGATACACACTGAAGAATGCTTTTATGATCTTGGGATTTTGAATATTTGTATTTGACAGAATACTTAAACTATTTATGCCTTGTTTGAATGGAAATAATTATATTTTAAAAATGAAAAATTTGTTTGAAAATTTGCGTTGTTACACCTCGCGTACCCGGCTGAACCCTAAAACCACCAAACTTCCGAAGGCCATCACTTCTTTTTTATAAGTCTGTTTCCAACGATCCTTATATCCACGAAAAGGTAACGAGAAGCCTTACACTTCTATCAACTTTATTTTTCCTGAAACCCACTTGAACTCAGATTCAAAATTCATGAAAGACCCGAACCAACGCCTTTACCGATACCCTTGGTCTATAAAGCACAAACCGAACTCTTTAATCACACAACCTACCTTACTCACATCTAAAACGGTCTAAACCTTTCTTCTTTAAAACCTTAAAGCCTTCTCATACCCAAATTATGGCCCACGAGCCTTAAATCACAAAACGATCTGAAACAGGATGTTACACATTATTATTATTATTATTATTATTATTATTATTATTATTATTATTATTATTATTATTATTATTATTATTATTAACCCTTTACATCTATTATTACGGAAACGGTGCCTTACAATGATTATTAAGAAAATTATTCAAAAAGTTATAAATCTAATATTAATCCTACAAAAAAGTGATTAATCGGCGATTAGGTCCGACTTTGACCTGCGTTGACCAAACCCGATTAGGTCTGATTAAGTCCGATTAGGTCCGATTAGGCCCGATTAATTCCGAATTTGACATGTATTGACCAAACCCAATTATAGTGACCGATTAGCAATAAATCTCATCGGTGGAGGTCCGATTAGCGATTAATTGGCCGATTAGGCTAATTTCTGCAACGCTGATATATATATATATATATATATATATATATATATATATATATATATATATATATATATATAGAGAGAGAGAGAGAGAGAGACAAAGCTCTAAAAATGGTCCTTGTGGTATGCATTTTTTGGGGGTTTTAGTCCAAACCATGACTTTTTGGTTTTGACCCACCTGCCCTCTGTGTGTGTGTGTGTGTGAAAAAAACCCATTTCCCCACCCCTTCTTCTTCTTCTTCTTCTTCTTCTTCTTCTTCTTCCTTACCTGCACCACCATTCTCGAACATTGTCTCTATTTCTTCCTTACCTGCATCACTATTCTCCAACTCGTGATTTACAGACCTGTCTTAAACACACACGAAAAAAAATCGAGACCTTTGTCCCTCGATTCGACTGATGAAACAAATTAAGGGGAAACAACCAATCTACATGAAATGAGGGGATGGATGGCTTACCAGCGACGACAGCAGCAGCGGACGGCGGTGGCTAGAGGTTGTCGGCGGCAGCAACAACAAATGCAAGGATTCGTGGTGGCGTGCGACAGGGGGCTGCTCCGACGGCCTTCTACTGCTTCACTTTTGTTTTAATTGGATGGAGACACGAGTGGGGGAGGATGGGGAACTCGATGGTGGTCAGAATCAATACTGGTGGTGGTTGTGGGTGGTTTTCTCACTGGTAAAGGTGGTGGATGGCAGTTTCCGGCCTTCCTTGCAACAGAAATGGTGGTGGTGGTTGATTATCTGAAGAGGATAGGAGGTTAGGGTTGTTGGTAGCCAAATGGTGGCCAACGGTAGTGATTCATGACAATTACCAGTGGTTCTATGGAGTTCGGTGAGAATGGAGTTTAATTTCTTAAGCCCCGACGATTGAAATCTTGAATACCCAAATGAAACAAAGAAAGAACAAGGACAGGGAACCAAAAATTAAAGTCTAAACAGGAGATAGGTTGCTGAGTCTTGAAGATGAAGTGGTCTGGTTAGGTGTGTGTGTGTGTGTGAGAGAGAGAGAGAGAGGTGGGAAGGATAAGTGGGCCCATTTTTATATTTAATAATAATAATATTAAAAAGTGAAAGAAAAAAAATAAATTCATTAAGGGTATAATAGTCTTTTTAGTTTGGATAGGGACCAAAACTGTAAGCAAACTAGCTCAAAAGGACCATCAATCCAAAAAAGTCGGGGTTTGGACTAAAACCCCAAAAAAATGTATACCACAGGGACCATTTTTGTAATTTTGTCATATATATATATATATATATATATATATATATATATATATATACACACACAAAATTTCAAATTTAGATAATTACACAAATAGTTCTTGAGCTTTGTAGTGTATTGCAATATTGGTACAAGGACACAATAGTATTTTTCGTTAAAATCTAACAACTAAAAAGTTAGATTTAACGGCAGGAGGACCTTTCATGTAATTTACAAACCATAGGACCAATCGGGTGACTTTTTGCTAGGAAGTCCTCAAAGTATGATATTCTGTAAACCATAGGGACCAATTGTGAAATTTTGTCAATTATAATTTATTTTTGTTGAAACAACCATTACAATTTATTTGATTTTTAATATATGATAATAAATAAATATAATTTGTAATTATACTTTTATTTAATAAAATATAAAATATAAAAATATATTGTTATGAAATGTATCGTCAGTTTTTGATGATGAAATTAAATCAAAATTTGATATGAAATATACCCACATACAAAATACTTGGTTCAACCAAAATTAAATCAAAATTAAATATATTGACAATAAAATTTTGTTTTACAGTTTAACCATCGAAACCTGGTATTGTATCCGATAACCTGTAAATTGAGGCAAATTACAAGTTATAGTCGATTTTAGTGGTTAAAAAAACAGAAATAACTTTTTTGTTAGTAGAACCAAAATGCAAGGATTTTTTTTTTTGTTTTTTTTTTGCAGATTTTCTGATAGGGATAATGTCTTAAAAGGGTAATATATTTTTCGATTTGTACATATTTAGTCATTGAGTGTTTTTCGTCCACATTTACCCTTTCAACTTGTCTAAATGTACACATTTAGTCCTTATGACAAACTGCTTGAGGTAAACCGGAAAAATGACTTAAAAGGGTAATATATTTCTTAGTTTGTACAAATTTAGTCATTAATATATTTTTAATTTTTTTTAACATATTTAGTCATTAATATTTTTTGTCGCAAAATAAGTCTTTGTTGTTTTATTACACATTCAGTACTTATGACCGATTTTTTTTTTAGGTTTTTTTCACAACATCTTACGCGGAACAATCATTAATATGGTGTTAGGGGGTGTTCATGCTTATGACCACCACTGCCTCGACTGCTTGGTTATTTAGTTCTTGTAGTTTAACTTAGGTCTTGTGCTTTGAATGTCAAAACGTTTTCAAACGATTAAAGATTTTAAAGATCTTTATATCCACACGTATGTATTTAAATATACTACAACTTTCATTTAGATTACTTCCGTTAAAAATTAATATTTTTTTACTTACGATGTTTATACATACGTTCTTTATGAATGTTTGTATGAACGTTATTTTTTTTTAAAAATCACAATTGAAAATATATTGTTTTTTAACGGGAATAATCTAAACGAAAATTGTAGTAGAGTCAAATACGAACATGTGAATATGATGATCGTTAAAATCCATGATCACAGAATAAGTTACGATGTTCAGAATACAAGACCTAATCCAAACCATAAGAACTAAACAACCAAATGGTCGATGTCGCGGTGGCCGTAATCATGAACAACCTCAAACACTTTATTATTGATTGTCTCACGTAATATGTCGTGACAAAAAAAATGATCATAAGTATTGAATTGAATGTGTACAAAAACAATAAAGACTTATTTTGCAACAAAAAACATTAAAGAGTAAATGTACAAAAAAAAATATTAAGGACTAAATGTGTATAAAATTAGAAATATATTACATTTTTAATTCATTTTTTCCGGCTTACCTGAAATAACCAGTTATAAAGACTAAATTATACGGTTAAACAAGTTGAAGATAAATATATATAAAAAAAACTAAGTAAATATATATACAAATAAAAAATTACATACAAATTAAAAAATATATTAATCTTATTATCTCTTTCTTGTAACAAATTCATCAACAAAATAAGAAAAGAGTACTAACAATTTTCTGAGTTTTTAACCAAAAGAGTGTTTTTGATAAACTTATTTACTCAATGGGTATAGTTTTCAAAGTATTTACCAGTTGATTTTTTCGTTATAAAAAAATAACCTTGCACGAGGGAAGTTGCAAGCGGGTAGAAATTACCAACGACGCACGACACCATCTGTGATTCATCTCTCCGGCGGCACCTCCATCGCCGGGCACCGCTCCAGCCGACCATCATTCAACCTCCGGCCATATCGGACTCCACCTCAGTCAATCCCCCAACATGTGATTCCATCTCTTGTTCGAAATTGAACTCCATCTCTGGTTCGAAATTGAACTCCATCTTTGATTTTTGTATGGAATAGGTGCTGGTTATAACAAGAAGATGATTCTATTTCGAATTTTGGTGTAGAAGTTTTGTTTGATTAGATTGCTTATGTTAGATTTATGAGAATTCTGAATTCTGAATTTTGAATTCCGTTTACTGATTTCTGAGAATTGAATGAAATTAGGTTTGATTTTTGATTGCTTGAATATAGCAGAGATGCTAATTTACATAACTATATCAAGATTGTAATTTCTCTCTAATACCAAATTGATGTTTAGGATGGCTGTTCTCACTCAAGATTATGGAAGAATTACTCTGCGAGCATGTCAATCATCACCTCCTTAATCCTTATTTATTATGATTTGTGAAGTTATTATGATTTGTTTCCCCTAAACTCGTTCCTGAATTGAAGAGTCGTTGAAAGTTGGTTGTTTGTTCCTTTTATGAATTATTAACAAAACAAAAGCCCCGACCATGTTTGTTGGCTTGGACTTCCATGTATCAATTTTATCTTGAGTGTGTGTTCCTTATTTAACGACAAAATTCTTTTTGCATAAATACAGAGGAGGTATCCGAGGGTATTGTTGTAGGGAAATGTTAACTGCTTTCTAAGTTATTGCTATATTTTGGTGCTAGAAATATGCATCACGAATTGTTCATCAAATTGTAAGAAAGAATGATTAACATTAATAGCAAAACTAAAAAAAAAAACCAAAAAAGTAAACATTAACCACAGTGAAAATTTTTGTGAGTTATGGATTTTTTTTCCCGTCAACCGTGTGGAAGAAAGAAAAGGAACATAACACCTTTTCTAAAAAATTTGATCAATAATTCATTTTGGTAAATAAGTTTAAAAATATATGTAATGATATGTAAGTTTTTTAAAAAGGACTTTTATGTTAAGTTTGTCAAGTTTTGTTGATTTTGTCCCTGCGATGATTTTACAAAGTTTGCTGAACTTTTTTTTGCTTTCAGCAATTCATGGAAGAATGAATCAGAAAAAACCTATGACTGGACCAGCTACAAGAAAAAACATCATGATAGTTAATATAGGATCTCACCTATAACAGTAGGTGCAAGGGACAAAACCAAAAAAATTGAACAAAATTAAGGAATTTTATGTCAAATTTAGAAACATAATTAAGATAAAAACATATAAGATTTATAAACTTAAGGGGTTTTGTTTGCAAATTTGAAAAACATAATTAAGGTAAAAACATAAAAGATTTATAGAAAAGACAAAAATAAAAAATAAAAAAAAAAAACTTAGCAAATTTTGAACATGAAAAAAAATCATCACAGAACAAAACAAAACATGATAAACTTAAGGTCCTTTAGATTAAAAACCATTTTAAAAACACCTACCTAGTTAAAAGCTCCAATTTTCTAGGTTAAAAAAAAGAGAAAAAAAGAAAAAAGAAAAAGTTTGATGTCGAATTTCTATTTTCGTGTCGAATTCTAGACATGTCGAGTCACTTGTCCCGTAGTCCGTATCTCAATCCCTTTCGTTGAGAATCCTTTCCTGTTTGCAGATTGTGATCGATAACTATGGCGACGAAACAACCGACAGGGTTAGAGATTATTGGTGGGTTAGCTATTCACGTTATTGTATCGAAACTCGGACCTTCTGATGCAGCAGCTGTCGCATGTGTCAACAAACGCTTCAAAGATTGGGCCTCGGATGAATCTCTATGGTCGTCTTTCTGTGCGCAAGAACTGAAACTCTCTTCCCCTACTGATCCTTTGGGCAATCCATGTCCCTCTTTTAAGGTTAGATCAGTGAATTTCAGTTCCACGTTTTGTTTTATATTCACAGTGAATATGGATACTCAATCTGTTTGATTGTCGGGTTCTCTATATTTTTGATGTGAAATTAAAGAAAATCGTTTCTGTTTTCTTACTTATGCCGTGATAACAAAAAAAAAATTGGCCTAAACCCTAGCTAGTTTTTCTCTGGTTCGTGATAAATTTGGGGGAAAATTCGGTTGATTACTTTATATGTCGTGATTCCTCAAATTGTAGAATGTTAGGCGACAAATTTGTAACAAATACACCTCAGTTTTGAAATTGAAAATGAATAGAGATAACTTAATTGTCAAATGTATATGAAATGTGTGGGTTAGCCATATAACACCTTCATCCAAATAATTTCCTTGAAATTGCATATCCAAATAACCCCAAATGTGGTGTTATACAGCTAACCCTCACATTTGGGGTTATTTGGATATGCGATTTCAAGGAAATTATTTGTATGAAAGTGTGTTGTTTTGTTTTGCTGTGTTTTTGGTTTCAATCAAGTCTTCAATGAATGGGTAGCAATCATGACATATACGCTAATGTTTTATGGAATTTGCTTTTCTCTTATGAGAAAACCAAAAAATTGATGCCTATTATATGATCACTATGTTTAATTTTGTTTTCTTTTAACATTCTAGGCAGCTTATGGGGCATGGAGGGAAGCTTATGGTATGTACCCATGGTCTCTTGTTAAACGAGTGAAAGATGTTTGGGACAGAATTAAAACATGGTTAACAAAAAATTTCCCAGAGGTGTTACCCACCCTTCGTAAGGGTGCTTCTGAAGATGAAATAAACAAGTTAGAAAAGTGCTTGAAAGTAAAACTCCCTCTTCCCACAAGGGTCCTCTACCGATTTTGTGATGGACAAGAACAATGTAATCCTTCATCAAGAGGAAGTACAACTACACTTCAAAATCTATGTGGTTTAATCGGAGGTTACTCTTTCTATGAATATCTCGTGAATGTTTTCTTGTTGCCATTAGATCTTATAATCAAAGAGACGAATGATATTGTACGCCATCTTGGATTTAGTAAACACAAATACATTGTTGTGGCAACTTCTTCTACTTACACTGAGAAGATCTTTTTTCTTGATTGTGAGGAGGGTCAACTCTATGTTGGCACTAAGAATCTTTTAGTGAGTCGAGAGATAATGCCATGTGTTCCGAATGGATTGATAACTTCAGTTCATGATTCCAAAAGTTGTTTTCAACAAGATGGTATGTTGTTATGGTTGGAAGAACATGTTCATCGCCTTGAAACTGGATATATTAAAGTTCGTGAAGAAGGAAATATTAGAAGCATTAGTTTGTTCCCTGAACAACTTCCCCTTTGTTCTTCAGCTACCACAGGTGGTGTTCAGGTGGTGTTTCTTTTTGACTTAATGAGCTTAGTAGAAGCATTGCTTAATTTAGACAAAACGGGCTTAATGGGTTATGCATGTAATTTGGATAGTTATACATGGTTGTTTCTTTTTGACTTAATCCAGACAGAATAACTTAATGGGTTAAGCCAAAAAAACGTGGCTTAATGAATTAAGCCAAAACTCCTCTCAAGTTACAATTGATAAATATTGTGAAAATCGTTTGTCTGGAATGCA
The DNA here is from genome assembly GCF_051521515.1 of Lactuca serriola. Taxonomy (NCBI): domain Eukaryota; kingdom Viridiplantae; phylum Streptophyta; class Magnoliopsida; order Asterales; family Asteraceae; genus Lactuca; species Lactuca serriola. The sequence goes on from NC_136410.1 coordinate 266,536,700, forward strand.
AGGGTAAAATGGTCATATTCTTTAATTTAGAAACAGCCTTTATGTATCCAGACAAACATCATTACCCATTCAGCCACTTTATCCATACACGACTCAATGAGAAAAAAGAAAGAACAACTTTAAAGCAACAAATCAAACAGCTAGTATATAAAGGGTAAAATGGTCATTTAGGTTCGTGCTTCTGCTGTATTTGTGCCTGAGTTCAGTGACCTTGTGCAAGAAGAAGAGAAATACATGTTTGCTTATTCAATTCGTATGTCTCTTAAACCTGAGGGATGTTTTATCCATGGAATGTCCTTCAATTCATGTCAACTCTATTGGAGACATTGGATCATTAAAGCAAACGATCATGTTGTTGCAGATATCAATGGAGAAGCTGTGATAGGCCAGGTATTCATCCTTAAATTGTTATATCAATGATCAAGGGTTTTTTAATTAAACTTTATTATAATTAAAAGTGAAGATTCAAGAATCTAGTAAGGACAAAGGAAATGCAAAAAAAAAAAAAAAAAAAAAAATCGAACAAATTAAGCTTGTCAAAGTACAAAATACATGTCGAAAGTAAATGATACATTGTACTTTGAAAAAGGCTTCTAGAAGTTTCTAGAAAGTAAAAGTTTGTTTTGTTTATTTATTTATTTACAGTTTCCACTATTACGTCCTGGGAAGAAAGAATTTGTTTACGAGAGTTGCACAATGTCCGCATCATCACCGGGATCTATCGAGGGTTCTTTCACATTTGTCCCTGGAAGGTTTGTTTAAAGAAAATTCTACAAAAAAAAAAAAAAAAAAATTACGCATAAAATAAATTAGAATCGATTGGAATTTCCATGTTTTTAATTTTTCATTTCATTTTGTCATGGAATATAGTAAATCCAAAAACTCTAGTACCATTTCTTTAAAGACAAAAACAAATTTGTTCATTTTTCTATATTTTGCTGGTGGAGTAGCCGGGGAAAATGTTTTTTAAACGATCAAAAGAAGTATAAAAGAACATTAAAAGTGGGTATTACTATTTCATTGTTCATTTTAACTTTAAAAAAAAAATTAAGTTTTCAATAGAAAGTATAATATAATGATTTGCACATTGTGTTTGTAGATTGGCAGATCCGAAAGGAAGTACTTTTGATGTTGAAGTTGCTAAATTTCCTCTTTTGTTGCCGGAATACATCTTCTAATTCCAAAGTGTTGTCCATGAAACTATCTTCTTATCATGTAATGAATCGCTTACAATCTACTTTTTTCAAAAACAAAAGAAAATCTTTGTGTGATTGAAATCCGAAATGAATTCTTGTAATCAATGATGTGAGAACCTTGGAATAATTTTCTATATTTTGATTGTCTATGTGATTGTTTTAGATTAGAATGGCAACTATTGGAGGTTTTTTTTTAGCGAAATTACATATATATGCTCCTTTATGATTGTTGCTAAACCGATTGTTCATTTTAGCCTACATGGTTTACTTAAAACGATGATGGCTATTTCTGTCGTTAATAGTCTACAATGTTTGTTACTTCATCCTATATTGAAGTAAAGTTGGAAATTTTCAAGGAGATAATTTTCGTTTTCTTTGGGTCCGAATAAATTCTACAAAGGTTATGGGAGGTGATATTTCAGCTTATGTTTTGATTCATCCATTTAAAAAAATATATTTTTTCAGTTTTGACATCTTTTATTTTAACTGAAGATAGAGAATTATGATAAAGGGTATACGAGTTAACTCATTTTTTTTTCATAATATGTTTTAATTTAAGAGATAAATCGATACAAATTTTAGATTATTTTTATAATTACTACTTTTTTTTTTGTTGTTGGAGATGATAGAATTTTATATTTTGATTGCATGTTGATGTCCTTATCCTAAAAGTCAACCTAGGAACAATTCTAACATGTCTTTGTTTACTTCTCTTTCTGGTTGATGAATTTTCAATGGTTGATTTTGCCGTCATTTATATTTAAATTGGGAACATAATTTATTAAGGGAGAGTTGCAACTTGCAACATGGGCTGATAAAACTTTGATCAAATTTGGGTAAGAACTTCTTGTTTTTAAGAATTGATGGATGAACTATTGTCATTGCTAGTGAAACTCCTGTATTTGAATTCTATAAAAGTGATTCATGTGTCTAAAGTAAAAATCCTCATCATTACATATAACAACAATAGTAATAGTTAAACTAAAACATTAAGGCTAGATGGAGTTGTTCTCGCCTCCAACGTATCGAACACCGCCCCTGACCCTCGCTAAGGCCAAACACGTCTGGTAGGTAGCGAGAGGAGTGAAGAGAGAAAATTGGGAAAAGTGGGCAATTGAATAGCTTTTTGACCATTTAAATGTTTCAATCTTATTTTTATAATTTTTTTTAAATACAAAAATGCATCTCACACCACTCCTTGATAATTACAAGAAGTTTTTTTTGTATCTAAAGATGACGTGGAAACAAAAAAGCTAATGTGGCAACACGCTAGGAACAAATTCTAACCTGTCTTTGTTTACTTCTTTTTCTGGTTGATGAATCTTTAACGGTTGATTTTGTAGTTATTTTAAATTAATTTTTTTCCACATGTCGTTTTATAGGTTTTCATACTTTATTAAATTCCGTATAATAGCTTTATGTAATAATTATAATAAATATAGTAATAAATTGATATCAATTTCATTAATGAACTTAGCTTCTAATTTCAAATTTTCCGAATTAAAGCTCATTAGTTTTTTTGTTTATTTATTTAAATTATTTGTTGAAATTTAAAAGAAAAAAAACATTTCCATTATAATAATTTATTATTTTTTTTTTATTTTCTTATAAATTAAAAGTTCTTTTATATATATATATATATATATATATATATATATATATATATATATATATATATATATATATATATATATATATATATATATATATATATATATATATCTTAATTAACTAATAATATCTTAATAACTTTTTAGTTTTTTGCCAAAAATTAACGTTTATCTAAAAATAGTTATCGAAACCGTAAGCCATTAAAATTGTCAACTATTTCGTGTAAATGGTCTATGGTTTCGTGTTAGGTCTATAAAGATTATTTATTCTTTTTTTTTTTTCAAAACAAAACTCTAGACCATTTTATGGTCTACTGTTTCCTCTCATTGATCTACTATATCCCAAACCGTAGACCATAAACGACCAACTGTTATTTATTGATTTATTTGACTACTATTTGGTAGAAGTTGTCTATTAATTTATGAATTCTGACTACTATTTTGTACCTAATATATATTATAATGAGTTACAAACAAAGAAAAATGACGAAATACGTAGGTTATTAAAAAACCTATGGTGTACAAGCATTTACTGCACGTTTTGTGCAGTAAATGTTTGTACACCTTAGGTTTCTTATGAAGCCTACGATTTTGTTATTTTTTCCAAATAAAACCATCTGTTAAATCTCATAAACAAGAAAAAAAGTCAAAGATTCGAAGAAAAATTTGGTTGTTCATTGAAGGCTCCATTGAGAGAGTTTTCCTAGCTTCAAACACACGAAAATGACGAAAATAAAAAATTATAACTTTATATATTCAGGGCCAACAAGCCCTGATGTAAAATCCATAAAATTAATGAAAAATTTGAACTTTTTAAACATTCCAAAGCCATCCATTGTTCACAAATTGTTTTCAAAATTGTTTAACATCAGAAATCATAACGTAAAATATGAGGAGGTGCATGATCAAGCATTCGCCTTCTTGCGATCATCTGAAGTACCTGAAACCATAAACCAAAACTGTAAGCACGAAGCTTAGTGAGTTCCCCCAAAGTACCAACACCCGACATATAACATATACAAATAACAACTCGCATACTGAGCCTTCAGCCTCACTGGACTGCCTCGCAGGGCCTACAGCCCATCTGGATGGCTCTCGAGCCTTCGACATGACTGGACCGCCTCACAGGGCCTACAGCCTATCCGGACCGCTCGCCGGGCCTTCGGCCTGACTGGACCGCCTCGCAGGGTCTATAGTCTATCTGGACCGCCATGGGCCTGTTGGCCTTCAGCATAAAGCATGACCGCCTCAACCCGACCACACATACACATGTCGACATATACATAACTCATAACCACATAATAAATCAACAGGCAAGCACATATCATACAAACTAATAAGCATAATATCATCCTATCTAGCAGGATACTGATCTAACAGATCATAACAATGTAGCAACATCCTATCTACCAGGATACCAATCTAACATATCATAACATCATACAAGCATATAATAACCAAGATAACAATCCAAAGAGTCGGCCTTGGTTCCTTCGACCCATAATACAGTGAGGAAAACTCACCTCACAAGTAGTGCTGACTGACAAATCCAACTCTCAATCATAGATCCGAACTCAACTACCTACAACCACCAACAGACCAATTCCATCAAATTCCCGAAATACCCAAAATACCCCTTAAAGCCAAACTTGGTCAACCATGGTCAAATTCAAAGTCAACAGTCAAGGTCAACAGCCCATGTTGACCCAACTCGTCGAGTGTATCTAGCAACTTGTCGAGTTCCTTCAGTGTTCAGAAAACCGGGAAAAACCCTAGCCAACTCGCCGAGTTCACTCAGTATCAAAAATACGGGAAAACTTGATCCAACTCGTCTATTTAGCAGAGCAACTCGTCAAGTTTTCCTAGACTTAATGCATTCAGACACTTCTAAGCAAAACCAAAGCCCTAAACTATAGATCTGGTCCCTTAGGACTGAAATACCACGAAAAGTTGCTAGCTTTACGTTCATGCATGGCATCAAGAGGGCTAAAACACCCAATAAGGCTTATCAAGGGACCTAGGGAATGAAGGAGGGCCAAGACTTGATAAAGTTGGCAACTTTAAGTCCATGGAGGCCGTAAGATGTCCAGATCTGAAACTATGGCTCCATAACATGCTCTAATCCAAGAATGGTCCTAAAACAAGCTAATATTTGCAATAACTTTAAAAGAAGAGATCTAGAAAAAGAGATGATCAAGATAACGACTTTATATCTCCAAGTGGCTGCAACAACACTGAAAATCTCGGATCTAAAGCTTCTCCCTTCAACTTTGCACCACCAACTTCAACTCCTTCAAGAAAAACGCCAAAGAACACTCTAAAAACTCTCACACACTCAAAATGGAAGATGAGGCATGATTTAGGTTTTTTCTGGATTGAGGGGACGATGAGGGAGGCTAATAATGATAGTTAAGGCCTTTAAATATAGCGCAAACTCTAAAAATTAGGGCTTTCAGGTTCAACCTTCAACTCATCGAGTTGGGGCCTTCTAACTCGTCGAGTAGACGCTGAAAAGGCACGGGCATTAAAACTCTACACGACAAGTTGGAGCCCTCCAACTCGTCGATTTGCCTTGAAAATATGAATATAAAAACTTAAACTCATAACTGAAGATTGGGATGTTACAATTCTTCCCCACTTGAACTATTCTTCGTCCTCGAAGCCTGCTGCAGTGAACAATTCTGGGTAATGCTCTCGCATCTTAGCCTCCGACTCTCAGGTCCAATCTGATCCCCTTCGATGCTGCCACTGTACCTTTACCAAAGGTATCTCCTTGTTATGCAGGACCTTTTATCTTCCTCCCTAAGACAACCACCGACTTCTCAATGTAATTCAGGCGCTCGTTGACCTGAATGTCATCCAATGACATTACCGCCTCCTCGTCTAATATGCACTTCCGCAATTGCGAAACGTGGAAAGTGCTATAAATCTGGCGAAGCTCCTCCAGAAGGTCCAGTCTGTATGCCACCTTGCTAACCCTGGCAATAATCCGAAACGGTCCAATATATCGGGGACCCAACTTTCCCATTTTCCTGAAGCGGATCACACCACTCTAGGGTGAGACCTTCAGCAACACCATATCGCCGACCTAAAACTCCAACTCGAATCGGCGTCGGTAGACTGCAGAGCCACCTCGGTTCGTCCCATGACCCGATGACCAACCTCGCCATAACAAATTGGGGTACAACATCTCCGCCCACACAATAGCTCGAAAGGTGGGGCACTAATGCTGGACTGAAAGTTGTTGTCGTAGGAGAACTCTGCAAGGGGTAGATAGGAGTCCCAACTCCCACCAAAATCAATAACATAGGCCTTCAACATAACCTTGAGGGTCTGAATGGTCTGCTCGCTCTGGCCATCCGTCTACGGATGTTAAGTGGTGCTAAAATGCAGTCTCGTACCCAGATCCTTATGGAACTTCTTCCAGAAATAGGAGGTGAATTGAACATCATGGTTGGAGACAATAGAGACCGGAACCCCGTGGCGAGAAACGATCTCACATATATACACATCGGCCAACTTCTCGACCGACGAACTCTCCCTAATTACTAGAAAATAGGCACTCTTGTTCAATCGATCCATGATGACCCATATAGCATCAAAACCTTTCGCCGTCTTCGGCAGCTTGGTGATAAAATCCATTGTGATCTGCTCCTATTTCCACATGGGAACCTACATAAGCTGCAGCTTGCCATGCGACCTCTGATGCTCGGCCTTGACCATCCTGTAGGTCAAGCACCTCTCGACATACTAGACGATATCTCTCTTCATGCACGACCACCAGTAACTCAACCTTAGGTCCTGGTATATCTTGGTGGCTCCCAAGTGAATAGAGAAGCAAGACTTGTGAGCCTCCTCCAGTATAATCTGTCTAACCCCGCCAAAAACCGAAACCCACACTCAAACACAACGGGTCAAAAACCCACGAATGTCCTGAACAAATCGGGTGATCTCGCCCCTGTTCCTCTCAATCTTCCAATTTTCCTATCGCACTCCCTCGGCCTAAGCCTCTCTGACCAATCCCACTAATGGAGAGTCCATAGAAATCCTCATACATGATGTCGAAGAAGAAGGTCCAGCTGACTTGTGGCTTAGGGCGTCCGCCACCACATTCACTTTACCCAGATGGTAAAGCATCTCACAATCATAATCCTTTACCACTTCCAGCCACCTGCACTTGTAACATCCCAAAAATACAGACCTAGAATTTCGTTTTTGATATAGCAATTCATAAAACAATTTATAGAAAACATAATCAAGTTAATTCATTTCATTAAAATCCATAGATCATAAGTCTAAAAAATATATCATAACATAGTAACAATGTCACAGTACAATCCCAAGGATCTCATATGCGGAAATCATATGTGTGATGCGCTGCTACAGCGCCGACTCCTTTCCCTTCGCGGAAGAAGTACCTGAAGCCAAAACTGAAAACCATAAGCACAAAGCTTAGGGAGTTCCCCCGGCATACCACATACCATATAATCACATAATGTGTAGAATATCTGGGTGTTGGCCTCCCCTTCGGTCTCTTTCAACCCGTAATTGCCTAGCATATCTGGGTGCTGACCTCCCATTCAGTCAATTTCAACTGGTTTCTGCCTAGCATATCTGGGTGCTGGCTTCCCCTTCGGTCTCTTTTAACCGGTAATCGGGGACTATTTCACCCCTACTACTACCACATAATACCCTAGCATAAACATATAAATCATATACAGCTTAGCATATCCGAGTGCTGGCCTCCCCTTCGGTCTCTTTCAACCGGTAACCAGGGACAATTTCGCCCCTACCACTAACATATAATGACATAGCATACTAGCACATAAAGCATAACAGATAATGACATACCATACAATTATCAGAAAGAGAATCATCCCAACTATAATCACTTACTAGTGGGCCGACATTGGTACCTTTGACCCACTCCTACTAGAAGGTAACTCAACTCAATGTCGTGAAGTAGCTGAACTATCCTCGGTACTGAGATAAAATCCTCTCAAACTCCTACACATAACAATATCTTTTAATTACCCTTTTTATACTTATAACCCCTTTAAGGGTCAACTTTGGTCAAAGTTCAAGTCAAAGGTTGGCACTCTAGTCAAAGTCAACCTTCTGGTCCAAATCAACTTTTTGGTTAACTCAACTCGCCGAGTTGGTCTGTCAACTCATCGAGTTCCATGATTTAGAGAATCTCGAACTCGCGATCTAAGTCGTCGAGTTACCCTTTAACTTGCTGAGTTTCTCCTCATGACAAATTCGGGACTTTCTGTTTGAACTCGTCGAGTTCTCCTTCATATAGAGTTGGGGTATTTCACTTATAACTCGCCGAGTTCATCCTTGAACTCGTTGAGTTCCTATTCATATTAGTTGGGACATTTTTCCCTCAACTCGCCGAGTTCATCCTTGGAATCGTCGAGTTCTTTGATCCTTAAGTCCATAAACACGTCCAATTAGCCGAGTTCTCTTCTAGATTCAACAAGTTTGTTCAGTAACAGAAAAGGTTGGGGAACCACTACCCAACTCAACGAGTTCTAAGAATGACTCGTCGAGTCCCCCAAATTCTAATTCCATACATCCGATTTTATTCGGGCTTAAGACATCCAAAACATAGATCTGGCCTCCTAGGGTCGATATATCAAGTAAAGTTACAAACTTTACATTCATGCATGGGCTATTTAGCTCAAATAGCCTTAAAAAGTGGCTCTTATGATGCATGGGACTCCCATGGCCATAAAGTTGGCACCTTTATGCCATGGAGTCCCTGAAGGACTCTGGTTTTGAAGTCTTAACCCCAAACGTGCTTGCATCCATGAATGGTTCCAAAAATGGTTCCTCAAAGCCCTAAACTACTCCATGAAGGGATCTAATAGATGAGTATACAAGGTATATACTTTATACCTCAAATGAGCTGGAAATGCAACAAAAACTTTGGATCTACTTGCCTCATCTTGAATCTCTTTCTTTCCTCTTCCTTCTTAAGCTTTAAATCACCAAGAACACACAACAAGGGCTCAAGAATACTCAAAATGGATCAGGGTTTCGTGAATAACGCTTGGAGGTGATGGAGGCTGTAGTTTTCACACCCCCAAACCAGAACGGTGGAAACGTTCGGGGGCAGAGGACATCATGTCAAGTACCACAACACATGCATTATAGTAATCAAAGTATAACAAACATTGCATTAATAATGTATAAGTTTTTACATAAGTGTTTAAACATTACATATTCAAACATCAAAAGTAGATATAACAATAGACAAAAGACACAATACGACACTAGGCTGTCTTCTCAAAAGCTTCTGGAGTGTACCTGTCTACTGGATTCCTGAGAATACAAGTTATTTTGAAAGAGAGGATCAGAAGTTAAGCTGGTGAGTTTATAAGTATTTTTGTTATAAAAAGTATACTCTAAGTTCTTTGGAAAAGTTCGCCTGTACCTCCAGAAAATCCTATATTTTCTGATGTGATGAATGATAAGTAAAAATGACTCTTACAATTCCTTCTATGAGTACATAATGAATGCAAGTTATATACAATCCGAATCAAATAGACAATCGATTGTGTAAATCTTCCTTAAGCCCACAACTAGACAAGGAAAAAGAAATAAGGCAGAAGTCACACATCCCATAATTTGTTAGATTCTCATTGTATATAACCCTGACGTGTTTACTAGGTGCTTACGGAGTTAACTGTAATAGTTCTTTGACATTTGATGGAAATGTTCTTTTAAGAAAGTCATATATTTCCTTTCGTAAATTGGTAACCACAATAGTTCTTACTATAATTTATTAGTTTATACTAGCTATATATAATCTAATATCGAACGGACGTTATATGTGTGAATCTGCCCTAAGCCCATAACCAAACAAGGAACATGAAATAAGGCGGAAATCACACATTCCACTACTTATCGGATATATATATATATATATATATATATATATATATATATATATATATATATATATATATATATAAACTAAGGAATTATAGCATTTAACCATTTAAGGTCCTTTATGTTATATTAGTTTAATAAGAAGTATTAAACCTTTAATAAATAAGTTTCTAGTTTCACTAACTCTATTGTGAAACATTGTTTTCGGTAATAAATGTTATTGTTTTAGGAAAGTTCTATCGGAGACTGATTACCTTAAGATAATGATATTTACCATAGGAAATCCTATACTTTTCGCTTTACAACTGAAAAGTAGTTTTAATCCCGTAAAACCGTTCCGTTTAAGTGTTATTGTACTTATAACATAGTTTGACATAATTTTATCTCACCATAAAATTATAAGGATAATGTTTTCCATTTTTCTTGTGGAAAGTGATTGGTGCAGTAATATTTCTTAAAAATACACTACTAGTGTAATAACTACCCTAGTATTAAACTAGTTAATTAGGGTTTAAAATATGATAAAGTTGTAACCATGCTGATAGACTAGAATAAACACGACAACCTTTTGGTGTCGAAACTAAATATGTGAAATTTGTCACCCCTTGGCCTGCCAGCTAAACTATAGCTAACAGTCGGGAGGTGGGATTGTCGGTCCCGTATAGATCTATACACACAATGTCCGCTCTCCTTCCTGGAGACTCTGGTTACAAGAGTGTGACATAGCAAGTATATTGCTATGTCCTGAAGACATACCATCACATTTTGGTTTAAGTAAAGATCGAATTATACTTTGTTCTTGACAAAGTCGTTTAAACCTCGTATACTTATTTAGAAGATAGATTTCTCGTTTGTTTCATAAATTATACCTATTATAATTTATATATTCTATCTGATTAGCATGATCTCTCATGAATGTAGCCCTTTGCTCATCGTGATATAAAGGTAACGACACCGACTGAAATAACCTTTTATATTCATATAAATTTATAGAGTTTATAAAACATCATAAAAGAGTTTAATAGTTTTTGAAGAGTTTAACAGTGTTTTTAAAAACATAAGATAATATTTGATGTGATTGATATCACATGTAAATGTTAACATAATTAGATTGTGTTCAACTTGTATTCCCCCCTTAAAAGCATGTAGAAATCATTAAAAGATAGATTATAGGGGCATGAAGTCACCTTATGTTGGTGATTCGTTTGAAAATATGATATAGGATGATAAGTTTCACGAGTGAAGTCCCGAAGCACAACGATTCCTAAATAACATATAATGATACATATAGGCATGAAAGTAATGAATCTAACCACAAAGGTGTTTAGCAAACAACCTAGGATGAAAGAATAACTCACCAAAGGAGTGTTAGAAGCAAGATAGGAGGCTGAAATGGAGTTCATGGCCCTGTACGGTGTTCACGGCCCAAGAACATTTGAAGGGTTCACAGCCAAGTGTTAAGGGCTCACGACCCTATGAAGGGTTCACGGCCGTGAACTCTTGAAGATCATGAAAAGAAGTGTTGAATCAAGGATGGAATAAGTGGGTTTCACAAGAACAACAAGCAAGGGAGTGAGTTACTAACGATTTTGAGGAGAAAAGAGAGTTTTTGGTTGATGATAGTTGAGAGAAAACTTGATGTTCATGGGTAGGATATGAAGAAGTGATGAGAAAATGAGCCCAAGCCCTTATATATAGCATGGGTTCACGGTCGTGAACCTAGTTTGCGGTCGTGAACCTCATTTGATGAGATTTATGGCTCGAATGCAATACTCCAAACTCGTTTTCCTAGTTGGTTCACTTCCTAACACACAACCCTGACTTATACTAGGATTAGAAACCTATAAATTTGACCTTTGGTTGCTATTTTTGACTTTACAAGAATAAAATTTTCGGGTTGTTACATCACCCCCCCCCCCCCCCCCCCGGTTAGACGGAATTTCGTCCTGAAATGAAGTCTAAGGTATACACATGGACGAAGGGAAAAGAGGTAGATACTTATGTTTCTGATGATCCTCATGCTCCTAAGTGAATTTGGGTCCTCTCTATGCACTTAAGTGGACCCTCACTATCAGGATAGGGATTTTGATTAGTCCTATTGAATTCAATGTCTAGGATTTCTACGGATTTTTCCACAAAGTTGAGGTTCTCGATTACCCCGATCTAATCGAGTGGGATAACAAAAGTCTCGACAGACAAACACTTTTCAAGTTAAAGACATGAAAGGCAAGGTGTATGTTATTGAATTCTCGGGGTAGTCAGGGTTTATAAGCCACTAGATCAAATCTAGTAAAAATATCGAATGGTTTTTATGAACCTTGGATTTAGTATTCCATGCTTTCCGAAGCATATCATGCCCTTCCGGGGTGAGACCTTCACATGAAGAGGTCACCAACATGGAATTCCAAAGGTTTTCTCTTATCGAACGCGTAGCTTTTCTGTCTGACTATGAGAAGCTTCACGTCGCTCCTGGATTTGTACTCTCTTCTCGGTAGTTTCTCGTATGATTTCCGAACCAATGAAGGTGTTGTCTGGAAATTGGGTCTCTAGCTGGTTGCGTGTCACCTACTTTAGTCCAGTGCAGAAAGGGCCTGGACTTCTGACCATAGAAGGTTTCGAATGGAACAACTTTAGATACTAGTATGGTAAAAGAATCGACTAGTTGACAAATAGGTATCCATGCTCTACCAAAGTCGATCACATATGCACTTAGCATGGCTTCTAATGCTTGAATCGTTCTCTCATTTTGTTTGTTGGTTTAAGGATGGTAGGTTATGCATCATGACTAGCCTAGTTCCCAAAGATTTCTGAAGTGACTGCCTGAACTGGGAGATGATTCTACTATCTCTAACGGAGATAATAGATATTGGAACACCATGCAATCCAACTAATCTCTCGGGCACACGTTTTGGTTAACTTCTCTATTTTGCTTGTTTCTTTAAAATTGTAGGAAGTGCGCAGACTTGGCTAATTTGCCGACGATCACCCAAAATGGTATTAAGTCCACCTGTTGCCTTGGGTTACTTGATTATGAAGCGCATTGTAATCCGCTACCACTTCCACTTAGGTATCTCCGGTTGTTGTAGTAAGCCTACGAGCTTTTGCTCTGAAGTTCATGATAAGACTCATACTTGGCTCATCCACTATCACATCGTGTATATGAGTCGTATATACTTTAGATTGACAAAACGTTCAAATGGGTGGCTCTGCCCTAAGTCCATAACTAGACAAGGAACAGGAGATAGGGGGGAATCACACATCCTAAATCTTGTTGAGTCTAAATTATATACCACTCTTGCATATACACTTAGCAGCGATAGATTAACCTAATGAGTTATTAGTCTCTATTCTTGAACTTGACCTACGGTACAAGTGATCTTCCTATGAGATCTACTGGGAATACTTCGGTGGTTACTGACTTCTGAGACTTCTTTAGTGCTTTTCGCTTCAAGTTTTCTATCTACTGAGCATGCTAGAAGGTGTGGTACCCCTCGCATGGGCCTCCGACTATTTGGTGCTTTTCGTTCCTACTCGACGAGTCTGGGGCCTCCGAATCATCAAGTCCCTTTGCAAAAATGAAAGTTTAATTTAAAATACATACCAGGAACCGAGCGTTACAAATATTTGCTGCTTATTTTAGACTTCGTCCTCGAAGTCTGCTGTACCTAGAAATAGCTCAGGGTGGTGCTACCTCATCTCGTCCTCCGGTTCCCAAGTCCATTCTGAGCCCTTGCGGTGCTGCCATTGCACCTTCACCAACTCGACCTTCATGTTCCTCAAATCTTTCATCTTCCTATCAAGGATGGCTATCGGTCGCTCGATGTAGTTCAGGCTGTCGTCCACCTGAATATCCTCTAGAGGTACCACCGTAGAGTCATCTACCAGGCACTTTGGCAGCTGGGAGAAATGAAAGGTACTGTGGATCTAACTAAGCTCGGACGACAGATCCAGTCTATATGCTACCTTGCCCACCCGGGCTACAACCCTGAAAGGTCCGATGTACCTGGGCCCCAACTTGCCCCGTTTTCTGAAATGGATTACACCTTTCCATGGCGACAACTTCATAAGGACCATATCCCCGACCTAGAACTTTGGTTCCGAAGGAGGCTTGTCGGCATAACTTTTTTGCCGACTCTGAGAAGTCTAAAGACAGCTCTGGACCTGCTGGATCCTCTCTGTCGTCTTGAGTACCACTTCGGTACTCCCCATGACCCTCTGTCTAACTTTACCCTAACATATCGGGGTTCTGCACTTCCTTACATACAACATATCGAAGGGAGGACGGTCGATACTGTTGGATATAGTGTCTAAGTCCATAACTATATTTGGTATGTACTTGACCCGACCCGACATGGTCCATTTGGGTTGCACTTCACCCGAACAATTTATGGATAATCTTTTGAGAATAGTATAAGTTATGATTTATTAATATATTATAAGTTCTAATATATTAATATAAAATCATATTATTTAGTTAGTATTGATCTATAATTAATCTTGGATTAATTTAGAGATCAAAAGTATTACTAATTAAATATGGGCTCTTATATTTATATAGTGTGGGCTAATGCTTATTTGGAGTGGGCTAGGCTTGCTTGGAAAGTCCATGGATACTCCATGGAGCTTTAACACATGGATCTCATGGAAATGAAGAGACATGGGTATTTAGGGTTTACATGGATGTAACCCTAATCCACCACACTATATAAATGAGGCTTTTGTTCTTGAAATCACACTAGTTGTGGTGAGTAAAGTAAGAGGGCCGATTTCAAGATTGTTTTAACTATTCTCTCAAGGTTCCAAAGTTTGTGGTGATTTGTGATTTCCATTTGAGGCATCCACACTATTGGTGCTAGGCTCTAAAACTCCAAGCAATCAACTACAACTTCAAGGTAAGTAATTCTACTAGTTTTATATTATTCAAGTTCCCCATGCCATGCTAGATAGGATAAGAACCTTGGAAAAATAATTATTTGCATGTATCTTAGTCAAACATAGATCCAAGGTTTCTAGGGTTGCATGTACACCATAGGAGTGTTAGAATGCTCAAAACCCATCATATACTTGTGTGGTAGCTATTATCGTAGGAAAAATCTGCCAAGGGAAGGTAGGTATCCCAACTACCACCAAAGTCTAGGACGTATGCCCGTAACATATCCTCTAGAGTTTGGATGGTTTGCTCGCTCTGACCATCTGTCCGCGGGTGGAACGCTATGCTAAAGTGCAGACGAGTACCTAACTCTTCATGAAATTTCTTCAAGAATCTGGAAGTAAATCGTACATCCCTGTCAGAAATCACGGAGATTGGCACTCCATGTGGAGCTACTACCTCTCTAATGTACATGTCAGCCAACTTCTCGGCCGAAATGCTCTCCTGGATCAGAATGAAATAGGCACTCTTGGTCAATCGATCCATGATGGCCCAAATCGAATCCACTCCTCGTGTGGTCCTTGGAAGCTTCGTGATGAAATCCATAGTAATATCCTCCCACTTCCACATAGGGACATCCAACGATTGTGTCTTGCCGTGAGGTCTCTAGTGCTCCGCCTTGACCTTCCTATAGGTTAGACATCTCTCGACGTACCAGGCTACATCCCGGTTTATGCAAGGCCACCAATATAACAACCCGGATTTCCAGGTATCTTTTATGCTTATATTTTTGGAGTTTTGTGAGGGGACTCGACGAGTTGGAGCTCAAACTCGCCGAGTAGGATCGCGGTTCAGGACGCGGGTTCGCGCCTGGACTCGACGAGTCCAAGGAATGGACTCGGCGAGTCCTCGCTGTTTAATGAAACCCTAATTTCCCGGTCCTAAGCCCTATTTAAAGGACATTATGGCCCCTCATTGCGGCTACCTTGATCTTGAGAGAACCAAAGCCGCTGAGGGTTCTTGTGAGTGAGATAAGAGGCCATTGTTCACCAAATTTGTGTGTTTTTGCAAGAAAGGAAGAGGAAAGTCAAGCTAGAAGAGTTGGGGAGCTTGGATCTACTTTCATTTCATCAGAGGAGGCTTCTTGAGGTATCATTCAGAGCTTATTTCCGTATTTTTGTTGATATGGTCAAATCTAGGGTTTCTTCATGCCTTATTTGCTTTGTATTTGAAGTGTGAGAGGTCCCATGGGGATATGGTGCTTAGATCTGGACCTTAGTAGGTCTAGAGAGTCCTTAATGTCATGCTTTATGTCCTTCCTTTTGGGTTGGAGGCTAAGGTTGCCATTTTAGAGGTCATTTCTCCAAAAAGAGCCTTGTAGGTGTTGTATGGTAACCAAGACATGAACTTTACGTGATGAATGAGCTTAGGAGGGCTAGATCTATGAGTGGATGGAGCGGATCTGACCTAAGAAGCTAGTTTGAGTTGATGCATGGCATGGACTCGCCGAGTCTGAAGAACAGACTCGGCGAGTAGCATGAAGATTGTCCTTAACCACTCAGCGAGTGGTCCTGCCGAGTTATGGGTTGACTCAGTGAGTCAGGGAGAGTTAGAGAGGGTTGACAGATGGACTGAGTCGAGCTGGAACTCGCCGAGTTGTTCTTGAGACTCGGCGAGTTGAGTCGTGGTGGCCCAGCGATTCATGCCAGGTGGAACTCGTCGAGTCAGGGGAGTACTCGACGTGTCAAAAGAGAATCCTAGAGAGTTGGTGAATACTTATAGACTCGCCGAGTCGCCCTAGTGCACTCGCCGAGTCCGGTCAAAATTGACCGTTGACCGTTGAACAGAGTTGACCAGTGTTGACTTGATAGGAGTAGTCAACCTTAGTGGTAAAAGTGTTAATTAGAGATGTATGATGTTATAGGAGGATTATAGTTCGGAGGATCGAGGACGAGTGATTTCCAGGATTCGCGGGTTATCGAGATATACGAGGTGAGTCTTCTCACTATACTTTATCTTGAGTAGGTAATCAGAGTTATGTGACAGAGTATGTGTATGTTATGTGTTGTACTGCATGATGTCTATGTGATTTATGCTGTGCATATTTATAGAGTTGGAACTGTAAGGTTCCCATAGTTAGAACCAGTGGGTTCATAGAGTAGGGTCTACGGACCCACAGAGTTATAGCCTCGAGTGGCTAATATGTGTTATGTGTGGTATTTTGGGGAACTCACTAAGCTTTGTGCTTACAGTGTTAGTGTTATTTTTTTCAGTTACTAGTGATGACCGTGGGAAGGCGCCGGCTTGATCTGTACACATGCAAGGGATTTTTATGTGATATGATCTTGGGATTTTGTATGATGTGAATTGAAGTTTTAAACTTGATGTTTATGAAAATTAAATGAAAAATGTTTTTATATTTTGCGAAAAATTATTTTGAAATTCACGGTGTTACAAGTTGGTATCAGAGCCTTGGTTTGAGGGATTCGAGTACACCTTCGGGTGTATTTGAACTCAAACTGAGGATTTGAGAAGTATTTTCAAAAAGAGTAAAAGATTTTGAAAAGAAACGCAGAGCAGAGTTGTGTGTACGATCAGTCCGCACCCGAACGGTGATTTCCCAAAATACCCTCATGTTATGTGCTATTGATATTGATATGATGTATTCGCATGCTAGAGTAGGCTAAGTATTCCTATTAGGACTAGCGTAGCCTGATTTGTGATGCCTTAGCCTAGGAAGTGGTGAGCTGCTATGAGATGCTTGAGAGTGAGTAGGTAGCAGCGAGAGGCTTATGAGGGATCTATTAGAGAATAGCATGTGCATGATAGAGTACTTGGAAATTGGGATCCGAAGAGGAGGACTTGGGGTGTATTCTGAGACGGTGCGGACAGTAGTATTGGGCCAGTACTACTGAAAGCACCGGATCGGTGTACAGCCCAAGTAAGAATCTTTGGAATACCAAGGATCAAGGAGGAATGAGTTGTCGAGTGTGAGTATGCTCGAAGGGGTTCTAATTTTTCGTATGTTGTATTTCAGAGGTAGATCATGGTGAGGACACGTTTGATGCCTGAGAGCAGTGATACCAGTGATGAGGAGATCCACTGGATCATCCACGAGGAGGTGGCTGCGGCCATCAGGGCGGAGATACGAGATATGTTCGGGTCTATTAAGACCACGCTGATTGAGACCTTTGATGAGCGTTATGCCACTCTTTCTGAGGCTGCTGTTGTAGCGGCCACCGCAGCTATTGCTGCCGCGAGGCCGCAAGGTGGTGATGCGTTGCTGTTCCGGGAGTTCAGCAACACAAAACCACCAGAGTTTGATGGGACCTAGGACCCGGTGGCAGCTATGAGGTGGATTTCTGATATGGAGGGGGTGTTTCTTCACTTGCTCATCTCCTGAGCATTTGAAGGTTTGGTTCGCGCTAAACCAGCTTCGCTTGGGAGCGAAGGACTGGTGGAAGTTTGTGACGGCGCACTTTACGCTTGCTGAGCTTGCGGCAGTGACCTGGGAGAGGTTCACTGCCATGTTCCGAGATGAGTACGTTCCCCAGGTGGAGAGGGAGCGTTTGGCCCAGGAGTTTCTGACCCTCAAGCAGGGTACTGAGTCAGTTACAACGATTACCAGGATGTTCCATGAGAGGGCGATGTTCTGCCCTGAGCACGTGTCCACCGAGCAGGCACGTATGAGCCGATATCTGAGTATCTTGAGGCGAGACATTCGGGAGTTCGCGGAGAACTCCTCGTACCGTACATTTGCTGAGCTTCAGGCAAATGCTCGGAAGAGGGAGATTGAGCTGGAGACTCAGGCCAGGGAGGAGGCGGAGTCTCAGGGGAGGGATCGGCGACCGACACAGTCTCAGCCGGCAGCCAAGCGGGCTAAGCCCGCTGATCCCAAACCAGGGAGCCAGAAGGGCCGCACTTGTGGGAAGTGTGGCAAGGGTCACGATGGAGTCTGCAGAGCAGGATCTTGCTACAAATGTGGCAAGGAGGGGCATAAGGCCAAGGATTGCCCCAAGGGGTTTGCAATGTGCTTCCACTGCAATCAGACCGAACACCGGACGGCAGAGTGTCCGCAGTTGCGAGGGTCATCTCAGGGAGCACCTCAGGGATCTGCCCCTGCCGCCATCATAGGTACAGAGAGTTGGCTAGTGAAGGCCGAGGTGCCGAGGGCACGAGGGAGAGCCTTTCAGCTGACCGCGGAGGAGGTCCGCGCAGCGCCCGATGTCATGGCTGGTATGTATTCTTTCATGTATTTATTTTGATGTTGAGATATTATGCTTATGTTATGTTATGCGTAGGTACTTTTCTTGTGAATTCTATACCTGCCTTGGTGTTATTTGACTCGGGTGCGAGTCGGTCTTTTGTATCTTTGGCTTTTAGTCAGCATATCAGTGTTAGTCGTGAGGCGTTGAGTCGGCCTCTGAGAGTTTCCATAGCTGATGAGAGGGTGATATATGCCACGGAGGTTCTCCGAGGTTGCGTAGTCGAGATTTTCGGTGTTGAGTTCCCGATTGATCTGGTTCCTATTGCGATGGGTGATGTCTGTGTCATTGTGGGCATGGATTGGTTGAGCAGATTCGGTGCAGTTATCGACTGTGAGCGACAGCTGGTGACCATACGAGACCCTAGTGGGGGAGTTCTTTCGGTGTATGGCGAGGGTACACGTTCAGGATCAGCGTTTTGTTCGGCCGCTAGAGCGAGGCAGTGTCTACAGCAGGGCTTCAAGGGTTTTGTGGCGTAGGTGATGGATACCCGAGTGGATTCAGAGAGGCCGAGTTCAGTTGAGGAGGTTCCGGTGGTGTGTGAGTTCCCGGATGTATTTCCCGAGGAGTTGCCGGGTGTGCCTCCTGTGAGGCAAGTGGAGTTCAGTATCGATTTGGTTCCGGGGGCCACGCCTATTGCCAAGGTGCCTTATCGCCTTGCACCTCCAGAGATGCAAGAGTTATCCTCGCAGCTTCAGGAGCTGCTGGGGAAGGGGTTTATTCGGCCGAGCAGCTCGCCGTGGGGAGCGCCTATCCTGTTCGTCAAAAAGAAGGATGGTTCACACCGGATGTGTATTGATTACCGGGAGTTGAACAAGATGACGGTCAAGAACCATTACCCGTTGCCGAGGATCGACGATTTGTTCGATCAGTTGCAGGGAGCATCTTGGTTTTCCAAGATCGATTTGAGGTCTAGATATCATCAGGTGAGGGTGCGGGATGAGGACGTCCAGAAGACAGCGTTTAGGACGCGTTATGGGCATTACGAGTTTGTGGTGATGCCTTTCGGGCTCACCAATGCCCCGACAGTGTTCATGGATCTCATGAACCAAGGGTGTAGGCCGATGTTGGATCGGTCGGTGATTGTATTTATCGATGACATTCTGGTATATTCGAGATCTAGAGAGCAGCATGAGGAGCATTTGAGAGAGGTTTTCGGAGTTCTGAGATCGGAGAGGCTTTATGCCAAATTCTCCAAGTGTGATTTCTGGTTGCGGGAGGTCCAGTTCTTAGGACATCTCGTTAACCAGGAAGGGATATTGGTCGATCCGGCCAAGGTTGAGGTGGTGATGAGTTGGGAGGTGCCGAAGTCACCCTCCGAGATCAGGAGTTTCCTAGGGTTGGCAGGGTATTATCGGAGGTTTATTAAGGATTTCTCCAAGATCGCAGTGCCACTCATCAGATTGACCCGGAAGGGTGTTGCTTTTTCATGGGGACCCGAGCAGCAGGCCTCCTTTGAGACACTTCGCCAAAGGTTGTGCGAAGTCCTGGTGTTAGCCCTCCCGGAAGGGATAGAGGACTTTGTGGTATACTGTGATGCATCGATTTTGGGATTGGGAGCGGTGCTGATGCAGAGGGAGCATGTGATAGCATATGCATTGAGGCAGCTGAAGCCTCATGAGACGAGATATCCCACCCATGATCTAGAGTTGGGGGCAGTGGTGTTCGCCCTCAAGATTTGGCGTCACTACTTGTATGGGGTTCGGTGTACGATATACACGGACCAGAAGAGTTTGAAGTATTTGATGGATCAGCCCAACCTAAATATGCATCAGAGAAGGTGGTTGGATATGGTCAAGGATTATGATTGTGAGATCCTGTACCACCCAGGCAAGGCTAATGTGGTAGCCGATGCATTGAGCCGCAGGGCGGAGAGCACCCCGCTGCGGGAGGTATGTTTGAGATTGACCGTGATAGCTCTAGTATTGGACACCATTCGTGGGGCACAGGCCGAGGCTATGCGACCTGAGATGCAGAAGAGGGAACGGGTTGTTGGTTTGGTTTCAGAGTTCGTTACCGATGGTCGGGGGCTTATGACATTTCAGGGGCGTATCTGGGTACCGTTTGTGGGAGGAACGCGTACCATTTTGATGGAGGAGGCACATCAGTCGAAATTTTCGATCCATCCGGGGGCTACTAAGATGTATTTGGATTTGAGAAAGGAGTATTGGTGGCCCTGTATGAAGAGGGATGTCACGTGGTTCGTTGAGAGGTGCTTGACCTGTCGTAGGGTTAAGGCTGAGCACCAGAGGCCGCATGGTAAGTTGCAGCCATTGGAGGTTCCCGAATGGAAATGGGAACAGATCACTATGGATTTCATCACCAAATTGCCAAGGACTGCCAGAGGAGTTGATGCAATTTGGGTGATTGTGGACAGATTGACGAAGAGCGCTCACTTCCTTGCTATCAGCGAGAGTTCTTCAGTAGAGAAATTGGCGGAGGTGTATGTGAGGGAAGTGGTATCTCGGCATGGGGTGCCGATCTCGATTATTTCAGACCATGATGTGCGTTTCACTTCCAGATTCTGGAAGAAGTTTCATGAGGAGTTGGGTACTAGACTGCATTTTAGTACCGCATATCATCCCCAGAAAGACGGTCAGAGTGAGCGGACGATTCAGACGCTCGAGGACATGCTCCGAGCATGTGTGTTGGATTTTGGGGGGTAGCTGGGATGCATATTTGCCCTTGGCAGAGTTTTCCTACAACAAGAGCCATCATTCGAGCATTGGTATGCCACCCTTTGAGCTGTTGTATGGGAGGAGGTGGCGGACCCCCATTTGTTGGGGAGAGGTTGGTCAGCAGGTGATGGGCAGTACAGAGATCGAGCTTCAGACGACAGAGCAGATTCTGCAGGTCAGATAGAGGTTGTTGACTGCTCAGAGCCGACAGAAGAGTTATGCAGACAGACGCCGGTCCGAGCTTGAGTTTCAGGTTGGCGACCTTGTACTCCTGAAGGTCTCTCCTTGGAAAAGAGTGATTCGATTCAGGAAGAGGGGCTAGTTGGGGCCCCGATATATTGGTCCTTTCCGTGTGACCTCGAGGGTAGGCCGGGTAGCCTATCGTTTGGATTTGCCAGCAGAGTTGGGGCAGATTCACGACACTTTTCATGTGTCGCAGCTGAGGAAGTGTATAGCCGACGAGTCGGCAGTGGTTCCATTAGAGGATATTCAGGTGGATGCGTGCCTGAATTATGCCGAGAGACCAGTGGCCATCAGAGATCGGAAGATCAAGGTTTTGAGGAACAAGGAGGTACCCCTGGTGTTGGTTCAATGGCAACATCGAAAGGGATCGGAGATGACCTGGGAGCCGGAGCGTGAGATGCGTGAGCAGCATCCGGAGCTGTTTGTAGAGCAAGACTTCGAGGGCGAAGTCTAGTTCTAGTGGGGGAGAATTGTAACAGCCCGGATTTCCAGGTATCTTTTGTGCTTATATTTTTGGAGTTTTATGAGGGGACTCGGCGAGTTGGAGCTCAAACTCGCCGAGTAGGATCGCGATTCAGGACGCGGGTTCGCGCCTGGACTCGACGAGTCCAAGGAATGGACTCGGCGAGTCCTTGTTGTTTAATGAAACCCTAATTTCCCGGTCCTAAGCCCTGTTTAAAGGACCTTATGGCCCTTCATTGCGGCTACCTTGATCTTGAGAGCACCAAAGCCGCTGAGGGTTCTTGTGAGTGAGATAAGAGGCCATTGTTCACCAAATTTGTGTTTTTTTGCAAGAAAGGAAGAGGAAAGTCAAGCTAGAAGAGTTGGGGAGCTTGGATCTACTTTCATTTCATCAGAGGAGGCTTCTTGAGGTATCATTCAGAGCTTATTTCCATATTTTTGTTGATATGGTCAAATCTAGGGTTTCTTCATGCCTTATTTGCTTTGTATTTGAAGTGTGAGAGGTCCCATGGGGATATGGTGCTTAGATCTGGACCTTAGTAGGTCCAGAGAGTCCCTAATGTCATGCTTTATGTCCTTCCTTTTGGGTTGGAGGCTAGGGTTGCCATTTTAGAGGTCATTTATCCAAAAAGAGCCTTGTAGGTGTTGTATGGTAACCAAGACATGAACTTTACGTGATGAATGAGCTTAGGAGGGCCAAATCTATGAGTGGATGGAGAGGATTTGACCTCAGAAGCTAGTTTGAGTTGATGCATGGCATGGACTCGCCGAGTCTGAAGAACAGACTCGGCGAGTAGCATGAAGATTGTCCTTAACCACTCAGCGAGTGGTACTCTGCCGAGTTATGGGTTATCGAGATATACGAGGTGAGTCTTCTCACTATACTTTACCTTGAGTAGGTAATCAGAGTTATGTGACAGAGTATGTGTATGTTATGTGTATGTTATGTGTTGTACTACATGATGTCTATGTGATTTATGCTGTGCATATTTATAGAGTTGGAACCGTAAGGTTCCCAGAGTTAGAACCAGTGGGTTCACAGAGTAGGGTCTACGGACCCACAGAGTTATAGCCACGAGTGGCTAATATGTGTTATGTGTGGTATTTTGGGGAACTCACTAAGCTTTGTGCTTACAGTGTTAGTGTTGTTTGTTTTAGGTACAAGTGATGACCGTGGGAAGGCGCCGGCTTGATCTGTACACACGCAAGGGATTTTTATGTGATATGATCTTGGGATTTTGTATGATGTGAATTGAAGTTTTAAACTTGATGTTTATGAAAATTAAATGAAAAATGTTTTTATATTTTGCGAAAAATTATTTTGAAATTCACGGTGTTACAACCAATAGTCAGGGCGAAGATCCCTATACATCTTTGTCGCCTCGGGATGGTTGGAAAATCTGGACTTATGGGCCTCATCCATCAAAATCTGCTGCAATCCGCCCAATTATGGAACCCAAACCCTCCCATGTAGGGTCAGTAGCCTATGAATGTCATAGTCAAACGAGGCCACCTGGCCTATGATCCGTTCGCACTTACAACGCTCCTCCTTCATACCCTCAACTTGTGCCTCTCTGATCCGCTCCCAAAGTGGAGTCACTACCATCATCCTCAAGCAAATGTCTCTGATTGGGGTTGCCTTGTGACTGAATGCATAGGCCACAACGTTGGCCTTCCCCGAGTGGTAGAGGATCTCACAATCGTAATCCTTCACCACATCCAGCCACCGACGCTGCCTCATGTTTGGATTCGGCTGATCCATGAGGTACCTCAAACTCTTGTGGTTCGTATATATGGTACAACAGACCCCATAGAGGTAGTTCCGCCAAATCTTGAGGGAGAAAACTGTTGGATTAGTGTCTAAATCCATAACTATATTTGATATGTACTTGACCAGGTTGTAGCATGGTCCTTTTGGGTTGCCTTCACCAAAGCAACTTGACTGGATGAATAATAGAGAAAGAGGTTATTATGGTTATTAATATATTATATGAATAATATGTTAAAGGAGAAATCATATTTGTTGAATTAATATTGGTCAAGGATTAATTAAGAATTAATTTTGTGGTCAAAAGAGATTAATTAAACTAAAGGGACTGGAATTGCAATTATAAGATAATTTGATTTTGGGTTGAGGATCCCTTAGAAAGGGGGTGGACGAAATTAAGGAGGGAAGCCCACCTTGAATTCGTCCAAGGCCTCTTTCTGGAAGGTTCCTTTGGACTGCTTAAGGCCTAAGCAATCCAATTAAGATTTTGACCGAAACCCTAGCAGCTTACCTATATAAATGACCCTTGGGCATTATAATTTGGCGTCCACTTGAACCCTAGAGATACATGAGCCAAAAATTATCTCTCCCCTCTCTCTCTTGCCTTCTCTAATTGTTTTGGTGTTTGTGATCTATTGGAGGCATAACACTTGAGGTACCAAGGTTCTCAAAAGCACAAGATCTTCAAGCAACAATCAAAGGTAATGTTCTAACTAGTTTATTAGACATGATTTCGATTTTTGTTGTATGCTAGACTAGGGTTTTGCAAGTCTTGGACAAATATGCATGTACAATTAGAAAAACTAGATCCAAGAATTAGGGTTTGCATGAACACCATAGGAATGTTGTTTTGCTCAAAACCCTTTAGTGGTATCAGACCCTAGGATGTTTATTCTAATGTATTTGATGCAAAGTTTATTGTTCATAGCTGTAAAATCCGTTTTTCTATTTTAGACCTGACTCATGACATGACCAGAGAAGGTCACGGCGTGAGCACAGCTGTTTGCTGGATTCCGAATTTTCTGCCTTGATTTTCTTTGGATGATTACCATAATTTTTTTTTTTTCAAATTAAAAATCAGATTTTTGTTATGGTAATTGATATCCAAATCAAATTAATGGATAATTGTCAATTTAAGATAATTACTTGTTTTATAAGATAAATATTGATTATTTGTAAATTGATTTGAATTATCTTGTATGGAAAGAATTATGTCAAATTATGTGATAAATATTAATAATATGATTAATTAATAATTTTTAAAATTTGATCTAAAAGATGTTTTGAAAAGTTTCAAAACTTTCCCTCAAGTATTGGTATTTAAAATTTTTAATTTTGAAGTATTTAAATTCCAAACCCTAGAATTTTACAAGTTTAAAATTCAACCCTTATACTATTATAATATTATAAGATTAATATATATATATATATATATATATATATATATATATATATATATATATATATATATATATATATATATATATATATATATATATATATATATATATATATGCTTAAGATTAAGCTAGTCTTACCTTTAGTAAGCCTCATTCACGAAGCCGGTCTATAAGGGGGGTATAAGGTCGCTGCCTATAAAATGGCAGGTTAATGGTTATACACTCTCACCCACCGCTTCCTTGATTGGTGGAAGGTCGTTAGCCGAATGGGTTGGATAGGGAAACTAATTCCTCGTTAAAAGTATAATGATTAATAAAGTAACTAAATGCTTTTTTTTTTATAAAATTCCCAATCTTAGTTACTTTAGGAAAAATGTGAAATGATGCTATTCCATGAAATTACAGTTTGCACCCTGTTAAGTCATTAGTGGAGCGTGCGTGGATAACTGGAACACTAATATGGACTAGCAATGGTGACAAAGGGAGACTCGATGTTTATCATAGATCAATGGAGCATGTGTGGTTAACCGAAACATTGATTAGGTGATAAATGACATCGAGGGTACCAAGTATATTTGCATGGTTATTCACACCTTGTTTGTGATCCTCAGATCCCAGTCACAAACTTGAAGGGGATATCGAGATTTAAACATGCCATTGAAAATCTCAATGAATCTTAAAAGATCTAGGAGTTTCAATATATTTAAAGCTTAATTTTTTTTTTTCGTTTTTCATGGTGGAAATTAGTGAATCATCATTCACTTACCTTCAAATTATTTGTAGTTTGGATTACTGTAAGTCCCTAAAATGCTATGATGGATCAATCGGATTCACTTGATGGTGCAGAATCCCAATCAAGTGAATGATGCAAGATAGAAGATGAATAATAACAAGATAATTAATCTTCAATTCACACTATTATCATTCAATAGTTGGGTACATAAGATTGCTTGATTTCACTTGTTTTCTCTCTGTTTCTCTCAAAAACGTGTTCTAAGATTATGGCAGCCCTTACAACGTCCCTTACTCACTTCTAGGCTAAAATAACACTATTTATACCTAGACCTAATAACAAAGCCCAAGCCCAAAACCTAAAAAAAAAATATGAAGCCTAACCAAAATCACATGTGATTTTGGTCCAAACAACACCAAAACATGGTGTTTTCGATCCTAGAGCGAAAACTCTAATAGCTTATGAAAAGCAAAGTATAAACCACAATTTATGACCTAACATTTACGACATCCCTCTTCTAAATTGTAAATAATGTTGTTCGATCCTAGCCCTAATTTCTCATTTGGGCGTTTGATTGGGGATTCTTATATAATTAAACTTTTTCTCTATTCTATTTCAGATGTCTACCTCGAACAACAACAAAGCTTCAGGCTCGACTCCTTCCGGCTTGTTCTCACTCATGAATTTGTGTGGGAGGGTGATTTTCGATGGGTCCAACTTCAATGATTGGATCCATAATATCTGAATGGTCACCCGTTACGAGGACAAGGAGTATGTTCTCGACAAGGAGCTGAAAGAAGTCAATGTCAACACTGCTACTCCCGAAGAGATCGATGCCTACGAGGCTCATGAGCGAGATGCTACGAAATCCCATCGCATCATGCTCATGACAATGACCACGTAACTCCTAAATTCCTACGAGGACTACTAACCCTATGAGATGCATCAAGATTTGATGGATAGGTACCATCAAAGCGCATGACAGGAATGGTACGAGATCATCGCTATGATGATCACTACCAAGATGAAGGTTGGAGAGTCCATCATGGCCCATCTGTAGAAAATGCAGAGATATGTGGACCGCTTGCTGAAGTTGAATGTTAACTTCGATGGGGAGCTGGCCATAGATATCATTCTGCACTCCTTACCTCCTTGTTATAACCAGGTTCATATGACCTACCACATGAAAAAGGAGGAGGTCACTCTAAGCAAGCGTGAAGGCCTGCTAAGGACTGCTGAGAATAGTCTGACAGATAAATCTGTTGCATCAACTCCTACTACCACCCCCCATCTTAGCTATTGGGCAAGGGAAAAGTAAGAAGAGGACGGCTCCTTCTAAGAGCCACAAGTGAAAGTCCCACGATGGTACGTCTTCTAGTGGAACCAAGGCTGGTCCTACTGCACCCTCCTCCAACCCTAAGAATGCAGAGTGCTACTACTACCACGAGAAAGGGCATTGGAAACGAAGCTGCCCGAAGTACTTGCTAGACATCATGGGATAGAAAGATAAAGTCGTGCTTCACATGTATTTATACTATTCATTCTAATAGCTAATCACATGCTATGTCTTGGGTCCTTGATACATGATGTGCTTTTTTGAAGGGTTTTGAGCATTCTAACACTCCTAAGGTGTACAAGCAACCCTAGAAACATTGGATCTATGTTTTACTAAGATACATGCAAATTTGATTTTTCCAAGGTTCTTAACCTAACTAGCATGGCATGGGGAACTTGAAACATAAAAGCTAGTCGAAGAACATACCTTTTTTGTTACTTGGATTCCTTAAGAACTTTTTGAGCCTAGCACCCTAAATGTGATGCCTCAAGTGTTTCACACAACACCACAACTCTTGGAATAACTTTGAGAGAAGTACACTATCACTCAAAATTAGCTAGCCCTCCTTGTTATCGTCTTAGTGCCAATTTTTCTAGCCTAAGGGGTCTTTATATAGTGTGTCACAAGTAGGGTTAGACCATGTAAACCCTAATTGACATGGATTTTTCATTTCCTCCATGGTCCATGGGTTATAACCTACATGGAGCATCCATGGAGTACCCAATGGGTTTTATCTCAATCCAACAAACCATGGATCATTAGCCCACTATATAAGAATAGATGATTTACACAATCAACCCCATATATTTAATTAGTATCTTTTTTATCACAAAAATTAATTCCAAATTAATTCTTGATCAATACTAATTAAATAAATAATATTATTAATATATTAGAACTTATAGTATATTAATAAACCATAAGTGTCCTTTTCTCATTTTGTCTATCCAAGTGTTATGATTGATAGTGGCATATTTAGCCTTATATTAAGTATAGATTTTTGTCATTTATTAGCTAATTTATTGCATATCATGGGTAAAAGATACTTAAAAGTGTTTGAATTGTGTTTCCAGTCTAAAAGTGAAGCTCGAAAGAAAAAGGAAGCAGGAGAAGCGGTTGGGAGCTCGGGAATTGAACTAAGAAGAAAAATGCTAAAAAGACAAGGTTCTCGGCGAGTAGGGTTGACTACTCGGCGAGTCTCATTGAAGATTCGAGAAGATAAAGACTCCGTGACTTACCATGTACGGGAATTAAGGGATGGACTCGATGAGTCGGTCTTGGACTCGGCGAGTCGGTTTGAATCTATAAAAACAGCTGTCCAGATCGACACAAGGTATTCTGGAACCCTTAGGGAGGAGCAAGCTGCGAATTATAGTCAGGAGAGATCTGAAGAACGAACATACAACTCTAAAATCAATTCCGAAGGAAATTTGAGGTAAAATTACATCATTCTTACTTTAATCTAGTGTTCTTAATAATGTTTAGATTTTAGATTTCGTTTTTGTGCTGTTAAATACCTCAATCATGAGCTAAAACTTTTAAACTTCTGTTTGGGGAGACAACATTGATACTATGGTGTGATTTATGGTAGGGTAAATTTAATATTGGTGATTTTGTTGATTCTAGCTTGTTAAAGAACCTTATGTGTGAATAATAACTAATTTTCTGTTAATAGGAAGATAATTAAGCTGCATGAACATCTCTTAATTGCTACCTCATATAATTTATGTGACCAGTTTATTATATGACTAGGATTAGCGACTGTGAAACTAGAATTAGTAGAAAAATAGGTAAATTCATGTGTGAGCTTGTGTGATGACCATCAACAAGAGGTTAACTAAAGGACCAAATTAGTTAGCCATTACATGTCTTAATTAACCCGAATAAATAACCTAGTGAATTGAATTAAATTAGACAACTGGCCACTGTTTGAGTTAGTTTGTTCTCTAAGGATTAGTGCAGCGAACGTGAATCTAATCACTTGAATAGGTAGCCAATAGAAGAAATAATCCATTGCACTACTACCATAATATGAACCATAGGATCAATTGAGTTGAACTAAACAGAAGTTCCCTTCGTCATTGAATTTATTTGAATCTTTTCTTTTCTAGTTTTCAGTCAAAGTAATAGTTAGTAAGTTTCTAGTTTTGTAAAACTAGAGAAAAACCCTTTTTATTATTTAATTTTAGATAAAATTAGTCTTTAGTTTTAATTTACCGTTCCCTGTGTTTGATACCCTACTTATTTAGCTTTAGCACAATTGATAGGTCCATTGCCTTTGTGTGTTCATTTTATAATTAAAAGTAGGCTTAAAACTAGTTCGTTTATCACACACAAGTTTTTGGTGTCGTTGCCGGGGAACAGTTCTAAATTAGCACTAATTTCTATTTTTATCGATCCTTTGTGTGAGATTTATCTTACACAAAGTTAACTCTTAGGTAATTTAGTAAATAAGTTAGGTTTTAATATTTATTGGTTTTTATTTTAGATCTGTCAACTTTTCTGTTTTTTCCTTGAACTCGCCGAGTGCACTCGAAGCAACTCGGTGAGTCCATCGCTGATTCACAGTTTTAGTTTTTATTTTATTTTTGTTCTTTTTATGCGTTTTTCTTGGTTTATTTGTAGTTGTTTCATGACCCGAGGATCTGAGACACCTTTAGTCCCTCCACTAGAAGACCCGGAGTCCGCCCTAAGGAAGAGAAAGGGAAAATCCGTTGGAGAATTCATTTCTTCAAAGAACTCGCCACTAAAGAATCTAAAATCCGTTTTTAGAAAGAAGAAGAGAAGCAAATCAGGAGCTTCCAGCACCTCTATAGCAATAGAAGACCCGATCAAAGAGGACACCGAGTACGAAACCGAAGGAGAAGAAGACCCCACTTTCGGGCACGAATCCGACTTTGACGATGAATTAGAAATTATCATGGCTAACATCGATGAAGTCCCCATGGGGGAATGGAAGAAGAGGATGCGTGACGATACAGGGCCGGGACTTGTGCAACCCGCAATTCCCGCTACTGCTACTTTCGAGCTAAAGGGCCACATACTCGCTCAACTCAAGGATATTCCCTTCTATGGAAAAGACCACGAAGATGCCTACAAGCACTTGGATGAAGTCAATGATGTAGCTGATTAATTCAATGTTCCAAATGTGCCTCGCGTGACACAACTACTTTGCATGCTTCCAGTTACATTGAAGGGTGCTGCAAAAGATTGGCTCAAGTCACTCCCTCCCGGGTCGGTCACCACGTGGGCTAAGATGAAAGAAGAATTTATTGACCACTTTTCCCACCTTCTAAAATAGCTAAATTGAAGAAGGCCATTGCCAACTTTGAACAACAAGCTAGAGAGTCACTATATGAAGCTTGGGAGAGGTACACGAGCCTGCTAAGGAATTTCCCACACCATGACCTTAATAGTCAACAAGAAGTCTCCATCTTCTATGACGGAGTCAATGTTACAACAAGGCAGTTACTTGACTCGCAAGGCCCGCTCACAAAGAAGGCACCCCCGGTGATCAAAGAATTAAGTGAAGTGTTCTCTAAGCATTCTAGAGAATATCATAACCCACGAAATGAAGTAACTAGTGGGTTAGTGAACACAGTCAACGATGGCATGGCGGCGATGATGTCTAAACTAGACAGTTTAGATAGAAGAATGACGAAGATGGATCAAACAATCGATGCTATCCGGGTGGGATGTGAAAATTGTAGGGGACCTTACTTAACTAAAGAGTGTGACTTGGATGAGAATGGAAACAAAAAGGCGCAAGTTTTCTATTCAAGTGGCGACAGATACGATGAGAATTGGTGGAAACCCAAGAAGGAATGGCTCCTGTATGAAGAATACAAAAAGGCAAAGGAAGAGAAATACAAGCAAAAAGAGAGAGGTTTCTATCAAAAGGAAGAACCGGTTGTGGAAAGAAGAGCCTATTTAGAAGAAATGTTCACAAGATTTATTCCGGCGTCCGAGAAGAGGCAGAATGATCATGATGCTGCAATACAAGAGACCAGGAGTATACTTAGGAATCAACAAGCATTTATAATTAACATTGAGAAACAGCTTGGGCAACTAGCACATCAAGTGAACAAGAGAAGACCGGGTGAACTTCCAAGTAAAACCGAGAATAATCCGAGAATGGAGAATGTGAATGCTATAACATCTAGTTATAGGGAAATTTTCACTCCTCTGACCTCTGCATAGAAGGTCTCAACTAAGGTGCAAGAAGAAAAGATAGAAGAGTCAAGTTCAGCTAAACCCGACCCGACTCACCGAGTCCCTCTAATGGACTCGACGAGTCCATGCCCTGATGACAAATCTGTTGTTTCCTTAAAGCCTTACAGGCCTCCTTTGCCATATCCAACTCGATCCATACCTGATGAAAAGGTCATAGCGTACAGAGCTTTCATGGAACATGTTAAAGCCTTTCAAGTCAACATTCCATTTGTGGAAACGATGCTTCAAACTCCCAAATACTTAAACTTGCTTAAGGGTCTCTTTGTTGCTAGAAAAGATATGGCAGAAGTCACGGAATTAGTATTGAATGAACTACAAGAAAAGAAGGGCGATTCGGGAAGCATCTCGATTCCTTGCGAATTTGGGAATATACTTTCTACTCAAGCATTGACCGATTCGGGTGCAAGTATTAACTTAATACCTTTTTCTTTCTTCAAGAAGCTGAATTTACCGGAGCCGAGGTTTATTAATATGAAGATCCATTTGGCGGACAAGACAATAATTCGTCCAAGAGGTGTTTGTGAAGATCTTCTCATAAAAGTGGACAAATTTGTATTCCCCGTGGACTTTGTAGTGCTTGACATGGAAGAAGACCCCAAAATTCCAATTATTTTGGGGAGACCATTTTTGAATACCGCATGCACATTGATAGATGTATGCGAGTCCACACTAACATTGAGGGTAGGTGATGAGTCAGCTGTGTTCAAAGCTATACCAGAGATTAAGCAAGAAGAAACAAGAAAAGAAGAAGTTTCCTCCATTGATTTGGATGATGAAATACTCCAAAAAGAACTTGCACTCCTACAAGAAGAAGACCCAAGTAAATTTCTACTATCTTCTGGAGGAAATGGTGATGTTGAAAAAGACTTAGAGGAGATAGAGAAGATGCTGAAGGGAACTGATTCAGAAAACACAGTGGATTGTGAGGAATTCGCACCGACTCGCTGAGTCAAGCCGACGGACTCGACGAGTCCAGTCGAAAATCTCAACAACTTGGATTATCTTGATCTGCTTGTTACCAGTCCCTTGCCTGATTTGGACATGAATATTTTTCCTAATTCTTTAGAAGATCAAGCAGCAGAAGGCTGAATTGTTAAAGCATATGGTGACTTCCAATACGTTCAAGTAGCTTGTCTCGATACAATGATGCAAGAAGATGAAGACATTCGAATCGACAAGGAGGCAAGTTTTCGGGAGGAGGAGAATGCAACGGTTAGGAAAGATGATACTGATAAACCATTCATTGAGCCACGTATAACCAAACCTCGAGCCCGAGTTTTGACCAATTATGAAGTAATGAAGTTTAAAGAAGGAGAAGGACAAAAGGGGGTGAAGAAGAAGAAGGTGGGGAAAAGGAACATGCATGAAATTGAAGAAGATGCCACAAGGAAAAAGAGAGAAGAATTGAGACGGGCTTACAAGAGGAAGATACATGCCTATAAAACGAAGTATAAACCGCAAAAGATTAGACGTGCATTCCCGATGCAGGAAAATGAAGACACGTAGATGGGAATGAGTCCAGCTAATGACTCCTTAAAAAGAAGCGCTTGGCGGGAGGCAACCCGTTATTAGAGTTTGCTTTCTTTTATCTTTCTCGTTTTAGTTTTTGTTTGATTTTCATTTTTAGGATTTTATTTTTCTATTTTCATCTTCTAAATCATCAAACATGACTGCTTGAGAATGCGTATGGGCTGAGTGTTGGGTGGATTGAATTTTTTTATGAATAAATGACAAAATGATACAATTTTTGAATTGTTTACAAGTGAATCGCCGAGTCTGACCCTGACTCGACGAGTCTATTCAGGTTCCAGATGAGTTTCAATTCGCGGCCAGACTCGCCGAGTCTGACACTGACTCAACGAGTCGATTTTATTTACAAAAAAAAATTAATAATTATATTTTTACATCTGGTAAAATTAGGGTTTTTACCCTAATGTGCTCATATTCCATTCATACTCGCCGTGCGCCTACTCGTATTCTCTCTCAAGCACTCATCAAGTTCTTCACTTTTTCTTCAAAATTTTCGAATTCCATCAACCAAAGTACTTAATTTCTTCAATAATTTTGTTAAAGTCATGATTTTTAGATGTTATAAAGTATCAATTTTATAGAACACCCGTTTTTGAAGTTTAGTGAATTTTTAGGGTTTTAGATTTTGGATTAATTGTGGTGTTTTGGATGGATATTCTTGCTCTAATACACCTTATGTACATCCCTAGACAAACCCTTGGAAAATTTTGAGTTTTTATGGGTGCATTGGAACTGACCCATCGACTGACTCGCGCAGTTCATCAGACTCGCCGAGTCGTTCATGGACTCGACGAGTCCAGTCGAGAGCCCATAAATTTTTTTGTTTTAATGTGTTTCTGTGTCTTTTGGATTGTTTTGTTAATTGTTTTACATGAACCATGTTTTCAAGAGGACAAAGCTCTCAAGGAAGTCAAGGAGATTTCCCTTGGTTGGATTTTCCACAAATCAATTCAAATTCAACAAGAACCAAGTGGAAGAAGAAGCATGCGGAGCTCCAGAAAAAGGAGATATGTGCTCCCAATACAATTGATTGGGAATGGTTGGGGAGAGTCAGTTATGAAGAAGACTTGGCCCCTTATATCATCAAAACCTTTGTGCACAATGGAGTGTCCGTTACATGTGATGGATGGAGTCGGGTCTTCCGTATTCAAGAGCCGATTTATCGTGTGTTGTGTCTGGAGTTCTTTTCCACAATACACTTCCAGGGTGTGGATGATTATTATAACCCCGGAAGTGTTACTTTTTGTCTTGGGGGCGAGCTTCGTCATTGTTCCATGGTCGAACTAGCTTGGAGATTGGGGATATATGACCAACAAGTGGTCAACACAGATACATTTCAAACATTTTTGGAGCATTGCCACAACGCATTTCCGGATGGGATCACAAGTTCAAGTTGGTGGAACACCATTGCTAATAAAGTTTATATTCCGAAGTCGGCTCAAGAAGGGAGCATACGATCGCCTACACACCGCCTTATTCACCGACTGATTTCAAATACCATTAACCAAAGGAAAGATGATGACAAGGTTTCTAACCTTGATGTTTTTTTTCTTTGGAGCATCATTACGCCCAACACTTTTTGCAACATTCCATGGTGCATTGCTTCATACTTGGCGGAGGGAGCGGTCAAGGACCGCAAAACTTCAAGAATTAATGGTGGCATGTTCATGACACGTTTAGCTCACTCTTATGGGCTAATGACTAGTGGTTCTTGGAACTTGCTGACGGAGATCCCGACATCTCCCTTTAATCCCATTCTTTTTCGCAGGGCACGCATTATTGAAGATTATGGGGGAGGTCATTATGCTATCCCGCATGACGATCCGATGGTCGGGCCCGAGGCACCGGGAAGGAGGGTTAGATCAAGACATGAGCGGGAAGTGGAGGAGGAACCGCTGGTGATTCCGGTGGACAATGACGAAGTACCAATGGATTAGTACAATGTCAAAATGAAGAGGCTCCACGACCAAATGGCGAGGGGTATTAATTTTAGCAACGAATCCCACATGTGACTTTTTGACCATTTTCATATTCCACACATTGATGAGGGTAACTTCCCCTACATTCCTTCTTGGGACGAGATCATTAACGCAAGGCGGAGTGGAGCTGGTGGGAGCGGGGAGGTGCATGACCATGATGAGGAAGAAGATGATGATTAGTTTCTTTTATGTCTTATTGAACAATTTTTATTTGTTTTTATTTTGTTTGGTGTGTTTTAAATTCTTAATTAGGACTTAAACTCTTATGTGCTTGATGATCTATTTGCCTTGGTCTATTTCAAAATTTGGTTTAGGAAATGCTTGCATAAGGAGTCTAGAGTATGTGAGAAAAACATGGAAATGAGTCAAGAAAGGTCGACGTATTGAGTCTAAGTGTCGAGTCCGGTCCGAAAGGGTTTATGAGTGAGCGTTTACTGGAGCTATGGGAAGTTTTGAAGTGCATTACAAGCTGGATTCAAGACAGAATTTCTTTATTTTTCACCCAGCGATGACTGGCCGAGTACAATTAACCTACTCGACGAGTCTCAATACCTTTTCATGATTTCAATAATTTCGCGCTATTACTCGACGAGTCGTTTGCGTGACTCGACGAGTCCTTCA
Organism: Lactuca serriola; assembly: GCF_051521515.1. NCBI lineage: Eukaryota > Viridiplantae > Streptophyta > Magnoliopsida > Asterales > Asteraceae > Lactuca > Lactuca serriola. The sequence continues at coordinate 266,572,524 of NC_136410.1, forward strand.
TTTATCTACCACAAGGGCTGCTGATTTGATGCTGATAGCCACATCACTTGACCACTTATTCTTTGCAATCAATTCCTGGAGATTCTACGGTATTTTTCTTGCACATTTGGAGCTACCCACATGCGATTTGATGCCCAAGACATGGATAAGCTGTTCCCATGTCTAAACATCGATTGAAGTAGGAGCTTAATAAAAGATGATCAGCCTAGCAACTGCTACCCTAGGGGAGTTTGTTCTAATTCCCTCTACATTTCTTGTTTTTATTTTTTCATGCATAACATGCAATGAGGACATTGCATAAATTAAGTGTGGGGTAGGGGTTGATGTCATCTTAGTAAATGTAGAATCCTCATGTCCTAATTTAGGTTACTTTTAAATTTTTGTATACAAAAAAATGTTGCTTAGGGCTTAATTTAGAAAATTTTGGTAAAATGAAATTAGGATTTCATGTTAGAGTTATGTTGATGATTGCATGAAAACTCAAATGTTTAGTTGAGCCTATATACGTTCTAGTGCATTTATGGCTTCCTTATTCCTATGAAATCATGGGACAAAAACACGACCTCACTTAGCCCGAAGGATTCAATATGTTTAGCATCGTGTACCATAAATGTATCCAGGAAAATTATTATCCTTAACAAATAAAGGTTGAAGTTGAGCGCCCCTGCTTAAGCATGTAGGGTTTTGAGTGAAAAAAGTGAGGTACATATAAAAAAATGATAGAATTACAAGAAAAGTTGTAAGAATTTTGGAGCAACTAAAGTGAAGATCAAAAGATCAAAATTCCAAGAGTTCAAAAATTGAAGATACCAAAAATCAAATCAAACAAGGTGGTGAATTCAAAGAAATTGAAGATCAAATTATCAAGGAAGTGAAGAATTCAAAAGAGCTCCATAGTGGTATCATAAATTGTAATCCTAGGTTATGTATGCTTGGGTTGCTCAACCAAAAATACCTTGAGGATAGGAGATTTTTTGCGGATGGATTCGGAGGGATGCATAAAATGAGCATTGTTCGGGATAAGTGGGTGAATGTTTATGAGGATTTTATGTATTTGGAATATTGGGGGGTTTTAGGAAAATTTTAGACACAAATGCATGCGTTGCGGTCTTTGCATAATGGCTGGGTTGGATTGGAGTTGTCATATGTGATTCTAATGTGCTAAAATTCAATTTAGCTCGGGGGCAAGCAAAAGTCAAGTGTGGGGTATTTTGATAGTGGCATATTTAGACTTATATTAAGTATAGATTTTTATCATTTATTAGCTAATTTATTCCATATCATGGACAAAAGATACTTAAAAGTGTTTGAATTGTGTTTTCAGTCTAAAAGCGAAGCTCTGAAGCAAAAGGAAGCAGGAGAAGCGGTTGGAAGCTCGGGAATTGAATAAAGAAGAAAAATGCTAAAAAGAAAAGTACTAGGCGAGTAGGGTCGACTACTTGGTTAGTCTCATCGAAGATTTGAGAAGATAAAGACTCTGTGACTTACAATGTACGAGAATTAAGGGATGGACTCGACGAGTCGGTCTTGAACTCGGCGAGTCGGTTCGAATCTATAAAAACAACTGTCCAGATCGACACAAGGTATTCTAGAACCCTTGGGGAGGAGCAAGCTGCGAATTAGAGTCAGGAGAGATCTGAAGAACGAAGATACAACTCTAAAATCAATTCCGAAGGAAATTTGAGGGAAAATTACATCATTCTTACTTTAATCTATTGTTCTTAATTATGTTTAGATTTTTAGATTTCGTTTTTGTGCTGTTAAATACCTCAATCATGAGCTAAAACTTTTAAACTTCTGTTTGGGGAGACAACATTGATACTATGGTTTGATTTATGGTAGGATTAATTTAATATTGGTGATTTTCTTGATTCTAGCTTGTTAAAGAACCTTATGTGTGAATAATAACTAATTTTCAGTTAATAGGAAGACAATTAAGCTGCATGAACATCTCTTAATTGCTACCTCATATAATTTATGTGACCACTTTATTATATGACTAGGATTAGCGACTGTGAAACTAGAATTAATAGAAAAATAGGTAAATTCATGTGTGAGCTTGTGTGATGACCATCAATAAGAGGTTAACTAAAGGACCAAATTAGTTAGCCATTACAAGTCTTAATTAACTTGAATAAATAACCTAGTGAATTGAATTAAATTAGACCACTAACCACTGTTTGAGTTAGTTTGTTCTCTAAGGATTAGTGCAGCGAACGTGAATCTAATCACTTGAATCGGTAGCCAATAGAAGAAATGATCCATTGCACTACTACCATAATATGAACCATAGGATCAATTGAGTTGAACTAAACAGAAGTTCCCTTCGTCATTGAATTTATTTGAATCTTTTTTTTTTTCTAGTTTTCAGTCAAAGTAATAGTTAGTAAGTTTCTAGTTTTGTAAAACTAGAGAAAAACCCTTTTTATTATTTAATTTTAGATAAAATTAGTCTTTAGTTTTAATTTACCGTTCCCTGTGTTCGATACCCTACTTATTTAGCTTTACCACAATTGATAGGTCCACTGCTTTTGTGTGTTCATTTTATAATTAAAAGTAGGCTTAAAACTAGTTCATTTATCACACATCAATGATGCCATGCAACCTAAATGTACCATGCCAATCGGGTCAAGTACATACCAAAAATAGTTATGAACTTAGACACCTACTCCAACAGTCTCCCACTTGGGTAAGTCTAATAACTATAACTGCAAGTATGACTTCAGGAACTGATCAACAATTATAACTCTTTCAAAGCCTCGCAGAACTAAGATGACCTGCCATTGAAGATAAGTGATCATATAATCCTCTACTCTCAAGATATCAGCCGGATAAATACATGGAACAATGTCGTACTTATTGTCTAGCAGTTGGTTTCCCGATTTCCGATTTGTTTGACATAGAACTTAATCGAACACATTAATTTAGTTCTGACCGGGCCCAGTACATAGTTCAAAACAAAATCATCGAGGGCCCCAAATATTGCTTTTAATCCTCTAAGGACTAAAAGGAGCAGATAAAATTTTACTCATACGCTTGTTCTACTACTTGTTGAATCATACACGAAGGTATGTTTTATAACATCGATTTACCAATGCGTTTTCATACAATAAATGTGTAACCAACTCATAGTCAACAACTCATATCTCTAGGTTTGAAGACTTATATGATATTACCATCTCACGATCACTCGAGACGAATTCCATGAAGTGATACAAGTGAGCGTGGGTTGAATCCAATACTCGAATCACTATTCCAGGAGTACTCGTAAACACTACAACCCCTTTGTCCCAGAAAAACTGTAGACCCATTCATGACAGTCTTGCCTCATTACCTACTTCCAAAGTATGATTGACTGTGGATGGTTTGAATAATATGATATACCACAATATAATTATTCTGGAAGTCAAAACATGCAAAAATTGAAATGATAGTAAACGATTGACAGAAGATAGAAACACTTTACTTATAAATAAACAACAACTTTTATTTATCATCAAATGTCAATTACACTTTACAAATTTCAAAAGCTATCTAATTTCTAAAACTAATATCATCCTTTAGCCCAATGCGCCTCGCATGTTGAAGATGGTTAACCCTACCCAGTCCCTTTGTGAGGGGATCTGCTGGGTTCTCATCCGATGATACCCACTTTGCCACGAGGAGTCCTTCTTTTATTCGATGTCTAATGAAGTGGTATTTTCTGTCGATGTGTCTGGATCTTCCGTGATCCCTTGGTTCCTCGGCTAAGGCAACTGTACTTTCACTATCACAGAAAATCTAGATAGGCTCCTTTATAGGTGGTACTACTCCAAGGTCTCCAATGAAGTTCTTCAACCATATCACCTCCTTTGCTGCTATGTACTCTGATTCGCAAGTTGAATCAACCACTATCTCCTGCTTGGAACCTTTCCAAGTAGTTGCTCCTCCGTTTAAGGTAAAGACCTAGCCTGACTGAGAGCAGAAATTATCTCTATCAGTTTGGAAGCTAGCATCACTATACCCTACTACTCTCAAGTCATCACTCCCACCGAAGGTAAGGACCTAGTCCTTAGTCCACCATAGGTACTTGAGAATGTTCTTTACTGCAGTCCAGTGAGCCTTGCTAGGGTTCCCCTGATATCTGCTGAACATGCTTAAAGAAAAGGCCACATCAGGTCGAGTACAAGTCATATCATACATGATCGAGCCTATAACGGAAGCATACGGTACTCGACTCATCTTAGCTATCTCAACCTCTGTACTCGGACTTTGAGTCTTACTCAGTCTGGCGTTGCTTTGGATCGGTAACTCTCCTTTCTTGGAATCCTGCATGCTGAACCTATTCAGTACCTTATCCAAGTAGATACTCTGACTAAGTCTAATTAGTCTCTTACTCCTGTCTCTCAAAATTCTTATCCCTAGGATATAGGCAGCTTCTCCAAGGTCCTTCATAGCGAAACACTTCCCAAGCCAGGACTTCACCTCCTGCAAAGTAGGGATGTCATTTCCTATGAGTAGTATGTCATCCACATACAATGCCAAATAGCTAAATATACTTCCACTAGCCTTGACATATACAAAGGAATCATCTTCGCTCCTCGAAAAGCCAAACACTTTGACTTTCTCATCGAAACAAAGATTCCATCTGCGAGGTGCTTGTTTCAATCCATAGATGGATTTCTCAAGCTTACACACTCTATTTGGGTACTCTATACTGACAAAACCCTCTGGCTGAATCATGTAAACATCCTCAGCCAACTTTCCATTAAGGAAAGCGATTTTGACATCCATTTGCCATATTTCATAATCAAGAAATGCATCAATGGCTAGCATAACCCTAATAGACTTAATCTTCGCTACTGGTGAAAAGGTCTCATCATAATCAACTCCCGGAGTTTGAGAAAAGCCCTTTGCAACTAGTCGCGCTTTATAAGTGTGTAGATTACCATCCATGTCGGTCTTTTCTTGAAGATCCATTTGTACCTGACTGTCTTACGACCTGGTACATTGTCAACGAAGTTCCAAACTTGATTGTCATACATGGACTGTATCTTGCTGTCCATAGCCTCTTTCCATTTACCAGACTCGGGGCCTACCATGGCTTCCGTGTAGCTGTTAGGTTCATCCAAACATACCAGTGTACTATCACTGATAAGTGTATCACCTTCCGCAGTAATATGGAAACCATAGTAATGCTTAGGTGCATTCCTAACTCTCATGGAATGCCTCAGAAGTACAAATTCGTCAGTTGGATCAACAAGAGTTTCCTCCTCAAGTTGATTGATAGGGATTGAGGTTCTTACACCACTTGACTCTTGAATTTCTTCAAGGTCAATTTGCCTCCCACTGTTTCCTTGGCTTATGAACTCTCTCTCGCGATAGACTCCTCTCCGTCCCACAAAGACCACATTATCACTGGGTCTATAGAAGAGGTAACCAAAGGATTTCTGTTGGTAGCCGATGAAAATACACCACTCACTCCGAGGTTTGAGCATATTGTGAGTCTCGCACCTCACGGAAGCCTTGCAACCCCAAATCTTGATGTCGTCCAAATTGGGAACTTTCCAATCCACATCTCATGAGGTGTTTCGGCAACCTTTTTGGTAGGGACTAGATTACGGATATGGGTGCCAGTCTCTAAGGCATACCCCCAAAATGATATTGGAAGCGAAGCTCGAGTCATCATGGAACGAACCATATCCAACAAGGTTCGATTACGCCTCTCAGCCACACCGTTAAGCTGTGGTGTTCTGGGAGGTATCAATTGTGAGAAAATACCACATTCCTTAAGATAGTCAAGGAACTTTGTACTAAGATACTCACCACCTCGATTGGATCGAAGCATCTTAATGTTCCTGCCCAGCTGATTCTCTACTTCCTATTTGAACTCTTTGAACTTTTCAAAGGTTAAGTTTCTGACTTATGCTTGATTAAGTAGACATAACCATATCTAGTTTAATCATCAGTAAAAATTACATAGAAGTGGTTAGCATCCCTTGTGGCGGCTCTGAACGGTCCACACACATCTGTGTGTACAAGATCTAACAAACTTTCACCCCTAGCACAAGTACCAATAAAGGGCGACATTGTCATTTTTTCAAGTAAACAAGATTCACAACTATCATCTGACTTTAGGTCAAATGACTCCAAGAGTCCATCCTTTTGGAGTTGGCCTATGCATTTCTTGCTCACATGTGAAAGACGACAATTCCATAATGATGCTTTATCCAAACTAGTGGAAGAATCAATACACAACACATTATTTCCTAGGTTATCTACAACCGACACAGTTTCATATACACCATCACAAGGTAATGCTTTAAAATTCATATCGATCTTGATGAGCACTCTGATGGTATCTTTTCATCAGATCCTGGTGCATCTTAAAAGGATAAAAGTCCTCATAGGACTTTTGGAGCTTGGCTGTCATCGTGGCCAGGATGATACATGCCACTTTAGTGGCATCTCTCTCATGAGTCCTAAAGTCAACGATCTCCTCAGGAGTAGCAGAAGACTCATCAAGTGCCTTCAGCTCCTTGTCAAGGACATATTCCCTTTCCTCATAGTGAGTGACCATACTTATGTTCCTAATCCAATCATTGAAATTAGTCCAATCAAAGATGACTCTCCCACAAAGGTTCATGAGAGAGAAGGAGCCGGTAGGGTTTGGGCAAGAAGCAACATTGTTGGAAGACATCTGCAAAAGAAGAAAGACAGGTTTAGATTAGATATAAAGATAGTCCTTAATAAGACACCCAAATGTAATATTAAGGCTAGGACCCAACACAATATTTTATAACTTAGAAGAGGGATGCCGTAATCCAAGCTATAAAATATTTGAAGGTAGGTGAATGATGATTCACCAATTTCCACCAAGAAAACGAAATGTATTATTAGGTTTTGATTGGTTTTGAAACTCCTAGAATCTTTTGAGATTCATTAAACTTTTTAATGGCATGTTTCAATCTTGATTGTTCCCCTTCAAGTTTTGTGACTAGGATGTCGATGATCAAAAAACAAGGTGTGAATAACCATGCAAATTGACTTGGTACTCTTAATGTTTATCACCTAATCAATGTTCTGGTTAACTACACGTGCTCCACCGATCTATGATAAACCTTAAGCCACCCAATGCTAACCTTGTTAAATCCAAGTTAGTGTGTTGGTTAACCACATGCGCTCCACTAACGACTTAAGCAAGGTGCAAAGTGTAATTTCATGGGTTAGCACTAAATTCATATTTCCCTAAAGTAACTAAGATTGGGAATTTATAAAACATTTATTTACTTTCTAATAATCATTATACTTTTAATGAGAATTAAAGTCATTGTCCTACCCATTCGGCTAACGACCCTCCACCAGTTAAGCTGCCATTTTATAGGCAACAACCTTATACCCCCTTATAGACCAGCTTCGTGAATGAGGCCTACTAACGGTAAAACGAATTGATCATATATATATATATATATATATATATATATATATATATATATATATATATATATATAAACTTATAATACTATAAAGTATAAGGGTTGAGTTTTAACTTTTAAAATTATAGGGGTTGGAACTAAAGTTTTCTAAAGTGACTTTACATGTTTCAAAACTTTAGGGCAAGTTTTGTAACTATTCAAAACTTTTCAACTTCATAACTTATGACTTAATGGTTTATTAAAATGAAGACTCTTCATTTTATGTAACCTATGTGTTCTTTAATGGACTTTAAAAGAAAAGACTTTTGGTAATCCATAACTTGAGTCTAAATTATGGACTCCATTAAAAACATTTAGATCAAGAATTAACCTAACACACAATTTCCAAATAATTCCTATGATCTACCAAACTCATAAGTGTATGAACATTCATATCAACAATTTCAAGAATCATATAAACACATATAAAACTTGAAATTTTGATAATAATCACTGTAAATGGATTAGCATAATCATTACCACATCAAAAAAGGTTTTATAAGTCCAAAACAGTTTAGGGTAATGATTCTAGTCCCTTACCAGCAGCAAAACTCGAAACACTTCACTCTGGGCCTCCTACTCGTCGAGTACATGAACCTACTCGACAAGTAGGATGAATATATGCATGAACTCGTCGAGTCCCCCCATGGACTCGGCGATTTCACTCAGTAGAATGATGAAATTTTGATTTTCTTCAACAATTTGCATCAAGTATCAAGAAAACAAGCCTAGGCTCTAATACCACTGAAGGGTTTTGAGCATTCTAACTCTCTTAAGGTGTACATGCAACCCTAGAAACCTTAGATCTATGTTTTACTAAGATACATGCAAATTTGATTTTTCCAAGGTTCTTAACCTAACTAGCATGGCATGGGGAACATGAAACATAAAAGCTAGTAAAAGAACATACCTTTCTTATTGCTTGGATTCTTTAGTCTTGAATTCCACGACTACCTCAAGGAATGCAGAATTATTTCACAATTAACGCCACCTAGGACACCATAGTTGAATGGTATGGCTGAGAGGCGCAATATAACCTTGTTGGACATGGTTCGTTCTATGATGAGTCGTGCTTCATTATCTATCTCATTTTGGGGGTATGCCTTAGAGACTGCCACCCATATCCTTAATCTAGTCCTTACTAAGAAGGTTGCCAAAACACCTCACGAGATGTGGACAGGGAAAGCTCCCTCGTTGGCACATATCAAGGTTTTAGGCTGCGAGGATTTTGTAAGACGAGAGACTCACCACAAGCTCAAACCTCGTAGTGAGCGATGTATTTTCATCGACTATCCGTAGAAGTCCTTGGGTTATCTCTTCTATAGACCGAGTTACAATGTTGTCTTTGTTGTGAGGAGAGGGGTTTTCCAAGAACGAGAACTCATAAGCCAAGAGGACAGTGGGAGGCAAATTGATCTTGAAGAGCTTCAAGAATCAAGCGATGAAGGAACCTCTAATGCTGGCGCTCATGAAACATCCCAAAAATACATGCCAAAAAAATTTCATTCTAATTATGTTATTACATAAAACCATCAGTATAAAAACATTGATAATAACGTCTCATGTCAAAACCCAAGTGTCAGTAATCCAAAACATAGTATCATAAAACCATATCAGAGCGTAATCCCCAAGGATCTCATGTGCGGAAAACATAGTGTGATGCGTTGCGATCGTGTCGGCTCCTTTCCTTTGAAAACGAAGTACCTGGAACCAAAACTGAAAACCGTAAGCACAAAGCTTAGTGAGTTCCCCCATCATACCACATACCATACAATATACTGTCAAACAATTCTAGGGCACCTGCCTTACCCAGGTCAAACCATTCTGGGGTGTTTGACGTACCCAGGTCAAACCATTCTGGGGTGTTTGACATACCCAGGTCAAGCCATTCTGGGGTGCTTGACGTACCCGTCGGTCTATTTCACCCGACTACCGGGGACTATTTCACCCCCTACTACTACCACATAGCATAACATAATGTATTGTTAGACAATTCTGGGGTGTCTGACTTACCCAGGTCAAGCCATTCTGGGGTGCTTGACGTACCCTTCAGTCTATTTTACCCGACTACCGGGGACTATTTCACCCCCTACTACTACCACATAGCATAACATAATGTACTGTCAGACAATTCTTGGGTGTCTGACTTACCCAGGTCAAGCCATTCTGGGGTGCTTGACGTACCCGTCGGTCTATTTCACCCGACTACCGGGGACTATTTCACCCCCTACTGCAACTATCACATATATCACAACATATCATGCCAGCATATAAACATATCATCACATACTGTCAGACATATCTGGGGTGTCTGACCTACCCTTCGGTCCTAACAACCGAACTCTACTACTATTACATATAATATATACGATAGTAGCAACCCTAGATGATATCACAAAGACAATCATCTAACATACAACTCCTACTAGTGGTCCGACATGGTGGCCGTAGACCCACCGCTACTGGAAGGTAACTCACCTCACACTGCTGAAGTTCCGTAGACACAATCCCACACTGCTGAAGTCCCGCTGACTCAACCCCAGCTGCTGGATGACAGATTCCCGATCTGTCAATATCAAAACATCACCTAATTAATAATTGGGTCCCACTATATAACCATAAACACTTACTTTAGATAATTACATTACCTCAAGCTTGGCTTATTCAAGCCCAAGGCCCAATCCGTAGGCCCAAAGTCAACTAGGAATCAAAGCCCAACACATGGCCCAATTTTCCAAATTGCGCCTAGGCCTATACATGGTCTCATTTTAAGGCCCAACATCATATACTCATTAAGGCCCAAACCTTGGCCCATCTATGGCCTAATTTTCCAAATTGGGCCCAAGCCCCTTACATGGGCCTTACCCTAGGCCCATTAAATTACTCTAGACCATTTGCTTGATCTTGGATAGTCCATTTAATAACCCAAGTCATCAAGGCCCAATAGAAAGGCCCAACAATAAACCCAAGTGAAATTAGGGTTTCACATAAAATGATGATTAGGGTTATGTTTCCCACTTAACCCATTAAGGACTTAATCTATTAAGGACATAATCCATTAAGTCCATTATCGCTTAGATTAATCTTTGCCAAAGTTTATTATTTAATATCTCAAGTTATTAAATAATTCTTGTATGTGAACCGAATAATTCTTAAAGTTAGGGTTTTATTGGCATTAGGATTTTCCAATCCAATTGTTAGCCCATTAATCAATTTGTTGGCCTTTTATGTCAATTAGGGCTTTATTGGGCATATTAGAGTCCATTAAGCTTCATTAGGCCCATTAGAGCTCTTTTGAGCCCATTAGGGTTTCACTAAGCCCATTAGGGCTTCTTTGGGCCCATTAGGGTTTCTAGAACCCCAAACGAATCAATCACAAGAGGCAAAATGCACCGCCACCCGACACGGCGGCCGGTGGCGGCAGCCACCACCTTACGGTGGTGGTTATTATTCCATTTCCTTTTACAATTTACAATGAAATACCAAATCACACACACACACCCTAACTAATGTAAACACACATACATGGAGGTGTATGGTGGCAACCACCACCTTGCGGTGGTGGTGATGTGTTTTTCGACCAAATAAACACCCACACACACATACTTTCTTGAAAACGGATCCTTCCGTCGATCTAGCGGCGTACGGTGGCGGCAGTAGGCGGCATATTGCGATGACAGCCACCATGGCCGGCTGCCATGGTGGGTCTCCATGAACCAACTCGACAGGACTATCCCCACAGCACACCCACGTCGCACACAAGCCTTGAACTAAACCATCACTCTCCGGTGATAACAGGAAACGCCATGAGTCCCTCCACCCACAAGGCGGCCGGCGACAAGATGAATAGAAGAAGAAGAATAATAGCAGCGATTTAGAACAGTTACAACGGCTGTGGCGGTTGATTGGTAACCTCATCAACGACGTTGGCACCGGAGGAAAGCGAGATTGCGACCTCGTCGATCATTACACCCACCAACGGCGACAGTTGATGTTGCTTGGCAGTTGGCTCGCGACTCCGTCCATGGCTACGAGGCAGTCGATCAGTCTTTGGCATGCTTCGGGTCCGTCGGCACTCGTCAGGGGGGGGGGGAAACATCTCTGGTGGCACACCATTTGGTCGACGGGAGGTGTAGCGGCGCCGGCTAAGGGGTCATAAGGATGGCGGCTGGTGAAGAAACGATTAGGTTTAGGGTTTGAAGCGGGAGGGGTGAGGGGTTATATACCCCGATCCCCCAAACTTACCTCCATAATGACGAGTTTGGCCCCTTCCTTCCCTTTTTCTTTCAATCTTAATCCAATATTTACCCTTTAGCCCTTGCTCCCATAATTTCCTTTCATAATAAGTCCTGAAATTACCAACCAACCCCTAAGCCCTCAAATCTCTTCAATTTAAGTCCATTAATTACCCCACGCGTCCTAATTTCTGAATTCCTTCTCAAATTAAATCCAAAAATTACTCTTTTAACCCCAACTTCCAAAATTATGATAATTAGCCCTTCGAGACCATCCTTTGATATATAATTATTTATTTTAGGGATACTAATCGTTCATTAATTAATTTATTTAACTCAATAAATAAACGGGTGCTACAAATCTCCCCCACTTAAATTAGATTTCGTCTTCGAAATCACTCCTTGTTATTCCTTATATGCCAAACCACTCTAGTAGTAGGGTCACTAACCTGGGCACACCCTAGCCATCTCATGGTAGCCATGACCAATCCTTGTAAAGCCCTAAGATCTGCAGGTGAACGAATTCCTCACCACAAGATCACATCCACTTCGTCTGAAATTTGTTGCCTTGAGATAGTCTGATTCCCTAACAGACCACTCATAAAGAATCATTATCGTTGAATCTAGCCCGTTTATCTCACAACTGACCACTCAACTTCTGATCACTCGCAGTTACCACTATAAAATAGGTTCACAGACCCAATTATCCTTCAATAACACCTAGACTCAGACAAAGCTCCACTAAGTCCGTTGCGAGCGACTTGGCATACCCCAAACAATCTATTATTTCGTCCGAACTTGCAATCCCAAACAAAAATACTAATACTGCTAAGATGCTGAAACTGCCCGAATACTAAACTGCCTGAAGCAGTATGCTGCCACATGGCTGCTTTCCAAAAGCTACTGAGACCTCCTGGGTCTCAATTCGCTCGCCAATCATCTGGAATATCGGGTTCCGGCCCGGCTGCGGACCCAAAGGACCCCCACTTAGTCGCCTCGCACGGCTTCTAAACGAAATCCTTCTCTGGAACTAGTTGTGACTAGTTATCATGCCACTGTGGTTCTAACAGTCTCCTGACCCAACCGATCGGGTCCATGCATCGAATCATGTCTGTAACAGCCCGGATTCCAAGGTATTATTCATTTATTTATTTTGTTAATTTTTGAGGAGACTCGGCGAGTTGGAGCCTAGACTCGCCGAGTATGATCGCGGATTTGGACGCGGGTTCGCGCCTAGACTCGGCGAGTCCGCGCTGTTTAATGAAACCCTAATTTCCCGGCCTTGAGCCCTATATAAAGGACCTTAAACCCCTCCATTGGGGCTACCTTCGACCTTGAGAGCACCAGAGCAGCTGAGAGTTCTTGTGAGTGAGATAAGAAGCCATTATTCACCATTATTGTGTGTAATTGCAAGAAAGGAAGAGGAAGGCCAAACTAGAAGAGTTGGGGAGCTTGGATCTACTCCCATTTCGGCAAAAGAAGCTATTTAAGGTAACATTCAGAGCTTATTCTCGCGTTTTTCTTGATATGGTCAAATCTAGGGTTTCTTCATGCCTTGTTTGCCTTGTATTTGGAGTGTGAGAGGTCCCATGGGGCTATGGTACCTAGATCTAGACCTTAGTAGGTCCAGAGAGTCCCAAATGCCATGCTTTATGCCTTTCCTTTTGAGTTGGAGACTTAGGTTGCCATTTTAGAGGTCATTTCTTCAAAAGAAGCCTTGTAGGCGTTGCATGGTAGCCAAGACTATGACTTTACGTGATGAATGTGCTTGGGAGGGCCAGATCTATGAGTTGTTGGAGCGGATCTGACCTCAGAAGTGAGATTGAGTTGATGCATGGCATGGACTCACCGAGTCCGAAGAACATACTCGGCGAGTAGCATGAAGATTGTCCTTAACCACTCAGCGAGTGGTCTTGCCGAGTTAAGGGTTGACTCAGTGAGTCAGGGAGAGTTAGAGAGGGTTGACAGGTGGACTGAGTCGAGCTGGAACTCGCCGAGTTGTTCTTGAGACTCGGCGAGTTGAGTCGTGGTGGCCCCGCGATTCATGCCAGGTGGAACTTGTCGAGTCAGTGGAGTACTCGACGTGTCAAAAGAGGATCCTAGGGAGTCAGTGAACACGTATAGACTCGCCGAGTCGCTCTAGTGCACTCGCCGAGTCCGGTCAAAGTTGACTGTTGACCATTGACCAGAGTTGACCAGTGTTGACTTGATGGGGGTAGTCAACCTTAGTTGAGAAAATTTTAATTAGAGGTATATTGTGTTATAGGAGGATTATAGCTCGGAGGATCGAGCACGAGTGATTTCCGGGATTTGCGAGTTATCGAGATACGCGAGGTGAGTCTTCTCACTATACTTTACCTTGAGTAGGTAATCAGAGTTATGTGACAGAGTATTTGTATGCTATATGTATGTTATGTGTTGTACTGCATTATTTCTATGTGATTTATGCTGTGCATGTTTACAGAGTTGGAACCGGAAGGTTCCCAGAGTTAGAACTAGTGGGTTCATAGAGTAGGGTCTACAGACCCACAGAGTTATAGCCTCGAGTGGCTAATATGTGTTATGTGTGGTATTTTGGGGAACTCACTAAGCTTTGTGCTTACAGTGTTAGTGTTGTTTGTTTCAGGTACTAGTGATGACCGTGGGAAGGCGCCGGCTTGATCTGTACACACGCATGCGATTTTTATGATATGTGATCTTGGGATTTTGTATGATATGGATTGGAGTTTTAAACTTGATGTTTTATGAAAATTAAATGAAAATATTTTTATATTATGCGAAAAATTATTTTGAAATTCACGGTGTTACAATTTGGTATCAGAGCCTTGGTTTGAGGGATTCGAGTACACCTTCGGGCGTATTTGAACTCAAACTGAGGATTTGAGAAGTATTTTCAAAAAGAGTAAAAGATTTTGGAAAAAACGCAGAGCAGAGGGTGTGTACGATCGGTCCGCGCCCGAATGGTGATTTCCCAAAATACCCTCATGTTATGTGATATTGATATTGATATGATGTATTCTCATGCTAGAGTAGGCTAGGTATTCCTATTAGGACTAGAGTGGCCTGATTTGTGATGCCTTAGCCTAGGAAGAGGTGAGCTGCTATGAGATGCTTGAGAGTGAGTAGGTAGCAGCGAGGGGCTTATGAGAGATCTATTGGAGAGTGGCTTATGCATGATAGAGTACTTGGAATTTGGCATCCGAAGAGGAGGACTCGGGGTGTATTCTGATACGGTGCGGATAGTAGTATTGGGCCCGTACTACTGAAAGCACCGGAGCGGTGTACAGCCCAAGTAAGAATCTTCGGAATACCAAGGATCAAGGAGGGATGAGTTGTCGAGTGTGAGTATGCTCGAATGGGTTCTAATTTATCGTATGTTGTATTTCAGAGGAAGATCATGGTGAGGACACGTTTGATGCCTAAGAGCAGTGATACCAGTGATGAGGAGATCCGCCGGATCATCCATGAGGAGGTGGCTGCGGCCATCAGGGCAGAGATACCAGAGATGTTCGGGTCTATTAAGACCATGCTGATTGAGACCTTTGACGAGCGTTATGCCACTCTTTCTGAGGCTACTGTTGCAACGGCCACCGCGGCTATTGCTGCCGCGAGGCCGCAAGGTGGTGATGCGTTGCTGTTCTTGGAGTTCAGCAACACAAAACCGCCAGAGTTTGATGGGACCCAGGACCCGGTGGCAGCCATGGGGTGGATTTCTGACATAGAGGGGTGTTTCTTCACTTGCTCATCTCCAGAGAATTTGAAGGTTCAGTTCGCGCTGAACCAGCTTCGCTTGGGAGCGAAGGACTGGTGGAAGTTTGTGACGGCGCACTTTACGCCTGCTGAGCTTGCGGCAGTGACCTGGGAGAGGTTCACTGCCATGTTCCGAGATGAGTACGTTCCCCAGGTGGAGAGGGAGCGTTTGGCCCAGGAGTTTCTGACCCTCAAGCAGGGTACTGAGTCAGTTACAACGATTACCAGGATGTTCCATGAGAGGGCGATGTTCTGCCCTGAGCACGTGTCCACCGAGCAGGCACGTATGAGCCGATATCTGAGTATCTTGAGGCGAGACATTCGGGAGTTCGCGGAGAACTCCTCGTACCGTACATTTGCTGAGCTTCAGGCAAATGCCCGGAAGAGGGAGATTGAGTTAGAGACTCAGGCCAGGGAGGAGGCGGAGTGTCAGGGGAGGGATCGGCGACCGGCACAGTCTCAGCCGGCAGCCAAGCGGGCCAAGCCCGCTGATCCCAAACTAGGGAGCCAGAAGGGCTACACTTGTGGGAAGTGTGGCAAGGGTCATGATGGAGTCTGTAGAGCGGGATCTTGCTACAAGTGTGGCAAGGAGGGGCACATGGCCAAGGACTGCCCCAAGGGGTTTGCGGTGTGTTTTCACTGCAATCAGACCGGACACCGGAAGGAAGAGTGTCCGCAATTGCGAGGATCATCTCAGGGAGAACCTCAAGGATCTGCCCCTGCCGCCATCAGAGCTACCGAGAGTCGACCAGTGAAGGCCGAGGCGCCGAGGGCACGAGGGAGAGCTTTTCAGCTGACCGCGGAGGAGGTCTGCGCAGCGTCCAATGTCGTGGCTGGTATGTATTCTTTCGTGTATTTATTTTGATGTTGAGATATTATGCTTATATTATGTCATGCGTAGGTACTTTTCTTGTGAATTCTGTACATGCCTTGGTGTTATTTGACTCGGGTGCAAGTCGGTCTTTTGTATCTTTGGCCTTTAGTCAGCATATCAGTGTTAGTCGTGAGGCGTTGAGTCGGCCTCTGAGAGTGTCCATAGCTGATTAGAGGGTGATATATGCCACGGAGGTTCTCCGAGGGTGCGTAGTCGAGATTTTCGGTGTTGAGTTCCCGATTGATCTGGTTCCTATTGCGATGGGTGATGTCTGTGTCATTGTTGGCATAGACTGGTTGAGCAGATTGGGTGCGGTTATCGACTGCGAGCGACAGCTGGTGACCACACGAGACCCTAGTGGGGGAGTTCTTTCGGTGTATGGCGAGGGTACACGTTCAGGATCAGCATTTTGTTCGGCCGCTAGGGCGAGGCAGTGTCTACAGCAGGGCTGTAAGGGTTTTGTGGCATATGTGATGGTTACGCGGGTGGATTCCGAGAGGCCGACTTCAGTTGAGGAGGTTCCGGTGGTGCGTGAGTTTCCGGATGTATTTCCCGAGGAGTTGCCGGGTGTGCCTCCTGTGAGGCAAGTGGAGTTCAGTATCGATTTGGTTCCGGGGGCCGCGCCTATCGCTAAGATGCCTTATCGCCTTGCACCTCCAGAGATGCAAGAGTTATCCTCGCAGCTTCAGGAGCTGCTGGGGAAGGGGTTTATTCGGCCAAGCAGCTCGCCGTGGGGAGCGCCTATCCTGTTCGTCAAGAAGAAGGATGGTTCACATCGGATGTGCATTGATTACCGGGAGTTGAACAAGCTGACGGTCAAGAACCGTTACCCGTTGCCGGGGATCGACGATTTGTTCGATCAGTTACAGGGAGCATCTTGGTTCTCCAAGATCGATTTGAGGTCTGGATATCATCAGGTGAGGGTACGGGATGAGGACGTCCAGAAGACAGCATTCAGGACGCGTTATGGGCATTACGAGTTTGTGGTGATGCCTTTCGGGCTCACTAATGCCCCGGCAGTGTTCTTGGATCTCATGAACCGAGTGTGTAGGCCGATGCTGGATCGGTCGGTGATTGTGTTTATCGACGACATTCTGGTATATTTGAGATCTAGAGAGCAGCATGAGGAGCATTTGAGAGAGGTTCTCGGAGTTCTGAGATCGGAGAGGCTTTATGGCAAATTCTCCAAGTGTGATTTCTGGTTGCGGGAGGTCCAGTTCTTAGGACATCTCGTTAACCAGGAAGGGATATTGGTCGATCCGGCCAAGGTTGAGGCGGTGCTGAGTTGGGAGGTGCCGAGGTCACCCTCCGAGATCAGGAGTTTCCTAGGGTTGGCAAGGTATTATCGAAGGTTTATCAAGGATTTCTATAAGATCGAAGTGCCACTCACTAGATTGACCCGGAAGGGTGTTGCTTTTTCATGGGGCCCCGAGCAGCAGGCCTCCTTTGAGACACTTTGCCAAAGGTTGTGCGAAGCCCCGGTGTTAGCCCTCCCGGAAGGGATGGAGGACTTTGTGGTATACTGTGATGCATCGATTTTGGGGTTGGGAGCGGTGCTGATGCAGAGAGGGCATGTGATAGCATATGCATCGAGGCAGCTGAAGCCTCATGAGACGAGATATCCCACCCATGATCTAGAGTTGGGGGCAGTGGTGTTCGCCCTCAAGATTTGGCGTCACTAATTGTATGGGGTTTGGTGTACGATATACACGGACCATAAGAGCTTGAAGTATTTGATGGATCAGCCCAACCTAAATATGCGTTAGAGAAGGTGGTTGGATGTGGTCAAGGATTATGATTGTGAGATCCTGTACCACCCAGGCAAGGCTAATGTGGTAGCCGATGCATTGAGCCGTCGGGCGGAGAGCACCCCGCTGCGGGATGTATGTTTGAGATTGACCGTGATAACTCCAGTGTTGGACTCCATTCGTGGGGCATAGGCCGAGGTTGTGTAACCTGAGATGCAGAAGAGGGAACGGGTTGTTGGTTTGGTTTCAGAGTTCGTTATCGATGGTCGGGGGCTTATGAAATTTCAGGGGCGAATCTAGGTGCCGTTTGTGGGAGGAACGCGTACCATTTTGATGGAGGAGGCTCATCGGTCGAAATTTTCGATCCATCCGGGGGCCACTAAGATGTATTCGGATCTGAGAAAGGAGTATTGGTGGCCCTGTATGAAGAGGGATGTCGCATGGTTCGTTGAGAGGTGCTTGACCTGCCGTAGGGTTAAGGCCGAGCACCAGAGGCCGCATGGTAAGTTGCAGCCATTGGAGGTTCCCGAATGGAAGTGGGAACAGATCACTATGGATTTCATCACCAAATTGCCGAGGACTGCCAGAGGAGTTGATGCGATTTGGGTGATTGTGGACAGGTTAACGAAGAGCGCTCACTTCCTTGCTATCAGCGAGAGTTCTTCAGCAGAGAAATTGGTGGAGGTGTATGTGAGGGAAGTGGTATCTCGGCATGGGGTGCCGATCTCGATTGTTTCAGACCGTGATGTGCGCTTCACTTCCATATTCTGGAAGAAGTTTCATGAGGAGTTAGGTACTAGACTGCATTTTAGTACCGCATATCATCCCTAGACAGACGGTCAGAGTGAGCGGACGATTCAGACGCTCGAGGACATGCTCTGGGCATGTGTGTTGGATTTTGGGGGTAGCTGGGATGCATATTTGCCCTTGGCAGAGTTTTCCTACAACAACAGCCATCATTCGAGCATTGGTATGCCACCCTTTGAGCTGTTGTATGGGAGGAGGTGTCGGACCCCCATTTGTTGGGGAGAGGTTGGACAGCGGGTGATGGGCAGTACAGAGATCGTGCTTCAGACGTTAGAGCAGATCCAACAGGTCAGACAGAGGTTGTTGACCGCTCAGAGCCGACAGAAGAGTTATGCAGACAGACGCCGGTCCGAGCTTGAGTTTCAGGTCGGCGACCTTGTACTCCTGAAGGTCTCTCCTTGGAAAGGAGTGATTCGATTCAGGAAGAGGGGCAAGTTGGGACCCCGATATATTGGTCCTTTCCGTGTGATCGCGAGGGTAGGCCGGGTAGCCTATCGTTTGGATTTGCCATCAGAGTTGGGGCAGATTTACGACACTTTTCATGTGTCACAGCTGAGGAAGTGTATAGCCGACGAGTCGGCAGTGCTTCCATTAGAGGATATTCAGGTGGATGCGAGCCTGAATTATGCTGAGAGACCAGTGGCCATCAGAGATCGGAAAATCAAGGTTTTGAGGAACAAGGAGGTACCCCTGGTTGTGGTTCAGTGGCAGCATCGGAAGGGGTCCGAGATGACTTGGGAACCGGAGCGTGAGATGCGTGAGCAGCATCCAAAGTTATTTGCAGAGCGAGACTTCGAGGGCGAAGTCTAGTTCTAGTGGGGGAGAATTGTAACAGCCCGGATTCCCAGGTATTATTCATTTATTTGTTTTATTAATTTGTGAGGAGACTCGGCGAGTTGGAGCCTAGACTCGCCGAGTATGATCGCGGATTTGGAAGCGGGTTCGTGCCTGGACTTGGCGAGTCCAAGCTTTTTAATGAAACCCTAATTTCCTGGCCTTGAGCCCTATTTAAAGGACCTTAAACCCCTCCATTGCGGCTACCTTCGACCTTGAGAGCACCAGACTAGCTGAGAGTTCTTGTGAGTGAGATAAGAGGCCATTATTCACCATTTTTGTGTGTAATTGCAAGAAAGGAAGAGGAAGGCCAAACTAGAAGAGTTAGGGAGCTTGGATCTATTCCCATTTCGGCAGAAGAAGCTATTTGAGGTAACATTCAGAGCTTATTCTCGCGTTTTTCTTGATATGGTCAAATCTAGGGTTTCTTCATGCCTTGTTTGCCTTGTATTTGGAGTGTGAGAGGTCCCATGGGGATATGGTACCTAGATCTGGACCTTAGTAGGTCCAGAGAGTCCCAAATGCCATGCTTTATGCCTTTCCTTTTGAGTTGGAGACTTAGGTTGCCATTTTAGAGGTCATTTCTTTAAAATAAGCCTTGTAGGCGTTGCATGGTAGCCAAGACTGTGACTTTACGTGATGAATGTGCTTGGGAGGGCCAGATCTATGAGTTGTTGGAGTGGATCTGACCTCAGAAGCGAGATTGAGTTGATGCATGGCATGGACTCGCCGAGTCCGAAGAACATACTCGGCGAGTAGCATGAAGATTGTCCTTAACCACTCAGCGAGTGGTCTTGCCGAGTTAAGGGTTGACTCAGTGAGTCAGGGAGAGTTAGAGAGGGTTGACAGGTGGACTGAGTCGAGCTGGAACTCGCCGAGTTGTTCTTGAGACTCGACGAGTTGAGTCGTGGTGGCCCCGCGATTCTCGCCAGGTGGAACTTGTCGAGTCAGTGGAGTACTCAACGTGTCAAAAGAGGATCCTAGGGAGTCAGTGAACATGTATAGACTCGCCGAGTCGCTCTAGTGCACTCGCCGATTCCGGTCAAAGTTGACCGTTGACCGTTGACCAAAGTTGACCAATGTTGACTTGATGGGGGTAGTCAACCTTAGTTGAGAAAATGTTAATTAGAGGTATATTGTGTTATAGGAGGATTATAGCTCGGAGGATCGAGCGCGAGTGATTTCTGGGATTTGCGAGTTATCGAGATATGCGAGGTGAGTCTTCTCACTATACTTTACCTTGAGTAGGTAATCAGAGTTACGTGACAGAGTATTTGTATGCTATATGTATGTTATGTGTTGTACTGCATTATTTCTATGTGATTTATGTTGTGCATGTTTACAGAGTTGGAACCGGAAGGTTCCCAGAGTTAGAACCAGTGGGTTCACAGAGTAGGGTCTACGGACCCACAGAGTTATAGCCTCGAGTGGCTAATATGTGTTATGTGTGGTATTTTGGGGAACTCACTAAGCTTTGTGCTTACAGTGTTAGTGTTGTTTGTTTCAGGTACTAGTGATGACCGTGGGAAGGCGCCGACTTGATCTGTACACACGCATGGGATTTTTATGATATGTGATCTTGGGATTTTGTATGATATGGATTGGAGTTTTAAACTTGATGTTTTATGAAAATTAAATGAAAATGTTTTTATATTATGCGAAAAATTATTTTGAAATTCACGGTGTTACAATGTCATCATCAAATCCAAGGGTAAAAGTGATCGCCATCTAACCGATGGTAGCCTTATACCACAAGCAATCTTATACAGTCCATTGCTTTCCTGATCCCATAACTGCAGTGACATTCTAACTGTCGTATCGTTGGCTCAACCAGATCTAATCCACTGGGTAATCCCAAAATCCAATCCGTGGATTTCCATATCCTCACTGCTGCACCTGAACTGGTTGGTACTACTGTTCCTTTCACGTCCTAACAACGCACGCATGCTATCTACCAACCTAGTGAATGCTACGGCTACACCCGCAGACTTACAACACTCTATCACTATCTGGCTGCTTGTGAATGCTACGTCTACACCCGCAGAATTACAACACTTTCCATACTACCTGATCACTAGTGAATGCTACGGCTACCCCCGTAGTCTTACAACACTTTCCATACTATCTGACTGCTAGTGAATGCTACGGCTACCCTCGTAGTCTTACAACACTTTCCAAACTATCTGACTGCTAGTGAATGCTACGGCTACCCCCGTAGTCTTACAACACTTTCCAAACTATCTGTCTGCTAGTGAATGCTACGGCTACCCCCGTAGTCTTACAACACTTTCCATACTGGGTCGAACACGCACTCGACCTAACACGCAACTGAACTTGAGCACTAACCGGAACTCTAACCTGGTTCCCGAAACCTGCTATCACGTGATCCCATTGTATCAGTACCGCACTCGTGCCCGTGATCAAAGCGTCACAGTAAATCACAATATCATCTATACCCTCTGGCAGTGTGAGAATCGGTGCCTCGCACAACCGCTGTCTGAGAGTCTTGAAGGCTGCCTGCTGCTCAGGCCCCCAATGAAAGGCCACCGACTTCTTGGCAGTCGGGTGAGCGGTACTGCTATCTTGGAGAAATCCTGGATGAATCTCCTGTAACACCTTGGCAAACCTAGGAAACTCCGAATCTCGGATGGAGACTTCGGAATCTCCCACTGCATCACGACCTCTATCTTGGCCGGATCAACTAGAATACCCTTCTGGTTGGCAAGGTGCCCAAGAGATTGCACCCCGTGCAACCAGAACTCTCATTTGGAGAACTTTAAAAAAAGTCTCTCCCCCACTTAGATTCAACTAAGTGTTCACGGCATGCGAGAATTGAGGGATTCTGAATCCTTCTCGCTTTCTAGTATCCCACTGACGACAACCTGTGCTTACCAATGCTAGCAATCCATCACCAAACAAACCTTAAGATCGCCCATCCTCTGAAATTTTGAAGAGTACTCTTGAAACCTGGTCCAATTTGACACCTCAATCCATCTAACATGCTGTCGATTGAAGACCTTAATCTTCACTCTAGCTGACAAATCCTCGTTCCCACTCCCAATCTTACAGTACCATTGAACTCTAACCGAACAGCCCATGCGAACACACAGTTATCCTAAACATGCGATGACCAACTACTTATGCATCTAATACCCGCGACTGACACTACCCTCTTCCTGTCACCAGTTCTGTCCTAGCAACGGTAGTGCCTTGAACTCCAAAGTTTATCCATAAACAATTACCGATCATACCTGAACAATGATAGAACATCTGAATGCTAACTTCATCAGAGAACAATCACTCCAACCCTGATCGAGTATCCTCTAAATAACACTCCTGCATAGATCCCGACAAAGATCCGAAATGATAACGGTATGCACGGAACCCACTCCGCCAGACGCGTCCCTCCTTGGGTTCATCAAGGACCTTTCGGCATGCAGGATGGCATATATGATCCTTGGTAACCCAAACACTAGCAGAAAAAACGACCCGAGGTCTAACTTATCCAAACTCACTCACAATTCCAAAGCGGTACGTATTCCTAACATCCACCTAATATCATAGAAGATGACATACCCACAACATCTAGAGGAATACTGACCCCCTTCTGCTGATATGACCAATCCTGCTACCCTGTAGCAGCCTAAACCCTTGGAGTGACAATCTCCCTTGTGTACTTTCTCGTACGCGCTGCACTGACTCAGGCCCTGCTGGCCTTTCACCTGATGATCAGAGGTCATGGGTCTCTTCCCGGGACCCTTTACTATACGCACCTGGCACGCACCTCTCTTTCTAGGGTGCTCCCAAATCGATCCTGCATCTGCAACCCTTGGAAATCATATCCTTCAGGGTCTGACACCCTGTCACGCGCACTAGCTCGCTTGCCAATGGCTAAGCTGCAACAACGGGAACAACCTCTATCCCTAAACTGGGTCACAAATTCTTCCTTGAAGCTTCTTAGATTCTCCAAGACTCTCACTGATTCGAGTATGGATCCTATGCTTTCAGTAGTACGGGCCCAATACTACCTTCCACACCTATCCATACTTTCCTCAGCAATCCTCCCGAATCCTCCAATTCACTTCCTCAAACTGGTACACCCAAGTCTCAACGAACCTCACTACTAACTCACTGAAATATATCCTACGCCTTCCTACATTCCCGAACTCACCCGGTCCTCAGCTGTTGAAAGATTCCCAGTAATCTCAACTAGCTACCTCATGAATATAGCCACATGCAACAAAGATCAGATAATCCTTCAAGTAACAGACTCATCCCTATAACGGTTAGACTCAAACGAGAGTTGCGTAATAGGGTCAAATCTATCACTCTGAGATTATCCAGCCTGAGCCACATGTGACTTAGCATATTCACTTAATAGCTAACTCACATTACTAAGAGTCCCACAAAGCACAAAGCAAGCAACATTCAGACAATAGAAAATCTAACCATCATATTCCAATCAAATCATTTTATCCTCTAATCAGGAATCTGTACATGGAATTCAAAGGCTCATGAAATCAGGCATAACCTAAACAGGCTATCCTATCACTAACTGATTAGTACTAACATGCAAGTCTACAAGCACATATAATAGGCATATAAGGCATCCTCATAAGCAAATCATATCATAACATCTCTGGGGAAGACTTACTTGAGCTCGGCTGATTGCACGCATCACACACCTTGTTCTTTTCAAAGTTCTTTTCTCTTTTCAATCTTCTTTAATAAAATGATTTTACTTTTGAAAATTTTCATACCAAGTCCTTAGTTTGAGTTCAGACACACCCGAGAGTGTGCCCGAATCCCTCAAACCAAGGCTCTGATACCAACATGTAACATCCCAAAAATACAGGCCAAAAAAATTTCATTCTAATTATTTTATTACCTAAAACCATCAGTATAAAAACATTGATAATAACGTCTCATGTCAAAACCCAAGTGCCAGTAATCCAAAACATAGTATCATAAAACCATATCAGAGCGTAATCCCCAATACTAATTAGTTTAATTAATATTAGTCAATAATTAATTAAGAATTAATTTTGTGATCAAAAGAGATTAATTAAACTAAGGGGACTGAAATTGCAATTATAAGATAATTGGATTTTGGGCTGAGGATCCCATATAAAGGGGGTGGATGAAATAAGGATGGAAGCCCTCCTTGAATTCGTACAGGGCCTCATTCTAGAAGGTTCCTTTGGAGTGCTTAAGGCCTAAGCAATCCAATTAGGGTTTTGACTGAAACCCTAGCAGCTCACCTATGTAAAGGACCATTGGGGATCATAATTCAGCGACCACTTGAACCCTAGAGATACAAGAGCCGAAAATTACCTCTCCCCTCTCTCTCTTGCCTTCTCCAACTATTTTGGTCTTTGTGATCTATTAGAGGCAAAACATTTGAGGTTCTAAGGTTCTCAAAAGCTCAAGATCTTCAAGCAACAATCAAAGGTAATGTTTTAACTAGTTTATTAGACATGATTTCGATTTTTGTTGTATGCCAGACTAGAGTTTTGCAAGTCTTGGACAAATATGCATGTACAATTAGAAAAATTAGATCCAAGCATTAGAGTTTGCATGAACACCATAGGAATGTTTTTTTGCTCAAAACCATTCAAAAACAACCGCCCGCAACTCCAGATCGTGCGTCGGGTAGTTCGCCTCGTGAGGCTTTAGCTGCCTCGAGGTGTAGACGATGACGTGACCCCTCTGCATTAATACTACGCCCAAACCCAAAATGGACGCTTCATAGTAGAATACAAAATCCTCCACGCCCTCTGGTAGGGAAAATATTGGCGCCTCGCACAACCTCTGTCTTAACATCTCAAACGCTGCCTGCTGCTCAGGCCCCCAACAAAAGACCACAGACTTCTTCGTCAACCTGGTCAAGGGTACGACTATCTTGGAGAAGTCCTGTATGGACCTCCGGTAATAGCCTGCTAACCCAAGGAAACTCCGAATCTCAGATGGAGAGTTTGGAACCTCCCATCTCATCATGACCTCTACTTTGGCCGGATCGACCAAAATACCATTCGGATTTACAAGGTGCCCAAGAAACAGCACCTCGCGCAACCAGAAATTGCACTTGGAGAACTTGGCGTATAAGCTTTCCCTCCTCAGGGTATCCAACACCTCTCGCAAGTGCTCCTGATGCTTCTCCTGTATCTTGGAGTAAACCAAGATGTCATTAATAAAGTCGATTACATACCGATCCAACATCGGTCTGCATACGTGGTTCATGAGGTCCATGAATGCGACAGGAGCATTGGTGAGCCCAAAGGGTATCCCCACAAAATCATAGTGGCCATATCACGTCCGGAAAGCAGTCTTCTATACATCCTCATCTCTTACTCGCATCTGGTGGTAGCCTGAATGCAAATCTATCTTGGAAAACCGAGATGCCCCCTGTAGCTGGTCGAAGAGATCATCAATCCTCGGGAGTGGGTAACGGTTCTTCACCGTTACCTTGTTCCACTCTCGATAATCTATACACATCTAGTGTGACCTGTCCTTCTTCTTCACAAACAGTATCAAGGCTCCCCAGGGTGAACTACTCGGTCTAATAAATCCGTTGTCTAATAGCTCCCGCAGTGTGTAGACAACTCATGCATCTCGCTAGGAGCCAACCGATATGGTGCCTTGGCTATCGAAGTCACACCAGGGACTAGGTCAATCCTGAACTCCATCAGTCTCTCTGGAATTATCCTAGGCAGCTCCTCTAGAAATACGTCCAGGTACTCTCGCTCCACTGGTACATCGCTCACAGTCGCCTCACTCGCCCCTTGGGTATCCATAACATAAGCTACATACCCTGCGCAACCCTGCTGAAGGTAGCCCCTAGCCCTCGCTGCCGAACACATAGCCAGTCCATGTGGTGGCCTTTCACCGTGGATCACCAGCTCTTGCCCATTTAGGGTCCTGACACGTACCAACTGTTGTGCACAGTCGATCACCGCCCCATTAGGGCTCAACCAATCCATGCGGATGATAACCTTATTCCCACGCAACAGAATGTTAACCAAATCCACCAGGTAATGCTCGTCATACAACCTCAAAACGCAGTCTCTGAAATCCTCTGATGCCCAGACATATTGGTCATCATCAATCTCGACCTATAGAGGAAAATCCAACATCCCCAAAGACTCAGGAAACCTCTTTCTAAGAGCAATAGAGACAAATGACCGAGTAGCCCCCGAGTCAAATAACACATGTACTAGGATGTCGTTCATTTGGAACGATCCTAAACAAAACACATAAATATCATAACTATCATGTAAAAATAGTTAGGGAGAAGAAAACATACCCGTCACCCACATCCGGTGCGGCACATGCCTCCTCGACGGTCAGTTGGAATGCTAAGCTTCTCACTGCTGGAGCATCCGTCTCTCCCGATCGACCCTCTGTGATCTGTAGGGTCGCTGGAGCTGGCGCCACCACTGGCGCTCCTGATGTCAGCCTCGGGCAGTCGGTCTTCTATGGCCCTTCTGATTGCAATGAAAGCAAATCAGGTCTGATGTTTGGAGGGTGGGGGTAGGGGTAGTACAATCCCTACCAGAGTGCCTGAGCTTGCCGCGCTTATAGCAGCCCGATCCCCCTGATCTGCATGCTCCCTCATGTGCCTTGCCACATTTCCCACATTGGTCTCGTCCCTGCTGGCCCTTCGACCTAGAGTCAGATCCCTTGGGTTTTTCCCCGAAACCTCAGTAACCTACCCGACCTCTTCCTTCCTTCTCCCAATGTGCTCTATGTCAATCTCCCTCGCCCTCGCACTCACAATCATGTCCTGCAAAGTCTGCCATGTTGAGTAGCTGAAATGTTTTCTGATGTCAGCCCTCAACATGTTGTGATACCTGGTCTTCTTCATCTCCTCGTCCCCTACATACTTAGGCACCAGTAAGGCCCTCTCCCTGAACTTGGCGGTAATCTCCGCCACCAACTCAGTCGTCTACCTCCTATCCAGAAACTCCCTGGACAACTGCTGCAGCTCCATAACCGGAACAAAATCAGCCCTAACCCTGGTCACAAAGTCCGACCAAGTCATAACCTTGATGGTTGGGGCTCCCAACGATTCACTGACTGCCTCCCACCAGTCCCTAGCTCTATCTCTCAAACAACCTGAAGCATACCAGACCTTCGACCCATCAGGGCAGAAGCTCGTCAGCTGGGCAGACTCGATGTCGAGAATCCACCTCCTGGCCACAATGGGGTCCTTCACCGCATGAAATTCTGGAGCACCACATCCCCAGAAGTCTTTGAAAGAGAGTGTGCATGTCCCTATTTGGCCAGATGCCATGTCACTCCTGAACACCCTGAGGCGATCCTCCATCAGCTCGATGATCCCTTCCTTGATCGACCCAAAAATCACCTGGGTCGCCTCAAGGATGCATGTCGTAATCTCCGATGTGATAAACTCGCGTAGTCCGTCATCAACCAGATCAGAACCAACACCCGAACCTGAACCTGAACTTGATCCTGACCCTGAACCTCCTGCTCCGAAACGTGTCACCACCATTCTGAAGAAAAAAACATAGCCATCAGGGTCATACATAATTTTGAGAGGTCTCACACACTCTACAAGTTCCCTAGTTCTATCTCAGCCGTCCTTGATTCTAGTACAAATCCTCTGCTTTCAGTAGTACGGGCCGATACTACCTTCCACGATTATACATACTTTCCTCAAAGATTGCCTTAACTTCACCAAGTCCCTTTACTACTACTAACTGTTGCACTAATCTCATCCTAGGCTTACCCTAGGGTAACTCTCCAACCCATTCTCCGCCATCAGCTGCGTAAGAAGTCCCTGCTACCTTTACCTAACTAACTTGTGAATACCATTACATATCACTAAGACCAGATAATTCTTTGAATGGGAGGTCCTACCCTACAACGGTTGGACTCAAATAAGAGCTGCGAAATAGGGCTAGACCTAACCTTTTGAAATTATTCAGTCCTCGCAATATGTAACTTAACGTATTCGTTTACTAATTAGTTAAAGATAACTAGAACTCTTAAAAGCACAAAGCAAGCAACATTCGGGCATTGAGTAACCCAAACCAATCATATCGTATTCAGGCCATCATATCACTGACTAATAAGTTCTAGCATGTAATTCCATAAGCACATGTAGCAAGCACATAAGGCATCTTCCTAGATCCTTAGCTCTAATCTAGCATGCAGTTCTCATACATATAATAGGCATATAAGGCATCCTTTCTAGATCCTTAACCCTAATCTAGCATGTTGTTCTCATATTCATATCATATATCATAACAAAAATGTATGGGTATCTTAGTGAAAACTTACTTGAGCTCGCCCGATTGCACGCATCACACACCTTGTTCTTTCTTAAAACTCTTATATTATTTTTTTAGAAAACTATTTTCTTGTAAAAACCTTTCAAACCCTCGATTTGAGTCCAGACACCCCCAAAGGTGTTTTTGGATCACTTAAATCAAGGCTCAGATACCAACTTGTAACATCCCAAAAATACGGACCAAAATTTTTATTTTTGATATAACAATTCATAAAACAATTTATAGAAAATATCATCAAGTTAATTCATTTCATCAAAAGCCATAGATCATAAATCTTAAAAATATATCATAACATATTTACAATGTCAGAGTACAATCCCAAGGATCTCATATGCAGATGCACTACTACCACACCGACCCCTTTCCCTTCGCGGAAGAAGTACCTGAAACCAAAACTAAAAACTTTAAACACAAAGCTTAGTGAGTTCCCTCATCATACCACATACCATATAATCACATAATGTCTAACATATATGGGTGTTGGCCTCCCCTTTAGTCTCTTTCAACCGATAACTACTAAGCATATTTGGGTGCTGGCCTCCCCTTTGGTCTATTTCAACCGGTAGCTGCCTAGCATATCTGGGTGCTGGCTCCCCATTCAGTCTCTTTCAACTAGTAACCAAGGACTATTTCACCTCCTACTACTACCACATAATACCATAGCATAAACATATAAATCATATACAACCTAGCGTATCTGGGTGCTGGGCTCCCCTTCGGTCTCTTTCAACCGGTAACTGGGGACTATTTCACCCCTACCACTACCATATAATAACATAGCATACTAGCACATAAAGCATAACAGATAGTGGCATACTAGACAATTATCACAAAGACAATCATCCCAACTATAATCACTTACTAGTGGGCCGACATTGGTGCCTTCGAATCACTCCTACTGGAAGGTAACTCACCTCAATGTCGTGAAGTAGCTAAATTGTCCTCGGTGCTGGGTTTAACTCTCCTCAAACTCATACACATAACAATCTCTTTTAATTACCCTTTCATACTTACAACCCCTTTAAGGGTCAACTCTGGTTAAAGGTAACACTCTAGTCAAAGTCAACCTTCTGATCCAAGTCAACTTTATGGTTGATTCAACTCGCCAAGTTGGTCTGTCAACTCATCGAGTTCCATGATTCAGAGAATCTCGAACTCGCGATTTAACTCGTCGAGTTTCTCCTCATGACCGATTCAGGACTTTTTGTTTGAACTCGTCTAGTCCTTCCCTTGAGTCGTCGAGTTCTCTTTCATATAGATTCGGGGTATTTCACTCATAACTCGCCAGTTTCATCCTTGAACTCGTCGAGTTCCTCTTCATATCAGTTGGGACATTTTGCCGTCAACTCGCCGAGTTCATCCTTGGACTCGTCGAGTTCTTTGATCCTTAAGTTCATAAACACGTATAATTAGTCGAGTTCTCTTCCAGATTCAACAAGTTTGTTCAGTAACAGAAAAGGTTGGGGAACCACGACCCAACTCGACGAGTCCTAAGAACGATTTGTTGAGTCCCCCAAAGTCTAATTCCATACAACCGATTTTAGTAGGGCTTAATGCATCCAAAACATAGATCTGGCCTCCTAGGGTCAATATAACACATAAAGTTACAAACTTTATGTTCATGCATAGGCTATTTAGCTCAAATTGATCTAAAAACTGGTTCTTATGATGCATGGGACAACCATAGCCATAAAGTTGGCACCCTTATGCCATGGAGTCCCTCAAGGACTCTGGACCTGAAGTCTTGAACCCAAACGTGGTTGCATCCATGAATGGTTCCAAAAATGGTTCCTTAAAGCCCTAAACTACTCCATGAAGGGATCTAATAGATGAATAGACAAGGTATAGACTTTATACTTCAAATGAGCTAGAAATGCATCCTAAACTCTGGATCTACTTGCCTCATCTTGAATCCCCAAGCTTTCCTCTTCCTTCTCAAGCTTCAAGTCACAAAGGACACACAACAAAGGCTCAAGAACACTCAAAATGGATTAGGGTTTGTGAATAAGGCTTGGAGGTGATGGGGGTTGTAGTTGAGGCGGTGTTTAAATAGGATGCAAACCCTCGAATTTAGAGTTTCACTCTGGCAGCCCTACTCATCAAGTCGAGGCCTCTCGACTCGTCAAGTAGGCGTCAATTCCACGTCCAATCCTTCGTTCCTACTTGACGATTCCGGGCCTCCGACTCGTCGAGTTCCTTTGCAAAAATGAAAGTTTAATTTAAAATACATACCAGGAACCGGGTGTTACAGCACTGCTTCATGTGTGACATCCCCAAAATCACGGCCAGAAAAGACCGGTTTCATTTATACTTTTTAAATAATTTCAAAGTAAATCATTTTGATTTAAAAGAGTTGTGGAATTTGTTCCCAAAACAAAATATGATAAAATAATATTTATCAAAGCATTTCATCAAGAGATGCATTTTCATTATATAATCAAAACTCGGGATGTCATGTTCCGATACAGACCATAAAGCATAAACGATAACATTACCAGTCATTCAACAAATATATACATCTACAGACTTGTAAACAAAACAACTCGATGATTCATCCATCTTATGCCCTTGCGCCACTTCCTGTAATACAAATCAAACTTAGTTGGTCAGGCTTGGGAGCCTGGTGAAATTATAGGGTTTTCAACCCACAATAAATAATTATATTTAATTTCACCAACCAACAATATCCCGATTACCCATTCCCGTTATCCTCACTTTACGTCCCTAAAACAACATCTATCTCAAGGGACCTAATCTAGGATTTTCATCGGGACAGACATTACTGCTAAGTGGTTTCCTCAACAATAGATATCCTAAAGGCAACCATGAGGGGGATAGAGTACACCGGTGAACACATCATTCACAACACCTACAGGTTATGAACCTGCTAGCGTTCCACTGGACTGTTTAGAAAGAGTCCGTGGTTGTTATCCATACTCCGCTGAATAACTAGATCAACAACAACAACATCGAGGCCTCTCATTTGTTTAACACACATCAACCATCTACCCATTTTCTACCCAACATATTAGTAGATAAAAATATATATTTTTATACATAGTTTAAAACCTGTATAGCATGTTCAATCAATATATATTCCACATAACAGATGAGGCACACCCACATAACACGTATTTCATAGAAAATAAATCAGATCTATGAGATAGAAGAGAGTGAATATACATTCACACACATAACAACAAAATTATACACATAACACGTATTTCGTATAAAATACTTCATAATTATGCGTTAGAAGAAAGTAACTACACACTCACCTGATCAGAAGATGATCGGACAGCACTACGACTTGCAGAAGTAGTATTCTTCGGTAGATCTAGAAGATCTTCACAAAAATCGAACTTCTTGCGGGCAGAGCTTCGGCTCGGGAATCGCACTTCTCGGGATCCTCGGGGCTTCGAAACTTGTTTCGGGGCTCGGGTATAATACCGGGGCTTCGGGGTACTTCTGGCACGCAAAACAGGAGAAAGAGAAGAAAATTTGGCAATTGGAGTCGGCTGCCCTCGTATGCCTTTTATAGAGGCTGAGCCTCGCACGTACGCTGGGCGTACTCCTCCGAATCGTCATGGCATGCGTCATCCGAAGAACTCGAGTGTGAAGGTCATCATGCTTCGCTGTACGCTGGGCGTACTTCGTATAGGTCCGATGACTCCCCTTCGGATAATGTCAGATTTAATAATTATATATATATATATATATATATATATATATATATATATATATATATATATATATATATATATATTAATTATTTAATAAATTTCGAAAATTCATATCTACTTCATATAAACTCCGTTTTCGACGTTCTTTATATCCACGCGTAGGTGAGACTATGCTCTACGACTCTGGTTTAGACTCCGTCGGCAAATTTTGAATTTATTTTTATTATTTATTTTTAGTAGCCGGGACAGGAAAACTTCGTTAGAAATTTATAACTTCTTCGTCCGGCGTCCGTTCTCGCCTAACTTTTCATCGTTTCGC
Source organism: Lactuca serriola (assembly GCF_051521515.1). Taxonomy (NCBI): domain Eukaryota; kingdom Viridiplantae; phylum Streptophyta; class Magnoliopsida; order Asterales; family Asteraceae; genus Lactuca; species Lactuca serriola. The sequence goes on from NC_136410.1 coordinate 266,605,542, forward strand.
TACTAACAACGAGATCTTTGATTCTCGTTTAGATTGTTTCGGATAAAACCCGCTCGATCTCAAATCGAGTATTCGGGCTGCATACCGCTAAGTCAAAACTTCAGCAAATCATAACTTCCTCATACGAAGTCAGATTTGGGCGTTCTATATATATTCGGAAACCTCGTTTCGACCACTACAACTTTATGTAAAGATATCGAGTTTATTTTACACTTAAATTTTGACGCTTATTTTTATTCTTAATTAATCAAATCACATAATTAAACAATTAAGCACAAAACACATAATACTCAAATAATACACTTCTATTATTTTAAAACGGGTTACAAAGGTTAACCTAGACTATTACATTGCTAAAAATGGCAAGCTCTGAAACACAGGCGTTACAATTCTCTCCACCTTAGAATGATTCCATCCCCGAAATCACCCATCAACAAACAAATGTGGATAGCGACCCATCATGTCACTCTCCATCTCCCAGGTGAGATTTGGCCCATTCGTGTGTTTCCAATTGGACAAGCACTAACTCGACCATCTTGCGTCGTAACTTCTTAGTCTTTCGGTCAACGATTGCCTCTGGTTCTTCAATCAACCTTTTGTTCTCATCGATTCTCAACTCCGAAAGTGGAATCATGTCGGGAACTTCTCCCGTGAACTTCCTTAAACAACACACATGAAAAGTGTTATGAATTCCATTCAGTTCTTCTGGTAGTTCGAGCTTGTAAGCTTGGTTCCCAATCCTCTGAAGAACTTTAAACAGTCCAATAAACCTTGGACTTAATTTTACCCTTTTACCAAATCTTATAAGTCCCATCCACGATGAGACTTTAAGCAAAACCGAATCTCCAACTTCAAAAGTCATTGGTCTTCGCTTGTTGTCAGCATATCTCTTTTGACGATCCAGAGCTGCTAACATTCTTTCCCTAATTATTTTCAACTTTTTAGCAGTTTGATGGACTATCTCCGGTCCCATAAACTGCTTTTCCCCAGCCTCAAGCCAACAAGACGGCGTACGACACTTCTGTCCATACAAAGCTTGATAAGGTGCCATCTTTATGCTCGAGTGGAAACTATTATTGTAGGAAAATTCTACCAAAGGTAAATGTTCATCCCAGTTACCTTGGAATTCCAGGGTACATGCTCTCAATATATCTTCAAGCGTTTGTATCGCCCGTTCACTCTGACCATCTGTCTGCGGATGGTAAGCTGTACTTAAACACAACTTGGTACCCAATTCCTCTTGTAGACTTTTCCAAAATCGCGAGGTGAAACGGCTGTCACGATCCGATACAATCGTTAACGGAACACCGTGAAGCCTCACAATTTCCTTCACATAAGAATTCGCAAGCTTTTCCATAGACTATTTCTCCTTGGCTGCTATGAAATGCGCACTCTTAGTGAATCGATCAACGACCACCCAAATCATGTCGTGACCACTTTTTGTTCTGGGCAGTTTAGTGACAAAATCCATAGCAATGTCTTCCCACTTACCCATAGGCACAGGCAATGGTTCTAAACTCCCATACGGTTTCTGATGTTGTGTCTTTACTCTCGCACAAGTCACACACTCAGCCACATACTTTGCAACATCAAGCTTCATCGTCGGCCACCAGTAGTATGGTTTCAGGTCCCTATACATTTTAGTGCTACCCGGATGAATCGAGTACATGGTCTTATGAGCTTCTTCCATCATAAGATCTCTGACTCCTCCTGTCTTAGGTATCCAAATCCAATCTTGGAACACCTTCAGTCCATGACTGTTTATACCGAACACCAACGTTTTGCCCAATCGTTCTTCCTTTCGGTCATTCTTCTCAGAAGCTTCCTCTTGAGCTTTCTTTATACTTTCCACAATTGTCGAGACAACTTTAATTCTCAATGCTCTTGGCCTTTTCCTTTCAAGATTGACTTTCTGACTGAGAGCGTCAGCAACAACATTAGCTTTACCGGGATGGTAAAGTATCTCACAGTCGTAGTCCTTAAGTAACTCTAGCCAGCGTCGTTGCCTCATATTCAATTCTTTCTGATTAAAGAGATATTGGAGACTCTTATGATCAGTGAAAAGTTTGCATTTCGTGCCATAGAGGTAATGCCTCCATATTTTCAGAGTGAAAACTACCGCTGCCAACTCCAAATCATGAGTCGGGTAGTTCTTTTCATGCTCTTTCAATTGTCGAGACGCATATGCGACCACCTTATCTCTCCGGGTTAAAACACAACTGAATCCAACCCCAGACGCATCGCTATAAACAGCGAAGTCTTCAAATCCATCGGGTAGAGAAAGTATCGGTGCCTCACATAGCTTTTTCTTTAGCTTCTCGAACGCTTCTTTATGCTTATCACTCCAAGCATAAGCAGCTCCTTTGTGGGTCAAAGCTGTTAATGGACTAGCGATCGAAGAAAAGCCTTGGATAAACCTTCGGTAATATCCGGCTAATCCTAAAAAGCTTCGAATCTCCGTGGGACTTTTTGGTTGTTCCCACTTCATTACAGTTTCAATCTTTGCTGGATAAACCATTATACCTTCTTGGTTGACCACGTGACCCATGAATTGGACTTCTCGAATCCAAAAATTACACTTGGAGAACTTTGCATACAGCTTCTCCTTCTTCAAAACTTCTAACACTTCTCGAAAGTGTCTGCCATGCTCTTCTTGGCTCTTTGAATAAATCAGAATGTCGTCAATGAACACTATCACGGATTTATCAAGGAACGGATTACAAACCCTATTCATCAAATCCATGAATGCTGCTGGAGCATTGGTTAGTCCAAACGACATAACCAAAAACTCGTAGTGTCCATATCATGTTCTGAATGCAGTCTTCTCTATATCCTGCTCTCTTACATTCAGCTGATGATATACTGACCTCAGGTCGATCTTTGAAAAATAACTTGAACCTTGTAGTTGATCGAACATGTCATCAATCCTCGGCAACGGGTATCTATTCTTTATCGTTGCTTTATTCAGCTCTCTGTAATCAATGCACATCCTCATATTTCCATCTTTCTTCTTTACGAATAACACTGGAGCTCCCCAGGGCGATGAACTAGGTCTAATGAAACCTTTGTCCAATAACTCCTGAAGTTGCATCATCAGCTCCTTCATCTCTGTTGGTGCTAATCGATAAGGTGGTTTTGCTATTGGCTTCATCCCTGGCAACAAGTCTATACTAAACTCCACTTGTCTATAAGGCGGTAATCCGGGAAGATCTTCGGGAAATACTTCCGGATAATCACACACGACAGGAATGCTCTGCATCACCTTTTTCTCCTTTTTAGCATCGATCACGAATGCTAGATATGACGTACATCCTTTAGCCAAACACTTTCTGGCTTTCATCAATGAAATGATTCCAAAATTTACTCTGCTTTTATCTCCATACACCATAAACGATTCTTCCCAGGTGGGTTTACTTTGACTATTTTCTTCTTGCATAAAATTTCGATGTCATTGGCGCTAAGCCAATCCATTCCCAACACGATGTTGAAACCATTAAGTTCTATAGGCAATAATTCCTCGTGGAACTTATTTCCATTCAAGTCAATTAAGATGTTTTTCATACGATGACTAACTGGTACAAACTTGCCACTAGCAACTTTGACTAATAAAGCATTATCTAGTCTATCAACAGGAAAAGCTAGCTTTCTAGCAAATTCATGCGATATAAAGGAGTAGTTGGCTCCAGAATCAAATAAAATTTGGGCAGGGAATTTGTTTACGAGAAAGGTACCTGAAGCGACATCAGCTTCATCTTTAGCAGCTTCCAGTGTCATCTTGAATGCTCTCGCCTTCGGCTTTGGCGGAATGTTGGTTCTAGTTGCCTCCTTCTTCTTCGGGCAGTCCCTCGACATATGTCCCTCCTCACCACAACCATAACAAACTTTCTTAGTGAGGGTACATTCATTGGCATAGTGCCCTAGCTTTCCACACTTGTAGCACGTGGTCACTACCTCACATTTTCCATGATGCTTCTTCTTACATTTGTCGCACCATTTCGCTTCCCCTCCTCTTCCTCTAGAACTAGACTTCGAGAACTTGTTTTTCTTGTTGGACCCTGAAGTTCCATCAAACTTCCTCTTTTCACCAACATCTATTCTTTCTTGACCCTTTTCCTTCTGTTGGGCCTCCACATTCTTAGCTGCTCGAACAGCTGTTTTCAGAGTAGTTGCCATTTTGACTGTCGGACCAAAGTCGGCAGGCAATCCATTGGTGAACCTCTCAATCTTGGAGAGTTCCGTTGGCACTAGGTATGGAAATAACTTCATTTTCTCAGTGAATGCAGTAGCATAGTCATCTATGCTCATCCTCCCCTTCTTCAAGTTTTGGAACTCATTGTTCAGATCAATCAGATCAATCTCTGAACAATATTGTACCCTTAACTGTTCCAAGAACTCCTCCCATGACATTTTCAGGGCTTCTCCTCGTGGCATAGCATCTGCCAACAACTTCCACCAACTCAAGACTCCAGTCTTCAGTTGTCTAACTGCAAAGACAGTCTTCTGTTTGTTGCTACAGTCGCAACTTTCAAAGACCATCTCAATTTCGGAGATCCAATCCATAATCTCAATAGGCTTCGGGCTTCCAGAAAGACTTGGCGGCTTGGCGCCCAAGAAATTCTTGTACATACACCCATCCTTGTTGTTTCTCCTTTCTGGATCGTTTCTTCATTCTCCTTGAGTCCCAACTTGACTCACCATGCGACTATTGTTCCCTTCCTCCGATTGCTCGGGAATCAGTTCGGGTTCCTCAATAGGTATGATAGGTTCATCCCTATTATCATGCAACATCTGTCGCATTTCATCCCTTTGTTCGGATAACATAGCCTGAATCATGGCTTGCACCCCAACCATCGTTATTGGTTCTGGAGCTGCTGCTACAACAAGTATTTGCTCAATTACTGGCGGTTGATTCCTGTTTTCATCCGCATTTCCAACGCCACTCCTTGTTCTCACCATTTTTGATCTACACACCGAATAAGGTGAAATTAGATCCTCATTCATGATAGATATTCAAATCATCCTTATCACTCCGAAACGTTTACATGTTAGTTATAATATCGTAACCATACGCTTAGAATCCTACACACATAAGGTTTCCAGATCCGGTCGGCAACAGACCATAGATCCGAACAAATAATATCATATATGGAAACATATAACATTTAGCACATAAAAGCATTTTAGGCAACTTTCCTAAAATAAACTAGTGCTCGTGTCTGAAATATAACAGACACACATCTAACAACCTTCACTTAGCATTCTAAGTTTAAGTCTAGAAATCCTACAAATTCCTAGTTCGCTTAAACTAATGCTCTGATACCAACTGTGACATCCCCAAAATCACGGCCAGAAAAGACCGGTTTCATTAATGTTTTTTAAATAATTTCAGAGTAAATCCTTTTGATTTAAAAGATTTGCGGAATTTGTTTCCAAAACAAAATATGATAAAATAATATTTATCAAAGCATTTCATCTAGAGATGCATTTTCATTATATAATCAAAACTTGGGATGTCATGTTCCAATACAGACCATAAAACATAAATGATAACATTACAAGTCATTCAACAAATATATACATATACAGAGTTGTAAGCAAAACAACTCAATGATTTATCCATCTTATGCCCTTGCGCCACTTCCTGTAATACAAGTAAAACTGAGTGGGTCAGACTTGGGAGCCTGGTGAGCATATAGGGTTTTCAACCCACAATAAATAATTATATTTAATTTCACCAACCAACAATGTCCCGATTACCCATTCCCGTTATCCTCACTTTACGTCCCTAAAACAACATCTATCTCAAGGGACCTAATCTAGGATTTTCATCGGGACGGACATTACTGCTAAGGGGTTGCCTCAAAAATAGATATCCTAAAGGCAACCATGAGGGGGATAGAGTACACCGGTGAACACATCGTTCACAATAGGGATGAGATTTAGAACCGGAAAACCGGACCGGAACCGGAGCCGAACCGGAACCGGACCCGTTAGAACCGGAATATATAGAACCGGGTCCGGTTCTGGGTTTAAAAATTGGCTTTATCGGGGTTCCGGGTAATCCGGGTTTGGGTCCATTGGGTCCGGGTAAACCGGGTCTAAAATCCGGAACCGGTTTTTGGAACCGGAACCACTTTTAGGGCCGGAACCACTTTTTGTGAAACGTTTACAAGATGCATATCTTATTTGTTTCAACTCCAATTGACATACGGTTTTTTCCAACATGTAGTTTAGAGTTTGTACATGATTCTAGACTATAAATTTGTCATTTTTAGTTTTATATTCATTGACTTACAGTCCTCAAAAGTTGAGATACCAAAGCTGAAAGTTTTTAGTTTTTTAGTTTTTTTGTATTTGGTGAAAGTTTTAAAACATGCATATCTAATTCGTTTGAAGTCGGATTGACATGTCGTTTTTTCCAACTTCTATTTTACAGTTTGTACATGATTTTAGACTATAATTTTGTCATTTTTGGTTTAACATTCAATGATTTACAGTCCTCCGAAGTCGGGATATCAAAACTGAAAATTTTCAACTTTTCAGCTATTTGTTTTTGTACTTTGTATTATGTGAAAATATTAACACAAGTATATCTCATTCGTTTAAATTCGGATTGACATGCGGGTTTTTCCAGAGTGTATTTTAGAGTTTGTACATGATTTTAGACTCTAATTTTGTTAATTGTGGTTTCGTATTCAATAAGTTACAGCCTCCCAAAGTCGGGATATCAATATGAAAATTTTCAAAGTTCAACCCACTAAGTAGTAAGTAATTACCAAAAAATTCCGGTTTTTTCGGGTTTTCCGGGTCTAAACCCACTTTATCCGGTTCCAACCTACCCACTTTGATGTTTCTGGGTTTTCCGGTTCTAGACCCACTTTACCCGGAACCATACCCGGAACCGAACCGGAACCGGTTCCTATATACCGGTCCGGTTTCCGGTTCTATAAAATCCCATTAACCGGTTCCGGGTTTTCCGGGTCCGGGTCCATCCGGTCCGGGTTTGGACCCACTTTCATCCCTAGTTCACAACACCTACAGGTTATGAACCTGCTAGCGTTTCACTGGATTGTCTAGAAAGAGTCCGTGGTCGTTATCCATACTCCGCTGAATAACTAGATCAACAACAACAACATCGAGACCTCTCGTCTGTTTAACACACATCAACTATCTACCCATTTTATACCCAACATATTAGTAGATAAAAATATATATTTTTATACATAGTTTAAAACCTGTATAGCATGTTCAATCAATATATATTCCACATAACAGATGATGCACACCCACATAACACGTATTTCATAGAAAATAAATCAGATCTATGAGATAGAAGAGAGTGAATATACATTCATACACATAACAACAAAATTATACACATAACACGTATTTCGTATAAAATACTTCATAATTATGCGTTAGAAGAAAGTAACTACACACTCACTTGATCAGAAGATGATCGGACAACACTACGACTTGCAGAAGTAGTATTCTTCGGTAGATCTAGAAGATCTTCACAAAAATCGAACTTCTCGTGGGCAGAGCTTCGGCTCGGGAATCGCACTTCTCGGGATCCTCGGGGCTTCGAAACTTGCTTCGGGGCTCGGGAATAATACCGGGGCTTCGGGGTACTTCTAGTACGCAAAACGATGCAAAACTGGAGAAAGAGAAGAAAATTTGGCAATTGGAGTCGGCTGCCCTCGCATGCCTTTTATAGAGGCTGAGTCTCGCACGTACGTTGGGCGTACTCCTCCGAATCGTCATGGCATGCGTCATCCGAAGAACTCGAGTGCGAAGGTCGTCATGCTTCGCTGTACGTTGGGCGTACTTCGGATAGGTCCGAGGACTCCCTTTCGGATAATGTCGGATTTAAAAATTATATATATATATATATATATATATATATATATATATATATATATATATATATATATATATATATATATATATATATATTAATTATTTAATATACTTCGAAAATTCATATCTACTTCATACGAACTCCGTTTTCGACGTTCTTTATATCCACGCGTAGGTGAGACTACGCTTTATGACTTTCGTTTAGACTCCGTCGGCAAATTTTGAATTTATTTTTAGTAGACTGGGACAGGAAAACTTCGTTATAAATTAATAACTTGTTCGTCCGGCGTCCGTTCTCGCCTAACTTTCCATCGTTCGCTACTAACAACGAGATCTTCGATTCTCGTTTAGATTGTTTTGGCTAAAACCCGCTCGATCTCAAATCGAGTATTCGGGCTGCATACCGCTAAGTCGAAACTTCAGAAAATCATAACTTCCTCATACGAAGTCAGATTTGGGCGTTCTATATATATTCGGAAACCTCGTTTCGGCCACTACATCTTTATGTAAAGATATCGAGTTTATTTTACACTTAGTTTTTGACGCTTATTTTTATTCTTAATTAATCAAATCACATAATTATGCAATTAAGGACAAAACACATAATACTCAAATAATACTCTTCTATTATTTCAAAACGGGTTACAAAGGTTAACCTAGACTATTATATTGCTAAAAATGGCAAGCCCAGAAACACAGACGTTACATCATGTTTAGGTTTGCCTGATGCATAATGTGTCTCAAGCTTTTGTGGTCCGTGTAGATAGTACAACGGACCTCGTAAAGATAATGTCTCCAAATCTTGAGGGCGAACATTACTGCTCCTAACTCAAGATCACGCGGGGGGTGTCACGTCTCATGCGTGGATAAGTCATTAAGGAAAATTGCTAGTTTAGTAATTTTCTCAAATGTTTTTAGCCAGCAAGAATGAAATGAAGGAATTTTTCAGATTGTAACTAGTGTTCCTTACAACAAAGAAATTAAAACTTTGTATAATCAAAAAAATATGACGGGTTGTAACCATATCTAGTTCTTATGGTATTTGTAACATCGTCTTCATGAGATCAATGTTTTTATGGTATTTGTACACGTGCTTTTTAAGATATTATTAGGATACTAGAAATGAAAGATAGTGAAGCAAATTATATTTTAACTGAAATGAAAGATAGTTGGGGAGGTTTGGTTTGTTATAAGACTGTCAAAAGTGTTTGGAAATATATTTAGTTGTTGGGAAATGAAATGAAATGAAATACAATAATTAAATTCGAATAATCTTTAATTTCTCAATAATAGTTAGTTTTTTAATTTTAAATTTATTTCAAATATATAACAATGGCAGTATATTTGATCATTTAACAAAAAAAGGAAAAAGAAAGAATGATATGCGAATTCCTTCAACCCATTTATAAGAAGGGTTAATGTCATAAACTATTTAAAAATATAATTCCCTTGCATTCAAAACCATGTTATCAAATCGTAGGATATGTACTCTAATTTTTATTTAAAAAATACCATTATAATCTCCTATAACCCTAGTTTGTAGGTACATCGGAAGGTTAATGTCATATATGCGTAACAAACTATTTAAACCGTTAGAAAAACCTCCAACCACTTCAAACACAATTCACCACCACCACCGCAAACACCCATCAACTACGTTTACCACCACGAAAATCGAACCCAAAGGTTAGTAAACCACATTGTTTTCTATTTATTATAGACTTAATAGAAATATATTTGTTCTGCATGAGTGCATGACCCTCACGACCACCATAACATATATAATTTAAGGATCATACTATATATCTAATAAAACTATTTGATAAAATACTTGGAATATGTGTCCGATTAAATGGTAATTATGATGAATATCGAATACTATAAATTACATCGTTGTTTTATGATAGATAAATTGATATTTAGAATTAATAGTTTTATCATAGAATAGATAGATTAATAAAGATTATAATACGTGACCTCGAAGCTTTATGTTCATGCGGGCATGTCACTTGATCGTGGAAGTCAACTTATTGACTTTTTTTCTCAATCATCGGAAGATTAACTTATAATATCAAATTTTAATCATATCCAAAAATAAAAAGAACCCAGGTGTCCAACATCAAGGAATTTCCAACCCCTTGTAATGGATTAAAAAACAATAATAAAGAAGTAAAAAGCATAAGACAAACTCACTATAAATAAAGCTCAACTATGATCTTGTAAATGTGTCTCAAAACATAGTCTTAATTTCTAATGGCGTCTAAGCTCTTTCTTTCCTTTTCATGTATCTTCTTTCTTGCTACCTTCTTGCTTCCAGTTCTTTCACATTTGCACTACCCTCATCTACAACCAAATGGGTTATTGGGTAATAACACTAACCCATCACCTTTTGGGTTTCTTAAATCCATGCAAGGGTGTCGTAAGGGAGAGAAAGTGACCGGTGTTCGTGACCTTAAAGTCTATCTTGCGCGTTTTGGATACCTAAACTACCAGAAAAACCCTAATCTCCCAGATCTTGATGAAGATCATTTTGACGAAGAGCTTGAGGCAGCCCTCAAGTCGTACCAAGCTTACTACCATCTGAATGCCACTGGGACACTCGACGAGCCCACGGTATCAAAGATGGTGATGCCTCGTTGTGGGTTTCCCGATAAAGAAACTCATCATAACCATAACACAAATAACTCTTTACACACAGTTTCCCATTACAGATTCTTTCCAGGAAGACCAAAATGGCCAAGGGGTAAAAAGCATCTAACTTATGCTTTCGGATCACGTTTCCCAACCAGATTCATGCCTCCTGTTGATCGAGCATTTAGAAAATGGGCTACTGCTACTCGATACTTCACGTTCTCAAGAGCTAGAAGTTATCGTAGCGCTGACTTAAAGATTAGTTTTGCACGTGGATCTCATGGAGATGGGAATCCATTTGATGGACCTGGTGGTGTGTTGGCTCATGCTTTTGCACCTACAGATGGAAGACTCCATTATGATGCCGATGATCGTTGGGCAGTGGGAGCTGTTCGGAATGCTTATGACGTGGAGACTTTGGCATTGCATGAAATAGGCCACTTACTTGGGCTTGGTCATAGCCAATTTCAGAATGCGATAATGTGGGCTACGTTTAGGTCAGGAGTAACGAAAGGTTTGAGTTCGGATGACGTTAGAGGGCTTAGGGCTCTATATGGGTTTTAAGGATATAACAATTTCTGAAAATGAGGTTTTTGTGTGATGGTTTTCTTTTTTGGCTTTTTATTGTTGAATACCTCGGCCTTAATTTGGATTAATGTTGTCTTGTTTGCAATATATTTATGTTTGTTTTATATATGTATTTTTTTTGTCTATTTTTGTGAGATGCAATTGTGGAAAATAGGAACATACAAATTTACTTTTTTATATCACTATATCGGTAACGTATTTTATATTTTACCCATAACCTCAACTAATATATATTTTCTATTAGTATTGAGGATATGCAATGATAGGAACCCTATTCGATGGGGTTGGCCGGCCTCCAAGAAAATGAATCACGAAGAAGAGAGATTTTTTGTGTCATGATTTTTTTTGTTGTTATTGTTGTTGAAGACTTCGGACTTAATTTGTATTAGTGTTGTTGTTTTAGATGCAGATAGTGGATCAAGTTTTTACAGTTCGATTTTGATTGCCCAAAAGTGTGTATCAAGTTTGATTTTGATTGCAGGTTTTTTTGTTTTTTTTTTATTTGAGTTGGTGCCGGTGGTGGCTAACGCTAGTTGTTAGAGATGACTAATGGTGGTTGTTAGAGATGACTAATGGTGGTTGTTGGAGATGATCAATAGAAAAAGTAGTCACCGAAAAAAAAATATGGCGACTGCGGAGGTGTGACTTGAAGGAAGGAAGGAAGGAGATAGAAAAGTAGTCACCGAAAAAAATATGGTGACTGCGGAGGTGTGACTTGAAGGAGAGAGAGAGAGAGAGAGAGAGAGAGAGAGAGAGAGAGAGAGAGAGAGAGAGAGAGAGAGAGAGAGAGTGTGTGTGTGTGTGTATGTGTGTGTAACGTCCGAAGATTCGTGCTAGACAATTAAAATATAAAAAGCTATAAAAACGACATTTTTATAGAAGATTATTTAAGATAAATAATTTTAACGAAAGTTACAATGTATGTAACAAAGATTCTGCACATATAAAAAAACTCTGAAATTTAACTTCGTATGAATAAGTTATGTTTATTTATAGTTTTCGGATTAAACCGACACGACTTTGCGCATCGTAAAAAGGAAATTTTTAAGTTTCAGCATAGCAGTCTACGACACAGAAAATGAAATCAAGGTCGATCGATTCTTGGAAAAAAAATCTAAATGAGTGTCAAAGAACTCCTTAATAGGAGTTCATCGTTATAAAGACAACCAAGAACATATGTCGTATGTGAGAGTTATGATTTTTATATGGGCTTTAACAGTTTAAGCCTGTTAAAGGTATAGCTTGAAAAATAAAGTGGAAACTATCCGACAGAGTCCAAATGAAAGTTGTAGGCCTCGTCGATAGCTATGTGTGGATATAAAGAACGTCAAAAACGAAGATCGTTTGAAAAAGATATGATTTTTTGAATAAACTGAAAATAAGCGTGTGTGGCGCCCCTCTGACATACCACAAGAATTCGCTATGTGTCAGCACCTGAGAGGACCCATGTCAGCACCCCTAACCAAGTGCATGATGCGCACCCGATCATGTGTGCGTCATGCTTCCTGGGTTTTGCCTACAAGTTGCTTTCTTCAACTTATTCACTCCCTATAATTTTTCTAATTACTCTCTCAACTACGTAGATCATTTTTTGAGGTCTTCCTTCAGGATTTCAAGAATATTTTAGTTTAGCAGCACCCTGGGCATCTAGGCTCGGTTAATAGAAGCTTTCTGTTGGGGGTTTTGCCCGTGCAATTTATTAGTTTTCGCTCTATAAGTTAAGCTACACTTATTTTATTTCAAGTTTAACTTATATTTATTTTCATAGTCGTTAGTATGAACCAATAAATAAGATTTATCAGTGCCTAACACCATGTCTCAGGTACGCATTTAATTTCAAGTCAAATATCATATTTTACTCTTGGACTCGACAAGTTGGGGGGGGGGGGGGGGGGCTCAACTCGTCGAGTAGGATCGACTCCGGGTCGGGGATGAAGTGACCTACTCGAAGTGTCGGAAGACAGACTCGATGAGTAGGAGCTGTCTAGGTGAAACCCTAAATTGGAGGGTTTGCACCCTATTTAAGCATCATATGAGGCTTCCACCCTAGCCTCCATCACCCCAGAGCATAACACCCAAAACACTAATCCTCCATAAATGAGGTTGAGCCTTCTTGGTTGTTTTGAGTGTTTCTTGGTGTGTTTTGAAGCTAGAACAAGAAGTGGAAGATAGAAGACCCAAGGGGGAAGGAATAGATCCAGGATCAACAACATTTTCTCCTCACTTTCTGGTAATCAAGCTTTGTACTTGACTTGTAGATTCTTAGATCTCGTTGTGGTCATTTTTATGGAGTTTTGGATCCGAGTAGCTTGACCCTTGGGATTTGGACGTCCCAAGTCAATATATCTTCAGATCTGGAACCTTGGAGGGTCCTTATGGCATAAAGGTGCCATCTTTATGTCCATGAGAACCCCATGTATGAAATAAACCCCATTTTTGGTCCTTTGAGCATAAAAATCGCATGCATGTACGTAAAGTTCATGACTTTACGTGTTATATCAACTTAAGGAGCCCAGATCTACCTGTTAGATGAGAGTTGTACATCAGAAACCGAGTTTTGGACTTGGACATTAGCCGAATCGAGGAGTCGTTCTTGGGACTCGGCGAGTCGGGAGTTTGGAAGCAGCCATTAAAGTTAAGATGTCTTGAGAAAAAGTAGTATATAGAAGAACTTTTATCCTAAACACACAAATGATTGAAATACCAAGGTAATCTTGAATCAATTATAATATGTTCTTATGGATTCAAAGGAAAACCACTCAAGCTCTGATACCAATTGTGAGAACAAGGATTTGATGCACATGGACAAGGATTGAAAACTAAAACCTTGAGTTAATGCTTAAGATCAATGTCTGCTTGTAATTATATGTTCCAGTCAAGTCTGGTAATACCAGTCGAGACTTGAAGTGAGAATTCAACAAAGTACTTCAAGTAATAAATGTAGAACTATAAGTATAATCAAGGTAAAGACAATAGATAAACAAGTAGAATTTTCTGAAAGTGTTTGATATGAGAGAAAGGCGAAAGAGAGTTGATTTGAGAATATGTTATCTTTGGAACAACAATCCACACTATTCTTGTCATTAAATCACTCCTTAAATAGTCAAGGAGGAACATCGTACAAACTAATTAACATACAAAGGACCGGATAATCAGACTACTTCTGACATACTGATTATCCAAATAAACAAAAGAGACTTAGTCCTATGAAATGTTACATCAAACAAAAGGCAAGAATAATTAATGCATAGACTGACACATGATCTCGGATCATTTCTTCATCTCAGAACATTTTCCACTCCGGGCTCTACCTCCATCTTGTACCACAAAACATTTCAGACTCAAGACTGACTTTAGATCTTCAATAGTTAGACATTGCTAGAGGTTCACTTTCAGGTTCCAACACATCACTCTTATATCTCAGCATTATATGCACGAATAACTATGAAGCCTTTTGGTTAATTTTTATCATAGCTATATGAAATGCCTTCTTCTTTATCAATAAGTTAATTTTAGGTCTACCATCAATTGCATCATGTAATTAATGTCTGTAAATAGTATGCGTTCTCCCAAACGTCTATGCCAACATCAATTTAATAAATTAAAATGGTTTATTATGTTTCAACTATATAAGATTAGACACTTAGAATTAGAACTTGATTCAAGGTTTGATTGGTTGTTTGGAATGGAAAGATACATCTACTTCATCTCATCTGCTCCAAGAACTGGAGCAATCTCATTTAGTGTTGAGCTACTTTGAACTTCCTCATGCTCTTCTGTATTTGACTTCAAAGTTTGACTATTTTCACCAAGATCCTCTTGAATCTTTGCGATTGAATCATAACCATCAGAATTTGAATCTTGGATTTTTTTTGTTGAACCTTATTCTTAACAACATCACTTTGACCCTTGTTCATTGTTTAGAAGGTGTTAGGCATTCAAGGTGTTAGGTTAGCATCCAAATCGGCTACTTTGAACTCTTGTCTTTTTTAAGTACAATAAAATCCTTATCAATTAAGATTGATTCTTTTTGAATCTTAAATCAGGTTATGCACATGGTAATTCTATTTATGTCAATGCTACTTCCTCCTTTAAATTAGACTAGATGTGCATTTTGGGTTTAGTCTACTTGTTATTTTTTTTATTTTAAGACTTCAATATGATGATTGATTTAGTTTATTTTCTTTCTATGTTTCTAGTCATGTTTCTTTTTCATCATTTACTTTTAAGAGAAAAAGACAACTATGAAAACTCTTATGTTGTCATTTAATTGTTGGTTATTAGCTAATCTATTTGCTCCAGACATGTTTACTAAAAATTATGAAAAATAAATAAGTCACACATACACATACACACACACACTGCATGAGAGAAAAAATGATGAAGTAATATTGGTTCTTCTCCATTCGATCAAGTGGGGGAATCAATCTTAACTGATAAGTTAGTATTTAAAATGTTTCTTTTGTTCGGAAAAGTTATAGTTTCTATTTTTAATGCCATTTTCGATTTCATTATGTATCTAATAATTTTGATATTAGTTTCTAAGTTACTTAAAGAATTACTCTCATGTTATTTACTTATATTACTACAGATGGTGATACGTTTATCAGTGATAGTACACTGGTAAATTTGGATGAACTTTATAACTACAAGGAAGCTATGGCAGGCCCTAAGTCTGCCAAGTGGAAAGAGGCAATGGACAGCGAGATCAAGTCCATGTATGACAACTAAGTTTGGAATTTGGTTGACAATATACCAGGTTGTAAGACATTTGGGTACGAATGGATCTTCAAGAAGAAGACCGACATGGATAGAAAGGTGCACACTTTCAAGGCTCGACCGGTTGCGGAGGGATTTACTCAAAACCCAGGGGTTGACAATGATGAGACCTTCTCACCAGTATCTAAGATTAAATCTATTAGGGTGATGCAGAAGTAGTAAAATTCCAAGAAGGGAGA
The DNA here is from genome assembly GCF_051521515.1 of Lactuca serriola. NCBI lineage: Eukaryota > Viridiplantae > Streptophyta > Magnoliopsida > Asterales > Asteraceae > Lactuca > Lactuca serriola. Next base: position 266,621,579 of record NC_136410.1, read on the forward strand.
ATTGCCAATATAGAGTAATACCAAACGGAGTAAGACTCAGAGTCCTAGTACTGATGCAGTAGCAGAAATGAGTAGCATTCCATATACTTCCACAATTGGATCTATCATGTAGGCTATGGCATGTACTTGCCATGATGTGGCTTTCGCATTGAGCATGGTTAGTCGTTATCAGGGAAATATAGGTAGAGCTCATTGGATAGCAGTGAAGAATATTCTTATGTATCTTCAAAGAACTAAGAACTGGGTCCTTGTGCTTGGTGGCAGTGACGACCTAAGAGTAACTGGGTATAGTGATGCCAACTTTCAAAAATACAGAGACAACTTTCGTTCTCAATCTGGCTGGGTGTTTACCGTTAATGGAGGAGCGATAACCTGGAAAAGTTCCAAACAAGAGACATTGGTTGATTCTACCATTGAATCAAAATACATAACAAAAAGCGAGCATCGGAGGAGGCTACATGGTTGAAGAACTTCATAGGAGACCTTGGAATCGTTCCAGCCATCAAGGAGGCAATGGAGATTTTCTGTGATAGTGAAGGGGCAGTTAGCTTAACAAAGGAACCAAGAGATCATGGCAGATCAAGACATATCGACAGAAAATACCATTTCATTAGACATAGAGTAGAAGAAGGTCACCTCGTCATAAAGAGGGTATCATTTTAAGAGAATCCAACAGATCCCCTCATAAAGGGTCTGAGAAGGATTAAGCATGTTCAACATGCTAGGAGGATTGGACTGAAGGATGATATTAGTTTTAGTAGTTAGAATGTTTAAAAACTTGTAACAAAATAAATGTAATTGACATTTGATGATAAAATAATAGAGAATTATGCATGCGTATTGTTTACTCTCTATTGTAAATTGTTTATTCTTGTGTTTCAATTTTGCATGTTTTACTTCTAGAATAATTAGATTATTCAAACATCCATAGTCAATCATACTTTTGGAAGTAAGTACTGAATCAACACTATCATGAATTGGGTTGTACATTGTCTAAAGAGTTTAGACATAGCAATAGTTTGTTTCAACATTCATGAGTACTTTGAAATAGAGATTTAAGTATTGGATTAACCCACGATCAGAGAATTATTTCATGGAATTTATCACAAGTAATTCTGAGACGATAATACCTTATAATCCTAAGTAGAGAAATATATGAGTTATTGTTTATGAGTTGGTTGTGCATTGATAATACGTAAATGCATCAGTAACTTTGTGTTATAAAACGTATTGTTGTGCGTGATTTGATGAGTAAACTGTGCAAGCATATAAGTCAAAGTTTATCTGTTCATTTTTCCCTTACAGGAAAAGGAATATCTTGTGCCCCTAGATGATTTGGTGTTGACCATAGTGTCGGGCCCGACCAGGACTAAATTGATGTGTTCGATTAGTAGTTCTTTGTCATTACAAATTATAAATTGGGATACAAAGTATTCAACATGAGATTGATTCTATTCCCATGTCATTTTTCCACATGATATCTTGCAGAATGGAGGATTATATGATCACTTATCTTAGGACACGTAACTGACTAGGTCTGAGTTAGACAACGGCTTTGAGAGCTACAATTTGTTGATCGATTTAGAAGGATATACTGACAACTATAGTTATTAGACTTATCCAAGTGGGAGAATGATGGACTAGGCATCTGTCACACCCCAAAACCGGAACGACGGAAACGTTCTGGGGTGGATGACGTCATGTCAAGTATCACAACACATGCATTATAGTAATCAAAGTAGAACAAAACATTGCATTAATAGTAACAGTTTTACATGGTTACATTAATACATCAAAGTAATACAAGTAATAGAATAAATACAGCGTGGTACTAAGCTATCTTCATCAACAGCTCCGGGGATGTACCTGTCTAATGCTAACCTAAGAATACAAGTTATTTGAAAAGCGAGATGACATCAGGGAATAACATATGCCTCAGCAGTGAGGACTGCTGACTAAGGCAAGGAATCATAGACTCCAGGAGAGTATCGAACGAACGACACGCCTGGTTCAGTCTAACAAATAGAGACACAGACCCCAGAAGGTACCAAATGAAAGGTACAGCTGGTAAGGTCCAAAACAGTAAATACAGACCGCAGACAATATCAAATGAAAGATACGTCTAGCAAGGTCTAAAACAGTGAATACAGTGAATACAGTGGATACAGACCCCAGACAACATCAAATGAGAGATACATCTTGTAAGGTCAAAACAGAGGAGACAGACCCGAGACAGTATCAAATGAGAGATACGTCTTGTAAGGTCAAAACAATGTGAATCTGAAATTAAATTACCAGCATACAGTGTAAATTGCTGGGGAAATACCGTTACCTTAAAGCCAATGAATTATAAGGTAACCCGGGATACTCGTAACCATATTGACTAGAGTACCAGACGCCCTACAAGCGTCTAAAATGTGACATTTGTCACCTGTTGGCTTGGTAGGCCGGGACTGTAGCTAGCAGTCTGGGTGTGGAGTTGTCAATCCCATATAGATCTATACACACAATGTCCGCTCTCCCTACAGGAGACTCTGGTTACCAACTAGACGATGGAGAAGGCCGTGTCCTGAAGATGCATCCCAAATAGTGGGTAGAGACTTCCAACTAGTGGGTTTCTAATGCAAGTGCTGAACTAGAGGTAGAGACTCATAACTGAACTGACTGAAGTAACCCATATGTCTATGCTTGTGTACATAATATATAACTAATGAATCAACGACCTTCGGATGGACATCCGATCCCACCAGACCACATCTCAACGAAGAAAAGGAAATAGGGCGGACAAGCCTTCCTAAGTCCTTCAATCATTATTAATATGCATCTATACAAGCACAGACATACATCTAACTACGCTTGAGTGTGTATCAAGTGGAATCATATCGTGAAGTATACGTGTATAGAGGAACATCCGAGTTGTGAACTATAAGAATACAGTGGAACATCCGAGTCGTGAAGTATAAGCGTACAGAGTGGGATAATCGAATCGTGAAGTATAAGTGTACCAAGTGTAAGTGTATCACGAAGTGGAAACGACAATAAGTGAAGTAAGAGCGTCTATCAAGTGAAGCGACTACAAGTATAAGCGAAATAGAGACAATACCAAGTATAAACGCATCACAAAGTGAAAGCGTTATCGAGTAGGAGTTTAAAAATAAGTATAAGTAAAGCAGCAGTAACTAACAAGTAAAAGCATACGTCGTGAAAGTGAACTTTGATGAAAAACCTTTGGAAATCTTTCATAAACCAGTTTAAAATGAATTTAGATAAAACAGTGTAAGTAAGAGTTTTGAAACCAATGAAAAGCTTTTTGAAAACCAATATAGTGTCCTACTCGGTTAAAAGTGTACAGTGGTAAAATCTTGAGCATGCGGGTTATCAATCACATGTGATTGATATGATAACTAGCATGTTTAACTTGTATTCCCCCTTATAAAACATGTAAAAACATATAAAAGGTTCATTCAGGGGTATGAACTCACTTGGTGTAAGTAGGTCCGACGAAGGTGCCGTTTTGGCGTTCGGTGTCACGCAAGGACTTGAACACATACAATGACCTATTTAACATATGATAACATATGTTCACATACAATTAGTATATTTAATACTAATTAAACAAATATACGCGCTCAAAGGAGCGGAAAACACTTTGGATAAGCGTTTGGGTGTCCCGGGTAGCGTCTAAAGGTGCGTATGGCTAAGGAATGGAGTTTACTCTCCGAGAGTAAACCCTTAACACTTAGTTTACAGCCCAGGGACTACTCACCATGATTTTACGGCCGTAAACTCATGGTGAGGGTATCTAGTGTGTTTTAAGGCTTCTACTTGTTCATGGAATTATTCTAGGTACTTTTCCAAAAAGGCATGACTGTGTTTAAGGCTTCTAAGGGCACCTTATAGGAGTTTACGGCCTAGGGACAACTCCTAGGGGAGTTTATGGCCATAAACTCTCATTCCTTGAGTTTAGTGAAGTTTCAAGCCCTTAACTCACTTCTAGTAATCATTCAAGGCTTAGGGGGTGTTTGGGGTTCCAAAAGGGCACTCCTTTATGGTTTATGGTCCAAAAGACCAATCTTTGAGAGTTTACGGCCGTAATCTCTATGGCTTGGCCGTGAACTCTCATACACCCACCAAACTTTGAGTTTAAGCCCTTAGATCCTTCCTAGCATTTTATAGAAATAGTTTAAGGTCATTTGAGGGGTAAAAACCACACTTTGGGCATGTTTTGGGGTGTTTACGGCCTTGGTATAAACCTGGGCCGTAAACTCCTTTTTCCCCCTCATTTTGATGTGTTTAATTGATCCAAACCCCAAATACTAAGTCCCTAAATTATGTGTGAAGCCTAAGGGTGTTTTAGGAGTGTGTTTGGGGCTTTTTGACATGGTTTAGAGGTGTTTACGGCCTAAGCAAGTGCTTGGGCCGTAAACTCTCTTTTATGCCCCAAAATGATTGTTTTAAATGTGCAAACACTCTTAGGCTAATTCTTCTATTTATTTCCAAGCCATTAGGGACAAGTTTGGGTCATTTTGGCCTTAAATAGGGTGTTTACGGCCTAAGGAGGATCTTTGGCCGTGAACTCCTTTTCCATTGCTTCTAAGTCCGATTTTTGGGCTATAAACATGAATCAATATGTTTAGAATAAGTTAGGGTAAGCGGACTTACAATTTGGAAGCGTTTGGTTGCGGATTCGGGGCGAAAAAGAGTCTAGAGAGAGAGTATAGAGAGAGAGAGAGGGTGGAAAAGCTCCAAATGGAGTTTACTCCCCTTTATATATGGGTGGGAGTTGGAGCTCAGTGGAATTCTACCTAATACTGCCGTTAAATGGGGCTTTTGGTCGCACCCGATTTAGTGGTCGTAACAATAAAACTTAACATTTTCCAAATAAATGGAAATGGGTGTTATGTGTTTTTATTTCTTTTTATCACGACTTAACGACATATTAAATGTGAACAAATGGAATGTTTATTAAATTTGACGACCTCTAATTAACGGAACTGTATAAACTAGAATATTCCGTTAACGGTAACGGGGAAATGTAACGGAACAACTTGGGTTGTCACATCATGCCCCCGTTAGAGGGAATTTCGTCCCGAAATTCAGGTCTAGGCACGGAAGTAGGTATGAATGGCCAGGTAGAGGTAAGAGAGTACTTCCTACACGGTTTTCCTCGCATTACCAAGTGACCTCTAGTCTGTGTTTGTCATTCCGACAGACCTTCACGTACGGGATGCGGATTTCGTCTTGTGTAGCTAGTGGGTTCCGACTGGTGTATCTACGAAGTTAGGGTTCTCAATGAATTCTATCAAGATGAGTGAGGTATGAAGAGTGATGTCGGGAATTCACATATCAAGTCTAAGAAGTGGATCGATCGGGTGTGAATCTTGTGGTATATCCGAAGGTAGTAGCAGCCTGAATAGGGTTGGACCAAATCTCCATGGGGATTCTCGTATGGCCCTAAGCTCTCGGAATGGTAGAGCTTTTCAGTACTCAGAACATAGTGTACTTCTATGGCAAGATCATCACTGGCGTGATCGCCATTCCAAAGTTCCTAATGTTCTTACTCATACTGTGTGTGTAGTCCTTCAGGTTGGTTCTTAGAAAGCTCGGGTGGTCTTTGATCTCGTGTTTCCTGTCACTTGGCTGATAGAGACTTTCTAGATGCCGAGTGGGTTGCATGACTATGGTTATCGGTTTGCTGAAGAGTGTCTATCTCAAGCTTGTGCAAAATGGACCTACACTAACGAATCTTGAGATACGGAAACCCTGAGGGCCGGGGAGATAGGGTTTCACCAGACGAGTGTTGGACTATCTCGGGAGGTGGTTCTACTATCTCTGCGTGAGACAGTATTCGTGAAACACCTAATAGTCCAATTAACCTCTAAGACTTTGGTTTGATCTAGTGCGGAAAGCGCAGGCTCCTGCATAATCCCTCGCCTAACACCAAGGCTAGTGTCAAGTCTATAATCTCTTCGGGATTCGGGACTTGAGGCTTAACTCAACTACTTTCGCACTTTGATCGAGTATTCTTGGCTACGAAGGTTATCCTATGGTTCTCGGTATCCTAGGGTTCACTTCGGAGAATGAAGTCTATCGTCTACAGAGCGACGGCGATTTCCTCCATACGAGAGGGTGGAGGACGATAGGCACTGCTCGTCTATAACTGGGCGGACGAAGTGTCGGAGTAGTGCAAGCATATTCTGGAACTACTCCTCCGAAGGTTCTGAGTTTCCTCGGTCTAGGTCAAATCTAGTGGGTATAGGGTCTCATCACTCGGAACTTTACTAGCTTAACCCGTAGTGATTCTCTTGATTCCAGCTCCTATGTTATCGAATGGGGTGAAGGGCTTTTCTAAGAGGTTCATGGTAGAGCTCATGCTTAGCCTAACTACAAATACCGGGTGTATGCAAGCAGTATATAATTAAGGTCGGCAGGATGTTCAGCTGTGCGACTCCACCCCAGACCCACAACCCAACGAGGAACAGGGAATAGGGAGGAAACACACACCTTAAATCTTTTTGATCTCAATTATATGTCACCTTTACGCATATACCTAGTTATAGTGGTCAGTCTCATGAGTTCTAATCTTTATGCTTACGAACCTGATGTGCGAGGTGCGAAGGGTCTTTTTGGGGAAACTATGAAGTATGCTTCGGATGGTTGTTGTCTTCTGGAGTATCAGCAATGTCGTTCACTTCGGTGTTCATCTGACTACGAGGGATCGGTCAACGGCGCACGGTACCCTCTCTTGGGTACTTCGGAAGGTTTGAGATAAGAGGGACGATTGTCGGATCGCATTAGGTTTGATTATTTGTGTTAGGTTTAGGTTCGGAAGAACCTTTATTTGCCGACATGGCTATGGAGAAAGTTCTTTTTACACAGCACTAAGAATGAACACTTGGTTGCACGAAGTCAAACCATGATCAATAGAGTCGTCGAAGTTGGCACGCTCCGACATGATATAAAGTGAAGATCGATAGAGTCATGTGCCGAAGAGGCACACCAGTTCTAGGCGTCTCGGGTTTCGTCCTATGTATCACTACCGCGGATACTTGGACCGATAGAGTCGATGCGGAACTACAGAGAGTTCTAAGCGTTTCCGAATAGAGTACCTTTTCATGAATGGATTCTCACGAGGCATTTCTATAATCGCCTCACATATACTAGTCATGTATATTTAAGGTGGGGAGGACTGTTGACTGAGCGACCCCGCCCTAAATCCACAACCAAACGAGGAACAGGAAATGAGGCGGCATTCGCTCACTCTAGGTATGTCCATCTTAAATATACATGGCCGTAACGTATATGTTTAGCCATTATAGTTTTACCTAATGAATTTTAAATTTTAAAACAGTGCTGCGACTTTCGCCTTATTGGAAAGAATTTACATTTGAATTAGTCTTTTATTGTTCTTAGTTTAGTTATCCGAGATCGAGAGACGTACCAAAATCTAACGAGTTCCTTGCCGCTTCTCCCTAAGCAGTAGTGTCAGGCTCCTTTTGTGTCTTTGTCTTTCCCTTCGGTTGGGCAGTCCTTTTTGAAGTGTCCCATTTTACCACATAGGTGGCAAACTGTACGGGTCGCCACATTGGTGGTTGATGTAATGAACTCAACCGGAGTTCTGCAGACGCAAACAGTATGCCCTAACATGTGGCACCTAGCACAATAGAGCTCTCGGCAGACACCATGATGATGGTAGCTGCACTCGCTGCAGTGGGGAAGGTCTCCTCGGTATGGTCTTCTTGGAGTTGGGAGGGAAGGATTGACAGGGGTATAGACTGCCTCAGCTCGTTGCCTTTCGGGAGGTCCTTGAGCTGAGGTACTTCCCTCCTCAATCTTGAGTTTTCTCTTTAGTGGGTTCGGTGAAGGTTCTTGGGTGACTGGGTATGAAAGTGTTGATTGCTGCTGTCCATCGCCAGGATTGGAAATCCCAACAGGCCCCTTGCTAACTTTGGCGGTGTTAGCATTCAGGTGAGCCATGACAGCTGCTACGGCTGCTGAGACTGCAGCTTGGAACGTAGCTTCATCGAATAAGAGAGCAAGTTTCTTGCTTTTGGATTGGTTACGCTTCTTCAGTGGCATGGTTTTCCTACACGGAAAGGAATACAAGGTAATGAGAGACGATGGCTAACCCTGGACATATCTGTCCTGACTGTATTAGGCATAAATTTTTCCCGTGCCTTGGGTACTTGTCGTCTGAGTGTCGACCTACATCCCTATGATGTAGTCCTGGTAATCGAAGTGGGTGTATGAGTATCGGAAAAAGGCCATAAGATGCGAGTCGTTCCTACTAAGTTACCTTTATACTGGGAAAGGTTTCACTCTCTGGCCTGGAGAGATTTTGAGAACGGTTCGGAACGAAACTGCAGAAAGAGAGGCTCACAAGGGCAAATGACTAAATTCTCTCAATAGAGATGCGGGGATCCGCCTTAATCGTGTATCTGGCAACGGGAAACGACAATTTTTTCCTAACACATAGCGTGAGTAGTGTAACCACTAACTCACTAAATTGTATTATTTTATGGGTGTATTAGCATGACGAACACGAGGAAAAGACAATTCCCGGGTTCCATGTACTGGCTCCCACGGTCTGCCTCATATTTTTGGCTGGTATCGGCGTTGGTTTCCTTCGGGTAGTTACCTAGGGCTCTTTTCTTGTGAAGACACATTGAATTTCTACCCCGCCTTCCTTCTGATTCAAACTCTGGGTGTCACCGCTTCATGATGGATGACTGGAAAATCCGAAGTTTAGGCGAATTCCTCACTGATGTCCCTAAAAGAATATAGGCACCTGGTGAATTCAATAGTCTCGACCCAGTTCATTTATTTTCGAACAGGAAATCTTCTCAATGAACCTTCTCTGGGTCTGTATCAACTTATCTGCCGAGAACTGACGTGGGTAGGGTTTTCTACAGGGTTCGTGCGAGAATGGAAATGTCTAAAGAATCCTAAGAGATTATTAACATTTCACTATATGATCCATATCGAGTCTTGCTACGATTACACAGGGTATACAAATCATATAAAGCTTAGATCCGATAGGCCTTCGAATATGTGATACTAATCTAGAACCACATCCCAACGAGGAAAAGGAAATAGAGCGAAACCACACATTCTCAGCCTATGGGATCCTTATTATATATAACCTTGGGAGTATACCCTCTGTAGTTGTAGGTATATCAATAAGGATCTTTTTAGTTATGCACATAAGGTTGTTTATGTATTCTAAAATACCCCTATAGTATTTTAATTCGTGTTTGTTTCTTATCTTCTGATTATGATTCTGGGATTAGTGTGAATCTTTTAGCGTTCTAAAATACTCCTATAGTATTTTAACTTTATGTTTGGCTCTAGCAATCCTAGTTGGTAAGTTTCAGACCTGCTGCACACCACTATCACTCCCGAGCACACGTTCATCGCATCTCGGATAAATGTAGTTGATCAGGTTACATTTATCCCAGCTTACGATTTTATAACTGCCCAGGTTTGACGGTAATGCTCAACATCCGAAGACTTTTATTATTGTTCTTCTTGTGATACTTGTGTTCGAGTGTTTAGATTTTGGATGTTATTATACTTTGGTAAAATATGGTTATATTTTAAAGTATAATTCTTGGTCAGATTGTTTTATCCCTTTGTGTTTATAGGTTGTATATCTTTTATGAATTGATATACTTAGCTCACTATAAACAATGCTCTGATACCAATCTGTCACACCCCAAAACCGGAACGGCGGAAACGTTCTGGGGTGGATGACGTCATGTCAAGTATCACAACACATGCATTATAGTAATCAAAGTACACCAAAACATTGCATTAATAGTAATAGTTTTACATGGTTACATTAATACATCAAAGTAATACAAGTAATAGAATAAATACAGCGCGGTACTAAGCTATCTTCATGAACAACTCCGGGGATGTACCTGTCTAATGCTAACCTAAGAATACAAGTTATTTGAAAAGCGAGTATCAGCATTTTTTACAAATGCTGGTGAGTTCATAAGCATTTAGTGACGTTTTCATTCAAATAACTTTAATAAAAGTAGTAGTTTAAGAGATTTCAGTGTATTATAGTCATTTTCAGAAAATCCTATATTTTCTTTAATAAAAGCAGCCTTCTACCAAGACTGGTCAGTGTTATGTGGTAAAAAGTTATTTTCCCTAAATTGCTATCATTATCAAAATACTGAATTTGATTATCGAGGAAAGCAAATGACATCAGGGAATAACATATGCCTCAGCAGTGAGGACTACTGACTAAGGCAAGGAATCATAGACTCCAAGAGAGTATCGAACGAACGACACGCCTGGTTCAGTCTAACAAATAGAGACACAGACCCCAGAAGGTACCAAATGAAAGGTACAACTGGTAAGGTCCAAAACAGTGAATACAGACCGCAGACAATATCAAATGAAAGATATGTCTGGCAAGGTCTAAAACAGTGAATACAGTTAATACAGTGGATACAGACCCCAGACAACATCAAATGAGAGATACGTCTTGTAAGGTTAAAATAGAGGAGACAGACCCGAGACAGTATCAAATAAGAGATACGTCTTGTAAGGTCAAAACAGTGTGAATCTGAAATTAAATTACCAGCATACAGTGTAAATTGCTGGGGAAATACCGTTACCTTAAAGCCAATGAATTATAAGGTAACCCGGGATACTCGTAACCATACTGACTAGAGTACCAGACGCCCTACAAGCGTCTAAAATGTGACATTTGTCACCTGTTGGCTTGGTAGGCCGGGACTGTAGCTAGCAGTCTGGGTGTGGGGTTGTCAATCCCATATAGATCTATACACACAATGTCCGCTCTCCCTACAGGAGACTCTGGTTACCAACTAGACGATGGAGAAGTCCGTGTCCTGAAGATGCATCCCAAATAGTGGGTAGAGACTTCCAACTAGTGGGTTTCTAATGCAAGTGCTGAACTAGAGGTAGAGACTCATAACTGAACTGACTGAAGTAACCCATATGTCTATGCTTGTGTACATAATATATAACTAATGAATCAACGACCTTCGGATGGACATCCGATCCCACCAGACCACATCTCAACGAAGAAAAGGAAATAGGGCGGACAAGCCTTCCTAAGTCCTTCAATCATTATTAATATGCATCTATACAAGCACAGACATACATCTAACTACGCTTGAGTGTGTATCAAGTGGAATCATATCGTGATGTATAAGTGTATAGAGGAACATCCGAGTTGTGAACTATAAGAATACAGTGGAACATCCGAGTCGTGAAGTATAAGCGTACAGAGTGGGATAATCGAATCGTGAAGTATAAGTGTACCAAGTGTAAGTGTATCACGAAGTGGAAACGACAATAAGTGAAGTAAGAGCGTCTACCAAGTGAAGCGACTACAAGTATAAGCGAAATAGAGACAATACCAAGTATAAACGCATCACAAAGTGAAAGCGTTATCGAGTAGGAGTTTAAAAATAAGTATAAGTGAAGCAGCAGTAACTAACAAGTAAAAGCATACGTCGTGAAAGTGAACTTTGATGAAAAACCTTTATACTCGGGAAAATCACAATTTGTTTTCATTTGTAAAATAAGTTTGTAAACCTTTGGAAATCTTTCATAAACCAGTTTAAAATGAATTTAGATAAAACAGTGTAAGTAAGAGTTTTGAAACCAATGAAAAGCTTTTTGAAAACCAATATAGTGTCCTACTCGGTTAAACAGTGTACAATGGTAAAATATTGAGCATGCGGGTTATCAATCACATGTGATTGATATGATAACTGGCATGTTTAACTTGTATTCCTCCTATAAAACATGTAAAAACATATAAAAGGTTCATTCAGGGGTATGAACTCACCTGGTGTAAGTAGGTCCGACGAAGGTGCCGTTTGGGCGTTCGGTGTCACGCAAGGACTTGAACACACACAATGACCTATTTAACATATGATAACATATGTTCACATACAATTAGTATATTTAATACTAATTAAAAAAATATACGCGCTCAAAGGAGCGGAAAACACTTTGGATAAGCGTTTGGGTGTCCCGGGTAGCGTCTAAAGGTGCGTATGGCTAAGGAATGGAGTTTACTCTCCAAGAGTAAACCCATAACACTTAGTTTACGGCCCAGGGACTACTCACCATGAGTTTACGGCCATAAACTCATGGTGAGGGTATCTAGTGTGTTTTAAGGCTTCTACTTGTTCATGGAATTATTCTAGGTACTTTTCCAAAAAGGCATGAGTGGGTTTAAGGCTTCTAAGGGCACCTTATAGGAGTTTACGGCCTAGGGACAACTCCTAGGGGAGTTTACGGCCATAAACTCTCATTCCTTGAGTTTAGTGAAGTTTCAAGCCCTTAACTCACTTCTAGTAATCATTCAAGGCTATAGGGGGTGTTTGGGGTTCCAAAAGGGCACTCCTTTAGTGTTTATGGTCCAAAAGAGCAATCCTTGAGAGTTTACGGCCGTAAGCTCTATGGATTGGCCGTGAACTCTCATACACCCACCAAACTTTGAGTTTAAGCCCTTAGATCCTTCCTAGCATTTTATAGAAATAGTATAAGGTCATTTGGGGGGCAAAAACCACACTTTGGGCATGTTTTGGGGTGTTTACGGCCTTGGTATAAACCTGGGCCATAAACTCCTTTTTCCCCCCTCATTTTGATGTGTTTAATTGATCTAAATGTAGGTGTTAAGTTGTAAAAGTCGAATAGTGTCTTGTAATGATTCGCATTTTGTATGTATTTTACTAAGTCTATCTTAAATGCGAAGTATAGCATGCGAAGTTTCACTGTATATGACTTAGTATACTTTTTATAAGTTCCCTATAAATAGGGACTTAGGCTTGAAGTTGAAAAAACGATATCGAAAACTCAAAAACTATCTTCAGCCTATTCTGTAATCAGTCTTAATAAAACGAGATCTGATTAATGTTTACTTCGTGTGTTCTTTGTCATTCATGATTCAATTCTATTATTTCGCATCTTAAATCTCGATAACAATTCACAACAATTGGTATCAGAGCAGGATTCAAACTGCCTAGATCTGATTTTCGTATAAGAATCATTTGCTTTTTGAGTTACAAATTTTACTCAAAATTTTCCGCGCAATTTTGGTTTTGAAAATCACTTTTGATCTTTAGATTTGAATTGCTTCTGCATTTGAATTGTTAAGTCGAGTATTCGATTAGCGATTGTTGATCAATTCACTTGATCGATTTCTGAATATAATCAAATTCTCAAGTTTTTCTGAAATTTTTGTTTGTTCATCAATGGCGAACTTCAACATGAACACGATGACTTCCTTCTCTCATTTGCTTGGTTCTTCAACCAAAATTCCGATGTTGATTCCAGAATACTATGATCAGTGGGCTGATAGAATGGAAGATTACTTAAATGGAATTGATGAAGAACTTTATACATGGAACAGTTCAAGCTCCTGCAAATGTTCAACAAATTGGTTCATCCACTGGATCTCCTAATGTTGAAGATCAACGAAAACGTCTGAAGGATAACGAAAAGAGATGCATGAGGGAACTAAGAGGTGCTCTTCCTCCTGTGGTTTACAATTACATTCGTAGTTGTAAAACAGCAAAAGACATCTGGAATACTCTAAAGGAGAAGTATCAAGGTAGCGAAAAGACGAAGATCAATTCTGTGAAACAATGTCTGATTGAACTGAAGGAATTCAGACAGAAGGATGCAGAAACTCTCGAAAGTTACTATGATCGTCTGAATGAGCTTGTGTTTCGCTGCAATAGGTACGGTATCACTAGATCTATCATGGAATTCAATTTAACTTTCATAATGGGACTTCGCAAGGAGTGGCGAAGTGTGAGCATGATGATTAAGAATCAACAAAGTTTTGATACAACCAAATTAAATGATCTCTACAATCAACTCAAAACACATGAATCTGAGGTCTCAGAAATGTATGAAGAATCAAAACTAGTTATTGGTGGTCCTTTGGCTCTAGTTTCAAAGGTATTAGAAAATGATGAAAAAGATGGATCAGATGATGAAGGATTTTTGATGAATTCCGATGATGAAGTTGTGGCATTCTATTCAAACAACAGAGTTAAAAAGTTTTTCAAAAAGCCTTTTAATCCAAAAGGGAAGATGAATGATGCGAAGAATGTTATCACAAGGACTGGAGGGGATGAGAGGAAGAAGATGGAGAAAATTGAGGAAAAACCAAAAAATGCGAATGAAGAGAAAAAGTTGAAAGGTGATTCAGGAATTTATTGTCATTATTGCAATGGTGCGAATCACTTCGCAGCTGCCTGCATGTTGCGAAAGAGAGAAGAGAAGAAAGAAAAAGTCAAAGATGAGGCATACTATTCTGAGAAGATTGAAGAGTTACGTGCAAAGACAAAAGGAGTGTCATTGGTTGCGAAGGGAGAAATTGTTGAAAAAGAGAGTGGAACTTATCAGATTTGGTCTTCAGGATCTGATGATGAAGAAATGAGGCATCCCACACATGGAGCAATGTTCGCAAGCTTTGAGGAATGCGAAGGGAACATTTCAGGGAAATGTTTTGTGTCAAAATCCACTGACAAATCACCCATGACAACCAAGGTACGTACAATTCTTGAATCTTTTAATATTCCTTTATCTGCTTATGATGCTGAAATTGTTTCATTTGATGATACTGTGGCTTATTTTGATTCTGTTATTGTGTCTGCTAGTAATGAAGCTAAGAAATTAAATGTGCAACTTAGTGAGACACGAAGAGAGTTAGAAATAAAGAAGAGCAGAGTTGAGAAATTAGAATTGCAAGTCAAAAATATATACTATGATAGGAATAATCTTACTAATGATGTTAGGTTATTACTAGCATAGAGAAACATCTATTGTAATTCTGCAAAATGCTTGTATGCAAAATTAACAGCTTTACATCACTCTTCTGATATTAGCAAAGAACAACATAGAAAACTTTTACCTTTTCTTGAGTATGAACGTGAAAAAGTTGATGTTGTTTCTTATGATTGCGAAAGTACAATTGCTCAATTTGACAAAATACCTGATGATAGATATGCATATGGTATTGTCAAAATTGATGAATTTCTGAATGTTGATGAATTGGTTAACATTATCAATGAAAGTTTGACAAAGAGTGAACAAGTGAAAATCATAAAGAAAACTGAAAATTCAAAGCTTGCCTCACAATTGAATTATGCTGATATTGATGAAAATTCTGATAATGTGAGTGAAATCAGTGAGATAGAAGAGGTTGATTGTTCTCAATTGTCAATCATTAATATCACATCTAAGATCAAAGGTAAAGAAATCATAGTTGATTCAATAGTAGAGGATGAAATTGATAAATCTTCAACTTCGCAACATTGTATGTTTGATAATGTGGAAGTTGAAAGTTGGAAATCTGATGACACAGATGTAAATAAAGAAGAAAAGAAAGTTTCAACTGAAACACCTCAAAGAATTGTTGTTGATCAAGTGTTTGAAAATACAAAAGAATTTGATAAAATTTTAAATGATAAAGGCGCACATTATTTGGAAACCAACACTGTGGTATATCCAAATTTTGTATGTACTGATAAAACAATTTTTCCAAATCAAGTTTTTGTCACTACTGGAAATGCTGAGAAAGTTCATCCTGATTTCAATAAAATGATTAAAAAAGATAATCAAAAGTCCACAACTGAAGGTTTTTTCGCAAATCAAAACACAGAAGAAAACAATTTAACGAAAAATACTTATGTGTTTCAAAAACAAAAATCAACACAAAAATGGGTGATTAAAGGTGAAAAATCAAACAAAGTTTTTGAAAAAGATGAAAAACCAAAGGTTGAAGTGAAACTAAATTCTCATGAATTCAAATTGATGGTTGGAAATTATTCAACAGAAAATAATGTTTCAAAAAGAAAAGCAAGAAAAGCAATATTCTGGCAAGTTGTGTCTAATGAAAAATCAAGAGATGAAAAATAGCAAATTTCAAAAACATCAACAAGTTTTCATAAACAAATCAACTCTGTTGACAAGGTTCCATATGTTCGCAAATATGACAACAATCAAAAATTTGAGAATTCGCAAAAATTTGCAAATAATCAAAAGTTTCAAAATGTTGGCAAATTCACGAATATTTCATCAAGTTTGAAGGACTCAACTCAAGTCAAAAAGAAATTTTCACCAAAACAACCAAATTTTCCAAATCCTTCAATATCAAAACCAAACAAAGTTTCATATACAAAAGGAAAATCTGATGTTAGAACTTTCAATCATTGGTTTGAAGGAAAAGGAAAGAAATATCAAAATGGAAAATTTTCAGAAGAACAGATCAAAAGTGCATTTGATACATACACAAATAATTATGCAACTGAGAGTACATCATCTAATAATTCACAAGTTCCAGTTCAAAAATGGAAACCAGTTATCAAAAATGCGAATGTTGTGAAGGATAAGATTACAATTAATGGAAATCCAAAATTATTGAATGATTATATTTCAAAATCTAGAACTGATGATGTTGATATAATTGATTCAGTCACGAACAAAGTGAAAACATGGTTCTTAAATTCCAAAAATTTGTTTTATTCTACTAATGATGGACCCAAAAAGTCTTGGGTTCCTAAATTTTTTCAATAAATGCAGGTGATATGTGACGAGCAATATGATATGAAATGGTACATTGATAGTGGTTGCTCTCGTCACATGACTGGAAGGAAAGAAAATTTGCGAGATTACAGAAGCTTGGAAAATGTTGGAGTTGTCAAATTTGGAAATAATCACAAGTGTCAAGTGAAAGGATATGGGGAAGTCACAAATGGAAACTTCACAGTAAACAGAGTGGCATATGTTGAAGGACTTCAACATAATTTGATAAGTGTATCACAACTTGTTGTGGGTATAGGAAATCAAGTTGTATTCAATGAAGAAGGTAGTATCATTTCAAATGTCAAGACGAATGAAATACTCCTCAAATCCAAAAGATATGGTGATATGTTTACACTGGACATCAAACCGATTGTGGGAAAACCAGCTGTGTGTTTACTATCAAAAGCATCAAATGATCTCAGTTGGCTTTGGCATAGAAGATTGTCACACTTGAACTTTCGAAATATAAATAAACTAGTAACTGAAGATTTAGTTCGAGGATTACCTGTACTGAAATTTGATAATGATACTTTGTGTGCAGCTTGCGAACAAGGAAAACAACATCGAAAGGGTCATCCGATTGTGATAGATTCAAAAATAGTAGAGCCATTGGAACTTCTTCACATTGATCTATGTGGTCCATCAACTGTTGCAACAATAAACAAAAAGCGGTATATTTTAGTTGTTGTAGATGATTTCTCTAGATTTACGTGGGTATTTTTTCTCAGGTTGAAATCTGAAGTTGCTCAGACGATGATAGATTTTATCAAAAAGATTGAAGTTAGTCTGAAGAAGAATGTGCGAAAAATTAAAAGTGATAATGGTTCTGAGTTTAAAAATCAAACTCTTGAAAGTTTTCTCACAAGCAAAGGCATTTCGCATAATTTCTCATCACCATATACACCACAACAAAATGGTGTAGTTGAAAGAAGAAATCGATCTCTATGTGAAGCTGCCAGAACAATGTTGACATATGCGAATCTACCTCAATATCTTTGGGCAGAAGCTGTGTCTACAACATGTTTTACTCAAAATCGATCATTCATTCATCGAAGATTTAATGTTACTCCATATGAAATAAGCAATAATCGGAAACATAATGTAAAATTCTTTCATGTTTTTGGTTGCAGGTGCTTTATCATGAATTTAAAAGATAATTTGTCCAAGTTTTAAGCTAAAGTTGATGAAGGCATCTTTTTAGGATATTCACAAAATTCAGTTGCATACAGAGTGCTAAACAAAAGAACAAGAAAAATTGAAGAAACGTTCAATTTAACATTTGATGATTACTATCTTAAACAGATTGATAGTAAATTTGAGAATAAACCAATACTTGTAGATTTACATAATCCAATTGATAATTCTGAAATCAATGATTTTGATTATGACTTGATTTTTGGAATTCCTGACAGGGCTATTGATGCAGAAAGAAATGCTCCTGATAATCAAACATCATAATCTTCAAAACATACTGATGAATCAACGATAACTTGTGAAAGCTCATCAGATATTCACAATGAACAAGAACATCTAGTTGAGGGGGAGCCTTCGCAAAATCAATTAGAACGTCAAGTTGAGGGGGAGCTTTCGCAAAATCAACAAGACCATCAAGTTGAGGGGGAGCATTCGCAAATTCGACAAGAATATCAAGATATAGATCATGTTGAGGGGGAACATGATGAAACAGAGACAATTAATCTTGATCACAATGACGAATTTCATGAAGTTAATGATAATTTTTCTGTTGCAGGATCTGAAAATGAAGATATGTTTGAAGATGCACCACTAGAATTTGATCCAAATTTTCCACCACTCAAGAAATGGACAAGAAATCATCCAAAAGAACAAGTAATTGGAAATTTACAAGAAGGTGTGTTGACTAGAGCTCAACTTCGTGCGAAAAATGAGGTACTAAATGCGAACCAAGAACTTTGCATGTTTAATGTTTTTATTTCGAAAATAGAGCCAAAAACTGTCAAGAATGCTATGGAACACTCAGATTGGGTTGTTGCTATGCAATCTGAATTGGCAGAATTTGAAAGAAACAAGGTTTGGAGATTAGTTTCTAAACCATCTGATGTTTCAATTGTTTGTTTAAAATGGATTTTTAAAAACAAAACCGACAAAGATGGTAATATTATTCGAAATAAAGCAAGACTAGTGGTAAAAGGTTATTCACAACAAGAAGGCATTGACTATGAAGAAACATTTGCACCTGTTGCAAGACTTGAAGCAGTTCGCATATTTTTAGCCTATGCAGCTCACAAAGACTTTGATGTGTATCAAATGGATGTTAAATGTGCATTCTTAAATGGAAAACTCGAAGAAACAGTATATGTTGAACAACCACCAGGGTTTGTAAACAGTGAGTATCCTGATCATGTGTATGTACTTGACAAAGCTGTATATGGGTTAAAACAAGCACCAAGGGCCTGGTACGCAACACTTACAAATTTCTTGAAACAATCTAAATTTAAACAAGGATCAGTTGACCCCACATTATTTCGCAAGAAAGTTGGGTGTCATCTAATGCTTGTTCAAATTTATGTTGATGATATTATCTTTGGTTCAACTGATCCAGCATTGTCAATTGAATTTGAAAATTTAATGAAAAGTCAGTTTGAAATGAGCATGATGGGAAAAATTAATAATTTTCTTGGTTTAAATATAAGGCAGAACAGAGAAGGAATCTTAATCAATCAAGAAAAATATACGAAGAACTTGCTTGAAAAGTTTGGAATGCTAAATAGGACAAAGCTAAGAGTACCTATGGCAGTAGGAACAAGACTAACTCCTTCGTTAGATGCTCCTGCTGTTGATCTAACACTGTATCGTAGCATGATAGGGTCTTTATTGTATTTAACTGCAAGTAGACCTGATATTATGTTTTTGGTTTGTTGTTGTGCTAGATTTCAAGCTAATCCAAGAGAACCTCATTTGACTGCAGTGAAAAATATTTTTCGATATCTCAAGGGAACTGTTTCTTTAGGATTATGGTATCCTGCGAAAACAGGATTCTTCATTCAAGCTTTTTCAGACTCAGATCTAGGAGGATGTACCTTGGATAGAAAAAGTACGTCTGGTGGATGTCAACTTTTGGATGGAAAGTTAGTGAGCTGGCAATCAAAGAAACAGACTTGTGTAGCTATATCAACCGCTGAGGCAGAATACATATCTGCAGCTGCTTGTACTTCGCAAATTATCTGGATTCAGAGTCAACTTCGTGATTATGCAATAAACATGAAAAAGATTCCTTTGTATTGTGATTCACAAAGTGCAATTCGCATTTGTCACAATCCAGTACAACATTCAAAGACAAAACACATTGCTCTTCGATATCATTTTATTAAAGATCATGTGGAAGATGGGAATATTGAAATTCATTTTGTCAAAACAACTGAACAACTTGCTGATATTTTTACAAAACCTCTTGATGAAAAATCATTTGTTCAAATTTTAGCAGGTTTGGGGATGATTAATGCGAATTCAATTTTGTCGACACAAGAGTAAAAGCTTTGTTCAGCAGCTAAGAGTCGAAATGATTCAGAGGTTACTGTTCATTCAGAACGCTTTGCATGGCTTCGCAACCACAGTTTTTCGCATCTGACTCCTAATCACTAGGGTAAGGTTTACGCATACTGTTTTAGTTATGAAAAAATTAAAAATCCAAAAACATTTTATTTTTTTGTTCTTTAAATTTGAAAAATCAAAAATACAAAAAGATTTTCTTTGTTTTGTTCTTTTGTTTTTGAAAAATTCCAAAATCACAAAAATATTTGTTTTCTTTGTTCTTTAAACTGTGTGTTGAGAATTTATTACAGAGCTACAATGCGAAGAGGTCATACATTTGTGTTTCTATGGGAAGGTATTAAATTTTTTTACAAAACTAGTTAGGATATCCCTAGAAGCATGCTGCTGTATGTAGACCTCAAGCCTCGAATGATTCTATGTGTGAAAAATGAAAGCCTTGATGAAATTATCTCATGAACATTTCTACCCAGCAAGGCTTGTATTCACATAAATCAACAAGAGCTACTTTACTCTTCTCAACTGAGTTAAGAGTTTTCTATTTTGTCCACATCATAACAGAGGTACAATTTGATTCTTAACCAATCTTTTTCAACCAAAATGTTCTTCAAATCCAAAACAATTTTTGAAAAAGATTTGTCCTTTAGGTCTTTGGTAAAACCAATCAAAACCTAGACAAATCACAACTCTGTGTTTAAGATCTAACATCATGAGTCCGTGATGAGAGTGAAACCCAAATATCATAAACCTTTAAGGAATTGACGGGGAACTTTGTTCCAGATTTTAACGAAACATTTGTTTCAGTATCAAAAAATTTCGAAACTTCAAATCATATTCAATTCGCATGCGTGGTCTTGATCAAATATTTACAACCAAGAATATTTGTTACCCAACAAGATCCAAAACAAATTTTCTCTTGAATATGATTTCAGTGTAAGTTTCATTCGCAAATTCTTGTCATGATAAATAATTTCACAAGCCAACTTGTCATTGACTACACTGGTCAAACAAGTAATTTCATTTACAATTTCTCACCTTATGTTAAGACTGATTTGTAATGAAATTTCAAACCAACCCAAAATGACTTTTAAAAGACGCCCTTCGAAACTTCTTTACAAGTATTCGATTGTAATTCACGGGAAAATACACAAGCTGTTGATTATCTCTCTTGATAATTAACGAAGCAACCTTTGCCTGGGGTTTTACTGCATTCATGTCAAATTAACTTTTTGACATCACCACATTCCAAAAATTTCTTGATTCTTATCTTATTTCATTGGCACAATGCACACACGAAATCCTTGAGGTTCTGAGTAAAACCAACTCAGACTGATGATTTCGCAAGTCTGGCATATGACTTCGCTTTAAATCCCAAAAGTGAAAGAGCCTTGCTTCCATGCGAAGGGTTTTACCGGTTTGCATTCTATAACGGTTACTTGACAGGCTGTCTACTAAAAATGGTTGGTATTCTATCCGGTTTTCGAGGAGATGTGACAGTTACTTTTTACTGCATAGTGATCTTTTACAGCGATGATCCGAGATTCAAGGTGCCACATCGGATAACATTAAATGCATCCCGCTTTAATTTGAAATCAAAGTTTGAGTAACCTATAAAAGGGGCATGAAGAACACAGTGTACGGTTACGCAAACAAGAATTCTCACAACACTTCAAAGCTTTCATCTTGATCCTATACTTCAAATTTCTTTCAAACCCTACAATGGCAGTCACAAACTCAAACACTGATGAGGTCCTTTCTCAATCCCTCATGAAGATTCAGAGCACAAACTATCAGGTTGATCCCCATGTCTCCGCTTACCCAGAAAAATTGAAGATGCTCATCGTGGCTTTGAAACGATCACCGTTGTCAACCGCCATGTTTCGATCCTTCCCCGTTCCGATGATCTGGTTATCACGGGCTGCATCCACGACTTCTTATAATCACACGGCGGATGTGATTACATTCAACCTAGTCAACAACAAAAGGGTGAAACTGTCCAAGAACTTGTTCGTGGAGTTCTTGGAGATTCCCAGCAACCCACCTTTTGTGAAACCGGTCAACTCTCAGATTATCCACATGTTTAACGAGATGGGCCATCAGCCGGAGTTGGAGAAGATAAGTGATTTCCGGAAGTTGGGATTGCCCTGTATTTGGAATTTTCCTCAGGTGTCTTACAGGAAGATCCGTTGGTCTAGACAGAGGAAGAGTTGAAGTGTATGACATGGTAATGGGTATATACTATGACATCAACGTCGATTACGCGACTCAACTGTGGAAGGAATTAGTAAAAACTCTTGAAAACACGAATTCGGAGAAGGGGATATCATGTGCCAGGTATTGGAGTCTGATCCTGGAGAAAGTCTACAAAAAAGAAGCAATTCCGGTCGTAGCAGATGTCGAAGTGGCTGAGTTTTCACTTTACCAATTTCCAAAAGTGGTAGAAGATGATGAAGCTATATTCACCAGGGTAGCTCGCATTCCGGATGCGATGCTTCGCAAAGTGTCTCCCACTCACAAAGTGTTGGTGAGGTATTTGCGAAACATAGACACAACAAATCAGTTGGGTGTCTTACCTGAGATTGCTTCTCCATCGAAGAAGAAGAAGGGGAGCAAGAAACCTGCGAAGGGTTCATCTTCTCCAATCATTCAAGAAGAAGAAGTAAAGAAAGATGTTTTACCCTCCAAGTCTGGAGTGTTAAAACAGATTCGCAAGGCGGAGGTGAGTAGTAAGGGAGTTACTATTCGCAGCATTCCTGCACCCGTTTCTCCTGGGATGAAAAGACAAAGGGCGGAAGACGTTGCGAAGAATATGCAACGAACACTGGGAAAGAAGAGGAAGATGGTGATTCACAATGAATCATCAGACGACGAAGTTGTCCCTGAAACTCCACCTATTTCTCTACCTATCACAACCATGGTAAACGTTTCTCTACCTATTTCTCAACCTTCACAAATTTCACCAATTATTTCTCAAACCCAACTACTCGAAATAGCTCTTACCAAATCAATTACTGAGGAGGTACCTATTTCGGATACGGTTGTCAACGTATCTGATATGGGGGCACCTATCCCGAGTGTTGCATCCACATTACCCATCACACTACTTCATCCATATTCGACCATGCCCTTCAGAACCCATTCACCACCCTTTTCCCATCCCAATCACCTGAAAATCCTACACCTTCGCAACAAACCACTGATCCAGAAATCGAAGGAGGAGCTTTTGGTGGTGTTCTCGATGACATCTCTTTTGATTCTGATAAAGAAGATATTCCTGATCACATGCTGATGACAGGAAAGCAATTCAAGATTCTCAATCAAAAATTGAAGGCCATCATTCAATCCCAAGCTGATTCTGGGAGAATGTCTTCGATTTCAGCAATGGAGGTGGACATAATGCTTAAAGGGGTTGAGAAACGCATTATGGAGAAAGTTGATCAGTCTGACAAAAATAACGAACTCCGGGTGCAAGCTCAAGGGAATAATTTCACCGCTACGCTTAAAGATCTTAAAGCTGCAACCAAAGAAAGACATCTTCTCTTTATCCAAGATGTAAAGAAAGTTCGTGAAGATGTCAACTTCAAAATTCATGAGTTGAAGTCTGACATTGCGAAGGATCTGCAAGCAGTCAATACAAGACAGGAAGATCTTCACAAGCAGGTTGTGGAAATCTCGTCTCAACTACACAAACTCAACAACATTCCTGTTGCTGATGATCAAAAGGCTGCTACAATGGAGAAGTTTGATCTCCTGATCAAATTGGTCACGGAGCTCAAATTAGCAGTTTCGCAGTCTTCCACTTCGCAAATTCTTACTCCGGAATTCTTGTCTCTAAAGATTAACACTTCAGAAGAAGCCATTTAGAAGGCTCTAGCTCCGATCTCGAACTTCAGTTCTTTACTTCCGAAGGGTGCTTCACCTGTTTTCACAGGGGCGCAAGGGGGAGAGCAGAGTCGAAGTAAAGAAGCTGATGCGAAAACAGTGGGGAAGGTCATCTCGACTCAACTGGTTGCAACTCTTCCAATCCCTACCAAACCGATTTCTTCAACAACAATAACTACAAAAACAATTTCTAAGGGAATTGTTATTGGAGGAAACGAAGGAGGTTCAAGTTCTCAACCTCAGAAGGATGTGTCAGGGAAGGGAAAGGGCATCCTTTATGAAAAGTCGAAAGAGGAATTAAAGGCTGATGCTGAGGCTGAACTGGAAAGGATGAGACAGGTTCAGAGCATAATGCGACAACGTGCAAGTGATCCTCCCTCAATGAACAAAGGCGATCCTGTGAAGCTTTACTCTTACGAAACGATAGAGTCTAAAGTAGTAGGAAGGGAGATGTCTGAGTTCGAGAAGAAGCCGAAACGAAGTTACAACATTGCGAACTCAGATCACTGTCAGCTGGACTTCCCTATCAACGAAATGCTGTTCATCACAGCATAGTACAAGATCAGTGAGAAATTTGATAATCCAGATGGTTACACTCACATGAAAATCAGATTTCATGCTGTTCTTGCGAAAAATCCTGATGAAGTTTGGTCCTTGATGAAGATCAAGAAGGTGCTCACTATAAAGAAAGATGTTCTGTTTGAAGAGATGCTTCAGAACTTTCGATATTTTGTCATCAGGGCAGACAACAAGCAATATGACTTCACTATTGCTGACTTCCCACTGATGAACTGCAATGATCTTATTCAAGTAGCTTTGATTCTGAAGCACATGGAAGAGAACAAACTTAAAGGCTCAGAGACTGATGTTTTCAAAGTCGGGTTCGCACATGTGAAGACTTACATCGACAACTACTTCGATTGTCTTGCACTGACTGATGAAGAGCTGGCGAATGTGCTTGGAAGAGAAGTGAAGGTTCCTTGGGAAGATACTTTGACACAATCGGCATTGTGAAAGTATGTTGTAGGAGAAATTTGCCTTAAACCTTTCGGCATGGTGTTTTCGGGAAAAGACACTAAGGGCAAACCGAAGAAATTCTTGTTCAAAGCTTCAGAGATCGAAAGATACAATTCTTCGCAATATACGCACTTCATTGTACGTATGAACAATTGCAAGAAGAACAACGAAGGCGACAAGAAGGATTTGAAGAAGGTGATCTCCTGGTATGGAGAAGTGCGAAGAACGATTCACTCTGCAATTCAAAAGCTTTTAAGTTGAATTGTATCGACTGTTTACAAAGGGGGAGAATGTAGGTGTTAAGTTGTAAAAGTCGAATAGTGTCTTGTAATGATTCGCATTTTGTATGTATTTTACTAAGTCTATCTTAAATGCGAAGTATAGCATGCGAAGTTTCACTGTATATGACTTAGTATACTTTTTGTAAGTTCCCTATAAATAGGGACTTAGGCTTGAAGTTGAAAAAACGATATCGAAAACTCAAAAACTCTCTTTAGCCTATTCTGTAATCAGTCTTAATAAAACGAGATCTGATTAATATTTACTTCGTGTGTTCTTTGTCATTCATGATTCAATTCTATTATTTCGCATCTTAAATCTTGATAACAATTCACAACACCAAACCCCAAATACTAAGTCCCTAAATTATGTGTGAAGCCTAAGGGTGTTTTAGGAGTGTGTTTGGGGCTTTTTGACATGGTTTAGAGGTGTTTACGGCCTAAGCAAGCTCTTGGGCTGTAAACTCTCTTTTATTCCCCAAAATGATTGTTTTAAATGTGCAAACACTCCTAGGCTAATTCCTCTATTTATTTCCAAGCCATTAGGGACAAGTTTGGGTCATTTTGGCCTTAAATAGGGTTTTTACGTCCTAAGGAGGATCTTAGGCCGTGAACTCCTTTTCCATTGCTTCTAAGTCCGATTTTTGGGCTATAAACATGAATCAATATGTTTAGAATAAGTTAGGGTAAGTGGACTTACAATTTGGAAGCGTTTGGTTGAGGATTCGGGGCGAAAACGAGTCTAGAGAGAGAGTATAGAGAGAGAGGGTGGAAAAGCTCCAAATGGAGTTTACTCCCCTTTATATATGGGTGGGAGTTGGAGCTCAGTGGAATTCTACCCAATACTGTCGTTAAACGGGGCTTTTGGTCGCACCCGATTTAGTGGTCGTAACAATAAAACTTAACATTTTCCAAATAAATGGAAATGGGTGTTATGTGTTTTTATTTCTTTTTATCACGACTTAACGGCATATTAAATGTGAACAAATGGAATGTTTATTAAATTTGGCGACCTCTAATTAACGGAACTTTATAAACTGGAATATTCCGTTAACGGTAACAGGGAAATGTAACGGAACAACTTGGGTTGTCACAGCGTCTAAGTCCATAACTATAATTAGTATATACTTGAATTGATAGTACCATAGTCCTTTTGGGTTTCCTTAGAGACTAGCAAATGGGAAGGATGATTTGGAGAAAGAGGTTGATTTATTAATTTCATTATTAAATTAAAATAAGTAATTTATTAATATAATATGAGAATAATATATTAATTAGAAATTGTAATATTTAATTAGAAATTAATTAGAATTAATTTTGGGATTAAAAGAAGTAATTAAAAATACAGGGACTGAATTGTAATTGTTCAATAGTTGAACAAGAGGCAATCTAGAACCCTCCATAGGAAATGGACGGTTTTGACATGCCTTAGGGTTTCTAGAATAGTCTTTATTGGATAATACGGAAAGTGGATAATTACCCGGTTTAAGATTATCTTGGACTTGGGATTATCTAGGGTTTCCTATTTGCACTATAAATATTGACATAACCCTAGCATTTTCAGCCACTTCTTCCTAGAGAAAGCCAACCGAAATTCTTCCTCTTCTCTCCATCTCCATAATCTTCTTCAATTGCTAGTGTTGGGTGTGAGCCATTAGAGGTGTGACAATTGTGACACTTGTTCTCAAAGTCTCAACACTAAAGGATTTAGATTGTTATTACTATATAATAATCAGATATATGTTTTGTGACCCTTATTATGTAATTTTGATTATATACTAGTGTTCTAGGGTTTACACCTTGTTGTTCACATGGTATGTTCAATTAGAGAAAATGTAGATCAATTTTAGGGTTGCATGCACACATAAGATTGTTTGTATTGATCAAAACCCATCACATTAATGGTCATCGGAAGTTAAGTACACGGCATGCCAAGTGGGTGGAGTTTTTGCATCTTTTCACTTTTCATCCAAGTATAAATATGGCAAAAGCAATGTGGTGGCTAATGCATTGTCAAGGCGATATTATTCGCTAGTGACTTTGGATGCTCGGTTATTGGGGTTCGAGGCATTGAAAAGTTATTATGTGTCTGACATAGATTTTGGAGTCTTGTTTTTAAAATCTGCAGGTTGACCTGAAGGTAAAGTTGTAATTCAAGAAGGTTTTCTCTTCAAAAGGAATTGACTTTGTGTCCCGAAGCATGCTACTCGTGAGCTATTAGTGCTAGAAGCTCACGGTGGAGGGATGGCTGGACACTTCGGTATTACTAAAACTATGGAGGTCCTAAAGGAGAATTTTTATTGGCCGGAAATGTTACGATACATGACCTACATCGTCAACAAGTGTGTGACATGTGAAATGTCCAAAAGTTCGTTCAAACTGGGGCTGTACTCTCTTTTGTCGGTTCCTAATCATCCTTGGGAAGATGTATCTACAGATTTTGTTATTACTTTAACTCGTGCTCAAACGGGTAAGGATGCAACTATGGCAATGGTGGATCATTTTTCAAAGATGGATCATTTTGTTGCTTGCAAAAAGACTGATAATGTTGGAAACATGGCTAACTTATACCTTAAGGAGATTGTTCGTTTGTATGGCATTCCAAAAACTATTGTTTCATATTGAGATTTGAAGTTTTTAAGTTATTTTTGGAATACGCTATATAGGAAGGTGATTACGAAACTACTGTTTAGTACTTCGCATCACCCACAGACAGGGCAAATGGAGGTTACAAGTAGGACTTTGGAAAAAAATTTAGGGTTGGTAAGTAAGACTCAGGAAGATTGGGACATTAATCTTGCATATGTTGAGTTCGTTTATAATCAATCTCCTGCATTCACAACTGGATATTCGTCATTCGAGGTTGTCTACGGTGTTAATCCATATTTTCCCTTAGATCTAATTTTGTTGCCAAAAGAAGAATTAGTTCAAAAGGATATTGAAGCAAAGTTGAAGTCAATGATGAAATGGCATTAGAAGATTCTTAATCGCATTGAAGTTGTGAATGCGAAAACAGAAGTCGAACAAGAATAAGAAGCCACAAATATTTGTTGATGGAGACTCGGTGTAGGTACACTTGAGGAAGGCACGTTTTCAAAGTAAAAGAAAGAATAAGTTGATGCCTAGAGCTGAAGGTCCTTACAAAGTGGTAGGACAAGTTAATGATAATGCCTACAAAATTTAACTTATAGGTGAATATTGAGTCCATGCCACACTCAACTTTAGAGAAATTTCACCTTATCTTGATGATGATGGACTAGTTGAATTGAGGAAAATTCCTTTGAAAGAGGGAAGGAATGATGTGCATGTGAATCACAACCTTTCATCGTCTAAGTCACTGGTTGGATGCGATCGAGTGTGAATGGATGTGAACGATTGCAACCTATCGCAAGTGCTAAAGAGTGGATGTGAAACCGGGAAGACTCATTGCGATTGCAAAGCTTGGGAGGGTAACTACGAACAGCTAGTATTGGCTATTGGATGCAAAATTATAGAGTGCGAAGAGTCACGTTAGCATGGATTTTGCATGGTTTCTTATGTCGATTTAGCTGGAAGGTTCTAGAGGAATATTCGGTTTATTTTTAGCATCAATAAGCCTTTGCAATGTAGTTTCTTTTTATTTTGAAGTTTCCTTTTATTTTAGAGTAGCCTTATTTTTGTGATAGCTTGTAAGGCTATAAATAGCCCTTAGTAGAACCTTTTGAAGAGATGATGTTTTTTCTGATTTCAAAATAAAGAACTTTCTTTCTTTTGAGTTGCTTACTCGTCTTTTGTCAATTCTAGAACACATATTCTAGCTTGATACGAACTCAAATAAACAGGTCTTGATTTTTGTTTCATCGATAATTGTTGTGATATATTGGAGAGGGTTGAGTTGGGACTATAGATGAGATCCATGCAGGTTCTGTCTCCTGATATCATAGTGAAAAAGAGAAAGATGATCGTTAGTCGAGGGCCCGGAGGAATTCCCGGGACAAAGCTCTGATGATCAAGTTAGAATGAGATCAGAGAGAAGTAAGGGTAAATCACAAGAAAAAGAGTTTGTCCCCTTCTTCGTGAGGAAGAAGGATCCTTTTATACCTATTTGAGAGGTCTCCCCCTCAACTGATTCTATTGAGCATTCCCTCGTGGGGTGTGACGTGGCAGACCAATATTGGAGGATCCTCTTTCACGTCTTTTTGCCTCATTTCCTCATTGGCTAGAGGGAAATCTTTTAATTATTATGAAGATTTTGTCTATCTTCTAATGGGCAAGTGGAACTCTCTGATTGGTCCCATGTTTGTCGGGATGTAATTATTGGAGAAGAGGTTAAGGCGTGGTTCTACACCTTAACCGCCACACCAGTGATCTTCGCATTGGCGAAGGCCCGACCTTCGCTGCATATTGGGTCTGTCTGGGTTGTGGCCAGGCCAAGCCCAATGTTAGTTTGACATCTCCTTTTTTGACATTCTCCCTAAAGTATACGTTAACAAGTCCCTTAGGCTTGTAAGCGTATGCGTCGGCTTGACAGCGTCGCCGTTCGAGCCTATATTTCAACACGTGTATGTCTGGGATTATCTCTACCATTTGACAGGCCTTGGACAGTGGCATCAATGTGTGTCATATCCATCGTGAGATGGTTCGTGATGCCAGTTTTTTCTTTAAAATCCCCTTTTTCGAAGACCTTTCATCCTCACCTCCTTTTTTTGGTTTCGTTGGATCAACACAAGGATCTTACAATTTTTTCTATTCTATCATTCATCTGTTTTTGACAATGGACCATTATGGTAGAATCCCTACCGTAGAGGAATTCCAATTTCTACAAGATCGTTTTGGTTTCTTACCGGAGCACGGTGTTATGATTCCGGCAAACGGGTTATTGATCTACGACTGTCCTTAAGGGAAAGTGGGGGTTCTGATCCCTCTATTCGAAGCAGGGCTGCGCTTGCTAACCTCTGATTTTGTTGACATGATTGTGCATCATTACGGCTTCTCTGTTGACGAGTTAACCCCTAGCGCTGTCAACAGTAGGTTTTAAACTGATTTGTCGATCTTTAGGTTATATACCCACTTTTTGGGTTTTCAGTTACTTTTTTTGTCCAACTATGAATTCCAGAGTCCGCACTCTAGCAAAGAGAAGGGGAATTTGTTAGTTGATTTCTGAAAAAGATGCTCCAAATAAAAATTAGTAATGGAAATGGCTTTGGGTTAACCAAAATCTTGTAGGGCGTGGGTTTTGTAGAACCCGTGACTTTCCTGACTGTCTTCCCAAGTTTTTTGGGAGTAACTTGACTCTTGGCAATCAACTGGGAAACATCACTATTTTTGGGAGTAACTGGGAAGACTTCGTTCTTGCAGTGGCCGGTATGAGTGCCGCCTGGAGGGCTCGCGGGAAGATAGTGCATATGTTTTTCGTGAGATGCGGTATTAACTCATCTACTTCTCCTTTTTTTTCTTTTTTAAACAAAAGGAAAAAAGAAAAAGGAATGAGAATAGGGTATATTTTTGGCTGGTGAGGTCTTATTCTTGTCGTTTGTTTTCATAGGTGCCGAAGCCGAGATTTCCTTGGAGATGGCCCTAGATGGTCACTATCAGGGTAAGTTGTGCCACCGGGAGATCGATCTTATAGAGGTTCTTCCTCCTCCCGTGTCTGAAAAGCACATGCGAGAGCTCTCTGGATTACCTTCGGTAGAAGGGGGGAATGATGGTTCTAGTGGACCTACTTCGCCTTCTCGTCCGGCCGTTGGGGTCGTTTCCCTAGTTCATTCACCAGTTCCGGCTTCTTCAGGTATGCCTGCGGGAGTACATGTAGAAAAGGGTAATGCCCTTATTTGGAAAAGGCAAATTTTACATGTGGTGCCATCGTCATACGAGGAGACTTAATCCGATGATGCGGGTCTCCATCCTCATAAAGTGCGTAGGATTGTGTTCATGGCTAGGCTTCTTGGTGGTATCAAGGGTGTTCTTTGTGGTAAGTTTTCTATGGCTGAGCAGAAAGAGAGTGTGTTAGTTCCTAGTTCTTCGATGACACCACTTTCTTCGTTTACAGGTTCACTCTCAGTTGATCATGATTTTGTCTTCGTGTTTGGCAGTGCGCCGGGCTCACTTACAGGTTCTTTCCAGTCGGGGAAGCCTTCCCCGGTTGGTGAAATAAGAACTTCATGTCACCCCTTGTCTTTCGAGGCTTATGCCCCAGGCTAGGTAATTAATAGGGAATCCTTACTATCGGAAGAAATTGCCTCCCAGGAGTGGAGCCGTGCGCTCATATGGCTGGTGACCTTCGTTATGTCGCGGCTCAGACTTCTGCCCTTATGGTTGCTGCCGCCGACCGGTTTTGTCGCGCCGGCATGAATGAAAAATAGTTGAAAGCTTTGCGAGGTGTCATGGCAAGCATAACGGAGGAACTCCGTGATTCAGAGGCTGAGCGTCGGCTTCTTTCTGAGCAGAATTGTAATGTGGCCTACGAGAAGGCCTCTTTGGAAGATCATGTGGCCACTTTGGAGGACCAAACAGAGCGAATTGAAAGCCAAGTGAGTTTTCTTACTCAGGAGAAGGGTGTGCTAGTGAGTGAGTTGGCCAGGTGCCAGCGTCAACTGGCCCATGCTCATATTGATAGTGCTGTCGCCCGAGGTGGTTTGCAATGGATGCTAGAGAAGGGGGTGGTTTGTATAATTGATAAAGTTATCGATAGCGCGGAATTTTCCAGCGGGTTCCAGGCTATTCGTGAGGCATGTGAGGCCATTGGGTTTGAAAAGGGGAAGCAACTAGGTGGTTTTTCCAGAATTTCTGGCGAAGCTGAAGTCTCAGATCCTGGCCGTGTCGTGAGAAAGGCCGAAGAGGTGGATACTGCTCTATCGTCCCTTGCTAAGACGGATTTCGCGAGCCTCTTTATCTTGGGGACGCTAGATTATGACGGATGCTACTAGTTTTTTCGCGGGCCGAGTCTGGGAGGTTCTTCCACAGACTCTGAGGGCTGATTTGTGTTTGTCCCTTTTGTTCGTTCTATAATATAGTTTCCTTTCTATGTACTATGTGTAAAGTGAAAAACACTGGTTGCTACTAACCATGAACTTTGCGTTTGGCTTTGTATTTTGCATGGAAGTTTTCTATTCCCCCTTTTTTTATATGTATACACATATTCTAAATTGTCCTGTGGTATCTTTAAGGACGGCCTATTCGACGTTTCTACAATAATTCTTTGATGTGCACTCCCTTGCTCTTGGGTTTGTGTTAATCGGCTAATGTGGGCTTCAGACGTCGTATAGCTGCTACTTTTGACTCATACTGTACTGATCTGTATGTTGTAATTAGGCTTTTTTATGTCAAGTCAAGATGTGTTGGTTAATTTGCTTGACTATATTTTGACGTCTAGTTGCCTGCATACTGGCCGAGATCATTACCTCAAGACCTGTTACTGTTTTTATCAGGGGAAAGGTTATGAATATTTTAGAACCTCTTTTTTTATGCCATTAGTTGGGATTTATATATTCTCAACTCTGAGATGTTATTAGAAGGCTGTAGGTTAATATTATGACTCTTTTAAGACCTACGGTTGCATCCTTGCATAGATTTTGCTCATGTAGCATAGGTGATCATCCATTGTTGCTACTTGGAAAATATGCACAATCTCTTTACTTTGCATTTTTGCAATTTTTTAAAAACAATTCTAGAAAGCTCTTTGGAAATACAAATTATATTAACTCTTAAGAAAAACAAAAGAAGTAAAACATAAAATAATAGACTCTGAATGTCTAGTTATTAGAGCGCATAACCGGTTTTTGCGTTATCACCTGGAGTATGGTTATCATGTGTGGAGTATGACCATACTCCGTTTTCTCAGCCTCCGCTTTATTTTTCATTGAGTGTTCTGCTATAACTACTTCATCGCGGATGTGCACTTTTTCCTCATTTGCTGCCAATGCTTCTTAACTGGTTTGGATTTCCTCTTGTTTCTACCACCAGGGCCCAGCGTGAGAGGGCAAAATTTCGTCTTTCCTATTTTGGAGGTGCTTGCACTTTCCCTTCTTCTTGAAACAGTGCGTGTTGAGACCATGGAAAGCGCCTCCCCTTGGCTGGGCGAGGGTAGCACTTGCGCTTTTCTACGTGATTGTCAATGTTGCGTGTCACTGTAGCGCCCGGTTCCTGGTACGTATTTTAAATATGAATTTTGGCATTTTTACTCTGGGACTCGGTGAGTTGGAGGCCCCAACTCGTCGATTCGAGGAAAAAAATAGACGCGGGTGGGAGGACCTACTCGCCGAGTCAGATGCCCTGACTCGACAATTAGGCTTGTCTAGATGAAACCCTAATTATAAGTGTTTGCACCCTATTTAAACATCTTAAATGGCCTTCATTACAGCCTCCATCACCTCTTAACAACATTTATGAAACCCTATCCCATTTTGAGTATTCTTGAGCCATAATTGTGTGTTTGTGGTGATTTTGAAGCTAGAGAAGGAAGAAAAAGCTTGAAGGTTCTTGGGGAAGCAAGTAGATCCAGAGATTATGCCACTTTTCCAGCTCATTTGAGGTATAAGGTCTATATCTTGCTTATTCCTTACTTAGATCCCTCAATGGGGGTAAGTTAGGGTTTTATGGAGCATTTTATCGAACCATTCATGGGTGCAAGCTTGATTGGGAGTTATAACTTCGGATCCAGAGCCTTAAAGGGGCCCCATGGCATAAAGGAGCCAAGTTTGTAGCGATGGGAGTCCCATGCATCATATAAACCTCTTTCTAGGACCATTTGAGCCAAATACCCCATGCATAAACATCAAGTATGTAACTTTACGTGCAATATGGATCCTAAGAGGTCAGATCTATGTTTTGAATGCATTAAACCCAACTGAAATCGACTGTATAGTTTTGGACATGGAGGGACTCGGCGAGTCGCTCATACGACTCGGCGAGTTGGGTCGCAATTTCCCCTAAACCTCTTCTGATAATGGACAATATGTTGAGTTAGAAGAAGAATCGACCAGTTAGGTTCATTGTAAACCTGAAGATCATGGAACTCGACGAGTTCAAGAAAAAAACTCAGCGACTTCAAGACGAAGTCCCAAGTGTATGAAGAAGAACTCGACGAGTTCATGAAGAACTCGGCGAGTCCAGGACTAGACCTGCCATCTTGTATGATGCAGGACTCGACGAGTTCAAGGATGAACTCGACGAGTCAGTTGTAGAAGGTCCCGACTTTGTATGAAGGGGAACTCGGCAAGTAGGGTCGAAGCTGTAGTGTTCTAAGGATTATGGAACTCAGCGAGTTGGTGGGTCAACTCAGCGAGTTGAGTCAACCAGATGTTGACTTTGACCCAGAGTTCACTTTGAAGAAGGTGTTGACCTTGACTTTCACTTTGATATGAGTTGACCCTCAAAAGGGGTTAAGAGTATAAAATGGTAATTAAGGAAGATTGTTATGTGTAGGAATTGAGAGGAGTTGATCCCGTCAACAAGGACAGTTCAGACACTTCATGACACTAAGGTTAGTTACCTTCCAGTAGAAGTAGGTCTAAGGCACCAAGGCTAGCCTACTAGTAAGAGTCATAGTAGAGATAATTGTTTTCATGATAATTATCTGGTTTGTTGATATCTGTTATGATTATGTGCTAGCATGATACGATGTTATGTGATAGTAGGTAGTAAGGTCATAGCCTCTGAGTTACGGTCGTAAGGACCATAGGGTAGGTCAGGCACCCAAGATATGTCTGACAGTATGTTTATGCTATATTATTATGTGGTAGTAATAGGGGTGAAATAGTCCCTGTAGCCAGTTGGGATAAACCGGAGGGCAGATCGGCACCCCAGAATTGTCAGACAAGGTAGGTTGGCGCCCCAGAATTGCTAGACAGGTTAGGTTGGCACCCAAGAATGGCCGGACAGGGTAGGTCGAGCACTCCAGAATTGCCTGGCAGTATGTATGTTATGTGGTATGTGGTATGGTGGGGGAACTCACTAAGCTTCATGCTTACAGTATTCAGTTTTGTTTCAGGTACCTCTTCAACGAAGGGAAGGAGTTAGAATGGTAGCTGCACATCACACATACATATATGTTTTTCCGCATTATGATGTTCTTGGGATTGTACTCTGACGATATTACTATTTGTATGATATGGTTTTGAGACACATGTTATGATTTTGCGAAAGGATGGTAATCGGTGATGTTTTATTACAAATTTTTTTATACACTGCTTTATCAAAATGAAATTTTTGGTCTCGAAATTTGGGATGTTACAGTCACACTTTCACTTGGGGTGTTGTTTAGTTCACCAGAGGCCCTTGTCCATTCCCTTCTATTAGAAGGCTTCCTTGTTAAAATGAGTGGCACTTTTCGTGTACTTTTGTTGTGCCAGACACTTATTTCTTTCGTTCCACGGGATTTTGGTTCACGTTCGACATCGATCAGGATTTGATTTAAGTGCCTAATTGTTCTCTGTTCGGGCATGGTTTGGCCATCGATGCCTGGTTGGTATGTTTGCCCGCAGGTTGGCGCTTCTTTGCTTTGAAATTTTTGCTCCTTACTTTGGTTGAACCGCCCTCAGGCCAGCGATCGTTTCGTTTTGTGGGGGAGATGTTGTGAGTCGACTGAAAACATCTCTTTATCTTTTCCTGGATTCGTGGATCGACACTTGTGCTGCCGCGAACCTCCGTTGTGGATCCTCCACCTTCTAACAAAATTTGCTTCGACACAATTGGGTTTCTTGTTTCCTTTCTTGTTGGGTGTCACATTCATTACCTGGCTTGGTTGCCTCTACCGTTTCCGATCCGTCACTCGTGCTGAATTTGAGAACAACGTGAAGAGTAGACGGAATTGCTTGTAGCTGGAACAGCACTGGCCAGCCTAGTAGAATACTATGGTCAGCCGGGAGGTCAACAACTGAGAATATGAGCAACCTTATTATTTGTTTACTTCCATCATGGCTGATCAATGTAAATGGGAATGTGACTATTCCTGTTGTCCAGATACCATGACCGGTGAACCCGACTAGTGGACCCTGGCATGGTAGTTGGAGGTGCTTTTTCCATTCAATTGGAAACTGTCGAAGGCAGTGTTCAGAAATCACGTTGACCCTGCTTCTGGTATCGATGTACACTTGTTTAACACGAATTTGGCTAATGAAACCGGTGATGTGCAAAGAGTCATTTAGATCCCAGTGCTCTGGCCTGGGTCCTTTATTGAAAATGCTATGTTAAGGATGTTTTGATGGTATACCTTCATGCCTACGTACTGGCTCTGGTAATTTCTACAAGAGCAGGGCCTTGTGATGGTAAGTATCTCTGCCCTTCTTTCGTGATCCTTTCCCCCATCCTTTTGATTTTTGGTTGGTGCTTATCCTCATCGAATTTTTCCCTGAGGTCTTTTGTTATGTCGACTATGTTTCCCACCAGTTGTTTTTCATTGATCTCCCGCTTCAATACCTTGCACTCGTTGGTATCATGCATTTTGCTTTTATGATACTCACAAAACTTGGTCTTGTATTTTCTCTCCTTTGCTGGAGTCTTATTGATTGCGTGGACATCATTATGACCACTCCTGCTATCATCCCTGTTTAATGGTCTATACCTCCATGACATGTGTCTTGAATGGTTGTTGCGCCTCTGTTGGTTGCCATCTTGCCTCTCTTGTTGGGTTGAGCTTAGTCGGGACACTGTTTGCTCCTGTTTGAGATATACGTTAGATACAACTCTGAGATTGGATTCCTTTCACTCTGCCCTTCGATTTGTCGCATGTATTTTTCACATGGAACTTGAGTTCGTCCTTGGATCTAGGAATTGTTCCTTGCATCTTCCTCGATAGGGGTCCAGGGAGCAGACGTTGGGCGAAAGCGCCTGTCACCAAGAACTCTTCATGTCCTGGGACATTCAAGGTAGCTAGCGTGAATCGGTCATAATAGTCACGGATCGATTCTCATTCTTTTTGCTTGCACGCCATCACAGAGTTGGCGTCCCTTTTTCCTTTCCTCAATTAAATGAAGTTGTTGAGGAAAAGGTATTTCAGCTGCTCAAAACTCGAGATACTGACTGGCCTTAGAGACTTGAACCACATGGATGCATTTCATGTTAATGTGCAGGGGAAATACGTGCAGGTGAAGCGGCGATCCATCTTAAGATATGTCATCATCCACTCGTAGTTGTCGATGTGGTCATCTGGGTCTGTAGTGTCGTCGTATTTTGGCCAGTTTGGTATCATCGCAGCGTGCGGGATCTCGTACTGCAGCAGTTCATGGCTGGAATTGGAGCTTACAGTTTGCATGGGGTTGTCCATATATGAGTACGACATACCACCATAAGCCATGTGTTGCTGCATCTGGTAGGGGCTCGTGTACATCTGGTTATGCATGGCCATCCGCGAGATGTACGGTTGATACTGTTGTAGGTTTGGCGACAATCCAAAGTGATGGATTGCATATTGTGCTGTCGGGGGAGGGATGTATGGGCTTGCTCCTGTGTATCGTTGTGTGTACGGGCTGAACGGTTGAGCGGCTGCCATGAGGGGGTTGAATTCAGATGCTACCGAGAAATGAACACGGATCCATAAGTGTCGGATCCCTGACTGGTCGAGGTATGCATGCTTGTTACTTGAGGCTAAGACAGTGCAGGGATTGAACCTGGCTTCTGTTGTACAAGATGGTTGTAGATCGTAGGTTATTGTATAAATAACGGCACATGAGGCAACCCTGCCATGGTGGCGTGTGGGTGGACCATCGGGGGATATTGTGGCTGCGGCTGAATAGTGTGAGGGATCCAGGTTCCGGCGTTTGATGTGTGCGGGAAGGATTGTTGTTGCAAACAGGGATCCCAGTTTCTTCCGTTGCGATAATCTGTGGAGTTATGGTTATGATTGCTACTTGTGGAGTTGTGCTGGCTATTGGGTGCCATAGACTGGGTATGTAAGTTGCCACCATTTCAAGTGCAAAACTAGATGGTGTCTTTGAGACTGGTGTGCGGTATGAAGCGTTTTCTTCCTAAACGAAAGTCTGCCCACCATCTAGTGACTGCATTGGACGCAACGGATTTCTCTCTGCTGTCCCTGATGTCACTGGGATGCCACTTGCCATCGTTACTTGCTGGGTTTGCTTTGTGGATGTATCGTTCTATAGATACTCCCGGATGGTGCCCAATGTTGTGATATATTGGAGAGGGTTGAGTTGGGACTGTAGATGAGATCTGTGCAGGTTCCGTCTCCTAATATCATAGTGCAAAAGAGAAAGATGATCGTTAATAGACGTTCGGGAGGAATTCTCGGGACGAAGCACCGACGATCGAGTTAGAATGAGATCTGAGAGAAGTAAGGGTAAATCACAGGAAAATAGTTCGTCCCCTTCTTCGTGAGGAAGAAGGATCCTTTTATACCTATTTGAGAGGCGTGCCCCTCAACCGATTCTATTGAGCATTCCCTCGTGGGGTGTGACGTGGAAGACCCATATTGGAGGATCCTCCGTCACGTATTTTTGCCTCATTCCCTCATTGGCTAGAGGGAAATCTTTTAATTATTATGAAGATCGTGGCTATCATCTAATGTGAAAGTGGAACCCTCTGATTGGTCCCACGTTTTCCGGGATGTAATTCCTTGGAGAAGAGGTTAAGGCGCGGTTCTGCACCGTAACCGCCACACCAGTGATCTTCGTGTTGGCAAAGGCCCGACCCGGGCTTCAGACTGGGTTCTACTGGGTTCTGACCAGGTCAAGCCCGACGTTAGTTTGACTTCTCCTTTTTTTGATGTTCTCTCTGAGGGATACATTAACAATACTCAATCTATAGGTTTAGATTTTTTATCACTTATTTATTTTCTTGATTTCTTGTTGTGCAATTTATATAATATTCTCATGTTCTAGGTTTTAATCTTGGATATTCTACTTCATTCTTAATTATTGAAATCAATCCCTCCATACATGCATCAAGACTTATCCAACCAACATATGAACCATTTAAATATTTCATGGTATTGGTTGATGCATCAATAAGATGGTCACACATAGCGTTGTTATCTACAAGAAATGCGTCATTTCTTAAATTACTAGCACAAATCATTAAATTGAGGGCTCATCATCTAGACTATCCGATAAAGTCACATATAGTTGATAAAATCGTAAAGTTCATGTTGAAAATGTTTGATGACTATTTCATGACATTGGAAATTGATCTTGAACACCTTGTTACATACGCTTATTCCTAAAATGGTCTCAGAGAAGTATTTATTAAACAAATACAAATAATTATGAAAACTTATGCGTGCCAAAAGTCCCATTTCTACATTGGGTTACTCGATATTACACACGGCTGTATTTGTCCGTCTGAAGCCCATGGCCACCCAACCACTTTCTATGTGCTAGTTGGTAAGTGAATATAAGTATGATGTCTTATATTTATACATGTTTGGGAGCTTAGCTTAGTCAATGTTCAAATTTAACCTCCAAAGCATTCAAATTTTGGATCTCAAAAATGACATGTAATACTTATCGGTTATGAATCTCCACCCATCATATTCTATTTATAGCCCTTTACATGTGATCTCTTTAATGCTAGACATGCAGAATTGTGACTTTGATGAGAGAATTCTCCCATCATTAGGGGAGATTTTCACGTTAACGTTGATATGGAACGACATGAAATAATGTGGCATGTACCTAATTTGTCTCATATGGATCCCTTACCATACATAGTGGTAAGGAACTTAAACAAATCCTGTGTCTACGAACTGTTCCAAAAAAAACTACCAGACGCATTCAATGACTTAGTAAATGGCACAAGATCAAATATACATGCTACAAATGTTCTTGCAAGGATGGACAACTATGAATGATGCCATGTTCCAATTGAACATGTTGCACAAGCCGTACCCATTGAGCAAAGAATACCGCCATCAGTTATTCATCTTCCTTTCTTCCCAAGAAAAGATGAATATTAATCGGTTCCAAGGAGGTTCTACATCGGCAGAGGATAAATTAGAAGGATCACATTGATATATTAGAAGAGATTTTTGATGAAGAAAACCAATTTCCCATCATCCCGATAAGATTGAAATATATATCGAGTATGATGGCTTAGGTGATATTTTGAAGTAAAACGAGATTGTCATCGATGATGTGTTCATATACGCAGTGGCCACTAATATCATGAGCAATGGATACACATAACCATGTCCTATTGTTAAGTGTCAACATTGAACATACTAACCTTAGTGGAAACAAGCAATCTAGGATGAATTGGATACCTTAGCAAAAAGAAGTGTATCTGGACCTATTGCTCCAACACCACCCAATGTAAAACTGATTTGTAATCAATGGATTTTGGTATGGAAATGTGATGAGAATAATGAGTTTGTAAGATACAAAGATCGCCTCATGGCGAAAGGTTTCTCTCAACGCCCAAGAATTGATTAGGAGGAGACATATTATTCCATAATGGATGTTATTGCGTTCCGCTACTTAATTAGTTTAGTAGTTTTCGAAAAATGGAATATAAAGCTCATGGATGTGGTTATAGCCTATCTTTATGAGGATCTTGACACAAAGATATACAAGAGAGTTCCCGATGAACTTAATTGTCTGAATCAAATAGTCTTAGAACATAGAACATGTTCTTGATGAGATTAAGACAAACACTTTATGGATTTAAACAATCTGGATGGATGTGGTATAACCGCCTAAATAAGTACTTGATAATAATGGGATACTTTAACAACGGGATATGCCTATATGTTTTCATAAAGAAGTCTACTTCAAGATACACAATTACTACAGTTTATATTGATGATATTAATCCCATAGGAATGTTCAAAGAATTGTTCAGAACTACTGAAATCCTTAAGAAGGTATTTGAGATGAAAGAACTTGGGAAGATACGGTATTGCCTCCTGCTACAAATCGAGCAACGTAAAGATAGGATTTTACACCATCAAGAACCTGACACCTAAAAGGTACTAAGATGCTTTAGTCATCATGACGCAAATCCGTCATGTATTCCCATGAAAGTCTGTTCTCTAGACATTAAAATGTACCCATTTTGTTCAATGTAGGACGATGAAGAGATATTGAGCCCTAAGTGTTCATATATGGATGTAATAGGAAAATTATCATACTTGGACCAATGTACTAGATCGGACATCTCATTTTTTATGAACTGTCTTTCTCGATACAGTATTGCGCCAACACACCACCACTGGAATGGTATCAAAGACATCTTTTGTTACCTTAAAGGAACTAAAATATGGGTTTATTTTATCCCTATGCATCATTGAGTGGATCTACCCCGAATGATACTCGATAACGAGACCATTGTCGGCTATATCGATGAAGGTTACTTATCAGACCCCTATAAGTGATGTTCCTAATTTGGTTACGCCTTTACCATCAGGGACATGTGGATATCCCGGAGGTGTTGTAAATAGAATCTATTTGTTACTTTAACGAATCACTTTGACGTAATCGCGATCTATGAGGCGACTATAGAGTGTGTACGGCTTCAAGCTGTAATTGTCCATATTTGAAGTACATGTGATTTAGCTTATGATCCTAATGAATCAGTTGTCATATATGAAGATAACATTGTTTTTTATTAATCAATCGAAACATGGTTACATAAAAGGGGATAACACTAAGCACATCTTGCCAAAATTGTTCTTTACACATGAACAAGAAGCATTTCAAAAGATTGAAGTGCAACATATTGAATCAGAGAAGAATCATGCAGACTTGTTCACCAAGTCATTGCCAACTTATTCGTTTCAAAAACATGTTAGAGCCTTTGGACTTAGTAAGCTCTTTGAACTACCTAAATGACATGTTGAATACACCCAATTATGTGTAAGTAAAGATTGCATCATGATGTATGCTTAGCACCATGGTAAGTGTATGTGAGGAGGACCATTCTTATGAATGCATGTATATTATTTTTATCTTTAGTTCAAGGTTTTAGTCTGATTGGGTTTGCCTTGACAAAGTTGTTTATAACGATGTACAAAATGTAACACATTCTCACTAAGGATTGATGAAATCAATGGGAGTATCTAGTTGAATACTTCTTTAACCATTAGTAGTTTTCTCCGACATGGTTTTTTACCAAGACGAATGTTTGATCTATTTTCTGAATATACAAGACAAAAAAAAAAATACAAGTATAATTCAGAGTAAATCTAAGCACCCAAAGAGAGGTGTTGTAACTTATAGTATACCAATGGTTACTTATAATCATGTCTTCATAAATAGGAGTTGTGTATATATAACCTTTGGCTTACCCAACATT
This sequence comes from Lactuca serriola, assembly GCF_051521515.1. Classification (NCBI taxonomy): domain Eukaryota; kingdom Viridiplantae; phylum Streptophyta; class Magnoliopsida; order Asterales; family Asteraceae; genus Lactuca; species Lactuca serriola. Next base: position 266,664,100 of record NC_136410.1, read on the forward strand.
TGCCATATATATATATATATATATATATATATATATATATATATATATATATATATATATATATATATATATATATATATATGGTTTTTATGTACTTATAAATTAACGCTAGAAAAATTGAATGGTTAAGTTGACTTAGTTCGCCTTACAAACCTTTATTAGTAATAGAATATTGACTGGTCACCATTTGACCTGCTTAATTACTTGTAACATGTTTATATTGTCACCTAAATGGCCTTTTGGTTATATTTATTATTATTATTAATCCACCTCAAACTCCATGCACCTGTTCATACTCTGATTAGAATTTTTATACTGTTCTTAGATCTCAAATTAATCTTGCTGATGGAGAAGCGTTTGGGGAGTGGGTGGATGGTAGCAATGGCGGGTTGCAATCTGAAGCTCTCGGCAGGGAAAAGGAAAAAGCGTCTTCGGATAAACTGGTTGGGTAATTTGTTTGCTTTTATAATGATGGTACTGATAATATAAATAGAAAGATACAAGTTATACAGCAATATATATATAATTTAAGAACATATATATATATATATATATATATATATATATATATATATATATATATATATATATATATATATATATATATATATATATATATATATATATATATAATAAAACTATATATTTGACCATTTTATCATAAAATGCTTGGAATATGTGTCTGATTAAATGCTAATTTTGATGAATACTGAATACTGATAAATTACATCAATGTTTTAATAGAACATATATACGTAGTCTTAATTGTGGAAAGCAAGAAGGTAGCAAGAAAGAAGATACATGCGGGCATGTCACTTGATTGTGGAAGTCAACTTATTGACTTTTTTCTCAATCATTAGAAAATTAATTATAATCACAAATTTTTAATCATATCCAAGAATAAAAAAAACAGGTGTCCAACGAATTTCCCATCCGTTGCAGTGCATTAATTAAAAAACAATAATAAGCAAGTAAAAACATAAGACAAAATCGATATAAATAGAGCTGAATTATGATCTTGTAAATGCATCTCAAGATTTGAGTGTACTCTTAATTTCTAATGGCGTCTAAGCTCTTTCTTTCCTTTTCATGTATCTTCTTTCTTGCTACCTTCTTGCTTCCAGTTCTTTCACATTTGCACTACCCTCATCTACAACCAAATGGGTTATTGGGTAATAACACTAACCCATCACCTTTTGGGTTTCTTAAATCCATGCAAGGGTGTCGTAAGGGAGAGAAAGTGACCGGTGTTCGTGACCTTAAAGTCTATCTTGCGCGTTTTGGATACCTAAACTACCAGAAAAACCCTAATCTCCCAGATCTTGATGAAGATCATTTTGACGAAGAGCTTGAGGCAGCCCTCAAGTCGTACCAAGCTTACTACCATCTGAATGCCACTGGGACACTCGACGAGCCCACGGTATCAAAGATGGTGATGCCTCGTTGTGGGTTTCCCGATAAAGAAACTCATCATAACCATAACACAAATAACTCTTTACACACAGTTTCCCATTACAGATTCTTTCCAGGAAGACCAAAATGGCCAAGGGGTAAAAAGCATCTAACTTATGCTTTCGGATCACGTTTCCCAACCAGATTCATGCCTCCTGTTGATCGAGCATTTAGAAAATGGGCTACTGCTACTCGATACTTCACGTTCTCAAGAGCTAGAAGTTATCGTAGCGCTGACTTAAAGATTAGTTTTGCACGTGGATCTCATGGAGATGGGAATCCATTTGATGGACCTGGTGGTGTGTTGGCTCATGCTTTTGCACCTACAGATGGAAGACTCCATTATGATGCCGATGATCGTTGGGCAGTGGGAGCTGTTCGGAATGCTTATGATGTGGAGACTTTGGCATTGCATGAAATAGGCCACTTACTTGGGCTTGGTCATAGCCAATTTCAGAATGCTATAATGTGGGCTACATTCAGGTCAGGAGTAACGAAAAGTTTGAGTTCGGATGACGTTAGAGGGCTTAGGGCTCTATATGGGTTTTAAGGATATAACAACTTCTGAAAATGAGGGTTTTGTGTGATGGTTTTTTTTGGTTGCTATTGTTGTTGAAGACTTCGGCCTTAAATTGGACTAATGTTGTGTTGTTTGCAATAAATTTATGCTTGTTTTTTATATATTTTTTGTCTATTTTTGTGAGACGCAATTGTGGAAAATAGCAACATAAAAATTTACTTATTTATATCACTATACCGTAATGTATTTTATCTTTTACCCATAACCTCAACTAATATGTATTTTATATTAGCATTGAGGATATGCAATGATAGCAACCCTATTCCATGAGGTTGGCCTCCAAGAAGATGAATCACGAAGAAGAGAGATTTTTTGTGTCATGTTTTGTTTTTTTTAGTTTTTTTTTTTTATTGTTGTTGAAGACTTCAGCCTTAATATGGATTAATATTGTCGTGTTTGCAGTAAATTTATGTTTGTTTTTTATATAATTTTTTGTCTATTTTTGTGAAAGCCAATTGTGGAAAATAGCAACGTACAAATTTATTTGTTTATATCACTATATGGTAATGTATTTTATATTTTACTGAAATATCCCAAAAGTACAGCCCAAAATTTCGTTTTGAAACCATAAATCATCCATAATCATGAGAAAACCATTTATCATGTAACTCAAACATCATATCAAATACTGTGACAAAAACATATAATAAAATACCAGAGTAATCTCTCAGCCAAAAGGCTGTGGTGTGTGTCATGCTATCATCCTGAGCCCTTCCCTGTGCTAGCTGAGGTACCTGAAACCAAAACTGAAACTGTAAGCACGAAGCTTAGTGAACACCCCCCCCCCCCCCCCCCCCCCCCCGCAAACTACCACATACCATACACATAACATATAACAAATATGATAACTCTGGGACTACTCCCAACTGCATCGATACGAATCACTACTAGAAAAAAGGCATTTTACGATGCTCGTTGCGCGTCGTAAAATGCTCAGACGACGCGCAAATGCGCGTCAAGGAAAGCCCTGTCATAACGAGAGACGACGCGCATTTACGACATGCATTTATGACACACAATGCGTATCATTAAAACCGCTGTCAAGAAAGGTCATGTCATAAATGAAGATGACACACATTTTGCGTATCGTAATTTTTATTTTTATTTTAAAAAAAAAATTTATTTATAGATTTACTAATTTTCAAATTAAATTTGCATTTAATGTCTCATAATAGAAAATAAAGTACCATATACAAAAAATACAATCCATTGCACAAAAGTTAATGTCATACAAAATACAACATAAAATACAATAAATAAGAAAGATAATTCATTGCACTAAAATGTCAAATACAAATAATCATCGCTAACTATATAACCTAATACTACATTTCTATTAAGGGACATCATCATAACTCACTGAAGGTCTTGTTAAAGCCGGATCAAGAATATCAAGCAAGTTTGTTGCAACCGTTCAAATTATGCCTTGTTATAAAAATTAAGTTCATAGCTCTAAAGAAGAAGAGGGATGATAAGTATAACAAGAAAAAAAAACAAAAGAGGACTTGACTTTTCTGTGGGTACCTCATTTTGTTCAAACCCATCCATTTCCACAAGCAGTTGATGAAGTGTTTTCTTTGTATGACCTTCCCACTGCTTTCTAGTGGATCCAACAACATCTATCTCATCAATAAAGATGATACATGGAGCCTGAAACAACCAACAATACATTTAGTCTAAAACATAAATAAATATGTTCTATGTCATCATGTAAACAATTTGAAAGCATAAAATTGATAAGATTTTTCCCACAACACAAGCAATCGAGCATTATGTTTATAAAAGTGTGATAAAATTTACTTACATTTCTTCAAATTCGAAACCTGCCCGGTAGAAAAATGGAACCCCGGCTTCTCCAGCAATCGCCTTAAAATTTCTCATAATCAAAACATAAAAAAAGGAAGTATGGTGAGGTTGATGCCATGTCGTGGGTGGGTCAACCAAGGAATTCAGTTCCACTGCTTAGGAATAAAAATACGAGTATTCAACCCAAATATACAAACATGTCTATTATGTATACACACACCACACCACCTTAAAACTTTTCTAAAACAAATCAAAATTACAAAAAAAATCTATCAAGGGGTAAATTTCATCAAAAAGAAAAACAAATTAAAACACTATAGATGGGTTTTTGGAAAAATATTAGCACTAGTCTATGAAAGCTTTGACATAAACATTCTCTCTTCTCTTCTCTTCTATTCTATGGAACCAACTCCTTCTTCTTCTTCTTCTAATAATAAACCAAGCGAAAAAGGTTGTAGGGATATTACATCTCTACCCCCACCCAATTTACCTCAAAATCCGATTCTGCCCTTGGTTAAGTAGTAAAACGGTGATTAAATTAATTTTTGAAGAATAATAAAAAGGTAATTGAAAAAAATATACTCACCAATATCATAGAATCCAACTTTAATAGCTGCAACTACATCAACTACTGCCTGAAGACCTGAAGAACATTGTCCGTTGACAGTCCTAATTGGCACAATTTCTTAAAAAAAAGGTAAAATCATCTTCACTGATCATTGCAGTTTGGAACTTGAGAAAATTTAACAATGGAAGTTCACTATATCAGGCAACTAGAGATCCTTCCTTCATTAACAAATTTGAAACTTGGTGCATTGATGGTCTTTTATCTCTTGGAGGCTTTATCTCTTGGCTAGAACGCTCATCTAAACTAGCTTTTAGGGCTTCTGCACTTGCCTTTTCTTCTTCCACTTTCCTTTTCCAACTTAAATAGTCTTGCTATTTGAATGTCTGCAGCCATTAAGACATCGACTCTTGTTTTTCACTTAATGAGGGAAGAACTTAATTTCATAAGCTATATACGTGAGTATTTCTTTTTTACCTCATTGGTGGTAGTATTGCTAAGACAGAGGCTTGCATGATACCCAAAGAAACCAGATAGAAGAAGAGAAACTATTGCCAAGAATACCATCACAAGTATCCGAGTGTTGTAAAGCTCACCAACCACTGTTGAAACAAACAAAAACTTGTCACGTTAACAAATACAACACATCAATATTAAAAAAATATTTTATCTTATAATGTGTAAATCACCACAAACAAATAAAAGATTCCAGAAGTAACCTGAACAGTATGTGGAGTTAGACTCCTGAATGAATTTTCAATGCCATAATATGTTGCAATTAGAACACAGATATGGATTGAAAACATAAGATTGAAATATGAGCATGAAATGAATAAATATAGATATATTATATGGAGATAAAAGGCACCTGTTAAAATATATACAACTTCTAGTTCCTTCAATCTTCCAGTAAGAACTAAGCCAATTGCAACTGTTCCATATACACAAAGAAAGAAATGCCTACAATTGAAAGAAAGAATTTTTCTATTTTAGGTTTTAAAAAAAGGCTTCATTCTTTTACTTTAATGGCTGTAAGTAAACTAAAAATGAGAATTTAAGTTTTAACTCACCAGAAAAGAAACATTACGAACTACAATGTGTTTTTCTCCCCTAAGCAATTATTCTGAAACAATGAGAAAAAATGATTAATTTAATATTATTTATTAAATTAATCTGTTGATACGAGTGAGGTATATATAATTATGAGTTATAAGAGCAACAATTCCTTCTTGCTGACCTAAGCTTCCGAAACTTCGACATTCAGCAAAACCCTGTAACAATTTCACATGTATGTATGTATGTAATACTCTTTAGTTCTAATATGCTAACCATGAGTTCATTAAATTTACACAAATTCTCAGCTGAGTATTGACTGTTTAAAATAATGATAAGTTGAAACAATAATACACTTACAACACTGCATACCATTCTCTCCTTTAGTCTGTTAAAAATTCATTCAAGAACAATAATACTAAGAAGGGCTTCTTCACATACTTTTCCATCTCAGTTAACAGATGAATTAGAATTAAGGGCTGTTTTGGAAGATATTTTAGATGTTCACCACCTTAATCTAGGAACTCCTGAACAATTACATGTTTTGGTGAAATGGAAAAATTTATCAGCTTTTTAAGCTTCTTGAGAGAACTAGGATGCTCTTTTGAACCAATTTCCCAATGCTCACCTTGAGGACAAGGTGAATTTTCACATTAGGGGTATTCTGAGGTTTACCTGCACAAGAAGAAGAAGAAGAACAAGAAGACAATAATACTGTGTAATTAGAATCATGACTTTAGGTCGGCAGGGGTATTCTAGTCATTTAGCCCAATTAAGTAGCTTATGATGATATAAATAGTTGATCAGTTTCTAAAGGAGTTAGTAAGGTTTTATTTTGTTTCCTTGGGAAAAAACTAATTGGTAGAAAGCTTTTAAATTCATTAGACATTCCACTATCAGTAATCATTTGATTTGAGACCTAATTCCAGTTATAGCATAACATCTAGAGCCCTAATTCCGATTGCATTCTTAACTTTTCTACAATATGAATCTACTAGTGTTTTGCATCTAATGACAATGCTATATGGGTAGATTTATTTAAGTACAACGTTGTAGTAGGGATGCGATAATAAAGAAATTAATACCTGCAGTAAAATGACACAGTGTTGCTCCAGACCAATTCGTCTGAAAGGACTCGAGAACCATCCATTCCAAACAAATTCCTCAATGGGGTCTCGAACAGAAGAATGACTCAGAAAAGGTCGTGTTAGATCCCTTATTTCACCAAAGTAGTGTTTTCCATCAATATCAAGTTTAGAAAGTTCTTGAATATTCTTTACTTCTCTTTTCCTTTGGGGTTGGGGGAGGTTCATCATAGAGGGCAGGAAGAATGGGAGAAGGAGTTGTGGTCAGAGGTAGGCGGTGTGAGGGTCTACCCAGCGGTGGATGGCCTTGCTCGGTCCACCAACAGTGTCTCAATCTCCAGTCGTCGAACAAGAACCGGACATACAGAGAAACTTGAGCAGATGTGGAGAAGTTATGGGAACAAGCGACGAAGATGCAAAGTTGTCGGTGGATCGCGCTGGAGATGCAAAGTTGGAGAGCAGATGTGGAGAAGTGAAACGGTGGAGGTTTGAGAATCGAGAGAGAAGAAAGAAAGAAAGGGGGTTTTCGGCGGGGATGAACTAGGGTTTTCAGGTGGTGGAAACAAAGCGGGCTTTTTAATTTTTGGGATTTCATTTCCCCCTCGGATGAAACGCGCATTTCATTAAAATTTATAAAGTGACATAGATAGACGATGCACGTTTTATTTAAGGTGCCCTTCGTGTTTTTTTATTAGACGCTAATTTTAGGGCACGCAAAAATGCATGCCCTCTATTCTTCATATTTTGGAAAACTGACATCAATTTTTAGGGCACGCACAAATGCATGTCCTCGATCAGCGCGTGTCATCGATTGCGCGTCATAAAAGGCCTTTTTTCTATTAGTGAATCTCAACATCGGCTTACCTGACATCGGACTCCTGCCTGGCATCAGGCTCACCCCGACATCCGACTGCTTTGAGCATCGAGCTTAGCCAGGCACATACACAACATATAATATATCATAATCACATAATTTGCATCGGGCTTGCCCGAGCATCGGACCGAAGCCCAGAACATATAACATATAAACTAGCATACATCGGTCTTACCCCGACATTGGACCGAAGCCCGGAACAAATAACACATAACATACACCATGCATGAATCACAAAGACATCAAGCATACATAACTACTTCTCGGGACTGCCTCGGCATCGGACTGAAGTCCGAAAACATATAAACTGCATCGTGCTAACCCCGACATCGGGGTTACCCCAACATACTATAACTACATAAGCAGGCCGGCATTGGTGCCTTAGACCTGTTCCTACTGGAGGAAAACTCACCTCGTGTGACTGACTACTGAAAAAAATGAGTGAGGAATCCCTGTCTGCTGCTCCAGTGACTCTCTGGCTATAAATTCCATAATAACACTTAGTCAAAAACTGATAACTCCACTTAGGGTAAAATAACCATCTTACCCTTGATCAAAGTCAACATCTTGGTCAACATCAACCATCGTGTTGACCAGACTCGCCGAGTCAGCCTTGTGACTCGTCGAGTTCTAGAACTCAGAACCCTAGAATCGTGACATGGCTCGTCAAGTCACCCTATGACTCATCGAGTTCCCAAGCTACTCATCATCGTGACTGGTCGAACTAACTCGTCGAGTCGTCCTCAGACTTGTCGAGTTCTAGATTAATCAGAAAAAGGACATGATCATCCAACTCGCCGAGTTCCTTAATCAACTCGTCGAGTTCTATGAACATTATTTAGGTTCCTTCATTGGATTCGCTAAGTTCCCTTATGGACTCGTCGAGTCCCTTGCAGATCTAATCTATAAAACTGATTTCACCCTTCCAGAGTTCCAAAATACAGATCCAGGTCATTTTCATAGTCCATTTCTATAAAGTTGGAGATTTGATGGCTTTGGACACCTCAAATGGATCTAAACTCAGGTTATAGCAACGTACTTCTATTAACATGACCATGGCTTGAACAAAAATGGGTTCAAGATCTCTTTTATGGTTCTAGAAGCTAAATATCACAGGAAAGGGGGATTGCTTAGCATACAACCCATGAAAAGTAACTTATCCTACTCAAAAGGGTCAAAAAGACCCATAAATCAATACTAAAGGAGATCTAAGCTATGGTTTATCAAGCTAAGAGCTTTTACTTCAAAAGGTTGCCAAAGATAGATGAAATCATGGATCTCGATCTTCTTCCATAAGCTAGATGACTTCAATCTCTTCCAACTCTCTTCTATAAGACAAAAACACACTCAAAATCTCAATAATCTCTTAAAGGTGAAGCTCTCAACGATTTAGGGTTTATGGAGGACAGGGAGGCTGGTAAGGGAGGCCCAAAGGGGATTAAGTGGCTTAAATAGGAAGCAAAACCCCGAAAATAGGGTTTCCTACTGGCAGACCTACTCATCGAGTCCATGCTTGGACTCGCCGAGTAGACCCCTTAAACCTCGAGTCCTTTCTGGAATCTACTCGACAAGTTAGGGCTACCAACTCGTCGAGTATCTCAAAAATAAATACTTTAATAAATTAATTGCGTACCGGAAATGGGGCGTTACAATTCTCCCCCACTCGTCGTAGACTTCGTCCTCGAAATCTGCTGTGTCTGTAAACTACTATGGGTAATGATCCCTCATCTCCTCATCGGGCACCCATGTCCACTCCGAACCCATGTGGTGTTTCCACGGCACCTTTACTAGCTCAACCCTTTTGTTCCTTAGCTCCTTCGTCTTGCGATCCAGAATCGCCACTGGTGTCTATATAATCCAGGGTGTCATCAACCTGAATATCCTGTATGGGTACCTATAACATCAGGACTGTAGGGTTTTAAGCATTCTAAAACTCCTATGGTATACATGCAACCCTAGAAACCTTGGATCTATGTTTTCTCTAAAATACATGCGAATAATAAATTTCCAAGTTTCTCATCCTAACTATCATGGCATAGGGAATTTAAATCATAAAGGACTAGTAGAATGACATACCTTTTCTTGTGATTGATTGCTTGGAGTTTAAAATCCTGGCACCAATAATGTGGATGCCTCAAATGGAATAAAAAATCACTAAAACACTTGGAATACTTTGAGAGAATAGTATGGCACACTTGAAATCGGCCCACTCTTGATTCACACACACTAGTGCCATTTCATGTGCCAAGGACCTCTGTATATAGTGTGGTGGATTAGGGTTACATCCATGTAAACCCTAATACCCATGACCTTTCATTTCCATAAGATCCATGGACTTCCATACAAGTTTAGCCCATTCTAAATAAGCATTAGCCCACTCTATAGATACATAAGAGTCCATATTTAATTAGTTACTTTTGATCACTAAATTAGTTCCAAATTAATTCTAGATCAATACTAATTAAATAATATGATTTCATGTTAATATATTATAACTTATAATATATTAACAAATCATAACTATACTATTCTCAAAAGACTATCCAAATTGTTTTGGTGAAGTGCAACCTAAATGGACCATGTCGGGTCGGGTCAAGTACATCCCAAATATAGTTATGGACTTAGACACCTTATCCAACAGTCTCCCACTTGGATAAGTCTAATAGCGATAGTTGCAAGCATGACTTCAGGAACCGACCAACAATTGTAGCTCTGAACACTCTGTTGAACTAGTAAGCGTAATTTTAGATAAGTGATCATATAATACTCTGTTCTCAAGATATCAGCCAGACAAATACATGGAACGACTTAGTACTTATTGTCCAGCAGTTTGTTTCCTGATTCCTGTTTTGTTTGACATAGAACTAAAATGAACACATCAATATGGTTCTGACCAGGCCCAGTACATAGGTCAAAACAAAATCATCGGGGGGCCCAGATATCGCTTCTAATCCTCCAAGGACTAAAAGGAACAGATAAACTTCGACTCATATACTTGTTCTACTACTTGTTGAGTTATACACAAAAGCATGTTTTATGACATCAAGTTAGTGATGCGTGTTCGTACAATCAATGCATAACCAACTCATAGGCAATAACTCATATCTCTGGGTTTAAAGAATTATATGATATTACCATCTCACGATCACTCGAGATAAATTCCATGAAGTGATACAAGTGAGCGTGGGTTTAATCAAATACTTAGAAATTATGAGCACTCATGAATGTTGTAGCAACTCTTGCTATGTCCAACACCTTAGACATCTACAAGCCAACTTTATGACAGTCTTGATTCATACCTACTTCCAACATATGACTGAATGTGGAGAGTTTAAATAACTCAGTCATTCATAAAGAATAACCTAGTTATTCTGGAAGTCAAAACATGCAAAGTGAAACACAATAATAATTGAATCCAATATGGTCTCAGAACTTATGAATATAAAAAGAACACCTTTTATTTATAACCATATTAATCACACATTATTCATTACATAATGTTTCAAATAATCAACTTAATACTTGAATTAAAACAACAGTTATCCTATGCTCCAAGCAAGTACACTATGTTTTTCTAAAGAATAGTTATGCTACACTCCAAGTATTCACACTATGTTTTTCTATGATCCTTACTTTGTGAAATAGATCAATTGAACATGATTCCAATGATGCTCATTTCATAATCCCAAATCTTTATTGCAAGTGTTAGCATTCCAAACTCTTGTCACTGCTCGAATGTGTTAGATTCTACACTACTATGCAATGTTGTTTTGTAAATCTAGGTACCAAGAGTCACAAGGACTTGACCAACAATATTACAATACATTCCATTGAAAATTGTTACAACACAATTCCAAGGCGACGAAGTCTCAAATTCAAAGTACATTCCATTGAACATCCGTCTTGCATAAAAGTTTATAAATTTCTCGTAGATTATTAATATCCAACTCCCAATATGGAAAAACATTTCCATATTCCCATTTTGAATTTCACTTCTAAATAAGAGTCGCCTCCTTTCAGAATATGTCAATATGGTTCCTCTCAAAAATTTAACACCATACTTCCAACTGTCCATGAGCAACCAATCTTTGGTAAACCTTATATTGTCCTCAACAATTGCTTAATCTTTTTAGTCATATCCAATTCTAGACCTTTTCCCCTCTTATTGCCTTATGCATTTGGAAAATTTAGAAAAGATAAATATTATAGCACATGTAATCGATCCTATATCCGAAGCATATGGGACACGATTCATGATGTCTCACATAATGACATGATCCTAGACCAGTCTTTTGCTACAATATTTTTTTATTTGCCATGTTTTCATAATTTGACTATGAAGAGGGATGTCATAATCATAATCGAATTTGAGAATGCAATATATATGGAATTTCCTTATGTTGAACCATTCCAACATAAAATTCATATATATATATATATATATATATATATATATATATATATATATATCCTTGACTAAAGATGACTAAAATCTCAATTTAAACCTTTGAGAATTGAAATGAAATATAATTTCCTCTCCCTTAATTATAGCAAAACAATTTTTCCCAATTGACACTTTTTGTTTTCTATAATTAACATTGCTAACTTGCAACACTTATCATAATCGATGATGCTCCCAGTAGCATAACAATTACTTAGTACAACAATTATGCTCCCACTAACTTTGACATGTACTCAGAAATCAGTTGGACTTCTAGAAATCAATACTTTATTGACTTTCATTACCAAAGTTCAGATTTCTGATACGAGATGCTTCGATAAAACTTTATGAAAATCATTCACCTTTTCTTAGATAGCTCACATGTGTGTCTAAACAGTTTTTAGAACTATGAAAAAGGATGTCGTAATCATAGTCTCAATTGTTTAGACGTTTGTCATTTCTCACAAGTCCATGTTAGTGTGTCGGTTACCCAAACAAGCTCCACTAACGACTTTGAGAATGCAAATATCATAATTGCTATCTACTTAAAATATACTTAGTGAAAGCGTTTCCTCACCATCATTTTCATGAATCGGGAAGAAACCTCATCACAAGACAAGGTTAGTAAAAATTCCAAACTCATATGGACCAAACTTGTGCAGTCTTAACTTCTTGCCACTTGGCAACACAAGGCCTACCATTGCTTCCAAGTTGTTATGCAAACAATTGAGAACCTGTAGAACTCAGATGCATGGTAAACTTTGACTGGAATGGGCACAGAAACAAGAATATGTCAACACGATAGGCTATAAACCTCAAGTCGTGTGCTAGTGATAAACAACAGGTTTTATTCTTGATTAGTTCTTGAAACTCTTTCAGGATCTTTTAGACTCTCACTATCCTCTTGACATATAAGACTCTCTTGCCAAGAACAATTCCTTGACAAACAAATATTCAAGAGATAGTGTGGCTTCTTATTAAGACAAACACTCCACACAATTGGCCTTAGTTGATCTTCGTTTTATCCAAAACATCACAACTTACCAATTTCAAATGTACAAGAGTAGAAAACATTTTACTCTTACATTTAACAAGTGTTATAAACCTTCCTTAAGATATGTCACTCAAGTGACAATCTTGGAGTATAACTCTAAGAATTGTTTTGGAACGAAGTATGACTCATCTTCTTGATTTAACCACTTCAACAATTCATGACTCCTCTTCTTAGCCATAATAATGCACTAGGATGTCCTTAGAGAATGAATTGTGATATGGTGTGATAATCATTAAGATGATCATAAAACATGATACTAAAGTACTCTCCTATCTTTTCAGATTCAAGATACTTTTATCTTTCTGCCTACTTTGATTCTTCTCATCCGTCTTGCCATACACTGAAACTTTTCCAATGTTTCAGAATTACACTTAAACTTGTAAGTGTAACCATATTTACTAACTTTTAGTAAATCATGACAAATAGCCTTATCGATCTTTGTGGTGGACCTGACCAACGCACAACCAAGTGTACCCAATCCCTTTGTCCTTCACTTGATTCACATATACATGTGAACAAGGAATTAGTCTGAATTTTCCAAAGATGAAAATTCTCATTCATCATACAATACAACTTGCATGATTCCAAGTTTCGGTCCAATTGAGACTTGGGTGATGAGAATCTTTCCTTATTTGGTAAATTTAGACACTACCACAAATGAGAGAATCAACTTCATATTTCCAATATTGCTAGAAACATACAAACATCATTTTTTCATAAATGTCATTGTAAGGGGATATAATGTAAAACAAAACTTTTATTTCTTTATAAAGTGCGGAATTTTTTTTCCTTACAATGCAATTACAAGTGAAAAACTATGCTATTACATATTTCCTAGCAATCTATGATAACTCCTAAGTAGTAGCTCAAAAATCCGATCTTCGAACCATGCGATTGAAATCCATCTTCGCGATCAGATTCAGCATACTCTTCCTTTAAATTTCCTTACCCTTGCTTGACCCTGCCAAACATCAAAATGCAACCTAGTCACATCATGTATTAGGAATCAACAATTAGGAATTTAACAGAGTTAGATAGTGGACTTACCTGAAGCAGAGTCAAACATTTTGTCTCTACTTGCTTTCAGATCTTTCAGGTATTCAGGGCAACTTCGCTTCCAATGTCCCTTCTCATGACAATAAAAACATATAGACTCTTTGGGAATGGTACACGAGGATATCACAGACTTAGATCTTCCCTTTACCTTTTGGTCAACCGGGTTGACCAAGGTCGATCCCTTTCCATTGGGAAGAGAAAGCTTTTCTATACTTCCAATGTTACCATTGTTAATGTCCATGGAAGTTTAAGAAATTGATCTTCCACCCAAATTTACTTTTCCATTTCGCCTAAACATTTCTGATTCAGCAGCAATAAGAAAATAAGAAAGATCAATAAGGGTCATGTCGTGATCTGTCACATAGTAGTCCTTAATGAACTCACTATACGAATCAGGAAGTGACTGAAGAACCCAGTCAATAGCCAACTTCCTTGGGACAACGACATCTTACATTCTCAACCTGTCAATGTGTGACCTCATCTCTAATACATGAGTACACATAGGTCTTCCATCTTTATTTTTCATTGCAAGTAGGGCTTGAGTGATCTTGAACTTTTCAAGTCTTCAAGCTTGTGGGTCAGGGAGAATAATTGGAGGAGGCGGAGGAAGAGAAGTATGATTTTCATGATCCAATCATGGGACATCATCTTCATTAGGAAAGCTTGTTCCAAAAGATTTAGGAAGATCATAGCTGTCTAAACCAGACATCTACAATGGGAGAAATTCAAGCTAGCTGATTTAAGCCCTAAATATAACACCCAATATGAAATATTAAGGCTAGGACCCAACACAATATTTTATAAGATGGAATAGGGATTTCGTAATCCAAGCTATAAAATATTTGAAGGTAGGCGAATGACGATTCACCAATTTCCACCATGAAAAATGAAATAAAAATTTGGTTTTAATTGGTTTAAAACTCCTAGATCTTTTGAGATTCATTGAACTTTTCAATGGCATATTTAAATCTCGATTGTGGCCTCTCAAGTTTGTGACTGGGATGTCGAGGATCACAAACAAGGTGTGAATAACCATTCAAATTAACTTGGTACCCTTAATTTTATCACCTAATCGATGTGTCGGTTAACCACACGCGCTCCACCGATCTATGAAAAACATTAAGTTACCCTTCGCCACTCTTATTAGTCCATGTTAGTGTGCCAGTTAACCACACACGCTCCACCAACGACTTGGTAAGGTACAAAGTGTAAATTTCATGGGTTAGAACCAAATTCACATTTTCCTAAAGTAAATAAGATTGGGAATTTATAAAAGGTTTAGTTACTTTATATTTATCATTATACTTATAATGGGAATTATAGTCCTTGTCCTACCCATTCGACTAATGAACCTCCACCAGTCAAGGAAGCGATGGGTGAGAGTAGACACTCATTAAGCTGTCATTTTATAAGCAACAACCTTATACTCCCCTCCCCCCCCACTATAGACCGACTTCGTGAATGAGACCTACTAACAGTAAAACTGACTTGCTCTTATACATACATATATATATATATATATATATATATATATATATATATATATATATATATTATTAACTTATAATACTAGAAAGTATAAGGGTTGAATTTTAAGTTTTAAAACTCTAGGGTATGGAATTAAAGTTTGTGTGAGACTTTACAAATTCCAAAACTTGAGGGCAAGTTTTGAAGAATTCAAAAGCTTTTGGATTTTCATAACTTATGAGTTTAATTAAGGTTTTTAAAAAAAACTTTAATGAAGAGACTCCTGGACATCCATAACTTGAGGACAAGTTATGGAGTCCATAAAACTATTTATGAGAAAAACTCTTCAATTGTGTAACCTATGACTCTTTTAAAGAAAAGACTTTTGGAATTCCATAACTTGAGGACAAGTTATGGAGTCCATTCAATGTCATAAAGATCAAGAATTACACTAGCAAACAATTTGCACATAATTCCTATGATCTACCAAAACTCATTAGCATGAATATCCATAATCAAAAACTTTTGAAGAATCATATAAACATATATAAAACTTGAAACTTTTGATTATAACTTTGAAATTGGTTCACCACAATCATTACCACATCAAAAAACAAGTTTTATAAGTCAAAAACAGCTTAAGATAATGATTCTAGACCAATTCCAGCACCAAAACTCGAAAATCTGCACTCATGCCTGCCAACTCGTCGAGTACATGAACTGACTCGGCGAGTTGGTTGAATATATGCATGGACTCGTCGAGTTCCATGAGGGACTCGACGAGTCAACTGAGTAGTGTGCATAATTTTGACATTTTTAAGCATTTTGCATTAAGTATCAAGAAAACAAGCCTATGATCTGATACCACTAAAGGGTTTTGAGCATTCTAACACTCATATGGTGTACATGCAACCCTAGAAGCCTTCGATCTATAATTTCTCTAAATACATGCAAATAATAATTTTCCAAGTTTCTCATCCTAACTAGCATGGCATATGGAATTTAAATCATAAAGGACTAGTAGAATGACATACCTTTTCTTGTGATTGATTGCTTGCGGTTTGAGAGCCTAGCACCAATAATGTGGATGCCTCAAATGGAATCAAAAATCACCAAAACACTTGGAAAACATTGAGAGAATAGTATGGAACACTTGAAATCGGCCCACTCTTGATTCACACACACTAGTGCCATTTCATGTGCCAAGGGCCTCTTTATATAGTTTGGTGGATTAGGGTTTCATCCATGTAAACTCTAATACCCATGACCTTTCATTTCCAAAAGATCCATGGGTTAAAGATCCATGGACTTCCATACAAGCTTAGCCCACTCTATAGATACATTTGAGTCCATATTTAATTAGTTACTTTTGATCACTAAATTAATTCCAAATTAATTCTAGATCAATGTTAATTAAATAATATGATTTCATATTAATATATTATAACTTATAATATATTAATAAATTATAATTATACTATTCTCAAAAGACTATAAAAATTGTTATGGTGAAGTGCAACCCAAATGAACCATGCCAGGTCGGGTCAAGTACATCCCAGATATAGTTATGGACTTAGACACCTTATCCAACACGAACTTCTAGGTATATTACTTATTTGTTTATTTATTTATTTATCTATTGAGCTACTCGATGAGTCGGTGCTCCAACTCGTCGAGTACAGTTGCGATGTGCCACGTGGGGTTAATGAGCTACTCGATGAGTCCAAGAGCCGTCTCGCCGAGTAGATGTTGGGATGAGAAACCCTAAATCCCCGTGTTTGGGGCCTATTTAAAGGCACCTATAGCCTCATTTGCGGATACACTTCCCTGAGAAAAAAACCTAATCGCCCTTGAGCTTTAGAGAGAGTGTGTAAGCTAACTTTGGGCATTTTGGTGTATCTTTGGAAGATAGGGGGAGGTTTTCAAGAAAGGAGCTACTGGAGGCTGTTATATCTATTGTTATTCATCCAAGAGTTCCTGTTAAAGGTATAAAGTTCTAACCTTTCTCATTGCTTGGGTAGATCTCAAGTTTTTGGAGATTAGGGCTTCTTTTCTATATATTATTGGGACTTTGAGGATTGTAAGTTCATGTGGAGGTTTGGACTTAAGATCTGGACCTTGTGAGGTCCCTAGCATCCAAAGGTCCCTACTTTATTCAGCCTTAGTGGAACTCTTGAGTGAAAAACCCATATTAGAGCATGTTTTTGGCATTTCATGCTCAAAGTGCCATGCATGAACGTAAAGCCTGTGACTTTACGTGATAAATGAGCCCTAAGAGTGTAGATCTAGAGTTTGGGGAAGTCTTCTGCCTTAAAATTGTCTAATTAAGGAAACAGTTCGAATGGACTTGCCGAGTGCAGGAGCCGACTCGCCGAGTCGGTTAGGGTTTGTCCCGATGAGCTGTCAATACTGTTACTTGGCTAGTTGGGGGTTAACTCGATGAGCTGGACCATCACAAGGACCTCTAGGTAGCGACTGGACTCGACGATTCACATGAGTGCACTAGGCAAGTCAGGTCAAACTGGGATTGTTGACTCGACTTGACTTCTATTGACTTTAGGGTTTGGCCAACAGAAGTAATGGAGACCGTGGAGGGGTAAAATGGTCTTTTACCTATTCCAAGAGTGAGAGAGAGAGAGAGAGAGAGAGAGTAAGAGAAACTTTTGGAGTATTTGAGTTAGAGTGGGGTGTTGATTAGAGATGCTTATCTAATGTTTTAGGCGGAGGCTAGTTTGGGATTTCCAAGTACGTGACTGTTACTTGCTAGTTTTTTAGGTGAGTCTTCTCACTATACTTTACCTAGAGTGGTAACTATGTGTGACCAGATGGTCTTATGTGCTTACTTGGGTTGTACATTTTTCTGTGTAATATATATGCTATATTATGTTATTCTGAGACCGGGCCGGAGGGTCCTCACTGAGACTGGACTAGAGGGTCCAACGAGCCATGGGACTGGACGGTCCTCCTAAGACACTTAGACTGGAGGGTCTTACAAACTTATAGCCTCGGGTGGCTAATGTGTTGTATGTGGTATTTTGGGGTACTCACTAAGCTTCGTGCTTAACGTGCTATGTGTTATGTGTTTCATGTACTTCCGAGGATCGCGGGAAGGCACCGACTTGATTGTACACACACCAGAGCTAGAGTTATATTTTTGGTGGATCCTGGATTAGTGATATACAATTTCTGAAATGTGTATTGATATTTGATACTTGAGGTTTTGAGAAAATGTGACATGTGTTTTATGGTGTTTAAAAAAGAAAATTTTGGTTTGAAAATTTACTTCGTTACGGTACCACTGCTGAGTAATCCACCAAGCACTTCTGTAGCTGGGAAACGTGGAATGTGCTATGGATCTGGATGAGCTCTCCTGGGAGATCTAACTAGTAAGCAACCTGAACCACCCGGGCTAAAACCCTAAATAGACCAATCAACATGGGGCCCAGCTTGCCCCGCTTCCGAAACCTGATAACACCCTTCCAGGGTGACACTTTCAGGGGGACCATGTCGCCCACCTGAAACTCCAAATCCGAACGCCGCTTGTCGGTGTAACTCTTCTGCCGACTCTGGGCAGTCTGGAGCCTGCTCCGGACCTACTAGATCCACTCCATGGTATTGAGTACTACCTCCGTACTCCCCATGACCTGCTGACCGTCCTCACCCCAACAGATTGGGGTCCTACACTTCCTCCAGTAAAGCATATTGAAGGGAGGCTGGTTTATACTGGAGTGGTAGTTGTTGTTATACGAAAATTACGCTAGCGGAAGATACGTATCCCAACTGCCACCGAAATCTAGCACCCATGCTCGAAGCATGTCCTCGAGAGTCTGAATCGTCCTCTCGCTCTATCTGTCTATCTAAGGGTGGAAATCGGTGCTGAAGTGAGGACGAGTACCTATCTCGTCGTGGAACCGCTTCCAAAATCTCGAAGTAAAACGGACATCTCGGTCGGACACCACTGAGACAAGAACTCCATGACGTGCCACTACCTCTCGCACATAAATCCCAACCAGCTTCTCTGCCGAGATGCTCTCCTGGATTGGTATGAAGTGGGTGCCTTGGTCAACCGATCCACAATGACCCATATCGAATCGACCCCACGTGCGGTCTTGGGAAGCTAAGTAATAAAATCCATGGTGATATCCTCCCATTTCCACATGGGAATGTCTAACGACTGCATCTTGTCTTGGGGCCTCTGGTGCTCTGCCTTAACCTTTCTACATGTCTGGCATCTCTCCACGTACCAGACAACATCTCGCTTCATGCTGGGCTACCAATAGTCTGAGCGAAGATCACTGTACATCTTGGTCGCTCCCAGATGGATGGAGAACCTGGACTTGTGGGTGTCATCCATCAATACCTGCTGCACTCCACCCCAGTACAGCACCCAGACTCTCCCATGCAGGGTCAACAACCCCTTTTTGTTGTAATCAAAGGAGGCCACCTGGCTTGTAATCTTCTCGCACTTCTGGTGCTCCTCCTTCAGGCCCTCAAGCTGCACCTCCCGGATCTGCTCTAGTAATGGAGTAATCACTGTCATCCTCAGACAGATATCTCGGATCGGGGCTGCTACCACCATATGGCTCAGGGTGTAGGCCACTACGTTGGCCTTGCCCGGGTGGTAAAGGATCTCACAATCATAGTCCTTCACCACGTCTAACCAACGACATTGCCTCATGTTCAGATTTTGCTGATCCATGAGGTACCTCAAACTCTTGTGATTTATGTAAATGGTAGACCAGACCCTGTAGTGGTAATGCCGTTAAATCTTAAGGGAGAACACCACAGCCCCCAGGTCTAAATCATGCGTCAGATAGTTAGCCTCGAAGCATAAGCTATCACATGACCTCGCTGCATCAACACTGCTCCCATACCTATGATCGAAGTGTCACAGTAGACTACAAAGTCATCTACTCCCTCTGCTAGGGTGAGTATCGGCGCCTCACACAATCGTTGCATGAGCGTCTCAAAAACCGTCTGCTGAGTCTTGGAGTAAACCAAGATGTCATCAATGAATACTATTACAGACCGATCCAGCATCGGTCTGCACACGTGGTTTATGAGGTCCATGAATGTGTCTAGAGCATTGGTGAGTCCAAACGGCATCACCACAAACTCATAATGACCATAGCGGGTCCTAAAAGCGGTCTTCTGCACATCATCTCTGACCCGCATCTGGTGATATCCAAACTGTAGATCAATCTTGGAGAACCAAGATGCTCCCTGAAGCTGATCAAACAAATCATCTATCCTAGGGAGTGGGTAACGGTTCATCAACGTTACCTTGTTCAGCTCCTGGTAATCTATGCATATGCGATGTGACCTGTCCTTCTTATTCACAAACAGGATCGGGGCTCCCCATGGAGAACTGCTCTTCCTGATAAAACCCTTGTCTAGCAGCTCTTGTAGTTACGTAGACAACTCTTGCATCTCTGGAGGAGCCAACTGATATGGTGCCTTGGCTATCAGAGCCGCACTAGGGACCAGGTCAATCCGGAACTCAACCTGTCTCTCTGGAGGTATCCCATGTAAATCCTTCGGGAATACATCTGGGGTACTCTCTTACTACCGGTACATCCTCAACCTTCGCCTTACTCTTATCCCGGGTATCCACGACATAAGCAACGTATCATGCACAACCCTGCTGAATGTGGTGCCTCGCCCTTGCTGCTGAGCAGAAAATCGGCCCGTACTATGGCCTCTCACCTAGGATCACTAACTCTCCCCTAATGGGAGTGCAAAACCTAACCAAGTGTTGCTCATAATCTATCATTGCCCCATTGGGTCTCAACTAATCCATACCTACTATAACCTTATTGCTTCGTAGGGGAATAGGAACCAAATCCACTGAAAACTGCTGATCAAACAACTAAAGTGTACATCCTCTGTGAACCCTCGTGACCCTGACGGTCCTATCATCTGCTATCTCTACATCCAGTGGACAACCCAACTCCCCCAGATCTCCTACAAACCGCTTGCTGAGCACCAACGACATAAATGATCGGGTGGCACCCGAATCGAACAGTACTAAGGCTGATATATCGTTCACTAGGAATGACCCTATAACAAAACATGCAAACATAAGTAATAACAATATCAATAAAGAAATAAGAGAAAGATACATAATGGTCACCATGTCAGGAGCTGCTCATGCCTCCTCTGCAATAAGCTGAAAAGCCCTGCTCCGCGCTGTAGGCGCCTCAGCCCGGCCCTGACGGCCATATGTAATCTTCAATGTGGCAGGAGAAGGTGCTACCACCTTCCCTGCTGCTGCTAAGCTCGGGCACTAGGACCATTCGTGTCCCCTCTGATTGCATTGAAAGCAAATCAGATCTGATGCTGTCATGGTGGTGGTAGTGGATGTGCAATCTCATCTTACATGACCAGTTTGGCTGTACTTGTAGCAGCCCGAACTCCCCGCCTTTTACGTCCCCTCGTGCATCCTACTGCATTTGCCACAATGACCGTGGCTCTACTGGCTTCGAGATCTGTGATCTGATACCTTGGGCTTCTTTCCCAAACCTCTTGACTAAACCGCCCATCTAGTTTCCTCATCCTCTCCATCTCTAAATCCAACTCCCTCTCTCAAGCCCTATCAATCATGTCCTCCAGCTTCTTGAAACTGGAGCGGCTCACAAACTGTCTAATGTCAATCCTCAGCATCTCATGATATCTGGCCTTCTTCATCTCTTCATCCGCTACGTACTGCGGAACAAGAAGGGCCCTCTCCCTAAACTTTGCGGTAATCTCCGCCACTTTCTCCATTGTCTTCTGGAGATCCTGGAACTCCCTAGAAAGCCATTGCACCTCAAAAATAGGTGCAACCTCAACCCTGAACCTGGTTGTGAAATCACCCCAGGTCATGGCATCCAACATTGTGTCATCACCAATGGTTCTACCAACCTCCTCCCACCAGTCACGTGTCCTGTCCTTCAGAAGACACGACGCAATCCTAACCTTGTCCCCCTCGGGACATCTGCTGTGCTGAATGCGTTGGTGACATCCGCCAACCATCTGGTACTAGCAATGGGGTCCCGAGCTCTATGATAGTCAGGAGCTCCACATGCCCTGAACTCATGGAAAGTGAGTGTGTGCACCCCCATCATGGCTACCATCTCAATACGGAAAGCACTAAACCTCTCCTCCATAAGCTCTAGAATACCCTCCTTGACCGTACTGAAGATCACAGGAGTCTGCTCAAGTATGCTAAGCATAATCTCCTAGGAGATTAACTCCCTAGTCTGCTCATCTAACTACCCGGCTCTAGATCCTGAGCCCGATCCCTCCCTGGCACCTGAACTGCCATCTACTGGTCTAGGCGTAAAACCACCATTCTAAGAAACACATCATAACAAACGTCAGAATACTAACATAACTCGAAGGATCACATACACTACAAGTTCCCTAGTCTTATCTCAACCTTCCTTGATTCGAGTACGGATCCTCTGTTTTCAGTAGTACATGCCCATACTACCTTCCACATCTATATGTACATTCCTCAAGAACTGCCTTGAATCCACCAAGTCCCTACTTCTACTACTTTCTGCTACTCTCATACTAGGATTGCCCTAGGGTAATCAACATCACACTCTCCGCCATCAGCTACATAAGAAGTCCCTGCTTTCTTCCCCTAACTAGCTCGCGAATACCATTACACATTACTGAGAATGGATAATTCTTCGAATGAGAGATCCTAACCTACAACGGTTAGACTCAAACAAGAGCTATGAAATAGAGCTAGACCTAACCTTCTGAAATTATTTAGTCCTTCCAATATGTAACTTAACATATTTGTTTACTACTTAGTGAAAGACAAATAGAACTCCTAAACACACAAAACAAGCAGCATTCCGGCATTGAGTACACATAATCAAGCATATACTACTCTGGCTATCATACTATCTAATCTGTACTAGCATGCAATTCATAGAGCTGATACACATATAACAGGCACATAAGTCATCCTTCCTAGATCCTTAGTCCTAATCTAGCATGTTATTATCATAAAGCTAAAAAACATATCATAACATAAACTGGTATGGGTAATTTGGGAGTACTTACTTGAGCTCGGTTGATTGCATGCACCACACCCTTTTCTCTTTTTCAAATCTATTTTTTTAAATTCTTTTGCTTTTTCATAAACTCTTTTGAAAATTTATATACCATTTCCTTAGTTTGAGTTTAGACACACCCAAAAGTGTGCCCGAATCCCTCAAACCACGACTTTGATACCAACTTGAAACATCCGAAAAGTACAACCCAAAAATTTCGTTTTGAAAATTATTATGAAACCATAAATAATCCATAATCATAAGAAAACCATGTATCATGTATCTCAAACATCATATCAAATATTGTGACAAAAACATATAATAAAAATATCAAAGTAATGTTACATGCCAAAAGACTGTGGCGTGTGCCATGCTATTATCCCGGGCCCTTCCCTATGCTAGCTGAGGTACCTAAAACCAAAACTGAGACTATAAGCACGAAGCTTAGTGAGCTCCCCCCCCCCCCCCAACTACCACATACCATACACATAACAAATAACAAATATCATAACTTTCGGACTATTCCCAACTGCATCGGGACGAATCCCGGCATCGGACTCCTGCTCGGCATCGGGCTCACCCCGGTATCCGAACCATTGGGCATCAGGATTGCCCCAACATTGGGATTACCCCGGCACATACATAGCATAGCATATATCATAATCACATAATCTACATCGGGCTTGCCCTGGCATCGGACTGAAGCCCGGAACATATAATATATAACATATAAACAAGCATACATCGGGCTTACCCCAGCATCATACCGAAGCCCGAAACAAATAACACATAACATACAACATGCATGAATCATAAAGACATCAAGCATACATAACTACTTCTCGGGACCGCCCTGGCATCGAACTGAATTCTGGAAACATATAAACTGCATCGTGCTAACCCCGACATCTATAACTACATAAACGGACCGGCATTGGTGCCTTAGAGCTGCTCCTACTAGAGGAAAACTCACCTCGTGTGACTGACTGTTGAAAACTTGAGTGAGAAATCCTTGTCTACTGCTCCGGTGACTCTCCGGCTATAAATTCCATAATAACACTTAGTCAAAAACTGATAACTCCACTTAGGGAAAAATAACCATCTTACCCTTGATCAAAGTTAGCATCTTGGTCAACATCAACCTTCGTGTTGACCAGACTCGCCAAGTCAGCCTTGTGACTCGTCGAGTTCTAGAACTCAGAACCCTAGAATCGTGACTCGGCTTGTCGAGTCACCCTATGACTCATCGAGTTCCCAAGCTACTCATCATCGTGATTGGTCGAACTAACTCATCGAGTCGTCCTCAGACTTGTCGAGTTCTAGCATAATCAAAAAAAGGACAGGATCATTCAACTGCCTAGTTCCTTAATCAACTCGTCGAGTTCTATGAACATTATTTAGGTTCCTTCATTGGACTCGCTGAGTTCCCTTATAGACTCGTCGAGTCCCTTGCAGATCTAATCTATACAACTGATTTCACCCTTCCAGAGTTCCAAAATACAGATCCAGGTCATTTCCATAGTCCATTTCTATAAAGTTGGAGACTTGATGGCTTGGCACACCTCAAATGGACCCAAACTCAAGTTATAGCAACCTACTTTTATTAACATGACCATGGCTTGAACAAAAATGGGTTCAAGATCTCTTTTATGGTTCTAGAAGCTAAATATCATAGGAAAGGGGGATTGGTTAGCATACAACCCATGAAAAGTAACTTATCCTACTCAAAAGGGTCAAAAAGTCCCATAAATCAATACTAAAGGAGATCTAAGCTATGGGTTATCAAGCTAAGAGCTTTTACCTCAGAAGGTTGCCAAAGATAGATGAAATCCTAGATCTCGATCTTCTTCCACAAGCTATATGACTTCAAGCTCTTCCAACTCTCTTCTATAAGACAAAAACACACTGAAAATCTCAATAATTTCTTAAAGTTGAAGCTCTCAATGATTTAGGGTTTCTGGAGGACATGGAGGCTGACAAGGGAGGCCCAAAGGGGATTAAGTGGCTTAAATAGGGTGCAAAACCCTGAAAATAGGGTTTCCTCCTGGCAGACCTACTCATCGAGTCCATGCTTGGACTCACCGAGTAGACCCTTTAAACCCCACGTCCTTTCTAGCATCTACTTGACGAGTTAGGGCTACCAACTCGTCGAGTAGCTCAAAAATAAATACTTTAACAAATTAATTGTATACCGGGAACGGGGCGTTACATTTACCCTTAATCTCAACTAATATGTATTTTCTACTGGTATTGATGATGTGCAATGATAGCAACCTATTCGATGGGGTTGGCCTCCAAGACGTTGAACCAGAAAGAAGAGAGATTTTTTGTGTGATGTTTTTTTTGTTATTGTTGTTGAACACTTCGGACTTAATTTGTATTAGTATTGTTGTTTTAGATGTGGATAGTGGAACAAGTTTTTAATGTTTGAGTTTGGTTGCCCAAAAGTGTGTATCAAGTTTGATTTTGATCGTAGGTTTTTTGTTTTTTTAGTTGAGTTGGTGCCGGTGGTAGCTAATAGTGGTTATTAGAGGTGACTAATGTTGGTTGTTAGACATGACTAATGGTGGTTGTTGGAAATGACGAATAGAAAAGCAGCCACCGAAAAAAATATAGTGAATATGGATGTGTGACTTGAAGGAAGGAGAGAGTGAGAGAGAGAGAGAGAGAGAGAGTGTGTGTGTGTGTGTGTGTGTGTGTGTCTTTATGTGTGTTTGTATGTGTGTGTATGTGTGTGTAACATCTGTAGATTCATGCTAGACAATTAAAATATAATAATCTATCAAAATGACATTTTTATAGAAGATTATTTAGGATAAATAATTTTAACAAAAGTTATAATATATGTGACAAAGATTCTGCACATATAAAAACCTTTGAAATCTAACTTCGTATGAAGAATTTATGTTTATTCAATGTTTTGCAATTAAACTGACACGGATTTGCGCATCGTAAAAAGGGATTTTTTAAGTTTCAACGTAGCAGTCTACGACACAGAAAATGAAATCAAGGCCGGTCGATTCTTAGGAATAACAATCTAAACGAGAGTCAAAGATCTCATTAATATGAGTTCATCGATATAAAGACAACCAAGAATAGATTTCGTATGAGAGGGTTATGATTTTTATATGGGCTTTAATTGTTTAAACTTGTTAAGGGTAGAACTTTAAAAATAAAGTGGAAACTATCTGATAGAGTCCAAATGAAATTTGTAGACCTCGTCGATAGCTATGTGTGGATATAAAGAACATCAAAAACGAAGATCGTATGAAAAAGATATGATTTTTTGAAAAAAACTGAAAATAAGCGTGTGCGGCGCCCCTCTGACATACAACAAGAATCCGCTATGTGTCAGCACCTGAGAGGAGCCACGTCAGCACCCCCAACCAAGTGCACGACGCTTACCCGATCATGTGTGCGTCATGCATCCCTAGTTTTGCCTACAAATTGCTTTTTATTCGCTCCCCATAATTTTTGTAATTACTCTCTCAACTTCAAAGATCAGTTTTTGAGGTCTTCCTTTAGGATTTCAAGAATATTTTAGTTTAGTAGCACCTTGGGCATCTAGGCTCGGTTAATAGAAGATTTTGGGTGGGGGTTCTGCCCTTTCAATTATCGGTTTTCGCTCTATATGTTAAGCTACACTTATTTTATTTCTAGTTTAACTTATATTTATTTTCATAGTCGTTAGTATGAACCTATAAATAATATTTATCAGTGATTCCAAGTCATTATACTGATTGATCTACTTACATGGATAATATCCAGGATAGATTTAGTGAGTTGTTTAAAGTGGAATTTCCAAACAATATACTATGTATACTAAACGGACCCTACCTCCAATATGATCCTACCTGGTTATTCCTTACTTGATAGATCTTTATGTAGACATTGGGATTTCCAAGGAATCTAGACTAGCATTAGTGGTGAGGAATATTAGACTAAGACTTAGTAATAATAAGTCACGTCAAGGGGAAAAGTCAACGTGTTAGGCGAAGTGTTGCCCAAATCACCAGTCGTCCACCTAAGTCAGATGAGTGCATAGTTACTTTCAACTTACACATAGATACAAGTAATCTAAATGCTTAAATGTTATGTGCATTGTTTTCGATGTGCGTCATATATTTATACAAAATGATATGATTGTTACTTGATATAATCGTTTATTATACTTAATAATATGATTGGGTAGTAAAGGGTTGTGTCAAATAAGAAATGAGAGGCTGTGATAGGACTATGTGAGATAGTGGTTGTGATAGATTAGTGGGAATTGTGCGGAAGAATAATTGTGACTTATCGTGCCTATCCAAAGTACTATTTTACTGTCATGCCTACCCAAACTACAATACACTGTCGTGCCTACCCAAAGTACCATTGAACTGTCGTGCCTACCCAAAATACTATTATACTGTTGTGCCTACCCAAAGTATTATTTTACTGTCGTGTTGTCTCCAAAGTGTTATCATACTGATGTGCCTAAGCACTTAGGTAAATATAGATGAATGTTGTCAAAGATCCATTAGAAAAGATCTCTTAAGATTATCATTCTAGGATTAGGAAGCAAGAGTAAAGGGAATAGGGGAACTGGATTATTTAAATGCTAAAGATTATATAATTAAAGATACTAATATTACAGACTGAAAACCCTATATGCTAATGAAAAGAAATTCCAATAAACACTTTGATAGTAATGTAACTTAATATCAACATAATGATTTGGGAAATTTTCCACATTAGTAAAAGAATTTTTTTTTAAATAAGCATAAAGAAAATGTTTTAAAATAGTCGTAAGATTGGGGATGTCGCAGTTGGTATCAGAGCATTAGTTTAAAAGAACTAGGAATTTTGAGGATTTCTAGACTTAAACTTAGAATGCTAAGCAATGATTGTAAGGTGAGTGTTTATATTATTTTAGGTAGTATCCATAAATTGACATAACACTAGAATACTTTAAGGAATGTGCCTTAACTATTATTATGTGCTAAATAACTTATATTATAGCATGCTTTAGGTTGCCTATGTAGATTCTTATTATTTAAAGGGGTCCCTAGTGTATTGCCTATCTCGATCTAGGAAATTTTATTTGTTCAAGATTCTAAAACGTATAAATAAATTAGAACTGGAATATAATTTTTGTAGTGATAAGGAGGAATTATGCGTCAAAAAATAACTAAAACCTTCCCTATCATAATAAACTAGGTCCATTGAATGTCTACTTCGGTGTATAAAATGATATGATGATTAGAGGAGCGGTGAAGTAGTCAATAACGAGGGAGGTCCAACACCTCAGAATGTTAGAGCATGAGCTGTTTAGCTTACCATTCAAGATACTTGAGCGTTGATGCAAGATCTACTCGACCGGCAGTGACGTGAGTTTAGGGATCTCCTGAATCAAGATCTAACTAACGTTAGAGGTGGAGCACCAGTAGTTGTTGATCGAGTCAACAATTTACCGATTCCTTCTCAAGCAACAAATGTCCATGTAGAAAATAATGACTCAGAGAGTTATCAAGGACCAGAAGAACAAGAGGTTTGAAGGGGAAGATGAACTGAACTGCCACTGCAAATATAAAGATTTGATCACTTGCAAGCCAGTATCTTTTATTGGAAAAAGAGGATATAGTTAGATTCATGGATTGTATTTCAAAAATGGAACTAGCCTTCATAACATGTGATTACACGGGCAAGTTATAAACCACATACGTTGTGAGGTGGTTTAAAGGAACAATGCTTCGTTGGTGGAATATGTTAGGAAAAACAATTAGACCTAATAAGTAGCTACATCTGACATGGATTCAATTCTTGATCCATTTCAAGCGAAAGTATTGTTCGGCTGAGAACATGTTGGAGTTAGAGAATCAACTCCTGACTTTGAAGAAGGGGAGCATGAATGTAGACGAATACACCAACGTTTTCATTGACCATATGTAGTTCACTATACACATTGTCCCATAAGAACTTACCAAGATTGATAGGTACGCGAAGGGGTTACCAGGGGAGTACACCGTGCCAGTTAAACAGTCACCTACTTTTGAGGCAACCATCTGAGCTGCAACATCGGTTGAAGGCATGATCAAGAAAAGAACCCCTACAAGATGGAGGTTGGCAAGAAAAGGAAGAATGATGGACTCCCAAAATATCAAGGTCTAAGCCCAAAGTAAAGAGATCTAGGAGTAATAATGAAGCAAACTAGTGAAATAAATGCAAGAAGAGGCATGTTGGACAATGCAAGGGAGGAGTGACCTACTATAGGTGCGGAAGACATGGTCACTATTCTGATGAGTGACACGAAGATGGAAGGGTGTGTTTTAGGTGTAGCGAAGAAAGGCATGTCAAGAAGTATTGCCCAAAGAA
Source organism: Lactuca serriola (assembly GCF_051521515.1). Taxonomy (NCBI): domain Eukaryota; kingdom Viridiplantae; phylum Streptophyta; class Magnoliopsida; order Asterales; family Asteraceae; genus Lactuca; species Lactuca serriola. Next base: position 266,693,938 of record NC_136410.1, read on the forward strand.
GAAGGAAACTACAAAGCAAAACGTGCCACCAAAGGCACGAACATTCCCGATGATCCTGTCTGCAACAGAGGATATAACAAATGACGCTTGTGGAGACCAAGTGAAGGAAGCTGTTTACCCGTAATTTAAGACACAAAGTGGTCATTCCACATAGATATTACTATAGTATGTATTCTGATATAAGAGGCATTATGTATGTTGAACTCGAATAAGTATTGTATTTGTTTTCAAACAGTTATAAACAAATCCCTTCTTATGTTATACTATGCAATGTGTTTAATTGTTGTGTGATCCTTTTCATGTATGGTGACTTGAAAAACTACGAGACAATTTTTGGGAGGAGTATGAGTAGGTATGGAAGGTAGTATGATACCATACTACCGAAAGCGCACGATTCGTACTTGAATCAGGATGAGTCAGAAGGTTACTAAGACACTAGTAGTCGAAATTATTTTGTTCATGTTTGTCGTTACCATCATTTCAGTAGTGGCTAAGAATATGAATGTTATTCTAACCCTAGGCCATAGAAAATCGAGTCTGACTATGATAAAAGCTACAAAGTGAGTTACTCAGTTCAAAAAACAAATTCAGTGTAGCATTCGACTTTTGTCAAAAAATTAAAGGTAAGTAAAATCGAAGCAATCGACGGAAGCATGACAATCCTTGTTAAGACTAAGTAGACAGTAGCTAAAAATGCTACCTACAAGTGTATGGTTACACCACATTAGAACATTAGAGAAGGTATCCTCCATGAAAGAGTCTAAATCAAAGAGACCTAAGTATAGCCATTGCATCATGTAATTGAAGATTTGAAGGTCATTAGAGCATGACCCATTGGTCTGTCACAGTAGTCGAAATAAAGACGTATTCATGGATATAGTTTGTTTGAGTTGGCACAGAAGCCTCCGATAAATATCAAGCTTAAAACTCGAAGGCTAGGACTGAAGGTCCAAAATAAAATGAAGAACGGGTGCAAGATTGAGCACCACCTATAGCTAAGAAATCCAAGGTATAAATTAATTTAAATTCTTAAGTTTTATTTGGACTATGATTGGAATTATGCATATTGGTTGTACCTTTTTGGCTTTGGGCCGAGTAGTAGGCTGCCCATAAGCCGTACGCGGGGCGTAATGCCTAATGATACGTGGGGGATTAGAAGCATACGCGCAGCGTACGCGGCCATATGCAAACCCTAATTTTCGGGGTTTAAGGGCTATATAAACCCCATTATAGCCTCCCTCCCTGGTGTCTCACCAGTCTCCTAACCCACAAGAAAACCCTAACTCGTTCTTATCCTCTCTTTTGTGTGTGAAGTAGCTCTTGTGAGTGTTTTAGTGAAAGGAAGTGGTGGAGAAGGATGAGAAAGGTTGGAGAAGAAGCTTGAGCTCAGAGATCTGGACTAAGCACACACTTAGTCATCAAACGAAGGTATAAAGTTCCAAACTCTTCCTTTCTTTCTAGATCTAAGGTTATGGAAGTTTGGACCTTTTTAGGTCCAAAGGTTGAGTCTTGATTTTGTAAATCGGTTTTGGAGCTTGGGTTGCCATCCTTAGGGCTCAAAAACACATTCCTAGCAATAAAGTTTCAATCTTTGATGTAACATCCCAAAAATACAGTCTGAAAATTTCGTTTTAAATTAGTAACAAAACCATATTCATCAAACTTCATATAAGAATCATAAACAATGTATGTCAAAATATCATAAAAACTGTCAAATATATCAGAGTATAAACATCCCAGGCTGAACAAATGGTGTGTGCACTGCAATCTTCCCGAGCTCCTCTTTTGCAAACTAAGTACCTGAAACCAAAACTGAAACTGTAAGCACGAAGCTTAGTGACCTCCCCCAAACTACCACATACCATACAATAACATATAAACACATATTGGGCCTTGCCCACTGCATCGGACCGAAGTCCAGAACTAACTGGGACCGCGTCCCCTACATCGGACCGAAGTCCGGAACTAACTGCATCGAACCGAAGTCCGGAACTGCCTGCATAGGACCGAAGTCCGGAACTGACTGGGACCCCGTCCCCTGCATCAGACCGAAGTCCGGAAACTGACTGAACATAGCATATCGTAACATATCAACTAGCATGAATACGTATACTCAATACTACATCGGAACAAAGTTCGGAAAACATAACACAAAACATGCTTGAATCACAATGACATCAAGCACTCTAACTACTGCATCGGACCGAGGTTCGGAACTAACTGAACATAGAATAACATAACCATAGCATATAATATAAACACATATACTGCGTACTACATCGGACCATAGTCCGGAACACATAACTTATATGTATCACAAAGACACCAAGCATAATAAACTACTGCATCGGATTGTAGTCCGGAACTACTGCTAACTAAACGGGCCATCATTGTGGCCGTAGACCGGTTCCTACTGGAAGGAAACTCACCTCACACTGCTGACGTCCCGTAGACACAATCTCATACTACTGAAGTCCCGTAGACTCAACCTTAGCTGCTTGATGACAGATTCCCGAACTGTCAACACCAAAATAACACCCAATTAATAATTGGGTTCTAACACATAACTATAAATACATATTTTGGGTAATTACTACATTACCCCTAGCTTGGCTTACCCAAGCCCAAGGCCCAATCCATAGGCCCAAAGTCAACTAGGGATCAAAGCCCAACATATGGCCCAATTTTCCAAATTGGGCCCAAACCTCTACATGGACTTCCCTTAAGGCCCAATTGTCCTGTCCAGTCCAACATGTCTCATTCTAAGGGCCTAATATCATACAACCATCTTGGCATAACTATGGCCCATATATGGCCCAATTTTTCCAAATTGGGCCCAATCCTTCATATGGGCCTTACCCTAGAGCCCAACTATTTACTCTAGTCCATTTGATTATTCTTGGATGACCCAACACCAAGCCCAAGTGAAATTAGGGTTTCACATAAAATCATAATTAGGGTTAAGTGTTTCTTACTTAACCTATTAAGGGCTTAACCCACTAAGGACTTAATCCATTAAGTCCATTATTGCTCAAATTAATTTCTGCCAATGATTCTTATTTAATATTTTACTTTTTAAATAAGTCTCGTGTGTGTCCTGATAAATTCTCAAATATTAGGATTTTCTCAATTAGTCCATTAAGGGCTTGATCCATTAATTCCTTTACTTTACTAGATAAATGGCATGGAATAGTTTAGGCTTAATTCACAATCCAATCCCAATGGCCCACAAGTGGGCCCAATAAGTCTAAGGCCCAAAACTCATAATTAGGGTTTTCCACCCAAACATGGCCTAATAGGCCCAAAAGTAATATCTAAGCCCATTAGGGTTTGCTAGCGGGGCACCACCCACTACCACCTCTGGTAGTGGTGGTCGATGGCGGCTCACGGCGGCGGCCACCACACTAAGGTGGTGGTTTTCCATTTCTTTTCATTAATCTTTTGGAAATTACAATAACAATGCTTTATACACACACTAACTAACTAACACACACACAACCACCCTAGTGGTGGCCGATGGTGGTACAAGGCGGCAGCCACCACCTCAAGGTGGTGGTTGTGGCTATTCTTCGAGAATTCCGGATAAACAACACCCAAACACCACTTAACTGGAATAAACACACCCATACATACGTTTTCTGTTGCAAACGAACTCCAGCCACCTACTTGGTGGCGTACAGTGGCGATGGTGACACGAGGAGGCGGCAACAACAACACCAACGTCCGCAGCTGCGACGTTTCTTCTTCTTCGGCCGTTAGGCAGCAGCGGCGGTGTCATGATGGCTAGAAGATGGCCTTCGGGGAAGGCAGCGGCTGGATGTTGTTGAAACGGAGGTGGAGGCTAGCTGCTGTTGGGACGATCCCAGTATCGGCGGTGGTCGGAACGGCACCAGTGACAGCCTAGGGCGATGTAAGTGGCGATTGGTGGCGGCAACAGCATCAGCTAGCTGATATGGAGGAGAAATGGGAGGTGAAGGTTAAGTCCTTGCCAAAGAACGACGACATCGATCACGCCACCCAGCCCGACAACCCTTGCGACATTCTGCACGACCTCTGGCAGTCGTGGCGGTGCTTCGATGGAGGTGTAGCGACGGCAATGAGCCTGGTAGCGCAATGGCGGCTGAGAAAGCTCCGAGTACATGGTGGCGGCTGAAACATATTGGTTAGGGTTTGCCTTGGGTTTTCATTTCTTAAATATGGTTACAGCTTAAGAGGGTGACGGGAGGGAAGGATGGTGTCGGGTCTAAACCCGTGTCCATCCAAACTTCAATCCAAAAAATCCAACTTCAGCCCCTCCTCACCATTTGTTTTCCATTTAACCCTAAAACTTACACTTTAGCCCTTGACCTAGGAAATTCTTTACAACTGAATCCAAAACTTACTTTTTAAACCCTGATCCCATAAATCACAAATAAACCTTTAAGCCTTCAAATCTTTTCAATTTAAGTCCTGAACGTACACTTTTAACCCTTGACTTTCAAAATTCTTTACAAACAAGTCTGGTACTTACATTTATTAATATATTTAAATAACCGGGGTGTTATTTTTGAAGCTTAACTGAAGCCATGCATGAGATCTAGTTAACTCCATTGAAGTAGAATGTTATTTGTGGGAGTTTGAGCCTTTATGAGACTTGTAAGCCATCAAGTATGAAACTTTATGTCTTAAGTCATGGAATAAGCTTAGCATCTGGATTTGTAGGTTCTGGATCGAGATACTAAGAACTTAATGAGAAAGTGGCTTAACATGGCTATATGTTGGGCGTACAAGGAGGTATGCGTCGCGTACAAGCCAGCAGCCAGTACGCTCAGCGTACCTTGGTGTACGCCTAGCGTACGCTGCCAGTTTGGGTTTCGAGTGTCTTGGGCCTCGGCGTGGGCTGAGTTTTAGACTTAGGATCATTGGGCCTTAGTGGCCATCAGATTTCAGTTGCTATGGACCAAGGGTTTAGTATTGGGCTTGAGTAAGGCCCAATAAAAGGTTTTTGGCCGAATATAGAAAATTGTGCCATTAGTGGGCCTGAAGTGGGTCCATTGATGGACTTAGAGGAATTTAGGGTTTGGGCCATATTGTGACCCATAGCATAGCAGGGGTAAAAGGGTCATTTTACCCACTGGAGAATCCCTATTCTTATTTAGTGTTTTATTTCCCATGACAGCCGGAAAGCTGACGGAGCAGCAGTCAGGGATTTCTCATTCAGGAGCTCAGCAGTCAGCATCACGAGGTGAGTTTCCTTCCAGTAGGAACGGGTCTACGGCCACAATGCTGACCTGTTTAGTTAGCAGTAGTTCCGGACTTATGTCCGATGCAGTAGTTCAGGGTGCTTGATGTCTTTGTGATTCAAGCATGTCTATGTGTTGTGTGTTCTGGACTTTGGTCCGATGCAGTATGCAGTATATGTGTTTATGCTAGTTGATATGTTATGTTATGCTATGTTCAGTTAGTTCCGGACTTCGGTCCGATGCAGACAGTTCCAGACTTCGGTCTGATGCAGGGGACATGGTCCCAGTCAGTTCCGGACTTCGGTCCGATGCAGAGGTCAGGGCCCTGGTTAGTTTCCGGACTTTGGTCCGATGCAGTTTCCGGACTTCTGTCCGATGGAGTGGGCAAGGCCCAATATGTGCTTTATATGTTATTGTATGGTATGTGGTAGTTTGGGGGAGCTCACTAAGCTTCGTGCTTACAATTTTCAGTTTTGGTTTTAGGTACTTCCGCAAGTAAATGGGAAGAGCTCGGGATGATGGCATCGCACACACCACAGCTTCAGTTTTATTCCAAGGAGTTTTTCTTAGTTTTGATGTGATACAGCTTCGATATAGTTTGTGATACGACATTTTATTATGGCTTGAGATATTTGACACATGGTTTTTATGTTATGACATTCAGTATATATTTTAGTTTTATTAAACAAAAATGTTTGGGTTGTATTTTGGGATCGTTTCAGTTCTACCCGTTCAATTTCCCGATTTTTGTTAAAACCATTGTAAGTTAATCTACACCTATTTTATTTCAAGTATAACTTATGTTATGCTCATAGTCGTTATTATGAACCTATAAATAAGATTTATCAGTGATTCCAAGTCATTATAGTCATTGATCTACTTACGGGGATAATTTTTAGACTAGATTAAGTGAGGTGTTTAAAGTAGGATTTTCGAAGAGTATAATCTGTATACCAAGCGGGCCCTAACTCCGATATAATCCTACCTAGTTATTTTGTACTTGACAGATCTTGATGTAAACATTAGGATTGCTGAGGAATCTAGCTAGACTATCATTAGTCGTAAGGAATATTAGACTAAGACTTACTAATAATAGGTCATGTTGGGAATGCAACAAAACAAGTTAAGCACTTCGGACAAAATGATAAATGATTTTGGTAACACACGCGGAATAAACTACTTAATATTTGCAATCGAAACAGAACATGATATTTAACGTGGTTCGGTCTAATCTGACCTACATCCACGGGTGAATGAGAGAGTGGGGATTTTATTAACACCAAAGAAAATTACAATAATACAAGGCTAAAACTGAATTTGTAATCTGATAACTCATTGTAAGACACCACTCGTATTTTTGATTGCCAAAAATAAGACTCAACAAAAATACAATCTCACTATTTCTTTTATGTGTATTTATGCTCGTTGTGTTATGATCTGTAATGTTTCTACTTACAACCCACATATTTATATATATTTTGTGAGTCGTAACAATAATTCACTCTAATGTGAAAGTGAATACCCACCATTTGACATTTGTAAATTGTCTGCCAAAAGTAGAAAATTTCCTCCTCGAAAATATGCGTAGGTTGAAATAATTTACATGCATTTAGTGTTGCTTGTTGCAGACGAAACAAAATTTCCTTTTGCACATGGGGTTGGTTAAAGTGACGTTTTTCCAACAATTCAATTCAATTGTTAATTGCTAAGTTACATTTATGGTCCTCTAGCTCTTAGGAACTTGTCAATTTGTTCATGACTCCACAAATATTAACAATCTCCCACTTGGAGATTTAAACAACTTAGTCTTTATCTGCCATCGAAAACATTGCAACATTCCTTAATCTCTCTCTCTCTCTCTCTCTCTCTCTCTTTCCGCGTCTCTCTCTCCCTCTCATTCTTTGCCCTGCCTTTTTCTCAAACTTCTGAAAGGCCAGTTGAAACCATAGAAAGCTTCAACTTTTCAGTGGTAACCACCTTGGTGAACGTATCAGCTAGATTCTTCATTCCAATGTTTTTCTTCAGATTTAGAGTTCCATCATTAATTAATTCTCGAATAAAATGGAACCTCATTTGAATGTTTTTCATTTTACTATGAAACACTGGATTCTTTGCCAAGTAAACTACAGTCTAGTTGTCACAATCCAATACATAATCCTCCTGATGCATTCCAAGTTCTGATAGAAAGTTCTTCAACCATATAAGCTCTTTGGCTGCTTCAATAATAGCCATATACTCTGCTTCTGTGGTTGAGAGAGCAACACTCTTTTGTAACCTGGACATCTAACTGATTGATGTACCTCCAATCGTGAACACATAACTGTTGTGCTCTTTTCTAAATCCACACATCCACCCAAATCCTATCGGAGAACCCTTCTAAGATCACACCCTTTCTTCTGAAACATAGGGCAACCTCAGATGTTCCTTTCAAGTAGCGTACCAACCACTTTACTCCATCCTAATGGTCTCTTCCTGGATTTGACATGAACCTGCTCACAACTGCCACTGCATGAGCAATGTCTGGTCTGGTGCATAGCATAACATACATCAAGCTACCAATTGTAGATGCATAGGGAACTTTAGTCATTTGTTCCTTGTCTTCTTTCGTCTTTGGGGATTTCTTCTTTGAGAGTCTCAATTGACTTCCCAAAGGTGTACTTCTGGCTTTAGCATCCGCCATGCTGGACTTTTCTAAAACTTTCTTAATGTACTTAGCTTGTTAAAGTTTTAGTGTACCGATAACTTTATTCCTGGCTATGCTCATGCCCAATATTTGCTTAGAAGCCTCTAGGTCCTTCACTTCAAACTCTCTGGACAACTGCTTCTTAAGCTTGTTGATCTCCTTCATGTCGGACCCAACGATCATCATGTTATCAATGTACAATAACAAAATAATGTATGAGGAGTTGAATTTCTTCAAGTAACAACAGTGATCCCTCTCACATCTGTTGTACCCACTCCTTTTCATGAAGCTATCAAACTTCAAGTACCACTGTCTTGGAGCTTGCTTTAATCCCTAATGACTTTTCTTCAGTTTACACACCAGATTTGTTAGATTAGTGTCTAAGTCCATAAATATTTTGGTGTGTACTTGACCCGATGGTGCATGGTCCTTTTGGGTTGCCTTCACCAAAGCAACTTGATAGGATGAATTATGGAGAAAGGATTAATTATGATTTATTAATATATTATGAGAATAATATATTAAAGGAGAAATCATATTGTTTAATTAATATTAGTCAAGAATTAATTGATAATTAGTTTTGTGGCTAAAAGAGATTAATTAAACTTAAGGGACTGGAACTGTAATTATAAGATAATTGTATTTGGGCTATGGATCACCTTGGAATAATAGGTTGGACGAATTCTATGGGGAAACCCGTTAGAAATCATCCAAGGGATATTCTAAAAGTGTCCATGGGCTGCTTAGGTCTTAAGCAGTCAAATTAGGGTTTCCTAGTTGAAAACCCTAATAGCCTACATGTATATAAAGTGCCCCTAAGCCCCAAAAACATGGCTAAGAGTTCTACTAGGGTTTCTGGACGTTTTTGGGCAGCCTCGTCTCTCCTTATTCTTCATCCTCTTGCTCTTGGTGTTTGTGAGACATTAGAGGAGTGACAATTGTGATTCTAAGCTTTCTAAAGTCATTACAAGGAGGACTGGAGATTGTTATTGCTACATAACAATCAAGGTATGATCTAAACCCCATTCATATGTTAATATGATTAATTGTATGCTAGATCTAGGGTTTAAAGTCTTGGATGAATTTCATGTACAATAGAGAAACCTAAATCCAATCATTAGGGTTTGCATGAGCACATAGGATGTTTTTATGGCCAAAACCCATCAAGATTTTCCTTACCAACTGTGGAAAAAACCCTCTGGTTGTGTCATGTAGATGTCTTCTTTCAGGTCACCATGGAGAAAAGTTGTCTTAACATCTAGTTGCTCTAGATGGAGATCTTCAGAGGCAACAATACCCAAGACCGTTTTGATTATAGTCATATTTACAACTGGAGAGAAGATCTCATTGTAATCAACTCCTCTCTTTTGTTGAAATCCTTTGACTACCAATCTTGTCGTGTATCGTTTTGTGTCATCAATCTCATCTTTGACCTGAAACACCCATTTTTTTTGTAGTGCTTTCTTCTCTGCCAAGAGCTTAACCAAGGACCATGTATGGTTCTTATCAAGTGAGCTCAACTCGTCTTCCATAGCCTTCTTCCACTATATGGAATCTTTCATCCTTATAGCCTCTAGATAAGACTCAGGTTCACCATTATCAGCCAACAACAAGTGATGGGATTAAAACAACTTTTAATCTATGAAGATCGATTAGATCTTGAACAAGTAAACAAATACGAAACAGTAAAAATGCAATAATAAGAACAAACAGCTTGAATCAAACGTGTCGAATGATTAAATAAAATCCTTAGAAGAGCTCGATTAAGAACATCAACTGTAAAGGATTAGAAGATTACAAGAACGATTACTGGAAAATATAATACTCTTGATCAATTGCTATTTCGATAATATCTCTAGAATCTTAACCTAATATGCATGCAAGCATTAAACTTATATACAATACATAAAAGGCTCTCGGTTGGACAGGCCCAAACCGGAGAATACAAGGCTAAACTGACGAGCCCAAAAGACGCAACATAAAAACTATCTACAACCCAACAATCTCCCCCTTTGCGTCAATTTGGAGCGAGACCTTCACTTCTTGCTTGGGCCGGCGGCTGAAGCTGGTACCTTCTTCTTTACGGTGTTAAACAGACACTTGGTTATGGAAAGGATGGTCTGTCTAAACCGAACGTACCAATTGATCATATCATTGAAGTACTTGATATCATCAGCCGAATTGTCTTTACACTGCTTGATGATGAATAGGATGTGCTCCAAGCAAGTTGTAGTGTAAAGATGTTTGTCAGCTAAAGCGAAGAGACATTTCTGTCCTTCGGCTCTAGTGAACATCACAGAGTTTCGCCTTGGATCTATCTTGCCCATTTGCATTTGATTTAGATCACGGGCCGATCCCACAGGTTTGACTTTCGGTTTCTTCTTAAAAACTGTGGCGACCTCCTGATCCATTAGGGCCACCTCCATGATATAGCATGCCAACATCCTTTTGACATGGTCTATGATGGGACCAAATTCTGATTCATTTGTCAGCAGGATGTTGTACAAGACTATCCAATCATGAGGGTTCAGATTGGGCAGATCCGCCAGGGAGATCATGTGGGCAGTTCTTGCAGATCCTCGGATGAGCTTGAACTTGACATTTGTGAATCTCCCCACAACATAAGGCTTCAGCACCCGAACACTGACGATCTTCTGGGCGCTCCATGTAAGGTACTGAGGGCGAGCGGCCTCCAGGTAGAAGTCAATGAGCTCCCTGTCAAGCTCATCGTTCGGATGCGGGACTTCGAAAATGTTAGAGAAGGCGTGGAAGATGAACGCCTTTCGAGTCAGTGGCATATCAAACTGCGAATCGACCGAGTTGTTGCAGTCGAATGATATCACCGGCTCGAGCCATAGTATGCTTGGAGTCTCTATGGCCTCTTTTATCATGCGATCCCTGGTCCAGGCAGGGAAGAGCAGCTTTCGGCTCTCAAGGAGATCGTGGGCTTCTTTTTGTTTACGTTCGGCTTCTTCAGCCTCACGTGCCACACGACTGACATCGTCATCAGCATTGCGACTGTTCTTTCTTTTTAACATGTCCGCAATTGTCTCCTTGTCTTCATCTTCATCTTCATCTTCATCTCCTTCCTCTGCAATGTTTTTGCCCTTGTTCTTCACACCCGAACCCGAGGCATGACCAGTTGGGGGTGGTTCGGTTGTGTGAGTCGCTTTTGAGGAAGGAGGTGGTTTCGATCCTTTCTTCTCATCTCCCCCTTGTTTCGGAATGGACACAAAACTGGGTAGGCCTTCAAATTTAATTAAGAGGTCCATGGCCGGAGAGAGTTTCTCAGCGAGGGTACGCCTCACTGAGTGGTTAAGGATGGGGTCGTGTGCTTCCAGGATGTTTGAGAGAGCGGCGTGGACATCCGAAACACACGTCTTTATGACCTCCCTCTCGGATCGAAGAGCTTCCAATTGTTTCTGGGAGTTGGAAAGCTGCGTGCTCTTGACCTTAAGGGCGGTAGTCTTACTCGCCAAGACGTCCATCAGTGAATTTTCAGCCGCAAGATCCTCTTGTAGCTTTGCCAAGCGGGCATCGATGGAGGCACGAAGTGCCGAGTTGTCGTCGCTAAGGTTCTGTCTGAGGGTAGCGAACGAAGATAACTCCGTCTTTACAAACTGGGCCAATTGATGAACTACTGGTTCCAGAGTTGTTTTCGTGGCTTCGGCGCTTTCCTGCATAGACTGCAGCAGGACAGAAGCGTCATTGAATAGTTTATCGACTTTTTCGGTCGCTGCCTCACAGGCTCGGGTGGAGGCGTCTATAGCAGCAGTAGCTGATGCTACCGAATCTTGTTGAGCCCGGGAGAAGGCGTCAACGATCTTCTGAAGGGCAGCTTCAGACAAAGATGACTGCTGGTTTGAAGAGGAGGCGAGAAGTTGATCAACCTTCTCGTTAAGCTCACGAAGATGCTTCCGTGTCACAGGAGCATCATCCTCCTCATCACTCTGAACTTGAAACGGACTATAGTAGACCGAATCAAAGTTCATGTGATCGCCACCAAGGTATTGATCACCGCCATCGGAGGCGTCTTCTGGAGATGGAGGTGGTGGAGAAGCTGGGGGTGTTATGGGTTTGGTTGGTTCTGGTTGAGTGGGTGGGGGGTTAGTTCCGGGTGGTGGTTGTGTATGGGTTTGAGGAGGTTCGGTTACTGTAGGGGTTTCGGTAACAGGTGGTGTTTCGGTTGAGGTGGTGAATATGGGTGGAGGTATAGGGATAGAGGTTGGGGGAATAGTGGGGTTTATGGTGGGAATGGAAATAGCTATTGTGGGTGGAGGGGAAGGAACTGGGGATTGATGAAGTTCCATCTCCGGGGTTGGGGACCGAGGGGGTGTGTTGCCTCGTTGAGGAGATTCGTCTCCTTGTGATCCCTCAGAGTCCGAACTCCCACCTTCGGATTCGCCTGAAGAGGAGGGAATGACGAGCTTTCGCTTTTGTTGGGTCTTCCTCCTTTTCGGTTGTGGGGATGAAGCAGCCTTCTGTTGTTTGCGCTTCTTGGGAGAAGGTCCTTTTGGGGCTTTTGATGGTTTCTTCCCTTTCTCTGCCTTTTTACCCCTGGCCACCGGTTTATCAGCATCATGAATCGATCGCAGCATATCCGGTGTCAGTTCCCTCGGACCAGATGGCCCAAACTCCTTGATCGTTCTGATCAGTTGGCTGTCAGATGGCACATTCCCATACATCGACTCCGGGATAGAGCCAATGAAAGAGAACTTTGATGCGTCGGATACGATGATCTTCTTGGTATGAAATGTACCAATAGAAGACATCGATGCACCATCGTCTGTTGGAACGTCGAACTTGTCCATGGCCCATCTTGTGATCAAGATCCAGAACCGGGCCAGCGACACCTCGGAGTGTCAGGAAGAGGAAGAGAGGCTCTGAAGCAGCTGTTGCCAGAGGACAAACCCATAATCCAGGTTGATCCCATTGTACACTCCGTACATAATAGAAAGGAAAAGATGACTTGCAGCGTCAGATCCTAAGCTCCTCTCTGACAGTCCCTTGAAGAGAACTGTAAATAGGCCATTCCACTGGGGCGGTAGGCAGGACTTCTTGAACCTGGCGACGGAGGTGAGAACCTCCGTGTAGCCCATGTTGTAAAACATGCTGTAGAACATCCCTACCGGAATCGTCTCCGGGTGAACTCGTGATGAGTCAGCGGCAAACCCTAACAGGGTGCAGAAACGGGGGCGAGAAATTGAAGTCTTGTGCTCTCCCACTTCAAAGAAAACCCGGTCGACGGCCTTGTCGTAGTAAGCCGTCGCATAGACTTGAGATAGGGCCACCATCGGCACTGTTTCAATTCTCGACAGTGCAGGAGCTACCTGGGAGTACTTGAGGCATTCGATGACCGGCGACATGTAGGGATCATACGCCAGTGGATTCAGATCGATGACTAGGCATTGTTGGGGTCTGATGGGAAGAATCTGAGACGTTGCATGAACAGATGAAGATTCAGCCATTGTTGCAGGTTTGGAGAAGAAGAAGAACGGGAGAGTGTTTGGAAGTATTTTTGCTTTGGGAATTATGGGGGCAGTAAAGAGGTAAAAGGTGGTGTTTGATGGGTTTTTATAGTGGGTGAGGAGAGAGAAAAATCGTTTCAAATCTCTTATGGAAATATGAAACGGGTTTTTGAGTGACTGATTGGTGACAGTTGGGGCGTGCGATGATCACGTAGGAGAGAGAGTGTCAGATTCCTAGGTTTACGCCGCCCAATAAGCGCCGGTTCAAAGAAAGGAACCGTTTCCATTTCCACACGCGCCTGTACCTCCAGAGGTATGATGCTTCGATATTGCACACGCGTCCTCAGATGTCAGAAAAAGCGCGGCCGTTTCAAATTCACGCGCCCTCCTTTTTACCGTCGTTTGAATTTCTATCCATTTAACTCCCGCCGAGTCAGCAACATTTTGTCTTTTCCCCTTTTTAAACAGTTGGTTTCAATTAATGACCCACGTGGCTAATTTTTGGCCACAACTTCATTAGTAACCCTTCAGTAATAAGCCAGCCTATAAAATAGTTAGTAACGAAATTTTTGAAAATCTAGGATTTTCGTGCAAAGAGTGTAAAAGATAAAGAAATAAAGCAACTCTTTTTAGGATAATCTGTGATGTGAATTATGACACGAAACTGATGATCCCGGGCACGAATCTCTTCCTTCAAGGTCAAGAGAGACCTCAAAGTGTTAGTGTGGAATCCCGTTGAATGACGATCAAACATTTATTAAGAAATGTTGAAAGGCTTCTTTTAATTAGGCTAATTAAGGATGGTTTCGCTTTGATCCAACAATTCAATTCTTGAAATAAGAACAAATGTGAACAAAGTACTTGTGAGACCGGTGTAGTCTGTTGAACAAGTAGGTTGGAGTTGATTTTGTAGTGGCTTGGATTAATATGAAATCTCAGATAAAAATTTTAAAACCAGGAGCCCTTGGGAAGAAATGTTATGGTGTGTAACAATTTCATTGGAATCACACAAAAGAAAATTTGAGATACCATAAGGGTACATTCGTCAATTCATTGGTGAAGACTTGATCAAATTAATTTGTCACCGTCAATTCGTTGGTGTTGAATTTTGGGTTTCACTTAGCTCGTAGTGGCACGAAACTAAGATCATAAACACAGATGTTGTGTAACCATAAACTTCAGAGGTAGTTACTGAGAGTCTCAAGGGTTACAATGATGAAACGAATGTAATGGAGAAGTGTAGTGGGGATGGTGAAAGAAAACATAGTACCTCTGCTGCGAAAGTAAGGACCAAGCAGGAGACTCTTAACTCATGTGAGAAGAGTGTGAGGTAGCTCACGATTAGAATAAATGAGGTAGCCTTATTGGGAAGACAAGGTTTGTGTATACCAGGTCATGAAGGCTATTATTCAAAATCTTATGAGGCTTGGGACACATACAGCAGCATGCTTCTAGGGACACTTAAGCAATTTATCAAATATATCCCCATGAACGAACAAGCACACAAAGAAAATTTAAATAAAATATTTTTGGAGTTTTTGAAATTTAAAAAAAATAAAATTAAATAATAAAAAAAATTATAGTTAAAATAAAATTAAGAATAAGATCTAAAAAAATATAAGAGAGTTAAAAAAAAATACGATTAAAAAGAAACTTGGAAAAAGATTGAAAAACCGAACCCGAACGTTCGGTTGGTTTCGGTTCAGGAAAATTTTGAAAAACCGAACCCGAACCTTCGGTTGGTTTCGGTTCCACAAAATTTTGAAAAACCGAACCCGAACCTTCGGTTGGTTTCGGTTTTTGGAAAATTTTGAGAAACTAAGAATTTTAGATATACAAGAAATAAATACTTTTAACATAGAGAAAACCAAAATAGTACAAGAAATATACAACATAGAAAAACTACCTTTGAAGTGATGAGCGAGTCAGATGATTGAACCGAACCCGAACGTTCGGTTGGTTTCGCTTCTTACGTTTGAGGTTGAGAGGTAGTGTGAGGTACTGACTCTGATTCCATCATTCCTAGCCCTTGCAATATTTTGTTGAATGATGCTTCTGGAAGAGCTTTGGTAAAGACGTCAGCCAGTTGATCAGTGGTTCTTACGAAGTGAACTTCGACATTTCCATCTTCCACATGATCTTTGATGAAGTGATACCTCAGTGCTATGTGTTTGGTTTTAGAGTGCTGCACTGGGTTATGACAGATCCTAATTGCACTTTCAGAGTCACAATATAGTGGGATCTTCTTCATATTGAGTCCATAGTCTCGGAGTTGACTTTGGATCCAAATCACTTGTGATGTGCAGGATGCAGCGGCAATGTATTCCGCTTCGGCAGTAGACAGTGACACACATGTTTGCTTCTTGGATTGCCAGCTGACCAATTTCCCATCAAGAAATTGACAGCCACCAGTTGTGCTTTTACGGTCGAGTCCACATCCTCCAAGGTCAGCATCAGAATAGGCTTGAACGAAGAAGCCAGAATTGGATGGATACCACAAACCTAAGGAGGTTGTTCGCTTGAGATAGCGTAGGATGTTCTTTACTGCCAGCATGTGAGGTTCTCGTGGGTTAGCCTGAAATCGAGCACAATAACACACAGAAAACATGATATCAGGCCTGCTCGCAGTTAGATACATCAGTGAGCCTATCATTTGACGATAGAGCGTGATGTCAACAGCCGGTTTGTCAAGAGATGGGGTAAGCTTGGTGCCGAATGCCATTGGGACTTTGACTTTTGAGTCTCCCATCATGCCAAACTTCGCTAGGAGAGTCTTTGTGTAAGCTTCCTGATTAATAAAGATGCCTTCGGGTCCCTGTCTTATGTTTAAACCAAGGAAAAAGTTAATAGGACCCATTGAGCTCATTTCAAACTTAGTCTCCATCAACTTTCTAAATTCAGCTGTTAAGCTGGGATTCGTGGAGCCAAAGATGATGTCATCGACATAAATTTGAACTATCATAAGGTGGTTACCTTCCTTTTTGCGAAAGAAGGTTGGGTCAACCGAACCTTGTTTGAATTTGGACATCTTTAAAAATTTAGTAAGCGTTTCATACCGGGCTCTCGGAGCTTGTTTGAGACCGTACATAGCTTTATCCAGAATATAGCAATGATTTGGATGCTTTTCGTTCACGAACCCAGGAGGTTGCTCCACATACACAGTTTCTTCGAGTTCTCCATTGAGAAATGCACACTTGACGTCCATTTGGAAAACCTCAAAGTTTTTGTGAGCAGCATAGGCCAGAAATATTCTAACAGATTCTAGCCTAGCTACTGGAGCGAACGTTTCTTCGTAATCTATTCCTTCCTCCTGACAGTATCCCTTGACTACCAGACGAGCCTTGTTCCTTATGAAATTTCCTTCCTTGTCCATTTTGTTTCTAAAAACCCATTTAAGACCAACAACCGAAGCATCTGGAGGAGTTGGAATGAGGCGCCAGACTTTGTTCCTTTCAAACTCGTTCAGTTCGTCTTGCATTGCTTGAACCCAATCAGAGTGATCGAGGGCAGTGTTCACTGTCTTCGGTTCAACTTTTGATACGAATGAGTTAAACATACAAAACTCTACCTTTGAGAATAAGGATGTCTGTTTTGCCTTCAGTTGAGATCGGGTCAAAACCTTCTCAGATACATCACCAACTACTTGAGAAATAGGATGATCTCTGGTCCATTTGGTAAGAGGAGGGTAATTCGGATCGAAGGTTGGATCTAGTTCAGCGTTGATCATCTCTTCGGGCTCAGATTGGCTATCGTCATCAAGCGTCATATCATCATGCTCTCCCTCAAATGATGAGTCTTGAGAAACATGAAGTTCAGGGTTTTGTTGTGGTGCTAGATTTTCAGGCATTGAAGCACCTTCGTTTGGAGGGGCATCTTTGGTTAGAGAGGCACCTTCGGTTGGTGAAGGACCTTCGGTTGAAGTAGTAGAGCTTGGCTCCCCCTGGACTTGTGAGCTAGGCTCCCCCTCAACATGAGAACTTGTCTCCCCCTCGACTGAAGCAGTGTTGGTTGGAGATTCATCAGTGGGCGATTCTCCTTCATGCATTCTTTTTGCAGCATCTTCGACAATTTGCTTCATATGATCAATTTTGTTGTCAGCTGCACCTGCTTCTGAGAGAGAAGCTTTTTTCGGTTCGTCAAAGAGTTCCAGAAAATTCTCGTACAAATTGGCAATCGAGACTGTGACTTGGCCAGTTTGAGGAAAGATTTCCCCGGCAGTGTCATCTATGGCCTGCAGCTTCTTGACATAGTTATCGTCGAAGGTCACATAGTATGTCTCTTAATTCCTTCTTGATCGTTTGTTCAGGACCCTGTACGCCTTGGATGTGAGTGAGTAACCCAGAAAGATTCCCTCGTCAGCTTTGACGTCAAACTTGTTGCGATGTTCTTTAGAGTTAAAGATGAAACACCTTGAGCCAAACACATGGAAAAATTTCACATTGGGTTTTCTGTTATTTATTATCTCATATGGTGTGAGCTTGAATCGCTTATTGAGATAGGACCTGTTTTGTGTATAACAAGCAGCAGAAATGGCGTCAGCCCAAAAATAAAGAGGCAAGGAAGCGAAACTTAACATAGTTCGGGCAGCTTCACACAAGGATCGGTTTCGTCTTTCGACTATTCCGTTCTGTTGTGGTGTGTAGGGAGCTGAGAAATTATGACTAATTCCCTTTTCTACAAGAAACTCTTCAAACTCCTTGTTCTTGAATTCGAGACCATTGTCGCTCCTGATGTTTCGAATGACCTTCTTGAGCTGGACTTCAATATGCTTGATAAACACTTTTAGCTTTTGAGTCGCTTCAGATTTGAGCTTTAGAAAGAACACCCATGTAAATCGTGAGAAGTCATCTACGATAACAAGAATATACTTGCTACCACCGATGCTTTCGATAGATGAAGGACCACACAAATCGATATGAAGCAATTCGAGTGGTTCAACAACTTTTGTGTTAATTACGGACGGGTGAATTTGACGACTCTGCTTCCCCATTTCGCATGCAGCACACAAATGCTCTCTGTCAAACTTGAGCAATGGAAGACCCCTAACATGACCTCCAGTGACAAGTCGGTTGATATCTTTGAAATTGAGATGAGAGAGTCTTCTGTGCCACAACCAGCTTTCGTCGGATTGAGCTTTTGATAGTAGACATATGGTTGGGTTTCCTTTGATGGGTTTCATGTTCAGAGGAAACATTTCACCCTTTCGCTCTGACTTCAGAATCACATTCTTTGTCTTTTTCTCTATGATTTCAGAACCTTCATCATCGAATGAAACTTTGAGACCTGTACCTCCAACAAGCTGAGATACACTGATTAGGTTGTGTTGAAGTCCTTCCACATAGGCCACCTTCCTTATTGTAAAGTCACCATTCGTTATCATCCCGTATCCCTTTATGGTGCCGAAAGAGTTATTTCCAAACTTGACGTTGCCACCATTTGCAAGAGATATGTATTCCCTGAGCTCCTCTTTCCTCCCTGTCATGTGACGCGAGCAGCCACTGTCAATGTACCATTCTTCGTCAAACTGCTCGTCACTCATAACCTGCAAAAATTAAGTAGATTTAGGAACCCAAAGTTTCTTGGGTCCATGTGAACTTTTCATGGGAACGGGAATAGTAAGAGAGATGTCAACTAGATATGTTCTTTTAATTAGAGTTGTTTCATCTTTGTTTTTAATGGTAAAGACTTTTATTTTGTTAGGATTAGGTTTGTTCTCTTTGGACTCAGGTTTAGATTCATCGACCTTCTGCTTTCCTTTCTGTTCAGCTGATGGATGAGGTTTTTGACAACATGTGGGATTAGCTTTAGAACTAGATGGAGATGAATGAGTGGAAGTAGAAGAACGAGAAGAATTAGAATGAGAGGATTTGGATGGAGATGTCTTCCTGGCTGATGACTCTAGGTGACCCTTTTGCTTTTGATTGTTAGCGGGGCTGACCTTCGAGTCTTGTTCTCTTTTGGCTTTAGAGCCGAACTTCTGTGTTCGGTTGGAGTTGTTCTTGGAACCGAACCTTTGGTTTCGGTCGAATTCCTTTTCAGAACCGAGCCCTTGCTTTCGGTTGGTGTTTTCTTGCGAACCGAACCTTGGCTTTCGGTTGGTATTTTCTTGCGAACCGAACCTTGGCTTGCGGTTGGTATTTTCTTGCGAACCGAACCTTGGCTTTCGGTTGGTGGAACTGTCAGGCTTTCTTACAGGATTGTTTTCATACTTCAGATTCTTGTCCTTGTGTGAATAGTATGCATTCTGGGAGTGCCAGAATTGTTTCCTTTCAGAAAGCTTTTTCCTGTATCTTTGGTTCCTTTCTATCTTCCTATCCCTCATCTGCTTGGGTTGATGATGAACGTTCGCTTTCGTTTTTGTTGTCACCTTGGCTGGTTCCTTTTGAACTTCAGGAGTTTTTCTTTGAGCCGAGGGAGCAGATGGAATATCTGAAGAAGATTCAGTTTGCCCTGAAGAAGTGGAGGGAGTATCTGATGAAGTTTCACTACGAGCTATTGGAGTAGAGGGTATGTCTTCTTTTGCTAAACAATCATCCTCTTGAGGAATATCTTTCGTACCACTGGTGCTTGGTTCACTGAAATTATCAGGTTTATTCAATGGTTCAGGGATGTATCTTCCTTTGCTCATCCAGGAGGTTCTTTCAGACAGGCCAACGGTTTCGTTTGCATTATCAATAGGAGCTTCCCAGAAATACTCATCACAGCCATCAGCATTGTCTTCATTAACAATAGCTGTGAGTTCAGATGTTTGATGTTCGGTTACTCCAGTCACCTTGTATACCTGATTTGGAGTGGTCCTGACCTTTTGATACACGACAGCTTTTTCTACTAGTTTCGGGGACTTTTGTTGGGACAGTCTAGCGAATTCCACAGAATTTTCAGAGATAAGATTTTTGTGGTTTTTAGTTTCGCTTTTAACGAATTCTGAGCAGTCAACCGTATCCTCTATAGAAATTTCACTCATGTTTTCGTCCTCGTTAAGCTCAGATGCATTTTCAACATCTATTTTATTTTCTGAGCTTACGTTGGCGTTTAGGGAGTCAAATTTTTGCATGGTTTCGATTCTCAGTTTAAGTCGGTCATTTTCGTCCAAAAGGTTTTTGAGCATGTCCTTGTGGTCTTTGGATTTAATGAAGGACTCAATTTTGTCCAGTCCATACATGTAAGTCGGATTGACATCATCAGACGATATCACACTCTCACATTTGTAGGCTTCGGCATCGATTTCATCCTCCTTAAATTCTAGGAAGGGCAAAATCATGCGATGGATCTTTTGGCCTATCTCACAATCCAAGTGAAGTTGAGTAATATTGGAATATAAACGTTTAGCTATTAAACAAAACACATTTCGTTGTTTTAACAATTTCAAATTGTCTCTCTGCAAATAAATGCTTTCGTCTTTAACTTTAACTAATTCCAACTCTTTAACTCAATCCACATTCGCCGCTCCTCACTCTTTGACGCCACCCTGCTTAATTGATCAGTCAGGTTAGAATTGGTGACTCGAGTTTGAGTTAAACTACTATCTAAATGAGAAATTCTTGTATTAACATTTTTTAATTCTTTCTCATATGAGGATGATGGTATTTTAGATGAAATAAAAACAGATTGTACCTTCTTTATCAGTTCATCGAGCTCATTGAACTGCTGGCTGAGTGGTTTGGCCGTAAAGCACATATCCTCCTGCACCTTCGGTCCATTGCTTCCTCCATCGGTATTGTATCCCCTCATTTGAGATACGTCAGTTACCATGAAGCATTTTCCACCACTGCTTTCCTCCTTAGCCACATAAGCCCTTCCATGAGTAGGCTTCCTCACTTCTTCGTCTTCTGAGTCAGTAGACCAAACTTCTGTGCTACCGAACTCATCGTCATTAACCGAACCCTGCACAATAAGAGCATTAACAGAAGGGTTAGCGGTAGACTTCTTCTTTCTCAACTCATCCAATCTCTTCTGCAGCACTGCTTCCTCATCCTTTCCATCGTCCTTTTCAGCCATCTTCTTAAGAACACAGTCCTTAGCATAGTGGTTCTTGCCACCACAATAGAAACAGCTTACTCCGGAATCGCCATCTGCTTTCGGTTCCTTCTTGGGCTCCTCAGCTTTCGGTTCATTGTTCGCTTTTTCAAAGCTGTAACTCCCCTGCCAGTTTCGGTTTTTGTTGCTGGGGAATCTCTTCTTTATGAACCTCTTAGGATTGGATACCATCATGGCATAATCCTCAGTTGTGAGGTCATATTCTTCCAAGTTGAGTTCTTCATCCTCCATCACAGTTTTACTTTTAGATAGGAGGGCCAACGAACCAAGACTAGAGACAACATTCTTCTCTTGAACCACAATTTTCTCTTGCGACTTTAGAATACCCACCAGTTTCGCCAAAGAGTAAGATTTAAACTGTTCATGGGCTTTGACTGTGGAAACAACTGCTCTCCATTCAGATCTCAGTCCGTTCAAGAAGGTAACCTTTTGTTCGATAAGCTTCCTTTCAATGTCGTGTTTGATCATCTTGCTGAGAAGATGATTGAAGCGATCAAACGTCTGGGTCACTGATTCTTCGGCCCCTTGCCTGAATTCACCAAACTTAGATAGAAGCAAGGTTTGGATGGAATGTTCAAGATCTTCGTCTGTGGAATACAGTTCGCGAAGTCTATCCCATACTTCCTTCGCCGTAGTGCATGAGCTGACTAGTCTGAATGTGTCGGACTGAAGGGCGAATCTGATCAACCTTAGCGCCTTAATATTGCACTGAAATTTGTCTTTTTCATCTTGCGCAATATCCGTCACATCCTTAAGCAGATCGTTGTACTCTTTTTGCGTCTTAATGATTCTGGATGTTGCAGAATGAGAAAACGGTCCATTGATTATGGCTTCCCAGATGAGATAACCATTGTCCTCCGATCCAATCACGTAATCTTCAAAATGATGCGCCCATACTTCATAGTCATGGGTGTATAAGATTGGAATCTTTGTCGTCGAACCGATGTTGTTGGAAATATTAATAGGGTTTGATTGCGTCGCGTCCATTATGATCGTAAAAACCTGTTCAAAGATCAGACTTGTAATAAAGCAGATTAGGGCAAAACAATAAATATTAAGATACGTCAATTAAGATGACGGCTCAATAAATATCAATGATTGCGGAAAAACCCTAATGGAAATCTTTTTCATAGAAAAGATGTGTATCGATTACACAGCCTCCCGCTCTGATACCAATTGATGGGATTAAAACAACTTTTAATCTATGAAGATCGGTTAGATCTTGAACAAGTAAACAAATACGAAACAGTAAAAACGCAATAATAAGAACAAACAGCTTGAATCAAACGTGTCGAATGATTAAATAAAATCCTTAGAAGAGCTCGATTAAGAACATCAACTGTAAAGGATTAGAAGATTACAAGAACGATTACTGGAAAATATAATACTCTTGATCAATTGCTATTTCGATAATCTCTCTAGAATCTTAACCTAATATGCATGCAAGCATTAAACTTATATACAATACATAAAAGGCTCTTGGTTGGACAGGCCCAAACCGGAGAATACAAGGCTAAACTGACGAGCCCAAAAGACGCAACATAAAAACTATCTACAGCCCAACAACAAGTAATAAGCTAAAAGAGAATACATGACTAGAGGTCTTCATACTCTAGTATATCTACGGTTAATTGGAGTTTCGGTTTCCTCATCATCTACAACCTCATCCTCTGAACTACTATCCAATGTGCTCCCACTATCTCCCGATACATCGGAGCTCCCACTGTTTCTTGAACTTTCACCTATCTCTGGAGTAGTAATAGGTTTTACAACATCATCATCTAAGATTTCTTCTAACTCAACTTGATCCTTCTTTTCTAGTTGTTTGTCACCATTGGAGCTCTTTGCAAGTTCATCCTTGTAGAGAGCATTCTTGTTGAACACCACATCCCGACTTTTGATAACTTTCTTATTCTCATTATCCAAGAAGCGGTACCCCGTGTCATCCAACTCGTAACCTATAAATGTGCACATCCTTGCCTTTTCTTTTAACTTGTCTCTCTCCGAGTCTTTAACTTTGACATACAAGACACAACCAAATACCTTCAAGTGTTTGAGCGAAATTTTCTGACCTTACCATTCCTCTTCTGGAATCTCGAACCCTATGGAGACTGAGGGTCTTTTATTGATTAAATATGCAGTTGTGTTGACCGAATTTTCCCAGGACATCTTGGGTAAAGCTGCATGTAGTCTCATGCTATTAACCCTCTCATTCAATGTTCGGTTTATCCTCTCCGCTACTCTATTTTGATGAGGTGTCTCCGGAACCGTCTGTTGCATTCTGATTCCTTGGTCAGCCCAATAATCAACAAATTATTTGTTATTGTATTCGCCCCTATTCTCTGATCTGAAACACTTGATTTTCCAGTTAGTTTCATTCTCTACAACAGCTTTCCATTTCTTGAATGTGTTGAAAACTTCAGACTTATGCTTCAGGAAATAAACCCAAACTTTCCTTGTGCGGTCTTCAATGAAAGTAACATAATTTTGAGACCCTCCCAGTGAAGAAACTGAAGTGGGACCATAAACATCTGAATGAAATAACTCCACTTCCTAGACTTGGGTGGATGACCTATCTTCGTGAAAGTGACCTTCTTCTATTTACCTAAAATACACAGCTCACAGAAGTGAATTGTCACAGTCTTCAGATCTGGTATTCTACCTTTGGAGGCTTATATCTTCATTCCTTTCTCACTCATATGGCCAAGTCTTTGGTGCCATAGAGTGGATGCCCCAATTTCTTCAACATCATGTGCTTCAGCATCAGAAACTTCCACCATATAAAGTGTACCCTGCTTCTGACCTCTAGCAACCACTAAGTTTCCCTTTCTCACTTTCTATTGATGATCACAAAATATAACATGGTGACCTTCATCATCAAGTTGCCCCACAGATATTAACATCCTCTTCAATTCTAGAATGAACTTGACATTCTTCAAAGTCCACTTCATACCCAAAGTTGTCTTGAGGACCATATCCCCAACTCTAGTAATATATAGGCTCTTGTTATCTGTTAATCTGACTTTCCTTTTATACTACTTGAAATTATGCATTACTTCTCTATAATGACAAGCATGAAATGACACACCAGAATCCACGATCCAGGATTTAGTTGAGTTTTTGACACAACAAATGAGCGCATCATCCTCAGAATCTGCTGCCATATTTACTTCCTTCTTGCCTTTGTCTACCGAAGGCTTCTCATTACAGTTACCACAGGTAATATCTTTCATTTTCTTCGACTAACCTCTCTTTCTTAACTTCGATCTTCCTCTACCATCACCTCCTCTGTTGGTCATTCTTCCTCTGTCTTCAATACTTAGAAGACTAATAGAAGCTTCTCCAGCACTCCTTCGGCACACATCCTCGCCAAGGATTAAATCGTGAATACCTTCGAATGACACCTTGGCACCCCCAGCTAAACTGCTAACGGCGGTCACTGTGCCGGACCGTCTTTCGGGCAACAATGATAATAGTAGCAATGCCATGACTTCATCCTCAAATCCAATATCAACAAATATCAATCTTGATATTAGTGAGTTGAATTTCATTCACGTGGTCTGTCATTGAGCTACCCTCCTTCATCTTCAGATTTACAAGCTGACGAAACAAGAAAACCTTATTTGTGGCCGAAGGTTTTTCGTACATATTAGACAACGCATTTATCTGATTGTAGGTTGTCTTCACATTGACAATATTGTAAGCTACATTCTTTGCCAACGACAACCTTATCACTCTGAGTGCCTGTCGATCTAATAAGTCCCACTCCTTCTACGTCATTACTTCTAGTTTGTCTTTGGACAAAGGTTAGTATAACTTCTTCTAGTAGAGATAATCTTCGATATGCATTTTCCAGAAACCAAAATATTGACCATCAAATTTTTCGATCTAACTTTCCCATCTTCAGCCATAACCCTGATACTAGTTTGTTGGAAATGCAACAAAACAAGTTAAGCACTTCGGACAAAACGATAAATGATTTTAGTAACACACGCGGAATAAACTACCAAATATTTGCAAACAAAACTGAACACAATATTTAACGTGGTTCGGTCTAATCTGACCTACATCCACGGGCGAACGAGAAAGGGGGGATTTTATTTAGCACCAAAGAAAATTACAATAATACAAGGCTAAAAATGCACTTGTAATCTAATCACTCACTGTAAGACACCACTCGTCTTTTTGACTACCAAAGTAATCTAAATGAAAGGCGTAGTAGTCATAAAACCAAGAGTGTGCTTATAGAGAACGTCCAAATCTGACTTTGTGAGAGGAAGTTATGATTTTTAGAAGTTTCACCATAGAAGTATGTGACACAAAAATAGAAATCAAGATCAATCAATAGTTACAAAAATCATTCTAAATGACAATCGAAGATCTTGTTAATAGAAGTCCATCAATATAAAAACAACCAAGAACGGATGGCATATAAGAGGGTTATGATTTTTATACGGGCTTTAACAGTTTAAGCCTATTAAAAAAGCAACTTTATAGTAAAATGAAAACTAGAAAATGGAGTCTGAATCAATGTTGTAGATCTCATCAATATCTATGTGCGGATATAAAAAACGTCGAAAACGGAGCTCGTATGAAAAAATATATGGTTTTTTGAAAAAACTAAAAACACGTGTGTGCGCAGCCCGCCTCTGACATACCACAAGAATTTTCCACGTGTCAGAACCAGAGAGGAGCCATGTCAAAACTCTCAACCAAGTGTGTGACGTGCACCCGGCCATGTGCGCGGCGCACTTCTGAAAATTGCCTTTAAACTGCTTTCTTATGATCATTCACTCCTCACACTTTTTCAAATTACTCTCTCAACTTCTAAGATCGGGTTTTGAAGTCTTACTTTTGATTTCACGAATATTTTAGTTTAGCTCATTCACTCCTCACACCCTGGGCATCTATGCTCGGTTAATAGAAAATTTCAGGTCAGGGTTATGCCCGCACAGTTTCCTAGTTTTCGCTAAAACCTCTATAAGTTAAGCTATACTTATTTATTTCAAGTGTAACTTATATTTATGTTCACAGTCGTTATTATGAACCTATAAGTAAGATATATTAGTAATTTCGAGTCATTATAGTGATTGATCTAGTTAAAGAGATAATGTCTAGGTCGGATTAAATGTGGAGTTTAAAGTAGGATTTTCAAACAGTATACTTTGTATGCCAAGAGAACCCTACCTCCAATATGATCCTACCTAGATATTCCTTACTTGATAAATCTTGATGTAGACGTTAGGATTGCTAAAGAATCTAGACAATCATTATTCGTAAGGAATATTAGACTAAGACTTAATAATAATAGGTCATGTCAAGGGGAAAAGTCAAGTTGTTAAGCGAAGCACTGCCCAACACCAGTCATCCACTTAAGTAGCGTGAGTGCATAGTTACTTTCAACTTACGCATAGATACAAGTATTCTAAATGCTTAAATTTTATGTGTGTTGTTTTTGCTCTGTTTAATATATTTGTACACAATGATATGATTGTTACTTGATCTAATCGTATATTATACTTAATAATATGATTGGGTGGTAAAGGGTTGTGTGAAATAATAATGAGAGGTTGTGATAGGACTATGTGACATAGTGGATGTGCTAGATTAGTGGGATCTGTGTAAAATAATAAGTTCTGACTTGTTGTGCCTATCCAAAGTACTACTGTACTACCGTGCCTTCCCAAAGTATGTTAAAATTTGGGTCTTAAGAATATCAATATACTTGGATATTTCTTGGATCGCGATTGCAATCACTTTCAAAAATATGTGATATCGACCCTATAGCTTGGGGTATCAAGAAATCAGATTTGGGATAATCCAAAGAATTTCAATTTAGAAGACAAGACACTTCTAAATCAGAAGCACGAAAAATACCTTGTTGTTTTTGTGTTATTGAGAGATAGAACAAATCAATGTATGACTTTCATGTATGTAAGCTCCAAATCTTTTTCTAGAACTAGAAAATGTTCCTATATTAGAGGGAAAGGTGGTTATTGGCGGTTATGTGTGGATTTGGCACAAAAACAGGTAGTTATTGGACATAACTAACACTTGTATCATCAAGATGTCATCAAATGAGTTTTGGCAGAAAAATGCAGGGATGGAGTCAACAGAACCACCACCAAAGGCTCTTTCCCTTGGATTCATCTAGGGACACTTCCCCTAGATCTAGCTAAGGGTGCAACCACTTGGAACCCTGCACCTAAGGGTGTTACCCCCGGACCATTATATTCCCGAGTTCACATTTATCACTTCGAGTGTGCATCCCGCACCTTCTCTCTCAATTAGTGAATCGAGCTCAGCCTATCTCATTATTAATAGTCATTACATCAAAATATGTTGATAACACTAAAACACCAACAAACTGCTTTTGTACGACTGTGCCTACCAAAAGTACTACTCTATTGTCGAGCTTACCCAATGTACTATTACACTACCATGCTTACGTAAAGTACTATTGTATTGTCGTGCTTACCAAAAGTATTATGATACTGACTTATGTCCAAAGTATTATCACACTAATGGTCCTAATCACTTAGGAAAATATAGATGATTGTTGTCAAAGATCAATTAGAAAAGATCTCTTGAGATCATCATTCTAGGAATAGGAAGCAGGAATAATGGGAATGGGGAAACTGGATTATTTAAATATTGAAGATTATATATTAAAGATTATAATATTGTAGGTTGAAAATACTATGTGCTCATCAGGTTTCCAAACCTATCTCAGTTTGTTTCATGTATCACATGTAGC
Source organism: Lactuca serriola (assembly GCF_051521515.1). NCBI lineage: Eukaryota > Viridiplantae > Streptophyta > Magnoliopsida > Asterales > Asteraceae > Lactuca > Lactuca serriola. Next base: position 266,722,105 of record NC_136410.1, read on the forward strand.
GATACGAAGTTACTAATAGACAATGTAATTATATTTTTAGATATTTAATGAGTTTGTAGGCTGGTAGAATATTGATGTAAGGCTTGTTTATGCTTATGTTTATGTGTTAGTTATGATATATCGATTTTTATCTGTTAATGAAAAGAAATTGTTAATGAAAAGAAATTCCCCATAAATGCTTTGATGATAGTATTACTTCATATCAAAATAAGGTTTTGGGAAAATTTCCGCATTAATAAAAGAGCATTTTGTTTTAAATAAGCATAAAGAAAAAGTTTTTAAATAGTTGTAAATTTAGGGATGTCACAGTTGGTATCAGAGCATTAGTTTAAGCAAACTAGGAATTTTGAGGATTTCTAGACTTACACTTAGAATGATAAGCAATGATTGTAAGGTAAGTGTCTATATTGTTTTAGGTAGTATACATAAATTAACACAAACACTAAAATACTTTAAGGAATGTGCCTTAACTGTTATTATTTGCTAAATGACTTATATTATAGCATGCTTTAGGTTGCCTACCTAGATTTCTATTATTTAAAAGGATCTATAGTGCATTGCCTATCTCGATCTAGGAAATTTTAGTTGTTCAAGATTCTAAATCATATAGATAAATTAGAACTGGAATATAAATTTCTAGGAGATAAGGAGGACTTATGCATCAAAAAATAAACCATATCTATCATAATAAACTCGATACGTTGAACATCTAAATCGGTGTATAGAATAATATGACAATCATGAGGAGTGGTAGAGTACTCAATAACTAGGGAGGTTCAACACCCTAGAACGTCGAAGCAGGAGCTTATTAGCTCACCATTCAAGATACTCAAGCAATGATGGAAGATCTGCTCGATCAGCAATGAAGTGAGTTTAGGTATCTCCTAACTCAAGAGCTAGCTAATGCTAGAGATGGAGCACAAGTAGTTGTTAAGCGACTCGACAATGGACCGATTCCTTCTCACGCAACAACAGTCCAGGAAGGAAACAATGACTCACTGAGTTATCAAGGAGCAAAAGAACAAAAGGTTTGAAGGGAAGATCAACCTAAAGGCCACTAAACGTATAAAGATTAGATGAATTGCAAAGAAATATCTTTTAATGGAAAATAGGATCCAGTTAGAGTCATGGACGGGATTTCAGAAGCAAAACTACCCTTCATAACATGTGGTTGCATGGGCTAGTTACAAACCACTAACAATGTGAGGCAGTTTAAAGGAACATTGCTTCATTGATGGAATACGTTAGAAAAAACTATTAGCCCTAACAAGCAGCTACATGTGACATGGAATGAATTCTTGATGCATTTCAAGTAAAAATATTGTTCGGCTGAAAACATGTTGGAGTTGGAATGGCTTTTGAAGAAGGGGAGGATGAATGTAACTAATACACCAATGTTTTCATTGACAAGATGGAGTTCTCCCTACACATTGTCCTGGGCGAACTTGCCAAGATTGATATGTAAGACAAGGGGTTACCATGGGAGTACATTGTGCTAATTAAACATGCACCTAACTTTGAGGAGCCCGTCTAGGCTGCAAGATCATTTAAAGACATGACCAAGAAAAGAACCCCTACAAGATGGAGGTTGGTGAGAAAAGGAAGAATGAAGGACTCACAAAATTCGATAAGAAAAGTAAAATCTCAACATTTGACCCCAACATCAAGAGATCTAGGAGTAATAATGAAACAAACTAGTGCAATAAATGTAAGAAGAAACATCTTAGGCAATGCAAGGGAGAAATGACTTGCTTCAGGTGCGGAAGACCTGGTCACTGTTCTGATGAGTTCAACTATGATGCAAGGGTGTGTTTCGAGTATAGGGAAGAAGGGTGTTTCATGAAGGACTACCCGAAGAAGAAGCAATCGGAAAACCAGAACGTGCCACCAAAGGCACGGACATTCCAGATGACCGTGGATGCAATAGAGGATGGAATAGTTCAAGCTTGAGGAGAACAAATGAAGGAATATTTTTACTTGATGTTTAAGACACAAAGTGTTCAATCCATATAGATAGTATTATAGTATGTAGCCTGATATAAAAGGCATTATGTATGGTGAACTCGAATAAGTATTATAATTGTTTTCAAAAAATTTATAAAAAATCCCTATTTGTGCTATACTATTCAATGTGTTTAGTTGTTTTCTGATACTTTTCATGTATGTTGACTTGAAAAACTGCAAGACAATTTTTTGGATGAGTATGAGTTGGTGTAGAAGGTAGTATAGGCCCATTCTACCGAAAGCACAAGATTCATAATTAAATCAGGATGAGTCATAAGATTACTAAGACACTAGTAGTTGAAATTATTTTTTCATGTTCGTCATTACCATCGTTTTGGTAGTGGAAAAGAAGATGAATGTTATTCAAACCCTAGTGGCCATACCAAATCGAGTCTGCCTATGATAAAAGATACATATTGAGTTAATCGGTTCAGAAAACCAATTCCATGTTGCATCCGAATTTTGTCAAAAGACTGAAGGGAAGGAAAATCGAAGCAATCGACAGAAGCATCGTAATCCTCCTTATGACTAAGTAGCCAGTAGCTAGAAATGATACCTACATGAAAATGGTTATACCATATTATAACATGAAGGAAGGTATCCTCCATCCAAGAGTCCGGCTCAAAGAGACCTAAGTCTAGCCATTGCATCATGTGATTGAAGGTTATTAGAGCGTGACCCATCAGTCTGTTACAGTAGTCGATGTAAAGTGGTATTTATCGATCGAGCCTATTTGTGTTCGAGCAGAAGTATCCGATAAATATCTAGATTAAAACTCGAAGCTTAGGTATGAATGTCCAACATAAAAAGAAGAACAGGTGCAAGCTTGAGCACCACCAATAGCTAACAAATTCAGCGGTTTGCTACTCGTGTGGAAAGACTTTAGGAGTTACGATTATTTATTAGCATAAGTAATCTAAATGAAAGGCTTAGTGGTCGTAAAACCTAGAGCGTGGAAATAGAGAATATCCACAATTTTTATAGAAAAGGTGAAAAAAATTATTATTTTATCTGACTTCGTGAGAGGAAGTTATGATTTTTAGAAGTTTCATCGTAGAAGTATGTGACACTAAAACATAAATCAAGATCAGTTGCTTAATAGGAAAAACAATCTAAACGAGAGTCTAAGATCTCGTTAATAGGAGTTCATCTATATAAAAAAAAGCCAAGAACGGATGTCGTATGAGAGGATATGATTTTTATATGCGCTTTAATAGTTTAAGTCTGTTAGAAAGGTAACTATAAAAAAAAGGAAAACTAGGCACTGGGGTCTAAATGAAAGTTGTAGATCTCGTCAATTGCTATGTGTCGCTATAAAGAACATGAAAAACAGAGCTTTCATGAAAAAATATATGCTTTTTTGAAAGAACTGAAAATACATGTGTAGATAACGCGCCTTTTACACGCCACAAGAACCCGCCAAGTGTCAGAACTAGAGAGGAGCCATTTCAGCACCCTCGACCAAGTGTGCGGTGCACCCGACCATGTGCGTGATGCACTTCCTGAAATTTGCCTTTACCCTGCTTTCTTTAGCTCATTCACTCCTCACACATTTTCCAATTATTCTCTCAACTTTTATGATCGGTTTTTGAGGTCTTCCTTCAAGATTTCAAGAATATTTTTGTTTAGCAACACTCTGAGCATCTATGGTCGGTTAATAGAAGCTTTTGGGCCAGGGTTCTGCCCATGTAGTTTCCTGGTTTTCGCTAAAACCGTTGTAAGTTAAGCTCCACTTATTTTTTTCAAGCGTAACTTATATTTATGTTCATAGTCATTAGTATGAACTTATTAATAATATTTATTATTGATTCCAAGTCATTATAGTGATTGATCTACTAACGGGGATAATCTCCACATTAGATTAAGTGAGGTGTTTAGGATTACCAAACAGTATACTCTGTATACCAGGAGAACTTTACCTCTGATATGATCCTACCTAGTTATTCCTTACTTAATTGATCTTGATGTAGACATTAGGATTGATAAGGAATCTATACTATCATTAGTCATAAGGAATATTAGACTAAGACTTAGTAATAAAGGTCATGTCAAGGGGAAAAGTCAAGTTGTTATGTGAAGCGTTGTCATGATCACTAGTCATCCACCTAAGTTAGGTGAGTGCATAATTACTTTCAACTTACACATAGATATAAGTATTCTAAATACTTAAATGTTATGGGAGCTATTTTTTCTCTGTTTAATACATTTGTATAAAATGCTATGATTGTTACTCGATCTAACCGTATATTATACTTAATAATATGATTAGGTGGTAAAAGGTTGTGTGAAATAATAAATGAGAGATTATGATCGGACTATGAGAGATAATTGATGTGCTAGATTAGTGGGAGTTGTGAGAAATAATGAGTTGTGACTTGTTGTGTGTATCCAAAGTACTATTGTACTATCGTGCCTACCCAAAGTATGTTAGAATTTGGGATCTTAAGAATGTCAATATAATTGGATATTTCTTCGATCGTGATTTTAATCACTTTCCAAAATCTGTGATTTCGACCCTATAGCCTGGGGTATCACAAAATTAGATTTGGCATAAACCAAAGACATTTAGAAGTCATGCCACTTCTAAATCAGAAACACAGAAAAATACCTTATTGTTTTTGTGTTCATGAGATATAGAACAAATCAATGTAAGATTTCATGTATGAGTTCCAACCCATTTTCTTGAACTAGAAAATGTTCTTATATTAGAGGTAAAAGTGGTTATTGGTGGTTGTATGTAGATTTGGTGCCAAAAAAGGTAGTCATTGGACACAACTAACACTTGCATCATCAATATGTAATCAAGTGAGTTTTGGTGCGAAAATGCATGGTTGGAGTCAGTGTAACCAGCACCAGGGGCTCTGCCCCTTGGACCCCACTAGGGACGCTTCCCCTAGACCCCTCCTGTAACATCCTAAAAATCGTAAGATAAAATTTTCATTTTTTATTCATCCATAAGCACCATTAACCTTTTTAATCTTTCAAGAATATGTCAAAGTAAAAATAGTTATCAAAGTACAATCCCAAATAATAAGGTTGTGGATATATGGGTGGATACATTGAAATCAATGGGCCCTTCCTTTTCAAACCGAAAGTACCTAAAACCATACACATAAACCATAAGCATGAAGCATATTGAGTCCCCCCAAAATACCCCATACCAAACATACATAACTTTCAAAAACTTATTGGGTCTATTTCACCCCTATTGGTATCTATCAACCAGTATTGGGTCTATTTCACCCACTTTGGTATCTTTCAACCGGTATCGGGTCTATTTCAACGTTTCGATATCTTTCAATCGGTATCAGATTGTAATGCCCGTAGATCTGGGCTACTCAATTTAGAGACAATGAGCATCAAAAATGAGTTTTTGATGGAAGATTATTTAGAAGGATTAATCTTAACCAAGTTATAGAATATGTCACAAGGGTTCCGTACATATAAAGAATATCGAAATCTGAGTTATAAAACAGAAGTTATGGCTCGTCGAAGTTTCGCGACAAAACCGGCATGACACCACACGACGTAAATAGTGAATTTACGATAGATGAATTTTTGGCCTTAGTGGTCTAAATAAAAGTTATAGTAAACTTTAAACCAAGAGCGTGCATAAAAAGAACACCCAAATCTAACTTCGTATGAGGAAGTTATGATTTTTCTAAGATTTGGCCTAGCAGTGCACGACCCGGAACTCGAATTCTAGATCGAGCGGTTTTTGGCCAACGCGACCTAAATGAGAATTGAAGAGCTCATTAATAGGAACTCAACGACAAAAAGATAGACGAAGACGGAGTTTGTATGTAGAAGTTATGAATTTTACGCGGACATTTAACAGTGTAGTGACCTTCTACTATTATATTTAAGATCGGTCGGAAATTAGCCGACAGAGTCAAAAGGAAATTTGTAGATCTTATTTTTACCTACACGTGGATATAAAGAACGTCAAAAATGGAGCTCGTATACAAAAGTTATGGATTTTAGAAGTCGGAAGTCTGCTGTGCGAAAATGGGTGACGTGGCACAATCTTGGTCATTGCTTTCTCCCCAAGTCTTGCCACCAAATGGTGACATGTGGCACCAAGTTCAGTCATATTTTACCCTATAAATAGAACCTCTCCCACCCTCATTTTCTTCACACCTTTCCCATTCTTTCTTCTCTCTACACTCTCTCTAAACCTCCCAAAAACTCCCCTAGCGCTAGAAGAAAGCCCCGGAGCGCTCAACGACTCCGAGAAGAAGAGCTTTCGGCTTGGAAGTTCTACCCCTGCAAAGCACGGCTTCTAGCCAAACACCCTCGTAGGTAAGTTACGCCTACCTAATTGTCAATATAGCTTTTATTTAAATATAGTAACGTTATTAGGACCTTGTAATAATTATTTGAGCTATTATTATGGGTTATATAAGTATCGTTATAATATCTTTTTAAACACTCGTGGTACGGGGAATCTGGTTTGAAGGGCTGCCTAGGTTGTTGGATTTCAGAAGTGTTATATGTCAAAATGATCCTGCCCTTTGGTGTTTCATGACTGGCCCTTGTCTATACATAGTGGGTGAAGAGTATTGTTTAACGCTTATATAATAGTAATAATAGCTAGACTATTAATTAGTCTCGTTGAACATTAGACTAAACTCTAGTGGAAATAATACTAGGCTTTGTCAACGGACATTTTTTTAAAGTAAACGAAGTGCTCTCCGAGTATCGAGTCACCACCTTTGCAGGTAAGTGCATAGTTACTTTCATCTTACACATAGATATGAAGAATTTTATATAAATTATGTGTTATGTGTGTATACTGTCTGAATACTTGCTGTGTATGCTGGATGAAACATTTTATACATATTTTAAATGATCTAAACTGTATATGTATTTTATCTATAATATGTATTGGGTAAAACATGGGTAGATTAGAGGTGAGATAAATGATGAGCGTTGAAAGAAGAGATAAATGATGAGCGATGAAAGATGAGATGAATGATGAGTGATGAGCAATGATATATGAGTGATAAAATATTGTGTGAAGCGATGAGCCAAAGCGATGAACCAAAACGATGAGCCAAAGAGATGAGCCAAACGATGACCCAAGCGATGGCCCCGTCATATAGCAGAGTATGGATGACAACCACGAACTATTCTAGACAGTCTAGTGGAACACTAGCAGGCTCGCAACCTGTAGGTGTTGTGAAAAATGTGTTCCCCCGGTGTACTCTAAAAACCCATTGACATGTATTACGAGTGGACTCTTGAAAATGATACTTTCGATAAACGAGATAAACCCTAGCGACTATGCAGACTTAGTATCAATTCCTTAGGATACTCCTTAGCACTGAACGAACGAGGAATAGTTGAATCTTGGGGTAGATCCTTAAGAGTAAAGAAGATAATGTGGACGGGTAATTGGGTTGATTGTTTGATGTTTAAGTTAATAATTATATTATTGTGGGTCGAAAACCCTATGTACTCACCAGGTTTCCCAACCTGACCCACTCAAGCTTATTTGTATCATAGGTGTCGATATGAAGCTACTTTACACCGAGGGATTTAAAAGAGATGTAGATCACTAGTGTAAATGAATGTAAGTTTTGTTTATGCTTATGTTTCTGTATTGAAGATGACATCCCAATGTTTTAAAAATGAATAAAAATACATTTCTTTAGAAATGCTTGATAACGTATTTATCATGTTTTTCTGGAATAAATTCTGCAATATTTTTATTAAAAGAGGTACTGTGGTTTTTATAAAGCATAAACAAAACTGGTATTTTCTGGCCGTGAAAATGGAGATGTCGGGTAATTGGGTTGATTGTTTGATGTTTAACATAATAATTATATTATTGTGGGTTGAAAACCCTATGTACACACTAGGTTTCCCAACCTGACCCACTCAAGCTTATTTGTATCACAGGTGTTGATATGAAGCTACTTTACACTGAGGGATTTAAAAGAGATGTAGATCACTAGTGTAAAAGAATGTAAGTTCTGTTTATGCTTATGTTTCTGTATTGGCGATGACATCTCAATGTTTTAAAAATGAATAAAAATACATTTCTTCAAAAATGCTTGATAACGTACTTATCATGTTTTTTAGGGAACAAATTCCGCAACATTTTTATTAAAAGGAGTACTCAGATTTTTATAAAGCATAAACAAAACCGGTCTTTTCTGACCATGAAAATAGGGATGTCACTATTGGTATCAGAGCATTAGTTTAAGCGAACTAAGAATAAGGATTTATTTCTAGACTTAAACATAAAATGCTAAGCGATGATCGTGAGGAGTGTGTCTAATATATTTTAGGAAGTACACCTGAATAGACACAAACACTAGCTTAATTAGGGAAGATGCCTAACATGCTTTTATGTACTAAATGATTTATGGTATGCATTATATTATCGGATCTATGGTATGTTGCCGACCGGATCTGGAAACTTAATGTGTTCAGACTTCTAAACGTTTAATTACGGTATTAGAACTGGCATGTAACTTTTCGGAGTAATAGGGAGATTTACACGTCGGTCATAAATAAAATCTTTCCTATCTTAATTCTCGTCGTTTCGTACTGAATGTCTGATTTGGTGTATAGAACAAAATGGCAAGAACCTGAAGTGGAAACGCGAATGGAAATAGAAATCAACCGCCTCAACCACCAGTGATTGAGCAAATACATGTTGTAGTAGCCACTCCTTAGCCAATCACAATGGCTGGAGTACAAGCCATGATTCGGGCTATGCTGGATGAGAAAAGAGAAGACATGAGGCGGATGTTGCACGAAAATAGGGATCAACCTATGGTGCCCTTTGTGCAACCTGAGTTGATCGCTGAACAATCGAAGGAAGAAAATTATAGTCGCACTGTGAGTCAAGTTGGAACCCAAGGGGCAAGGAGGAATGGCCTAAAGAAGGGAAATGACAAGGATGGGCAGATGTATAAGAATTTGTCGGGTGCAAAACCACCGAGTCTCTCTGGAAGCCCAAAACTAGTGGATATTATGGACTAGATCTCTAAGATGGAGATGGTATTTGAGAGCTGTGAATGCAGTGATAAGAAAAATACGGTCTTTGCAGTTAGACAACTACAGACCTGAGTGTTAAGTTGGTGGAAGTTGCTTGCAGATACAATGCCATGAGGAGAAGTCATACGAATGCCTTGGGAAGCATTCACGGAGCAGCTAAAAATGTAGTACTGCTCAGAGATAGATCTGATAGACCTAAACAACGAGTTTCAGAACCTGAAGAAAGGGAAGATGACTGTTGATGAGTATGCCACCGCATTCACTAAGAGGATGAAGCAATTTCCTTGGTGCCTACTGAACTCTCCAAGATAGATTGGTTCGCTAACGGACTGCCCGCAGACTTTGGCCCAACGGTCAAAATGGAAACTACTTTGAAAACAGTCGTTAGAGTAGCTAAGAATATAGAGAGCCAAATAAGAGAAAGGGGTCTAGAAAAAGATAAGGCAGGAGAAAAGAGGAAGTTTGAAGGATCTTCAAGGCCCAACAAGGAGAGTAAATTCTCAAAGTTTGGAGGAGGAGGAAGAGGTGAAGCAAGATGGTGTGATACGTGCGAGAAGAAATACTTAGGAAAATGTGGCAAAGAGGTGATATGTTTCAAGTGTGGAAATTCTGACCATTACGCCAACGAGTGCACATTAAACAAGAAGGTATGTTTTGGATGTAACACAGAAGGGCATATTTCTAGAGACTGCCCAAATAAAAACGAATCAGCAAGGCCAAATGCACTGCCAAAGCCAAGGGAATTTCACATGATCCTCGACAAATCAGATAACAACGCGAGGAATCAAGGATGAGGACTTCATATCCGAAGATCGAGTTATGCAGTAGCCATAGTATCGTATGATGTAGCCTATTAGAGGCATAGTCTAGGGTGAACTTGAACACCTATGTAATCATTTCAAGGAATAATATAAAACCTTCATTTTGCTATCTGGTGTGTTAAGTTGTTATGGGATTTTCTTGTGTGGTGACTTGGAAAACTGTGAGACAATACTTAGAACGAGTATGAGTAGGTGTGGATGGTAGTAGAGGCCTATACTCCTGGAAGCACAGGACTCGCACTTGGATTAGGGAAAGTCACAAGGTTACCAAGAAGCTAGTAGTTGATTCCGTTTTGTTCATGTTTGTCATTACCATTGGTTCGGTAATGACTAAAAAGATGATTGTTATTCAGACCCTAGTGGTCATATCAAATTGAGTCTGACTACGGTGAGTATGTTACATGGTTCAGAGAACCAAGTTCGATGTAGCATCTGACTTAAGCCGGAAGATTGAAATAAAAGATAATCAAAGCGATCAGTAAAGGTATCACGATAGTTGCTTGTAGCTAGAAATGCTACCTTTTAAGATGTGATTAGAAAATGAAGGAAGGTATACTCTGTTATGGAATTTGACTCTAAGAGACCTGAGCCTATGCGTTGCCACATACGATGATAGGTCATTAGAATATGACACATCGGTCCACTATAGTAAAAAAAAAGAACTTATCTTAAGTTTGTTAAGAAGAAGCAGTCTCCAGTAAGGATCGATATTATGACTTGAAGGTCATTATTTGGAGTCTAACGTGAGATAGGGAGCAGGTGCAAGATCGAGCACCGCCTGCAGTCAAGGAGTCCAAGAGTTAAATACGCGTTCGAAGCAACATGGAAGTTACGGTTATTACCTAGGATGAAGAGTTAACGTAGGGAGTCATTATAGAAGCCATGTTTCGTTCATGATTCCAGGACGTAATCATCCTAAGGGGGAGATAATTATAACACGCATAGATCCTGGCTAGTCAATTTAGAGACAATGAGCATCAAAAATAAGTTTTTGATGGGTGATTATTTAGAAGGATTAATCTTAACCAAGTTGTAGAATATGTCACAAGGGTTCCGTAAATATAAAGAATGTCGAAATCCGGGTTATAACGAAGAAGTTATGGGTCGTCGAAGTTTCGCGACAAAATCGACACGACACTACGCGACGTAAATAGTGAATTTATGATAGAGGAATTTTTGGCCTTAGTGATCTAAACAAAAGTTATAGTATATGTTAAACCGAGATCGTGCATAAAAAGAACGCCCAAAACTGACTTTGTATGAGGAAGTTATGGTTTTTCTAAAATTTGGCCTAGCAGTGCACGACCCGAAACTCGAATTCTAGATCGAGCAATTTTTGGCCAACGCGACCTAAATGAGAACTGAAGATCTCATTACTAGGAACTCAACGACAAAAAGACAGATGAAGATGGAGTTTGTATGTAGAAGTTATGAATTTTACGCTTACATTTAACAATGTAGTCACCTTCTACTGTTAAATTTAAGATCGGTCGGGAATTAGCCGATGGATTTTGGGTTTTCATCCGATTGGAGTACACCCTCCATACTCCAGTTATGCCCAGCGAGCTCCAAAGAGGTTCACGATCAAACCAATCTAATACACCTGACGTACATCTTGTACGCCCAATGTACTCGAGTTAGTCTCAAAACCACTTATCTTTCGAAGGAGATAATTTCTTCATTCTAACTCCGATTTAGATGATCCTTATATCCTCGGAAAGGTAATGAGAAGCTATACCATCCTATCAAATTTCCTTTTCCTTAAAACCCTCCAATCTTAAATCGAAAATTAATGAATGGCCTACACCATCATTTTACTGTCATACCCTTAGGCCAAAGCACAAACTGAACACTCGGTGTCCACACCTACAATATCTATTACTAAATGGGTCTAAACCTTTCTTTCCCAAAGTCCAAATCCTTAAATTACCTGATCCTCAGGTCACGGCTATGAATTATGAAACGATCCAAAACATGGTGTTACAAATCTCCCCCACTTAAATTAGATTTCGTCCTCAAAGTCGCTCCTTTCTACCTTCTAGCCGCCTGACAATTCGGATGGTACCTCTACAACCCGGATACAAACTACTTGGTAGACCCATACTTAAAACAACCTTTCAACATTATAACCAAACCCAGCCTTGACAATTCTCACATACCCTGATGATGAACGGTTACTTGTGATAGTATCGTTAACCATTGAAGAATAACCATCAATACTCTACTCGGAATCCGAAATCCTAAAACCTTGTCTGACTCCTTGACAGACAGACCATTCTGAATCACTGCCAATACGGCTCCACTACGCAATCCAAACTAAGCATAACCCATCCGACCCTAGTTTATCTTTGATGGTTCCACTAGGGGACAAAACCTCTGACCATTCATTGTTGCCGAAAACCCTTAGCCTGAAAGACAACATGATTTGTAACATGAGTCTAAATTATGGATACCATCACAGACTCACCTTTTTTATCCCACAATTATAATTCTGATGCAACTAAGACCTCCCTGGTGTCATACTTACCTACCAATTAACCAATATACCAGATTTCCAACTGGTTGTTGAGGTTGATAGCCTCACATAGTCACGCTATACGACTCATGTACGAGGGTCTATCTGAGAAGAATTGTCCTAGCTTGCTTGCCATAATGGCTCCAAAAGCCTTTTTGATCCCATTAATGAATAAAATAACCAACCATTACATTGATGCAATAAAATCAAACTTGCTATAAATGAATGCTACATGTCCCACTATAGTCTTATGTCGCTATCGACCTTACACAGCTCACAACTCCCTAGTACGTTCTATGAATACTATGGCCTTCCCATAGTCTCATGACATGCCCTGCTATGGTCCAATCCCTCCTAGAGGAAACTATGAGCCCAAACCATAGATTTACCATGTTCTCATAGCTGCTCAAGAACCAGGTGAATGCTACAGGTCACCCTACAGTCTTACTGTTGGATTAGTGTCTAAGTCCATAACTATTTTGGTATGTACTTGACCCGATGGTGCATGGTCCTTTTGGGTTGCCTTCACCAAAGCAACTTGATAGGATGAATTATGGAAAGAAAGGATTAAATATGATTTATTAATATATTATGGGAATAATATATTAAAGGAGAAATCATATTGGTTGATTAATATTAGTCAATAATTAATTGGTAATTAGTTTTATGACTAAAAGAGATTAATTAAACTTAAGGGACTGGAATCGTAATTATAAGATAATTGCAATTTGGGCCATGGATTGTCTTAAATCAAGAGGTGGACGAATTCTTATGGGAAGCCCATAAGGAAATCGTCCAAGGGCTTGATTAAAGGAGTCTATTGGTTGCTTAGGGCTCAAGCAACCAAATTAGGGTTTCCTTGTTAGATAACCCTAATAGCCTCACTATATATAGAACCCTTAAGGCTCAAAAACGTGGGGAACATCTCTTCTAGGGTTAGAACACGTTTTGGGCAGCCTCTATCCTCTCTCCTCTTCATCCTCTTGCTTATGGTGTTTGTCAGCCATTAGAGGAGTGACACTTGTGACTCTAAGCCTTCCAAAGTCAATTCAAGGAGAAATTGGGATTGTTATTGCTACATAACAATCAAGGTAACATTATAAACCTATTCTAATATCTAATATGATTACTTGAATGATAGAATTAGGGTTTATAGTCTTGGATAACTTGCATGTACAATAGAGAAACCTAGATCCAAGCATTAGGGTTTGTATGAGCACATAGGATGTCTTATGACCAAAACCCATCACTTCCAACACTACAAAACTGCCTGGACTAAACCCATGGTATTATTATCCACCAAGCATACCATCCATAATCAAGCACAAGTCAAAACCATATTGATTGAGTCCCAATCAGGTGTTCAGATTATGCTTCGAACCCCCAAGCCTTTATAAAGAAGAACGGGCAGAGATGCTCTAGCACAAATCCCACCACCCGCAGCTACTTACCTATTCTCTATGCGCCAAGACAGGTGCCTCACATACTCGAAAAAGATGACCCAAATCCACCTTCATTGTGCAAATCTCACACCATAATTAGAACTGGCTCCTCACTTGCTTGAAGTATAAAACTCCTCTTGCTCGCACCTGGAATTATTCCCAAGGATGCTAATAGTTCTCCCCTACTTTGATTCAATTGCATTCTACCAATCCCATAATTGTTGGATTTCTAAACCATCTCACAACCCTATCTGGTGACAACCACAAGTAGACTCCTAATCCAAACGGCAGACCACCCATTCAACACCTAACTTGTCGAAGGATCAATGTGCCCAAAGTTCGCCAAGAGATACCATTCGATTTGGGCTGACACTCGTAACGGCTAAAACAACCCATGTGAACAACACTTCCCATTACTTAAGAGTGATACGCTACCACTGCTCACACTTTACTGATGGTAGTAGTCAGAAACCTAAACTTTATAATAGCTATCTTTCCATGACCAGCCAGCCCTAGCGCTTATACATTCCAAGACCAGGTGATCATTCCTAATACCTCAATGAATCTCAAGATCCTTAAGCACTTTCTGCATAATCCACTATAAGTCCTTGGCGACTGGTTGGTTGATGAGGAACAACATATCAATATTGAACAAGTACCCAATGTGTTCAACTATTTACCTACACTTAGAGAAATTCACATGCAACTTGCAACTGACCTCGCTTCGAAGGTGTGAACTTAAAAACTACTGATCTTAAACCCATGATTGAACCAGTTCCTAACTACCTCGAAACTAAGATCACTCCTACACATCCTACGTTGAAACCCGACATGCCTAACTTGTGAATTCCTTGAATTCTCGCTGATACTACTAAAGATTTGACTAGTTGTTGGTCTCCTAATCGGAATGCTCACACCTCTTCTAAACATGGCCCAAGGTATGCAAAATGGTATATGACAACTTTCTGGATAAAATAATTGTATTACTCATATAGGTGCTTCCATTCTTAGATAATTAGGGCATTACATTTCACACACACCAACACGGAATTATTAGCATAATGATTTAAGCGTGAAAGAGAATAATACGATACATACTCCTAGTGACTCAGGGTTCTGTTCCATCTTCTTACAGAAGAACTTGCAATGGAACCTAAGCCGTCCCAACTAATAAACGTGGGCAATTTGTCCTGATATGACCGAACTGATGACAATGATGAAACAATTCTACCTCCATGGTGCATTCTTGTCGAAAGTGTCCCTTCCATCCGCACCTTCCACATTTGGACCTATCGTGCACCCGCTCATGGGTTTCTTCACCCTTAGCATAGAATCCATGGACCCCCGGGCCTCTAGCACTAGGCTTGGCAACATCCAACTACTTAGATGTTGATAGCAGAGTCAGATCGTCAGTCTATTTCCTCTTCCCCAGTTGCACCTCCAAACCAAGATCCCGTTCCCAAGTCACCTCGACCATCCCATCAATTGCCTGTACGACCAAGATCTAATCCTCGAAATTGGCGACCAACTTGTTAGTGGCATGATCAATAATGTCGGGTAACTCCTCATTTTAAATTCGAAAAATCTCAGTGGAAATCCAACCACAAAATCGATCCCTCGAAGACATGATGCATGATCCACCTTCAATCCCTCCCTAGAAAGATCTAGCAATAGGCTCCTTTTCCCCGAAATATTCTAAGGCTCCACAAGCCTTAAGCTCCCGATGATCATCCAACTATCTTTTTGCCATATCAGCCCGAAAATCCCTAAGACAATCATTAAAGAGTTCCATCATCCCTTCCTTGATAGTACCAAACATCATAGGATTCTGAATATTCTGCAGGTGATCTCCGACGAGATAAATTCATGCATCCGCTCATCCATAGGCTCAGTACCCACACCTGAGCCCAAACTAGAACCTAAACCCTCTCCATACATGCTTATAACCATTCTGAAAAGAAATTGCACAAATGATCAGAACATATCCAAAGAACCCTCATCCTTTAGGCTTCTTAGATTCTCACTGAATCTCCTTGAGTTGAGTATGGATTCTATGATTTCAGTAGTACGGGCCCAATACTACCTTTCACACCTATCCAGACCTTCCTCAAGAATTATCCTGAATCCTCCAAGTCACCTTCTCAAACTAATACTCCAAATATCTGCTAAACAGCGCAACCACCTCACTACAGCACATCTTAGGCTCTCCTAGGTTCCCAACCTCACCCTTTCATCATTTTTTGAAGAACTCCCACTAATATGAGCTTACTACTTCATGAATATAATCACATGCCACAAAGCTCAGATAATACTTCAAGTAACAGACTCAACCCTACAACGGTTTGACTCAAACGAGAGCAGCACAATAGAGTCAAATACATCACTCTGAGATTATTTAACCCTTGTAATATGTGATTTGACATATTCACTTAATAGTTATCTCACATCACCAAGAGTTCCACAAAGCACAAAGCAAGTAGCATTTGTGCAGTAACAATCCAAGCCATCAAAAAGGCCAAGAACATCCAAAGCTCACTTACTACAACCCATGTTAGGAACTCCTATTTTCATTGTCGGTTAACTTATGCATGAAAATTATATACAATACATGATCAAATAAACTGTCGAATAAAATACTCTACCCTAGGACCACAAGCAAACGAGGAACATGAAATAAGGCCAAATCAGTCATTCTAAGACTATATGATCCTAACCGTATATAGTTTTTTTAAAGACCAGGATCTGGCCCCTAGCAATTCTATTAAAGATAGGATCTGGCCCATGGTAATTACATGAAATATCAAGATCTGGCCCCCATCACTTATATGTATGACCTGGATTTAGCCCTCAGCATTGCAAAGAAACACCATGATACAGCCCATGGTAGGAAGTAATTGTAAGACTGTGATTTGGCCCATAACATTCACTTTCTTATATGGCATTGCAAAGAAAGTTTATGACCTTGTTAAGGATAAAGTTGGAAACTTTATCCATCTAAACATCACATTGATTCAGATCTAAAGGTTAAAGACTTGGACTTAATAGATTAAGTTGAAAAAGATGCACTTTTGGTCCCTTTGAAACTTAAAGACTAGATCTTTGTTGTTTGGACCATTCTAATGGATAAAGTTGGAAACTTTATCCATTATGGAGTTCTTAGGAACCATAAAAATGTAATCTTGGACTTTATTTTCCTTTCATGCATGAGCTAGGTTGTATTAAAGAGTTAATAAGTTAGGATATTTGGTATTAAGCACTTAATAGCCATGTAAGATCATAAAGTTGGAAACTTTATGATACATAACATCATTTGAGGGCCAGATCTATGTTTTTTGATGAAAGAGATTACAGATTAAGCTCTTAAAAAGAAGTAAGTGTGGCAACTGCATACGCTGGGCGTACCAAAGGGTATGTTGTGCATATGTGGTCAGCCCTTCAACTTTTGTCAAACATGTAGTACGCCCCGCATACCTGTTAAGTATGCTCGGCGTACTTATCATGTTGACCAAATTGACTCGGTTGACTTCAACTTTGACTTTCACCAGGATTTTGACCAATAGGTATTTTGGGTATATTCATTATAAATTAAGTTTCGTCATGTTCCAATGAATAGGTGACCGGTAGAGCTGATATTCAGAGTAGTGTCCTATTCAACGATCTTTCTGATTAAGAGATGAGTCTTCTCAACATATCCATGGGTCGAACGCACGAATGTCAGCTCATTACTTTGTTATGTGGATGTTAGTTTTCTCTGTGATACTTTTGTTGGATTAGTGTCTAATCCCGTAACTATATTTGGTATGTACTTGACCCGGTTGTACATGGTCCTTTTAGGTTGCCTTCCCCAAAGCAACTTGATAGGATGATTTATGGAGAAAAAGGATTAATTATGATCTATTAATATATTATATGAATAATATATTAAGGGAAAACTACAATAAAGTCCCTATATATTGGCCTCATAATCGATTTAGTCTCTATATATTTTTTTTATTCAATTAAGTCCCAAATACCGGTAATCGTATTCAATTTAACCCTTTGACCCGGTCAACAGGTCATCCAACTTTCAAAAATTACATTTTTGGCCCAGATTTCAAAATTTATTACAAATTTGGTCCAAAATTTACACTTTTTGCCCGGATTTTAAATTTTTTTTACAACTTTGGTCCAAACTTTACCTTTTTTGCCCAAATTTTAGAATTTTATTATGAATTCATCCTAATTTTAGTTTTTTTTGCAACTTTTTTTTCAAAAAATTGTTTCTAATATGTTTTTTCTTTATAAAATCATATTTATACCAAAAAAAAATGTATTTTCACATAAAAATCTTATATTTTCTATATAAAAACTTTTTTTAAAAAGTTTTTGTATATGAAATATCTAGTTATAAAAATATGTATTTATTTAGTATATAAATATATATAAATTCGTTTTTATAAAAAAATGTATACAAACACCTATCACCTTTATATATATATATATATATATATATATATATATATATATATATATATATATATATATATATATGCACACAAATAGGTGTGTATCTATATTTTTTTTATAAAATCGTATTTGTTTATATTTTTTTTATAAAAACGTGTTTGAATAATTTTTTATATAATACGTGTTCGTATACATTTTATAAAAACGTGTTTGAATAAGTTTTTATATAATACGTGTTTGTATATATTTTATAAAATCGTGTTTGTATACATTTTATAAAATGTATACAAACACGTATTATATAAAAAAAAATATTCAAACACGTTTTTATAAAAAAAATATAAACAAACACGATTTTATAAAAAAAATAGATAAAATAGGTGTTTGTATACATTTTTTTGTAAAATACGTTTTTGTATACATTTTTTTTCATAAAAACGGATTTCTATATATTTATATACTTAATAAATACTTATTTTTATAACTAAATATTTCATATACAAAAAACTTTTTGAAGAAAGTTTTTTTATAACTAAATATTTCATATACAAAAAACTTTTTGAACAATTTTTTATAACTAAATATTTCATATGCATTTCTTTTATAAAAACGGATTTCTATATATTTATATACTTAATAAATACTTATTTTTATAACTAAATATTAAGTATTTATTTTTATAAAATATCGTATATAAAAACTTTCTTCAAAAAGTTTTTTGTATATGAAATATTTAGTTATAAAAATAAGTATTTATTAAGTATATAAATATATAGAAATCCATTTTTATAAAAAAAATGTATACAAAAACGTATTTTACAAAAAAAAATGTATACAAACACCTATTTTATCTATATTTTTTTTTATAATATCGTGTTTGTTTAAATTTTTTTTTATAAAAACGTGTTTGAATATTTTTTTTATATAATATGTGTTTGTATATATTTTATAAAATGTATACAAACACGATTTTATAAAATATATACAAACACGTATTATATGAAAACTTATTCAAACACGTTTTTATAAAATGTATACGAACACGTATTATATAAAAAATTATTCAAACACGTTTTTATAAAAAAAAATATAGATACACACCTATTTGTGTGCATATATATATATATATATATATATATATATATATATATATATATATATATATATATATATATATATGTATGTATATATATATATATATATATATATATATATATATATATATATATATAAAGGTGATAGGTGTTTGTATACATTTTTTTTATAAAAACAAATTTATATATATTTATATACTAAATAAATACATATTTTTATAACTAGATATTCATATACAAAAAACTTTTTAAAAAAAGTTTTATATAGAAAATATAAGATTTTTATGTGAAAATACATTTTTTTTGGTATAAATATGATTTTATAAAGAAAAAACATATTAGAAACAATTTTTTGAAAAAAAAAGTTGCAAAAAAACTAAAATTAGGATGAATTCATAATAAAATTCTAAAATTTGGGCAAAAAAGGTAAAGTTTGGACCAAATTTGTAAAAAAAAATTAAAATCCGGGCCAAAAGTGTAAATTTTGGACCAAATTTGTAATAAATTTTGAAATCTGGGCTAAAAATGTAATTTTTGAAAGTTGGATGACCTGTTGACCGGGTCAAAGGGTTAAATTGAATACGATTACCGGTATTTGGGACTTAATTGAATAAAAAAAATATATAGGGATTAAATCGATTATGAGGTCAATATGTAGGGACTTTATTGTAGTTTTCCCATATATTAAAGGAGAAATCATATTGTTTAATTAATATTACTCAAGAATTAATTAAGAATTAGTTTTGTGACTAAAAGACATTAATTAAACTTAGGGAACTGGAATTGTATTTATAATATAATTGCAATTGGGCTATGGATCACCTTGGAACATAGGTTGGACGAATTCTATGGGAAGCCCACCAGGAATTCATCCAAGGGGTGTTCTAAAGGGAGTCCATGGCCTGCTTAGGGCCTAAGCAGTCAAATTAGGGTTTCCTAGTTGAAAACCCTAATAGCCTCACTATATAAAGACTCATATGGCCCCAAAAACATAGTGAACTCTTTTGGAAAAAATCCAGAACGTATTGGTGATCCTCCTCCTTCTCATAAGTCATTCTCTTGCTCTTGGTGTTTGTAAGCCATTAGAGGAGTGACACTTATGAATCTAAGCTCCAAGACTTGAAGAATCAAGCCATTATCAAAAGGTAATCATCTGGATCTGCTCTTATGTGATAATTTCAAAATGCATATGCTAGATTAGGGTTCTTGAGTCTTGGATGAATTTCATGTATAATAGAGAAACCTAGATCCAAGCATTAGGGTTTGCATGAGCATATAGGATGTTGTTTTGGTTTAAACCCATCAGTGGTATCAAAGCTTTGATTGGTTTCAATTGTATTTGATGCTTATATGTTCGTTCATTGCTTGATATGAAAATCGTTTTCTGAAAATACCAAGCTCATGACGTGACTCTCTGAGTTCACAACGTGACTCTCTGAGTTCACAACGTGACTCTCGAGGAGTCTGTAGATCAGATGGCTCAAAACTTAGATTTTTGGCTAATTTTGTGTTTGGATAATTACCAAAATTGTTTTTAAATAATAATATCCGACTTATATATATATATATATATATATATATATATATATATATATATATATATATATATGTGTGTGTGTGTGTGTGTGTGTGCGTTATGATTATCCTTAGCAAATTAAAAGATAATTACCATTCATTTGAATAATAAATTCATTATAAGATAATCTTTGATTATTTAATTTATTTGGTGAATTATCTTGTAAATAATCTTGATTATGTCAAATTTAGATAATCATTAAATTAATTGTTTAATTTAAAATTATTTGCTATTTGATCCTTTGTATTTTGAAAAGTTCAAAACTTGCCCTCAAGTTTTAGAATTTAAATTTTTGATTATAAGATTAATTTTGAAATATTTAAATTCTAAACCCTAATGATATGACAAGTTTCAAAACTTGCCCTCAAGTTTTGTGATTTAAATTTTAATTAAAAGTTTAACTTCAAAATGTTAAATTCTAATACCCTAATTTTTGAAAAATTTCAAATTGCACCCTTATGGTTTTATTAAATTAGTTAAGTGTATAACTAAAGGAGAGTTAATAAATCCATAGTGATACGGTTTACATTTAATTAAATTAAAAGTATAATATTTTAAATTAGACCACATAGTATTTTAAAAGTGTAAAGTACACCCTTATATTATATATAAAATTAAAAGTCTAATATTATATATGTATAACTTAAATGCTAGTCTTACCTTTAGTAGGCCTCATTCACGAAGCCGATCTATAAGGGGGTATAAGGTTATGGCCTATCAAATGGTCGTTTAATGGGTGTTCACTCTCACCCACCGCTTCCTTGATTGGTGGAGGGTCGTTAGCCTAACGGGTATGATAGGGCAAACCCTTTCCATTAAAATTATAATGAATTATGAAGTAACTAAATGTTTTACAAAATTCCCAATCTTAGTTACTTTAGGCAAAAGTGAATTTGATGCAATTCCATGAAATTACACTTTGTACCCTTGCGAAGACGTTGTGGAGCGTGTGTGGTTAACCGGCACACTAAATGGGCTCTAAGCAAAGGTGGAAAAGGGTGACTCAATGTTTGTCATAGTTCGATGGAGTGTGTGTTGTTAACTGGCACATCGAATAGGTGACTGTAACATTGGGGGCAGTATGTTTATTTGCGTGGTTATTCACACCCTGTTTTGTGATCCTCGGCATCCCAGTCACAATTCGAGGAGCATATCAAGATTTAAACATTCCATTGAAAAGTTCAATGAATCTCAAAGGATCTAGGAGTTTTCAATAAAACTTAATCTCTTTTTCGTTTTTCATGGTGGAAAATTAGTGAATCGTTATTCACTTACCTTCAAATGTTCTGCAATTTGGATTACGGCATCCCTCTTCCAAATTATAGAATATTGTGTTGGGTCCTAGCCTTAATATCACATTTGGGTGTTTTATTAAGGACTCATTCAATCAAGTAACTTGAATTTTCTCCCGTTCTATAGATGTCAAAGTATGACAACTATGGTCTTCCCAAAACCCTTGGAACAAGCTTTCCACATGAAGATGATATTCCACGATTCGATCGAGGAACAATAGATCATGCTTCACTTCCTCCACCTCCTCCTATTATTTTCCGTGACCCACAAGTTCAAAGGCTTGAAATTTTCAAGCTCGCTCAAGCCCTTTTGGCAAGTAAACACGAAGAAGGAAAGTCAGTGTGTGCACACGTCTTAGAGATGAAGTTGCACATTGACAGGTTAAGAATGTTGGGAGTCGTTGTCTGTAAGAAGCTGGTTGTTGACTGGGTTCTTCAATCGCTTCCCGACTATATAGTGAGTTCACAAGAGAGTACTATATGATAGACCATGACGTAACTCTTATTGATCTCACCTATTTGCTTGTTGCTGCTGAATCAGCAATGATTTTGTGCACTGGAAAAGAAAAGTTGATTGGTAGATCTGCCTTCCAAACCTCCATGGACATAGGCAATGGCAACGAAAGGCATGCCATGGTCGAAAATTTGACCATAAGAGAAAGGCAAAGTCTGAGGTAGTTTTGTGTGTTGTTCCAAAGGAGTCAATTTGCTTTTATTGATAATGGAAGGGGCATTAGAGATGAAACCGCCCTGTCTACCTGAGAGATCTAAGAGATGGGAGAGTTAAGACGTATGGCTCTACGTTAGGTAAAATCCATTTACTAACTCTATAAGTTCCTGTTTTTGATTCTTAATACATGATATGATAAGATTACATTTGATGTTTTGTAGGATTGAAGAAAAGAGAGGAAGCTTAAAGGAAGAAGTGAGTTGAGTCTGATCGCGAAGAAATGGATTTCGATCACATGATTCGATGATCGGATTTTTTAGAGCTGCTACTTTTAGAGTTATGATAGATTGCTTAGGAATATGTAATAGCGTAGTTTTCATTTGAATTGCATTGTAAGGACAAGTTTTTCTGCACCTTTTATAAATAAAATAAAATTTGATTTTGTCTTATTTATTTATTTCCTTGCAATAACATGTATGAAAAATTGACATTTGTGCATTTCTAGTTTTAGAAATGTTTAAATGGATGTGATTCTTAGTTATGTTGTTTGTGGAAATGTCGAGAATTTACCAAATAAGGAAAGATTCTTATCGTCCGAGTTTCAATTGGACAGAAACTTGGAATCACACAAATTGTATTGTGGATGTATGAGAACCTTCATATTTGGAAAATTAAGACTAATTCCTTGACAAAGAGTCAAATGAAGGACTATGAGAACTAGTACACAATGTTGTGCACTATTCATGTCCACCATAAAGAACAATAAGAGTATTTGTCATGATTTACTAAAGGTCTGGTAAATGTGGTTATGCTTACAAGATTAAGTGTAATTCTGGATCATTGAAAAGTTTCAATGTATGGCAGAACGAATAGGAAGAATCAATTAGGCAGAAAGATAAAAGTTTCTCCAATCTAAGAAGAAGGGAGAGTACTTTTGTATTGTATTTTATGATCATCTTGTTGATTATAAAACCATATCACAATTAATCCTCCAAGAACATCTTAGTACACTAGTATGGCTAAGAAGATGAATCAGAAATTGTTGAAATGGTTAAATCAAAATGTTGAATCATACTTTGTTGCAAAATCAAGTCTTAGAATTGTACTCCAATATTGCTAATTGAGTGACATATCTAAAGAAGTTCTAACACACTCTTCACAATGTAAAGCAGGAAATTGTTTTTCTTACTCTTGCATGTTTGAAATTGGTAAATTGTGATGTCTTGGACTAGACAAGCACCAACTAAGAGCAATTGTGTGTAGTGTTTGTCTTGATAAGAATTCGCACTAAATCTTGAATATTTTTTTTGTCAAGAAATGTTTTCTTGACAAAAGAATCTTATATGTCAAGAGGTTAATAGGAGTACGTCTAAACGATTTTACAAAGTTTCAAGAACTAATCAAGAGTAAACCTATTATTAAACACTAGCACACGACTTGAGGTTTGTAACCCATCGTGTTGACGTATTCTTGTTTTTGTGCCATTCTGGTTGGGTAAACTATGCATATGAGCTCTACGGGTTCTCAATAGTCTGCATCAAGGCAAGCTCCTTGTTCAATGAAAGTAGATTGACTAGTATATGTGAGCTGCTGAATAACTTGGAAGCAAAGGTGGGACCCTTGATGGCATGAAATCAAGTATGAACAAGTTCTGTTCATAAGAGTTTGGATTTGTCACAAAAATTATCTGTTGATTATGGTTATGACAAATTCACATGGATAGGAAGACATACACCATAAAATCTAAGTGTCATACGGTTTCTCTCCTTCTTGAAAATGATTATGAGGACACGCTTTCACTTAGAGAGATTTTAAGGAGATAGCGATTATGTAAATTACATTCTCAAATTCGATTCTTATTACGGCATCCGTCTTCATAGTTCGAATTGTGAGATTTGGCAATTGGTCGGAACATTTAGGACTTAGTAATATAAGTTTTGAATTAGTTTCACTACTAGAAAAACAGCCTTTTACGACTCTCATTGCGCATCGTAAAACGCTTAGACGACGCGCAAATGCGCGTCAAGGAAGGCCCTGTCATAAAGAGAGATGACGCGCTTTTGTGCGTCGTATACAGACGACGCGCATTTACGACGCGCAGTTATGACGCGCATTTACGACGCGCGTTTATGAAACGCAATGCGTATCAAGGAAGGCCATGTCATAAAGGAAGACGACACGCATTTGCGTGTTGTAACCTTACGACGCGCGTGTTTATGACACACAATGCGTATCAAGGAAGCCCCTGTCAAGAAACGCCATATCATAAATGAAGACGACACACATTTTTGCGTATCATAATTTTAAATGTTAAAAAAAATATTATTTACAGATTTACTAATTTTCAAATTAAATTTGCATTTAATGTCTCATAACAGAAAATAAAATACCATATACAAAAACTACAATGAATTGCATAAAATTTATTGTCATACAAATAACAAACTTTATTTCATATTCATACATATGATTACATTATTCATTAAAAAAACACATACCTACATCTTCCCCTAAAATGTTATTACATGATGTTGGCCACTTCATTGATGGATCACCAAGAGGAAAACCAACAACTGCCCTAAAATGTTCCATGATGTGCCGATACTCATGTCCTATAACTTTAAACATTTAATAAAGTAAAATATTTCCTAAAAATAAAATTGCACTAGAAACAACACAACAAGTATCAACCTTTTGGTAGGTCATATGTGGAAAAGGAAAAAGAACAATCCGTTACATGATTACCCATCTCAATCTGCCATGTGTGCAATAATCTTCTACACCATCTCAATCTGCCAATAAAAAAGTGATTTTGTATGGACTAATAACAACACCTCACCTATATATAGTTGTTTCTTTTTTACTTAATGCAGAAACAAATAGTTGATATTAATAGAGAAACTACCATTAAGTCCTAATTTTACAAATTTGTGCTCATTTATATGTTATTTTCATTTTCAAGTGCATTTTCATTTTATAAAATATATTTTTTAACAAGAACTTTGATTAAAATATATTTTTTTTATCAATCATACTATTTAGAGTTTAGAGTTTCACCTTTTGCCTTGAATTTGTGGTTGTAATTTTAGAAGACTTCACTAGTTGCATTGTTGTGGCAAAGATTTTGGATCCAACATGATATTTGGCATCACCTTCAGAAACAACATAAATGGTATTTGTAGTTGTGATTTGACCTTCTTTTGATTTTAGAAGAGTGAGAAGCAGAGGAATGCAACCCCCAAGTAATACTTTGACCCGTAATTCGTTTTCCTTACACCATGAGCCCAAAACTGTAGCTACTTGGATCTTTACACCAAGTGGTCCTGATCTTAGGAGAGACACTAGAACTGGAACTGCTTGAGAATATAAACTAACAGGGGTATTTTGGTACTTTAGTAGAATAAAAAAGAAACAGCGCCTTATCCTGTCTCTCAAGAGTTGAGACTCCTTGTGTGCATGGGTGATTGTGGGAGGACACCGTTTGATGGAGGGACACTAACCAGACCACAAATCAAAGTCTAATTTTACACACGTAATTGTTGTTGAAATGTAAATAATAACAATATAGAAAATGTAGAAAAGGGGAAAAGGAAATTAGAATAGACCAATATTTAATACCATGAATCCAAGTAACAATATATCATAATGGTAAGCAGAAGGGTTTTTGAGATTGAATTCTTTCTGTTGTGCCATTAGTGCTGGTATTATAGCAGTGAAAATGTGAACTGCTAGAACCTTCACCATATCCTGAAATAACATTGATCTTTAGTTTCTAATAAAGGTACAATCTACCTTCATTTCCTCAACCATAATAGCAACATACTTCAAATTTTTAATGATTATATTAATATACGACCCATAATTTAATAATATCAACATATTTACATTTCTTTATAAATAATAGAAATGTACTTGTAACAATAGCAATATGTGACAAATAAAGTACAATTCTCATATTGGTAATGGAATGTAAGTATGTTACTACTATGGGTAGAAGATAAAGTACATTGTTATTACCGGCAGTAAAAATTAAAAAAAAAATACCTTAATGAATGTCCAATGAGACAAAGATCCAGGTTCCCAAGGAATTGAATTCCTTCACCCTCCCCTAGGAATGGTGAAATACATCAAACAAGGAACTAAATTGTATCTCGGATATGTCAAAAACATAGAATTTTTTTTAAAAAAAATGAAGCAAACAAACAATCAAGCTTAAGTAGTATAAAAAGAATCCAAAGTACTGTGATGCATTTGCCAAATTCTTGATATTTTTAAGCAAACAGACTCACCTGTACTTGTTTTAAGCTTCAGAAATATTTCATCCCGACTCTTGCTTGAAACTTTACTAAGCCTATCCTGTAATGAGTGTTGAAGAGCACCTGTTGGTGGACAAAAAGAGCATTCAAATTCAATAATCACACACACATACACATACATACATATATATATATATATATATAGAACCCTATTACTAAATGTGTGTATGTGTGTGTCGAATTGGCTTAAGCCCTTAAGTATGACATGAGGACTCACTTGCAGACACAGGTTGGGATTTACTATCAATCTGCAGTACAATTGATTTGCTGCTTAAGTATTTTCATTTTTAATTATCTTACACAATTCTACTGTCAGTTTTATTCCTAGTTATACTTTGAAAAATCTTCCCAAACATATTTAAAAGATCTAGCTAGAAGATACACCCATCAAGCTGAAGTGAAAAGTCTTTGCCACCTTTGTATATTCATATGCATACACAATAAAAGAAGAACATGAAGTTCAAGTCTACTACAATAAGTCCAGTTATGAACATTTACCTTAGCTGCTAAGCAAGAAATGAGTTTGTCAGCATCTTTGACTAAATCATCCATTAAATTGCCCTCAGGGTCATTGCTTGCAGCTGCCAACTCATGGCACACAACTTTCATGCCTTCAACAGACTGTAAATCAACACTCTATAAGTTTTAATATACATCTAATTATCACAAAAAAATTATAAAAATGTAAACAAGGCGAGGGGATCCGTATGCACCATGTGACTTCATTCGTTCAAGAACAATTGCCAACGCAGGTCCTTGAATATCTTACATTCTTCATGACCTTAATAAATTGAATGAAAATAAAACATCATCATTGGTTGAGATTTCATAAATGGTAAAAGGAAAACAAAAAAAATGAAAACATAAAAGCCTACACACCATTTCTGGTCCATAGACTCTCACGATTTCTCCAAAGAATGTTTCTGCTGCTTTTCAAAAATATACCTAATTATAGCATCGTACTTTGGAAAATATGCCCAATTATAGCATATTATTATTACTTTCATTATTTGGATGACATTGCTATAATTGGGCAAAAAATTTAATTACAACCTGTAATAGGAAGAAATGAAAGTTAGAACGTGACAATAAACAAATCAATGAAAGTACATGCTATTTATCACATCCTTGTTTCTTATTTATCACAATTACACAAACATGATACCTTCAAGTCGCTCTTTCCATGCGGTACTCTTCAACTTAGTAGTGTCTACTTGAATGAGAGATCCTATTCTGCTTTCTATCTCTTCAAGGGTCATCTCAGATGGTTGTAGCAAGCAACAAGCAAGCCATTGTATTTACTATTTAATTAAGACAAATACATGATGGTTGTATACAACTATACATATACATGATAGAATTGAAAATTTTATTAATTTAAAGAGGCAACACATACTCCAACATTTTAGAGAGAAGATCATATGCGGGATTTTTTGGAGAGAGGTGAACAACACTGTAAAGACCAGGACTATCATTATAAGGAGCATAAATGATAGGTAAAAGAATTAAGATGGTGACTAATAATAATAATAATAATAATAATAATAATAATAATAATAATAATAATAATAATAATAATAATAATAATAATAATAATAAATTATATAAATGAAACCTACTATTTGTGCCCTTGGATGTGTTGCTGATCTGTTTGCCAATGTGGTAGATAGGCAAGTGTTTGCCATTTTTCTACTGTTGGATGACCTGATCTTGTCATACAGATTAAACTAAAAATCTATTCAACAAATACAGAGTAATTTTTCAAAGTAAATATAAGAAAAAAATAAGAAGTGGAATGTTGTAACAGAAAGTGTCAAAATATTTATCCAAATATAGATTCAGAACTTTGAAAGGCTTTAGTGGGCCTTACCGAATTTCAATTTTATAGTTCCTTACCTAAAACCATGAAAATTTTGTCAAGTTGATCAAGCTGAACAAGAAGGAAGTCAAGAATATATATTAGGATAGAAATAAAAAATAAAATTTAATGAAATATTAATCAGTACAGGTGTAGCAGTTGAACCAGGGTTATAACTAGCAGGGGCTCCTGAAGCATATGGTCCATAGCTTCCCGCCATTTCAATATGTCCCGAGTTATTGCTTCCTGGCTTTATACTGTTGAAGTGGGTATTTAGAATTAGAGGCGGCAGCCACTGGTAGTGCTGGATACATGCCACCACCTTGTTGTGGTTGTTGTGGGAATGTCCCATTGCTTAAAAACTGATGGATAGCAGTCAGTGAAGGGACATAAAATGGGGAAAAGATTATTAGAACCTGAAAAACAAAAAACATGAAACAAAGTAAAATTTCACAATAATTTTAGCTTCTTATATGAAGATGATAGAAATTTGTAATTTTTACCTGCATTTCTGGTGGACCCTAGCCAGATAGAATTTTCAGAGGGATGACTGGAACTTACTTTCCCATTAACATGAGTTTCAGGCATAAAGTAGTTACTGCATTCATGAACAGTATTTAACTTTACATATGTTCTCATACTTCCTGATATTTGCTTATGCGGAACACTAGTTTGACCAGAATCCTCTGCAGAGGGTAAAAAGGTAACCTGATGCTGCTATGTATATAAGCATAACACTTTTTGGAGGGAGCTCATCACAAATTGCAGCCAATACCTACACACACCAATCACGTTAGACTCTGTTTATGCTGCAGTAATGGAATGGAATGAACAATTACGTTCCTTGAGCATCTTTAAAGGGTTTCCAAGTGAAAGTGGAATGAATTTCTATATGAATTGTTTTCATGTTATATGTACATAATATATATAGTTAGTTTTGATTCTACTTTATACACCATTTGATAAGAGCGTCCACTATAGGAGAACGTTTTGGTGGAGCTTTTACATGAAAAAACTTAAAATGAAAAGGTTCATTATATCTCCACAATAGGAGAGCTTTTTCAATTAGTTTTTATGTGATGTTTGTATAAGTTTTCTATTTATAATTGTTTGAAAACCTATGGGACCCACCACTTCCACAATCATTGAAAACAGGTAATTGTTGTTGGGTGACAGCTATGGAGCTTTGCATGACTCCGGCGGTGTGTGTGGCGGCTGTTGGTGTTGGACTGCCGGAAAACTAAGCTTCTGTTGTTCCAAATTCTCACCCATACTCAATCACCTTGATGTATTGTAATAACCTTGTAGAAGAGTTAAATAATAAGCCAACAACTGCATTTAAAAAAAACCAATTTACATGTATATAACATCAAAAATATATACGCAGAGTATTATGCACTGAACAAATGGATTAGAATGAAGAATGACCAATAGAGTAGTAGTGACATTAACACTTGTCTTTTTATCAGTCAAACACATAATACATGATAGGTGATTTTATAAAAAAATGAAATAAACAAAGAGTATAGTGTTTTTTTTAAATACCTGCAATGGAACTATGTTGACAACAGGCTGTAAGCAGTCAACAACAAGAGGAACTTGAATTACTTTGCAATATAAAACACCTTCAATGCACCTAAGGTAAACAACAGTAAGTTCACCATCATCCACACATCTGTTAATTCTAAAATCTTTATCCCAAAGAAATTTCCTTTATAAAAAATCTTTTCTTTTACTAAAACAAAGGTGAAGAAGTCAACAATGGCATGACATTTCCATTTTGGAATCCACAACAGCAAAGTAAACACCACATTACATGTTTAATCAATTAGAAAACTAGAAAAATAGATAGTAACAAAGTGACCGGGACCACACATAAGTGTTATCAGCCTTGAATCTCAGTCCAAAACCCATAAAATTAGTTTTTTTAAACAGACATGAAAATGATAACCATAAACAATATACTGCTACTTATCATAACCCATATCATATATTCTAGATAGAAGAGATAAAGTAATAGTAAGGCGTAAGCATCTGACTAAAAAATATTTAAAAATGAAAAGCTCATAAAAGAAATAAATGAATTTTGGATTTAACCCCTTTACCTGGATAGATTCCAGATTAGCATTCAAACAAGAAACAAATAATAGAGTTGTAATTTGGACTTAAAATTTACTGTTTTAGCTATTTTATGTCAATTCTTTCATTCATGTTACAATTAGAAAATCACAGGCTAGCTTATATGAAAGATTCAAGGATATGT
The DNA here is from genome assembly GCF_051521515.1 of Lactuca serriola. Lineage (NCBI taxonomy): Eukaryota > Viridiplantae > Streptophyta > Magnoliopsida > Asterales > Asteraceae > Lactuca > Lactuca serriola. The sequence continues at coordinate 266,753,413 of NC_136410.1, forward strand.
ATTATGCATAATGTCTCTCCATACATGCATACACTTCATGTCACATGAGTTATCTGAAAAATTCATGTTTTTTTATAAAACATTGAAATATTATCTTAAAGTTGTTGAGCCTCCTTGTACCCCTGTATCATTCAATCACAAATAAGGTGGTTATGATGGATTCTTAGCTAACTCGGTCATATTTTCAACAAACCCTTAACCAAATCCTTCATTACATATATTTTACTTTGCTTTTTCTCTATCTTGTTCACCTATATCTCCAATACCCCTTTTCACCCTAATGTGTCGATCTCAATGGAACATTTTTAGCTAAAAAGTAAGAAAATGTATTGACAACTCATACCATTTTGCAAGAAAGGCACATACATGAAGACATGGGTCATGATTCGATAATCAAATATTACAAAACTCGGTGAAGCAAATAATCAAACACTTAGTGGGCAATAAAAATCCAACACATTAAAATAAAAAAAACTTGCACCAGACATGGAAATAAAAAATAAAAAGAAGCTTGAACACAATAAAAAGGAAGTAAGTAGTTGGGGATGATGATGAATAGTTAGTGATGATGGATTTATTTTCAACATATGATTTACCTTGAGATCCAAAATTAGCATGAAGAATAGGAATCACTCTGATAACCTTTTTGCAAAGACTTTCCCACATCATTATGCTTGTCAAAATAAGAAATTACATCAATGAATTTCAAATGTCTGTTTTTAGTTTTCAAAAGTAAAAACTTAATTGTTTTGATTGAAAAGAAGTTTAGGGAGGTAAAGGAGAATGGGAGAACCTGAATGAGGGAATCTGACATAAGGTTAGATGTTGTTACCAGAGACGGTAACAATGGTACTCATAGAGCACAAGATTAAGAAGCAGGCAATACATTGATTTTCTAGAAAGAAAATCACAAACATTCAGTAATCGATCCAAAATCAAAAACCCTCAAAACGTTAAATATTCCTAGATAAACCAATAATCGACACGTCACCTGCACTCGACTCGATGACATCGTTAGCTTCCCGAAACTCCAGCGACACTGTTAATTGGCCTGGACTCCGTCGACTCATCTGACCTGAACCACGACGATGTCAGTTGTACCAGCGACTCATCTAATCCCAAATCTGATCTTCAACCTTCGATTTCTGATCTTCAGCCTCTAACTTGAGCCCTATAGTTTCGAAACCCCATAACTGACCTTTTGAGGAGGAAGAGTAGATATCGTTGTTCTGCCTGAACGCGCTGATATAAAAAGGCTAGTTCTTAGGTGCGCACTTGTGAGGTCTAGAACATAAAAGCCTTAGTCCTTCTTTCTTTGATATCGGGGACAAAAAAAACTTTAAAATCACCAGTGTGTTGAGTGTGAGGAGTCGTAGACCCCTAATCGCCGACTCCATAAGTTCAGCTCCCTGATTGCAGAATGTGTATGAGTCAATGAGTAAAGAAAATGCATAACACCAGTCCCTATAGTGGCTTACAACACTGAGAAAAAGATTGGAAACATCAAAACAATCGTCGTCGCCGCCAGGCATTTGATCACGAAAGCAAGAGCAACTCTGCTATGAAGAAGAAGGCCCTAGGGCTTTTTCTTGCTAACTGGAAGAGGGAGGGGTTTAATTTTTAGGATCCAACAGCAGGTGAAATCCCGCTTAAAACGCGTGTTTCGTTAAAAAATTATAAAGCGACACACTTAGATGACGCACAATTTATGAAAGGCGCCCTCCGCATTTCCATTTTTTCTTTTCTGACACTAATTTTAGGGCACGCACAAATACGTATCCTCTATCCTTCATATTTTGCAGAACTAACATTGTTTTTTAGGGCACGTACAAATACGTGTCCTCTATCAACACGTGTCATTGTTTGCGCGTCGTAAAAGGTTGTTTTTCTTGTAGTGTTTAGACACACATGTGAGCTGTCTAAGGAAAGGTGTGTGAGTTTGAGAAGCTTAGATAAAAGGCTTATCAAAGCACATTGTATTAGAAATATGAACTTTGGAAGTCAATAAGTATTGTCTTCTAGAAGTCCAACTGTTTTCTGAATACGTGTCAAAGCTAGTGGGAGTATAAATGTTATGTTGGAATGGATATAATCATCATGTTAGTGGGAGCATGATTATTATTATTTTAAGTTTTGCAAGTTGGCAATATTAATTATAGAAAAACAAAAGTTTCACTTGCAAAGTTGCAGGGGTTGAAAAGTTATTTTTGCTATAATTAAGGAAGAGAATGTTGTACTTCACTTCCAATCTAAAAGCTTAGATCGAGAAATTTTAATTGAATTTAGTCAAAGATATATTTATTATTTATATTCTTAAAGTTTCATTATGATTACCGCATCCCTCTTCATAGTTCGAATTTTGAGAACACGACAAATAGGAACATTATGACAATATTATAGCAACAAGCTAATAAAGTATCACGTTTTTCATTATGAATTGTATCCTATATGCTTCGGTTATAGGATCGATTGCATATGTTTTAATATTTGACCGTTTTAAAATTTTCCAAATGCCTAGGGAATTTAGAGGGGAAAATGGAATAGAACCGGATTTAACTAAAAAATAATTAAACTATCAAGGACAATCTAAGGTTCGCCAAGGATTATTCGCTTATGGACAGTTAGAAGTATAGTCATGGATGGACCATCTTGACATTATTATCAATAGATAAAATTCTATTTAGAATGAGTTGTCATATGGAAAATATGGAAATGTTTCCATATTAGGAGTTGGATATCAAGAATCTATGTCTAGATTAGAAGCTTTTATGCAAGAAGAATGTTCAAAGGAATGTACTTTAAATGTGAGACTTCACATCTATGGAATTGTCTTGTAACAATCTCCAATAGAGCACTTTGTAATTTCATTGGCAAAGTCTTGCTGACTTTGGCGCTATGATATTACGAAAGGACCGTTGTATAAAATGTTACAATCTAACATATTCTATAAGTTGCAAGAATTTGGTATTCTCACACTTGAGGTAAGTATTGGTAATTGTGAAATGAGTGTGATTGAAAATGTTATTCAACTATACTATTTCACAAAGTAAGGATTATAGGTAAACATAGTGTGCATGCTAAGAGCATGGGACAATTGTTGTTATAATTCAAGTAAGAAGATGATTACCCGAAACAACAAATAATGAGTAATCAATATGGTGATTAAATAAAAGGTTTTTTATTTATACTAAAAAGTTTGGGGCCATAAAGGATTAATATTATTCTTGTGTTTCACTTTGCATGTTTTGACTTCCCGAATAATAAGATTATTCAAACCCTCCACATTCGCTCATTCTTTGGAAGTAGGAATGAAAGAATACTATCATGAATCCGTCTGTAGATTGACTAAAGCATTTAGTCATACCACAAGTTTGCTATAGAGTTCATGAGTGCTGCTATAAGATTAGAGTAGTGGATTAAACCCACGCTCACTTGGATCGCTTCATGGATTTTATCGTGAGTGATTGGTGAGACGGTAATATCTTATATTCTTGAAACCGAGATGTGTGGGTTGTATCTTGTGAGTCGGTTACACATTGATAATATGTAAACGCACCAGTAACTTGGTGTTATAAAACATATTGTTGTGTGTGATTCGGTGAGTGAGTACAAGCGAGCAGTGAGTCGAAGTTTATCTGTTCCTTTTACCCAAAGTGGGATAAAAGCGATATCTGTGGGCCCCTCGATGATTTAGTGATGACACCCTAAGCGCTTGGCCAAGCCGGGACTGGGTTGATGTGTTTAATTGTAGTCTGTTGTCAGTCGTCATAAATCAGAAATCAGGAAAAAACATATAGACAGAGAGAACGATTAAAATCCATGTCTCAATCTACAAGATATCTAGAATGGAGGAATATTTGATCCCTTATCTAAAGGACAGGTTGCTGATATGATTAGAGTTCGACAGCGTCTTTGAGAGCTACGATTGCTAATCGGATTATACTTACATTATAGTTACTAGACTTATCCAAGTGGGAGACTGTTGGATTAGTGTCTAAGCCCGTGACTATATTTGGTATATACTTGACCCGGTTGTTCATGGTCCTTTTGGGTTGCCTTCACAAAAGAAACTTGATAGAATGATTTATGGAGAAAAAGGATTAATTATGATCTATTAATATATTATATGAAAATGTATTAAAGGAGAAATCATATTGTTTAATTAATATTAGTCAAGAATTAATTAAGAATTAGTTTTGTGACTAAAAGACATTAATTAAACTTAGGAAACTAGAATTGTAATTATAAGATAATTGCAATTGGGCTATGGATCACCTTGAAACATAGATTAGACGAATTCTACGGGAAGCCCATAATTTCAATTAAGAATTAGTTTTGTGACTAAAAGACATTAATTAAACTTAGGGAACTAGAATTGTAATTATAAGATAATTGCAATTGGGCTATGGATCACCTTGGAGCATAGGTTAGATGAATTCTATGGGAAGCCCATAAGGAATTCGTCCAAGGGGTATTCTAAAGGGAGTCCATGGGCTGCTTAGGGCCTAAGTAGTCAAATTAGGGTTTCCTAGTTGAAAACCCTAATAGCCTCACTATATAAAGACTCCTATGGCCCCAAAAACGTAGTGAACTCTTTTGGAAGAACCCTAGAACGTTTTTGATGATCCTCCTCCTTCTCATAAGTCATTCTCTTGCTCTTGGTGTTTGTAAGCCATTAGAGGAGTGACACTTGTGACTCTAAACTCCAAGACTTGAAGATTCAAGCCATTATCAAAAGGTAATCATCTAGGTCTGCTCTTATGTGATAATTTTGAAATGCATATTCTAGATTAGGGTTCTTGAGTCTTAGATGAACTGCATGTACAATAGAAAAACCTAGATCCAAGCATTAGGGTTTGCATGAGCACACAAGATGTTGTTTTGGTTTAAACCCATCAGCTTTCATGAAAGACCAGGATCTGGACCCCATCAATTGTATGAAAGACCGGGATCTGGTCCCTGGTAATTATATGAAAGACCAGGATTTGGCCCCCGACACTTGTATGTTAGACCTGGATTTGGCCCTCGGCATTGCAAAGAGATACCATAATTTAGCCCATGGCAGGAAGTGATTGTAAGACTATGATTTGGCCCATAACATTCACTTTCTTATGTATGGTATGTGGTATTTTGGGAACTCACTAAGCTTGATGCTTATAGTTTTATGTTTGTCATTTCAGATACTTTCGGTACGAAAGGGAAAGACCTGGCATAACTGCACTGCATCCACCAGATTTTTCTGCATTGGTCAGTTTAAATATTTACTCTGATGTTTAAATAATATATTCACTTTGATCGATTTTAGAACATCTCGTTTGTATGGTTTATTATTTTAAAAATGAAAATTTTACTATGAGTTTTTGGGACATTACACATCGTATGCCTTTTTCTTAGTAAAATTTTTGTTAGAAACTCAATTTTTTTTCTTTTGAAAGATTAACATTTTCTCAGTTTGAGTTCTGACACACCCGAAAGCGTGCCCAAATCCCTCAAACCAAGACTCTTATACCAACTTGAAACAACCCAAAAATTGTAATAAAAAATTTCATTTAAAAATAAATAGTTTCAACCACCAAATAATCCCAAGTCAATAACAGTATACAATATCCAAAATATCAGAGTAATAATATCTAAAACTGCGGAAATCATGAGGGGAGGATGTTATGCCATCACGTCCGGCTCGTCTCTATTGTATCGGAAGTACCTAAAAACATAAACAAAACTGTAAGCATAAATCTTAGTAAGTTCTCCAAAATACCACATACTAAACATATAAAGTACGTCTAGCCCTGGGGTATATTCCAACCCAAATAACACAAATATTGGCCCAACCTTGGGACCCTGCCCTACGATTTATTTCAATATAATCATACAATAGCGGACCCCGCCCTAGGGTTTATTTCAACCCAATCATAAAATAGTGGGCCACGCCCTGGGGTTTATTTCAACCCGATCATACAAACATATATGTAATAGTCACATAACAGCTAGCATTCTACATACCAAAATAATGGGCCGACATTGGTGCCTTCAACCCATGGATACAATGAGGTGACTCACTCACAAACAGACAAAATAGCTAAACAGGACACTGCTCCGAATATCAGCTCTATCGGACACCTATTCAATGATAAATGACCAAACTCAACTAAAATTTAAAATACCCAAAATACTTGTAACGTCCTAAAAATCATGACCATAAATTTGTTTTTAAAACATTAATAAAACCATAAGTATCCAATCATACCAACCATAATTAAAGACATATATATCAAATTAAAGTATCGTTTCAAAACATGTTCTAATTATCAGAGTAAAATCATCCCAGGCTAAAACTTCTTGGTGTGTGCCATGCGATCATCCCGAGCTCTTCCCTCCGCTACCAGAAATACCTGAAACAAAAACTGAAACCATAAGCACGAAGCTTAGTGAGTTCCCCAATCTACCAACTACCATACATAATCACATACTACAAACATTGGGCCTAGCCCGTTACGGCAGGCCCCGCCCGGCATCGGACGAATCCGGCATTAGGCCCAGCATAGCATCGAGCCCCACTCGGTATACATATGTGTTTCTCTTAGGCCCCGCCTGTCTCTGGGCCTGGCTCGCTAACATACTCAAACATACACATAACACATAACACATAATCTAAACATATTCTACTGCAGTCGTGTTCTAAGGCCTTGCCTATATTGGGTCTCGCCCCTGTCCTGCTATGGGTGAGTCATGGAACCCCAACCATGCTCCTGCTAATAGTGAAATACGGGCCCCCGCCCAAACTCACCTTTCTCCTACCTCGGGCCTCGCCCATGTTTGCTACCAATGAGCTACGAAACTTCGTCCGTATTGTGCTAGTGATGAGATACGGGACATTGCCCACACTCACCTCCCTACCAGGCACATACAAGTATCACACGGACAACAAGTATAAATGATCATGCAAACATTCCTCTGGCTTACTCCGGCATCGGACCTTGGTCTGGAATAACATACACATAACAACCTTCCTTGGGCACCCGCTCGGCATCGAACCTTGTTCCGGAATAACATACTAGCATACAATGCCTAGGGCTAACCCCCAGGCCTTCCTACTCATAACTACATGGGCCGGCATTGTGGCCTTAGACCTATTCACACAGTGAGGAGAGTTACCTTGCACTGCTGAACCCTGTTGATACTCCTCTGGCTGCTGACTGGCAAATTCCTGAATTGTTGACCCTTCGGCTTCTCTAACTACCAATACCAAACACCACTTAGTCCAATTACCTTAATCCTTCTTAGGGTAAAATGACCATTCTACCCCTAGTCCAACTTGGTCGATATCTAAGGCCCAAATTAAGGCCCAATACTAGGTAAGCTTCCCAAGCCCACTAGCGGACCACTAATGGCCCAATTTGCTAAATCGGGCCCAATCCCTCTAATGGGCCTTACCCTAAGCCCAAATGTATTTTGGCCCACATCATCTGATTTCTACTAGCCCACTAAGGCCCAAAGCCCAAAGCATAGCCCAATCCGAGGCTCAATAACACAAAGCCCAAACTGAAGGAGTACGCAGGGCATACTTCCACATACGCTCAGCGTACTAGGTAAGTGGTGAGTATGTTGGGCGTACCTGCACTTACGCTCAGCATAACCCCCCTGTTAAGTCCATTTCTTATTAAGAACTTAATACTCCACTTCAGATGCTACAAACATAGATCCTGGTCCTTTTCCTTGTCTTAATCCTTAAAGTCACTGACTTAGTGACTTAACTTGGCCCAATCAAGCCTAAACTCCAAAAATTACATTCCTCTTCCATAAAGAGGGCTAGATCTCATGCATGAACCCATGAGGACGTTCAAGATGGAGACTTTACTGCTTATGGGACCTTTTTAGCTCTGAGGGTGGCAACCCTCAGCTCAAACACCAGGTTTCATCAAAAAGGTCCATTTTAGTGTTCTTGGGCTTTGTAAATGAGCTGGAGAACTTGGATCCAAAAGCTCTTCCTTAATCAATGACACTCCAAGACGATCACACCTCTCCAAGAACACTAAAATGCACTCAAAAATGACCTTACGAGCTCTAAGAACACTCAAGATGGTTTAGGGTTTCGTAGCAGCTCTTTAGGGTGAAATGGAAGCTGAATATTGAGGGTATAATGTTCCTTATATAGTGGCACACCGTAGATTTAGGGTTTCTGGACTCTGGACGTACGTTGGGCATACATCATGTACATTAGGCGTACGCCAAAAAGAAACTGCGACCATTTCCCGTGCATGTTGGGCGCACCCATGCGCCTTCCACTTTGCATGCATGGTCCTTCTTTGTCAATTATTCCATTAAGGGACCATAAATGATAATAACTTCAAAATTATATAACTCCTTCGTTCTAAGTCTGTTTCCGACGAACTTTATATCCACAAAAAGGTGGTGAGAAGCCCTTCACTTCTAGCAACACACCTCGGCCCACAATTCTTAAATAAAAACTTCAAGACCCATAAAAGACCGAAATGCCCCTAGCTTCGGGCTCTGAAATCCAATAACAGATACTTTCAGAACTGGGTGTTACAATACCCCTAGGTCAACTGAGTCAGCCTGGTTTACTCAATTGAGTACGCCCAACATACTGAGCTTGTACGCTTAGTCAACTCAAGGCCTGACCAGAATTGGGTGGTTTGACAACGTACGAGCAGCATACGAGCCAACCATCCTCCTTTTGTATTAACAGCTTAATCCATTAAGCCCTTATGACCAAAATCTAGATCTAGTCCTCAAATGATGTCCTTCATAATAAAGCTTCCAACTTTATGATCTTGCATGACTATTAAGAGCTCACTAACAAAACGCTAGCTTCTTAACTCATTAAAACATCTTAGTTCATGCCTGGAAGGAAACTAATGAAAAAAATTACATTTTTATGCTTCTAAACACTCCAAAACATCGGAAAGGACATCTCATATGAATTAATGTAACCGATACTCATAATACCTAGCCTATGGGACCATAAGAACACGAATATGTGGGCAAAGAAGATCTAATCAATACTTCATCAAGTTCAGAGCTTTTTACCTTCATATGGTGTCAAATGATGATGAGATTGTGGATCTAAAGTGCTCCACTCTTCTAAGATGGTTTCCTCTTCTTTCTTCCTCCTTCAAGATCACCAAAACACACACTAATGGCCCAAAAATGCTATCAAATGGATTAGGGTTTGCAAAGGTTGAAATGGGGTTAGAGGCTGATAAAAAAAAGAAGTCTTAGGAGATAAGGATGTTTAAATAGGATCCAAACCTTAAAAATTAGGGTTTGACCCCTGAACACATACACCCAGCGTACCAAATGTACGCCCAACATACTCAAGCAAGTCTATGTATGCCTGACGTACTCACGCAACCCTTATAATTACAAAAACACCATTATTGACCAATTTGCAAAAAATTCACAGACCAAGGGGGTCAAAGGTAAATACCTAGAAATCGAGATGTTACAACACATTCGATTTTCATATCAAGGAAACAACTAGAAGTTAATGGGTTTAGCCAACGATTAAGAGAGATAGAGAGAGGGGAGAACAAGAGTGACATAAAGCAAGATGAAGAACTAACATGACGCAACGAATAAGACGAAGCTTGGGCTTGGTGTTGAGTACGAAGAAAATGACGTGAAAATATGGTTTGGTTTCTTTGGTTGATTTTGTTAAACTTAAAAGGGAGCAAAATTTTAATCTTTCATTTTCCTTATTGCTAAGGAATTCATTCCATCGAGTGGTAGAAGGAATGTATTGTCCACCATTTGAGGGAAAGTTTTCCGTCCTTTAAACTCCAACCAAACACGAAACTCGAGGGAACTGCAATCATTTTCCCTCGAATTACATTCTAATCTTGCCAACCAAACGCAACCTAAGATTTATCTCTTGTACATGTGGATAAGAAAATTGTAGACTTTTAAAAATCAAGATGGGTAACGAAAAAAACTAGTCAACAAGAGAAACGACCCAAAAATTTTTGTTTTTATATTACTAAAAATCACATCATTGAATATCATAAACAATAAAACCATGGAATGAGTAACTCAAATGTCATAGTAACTGTGTCAAAACAAAAACTGTATCAATCATAACAATATCCGAGTAAAACTCCCAGGATAAAACTGAAGCTGTGGTGTGTGCGATGCCATCATCCCGAGCTCTTCCCTTTGCTAGCGGAAGTAGCTGAAACCAAAACTGAAAACTGTAAGCACGAATCTTAGCGATCTCCCCCAAAATACCATATACCATACAATAACATTTAAAGCACATACTAGGCCTTGCCCACTGCATCGGACCGAAATGCAGAAACTACATCGGACCGAATTCCGGAAACTAACCAGGGCCTTGCCCTCGGTATCGGACCGAAGTCCGGTAACTACATCGGACCGTAGTCCGGAACTGACTGGGACCTTGTCCCTACATCGGACCGAAGTCCGAAACTGATTGAACATAACATAGAATAAACATATCAACTAGCATGAACACATATACTCCATACCGCATCAGACCAGGGTCCGGAACACATAACACAAAACATGCTTGAATCACAAAGACATCAAGCAATCTAACTATTGCATCGGGCCGAGTTCCGGAACTACTGCTAACTAAACGGGCCGACATTGTGGCCGTAGACCCGTTCCTACTGGAAGGAAACTCACCTGCACTGCTGAACTTTGCCAATAATCCTCTAGCTGCTGTACGACAATTCTCTGAACCGCTGCTCCACTAGTTCCCCTAGCTACTAATATCAATATAACACTTATCCACAAACTGAACTTTAGAAGTCAAACTAAGTTAACTCTAGTCAAAGTCAAAGTCCTGATCAAAGTCAACCTTTCAGTTGACTCGACTCGCCGAGTTGCTCTACCAACTTGTCGAGTCCATGCTCCTCAAATCCCAAACAACCCCAAACTCCACTCGTCGAGTCTAGCGAGAACTCGACGAGTTATCCTTCATTTAACACTTCAGGACTATCTTTAACCGACTGGCCGAGTTGTTCTACAACTCGTCGTGTCCATCTTTATCATCTAAGGAGATTGCCTTGGACTTGCCGAGTTCCTCCTTGAACTCGTCGAGTACCATGATCTTCATGTCCAACACGGACACAGCCTGGTTGAGTCCTTCTCTAACCCCACTCACTGATCCGACTCATAACAGAAGTGTTTGGATTTGCGACACGACTCATCGAGTCCTCCAAGTGACAACTCTAATCTGTCGATTTCAGTCTATACCACACTTCCAACTCATAGATATGGACTCCTTATGCTAGTATTACACATAAAGTTGCTAACTTTACGTGCATGCAAGGGGTTATAAGGCTAGAACACCAAATCCAAGCTAATAAGAAGTTCAAGGCAAGACATAGAGCCTTAGCTAGATAAAGCCAACAACTCTGAGGTTCTAGAGCACAAAAGTGTCCAGATCGAATGTCCAAACCATCCTCCAAGGCTTATCACCTGGATTCCACTTGGAAATGGTCCAAATGTAACAAAAGATAAGCTAGAAAAGGGATCTAGATGATTAACAGTCAAGGTATAAGCTTTATACCTTCACATGATCTGGAATAACACCCAAACTCTGGATCTATACTCCTTTCCTTGCTCCCTACTTCCACAATCTTCAAGATGCACACCAAGAGCCTTAATCTTCTCACACAAGCTCAAGAATGAAGTTGGGTGGATAGGGTTTCATTTATGGACAATGAAGTCTATAAATGAAACCCTAGAAATGAGAATGAGATGCTTAAATAGGGTGCCAAGTCCCAAAATTAGGGTTTCTCAACCTAGACCAGACTCGCCGAGTCGGTCACTTAATCCGCGACACGAGTCACCCTCCGACTCGTCGAATTCCTCCTTGGACTCGACGAATTGACTCCTTTGACTAAGGGCTTTCCTTTCCTTTCTTGGTATTTCAGATTCTGGGTGTTACAACTCTCCCCCACTTAAACTAGACTTCATCCTCGAAGTCTCTGACGTCCAACTGTTCTGCAATCTCCTTTCAACACTGCTGCCGGAAGAATCTAACTCCCGCTAGCCACTTCTATTGACCTTCCACCCGGTCATTCAAACTAAAACTAATCATCGCAAATAACAACCCTCAAGTGCATTCTAATTTCCCCCAAAGATCTTGAGAAATCAATTTACTCAAATGGCCATCCTTCGTAAGGCCCTAAATTTTGCAGATGAACGAATTTCTTCCAACAAGATCACATCTACTCCGTCTGAAATCAGTTGTCTCGAGATGGTCTGAATCCATGACAGACCACTCACACTAAATCATTATAGATGAATCCAGTTCACTTGTCTCTCAGCTGCCTACTCATCTCCTGAAAAATCAACGTTCCCACTAGAAAACAGAACCACAGATCCACTTATCCCTGTGATTCTCTTATTCTTGGCCAACGCTCCGATGATCCCGCTGTGAGTGACCTAGCATAACCCAAGCTATATGTGACTCTAACCGTACATGAAAATCCAAAATACCATTACCGTTGGAGACCCAAACCTGTCTGAAATACTGAGCTACCTGAACACTGATCTGGCTGTAACACTGATCTGCCTGAAACACTGAACTGCCTGAAGCAGTTTTGCTGCCACATGGTTTCTCTCCAAAATCTAACGATACCTCCTGGTTTCAGTTCGTTCACAAATTATTTGAAATACCGGGTTCCAGCTCCACTGCGGAGCCAAAGGACTCCTTACATAGTCGCCTTACACAACTTCTAAATGAAATCCTTCTTTGAAACTAACAACTACTAGTTATCATGCCACTGATACTCTAACAACCTCCTAATCCAACCGATCGGGACCGTGGGTCGAATCCTGAGGTTACCAAACCACAGCTAAACATGAGTGCTACATGACCAATTGTAGCCTTATGTCATAAATGACCTTAAACCGTCCACTGCTTCCTTGCTCTCATAGTTGTAGTGGCGCTTCTACAATCTTATCTCTTGCTTAACCAGATCTAACCTGCCTGGGTAAATTCCGAAATCCAATCTGTGGATTTCCATCTCCTCACTGCTACACCCGAACTGGTGGGTACTACTGTCCTTCCCGCGTCCTAACCACGAACTCACGCTGTCTACTAACCTAGTGAATGCTACGACTACACCCATAGACTTACAACACTCTAATACTATCTGACTACTAGTGAATTCTACGGCTACACCCACAGACTTATAACACTCTAATACTATCTGACTGCTACTGAATGCTACAGCTACACCCACAGACTTAGAACACTCTAACACTATCTGACTGTTAGTGAATGCTATGGCTACACCCACAGACTTACAACACTCTATCACTATCTGACTGCTAGTGAATGCTACAGCTACACCCGCAAACTTACAACACACTATCACTATCTGGCTGCTAGTGAATGCTACGGCTACACCCGCGGACTTACAATACTCTAACACTATCCTCAAATCATACAACAGTCTGGCTATCTTCCTTTCTGACAAGGATGCGAAATTTAATCAAGTTTCAAAACTACTCCCACTTCTAAATCCTAGGATGATTATCCCCCACTTTGATTCAACTAACGTCTTATAGCACACAATACTGGAAGGATTCTCAATTCTTCTTACCATTCTATGCGCAATCCGCTGAAAACCACGCTTACCATTGCTAGTGTGCTAATACTAACTAGTCCAAAAGATCACACCACTTCCAAGGACCCGAATACATTTATGGTAATAACCCGTTAGACCTAGGAAGCTCTGAATCCCAATTGGAGACCTCAGAACTCCCACTGCATCATGGCTTCTATCTTAGCCGGAACGACTAGAATACCCTTCTAGTTTACAAGGTGCCCAAGAGATTGCACCCCGAGCAACCAGAACTCACATTCGGAGAACTATATAAAAAATCTCTCCCTCCTCACAGTCTCTAGCACCTCCCTCAGGTGCTCCTCGTGCTGGAAAAATAACCCACCTATACCCGAACAACACCTTCCCGAAGGTAGTGAGATGCTACCGAGTCTCACACATACTTGTTACCGCTACTTTATCCGAAGGAACCTGCTCTACAGGTGATGTACGCCAACTATCATTCTAAAATCCAAGATATGCAGATAACATATCACTCAATCGCAGGCAGGCCACAAAATTCCAAAGTATCATTATCTTTACCGATGCAGAACCTTAACAATAGAATTATTACAAAAAGGAGAATTCAAACGACATACCTGCGATCTAGTGCGGCTCGACCTTGACTTCCTGCGGAACAATGGGCGCATGAACCTGGACTCTCACCACCACCAAAATAGGACAGCAAGACTTGAAATGACCAGGCTGGTGGCAATGAAAACATATATGATCCTTCTTACAATCTCAATACACATGCCCCCTTCGCCGCACTTGAAACACCTGAACTTGTGACAAGCAAACCCATGAGTTCCTCCATACTTACCACACACCTCAAGGTCTTCCCGATTTCCAACACCCAAGTTAGCTGAGTATGACTCTTCACTTCTTCCCAACTGTCCTAAAATAAGTGCTCACTTCCTTTTACCGTGTTTCCCATACAAACCAATCTCCTTCTCCCGAGCTACCCCGACTACCTCATTAATCGATTAAGTAGTCGTTAACTGACCCTGAAGCTTAGTTGCTTGCCCAATATTGTTGGGTAGTTCTTCGCGTACTGCTTGCGACTCCACTGCAGACAACTGAAAAGCCTTGCTTCCCATTGCAGGCGCCTCTACCCGGCCCTGATGGCCGTCAGTGATCCTCAAAATGGCACGGAAAGGTGATATCATTTGTACTACCGGAAACAAACTCATACACTGGGCCTTCCTGTGGCTCCACTGACTGCAAATGAAACATATCAAATCTGACCCCTCAATGGTGGTAACGGTATGATCTCTGCTAAAATGACCAGTTCGGCCGCACCAGAAGCAGCCATAATCACCACAACTACCATTCCTATACGCACCCTTGGGTGTCCTACCTGACTTCCCGCATTGGTTGCAGCTCTGATAATCCCTCGATCTCGAATCTGGCCCCTTGGGCCTTTTGCCCGAACCTGTGGCTACCTGACCCTCATCCAGCTTCCTCTTTCGGATCTGTTCCAAATCAATCTCCCTCTCTCTAGCTCGTGTGATCATATCCTCCAACGTTTTGCAGCTGGACCTGCTCACAAACTGCTTGACGTCATCCCTCAACATCTCATGATATCGGGCCTTCTTCATCTTCTCATCCGCGACATACTGCGGAACAAGAAGGGCCCTCTCCCTGAACTTGGTGGTGATCTCCGACACAGTCTCAGTAGTCTGCGTCAAATCCTAAAACTCTCGTGCCAACTGCTGCACCCCAATAGTCGACGAGAACTCAACCCTGATCTGGCCGAGAAATCACTCCATGTCATCGCGTCCAGCGCGGAATCATCCCCCAAGGCATGACCAATCTCCTCCCACCAATCCCTCGCTTTGTCCTTTAGAAGCCAGGAGACGAGTCTGACCTTTTCCCCCTTGGGACACCAGCTCCTATGGAATGCATTGGCGACATCGACCAACCACCTGCTGCTAGCAATGGGGTCCCTAGCCCCATGATAATCTGGTGCTCCGCAAACTCTAAATTCCCGAAACATCAATGTACGGGTCCCAATCATGACTGCTATCTCAGTGCATAATGCACTCGGCCTCTCATCGCAAATCTCTATAATGTTCTCCTTAATCACACTGAGGATCATAGGAGTCTGGTCAATGATACTGTGTATAATTCTCAGATGGAATGAACTCCCTCATCTGATCATCAATCTACCTGGCTCTAGAGTCCAAGCCTGATCCCTCATCGACACCAGAACTACCATCTGGTCTACCAGGTAGCGTCACTATACTCGGCAACATACCATCACTAACATCACAATACTCATCCAAACTCGAGGGATCTCACAGACTACAAGTTTCATAGTCTCATCTCAGCCTTCTTCGATTCGAGTACATATCCTCTGCTTTCAGTAGTATGGGCCCCTACTACCTTCCACATCTATCCGTACTTTACTCAAGTACTGCCTCGACTCCACCAAATCCCTTCTACTATTACCGATCTCTGCTACTCTCATCCTAGGCTTGCCCTAGGAAAATCCCTAACTCTACCCAAACCATTCCTCAACTGCTGAAGGCCTCCTTGTAAAGCCAATTAGCCATCACATGAATACCGTCACATGTGACGAGGGTCAGATAATCCTTCGAGTAAAAGACTCGCCCCTACAATGGTTAGACTCAAACGAGAGTTGCGCAATAGGGCCAAATCCAATACTCTAGGATTATTCAACCCTGATCACATGTGATGTGACGTATTCACCTAATGGCTAACTCCCATCACTCAGAGTCCCACAAAGCACAAAGCAAGCAGCATTCAGACATAGGAAACTACTCAGGCAAATCTATTCTCATAACAAGAAACAGTACTAGCATATAATGCTAAGCTCATACTATCAGGCATAACCTAAACAAGTTATCCTACTATTGTCTACTCAATACTAGCATGCAATTCTCATAAAGCTGAAGCACATAAAGCAGACACATAAGGCATCCTCCTAGATCCTTACTCCTATACTAGCATGCTGTTCTACTAAAACTGAAACTGAAACTGAAACTAAAACTAATAATCATAACATAAACTTGTATGGATAGTTTGGGAGTACTTACTTGAGCTCGGCTGATTGCATGCACAACACCCTTTTCTCTTTTCAAAGTTCTTTTCTTTCTAAAAATTCTTTTCGCTTTTTCTAAAACTCTTTTATTTTGAAAATTTTATACCACTTCCTTACTTTGAGTTCGGACACACTCGGAAGTGTGCCTAAATCCCTCAAACCAAGGCACTGATACCAACTTGAAACGACCCAAAAAATTTTGCTTTAATATTACTAAAAATCACATCATTGAATATCATAAACAATAAAACCATGGAATAAGTAACTCAAATGTCATAGTAACTGTGTCAAAACAAAAACTTTATCAATCATAAAAATTTCCGAATAAAACTCCCATGATAAAACTGAAGCTGTGGTGTGTGCGATGCCATCATCCCGAACTCTTCCCTTTGCTAGCGGAAGTACCTGAAACCAAAACTGAAAACTGTAAGCACGAAGCTTAATGAGCTCCCCCAAAATAACACATACCATACAATAACATATAAAGAACATACTAGGCCTTGCCCACTGCATCGGACCAAAATCCGGAAACTGCATCGGACCGCAGTCCGGAAACTAACCAGGGTCTTGCCCTCTGCATCGGACCAAAGTCCGGAAACTGCATCGGACCAAAGTCCGGAACTAACTGCATCGGACCGAAGTCCGAAACTGACTGGCACCTTGTCCCCTGCATCGGACCGAAGTCCGGAACTGACTGAACATGTAACATCCCAAAAATATAGGTCAAAAATTTCGTTATTAAATACGTCATTATAAAACCAACAGTGTAATAAAACATTTGTAATATTATGTCATGTCAAAACCAAAGTAGAAATAATCAATCATGTTATCATAAAACAATATCAGAGTGTAATCCCAAATATCTCATGTGCGGAAAACCATAGTGTGATGCGCTGCGATCAAGCCGGCTCCTTTCCTTTAGACACGAAGTACCTGAAAACAAAACTGAAAACCATAAGCACGAAGCTTAGTGAGTTCCCCCATCATACCACATACCATACAATCATATAGCATACATACTGCAGGGCAATTATGGGGTGCCCGACCTACCCGATACGGCCATTCTGGGGTGCCGACCTACCCATGTCAAGCCAGTATGGGGTGCTGACCTACCCGTGTCAACCCATTCTGGGGTGTTGACCTACCCATGTCAAGCCATTCTGGGGTGCTGACCTACCTGTCGGTCCTAACAACCGACCCTCGGGGACTATTCCACCCCCAACTGCTACTATCACATATATCATAACATAATCATACTATCAGACATATCTGGGGTACCTGAACTACCCTTCGGTCCTAACAACCAAACACGGGGGCTGGTCCCCTCCTACTACCTCTATCGCATATAACATAACAAGCCAGCATGCAAACATATCATCACATACTGTCAGACGTATCTGGGGTGTCTGACTACCCTTCGGTCCTAACAACCGATCTCGACTACTATCACATATAACATATCATGCTAGCATATAACATATCAGGTAGTAGCAGACCTAGATGATATCACAAAGACAATCATCTATCATATGTCTCCTACTGGTGGGCCGGCATTGTGGCCTTAGACCCACCGCTACTGGAAGGTAACTCACCTCACACTGCTGAAGTCCTGAAGACAAAATCCCACACTTGCTGAAGTCCCACAGACTCGACCCCAGCTGCTAGCTGACAGATTCCCAAACTGTCAACACCAAAATAACACCCAATTAATAATTGGCTCCCAATACATAACCATAATTACATTCTTTGGGTACTTACTAATGGGTTTTGGCCACAAGAACATCCTATGTGCTCATACAAACCCTAATGCTTGGATCTGGGTTTCTCTATTGTACATGCAAGTTATCCAAGACTATAAACCCTAGATCTAGCATATGATAATCAATATAACATATAATAAGGGTTTAGATCATACCTTGATTGTTATGTAGCAATAACAATCACAATTCTCCTTGTAATGACTTTAGAAAGCTTAGAGTCACAAATGTCACTCCTCTAATGGTTCACAAACACCAAGAGCAAGAGAATGAAGAGGAGAGAGGAAGGAGGCTGCCCTAAAACGTGTGAAACTCTAGAAGAAGTCTTAGCCACGTTTTTGGGTCATAAGGGATCTATATATAGGAGGCTATTAGGGTTATCTTAACAAGGAAACCCTAATTTGGATGCTTAAGCCCTAAGCAACGCATGGACTCCTTTCTTTAAGGCCTTGGACGATTTCTTCTTGGGTTTCCCCATAGAATTCGTCCACTCCTTAATATAAGACAATCCATGGCCCAAATTGCAATTATCTTATAATTACAATTCCGGTCCCTTAAGTTTAATTAATCTCTTTTAGTCACCAAAAACTAATTACCAATTAATTCTTGACTAATATTAATTAAACAATATGATTTCTCCTTTAATATATTATTCTCATAATATATTAATAAATCATATTTAATCCTTTCTCTCCGTAATTCATCCTATCAAGTTGCTTTGGTGAAGGCAACCCAAAAGGACCATGCACCATCGGGTCAAGTACATACCAAAATAGTTATGGACTTAGACACTAATCCAACAGTCTCCCAGTTGGATAAGTCTAATAACTATTATGCATACGACTTCAGATGCTGATCTGCAATCGTAGCTTTCTAAAGTCGCTGTCAACTCTGATCCTATCAGATACGTGTGTCCTTTAGATAAGGGATCATATATTCCTCCATTCTGGATATCATATGAGACATGATTTCAAATCATTCTCTTTGTACTATATCTCGACTTCCGATTTATGACGACTGACTAATTGAACAAATCAAATTAGCCCTAGCGCGGACGAGCATTTACGTTTGTCATCACTAAATCATCGAGGGGCCCAAAGATATCTCTTTTATCCTACTTTGGATAAAAGGAACGGATAAACTTTGATACAATTATTGCTTGCACTTACTCACCAAATCACACACAACAATATGTTTTATAACACCAAGTTACTAGTGTGTTTACATATTATCATTGTGCAACCGATTTGCAAGATACAAATCACACATCTCGGTTTCAAGAATATAAGATGTTATCGTCTCACCAATCACTCGTGATACAATTCATGGAGTGATCCAAGTGAGCGTGGGTTTAATCCAATGCTCAAATTCATATTCATAAGCACGCATGAACGTTGCAGCAAACATTTACTTATGTCTAATACTCTTTTAGACAATCCACACACCAATTCACGACAGTCTTCATTCATACCTACTTCCAACATATGAACAATTGTGACCCGTTCGAATAATTTTACTGTTCTAAACTAATTAAATTATTCAGGAAGTCAAAACATGCAAAGTGAAACACAAGAATAATACTAATCTCATATGGCCTCAACCCTTTGAGCATAAATAAAACACCTTTTATTTATCACCATATCGATTACTCATTATTTTTCGTTTCGGGTAATCAACTTCTTACTTGAATTATTACACTTGTCCCATGCTCTTAGCATGCACACAATGTTTACCTATGGTTCTTACTTTGTGAAATAGATCAAATTGAACACACTTCCAATCATTCTCATTTCACAACTCCAAATCCTTTTTCATAAGTGAAAGAATATCAAATTCTTGCTACTTATAGAATATGCTAGATTCTAACATTTTATGCAACGATCCTTTTGTAATATCACTGCACCAAAGTCACAAAGACCATTGCCAATGAAATTACAAAGTCCTCTATCAGAGATTATTACAAGCCAATTCCATAGACGTGATGTCTCTCACTCAAAGTTCATTCTTTGAACATCCTTTTGCATAAAAGTTTCTAATCTAGTCATAGATTTTCAATATTCAATTCCCAATATGGACACGTTTCCATATTTTCCATATGACAACTCATTCTTAATAGAATCTTATTTATTCATAATAATGTCGATATGGTCCATCCAACACTATACTTCCAACTACTCACAAGCGATAAATCCTCGGCGAACTTTGGATTGTCCTTTGATAGTTGTTTAATTATCTTAGTCAAAACTGATTCTTGTCCTTTTCCCTCTAAATGCGCTAGACATTTGGAAAATTTTAGAATGGTCAAATAGTATAGCAATTGTAATCGATCCTATACCCGAAGCGTATGGGACACGATGCATAATGTCTTACATAAAGATTTGATACTTCATCAATCTTCTGCCATAATATTTTATTTTATTTGCTATGTTCTCAAAATTCGAATTGTGAAGAGGAATGTCGTAATCGTAATCGAAATTTTAAGAACACACTATGTACCTTTGACTAAAATATTAACATTCCACAACCTAACCCTTTAGATTTGAAATGAAGCATAATATTCTATCCCTTAATTATAGCAAAACAACTATTCCATCCTTACGACTTTGCAAAGAATGACTCTTGTTTTCTATAATTAATATTGCCAACTTGCAATACTTTCCATAATAATCATACAATCATAACATTTATGCTCCCACTATCAAGATGATTATTATAAACATAACACTTATGCTTCCACTAGCTTTGACATGTGTTTAGAAACCAGCTTAACTTCTAGAAAATCAATACTTATTGAATTTCTTAAGTTCATGTTTCTAATACTTAGTGCTTTGATAATCTTTTATCAAGTTTATACACCTATCCCTTAGATAGCTCTTATGTGTGTCTAAACAATTTCAGACTAATTGCCAAACCTCACAATTCGAATCATGGAAAGGGATACCGTAACCATAATCAAATTCGAGAATGCAATTTTACAATTACTATCTTCTTAAAATCTCTCTTAGTGAAAGCATTTCCTCACAATCATTTTCATGAAGGATGGAATCTTATGACACTTAGATTTTAAATGGCGTATGTGTTCCTATCCATGTGAATTTGTCAAAACCAAAGTTTATGAAAAATTCAAACTCATATGGACCGAACTTTCTTAGTCTTGATTTCTTGCCTTATGGTAGCACAGCTGCCCACCATGTTTACCAAGTTGTTAAGCAGCTCACCTTATCCTATCAATGTACCTTTCATTGATCAAGGTCCTTGCCTTTTATGCATTCAAACGAGAACTCATAGGACTCACATGCATAATTAACTCAATTGGAATGGCACAGAAACAAAATAGTGTCAACACGATAGGTTGTGAACCTCAACTCGTGTGCTAGTGATGATCGATAAGGTTTATTTGATTTATTCTTGAAGCCTTTCAAGACCATTGAGACTCCCACTGACTCCTTGACATATAAGATTCTCTTGTCAATAACCATTTCTTGACAAACAAATATTCAAGAGTTAGTGTAGCTTTTATCAAAACACTTCATAAATTGGTCCTAGTTGGTCTTTGTCTTATCCAAGAGATCACAACTTTCCACATTTGATGAATGTTATAAACCTTCTTAATACTTGTCACTTTTAGTCACAATCTTAACTCTAAGATTTGTTTTGGAACGAAGTATGATTGACTTCTTGATTTAACCATTTCTTCAATTCTTGATTCTTCTTCTTAGACATACAAGTGTACTAAGACTCACTTAGAGGATCAATTGAGATATGGTTCTTAATCATTAAGACCTATCATAAAGCATAAAAGGTATTCTCCCTTCTTCTTAGAATGGAGAAACTTTTATCTTTCTGCCTACTTGATTCTTCTTATTCGTTCTGCTATTGATTTAAACTTTTTCAATCAATTCATAATTACACTTAATCTTATAAGTATAATCATATTTACTAAACTTTTAGTAAAACATGACGAATGTCTTTGTTACTCTTATGGCGGACTTTGATCAAGACGCAACTTTGTGTACTCGATCTCCTAGTCCTTCATTTGACACTTTGTCAATGAATTAGTCTAATTTCCAAATATGGAATTTCTCATTGATCGTGCAACCAAGTTGCATGATTCCAAGTTTCTGTCCAATTGAAACTTGGGCGATGAGTAACTCTCCCTATTTGGTAAATTCTCGACATTTCCACAAATAACATAACTAAGAATCAAATCCATTATTGTTAATCATTCAAAACATCAATTTTTCATACACGCCATTGCAAGGATAAATAAATAAATAAAATCAAAATTTATTTTATTGCGGAAAAAAATTTGTCCTTACAATGCGATTCTTTGAAAAACTATGCTAATACATCTTTCTTAGAAATCTAATTCTAACTCTAAGTAGTAGCTCAAAAATCTAATCTTCGAGAAATGCGGTCGAAATCCATTCCTTCACGGTTAGATTCTGCTCACTTCTTCCCTTAAGCTTCCTTTCTTTTCTTCAATCCTACAAAACATCAATTGTAATCTTATCACATTATGTATTAAGAATCTAGAATAGAAGCTTAAAATAGTTAGTTAATGGATTTTACCTAAAGCAGAGCCATACATTTTGACTCTCCCATCTCTTAGATCTCTTAGGTAAATAGGGCAGCTTCGTCTCCAATTCCCCTTCTCTTGGCAATAAAAGCAAATTGACTCTTTGGAACAGGACATGGAACTACTTCAGACATTGCCTTTCTCTTATGATCAAACTTTTCGATCATAGCATGTCTTTCATTGCCATTGTCTATATCCATAGAGGTCTTGAAGGCAGATTCACCAATCAACTTTGCTTTTCTATTGCGCCAAACCATTGCTGATTCAGCAGCAATAAGCATATAGGTGAGATCTATAAGGGTCACGTCGCAGTTCATCATATAGTACTCTCTTACGAACTCACTATATGAGTTAGGAAGTGACTGAAGAACCCAGTCAACAACCATCTCCTTGCAGAAAACGGATCTCAACATTCTTAACCTATCAATGTGTGACTTCATCCCTAGGACGTGTGCACACACCGACTTTCCTTCTTTATGTTTACTTGCCAAAAGGGATTGAGTAAGCTTGAACTTTTCAAGCCTTCGAACTTGTGGGTTAGGGAGAACAATTGGAGGAGGTGGAGGAAGTGAAGCATGATTTCATGTTCCTCGATCGAATCGTGGAATACCATCTTCATGTGGAATGCTTGTTCCACGGGATATGGGAAGACCATAGTTGTCGAACTTTGACATCTACAAAACGGGAGAAAACGAATTCAAGTTAGTTGATTGATTGAGTCCTTAGTAAATCACCCAAATAAGATACTAAGGCTAGGACCCAACACAATATTCTACAATTCGGGAGAGGGATGCCATAACCCAAATTGCAGAACATTTGAAGGTAAGTGAATGATGATTCACTAATTTCCACCTTGAAAAACGAAAAAGAAATTTAAGTTTTAAATCTATGAAAACTCCTAGATCCTATGAGATTCATTGAACATTTCAATGGCATGTTTAAATCTCGATATGCCCCTCTTGTTTGTGATTGGGATGCCGAGGATCACAAAGCGGGTGTGAATAACCATGCAAACTACATGGTGCCCCCACATGTTACAGTCACCTATTCGATGTGCCGGTAAACCACACACGCTCCACCGAACTATGACAAACATTGAGTCACCCTTTGCTACCTTTGCTTAGAACCATTTAGTGTGCCGGTAAACCGCACACGCTCCACTAACGTCTTCGCAAGGGCACAAAGTGTAATTTCATGGAATTGCATCAATTCACTTTTGCCTAATTAACTAAGATTGGGAATTTGTAAAACATTTAGTTACTTTTGTAATTCATTATACTTATAATGGAAGGTTTCGTCCTATCCTACCCGTTCGGCTAACAACCCTCCACTAGTCAAGAGTGCGGTGGGTAAGAGTGGATACCCATTCAATCGCCATTTTATAGGCAATTTCCTTAAACACCCCTTATAGACCAGCTTCGTGAATGAGGCCTACTAACGGTAAGAGTGACTTTTACTCATGCATATATATAATGTTAGACTTTTAATGTTATATATAGTATAGGGTATATTTTACACTTTTAAAATACTAGGTGGTCAAATTTAATAATTATACCTTTAATTCAATTAAATTGTAAACCAAAACTTTTATGGATTTATTAAACCTCTTTTAATTATACACCTTAATTAATTAATAAAACCATAAGGATGTGATTTGAACTTTTCAAAAACAATACTAGGGTTTTAGAATTTAACATTCCTAAATTAAACCTTTAATCAACTTTTAAATTCCAAAACTTGAGGGCAAGTTTTGAAACATTTCAAAACATTAGGGTTTAAAATTTAAATATACATCAAAATTAAACAATTAATCAAAATTTAAATTCCAAAACTTGAGGGCAAGTTTTGAAACCTTTTTCAAAACATTAGGGTTTCAACTATTTAAATTTCAAAACAACAAAACTTTTGAGGTCAAATTTAAACTATAAAACCTA
This sequence comes from Lactuca serriola, assembly GCF_051521515.1. Lineage (NCBI taxonomy): Eukaryota > Viridiplantae > Streptophyta > Magnoliopsida > Asterales > Asteraceae > Lactuca > Lactuca serriola. The sequence continues at coordinate 266,778,354 of NC_136410.1, forward strand.
AAGGGGAAAATGTGAAACTTTTCATAACACAAGGATCAAATAACAAATAATCTTAATTAACAATTAATCACATAATTATCCATATTTGATTTATTTAATGATTTCATGCAAAACAATTTACCAATTTAATCAAAATAATTAATCAATTATCACATAAGGAAACAAATATTTTATTAATTGATAAATATCTTCAATTAGATCAAGAATATAGTCATATATATCAAAAAATCGGATTTATATTGATCTAATATGATAAGGCAAGTATCCTTAAGAAAAAACAGCAAGAAATCACGGTTTTCCCTCATTCTGACCAGCCGACTCGTCGAGTCAGGCATGGACTCGTCGAGTCAGCATGCACTCGGCGAGTTCATATAGAGACTCGGCGAGTTCAGCAAGCAGAACCACAAAAAAAGAATTTTTTCAACATACAAAGCATCAATACAATAGAAACCAATCTAGTCTCTGATACCACTGATGGGTTTTGGCCATAAGAACATCCTATGTGCTCATACAAACCCTAATGCTTGGATCTAGGTTTCTCTATTGTACATGCAAGTTATCCAAGACTATAAACCCTAGATCTAGCATATGATAATCAATATAACATATAATAAGGGTTTAGATCATACCTTGATTGTTATGTAGCAATAACAATCACAATTCTCCTTGTAATGACTTTAGAAAGCTTAGAGTCACAAATGTCACTCCTCTAATGGTTCACAAACACTAACAGCAAGAGGATGAAGAGGAGAGAGGAAGGAGGCTGCCCTAAAACGTGTGAAACCCTAGAAGAAGTCTTAGCCACGTTTTTGGGTCATAAGGGATCTATATATATGAGGCAATTAGGGTTATCTTAACAAGGAAACCCTAATTTGGATGCTTAAGCCCTAAGCAACCCATGGACTCCTTTCTTTAAGGCCTTGGACGATTTCTTCTTGGGTTTCCTCATAGAATTCGTCCACTCCTTAATATAAGGCAATCCAAGGCCCAAATTGCAATTATCTTATAATTACAATTACGGTCCCTTAAGTTTAATTAATCTCTTTTAGTCACAAAAAACTAATTACCAATTAAGTCTTGACTAATATTAATTAAACAATATGATTTCTCCTTTAATATAATCCTTTCTCTCCATAATTCATCCTATCAAATTGTTTTGGTGAAGTCAACCTAAAAGGACCATGCACCATCGGGTCAAGTACATACCAAAATAGTTATGGACTTAGACACTAATCCAACAATTACTACATTACCCCTAGCCTGGCTTACTCAAGCCCAAGGCCCGATTCATATGCCCAAAGACAATTATGAATCAAAGCCCAACACATGGCCCAATTTTCCAAATTGGGCCTAGGCCTATACATGGTCTCATTCTAAGGCCCAACATCATATAATCATTAAGGCCCAAACTATGGCCTATCTATGGCCCAATTTTCCAAATTGGGCCCAAGACCCTTACATGGGCCTTACCCTAGGCCCATTAAATTACTCTAGACCATTTGATTGATCTTGGATAGCCCATTTAATAACCCAATCATCAAGGCCCAATAAAAAGGCCAAACAATAAACCCAAGTGAAGTTAGGGTTTCACATAAAATGATGATTAGGGTTAAGTTTCCTACTTAACCCATTAAGGACTTAATCCATTAAGTCCAATATTGCTTAGATTAATCTTTACCAATGATTATAACTTAATATCTCAAGTTATTAAATAATTCTCGTGTGTGTGACCCGATTAATTCTTAAAGTTAGGTTTTCATTGGCATTAGGGTGTTCCAATCCAAATATTATCCCATTTATCAATTTTTTGGCCTTTTATGACAATTAGGGCTTTATTGGGCCTAATAAGCCCACTAAAATCTTATTAACCCCATATGGGTTTTATTGGGTCCATTAGAGTCCATTAAGCTTCATTGGGCCCATTAGACCTCCTTTGAGCCCATTAGGGTTTCTAGCACTCCAAACGAATCTATCACGAGAGAGAAAGCACACCGCCACCCGACACGGCGGCCGGAGGCGGCAGCCACCACCTCACGGTGGTGGTTAGGGTTCTTTCTCATCATTCCATTTTGTTACAGTTACAATGCCCATCCAATTAACACACGCACACCCTAATCTAATTACAAATAAACACACACGAAACAACACCCACCCATGGTGGTACACGGCGGCAGCCACCACCTCACGGTGGTAGAAGTGGCGGTCTTCCACGATTTTACGGCTTCAGACCCATAAAACACGACTCTTTCTCGGAATGGGAAACCAACCACCTATTTGGTGGCGAATGGCAGCGGCAAAAGGTGATTTCACGTCGTCAGCCACCATGGTTGCCAGGCATGGTGGTTTTCCTTGAGCTTTTGTGTCCAGCGAGCACCTCTTTACACGCCATGGTGGAGCAGCAACAAAAACACGACAACAGCAGCAGCAAAAGACGTCCGCTCGCTAGCATGTCCTCGTCGTCGCCGCCAACGAGAGCTATGATGTACTGAAAAGATCGCACCCAGTGTCGACGATGCATCAGATGTGAACTATAGCCGATGGAACAGTGACTTGCGAAGGAAAATCAGTTCAGCGAATCCCCTAACTGCACGCGACGTTGTTGGCATTTCAATGGCAAAGGAGTGGCGGCAGCGGCTTGGCAGCACAGCGGCGATTGGGAGACTTCCACCTTCGATGGCGGCTGAAGAAGGAGAAGAGAATGGAGGACGTCCAGTGGCCGCTAGTTGGTTGGAAAGTGATCTAGATGGACGGGGACGACGGCCGGCGACTTGGAGGTATAAGGTGGCGGCTAAGAATGCTCCAAGAGAGTGATGGCGGTTGAGAGACAATGTAGGGTTAGGGTTAGTATGGGCAAGTGAAGTGACGGGTTTAAATCCCATGTCATTGAAACTTCTTAGCATTTTGGCACTTCCGGCCCCTCCTCCCTCACTTCTTCACAATCCAAGTCCATATTTTACTCTTCCCACCCCTACTCCCATAATTCCTTTCATAACTAGTCCCACAGTTACCATTCAACCCCTAAACTCCAAAGATCTTTTCAAAATAAGTCCCCATAATTTTCCAAGTAGTCCCTGCCTTCATAATTATCTACGAGGCCGATCCGGAACTTACGCTTTAACCCCCAACTTCTAAATTATGTCAGTTATCACCTCGAAACCAACAACTTGCTATCTAATTATTGATTTTAGGGTTATTATACATTTTTTAATTATTTATTCAATAAACGGGTATTACAAATCTCCCCCACTTAAATTAGATTTCGTCCTCAAAATCATTCCTTATCCTTCCTTACACACCCAACCACTCTAGCAACATGGTCACTATCCCAGGGCATACCCTTGCCTTCCCAGGGCAGCCGTCTCCAATCTCCGCAAGGCCCTAAAATCTATATGTGAAAGGGTCCCTCGCAACAAGCTCTCATTTACCCCGTATGAAATCTGATGTCTCGAGAGGATCTGAATCCCTGACAGACCACTCTTACTGAATCATCATCGTTGAATCTAGTCTATTTATCCCTCGACCAACTACTCAACTTTTAATAACTCGAAGCTCCCACTATAAAACAGGTTCACAGACCTAATTATCCCTGTAGATCACTTATTCTTGGTCGAGGCTCAGCTAATCCCGCTGGGAGTGACTTGTCACTCCCCAACAAACCAGCTATTCTGTGCGCATATGCAACTAAAACACACATACTATCACTGACCAAACGTTGAAACTGCCTGAGGCAGTATACACTGCTACATAGCTGCTTACCAAAAGCTACCGAGACCTCCTGGGTGTCAATTCGCTTGCCAATCCTCTGAAATACTGGGTTTCCTCCCGGCTACGGAGCCAAAGGACTCCCTACTTAGTTGCCTCACATGAATTCTGAACAAAATCCTTCTCTGGAACAAGTTGCCACTAGTTATCATGCCACTGTGACTCTACTACTTTCTGATCTAACCGATCGGGTCCATGCGTCGAATCCTGACATATTCAAATTCAGGACTAAAAGTGATTGCTACCTAACCAATGGTAATCTTACATTACCAACGACCTTAAGCAGTCCATTGCTTCCCTGATATCATATATGTAGTGGCGCTCCTACAGTCCTATCACTGGCTCAACCAGATTTAATCCATCTAGATAATTCCGCAATCCAATCCGTAGATTTCCTTATCCTTACTGCTACACCCGAACTGGTGGATACTATTGTTCCTTCCACGTCCTAACAACGCGCTCATGCTATCTACCAAACAAGTGAATGTTGTAGCTACACCTGCAGTCTCACAACACTCTATCACTATCTGACCGCTAGTGAATGCTATGGCTACACCCGTAGTCTTACAACACTTTCCATACTATCTGATCACTAGTGAATGCTACAACTACCCCCGTAGTCTTACAACACCCTAACACTATTTGCTAACCTGGTGAATGCTACGGCTACACCCGCAGACTTACAACACCCCTCACACTGTCTGCTGCTAGCGAATGCTACAGCTACACCCGCAGTCTTACAACACTTTCCAACCTGGGTCGAACACGCACTCGACCTAACCCTCAACTGAACTCGAGTCCTAACCGGAACTCTAACCTGGTTCCTGAAACCTGCTATCACGTGACCCCACTGTATCAGTACCGCACCCATGCCCACGATCAAAGCATCATAGTAACCCACAAAATTATCTACACCCTCTGGCATGGTGAGAATAAGTGCCTCGCACAACCACTGTCTGAGAGTCTCGAAGGCTGCCTACTGCTCAGGCCCTCAATGAAAGGCCACCGACTTCTTGGTCAGTCGGGTCAAAAGGGAACCTCAATCTCGAAGAAGTCTCGAATAAATATCCGGTAATAACCCGCTAGACCCAGGAACTCCGAATCTCGAATGTAGACCTCAGAATCTCCCACTGCATCATGGCCTTTATCTTGTCCGGATCAACTAGAATACCCTTCTGGTTGACAAGGTGCCCAAGAGATTTCACCCCACGCAACCAGAACTCACATTTGGAGAACTTTATAAAAAGTATCTCCCCGAATTAGATTCGACTAAGTCTTCACTGCACGCAAGAATTGAAGGATTTCCAATCCTTTTTGCTTCCTTTTATCCCCTTGATGACAACCTGGACTTACCAGTGCTAGCGATCCACCACCAATCAAACCTTAAGTTCGCCCATCCTCAGAAATCTTGAAGATTACTCTTGAAATCTGGTCCAATCTAACGCCTCAATCCATCTCCCATGCTGTCAATTAAAGGTCTCAATCTTCACTCTGGCTGACAAATCCTCGTTCTCATTTCTAATCTTGCAGTACCACTGAATTCTAACCGAACACAACCCATGCGAAAATACAATTCTCTTGAACATGCGATGACCAACCACCTAGTCATCTAACACCTACGACTGACACTACCCTTTTCATGTCACCAGCTATGTCCTAGCAACGGTAGTGCCTTGAACTCCAAAGCTCATCCATAGATAATTATCGACCATACCTGAACAATGATAGAACCCCTGAACGCTGACTTCACTGTAGAACTATTACTCTAACCCTGACCGAGGATCTTCCCAAACAATACTCCTGCACAGATCTCAACAAAGATCCAGAATGATAACGGTAGACGCGGAACCCGTTCCGCAAGATGCATCCCTTTGTGGGTTCATCAATGACTTTTCGGCTTTCAGGATGGCATATATGATCCTTGATAACCCAAACACTAGCAGGAAACCGACCCGAGATCTAAATGATCCAAACTTACTCATAACTCCAACGCGATACGTATCCCCAACATCCATTTAATAGCAATAGAAGATGACATACCCGCAACATCTAGAGGAATACTAATCACCTTCTGCTGACATGACCAACCCCGCTACCCTGTAGTAGCCTAAACTCTCGGAGCGACAAACTCCTTGTACACGGTCCTATACGTGCTGCACTGACTCTGGCCCTGCTGGCCCTTCACTTGATGATCAAAAATCATGGGTCTCTTCCCGAGACCCCTACTATACGCACCTGGCACACACCTCTCTTTCAGCGTGCTCCCAAATCGATCCCACATTTGCAACTCTTGGAAATCATATCCTTCAGGGTCTGACACCCTGTCACGCTCACTAGCTTGCTTGCCAATGGCTAAGCTGCAACAACTGGAACATCCTCTGTCCCTAAACTGGGTCACAAACTCTTCCCTGAAGCTTCTTAGATTCTCCAAGACTCTCACTGATTCGAGTATGGATCCTGTGCTTTCAGTAATACGGGCCCAATACTACCTGCCACACCTATCCATACTTTCCTCAGCAATCCTCTCGGATCCTCCAAGTCACTTCCTCAACTGGTACACCCAAGTCCAACTGAGCCTCACTACTAACTCACTAAAATGTATCCTAGGCTTCCCTAGGTTCCCGAACTCACCCAGTCCTCGGCTGCTGAAAGATTCCCAGTAATGTTAACTAGCTACCTCATGAATATAGCCACATGCAACAGAGATAAGATAATCCTTCAAGTAACAGACTCATCCCTATAACGGTTAGACTCAAACGAGAGCTGCGCAATAGGGTCAAATCTATCACTCTGTGATTATCCAGCCTATGCCACATGTGACTTAGTATATTCACTTAATAGTTAACTCACATTACTAAGAGTCCCACAAAGCACAAAGCAAGCAGCATTCAGACAATGGAACATCTAACCATCATATTCCAATCAAATCATTTTATCCTCTAATCAGGAATCTGTACATGCAATTAAAAGGCTAATACAATCAGGCATAACCTAAACAGGCTATCCTATCACTGGCTGATCGGTACTAGCATGCAAGTCTACAAGCACATATAATAGGCATATAAGGCATCCTCCTAGATCCTTAGCCCTAATCTAGCATGCAGTTCTCATAAGCATATCATATCATAACATCTCATAACATGTATGGATATCTTGGGGAAGACTTACTTGAGCTCGACTGATTGCACGCATCACACTCCTTGTTCTTTTCAAAGTGCTTTTCTCTTTTCAAACTTCTTTTATAAAATGATTTTACTTTTGAAAATTTTCATACCAACTCCTTAGTTTGAGTTCAGACACACCCAAGAGTGTGCCCGAATCCCTCAAACCAAGGCTCTGATACCAACTTGTAACATCCCAAAAATACAGGCCAAAAATTTCATTTTTAAATACGTCATTATAAAACCAACAGTGTAATAAAACATCTGTAATATTATGTCATGTCAAAACCAAAGTAGAAATAATCAATCATGTTATCATAAAACAATATCAGAGTGTAATCCCAAAGATCTCATGTTCGGAAAACCATAGTGTGATGCGCTGCGATCAAGCCGGCTCCTTTCCTTTAGACACGAAGTAACTGAAACCAAAACTGAAAATCGTAAGCACGAAGCTTAGTGAGTTCCCCCATCATACCACATACCATACAATCACATAGCATACATACTGTCAGGCAATTCTGGGGTGCCCGACCTACCCGATACGGCCATTCTGGGGTGCCGACCCACCCGTGTCAAGCCATTCTGGGGTGTTGACCTACCCGTGTCAAGCCATTATGGGGTGCTGACCTACCCATGTCAAGCCATTTTGGGGTGCTGATCTACCCGTCGGTCCTAACAACCGACCCTCGGGGACTATTCCACCCTCTACTGCTACTATCACATATATCATAACATAAACATACAGTCAGACATATCTGGGGTACCTGAACTACCCTTCGGTCCTAACAACCAAACACGGGGGCTGGTCCCCTCCTACTACCTCTATCGCATATAACATAACAAGCCAACATGCAAACATATCATCACATACTGTCAGACGTATCTGGGGTGTCTGACTACCCTTCGGTCCTAACAACCGAAATCAACTACTATCACATACAACATATCATGCTAGCATATAACATATCAGGTAGTAGCAAACCTAGATGATATCACAAAGACAATCATCTATCATACGTATCCTACTGGTGGGCCGGCATTATTGCCTTAGACCCACCGCTACTGGAAGGTAACTCACCTCACACTGCTGAAGTCCCGAAGACAAAATCTCACACTTGCTGAAGTCCTGCAGACTCGACCCCAACTACTGGCTGACAGATTCCCGAACTATCAACACCAAAATAAAACCCAATTAATAATTGGGTCCCAATACATAACCATAAGTACATTCTTTGGGTAATTACTACATTACCCCTAGCCTGGCTTATTCAAGCCCAAGGCCCGATTCATATGCCCAAAGTCAATTATGAATCAAAGCCCAACACATGGCCCAATTTTCCAAATTGGGCCTAGGCCTATACATGGTCTCATTCTCAGGCCCAACATCATATAATCATTAAGGCCCAAACTATGGCCCATCTATGGCCTAATTTTCCAAATTAGGCCCAAGCCCCTTACATGGGCCTTACCCTAGGCCCATTAAATTACTCTAGACCATTTGCTTGATCTTGGATAGCCCATTTAATAACCCAATCATCAAGGCCCAATAGAAAGGCCCACCAATAAACCCAAGTGAAATTAGGGTTTCACATAAAATGATGATTAGGGTTAAGTTTCCTACTTAACCCATTAAGGACTTAATCCATTAAGTCCAATATTGCTTAGATTAATCTTTACCAATGATTATTATTTAATATCTCAAGTTATTAAATAATTCTCGTGTGTGTGACCCGATTAATTCTTAAAGTTAGGTTTTCATTGGCATTAAGGTGTTCCAATCCAAATATTAGCCCATTTATCAATTTGTTGGCCTTTTATGACAATTAGGGCTTTATTGGGCCTAATAAGCCCACTAAAATCTTATTAAGCCCATATGGGTTTTATTGGGTCCATTAGAGTCCATTAAGCTTTATTGGGCCCATTAGAGCTCCTTTGAACCCATTAGGGTTTCTAGCACCCCAAACGAATCTATCACGAGAGACAAAGCGCACCGCCACCCGACACGGCGGCCGGAGGCGGCAGCCACCACCTCACGGTAGTGGTTAGGGTTCTTTCTCATCATTCCATTTTGTTACAATTACAATGCCCATCTAATTAACACACACACACCCTAATCTAATTACAAATAAACACACACGAAACAACACCCACCCATGGTGGTACACGACGGCAGCCACCACCTCACGGTGGTGGAAGTGGCGGTCTTCCACGATTTTACGGCTTCAGACCCATAAAACACGACTCTTTCTCGGAATGGGAAACCAACCACCTATTTGGTGGCGAATGGCAGCGACAAAAGGTGATTTCACGTCGTCAGCCACCATGGTTAGCAGCCATGGTGGTTTTCCTTGAGCTTTTCTGTCCAGCGAGCACCTCTTTACACGTCATGGTGGAGCAGCAGCAAAAACACGACAACAGCAGCAGCAAAAGACGTCCGCTCGCTAGCATGTCCTCGTCGTCGCCGCCAACGAGAGCTATGATGTACTGAAAAGATCGCACCCAGTGTCGACAATGCATCAGCTGTGAACTATAGCCGATGGAACAGCGACTTGCGAAGGACAATCGGTTCAGCGAATCCCCTAACTGCACGTGACGTTGGCATTTCAATGGCGAAGGAGTGGCGGCAGCGGCTTGACAGCACAGCGGCGACTGGGTGACTTCCACCTTCGATGGTGGCTGAAGAAGGAGAAGAGAATGGAGGACGTCCGATGGCCGCTAGTTGGTTGGAAATTGATCTAGATGGACGGGGACGACGGCCGACGACTTGGAGGTATAAGGTGGCGGCTGAGAATGCTCCAAGAGAGTGATGGCGGCTGAGAGACGATGTAGGGTTAGGGTTAGTATGGACAAGTGAGGTGACGGGTTTAAATCCCATGTCATTGAAACTTCTTAGCATTTTGGCACTTCCGGCCCCTCCTCCCTCACTTCTTCACAATCCAAGTCCATATTTTACTCTTCCCACCCCTACTCCCATAATTCCTTTCATAACTAGTCCCACAGTTACCATTCAACCCCTAAACTCCAAAGATCTTTTCAAAATAAGTCCCCATAATTTTCCAAGTAGTCCCTGCCTTCATAATTATCCACGAGGCCGATCCGGAACTTACACTTTAATCCCCCAACTTCTAAATTATGCCAGTTATCACCTCGAAACCAACAACTTGCTATCTAATTATTGATTTTAGGGTTATTATACATTTTTTTAATTATTTATTCAATAAACGGGTATTACAGAACATAACATAGCATAAACATATAAACTAGCATGGACACATATACTGCATACTGCATCGGACCAGTGTCCTGAACACATAACACAAAACATGCTTGAATTACAAAGACATCAAGCAATATAACTACTGCAACGGACCGAGGTCCGGAACTTCTGCTAACTAAACGGGCCGACATTGTGGCCGTAGACCCGTTCCTACTGGAAGGATACTCACATGCACTGCTGAACTTTGCCGATAATCCTCTGGCTGCTATCCGACAATTCTCTAAACCGCTGCTCCACTAGCTCCTCGAGCTACTAATATCAATATAACACTTAGCCCCAAACTGAACTTTAGAAGTCTAACTAAGTCAACTCTGGTCAAAGTCAAAGTCCTGGTCAAAGTCAACCTTCTAGTTGACTCGACTCGCCGAGTTGTTCTACCAACTCGCCGAGTCCAGGCTCCTCAAATCCCAAACAACCCCCGACTTCACTCGTCGAGTCTAGCGAGAACTCGACGAGTTCTCCTTCATTTAACACTTCAGGACTATCTTCAATCGACTCGCTGAGTTGTTCTACAACTCGCCGAGTCCATCTTCATCAGCTAAGGAGATTGCCTTGGACTCGCCGAGTTCCTCCTTGAACTCGTCGAGTATCATGATCTTCATGTCTATCACGGACACAGACAGACTGAGTCCTTCTCTAACCCCACTCACTGATCCGACTCATAACATATGTGTTTGGGTTTGCGACCCGACTCGCCGAGTCCTCCTAGTAACAACTCTAATCTGTCGATTTCAGTCTATACCACACTTTCAACTCATAGATCTGGACTACTTATGCTAGTATTGCACGTAAAGTTGCTAACTTTACGTGCATGCAAGGGGTTATGAGGCTAGAACCCCAAATCCAAGCTAATAAGAAGTTCAAGGTCAAGACATGGAGCCTTAGCTAGATAAAGCCAACAACTTTGAGCTTCTAGAGCTCAAAAGTATCCAGATCTAATGTCCAAACCATCCTCTAATGCTTATCACCCGGATTCCACTTGGAAATGGTCCAAATGTAACAAAAGATAAGCTAGAAAAGGGATCTAAATGATTAACAACCAAGGTATAAGCTTTATACCTTCAAATGATCTGGGATGACACCCAAACTCTGGATCTATACTCCTTTCCTTGCTCCCTTCTTCCACAGTCTTCAAGATGCACACCAAGAGCCTTAATCTTCTCACACAAGCTCAAGAATGAAGTTGGGTGGCTAGGGTTTCGTCTCTGGACAATGAAGGCTATAAATGAAACCCTAGAAATGAGAATGAGATGCTTAAATAGGGTGCCAAGTCCCGAAATTAAAGTTTCTCAACCCAGACCAGACTCGTCGAGTCAGTCTCCCTGACTCGCCGAGTCGGTCACTTAATCCGCGACATGGGTCATGCTCCGACTCGTCGAGTTCCTCCTTGGACTCGACGAGTTGACTCCTTTGACTAAGGGCTTTCCTTTCATTTCTTGGTCTTTCGGATTCTGGATGTTACAACAAGTGTCTATGTGACAAAAGGGTAACCGGGTTACTGGTTTAATTTGTCTAAAATGACCAATTGGATACAACAGAAAAAACATTATGCCCTCAAAATAAATAAATAAATAAATAAAATAGAGGATTGGATTGTAAATTCTAAAAACATTGTTAGACTAAGGTGTCATTTTCCTATTATTGTTTTATATTTCTATCTTTTTGTATTTTTTAAGTTGTTTTTATTATTGTTTTTAATTTTTTTTACATATTTGTTTTTGTGAATGTTGGACTATATTTTTTTAAATATCCGCTGCAGCTGGGGGTGGAAACTCATAAACAATTACATAAACAGAATTTGTTAAACTAAAAACAGAAACAACTTTTTAATTCACTCTCTTTTGAATACAACCTAAACTGATCTAAACATTATTTGTAAGGTACAACCTACTATACAAAGTTACAAACCTACTTCGGGTGATAAAGTAATTACAAGAATGAAGACATCAACATCATCTTCTTCCTCAGTAATGGGTTGCTAACAAGTCACACCGCCAAATTACAATTTTGCCATGGAGTAATTACGGTATTAGGCGGTCGTCGATTACCAGCGGAGTTAATTGGGTACCGAAGGGTTGAATTGAGTGTGGGAAACAAAATACCGACGATCCATTGACACCCACAATCGTTTCATCCCTTTGAAACCATGTTTTACCCTTTCACACATTTGGTAATCGGTGGGTTCTTCTTCTCCATTCATTTCGAGGCGAACTTCTTTGGGAGTGTTAATTATACCGGTAAGTAATCCAATTTCCATTTGAGGGTCAAGTTTTTATCAGATGCGTCAATGGTAAAAAGCTCCTATTTTTTTGTGCTATGAAGTTTAATAGAGTTATCAACATAGTCTGTGGCAAAAAGTAGAACTCGTATTGATAAGTTGAAAAGTTGTCAATTTCTCTAATTCGTTTGATAATCATGTAAATAGTAATCATCCCACATCGACCAAATGTAAGAAATATGAAGGTGAGCCATCATTATTTAAAGGACTCCCATCATCGGCGACTTTTACAACACCACCGGTTCACACCTTAAACAAAGATTCCCACCTTCGACTAAACTTGGTGTCTCTTCTCGTAAGTGATAACGAAGTATTTACGAAAATATGATTTGTTAAATCCTATTTTGAATGTTTCAACTCTGGGTTTCAATGGTTCAAACTTTGCCGGTTTCTACCGGTTTTGACTAAACCAACCGGGTTTGACCGGTTCAGAAACAGCCGCTTTTTAAGGTCGGAAGAACTGGTTACTCTGACTTATGAGACAAACCAAATACTATTATAACTTTAATTTAGTTGTGAATCTTCGATCTGGGATTATCATGTCAAGTGGTTATATATGTAACGTTTTCTAGAAGGACAAAAATGGAAGGCGTCTAGTGGTTATATATATTGTCATTACTCTGCTATACAAGAATATTTGTTGCTTAAAAGGATTGAAATATGGTAAAACAGTAAAAGTGTATCGTTATATTCATTACCCCATGTTGGAATGTTCAAAGTAACCTTATATATACATTTTTTTAACTTGTATGCCATCGTTTCTATTGGTTCTAGATCACTGAGTTTTTGTCTTCTCTTTGTGATAACATATGTGCTCCTTAGATTATTTTAATCCTAAGAAATGTTGTGTTTTGTCATGCATTCAGTATATATCCACCGCTATTTTCCGGCTTTGAATCATATAATCAGAAGTCGGTTGATAGGATAAGTGTTATGTCCGTTTTCTTCACGCAAAAGCAACATATATTTTAATATAAAAATATTATATATATTCATGGGCAGTCATTTTCCGCATGCATTATTTTTTATCTGGTAGGCCCTTCACTTTCTTTTTCCCAATTATGCCGATGCATTTTTATCAATTCTATTCCACTTAAATATTTAATTTCAAAGTATTCGTATTTCTTGCGTCACAAGTTTTACACTATTCATCTTATAAACTGGTCTCTCCAATAATTTTTCTTTTTCGATCCTTAATTATTGGCTTGTATGCATTGCACTACTGATTATATTTCTACAATTTTCATATAGGATTATTATCATTCTTTATTGGATCCGATGAATCACCATAAGCGTTATAATTTTGTGATCCTATGGGTTCTTTTGCTTCTATCACACAACATCGAGTCATTTAGTTGGTTTTTCACTACTGGAAAGGTTGAATCTAGTGAGAAGCCTTCAACGTTTACCGATGTTTCACACAATGTGGTTTCGGAATTCTCAATGGAATCCTTCAATAGCAAGAAAGGAATGACTTTGGTTGAAAAAGCAAAGAGAAAGGTTGTTGCATCGAATTCTTGTTGGCAAAATGCATATCAAAATCTATTTGAAGGATGCTCAGAGATTTTAGCAGGTGAAGAACAACGTTCTAGACTCGCTTGGCATCTTACTGATTGCTTTCAGAAGGACACTGGGAGGTCTCATTTTCCTTATTGTGATGTAAAAGTTCCCATGAAAAATTGTCTTAAAAAATTAGATGAAGATGCTCATAGGATTTATCTTGAGTTCTATCTTGAGACAAACTCCATTTGTCATCAGTTACAGTTGAGTCTCTCTCTCTCTCTCTCTCTCTCTCTCTCTCTCTCTAACTATTACTATTGTAGGACGGATGCATTCAAGAGGCAAACAGAAAGATTGGTGAATGAACTGAAAAGGTCTGCTGAATATGCAGAGGAGAAATTAGAGAACATAGAAGAGAAGGCAGAGCGTCTATCGCATAGTTCACAACATATTCATGAGTCATTGGCTTCTATTGATATTCAAACTCAACAAGTGGCTAAAACATCAAAAAACGTTGAACAACATGTTGGTGTTGTGTTAGAGCATTCACAATCGGTTTATGAGCAATCCCTCAAACTAGCGGATTCTCAAATGGAGCTTCGTAATGGACAAAATAAAATGAACGAAAGACTCGATGAAGGGATGATGATGTTGAATGAATCTGCGAATAAGATTGGGGGAGAATTGAAGAATTTAAAGAACGAAGTTGTTGAAGTAGAAAAAGAGATTGGAAAAGTTGGAGATGCAATGTTTATGAAGATGGATACGTTACAAAGTAAAGCTGATGATATTGAGAACATAGCAGAAACTTCATTAGAGAAGCAAAAACAACTTCTTGATAGCCAAAATGCGGCACTCGAGGTTCTTCAAACTGTCACAAGTTTTCAATCCCAAGCCCTTGAAGAGAGCAGGTAAATTAGAACAAAAAAACGAAAAAAAAAGTACATAATATATTTCTATGTATATATAACACTTATTGAGTTTTATAATTTGATTTAAGGGGGACTTTGCAACAGTTGATTGAGCTTGGTCATAGTCAACAACAGGAACTTATACAAAGGCAACAACAACTTAAACAAGTTCATGATCATCTAGTTGAGAATTCAAAATCCATATTAGCTGCCCAGGTTTTTTTTTTTTTGTTACGATAATTTTTTTTGTTTATCACTGTAACTAATATTTACATTATTTCGATGTTTGTTTGATAGGAAATTTTTGAGTCAAAGCAAACGAGCATGTTTGTTGCAATTGACAAGCTTTTCACTCTGCACAATGCAATTTTGCTTGAATCACGAGCTATTAAAGCTTTCGTTGTGTATTTTATATTAATCTTCACGCTCTATATGTTCACAAGTACAAAGCAAACCTATAATGTGAGGTCCAGGCTTTATATAGGTAAATTAGCTAAAAAATTTAATCAATTCACGTTTAGGATGTTTCCATATCTTACAATAATCTCTAATTCTTTTTTTTATGTAGGATTATGTGTGACATTTGTGATTGAGTTAGTTGTGTTTCGTTATGGAAATGACATTGAACAACAGACATGGATTATAAGCATTGTTAGGTCAATATTCATGCTTCTCGCATCATGTCAACTTCTGTATGCCATATACACATACAGGTAAACATGAAGTGATGAAGATTCTAACATTAGAAGCTTTTATTTATTTATTTATTTATTTTTTTAAATATCACTTATTGTTTGTGTTATCGAATTCAAGCAGAGATTACGGGACATTGAACCATCGTATGCTACAATCACTAATTGAGAAGGTTAATGGCATGCAAGGAAATAAACAGATGGTAGCTGATGATGATGATGATAATGATGATGATGATGATGTGGACTGGTCTTCATGGGTTGACACTGATTTACCTGAAGATGAATTGGAAGACTTTGACTATATGCTTCCTGAAAGAGTTGGAGAGGTTTCAATCACCCCTTCAGTTTCCAGACAGTATAATCTTCGCCAGCGTCATCTATAACTTTAAGATCAATAAATATCGAGGCAAGATGTGTTCTCATCAGCTCATTAAATTTTTCTTTGAGATGATACAGTTCTATATATATGCATGTTCTATAGAAACGATAAATATGATCCATAACAATGATAAAATCTAATTATCTTTTTTTGGTTTAATTAGTTATTTGTGCAACCTGTGATATTTTTCCCGGTTTATGCAACGATGTTTTATTTTAAATATATGCAACAACATTTCAAATTGGGGCCAAATACTGTCATATGGGAGTTGGTTGTTTTAAATGCTTACGTGGATAATGTATAACACAAGGGTTTTCATCCGAACACATATTCTTATACCCAACATGCCCATTAAAAATCAGTCAATTAACCTTATCCTATATTTCCTTATTCAAATTCTGCATAAAGAAAATTATGGACCAAATTACCTTTAAACAACCGATTAAATCCAACAATCACCCCCTTAATCGGTTGTTCACACCATTTGTTATCTTGATTGTTGACCTTTCCCGGACACCCGACCTCCACCTCAGTCACGTCCAAAGTCATCACCAACTCCCGACCTTTCCGGACACCCGACCTTCACCTCGGTCACGTCCAAAGTTTTCCACACCCGGCTGTTGTTTGTCACCACACAGAATCCGTTTTCACCTAACACTTCTGTGAAACGAGAGCTTTCTTCCACCGATGAAGAAAACAAAGCAACCCACTTTTCCCGTCTTCTTTCACCTGCAAACGAAGCAAACCCAAAGCCACCTGCTTTGACGGATCTTTTCTTTTCGTTTTCTTACGCAACTTCGGTAACTCTCTCCATTGTCCGGTGACATACCCACAACCTACCGCCGGAATCATCACCTTGTCTTGTTTGTGATAGTCCCAACCTTTTCCGATCTAACCAGTTCCTATCGAGAGTCCTCTTCCACCAGTCAAGAAAACAAAGCTCCTGCTTCATCTGTTTTCTTTTACATGCTGTGAGCAAGCCAAATCGAAACCCACATGTTCTGATTTCTTTCCGCTTCTCTTTTCTACTTCTGGTTAGGCTCTCTTTAATCGGGAAAAATTTTGATCAAGGATGGAGACTGCATCTTTGCGGTCTTGACTTTATTCGAGCCTCTACTTTGAAAGCATCCTCAATAGCCATCTGATGCCATCTCCAGGATCGAACCTCCACAATCGGAGCTACATCAGTCAACACATGTCTCACGACCACCACTATGAGCCATTAATGCCACAGGAGCGCTGAATCACTGTTAAAAAAAAAGCCAAAAACACCGCCACTAGATTCTACACTAGAGAAAATCATGAGCAACACGATCACCTTCATCTCTATTAACACCCATTCCATGTCATATTGAGAACCACAGCCATCCTCTGCGATTTACTTCACCAACATCGCATCTTGTTTCAACCGGAAAATCACCACAATAAACTGCAGCCACCTACTGCACACAACAGTTTCTGCCATCTGTATCAACTAGAACCTCCAAGAAGCCATTGCCAAACACCCGGCTTTTGCTGTGATGGCAGCCCTGCACCTGAAGGCTCTTCCCCTTCGGAAGTCGACTCTCAAAACGGCCTTCTTCCTTTTCACGAGCCCTAAGCTCTGATACCAATTGTTGGTTCAGGCCCCTCAGAAAACACACACAATTACACACACTCAGAACTTACGTTATTCACTAAAGGTGCTTTTCTTGGTATTTTAATTAAATCAAAGATGTGCCTTATACAGGCTTACAAACTAGCAACAGATAAAACAAACGTGGCAACATAAAACAAGGAAAAAAATGTTATCTACTAACCCACTGCCACCTAAAGAACCGGTCTTAAGAAGTTTGCTGAAGGAGCTAACTGGCTGGAAGGAAGAAAGTGTCAGGATGTATGTAGACAACAAGTCCGCCATAGCTCTTATGTAGAATCCTGTTTTTCATGGGAGGAGCAAACACATTGACACTAAGTTTCATTTCATACGGGGTTGTATTGAAAGGAAGCAAATTGGATCACATGCCCTCAAGTCGTCTCTCAAATAACACACACTCACAGGTATATATGTATGCAGAAAACAAATATGGAGAGATGGAAGTATTTTGGACTCAAAGCTACTACTATTTATTCAATCGACATGACACTATTTATAGCTATACATGCCGTAAATAGTAAAACTCACGTGCCCCACCTTTCCAGTAGCAATCATGCTTCTAATACTCCCTAATACCCGGTCCTTCATTGACACTTTCAATTTACTAACATTTATTTAATTCAATAGATAAACTAAATACTAAAACACTACTAAAATAACAACCTATCAAGATTAAAAACCCAACATTCACCCCCTTAATCTTGATGATCTTGATCTTGCTTCATGCTCCTGCTAGCTTCATCTTGCTGCTTTCTTTCTTTTTTTTCTTTTTATGTTTGTTGCCCACTACTTGCTATGATTTTGCTGCTACAGACTCACAGTATCCATTAATCACCAACTCGATTCTTGACTTTTCCCGGACACCCGACCTCCACCTCGGTCACGTCCAAAGTCATCACAAAATCCCGACTTTTTCCGGACACCCGACCTTCACCTCGGTCACGTCCAAAGTCCTCCATACCCGGCTGTTGTTTGTCACCACAAAGAATCCGTTTTCACCTAACAATTTTGTGAAACGAGAGCTGTCTTCCACCGATCAAGAAAACAAAGCAATCCACTTTTCCCGTCTTCTTTCACCTGCAAAACGAAACAAACCCAAAGCCACCTGCTTTGACGGATCTTTTCTTTTCGTTTTCTTACGTAACTTCGGTAATTCTCTCCATTTTCCGGTGACATATCCACAACGGTTTCTCGGCCGGACATATTAGTTAATATAGATTGCAGAAAAATGGTCATCGTGTGCAGCAGGTGGCTGTAGTTTATTGTGGAGGTTCGATCCCGGAGATGGCAGTAAATCGTATGACAAAACCGATTAAGGGGGTGATTGTTAGGTTTAATCGGTTTTTTATAGCTCATGTCTATGGTGAAACTTTAGATTTTATGAGTATTTATTGTTTGATATATTATGTTTAGTTAGTAGTTTTTGTATTCGGAATTGGTCTTTGCTTTTGACCGGATTCTATGGAATTCTACGAGTCTTTAGGTAGAGTAAGTAGCATAGGTTGCTTCATGCTTTACGTGGGTATCTAAGAAGCTATATATACAGTCTTTGTTGATATGAACAATAAGAGGTTTTAGAAAGATGTAGTCCCACGTGTGTTGTAGCAGCAATCTGCCCCACCCCATTAAGTTGTTATGTTTTTTTTCTCACTCTCTGCATGCATACATAAACACCATACACAAACCCATCTTCTCCCTTTATTTTCTATTAAGCTATAGAGTAGAGGGCTAATATCCAACATTTGGTATTAGGAGCACACGTTTATTCAGTTTTAGCTTTGCAGTTACTTTGTTTTGTTTTGCTATTTAAAGCCTGTAAGTCTTTCTTTTGATTATCAGAAATAAGAAGGAGAAAACTGGGAATCTTTTCCTGCAATTCTGTGTTTTTCTTTATTTGGGTTTTTAATCTTGATAGGTTGTTATTTTAGTAGTGTTTTAGTATTTAGTTTATCTATTGAATTAAATAAATGTTAGTAAGTTGAAAGTGTCAATGAAGGACCGGGTATTAGGGAGTATTAGAAGCATGATTGCTGTTGGAAAGGTGGGGCACGTGAGTTTTACTATTTCCTGCATGTATAGCTATAAATAGTCTCATGTCGATTGAATAAATTGTAGTAGCTTTGAGTCCAAAATACTTCCGTCTCTCCATATTTGTTTTATGTATACATATATACCTGTGAGTGTGTGTTATTTGAGAGACGACTTGAGGTCCTGTGATCCAACAATTGGTATCAGAGCGGTTTAAGAAGAGGGCCGGTTTGAGAGTCGACTTTCGAAGGGGAGGAGCCTTCGGGTGCAAGGCTGTCATCACAGCGGAATCAGGGTGTTTGGCAACGGTTTCTCGCCCAGACATTCTAGTTAATATAGATTGCAGAAAAATGGTTATCGTGTGCAGCAGGTGGCTGCAGTTTATTGTGGAGGTTCGATCCCGGAGATGGCAGTAAATGGTTGTTGAGGATGCTTTCATAGTAGAGGCGCGAATAAAGTCAAGACCGCAAAAGATGCAGTCTCTATCCTTGATCAGAAATTTTCCCGATTAAAGAGAGCCTAACCAGAAGCAGAAAAGAGAAGCGGAAAGAAATCAGAACATGTGGGTTTTGATTTGGCTTGCTCACAGCAGGTAAAAGAAAACAGAAGAAGCAGGAGCTTTGTTTTCTTGACCGGTGGAAGAGGACTCTCGATAGGAACGGGTTAGATCGGAAAAGGTTGGGGCTATCACAAACAAGACAAGGTGATGATTCCGGCGGTAGGTTGTGGATATGTCACCGGAAAATGGAGAGAGTTACCGAAGTTACGTAAGAAAACGAAAAGAAAAGATTCGTCAAAGCAGGTGGCTTTGGGTTTGTTTCGTTTTGCAGGTGAAAGAAGACAGGAAAAGTGGATTGCTTTGTTTTCTTGATCGATGGAAGACAGCTCTCGTTTCACAGAAGGTGAATGATCTGCTGGTGTTGTGGATGACTGATACCCATGCGGTGGCGAACTAGGGCTTCCAATTTCCCCTAATGTTGGATCGAGTTCCTCCATCGTATCTTGGGCTATTCCTTCACTAGGGAACCTGACCCAAGAATTACTTAGTATTGGGCCTTCACAGAGGACTTTAGCCCAATCCCATTTCCTTTTCTCTTCAAATACGACATCTCTTGATACACATATTCTATTTCGTTTAGGGCAATACAACCGGAACGCCTTACTTCCTGCCTCGTTTCCCAAATACACCATTTTTTCACTTCTATCTCCCAACTTTGTGAGTTTATTCGTTGGTATCTTTACGTGAGCTACACAACCGAACACTCTAAAGAAAATGGAGAGAGTTACCGAAGTTACGTAAGAAAACTAAAAGAAAAGATCCGTCAAAGCAAGTGGCTTTGGGTTTGTTTCGTTTTGCAGGTGAAAGAAGACGGGAAAAGTGGATTGCTTTGTTTTCTTGATCGGTGGAAGACAGCTCTCGTTTCACAGAATTGTTAGGTGAAAACGAATTCTTTGTGGTGACAAACAACAGCCGGGTAGGGGGGACTTTGAACGTGACTGAGGTGAAGGTCGGGTGTCCGGGAAAAGTCGGGATTTTGTGATGACTTTGGATGTGACCGAGGTGGAGGTCGGGTGTCCGGGAAAAGACAAGAATCGAGTTGGTGATTAATGGCTACTGTGAGTCTGTAGAAGCAAAATCATAGCAAGTAGTGGGCAACAAACATAAAAAGAAAAGAAAGAAAGAAAGCAGCAAGATGAAGCTAACAGGAGCGTGAAGCAAGATCAAGATCATCAAGATTAAGGGGGTGAATGTTGGGTTTTTAATCTTGATAGGTTGTTATTTTAGTAGTGTTTTAGTATTTAGTTTATCTATTGAATTAAATAAATGTTAGTAAGTTGAAAGTGTCAATGAAAGACCAGGTAATAGGGAGTATTAGAAGCATGATTGCTGCTGGAAAGGTGGGGCACGCGAGTTTTACTATTTCCTGCATTTATAGCTATAAATAGTCTCATGTCGATTGAATAAATTGTAGTAGCTTTGAGTCCAAAATACTTCCATCTCTCCATATTTGTTTTCTGTATACATATATACCTGTGAGTGTGTGTTATTTGAGAGACGACTTGAGGGCCTGTGATCCAACATCATGCACACACACATTCACCCACACAAATTTATGTTCACATGATGATCACGGGGTTCTAAATCCTTTATAAATGTTAAATAATGTTGTAAGCCAGTATTGAATATAAATTGATGGTTATGACGTGTCTTTGTTTAAATAATGAAAAAATATATATTTTTTAGAATGGCTATCTCACACCCCCATTAATTACCTTACTCCTAAATCTATGCATATTATTAATCATGACATTAAAGAAGGAAAAGAGATTACAAAATAGAGGTAATGAGAGTGTTCAATCATTCAACGAAAAACATATACTACAATAGAAAATAACAATCATTAGATTCCTACTCTCAAACCAAAAACCAAATAAAAGAAAGTCCGTAATCCAATCCAAACATATGCTTTTTGTATATATTACCGGCCGCCAAACACTACATTATTTCTAAAATACCATAAAATCCAAAATGTAGAATAAGATATCGTTTCTACATTCACCTTTCTTTTGATATTAATCAGCAATACTTCCATCCAAGCAAACAACTCTGAAAGCGAAGGTAACAGTGGGTTGTCCATATCCAATAGGACTATGTGGCTTGAAACACATAGGATAAACAGAAAACAAAAGCATATAGTAAAACAAATAACCCAACCGGAGAGATGATCATTAAGTTAAAGCCACTTTAGTTTGAACTGGAGGTAGACATTAGGAATGGACTGATCAAGAAAGTTTTTGTTGACATTTGTTAGGGTTTCCCATTCTTGATGAGGCTTCTGTCTTACTTTAACATGTTTCAGATAACAAGGCTAATTTTTCTTCTCCTTCTCCAAGACCTCCCTCAGCATCTATTATCATAATCTAAATTTGGCAGCTTAATTTCAAGATTTTTGCACGTTTTTTTTGTTATTTTACTTATTCTTCAAGTTTGAATAAGTCCAGGCCATGTTGACTAGTTGTTCCCTGTTTTCATGCATACAGTCTAGTTTGTTTCCTTTAAGTTAGGCATTTCCTTTTCTAGTTTAAATACAAGGCAAAAAATGTACATTTGTGCAGTTCTCTCTTCCAAGTTAGTAAATAACAAGTGCATGCATTTTTGCCTGTGTGTGTGAGTTACTTTTCCTGTCCCGGTTTTCTTTTTATCTTTTGGATACTGTGATACATTTTTTTGTCCCCTGTTCTTTGTCTTTGTGAAAAGTCACCATCACCTCTGAAAGAAGCCAACATTTGGTATTAGAGCATGCATGCCCAAATACCAACCCCATGAGAGAGAGAGAGATGATAGGAAATAGGGGTGCAAACGAGCCGAGCCGAGCCTGAGCCTGGCCAGGCTCGGCTCGGGGTCGTTTAATTTATATGAGGCTCGAGCTCGAGCTCGGCTCGATTCGAGCTTTCTTTTACTTAGCTTGGCTCGAGCTCGTAAAGAGTTATATAAGCTCGGCTCGGGCTCGGGCTCGGGCTCGACTCGTTTTTATCGGGCGTGCCTAAATAAGCTTAAGCTCGGCTCGAGCTCGTTTACTAATACCCGAAATTCATAATTCCCCGGATATGTTTTTATTTTAATATATATAAATAATAATAAATAATATTATATAAAGGCTCGTTTAGGCTCGCGAGCCTAATCGAGCTTTGTGACATAGGCTTGAGCTCAAGCTCGTTTAATAAACAAGCTTAATATTAAGCTCGGGCTCGTTTAAAATCGGTTTCGAGTCGAGCTTTTAACGATCCGATCTCGAGTAGCTCGCGAGTAGCTTGGCTCGTTTGCACCCCTAACAGGAAACAACCACAGCGAGAAGGAGGGACAGATCACACTCCACTACCCTATGCTGTCAAGAACCAATTATGTTGTTTGGGCTATAAAGATGAAAGTTTTCATGCAGACTCAAGGAGTATGGGATGCAGTTGAGCCTAGAACAACAAACACAGTGGTTGAAGTGAAGAAAGACAAGATGGCTTTGGCAACTATCTACCAAGGCATTCTAGAAGATATGTTGTTGTCTTAGGCGGAGAAGCAAACAACAAAAGAATCATGGGATGCATTGAAGACAAGGTTTCTAGGGGCAGATAGAGTGAAGACAGCAAGAATTCAAACCCTGAAGGCAGAGTTTGAAGCTTTGAGCATGAAAGATACGGAGGTAGTAGATGAATTCGTTGTGAACGTGAGTAACATTGTGAGCAATATTCGTACCTTGGGTGAAACAGTTGAAGAGTCGTATGTGGTGAAGAAATTACTACGGGAAGTGCCATCTAAATTTCTGCAGATTGCTTCAACTCTTGAGCAATTTGGTGATTTAGATGAGATGATAGTTGAGGAAGTGATAGGACGGTTAAAGGATCATGAAGAAAGAATGTGGGGTCAAGGTGAAACTAATGACAGGAAGCTTCTCTTGACTCATCAAGAATGGACTGCAAGAAGTAAGAAGACGACAAAAGAAGACTCCAAATCCAACCACAAAGGGAACCGTGGTGGAGGCTCATGAGGACGGCGTAGAGGTCGAGGCAGAGGTGGTGGACACGGTGGTTGTGACATCCCCATTTTTACGGCCAGAAAAGACCGATTTTGTTTATGCTTTATAAAAATCAGAGTACCTCTTTTAAAAAAAATGTTGCGGAATTTGTTCCCAGTCAAACATGATAAATACCTTATCAAAGCATTTCTGAAGAAATGTATTTTTATTCATTTTAAAACATTTGGGATGTCATCATCAATACAGAAATATAAGCATAAACAGAACTTACATTCATTTACACTAGTGATCTATATCTCCTTAATGTCTTAGTGTAATGTAACTTCGCATCGTCACCTGTGATACAAGTAAACTGAGTGGGTCGGGTTGGGAGACCTGGTGAGTACATAGGGTTTTCAACCCACAATAATATAATTATTATGTTTAATCATCAAACAATTAACCCAATTACCCATCCCTATTATCTTCTTTATTCCTAAGTACCTTCCCTAAGGATTTATCCTAAGGGTCGTCTCCTACATCATATTTACCTCTCATCTCCTTACATTGCATTTCCTTATATGTTTGTTCCTAAGGACTCTTCCTAAGGATCATCGCCTACATCGCATAGACAATATTGATTCAGGGATTACTCCCTCAATACGTGCCCAACAAGGGTTAGGGTATCATCTCATGAATACGTAGTTACAACATCGCCTGAACTCATAATTCATAGTAAGCGGTTAGAGTATCATCGCATGAATAGGTAGTTACAACATCGCCTGAACTCGTAATTCATCACCTACATGTTATTGTTACAGTACAAAGTTTTCCATGAATGACTTTGTAATGTTTGACTTTTGTAAAACCCACTTACATGTGGAGTATTAGCCTTGTGACACATGAGAGATAGAGAGTGAGAGAGAGACATGTAAACACCTCTATATAAGGTGGGTTTATTCCACTTGTAGAGGTGTGCTTGAGAGATGTAAAAGTGAGTGTGTAAGTGTGTGTTATTTATGTAGTCTAGATCTAGATCCGTTTTGTAACACCATATACATTCAATATATCTCTTAAACACCCAAATCACCATGTTCAATTGTGCAAGCTTTAATTCCGCATGTCAAACCATGTTCTTCGTCACTACAATTGGTATCAGAGCTTGGTTTTCACGATCAACGTGACTTTTGAAGAACGATTATCGGTTTGGCAATTTTTGTCGCAATTTGAACAATTTTGGTGAGTCTCTCTCTATGATCTCTCTTAATCTCATTTAAATCGTGCGTAACGTTTTTGAATTTTTGATCGTTTTGTTTCGTTGGATCTAATCCGTTTCAAACTTATTGTTGATCCAATATTTTTTTAAGATCAAATCCAATCAAAATTAAAAACCAAATTTCGATATGTTACTGTTCATATTCATATTTCATTTGTTCAAGCCCAAACAATCTTCTGTGCATGTTCAAATATAATTCTTGTTATGGATACTGTTCATTGATTCATAACAAAAGCCCACTTCTCAATCCGATATCTAAAAACAATAAGTCCAAATGCTATTAAATCCGATTTAAATGATTGAAGCCCATTGATTCATATCATCTAGTCGACGTATGTTGTTGTTCGTCATTCAACTTGTACAAATACTTTATTTGTTGTACAATCGTGTCCATACGCTGTTCTGTTCTTAAGCAATTGATCTTGAATTCTCGTTCTTAGTTACTCGTGTCTCTTAAATCGTTTGTAATTGATTTCGATTTTGGATGATCAGTTGATTGTGTTTGTTTGGAATCAAAATCGAATTTAAATGTTATTCGATATCTTGATTTTGATTTGGGATAAGAAGGTCCAGTTTGAGATTGATAATTGCAATCGAAGGCTTGATTGAAGAAATCGGTTTGGTGTTTTGGATTTTGAATGTACGAAGGGTATTTCTTCTGTTCTTGAGTCTTGAACTTGTAACGATGATCTCAAAATCGATTTCTTGAATGAAAAGCTAATTTCGAACATTTGGAGTCGATCGATATCTTTGTGGTCGATATTCTTGTTCTTGATGTTTAATTGATTTCGATGAAGATATCGTCTGGACAATCTTTGGTTATTTTGAGTTCGAATGGTTTGGTTGAGAACAAATTTGCTTTTATGATGCATCGATGAAGAATAGATGATCGATGCGAAGTCAAGAAAAATGGAATTTGGGCTAATCGATTTTAGATCCGCATATTCTGATTTCGAAGATTGCGAATTTGATTTTGAAAATCGATTGCTTGGTTTGAAGTCAAAATCGTTTGTTGTTTATGATGAATGCAATATTGTTTTCTTGGAAACGTTCAAATCAAACATGCATCACTTCAGTTAGAGATTTACAAGGGTTCGCATTTGGTTAACTGGTTTGAAGGCCAAGAATGTTCGCATACAAAGTATTGATTTGGTTCATTCTGTGAGTTCGCAAAAATTTGATTTGTGCAAGTTCGCATATGTGTCTCAAAAGCAGTTTGCAAATAAGGTCAATAATGTTCGCATTTGATGATTGGGTTGGTATAAAAGTGTTTCATTCGCATCTAAGATTGATACACTGAGTTCGCAAGTTCGATTGTTGAAATGCGAATAATAAAAAAATTTTGATTGATTTATGTTGAGTTCGCATTTGAGGTCAAGAACGGTTCGCATATGAGATCAAAATCGAGTTCGCATCTGGGTTTCAAACATGAGTTCGCATTTGGTTAATTGGGTTAAAGATGCGAAGGTGATTAAGGTTGAAATTCAGTTCGCATTTGGTTAGATGGGTTAAAGATGCGAAGTATTCATGGTTTGTAGATGTGCGAAGAATCTAGAAAATGCAAAGTATTCACTCTAAAATGTGAATTGGGGAAGAAAGCAAATAGTTTCAAATTTAGCCCCTTATATTTTCACGAAATGACACAATTGGTCCAACTTCGCAAATGGGATCATAAAATGACAAAAATGCAGAATTTTCATTTCGCATCCTTGCAGTCTTCGCAAGATGGCAAATTTTACCCAGTTTCGCATTTGGGGTAAAAATTTTGAGAAATTGGAATATTTTCAAATCTGGTCCATGCAGTTTGTGTGAATTTACACATTCTACCTAGTTTCGCAAATGGGGGTGTGTTTCGCATATTTGGCTGTTTTTGGCGCAACGGGTCACTACAGAATTTTGAAATTGACAATTTCTACCCATTTTTGAGAAATTTTGTCAAAGGCAATCCGTGAACGAAGATAAAAATTGAATATTTTTTGGATTTTCCGGATTGAAGCACAAAGTTTATGCCACATGTTAAGGGGGAGTTTTGACACGAAAAATTCCGAATAGAGCACGTTCTTTTTCCTTGAAGGTTTTATAATCAAATTTCGATTATAAAAAGGGGGAGAAGTTTTATATGGAAATTCGAACTTGAATTTTTCATATTACGCGGATTTGAAGACCGAAATGATCTTGAAATTTTGAAGCTTACGAGATGATGCAATTGGAAGTTCGGAAGTGATGTATTCGAAATGGGTTTGGAATTATTGAAGATTTTTGGGGTGTGTTTTTATGCGCAACTTTAGGGTGATTATTTGGAGTTTGGAATACTCTTGATCATTCGTTGCTTCTCGGATTGTATTGTCTCACATTTTAGAGCCCAAATTGAAGAATCATAGAAGAATTGAAGATTGAAGTTCGTGTCAACATGTGTCACCTTTGAGGCTCAAACCGCGTAGTTTCTCGACTTTGGAAGATTTGAAGTGGGTCATTCATTCCTAACTTTGAGGGGGAGAATGTTAGGGTACAAAGTTTTCCATGAATGACTTTGTAATGTTTGACTTTTGTAAAACCCACTTGCATGTGGAGTATTAGCCTTGTGACACATGAGAGATAGAGAGTGAGAGAGAGACATGTAAACACCTCTATATAAGGTGGGTTTATTCCACTTGTAGAGGTGTGCTTGAGAGATGTAAAAGTGAGTGTGTAAGTGTGTGTTATTTATGTAGTCTAGATCTAGATCCTTTTTGTAACACCATATATATTCAATATATCTCTTAAACACCCAAATCACCATGTTCAATTGTGCAAGCTTTAATTCCGCATGTCAAACCATGTTCTTTGTCACTACAGTTATGAGCCTGTTGGTGTTTCCACGGGGTTGTCTATAATAGTCTGTGGTTGCCATCTATACTTTGGTAGATGACTGCATCTCCAAATTGTCGGACAAGGTTATAGTATCTTTCATCCTACATTGCCGATTCATCATCACATATCTATCCTCACCTAATTATCATCACCTATCTCTCATCATTTTATTTTATCACACATCAACTATTTCATCTACCCATGTTTTATCCCAACATATTTATAGATATAAAATAAATATACCGTTTAAATCTTTTAAAACATGTATAAAATCGTTCATCCAGCATAGACAGCAAGTATTCAAAAAATATGCACACATAGCATGTAATTTATATAAAATACTTCATATCTATGTGTAAGATAAAAGTAACTATGCACTCACTTGATACGGTGGTGACTCGGTACTCGGACAACACTTCATTACTCTTAAAACAATTTCCCTCCACAAAACCTAGTATCATTACCACTAGGGTTTAGTTCAGTATTTACCAAGACTAATTTTATAGTCTAGCTATTATTAATATTATATAAGCGTTAAACAATACTTATATAACCCAGAATAATAGCCCAAATACTCCTTATAAGGTCCTCATAACATTACTATAATTATTTGAAAGCTAAATTAAAAATTGCGTAAGCGTAGCTCAGTTACAGTGGATTTTAAAAAAAAACTGGGCTTTGCTCGGAGCAGCGTTTCGAAACCGAAAGACCCTTTTTCTCGGGACTCCGGGAGCCTTGGGGCTTCCTTCGGGTGCTAGGGGATCACCTAGGCTTAGGGGAGGGTTCAAAACCCTAGAGAGACAACGTTTAGAGAGAAGAAATGAAGAAAGGTGTGAAATTTTCGGAAGAGTTCGGACCCCTTTTATAGGCGCCAGCAGCATCAGGCTACGCTACGCGTCCAACAGCTACGTTGGGCGCAGTTCGGATAAGGTGCCAGGAGGATCCAGCTGGCTCGCACTCGGTCTCGGATGGATAAGGGCGAGGGTACGCGGGGCGTACCGACTTCAGACGCGGAGCGTATGCGAGGGCGACATATCTCCATCTGATTTGACTTCAGCGATCATCATCGGACGGCTGGGAAAGCGCCACGTCAGCACTTTCGCATCAAGTCTCGCAAATTCGACTATAAACTTTAAAAATTTGTAACTTTGACGTATGAGCTCTGTTTTCGACGTTCTTTATATCCACACGAAGGTGGGAACGTACTCTACAACTTTCGTTTAGACTCTGTCAGCTAATTTTGAATTTATTTGAAAAGTTATATTTTTAACAGGCCGGGACAGGATTAGTCTGTTAAAATTTCATAACTTCTTCATCCGACGTCCGTTTTTATCTGTCTTTTCATCGTTATGCTACTATTAATGAGATCTTCGATTCTCGTTTAGGTTGTGTCGGCTAAAACCCACTCGATCTAATATTCAAATTTCGGGTTGTACACTGCTAAGTCGAAACTTCGAAAAATCATAACTTCCTCATACGAAGTCAGATTTGGGCGTTCTTTTTATGGATGCGCTCAGTTTAACATATTCTACGACTTTCATTTAGATTACTAAGGCTAAAAGTCGCTCTATCATAAACTCACTATTTACGTCTCCCGGTGCCATGTCGATTTTGCCGTAAAACTTTGACGAGCCATAACTTCTTCGTTATAACTCGGATTTCGGCGTTCTTTATATGTACGGAACCCTTGAGACATATTATACAACTTGGCTAAGATTATTTATTCTAAATAATCTTTTTTCGAAAAGTCGTTTCGACCCCTATTATCTCTAAATTGACTAGCCCGGATCTGTGGGCGTTACAGTGGTCATGGCAGAGGCAACTCTTCTCACCTGAAGAATGGAAACAATTGTGGGTCCAGAAGTTAAGACATGAGTAGTGTACAATGCTACAATTGTCAAGACTATGGACATTATGTTGTTGAGTGTAAAAATCCAAGAAAAGAAAGAAATCAAGTGAATAACTTGATTCAAGAACAGCTTGATAACTAGCCAGCACTATTGTTGGCATATTTTGATGCAACTATAGAAAATGGTGATGCAACTGTAGAAAATGATGAAGTGATCTTGAATGAAGAAAACTTAAACCCACCATTGAAGACAAAAGGAGATACAATGAAACAATCAAATGTATGGTATTTGGATACATGGGCCAACAACCACATGGCAGGTGACAAGTACAAGTTTAGAAATTTAAACAAAATGGTTCAAGGTTATGTGAAGTTTGGGAATGAATCTAGAGTGAGAATTAAAGGAAAAGGCTCAATTTTTTGCCCGTGCAAGAATGGAGAACATCGCAAGTTGGATGAGGTTTATTATATCCCAGACTTACGTAGCAACATAATAAGTCTGGGACAGTTGGAGGAAGGTGGAGATGAAATCAGAATAAAAGATCCATTTTTATGGGTTCATGACACTTCTAGAAGGCTTTTGATGAGGGTCCAGAGATCTCTAAATCGGATCTACAAGATTGAATTAGAAGAAGTGAAGTCAACGTGCTTAGTTGCCGAAATCAGTGAACCCTCATGGCTTTGGCACACTAGGATGGGCCATGTGAATTTTCACTCTCTAAAACTCATGTCTGATAAGAAGTTAGTTGAACGTATGCCAAAGATACTCATCCCAAATGATCCATGTGAAGGTTGCCTAGTAGGAAAGCAGTCACAAAATTCTTACCCTTCACAAGCAAACTACAGGGCAAAGAAAAGATTGGAATTAACTTGTCGATGGTGACTTGTGTAGACCGGTCTCACCTCCTACACCTGCTGGAAACAAGTACTTCATGCTGCTTGTTGATGATTACAGTAGAGTGATGTGGGTCTACTTAATGAAAACAAAAGATGAAGCTTTTCAAGCTTTTAAGAACTTTAGGGCAAAAGTAGAAATTTAAACAGGAGAGAAGATGAAGGTTCTTAGAACTAATCATGGTGGTGAATTCCTTTCAAATCAGTTCACTTCATATTGTAATGAAACATGTCTAGATCGTTATTACATTACACCATACTCCCCACAACAAAATGGGGTTGTGGAGAGGCGAAATTGAACTGTTCTGGAGATGGTTAGAAGTAGCTTGAAATTCATGAAGGTGCCTGATGTTTTGTGGGGAGAGCCAGTGAGTCATGTTGTGTATGTTCTAAATAGAGTTAACACAAAAGCTCTTAAGGATACTACACTGTATGAATTATGGACAGGTAGAAAGCCACAGGTAGAGCATCTTAGGGTGTTTGGGTGTGTTGGGTAGATGAGGGTGTCTAAGAGTTACTTGAAGAAATTAGAAGATAGAAGCATGAAAGTTGTTCATCTTGGAGTAGAAAGAGGGACGAAAGCATATAGAGTGTTAGATCCAGACACGGGCTTAGTATATGTGAGCAAGAATGTGTGTTTTGAAGAAAATAAAAGTTGGCCATAGGAGGCGGCAAGAAA
This sequence comes from Lactuca serriola, assembly GCF_051521515.1. Classification (NCBI taxonomy): domain Eukaryota; kingdom Viridiplantae; phylum Streptophyta; class Magnoliopsida; order Asterales; family Asteraceae; genus Lactuca; species Lactuca serriola. The sequence goes on from NC_136410.1 coordinate 266,810,037, forward strand.
AATCAAAGATGTTCCAGGAATGACCTTCACCGTGGATGGATACAACGAAGATGCGTTTGAAATAAAGGGAACAATACCTAATTTGCCTAATCAGTCAAACGTTGGACCTTATCAAAATAGTCCAACATTGACTGAAATTGGGTCATTTGATGAAGACATGTCGCAACCCATTAATACTCCAGCACAACCCATTACTCCTCAAACAGAATCACCTACAAGCCCACAAAGCACTCCACAACAATAAGTATCCCCTCTAGATACCCCAATGTTGTCAATTGGGTCATCGAGCACAGTGTCAAGTTCTACGGGTGGAGGCACTCCCAAGAGGTATCGATTACTAACCGATTTGTATGAAAATACTAATCGATTATTGTTGATTCAAAACAATGAAGAGCCATTGTCGTATAGTGTAAGTCCCGAATTTGCTTGTGTATCAATCAAATCCGTTTGATGGTGCAGAATCACAATCAAACGGATGATGTCAGGTCAAATAGAAAATAATGAGAAGAAGAATAATATGAATCTCAATGTATTGATTAGAATGATGCTCCTTTACATGAGATTCACACACACACACACACACACTTAAGCTCCCGTCTCTCTCTATTATGTTCATCAATCCTTACTCCTCACCCCTAACACCTTTATATATACAAGGGGAACATGGGTCGTAAATGGGTTTACGGCCGTAAACTCAACCGTAAACACGTATACAGCCGTAGACACCATGTTGTTTACAGTCCAAGACACAAAAATACATTTTCCTAGAAAAGTAAAGTATAAACAATATTTTTGACCCACCAATATCCCCCTTGGTTTATAACTTTCTTTTCTAAATTGACCCAACAAGCTCCCCCTAAAAAGTAACTGGCTTTTCTTGTCAATATTCATCGAGAGCTTGGCTTCAGCATTAATCTTCAAATTCTTCACGACTTCAAGATGAACTTGATGAATCTTCAATGAATGACTTCATCTTAAGCACTTGAGCTTTTCTACGGAATTTGACATTGAACGCCCATTAGATGAGGAGGCTTGACGTACTGATTCTTGAAAGATAGCGCTTTCAGCTTGAGAATCTTCAGAGAGAAATAATTTTCTAGATCACTTCAGCAGGTTTAAGATAGCAGCAGACTAATTGAGGAGGCTTCACTGCAATCCGTCACATAATCTTCAATTTCAGAATCACCTTGCTTCTAGGGTTGAAAGATTGAATTTGAAAGAATAATCTTCATTTCTTGCTCCTTCGAATGAGAATTTTTCGATGCTCACGGATGAAGCCTTGGCTCAGAAATCTTCGACACAAACTCCATTAGTCTCATCTACACCTGAATTCACTTTTCAAGACAAAATAAAACTAAAAGAAAACTTAGCACACAAATTAAAACAGAAACAAAAATATTTTTGGATTTTTGATTTTTCTGAAAGAAATAAAACAGAAATAAAAACATTTTTGGATTTTGAATTTTATAATTTTTGTTTGATTTTTTTAAATCTCCCCCTATATTTGTGCATAGAGGAAAACTATGAACAAATTTAACAAAACAAAAATATTTGGGATCAAAGTTGTGAGACAGCCTTAATCCACTTGTCGGTACCTCTACCTTCATGTCTATGTCTGGTCGATCGTTGGTATTGTGATCCACTTAAACACGAAAAATTTGTGATAAATTTTGAACAAACTAATAATGACAAGACATTTTGATCCTATATTCTTAGAAATATTTCCTAAGGACCATTTAGATGACGATGACCAGGGATATTGTTGTCCACCTAAATTGAGCAGCGAGATCTATAGACAATCTGTATATGTTCAATTTTAATTGTACTAGAACGTGTTTCCCACTTCCTGATATGCTCTAGCCATCAAGGACTTCCAGAATACTCCTTACACCGGGTGAGCAGACAATTATTAAGAGAGAAGATAGATTTAGAATGCATATGTTGTACATCCAGGTCGGATCTCTTCCAATCACGCAAAGGATGAAACATATGACTAACTGAAGTTTTTAGAGGGATTGAGCAGAGAATGGTGCATATACTATGTACCAGGTCGGATTTTAAGTCACGCAAAGGAGACAGTATATGGCTAACAGATAGAAAGAATTTCATAGAGAGAAGATGCAGAGAGATAGAATTGCATATGTTACAGTCCAGGTCGGATCTTTCGATCATGCAAAGGACGCAACATATGACTAATAGACAGAGAGAAGGAAAATAACCTTCTACAGACCAAATTTATCGGAATTCCCCAGTCACCCCATCAAAACCGAAATTAAGGACAGAATCCGCACATCAACGAAAAGTGAATCCATAGTTCTAGATACGGGTTCTTTAATGTGACCAGTAGATTCCCGTGTACATCTCCCTGCTCAACCTAGTGCATCGAGCATAGAGCGTAGACAATTCAACTTAGGTACGTTATGCAGATTCAGATTGCCCGTTTTCACTTGCTAATATCATTTCCCAATAATAACTACTAACGAAAAACTATTTAGAAGATAAAAAATTGTCTTTAAAATGAATCATAGTAAGATAAACTCAGGAGTATAGAGAAGAAAACTCAAACCAAATTCACCGATTGAATTTGCATCCAGAAGGTCTGAGAACAGCACGGATAATCTCAAAACAGATCCAAAAATTCTTCATGTTGTTAAGCACAAACCCCATGAGTGACTCCTTCCTTTCTTCGCTTCCCGCAAAGGACACATACTCTCAAACAATGTTCTGAGTGTTGTACAGTTGAGTGGTGTTCCCTATCATATGCCAGGAGCAACCACTACCAACAAACCGAAGCCTGATGATATGCCTCCATAGCTGCTCCGACACAGAGCGAGATCAGTTGGTCTTTGGAACCCAGTCCATTTAAAAACTAGGTCGACCTTTTTCATCAATGCAGGGTACTCTCTCCCATGACATATCCTGTTTATCACAAACAAAAGACGATGAAATATTAGACTCATTAGAAGATTTGGGAGTTTTCACCTTTGGTACCCATTTATATTCGGGTTTAACCCATTTCTTATTCGATCCGGTGGATCCCTTAGCACTTGATTTGGAACTTGAAGCCAGCTGCCGATATGACTTTGACTTAACCGGTCTTTGTTTCACTGGAGCATCTCTTGGATTGGGCTTGTTGGCTGACATTTCCTTCTTGCCCTTGGGATTCGGATGCTTGGCCTTGTGAGTTGAATTCTTGACCTTCATGGCATTCCAGTCGCCATTGTATGAGCGTGACCTTGAGGGGTTTCTTTTGAAAAATCTCACTCTTGGCGCGTTCTGCCAGCCTTGTGCATAGTAGGGAACGTATGTGCGATTAGGACAATTTCTGGCAATGTGTCCAGGTGTTCCACAGTGAAAACATGTCTTTTTCTTCACTGGGAAGTTGTCTCTTCCTGCCCCTGGTGGCGTATCCTTGTCTTGTCTCTTATTATTCCCACAAGCACAATTGCAACAGGCACTTTGTTTCACTAGAATTGGTGGCATGTATTTCTCAACAGTAGGTTGATCAGAAGCAGCTGAGTTCGAAGCAACAGACTCAGAGCTCAAAGAGATGTTGGTTTGTTCAATGGTTTTCTCCTTGTTCTCATCTTCTGCTACTTTACCTGCACATGAAGTAGACACATTAGTATTTTCAACCTGAATACCTCCTGACACAAATACAACTGGTTTTCCATATTGAAGATATGCCTCCCTGTCAATTTCTTCCTGTGTCATAGGGATGGATGTGTAGTTATGATTGAAAGGTGGAGGAACACTATCATACCCTAGACCCTTGTTTTGATTATCTTTGAATTTTAATTGGGTTTCAAATAAGGACTCGACTGTCTGACTTGACGCAATATAATTTTTGAAACTAACATCTGTTTTTCCACACTTAATTTTCAAAGTGTCAAGTTATTCAGTTACAGCAGCAAGTTGTCTCTTAATATAGTCATAATTTTCACACTTGTTGCTATACTCTTCCTGAAGCTTCCTAAATTCTTTGGTTATTTGCTTCTAATTCAGCCTTCAGGGGCTTCTGTCCTTTCCTGAGTTGATATCGTTCATATCTCAGGTCCTCAACTTCTCTTTTTAATAAATCAATTTGTTCCTGAAGAAATTTAATCGTAGTTTCACAAGCTGGAGTACATGTAACTTCATTGACCGAGATGTTTGCAGAACTCATTGTTTTTCCACACTTTAAAGCGTCAAGCTCTTCAATTACATCAGCAATACTAAGACGACTGAGATCTTTTGTCTTCTTGATGACAGGTATGTTCATATCCCACGATTTCGGAAGTGAATTTAGTAGCATTTTGTTTATCTCAGATTTAGTCAAGAATATCCCAGCTGTATTCATCTCAGTAGTAAGTATAGTAAATTGTTGTAACTGAGCTTCCAAGGTTTCTCTAGGGATATAATTGAACATGTTGAAGTTTTGTCTTAACATCTCCTGACGATTCTCTTTCATGTCTTCAATTCCCTTGTTGACCTCAAATGCTATTAAAAGCACAACTCGAAGCTAAAATAAAACTTAAACGACAAAATAAAATTCAAAAATTCCCTTTGATTATAAACCTCAAAAGTCAACCTTAAAAGTCAAATTTAAAAAAATTCAAACTCAAAAGTCAAACTTGAAAAGTCAAACCGAAAAGTTAAATTTGAAAATTTAAAAATTAAACGAAAAAGGTCAAAGTTTAAAGTCAAAGGTCAAACTTGTAAGTCAAAGTCAAAATTTTTGAAGACAAAAGTCAAAAATTAAAAACTATTAATATTATTTTTTAATTTATTTATATATTTATTTTTTTTATTTTATTTATTTTTATTGAAAATGAGGTTTTTAAAAAAAAAAAAAAGAAATTGATTTTTTGGGTTAAAAGTGCCAATTTTTGAAAGTTGAAACCGAGAAGGACATGTTATGAATTAAATTTCGAAGGAAAGACACAAAGAGTTTGCTAGCCGAGTTGGTAAGGCGCAGACTTGATGAACTAGAGGATCCGAGTTCGATCCCCGGCACCCTCACTTCTGCTTCCCAATTTTTTTAGATGTGATGCTAGGAGAGGAATCAGCTGCGATGCGAGGAGGTGCGAGGATCAACTCCGAAGCAAAGACCGAGACTGCTGGACTGCAAACTCTGAGGCCGCAAGCTCGGACCGTGAACCTCGGGCCGTGAACTCCGAAACCCTAGCCGCCGGCCGCAAACTCCGCCACACCCTCGCAGGTTTCGACCAAAAACACCGATTTTTGCCCCTTTTTGCTCCAAAACTCGATCAAAAACCCGTTTTTATGAAAAACGCGAAGAACAACCCCCCCCCTAATTTTCAGAGATCTATACAAAAACGCAAAAATCTTTCGAAAATAAGATCAAATAATGCTCCAAATCTGACAAAATTGACTGAGACAACCAAGCTCTGATATCAATTGTAAGTCCCCAATTTGCTTGTGTATCAATCGGATCCGTTTGATGGTGCGGAATCCCAAGCAAACGCATGATGTCAGATCAAATAGAAGAGAATGAGAAGAAGAAGAAGAATATGAATCTGAATGTATTGATTAGAATGACGCTCCTTTACATGAGATTCACACACACACACACACATACACACTTATGCTCCCGTCTCTCTCTATTCTGTTCATCAATCCTTATTCCTCACCCCTAACACCTTTATATATACAAGTGGAACATGGGCCGGAGAACATGGACCGTAAATGGGTTTACGGCTGTAAACCTGTTTATGGCCGAAACTCAACCGTAAACACGTATACGGCCGTAAACACCAAGTTGTTTACGGTCCAAGACATAAAAATACATTTTCCTAGAAAAGTAAAGTATAAACCATATTTTTGACCCAACATATACGAAGGCAAGCAGGCAAGTCGAATGGGTTGAGGCTATTAAATCATAACTCGATTCAATTGAAAGAAACAAGACATGGGATTTGGTCGAACTACCTAAAGATCGAAAGGCAATAGGGCTGAAGTGTGTTTTCAAGGTGAAGAAAGATACAAAATGAAAGATAGTGAAGCGTAAGGCGAGATTGGTAGCAAGAGGGTATGTCCAAAAACCGGGGATAGACTATGACGAAGTCTTTGCACCCGTAGCTAGACTGGAAACAGTACGAGTAATACTCGCCTTACAGGAACAAAGGATGGCGTGTGCACCATCTAGATGTGAAATCGGCATTTCTGAATGGCAACTTATAGCAAGAAGTTTTTGTATCTCAACCAGAGGGATTCAAGAAGGAAGGTCAGCTAAACAAAGTGTTAAATTGAAGAAGGCCCTCTATGGGTTGAAGCAGGCGATAAGAGCCTAAAATGCTTGCCTAGATAGATATTTGAAGAATTTGGAATTTGCCAAGTGCTCTCAAGAATACTCAGTGTACACGCAAAACAAAGCTGGTAAAGTCCTAATTGTGGCAATGTACGTAGATGACTTGCTTGTAACAAGAAGTTGCAATGAAGAGATAAAAATCTTCAAGGAACGGATGAATAAAAGGTTTGAGATGAATGATTTAGGGTTGTTAACTTATTACTTACGAATGGAGGTGAGTCAACATGAAGGAGGAATCACGTTGAAGCAAGAGGCCTATTCAAAGAATATCCTAGCCAAGACCAACATGGCTAACTAAAACCCCACCAAATGCCCGATGGAACACAAGTCACAATTGACCAAAGATGAAAAGGGAGAGCTGGTGAATCCAACAGAGTACAGAAGAATCGTGGGAAGTTTGAGGTACTTAACCCATACCGTCCATATTTGTCATTTGCGGTTGGTGTGGTTAGTTGCTTCATGGAGAGACCAACCACAAAACACCTCCAAGTTGTGAAAGGAATTATCAGATATGTGAAAGGTTCCCTGGATTATGGTTTAGTTTACTCCAAAGGGAAGGATGAAAACAAGATTTCTGGTGACTCTGACAGTGATTTAGCAATTGATGTGAATGATCGAAGAAGTATAGGTGGTATGGCATTTTACATCAATGAAAACCTTGTCTCATGGGCATCTTAGAAACAACGGTGTGTAGCTCTATCCTCGTGTGAAGCAGAGTTCATGGCTGCCACATTGGCAACCTGTCAAGCAATATGGATGTGCCGCCATCTTGCAGAGATAACCAGAAAACCAGTAGCTCCTGCAACTTTACATGTTGACAATAAATCGTCTTTGGATCTCATGAAGAATCCCGTGTTTCACGGGCACAAAAAACACATTGATACTCGATTTCACTTTATAAGAGAGTGTATGGAGAATGGAGAAGTGAGAATACCCATGTTTGCAGTAAAGAACAAAGAGCTGATTTCCTCACAAAAACAATGGCACATGTGATGCATAAGGAAATGTGGGAGCTTATTGGAGTCAAACAGGTTCCAAACTTTGGATTAGGGGGGAGAATATTGTCATAATCTAGATTTGGCAACTTAATTTCAAGATTTATGCACGTTTTATTTTTTTTTATTTTTTTTTTATTTTTTGTTATTTTACTTAGTCTTCAAGTTTGAATAAGTCTAGTCCATGTTGGCTAGTTGTTCCCTGTTTTCATGCATACAGGCTAGTTTGTTTCCTTTAATTTAGGCATTTCCTTTTCTAGTTTAAATACAAGGCAAAAAGTGTACGTTTGTGCAGTTCTCTCTTCCAAGTTAGTGAATAACAAGTGCAACCATTTTTTCCCCTAAGTGTGAGTTACTTTTCCTGTCCCAGTTTTCTTTTTATCTTTTGGCCACTATGATACATTTTTGTCCCTTGTTCTTGGTCTCTGTAAAAAGTCACCATCACCTCTGAAAGAATCCAACAGCATCAGCATGCAAAAGTGATTGGTGTGAGTGAACTCCCTGTCTGAAACTGCAAATACGAGCTTGGGATGGCAAATCTCAAAGAATGCATCAAAAAATGGGGATCGTTCCCATAGGCTTCATCATGTATCGATTGAAACCACAGGTGTTGGACGTTTCTAGCTGGAGGAAATCGGAGCCTTGTTCTTAAATCACTAATGTCGATGCCAATGTCCGATGGCAGCTTGGAGTTGTCAGTTGTTATATTAAGGTAGCAGTTGTACGATAACGTGAGTAATTCCCTTATCTTAAGAAAAAAATTAGCATCAACAAGGTCGAGAGATAATGAAACCAACATATGCTCAAGAGACGAGACTGGAAACAACATACTAGGCAATGTATTCCCACTGAACTCGAAAACAAGTGATTTTGGAGCATGTACTTGTACATCGATAAGTCTTCTTGGGCACAAAACCAAGGAAAATCTCTTAATAGAAGCACATGTGAGATGTAAGCTTCCCAACTTCCATGATGTCAAATAAAGGGCCAAACACTCCCTTAATAGTTCACTGTTGGCGGAAACCAATGTCCCGGGGACTCATTCTGACTAAAACAAGAGAAAAGGAAACTCAGATTTGAAGATTTCCAAGCACACGTTGTTCATTATCATACCACCTAAGAATATTCGTGTCACACTCCTTCCTATTGATATTAAATGCGTGTTAAATGGAGGAGGGGGTACGCCTGCTGAAAAAATCAGAAATCTTGATCGAAGCTAAACACACAAAGATTTGGGACATCACTCATTTCCAAAATAGTAGAGTGTATAGAACCTAAACCTATTTTTAATTCGTAAATACGAGGTATGTTTTTAACCTTGATTCTCTTGAACCCTTTGTAATAAGCTAAAAGCAATATCTTCACAAGCAACTTACAAGACGACAATATTTCATGGAATGCCTCTTATTATATGCAGAGACCTTCTAGGTGCAGTTATGGTAGGGACACATAGTTGATCACAAGAGTCGTCATCCAAACAGAACATGTCATCCTCCTCCCATTCGAAGCTCTAACTTTTATCTTAGTTAGGTCAGGGCTTGCCAATATCTCATCTAGCAACGTAAACGGAGCACCAAAAATGAAGATTGTGAGGGAAATCTTTTTAAGACAAGTTTTGGTTGCCACGGGTCCGATCCATTTTTCAGCAAGAGAAGTTGAATCCTGGTTCTCGATGTCGATCATAAGCTCAAACCTTTCGATTGGTGTTTTGTCACAGAGATACCTTGTAAGAGTGCGATCCACATCCACCAACTTCATGTTGTCGCCTCTTTGAACATTGAACCTGAGGGTAGGGATGGTAAACCAAGCGTGTAGCCATGACTTGGACAACACACTCGTGCAGGTTGCTTATATAACCGACAAACTTCATTGTACATTTTGTATCAGCTCTGGAACATCTTCTACTACTGATCTCATCCTTACAAACCCAAAAAAACACATCATCAAATTTCCATAAACATCTTATCTTATATACATATAAACGTATGAAATCACCAAAACCAAAAATCACCTAAGTAACCAACAAAGGTATAAATCCATGCCTAAAAAAATGCACATACATATGGATGTGTAACTTTAAATCAATAAAAAAAAAGATTTGCATATCCATCCATATATAAGGTCTGATGCATTTATAGTGTATATTTTTACGTGCTGACAAACAGATCTTGGGAAGCTGTCAGGCTTTTTTCTTCTAGTTTGGTATATAACTAGATTATGACCCGCGTTAAACGCAGGAAACATAAATTAAATACATATTACATTAATATGTGACATTGTCTTAGGTGGAATTTTAATAAAAATTGTTAGTTATATTCATTTTTACAGTTTTTGGACCAAACTTATTAAATAAAATTATTTAATATTTATATTAGAGCAATTTGTTTTTTTTAATACAGTAATTTTTAACATGAATGATCCATATGATCTTTGTTTTATCACGACAAGGTGTGACTTCTTGATTAAAACATGTTGCGTAGTAGCTTTATGAATTAACTTTGTTCGGTGTACCAACCCCCATGAATTTCATATGATTCTTTTCATATTGGCCCTGTAAAATCAAAAGCAACAATAAGTTGTTATATGTACCAACAACGTTAAATTTTGCAAAGAAATTCGATAAACATTATAGTTAAAGAGCATTGTCATAACTATAAACATCAAATTCAAATATTTTAATTTGGTCAAGATGGCATAAGCAATTTGATCTAAGGATAGAAAATATATAAGTGAAACACAATCAAAAGTATTTTGTTTCTTTAGATGATGAAATAAAGTTTCTCTTTTAGACATAGAATTCAATCTTCCATATTGTAAATGTAAATGTCTTAGTCTTCGCCTCTCTTTAGCATCATTGTAATGAGTTTTATTATTTGAATCTATAAAATTATAGGATATCATTAATATCTAAAAATAATAATATTTTAATGGTAAGTATTTACTAATAAATTTATGAATAATTTCACAAGGATTTATTAATAATTGTTTCAGAACGGTTACAAAATTAATAAAAGTTTACAATTTCATAAAAAATGGTAGTTTTCTAATATTTATATTGAAGTTGTAATGAATAACATTGTAACAATGTTGACAAATTGACATTCAAACAAAATAATAGAGTAAAATATTATTAAATTTCTAAATTCATCTGAGTTTAAACCAAAAAGGCAAATAGATGAATAATTCAACATTTCATAAAACCCAAAATGTATTCAAATGATCAAAATTCTAACCCAAAAATGAATAGTATGAAACAAAGTCATCAAAAATCAAACCCCAAAACCAAATAGTATGTAAACAAAATATGAGATTAATAGTATTCAAATCATTCAACTACTCAAACAAAATCATGAAAATCATATATTATTTTTCTTGCTTTGGAATTAACAGTTTTGACTTGCCTTCTCTGGAAGTGCGATATGTCATTGATGTTGATGGTTGTTTGTTTGAGGACATTGTTGTCAGATTATCAACGTCGTAATCATCTCCCAACATGCATTTTAATTCTTCATGTCCATACACTTTTTTAAAGGATGTCCATTTAGTTAGTGGACTTGTTGCAGTGCATTTATCAAGATTCAAAGCGGGTGTGATGTTATCACCAGTAAACGAAACAACATCCTAAATGTGGAAAATAAATTCATATGTCAATCTAGAAGTTAATAATAAAGTATTTAACATATTAGTTTTAGTTATATTATATTTAAAACCTTCTAATTTAACGTGTTTTGAAATCCGAATTTTGCTAATAAAACGTTAAATAAATCAGATTATGACGCCTATATTTTTAGTACATAGAAATATGTTAGTTGATCAACCGAAATATAAAAAAAAAATGAAATTTAATAAGTGCAGTGTTTGTAGCATTCTTCGTAAAAGAATGTTTCATGTTTGATGTTAAATTTTTTTTTTCCAATTCAATAATGATTGTATTATCAACAGTGAAGTTTGAGATTGCATAACCATCAACTTTGTTCTCCAAATTATAATGTAAAACTTGAATTTTGAACATCAACTTTTTATCCAAAAATACATTCAAAGAAGATGGATAAATCTCCATGTTACCCTCTTAAAAATTAAAAAAAAAATGGTTATAAAAATCAATATACAAAAAGTAAAAAATTAGTATTATATAAATGAAGTTAATATCGATAACCTCGTTAAACTTTTGAAGCAACTCTTGTGCGGTTTTTTCTAGAAGTTTCTTTGCATCATGATCAAATATTGTAAGTAACACCACATCGGTAAAGTCTTGTACTCGAATGATGATTTTGAAACTAAAGTCATTAATATAAACAAATTCAGTAAAATAAAATTAGAAAATTTAATTGAAGAGTATAATAATATGTATAAAAAAATTCTTAAAAACCTTAAAACAACATATATGTATTTGTTCATGCAAGTTGAAGTGTAATAATAAAAAAAACATATTTATCTTGCTTTTGGTTCGTTCCACGAGTTTTGTCATCATGCATTAAAATGACTTTTATGACTTTCTCTTAACAAACATAGGTCAACACAAACATACATACATACATACATACATACATACATACATACATACATATGGATATAATTTTGCTTTTATAACTAAAAGAATGAAACTAATATGCTTAAAGTAGATTAATAATTTTATTAATGACCTCTCAATAGGAATAAAGTAGAAATAAGAGGTAATAAGAATAGAGTAAATTCAAGAGATTGGAGAAGAAGAAAGAGAACACGGTAAACAAAGAACTTGGAAAAAAGAATAAAAGAATAAGACCGCTAAAGAAGAAACACTATAAATCATAGGAGTCAATCCAAAATCGTAAGAAGAACAACTTCAATGTAATCGTATATATAGGTTGTTTTTAATAAGGAAATCATTGTCTTCCAAAAAAATGGGATCCTAAGATATCATCTTGGAGAATTTTGGTTATTCATCTGAAAAAAAAAATATCATTTTTATTGAGTCAAAATTTCAAATTAATTGACTTTCTTAATTAATAAGTTTTAAATTCAAAAACATTATCTCAAATTGATTTTTTTTACGTGGGATATACCAAGAGATAAATTATGAATAATGTTGACTTTAATTTTGACTCTTAAATATTTTACAGATTTAATGGGATTAGATTAGCTTTTATAGGTTAATGACTAAATTATTTATATGCTTATTTAATGGATTTTTTCAAAAAGAAAATAACTAAAAACTAAACGGGTTTGAATTTTGAAGCCAAAAGCTATAAATAATGGAGTTAAATTAAGAACAATATTAATTAGAGAAACTGGTATCTAGTAAATAAATAGAATGATATGTGGTAATTGATAATATAATTGCTGAATTTAAAGATTCTATAATTGAATCTTATTGTGTTTGAATTCTATTTAAAGAAGATGATGTAAGCAATTTGATCTAATGGTGGAAAACATAGGGTTGAAATTCAATTAAGGGTCCTGATTGCTTCATTGGTGAATTAAGGGTTCTCTTTTAATAATTTTTAAAGATATATGCAACAATAGCACTCAACTAGAAACAAAAGCCTACAAAATACAATTTGAAATCATGTTTGGCTGCACCATTTCTTCAAAACCTAAAAAAAAAAGTTTCAAAATTTCTCTTGGTATCAATACAAACAAACCAAGGACACACAATTAACAACGATTGATAGCCATCATTCTAGACTTACAAGAAAAACCCAATCTTGTAATTACGAGTTTTGTTTATGGTTCGAATTGTTCATATCACACGCACCTAGGAGCAGAAAACAAGATGCAAAACGAACCGGATGATTAACCTGATAACAAAAATCGAAAGAGAAGCAGAAGCAGACGGTTCGACTAGGTCAGAGCAACCACTATAACTAGTGTCATACCAATCCAATTGACATGTTGACAAATGTATAAACAATATATTGATTTATCTTATTTTTAGAGCATATTACTTTCATTCCTTTCTATATTAGTTATGTACATGACAAATATATCCAATTATCTTTCTATCTCTTGCAATAATATCCATAATTGTGTTCCATATAGAAGATAAAATAAAGAACACAATCATTTTAAGACTAAAAAACTAAATATTATTCAATGTAGTTGTGAAAGTCAACATTTTCAACTTATCGGTTCAAATAAAACCACCCACAAGTACAAACCTAGTAAGATCCTTTGGACAAACCTAGTAAAATTCTTTGGCTTATGAGCAATAAAGATGCAAAAGTAAACTAAGATTACTTGAATATGGTGAAATTGATTTAGCATAAATGTTCTCACACAAATGGAGTGAGCTTAACACTCTAAGCTCAACCATTGATGAGAACTGGGTTTCTTTTTACTGGCAGGTTTCTATCGATACCTTCAATCTCTCATTTTCTAGATTTTATCTTTTTAATATCTACTAATCTACCTATATGAATATAGGATTAATGTCATAAATGGATACAAATATATTTGTTTTATACAAATTATCATTGTTTTTAAAAGTACAACCAGAAGGGTATTTTATGAACAAAAAAGTTCCAGTACATATTTTGATGTTATTTTTTCAAAACAATGGTGATTTGTGAAATGTATTTTTTTTTGTTTGTCTAATTATATATTTAACATTCATTTTTAAATCTTCATTTTTTTTTATTTTTTTTATTTTCTTATTTAACCATTCTACTTTGAAAGTACAATTATTTAATAAGAAAAAAACATAATTGTTTTTTGAAAATATGAATTAAAAATGAAAGTATGATGCTATATTTGAAAGCACAATGCTTAAATAAGAAAATAACATAATTTTTTTTGAAAATAAGAATTAAAAATTAAAGTATGATGCTATATTTGAAAGTACAAGGCTTAAATAAGAAAAACAACACAATTTTTATTGAAAATAAGTACAATGCTATAATTTTCATACACGAATTACCATTTTGCCTTTATCCCCATTTATACATTTGCTTAAAATATTACAATTGGAGATTGACCGTTATCACCCCCCCCCCCTCCACAATTGTGATTTGTGAAATGTATGCTTTTTTGTTTGTCTAATCATATATTTAACATTCATTTCTAAATCTTCATTTTTTTTGTTTATTTTTTTATTTAACAACTGTACTTTGAAAGTACAATGGTTTAATAAGAAAAAAGCATAATTGTTTTTTGAAAATATGAATTAAATTTGAAAGTATGATGCTGTATTTGAAAGTACAATGCTTAAATAAGAAAATAACATATTTTTTTTGAAAATAAGAATTAAAAATTAAAGTATGATGCTATATTTGAAAGTGCAATGCTTAAATAAGAAAATAAAAAATAATTTTTATTGAAAATAAGTACAATGCTATTATTTTCAAAGACGAATTACCATATCCCCCCCCATTGTGATTTGTGAAATGTACTTTTCTTTGTTTGTCTCATTATATTTTAACATTCATTTCCAAATCTTCATTTTTTTTAAGTTTTTGTTTTAGTTTCTTGTTTAAACAATAAATTTTCATGACTAGGTGCTTAAGCTATTAAACACTTTAATGGGTTCAAAATATGATTGAAAGTGTGTGTAACATCCCAAATTTCAAGTCCAAAAATTTCTTTTAAAAACATTTCTAATTCATAGCGTTAAGTCATTCAGACATACAAAAAGGGTTTATATGACAAATCATAGTTTCATTTCCAAAACACTTGTTTAATTATCAGAGTAAACATCCCAGGCTAACTAACCATGGTGTGTGCACTGCAACCCTCCTGAGCTCCTCTTCCGAAAACTGAATACATGAAAACAAAACAAAAAACAGTAAGCACGAAGCCTAGTGAGTTCCCCAACCTACCGCATACCATACATATCTACTGATCCATACATGCCATACATAATACTGAGCACGTAACCACACACTGGGCTCCCGCCCGCTACATTGGGCCTCGCTCACTATCGGACCCCGTCCGCCACCAGCCCCCGCCTGGCTTCGAGCGCTGCTCGGCATACAGATCTGTTTTCCTTAGGCCCCGCCTGTCTCTGGGCCCCGCCCGCTAACATATACTATCATACAATCATATCACAACACATGACTAACATACTCTACTGGATTACCGTACTAAGGCCTCGCCTATCTTGGGCCTCGCCCCTGTCCTACTATTGATGAATCATGGAACCCCGTCCACGCTCCTACTAACAGTGAGATACGGGCCCAACCCACACTCACTCTTTTCCTAACTCGGGCCACGCCCCTGCTCTACTGCTAATGAGGTATGGAACACCGTCCACACTCTACTATTGGTGAGATACGGGACCTCGCCCACACTCACCTCCCTACCAGGCACATACATGTATCACACAGACAACAAGTATACTTTCATACAAACCTTCCTTGGGCACTCGCCCGCTATCATGGGACCTTAGTCCCGAATGTCATACTACCATACTGTGCCTAGGGCTAACCCCCGGGTCTTCCTACTCATAACTACATGGGTCGGCATTGTGGTCGTAGACCCATTCACACAAAGGGAAACTCACCTGCACTGCTGAACTTTGCTGATAACCCTCTGGCTGTTGTCCGACAACTCTCCGAATCGCTGCTCCACTAGCTCCCCAAGCTACTAATATCAATATAACACTTAGTTCCAAACTAAACTCAAGAAGTCAAACTAAGTCAACTCTGGTCAAAGTCAAAGTCCTGGTCAAAGTCAACCTTCTAGTTGACTCGACTCACCGAGTCAACTCATAGACTCGCTGAGTTCTTAAACTCAGAAACTATCAAAATACGACCCAACTCGCCGAGCCACCCCAAGATTCGTCGAGTTCAACGATCTCTAAGTCCCATTCTGTCCAACTCACCAAGTCACCACCCAACTCACTGATCTGCGTCTTAACCAGAAAAGGTTGAGGTTCTGCGACCAGACTCGCCGAGTCCAAGGCAATCTTCAACAAACTCACTGAGTTGTTCTTCCAACTCGCCGAGTCCATGCTCATGTTCATAAACTTGCCGAGTACACCCATGTGACTCACTGAGTCTCTTTAGCTGTCAATCCAAACTGTGGCTTTTTGAGCCATGTAGGGGCTCCAATCCATAGATCCACTCTTCTACAGTCTATCCTTCACGTAAAGTGACAAAGTTTACGTGAAACCAAGGAGCTATAGGCCCAAAACACTCTAGGGTTAGGGTTTATGACAAAGGGGCTTCACCAACAACTTATTGACATAAGCTTTATAACCTTCTGGACCATCACAAGTCTAGATCTGAGGTAGCAACCTTAGATTTAGGCCTCTAACTCGACATAGCTCTCAAGCATACCAAAAATGCCCCAATCTCAAATTATAATAGATCTAGATGCAAAAGAGCCCAAGCAACAGATTATTACCTCCAATATATGCTCCAACTAAAGTAGATCCCGGATCTACACCACTCCTTTGCAGCAAGCCTCTTAATCTTCAAGCCCCTTTCCACCAAAATCACTTATCTAGGCTCCAAATTGCTTATAAGGGCTCTCACTAACGATTTAGGGTTTCTGGATCTCAAAGGGGAGTAAAGAGGCTAGGGAAGGGATGTAATGTTCTTTAAATAGGGTACAACCCCCGGGATTAGGGTTTTTTTCTCGTCTAGACCAGCCTCGCCGAGTCCACTAGCCGACTCGCCGATTCCACTAGTCGACTCGCCGAGTCGGTCACCTACTCTACGCCCCGGATCCCTTTCTGACTAGTCGAGTTCCTCCCTGGACTCGACGAGTTGACTCATGACTTAGAGCTTTTCCTTTCTTTTCTTGGTCTTTCTGATTCTGGGTGTTACAGTATGGATCAGACAAGATACAACAACAACTCGAAAACATTTCAATACAAATGGGGGGAGGAGGGGTAAAATGGTCCAAAATCCAAAATGATGCAGGAAGGGTAAAATGGTCCAAAATCATTAAAGTCAATTAGGAATTTGTTATAATTGTAAAAAATAATACATGTATTTTGCTTTTTAAAGAACATTGTTGATAATGGTAATAAGAGTATGAGCACTTGTGGTTCCCTATTCCATACGTACCTTTAATATGTTAGTCTCTATTCCAGACGTACCTTGTTTGTTCTTGCCGGGTATGTTGCAGCATGACCTTCAAACATTGTGCTTCCCTCTACCATGTCGTATCTGGTGCTTCAACCTGTAGGATGTAACAAACAATACCACTGCGAATCAAAAGCAACTTAAATTCAAAGAAAAATGACTATTTTTTCACGTATTCATTTCTATAAAATACCCAAGAATAATCCTAATTCTCTTTACATTAAACTTTAAAAAGAAACCCAAACAAAAAAAACTATAACTAAGAAAATCAAGATCCAAATAAAAACAAACCAACGAATTCACCAGGTTTATTTAAGTGAATTCATGATCATGCCAATAATCGTTTTTTCTTCTCAAAATTTCAAGCTTTGTGCATTAAAATAATAGATACAGTAAATTTTTGGGTTTCGTTTAAATCGGATCTTGCTTTTATAAAATTTGTGAAATGTTGCTTACTTGCGAGAACCACCAATCAGGAGACCACTTGGTTAAAATATATCACCTTCCAATGTCACACCAGAGGTACTAACTTGGTGATTAAATGCAACATGTGAAGATGAAAGTTAATTTTGATTAAAAGAATTGTTACGAAATTGAGAAAAAGGAACATGGTACCTCTTTTTTTTGTAGCATCACTGGTCTTGCAAACAAAAGTTACACCAAACAGATATTCCATTGTAGTATGGAGTAGATCATCATAACCTTCCAATAATATCACAAAGAAAAAACCATAAAAGCTTTAATTTAAATAAGAGTATGGAAGTAAAAGGTTTAATTGAGCTTGGTGGTGCACCACCACCATAACCACCATATCCATGACTAAAGTTAGGTCTCCCAGCATCACCCTATAAATTCAGTTCATAACAAATCAATTACAACCTTCAAATAAATGCCTACTTATCTTTTTGTTACAAATGTAGATCAATAATCCAAACTTTCCATGCAAGCAATCAATATCTGTCAGCTTGAAATAAATAGACATAAAAAATGTTTGAAAAAAACATGTAGGCAAGAAACTGGAGTATGTTACTGGTTGGACGACATTAAATAAGAATAACATTTCAGTATGTTTTCAAGATATAAAAGATTGTACCTTTCCTTGCATTGATGAACAAACTGTAGAAACTAACTGAATCCCAGCACCCAATCTAAGAACATTAAACACAGTAGTAATCGCCTGTCCTTTTGCGTATAAGTCACTGAGATCCCCCTCTTTCGCAAATGAAGAATAAATTGCCAATCTTGTTGCCCTTGCAGCAACCATGACTATTCCTTGTTAAATTACAAAAAGGCTATAAATGTAAACTCTTACAAGGAAAATTATTAAACTCCAATTTAGTATTTAGTATTTACCTTTGCAAAATTTTCAAGTCCATCCATTTCAAGAAACAATTGTGGACATAATGGGGAAAGAACTTCCAAACCAGAGCTAAATTTGTATAACATATCAGCTACAAATCATAAGGTCCATCAATCCATCTTAAACTGATTTTTAATGATAATTTAAAACAAAATTGTAAAGGTTGACAGTTCAAACCAAAAATTCACCATCGTTTAAGTTCAGAATCCATTTTTACACCTAACTTGTTGCACATTAGCTTTCCCACATGTTGCATTCCATCCTTAAGTATCTACTAAATACCAATAACATTCAGATTGTTACGGGGTGTGGAAGGATCACTCAGATCCGAAATTGACCGACTATGCTTTTTATCCAAACCCTAATGTTTACCAGATATCACGTGTAACCACTTAACAGTTCCATTTTAATTCCAACATATGATGAGCATCTGAAACAACGGCAGCTTCTTCGCGAGTACCATAATTACCTAAAGAAACATAGAGGCATTAGCATGTTTACCTATGAAAATTAAAAAAAAAACAAAATAAACAAAAACGGAGGCTCAAATATGTTGTAATGGAGTTTGTTTTGCCTAAATTAATCATGATTGCAATCGCAGTTGTAATACATGTCAATTTGGTGAGAGAAAACTCCAAAGACAAAAACAATGCCTTCCGGATTGCCCGACCGAGATACAGATCAGGTCTCCAAACTCCAATTTTGCTCAGGCAACATTTCATCAACATCGCCTCGTCCATCTAAAGTACAAATCAAGAACAACAACAAAATTACGTGAATGCCCTCAAAGAGAGAGAGAGAGAGAGAGAGAGAGTAACTAGTGGTGAATCAGCGTCGAAATCATCGGCTCATACTTGATCGAAGGAACAAATGGCAAGAGGAGTTGCTATCAAAGAGCCTCATGTAACGCCCGGTTTCCCAGGTATATTAATCTATATTATAATTTGAATTGTGTTGAGTGACTCGACGAGTTGGTGCTTAGACTCGTCGAGTCAGGTCGCGAATGGGTGACGTGGAAAATGATTAGACTCGACGAGTCAGGAGAGTGCACTCGCCGAGTCAGAGCTGACGAAAGAAACCCTAATTTCTCGGGTTTGGGACCTATTTAAGGACCCTTATAGCCACCATTTGCGGCTACCAGACCCTTCAGAGAAACCCTAAGAGTACCGGAGCGTTTGTGAGAGGAGAGAAGCCATTATTTGATCTTTGTGGGTTGGTTTTGCAATAAGAAGCTTGTTCCATCTTAGAGGAGGCCAAGGAGGTTGCATATCTGTGGATTTCAAGAAAAGGACATCATCCTTGAGGTAGCATATCGATCCTTTTTCTGTCTTGTTGAAGAATCCATAGATCTAGGGTTTTCTATACCCTTTATTAGGATGATTTGTTGGGAATATGGTCCCTTTTCGTGTTTAGACTTCGGATCTGGACCCATAGTGGTTCAGAGAGCTTTATCCATCTTGCTTTATGATCAGTTATGGAAGAAATGGACTTGGGATGTTGTATTTGGGGCTAGTTCATCAAATCGAGTTGTTTGGACGTTGCATGAGTATCAAAATTGAACCTTTACGTGTTTAATGAGCTTAGGAAGGTCAGATCTATGGATTAGAGGAACAGATCTGACCTCAGAAGGTCATTTGAGTTTGAGCATGGAATGAACTCGCCGAGTCCATGAGCAGACACGACGAGTCGGACCGAGTTGTCCCATGACTCACACAGTTGATGACTCGCCGAGTTAGGAGAGTGACTCAGTGAGTCAGAGGGGGATTTAGGGGACTTGAGTTCACGTCTGAACTCGCCGAGTCAGTGCCTGACTCAACAAGTTGGGTCAAAGGGTGGCCATTGACCAACGTTGACCAGAGTTGACTTGTGTTGACTTAAGGGCATTAGTCAAACTAAGTCAGGAAGGTATTAATTAGAGATGTATTTATGCTATAGGAGGAAGCTAGGTCAGAAGATTGAGCGCGAGTGATTATCCGACATCTTCGAGGTGAGTCTTCTTACTATGCCTTACCTGATGGGGTAATTATGTGTGACCGGAAAGTCTTATGTGTATGATGAATATGTGATGTATGTTGTATATGTAATATGTTATGATATGAGTATGATGATGTGGACCGGAAGGTCAGGATGATATGGACCAGAAGGTCAACAGAGTATGGACCGGAAGGTCAATAAATTTATGGGATGGAAATCCCCTGAGACACTTGGATCGGAAGATCCCATAGAGTTATGGTCTGGAAAGGCGTATGTGCTCTACGTGGTATTTTGGGAACTCACTAAGCATTTATGCTTACCATTTGCGTGTTATGTGTTTCAGATACCAGTGATGATCGCGGGAAGGCGCCAACATAATCAGTACACACTTGCAGTGAAGATGTTTTGAGATTCTGGGGATTGTGACTTGTACTTATGTTCAGTGAAAAACAAATGATACACGTTTTTGAGAATATGTGATTGGAGTATTTTTATTAATTTAAAATGAAAAATTGTTTTGAAATTTCATGATGTTACAAGTTGGTATCAGAGCCCTGGTTTGAGGGATTCAGATTCATCTTCGGGTGTATTCGAACTCAAACTGAGGATTTGAGAAAGTTTTCATAAATAAACAATTTCTCCTAAAAGAGTAAAAAGGAATTGAAGAAACAAAAGAAAGCAGTGTGCACGATCAGCCAGCGCCCGAACGGTGATTTCCCAAATTACCCTTACATTATGTGTTAAGTGATATGTTGTAATGTGATATGCATGCTAGAGTAGGCTAGGTGTTCATATTAGGACTAGAGTGGCCTGATTTGTGATGCCTTAGCCTAGGGAGATTTCTGCTGCTATGAGATGCTTGTGAGTGAATAGGTAGCAGTGAGGTGCTATGAGGATCTACCGAAGGGTAGCATATGTGTGGCAAGAGATAGAGTACTTGTGACTTAGGATCCTTGGAGGGTGACTTAGAATGAATACTGATGCGGTATGGAAGGTAGTATAGGGCCCATACTACTGGAAACACCGAATCAGTATGCAGTCCAAGTAGGAATCCTTAGGATACTAGGGAACAGGTAGGATTGAGTTATCGAGTGCGAGTAAGCTCGAGCGAGTCCCTGATATTTTATGTTGTATTTCAGAGACATTATGGTTGGGAGACACCACATACCAGGGACTAGCGAGGGGGTGTGAGCGATGAGGAGCTCCGCCAGATGATTCATGATGAGGTGGCTGCGGCCATCCAAGCTGAGATACCAGAGATGTTCGGGTCTATCAAGACCACGTTGATTGAGACCGCAGCCGTCGATGCTGCCAGGCCACAGGGAGGTGACTCGTTGTTGTATCGGGAGTTCAGCAGCACGAAGCCATCGGAGTTTGATGGGACGCAGGATCTGATTGCTGCGATTAGATGGATATCTGATATCGAGGGATGCTTCTACACCTGTTCGTGTCCCGAGCATCTGAGGGTTCGGTTTACACTGAACCAACTTCGCTTGGGAGAGAAGGATTGGTGGAAATTTGTGACGGCACATCTCACTTCTGCGGAGATCTCAGCGGTGACCTGAGAGAGGTTCACCATTATGTTCAGAGACGAGTACGTTCCCCCGGTAGAAAGGGAATGGTTGGCCCATGAGTTCTTGACCCTCAAGCAGGGTCCTGAGTCAGTGACTGTGATCACCAGGAAGTTTCATGAGAGGGTGATGTTTTGCCCTGAGTACGTGTCGTCTGAGCAGGCACGCATGAGCCGGTACTTGAGCATTCTGAGGAGGGATATCTGGGAGTTCGTGGAAAACTCGACTTACCGATCATTTGTCGAGCTCCAAGCAAATGCATGGAAAAGGGAGATTGAGCTGGAGACTCGGGTCAGGGAGGATGCCGAGTCACAGAGGGTGGAAAGGCGGCCGACATAGTCTCAGCCGGCAGCCAAGCGGGCAAAGCCCGCCGATTCGAGAGCTGGAGGCCAGAAGGGCCGCACTTGCAGAAAATGCAGCAAGGGACATGAGGGGGTATGTCGATCTGGTGCTTGCTACAAATGTGGGAAGGATGGGCATATAGCCAAGGACTGCCCCAAGGGATTCATGTTTAATTTTCATTGCGACCAGACGGACCGTCAGAAGGCCGAGTGTCCACAGTTGCAGGGGGCATAGCAGGGATCTGCCCCTATCGTCGTGCGAGTTACTGAGGTTTGGCCGGTGAAGGCCGAGGCACTGAAGGCTCGCGGGAGAGCCTTCCAGTTGACAGTGGAGGAGGTCCGTGCAGCGCCCGACGTCGTGGCTGGTATGTATTCTGTTATTATTTGTTTATGTTGAGATTTTGTGTTTATATTATGATATGCGTAGGTACTTTCCCTGTGAATTCTGTATCTGCTTTGGTATTGTTTGACTCGGGTGCGAGTTGGTCATTTGTGTCATTAGCGTTCAGTAGACACATCAGTATCCAGCGAGAGGCGATGAGTTGACCTTTACGAGTTTCTATAGCTGAAGAGCGAGCAGTGTATGCCACGGACGTGACTCGAGGGTGTGTACTTGAGATCTTCGGCGTAGGGTTTCCGATAGATCTGCTCTCGATTGCGATGGGGGACGTATGTGTTATCGTGGGCATGGATTGGTTGAGCCGATTTGGGGCTATGATAGACTGCGAGCAGCAATTAGTGATGATTCGAGATCCTAGTGGAGAAGTGCTGACAGTCTATGGCGAGGGAACTCGAAGAGGGTCAGCATTTTGTTCGGCTGCCAGAGCGAGGCAGAGTTTGCAGCAGGGCTGCAAGGGGTTCGTAGCTTATGTGATGGATACCCGGGAAGCCGTGGGGAGGACAAGTTTAGTTGATGATGTTCCGATAGTGCGTGAGTTCCCGAATGTATTTCCCGAGGAGTTGTCGGGTGTGCCTCCCGAGAAGCAGGTGGAGTTTTGTATTGATTTGGTTCTAGGGACTACGCCTATCGCTAAGATGCCTTATCGCCTTGCACTGCCAGAGATGCAGGAGTTATCCTCACAGCTTCAGGAGCTGTTGGGGAAAGGATTTATTCGACCGAGCAGCTCGCCTTGGGGAGCGCCGATCCTTTTGTCAAGAAAAAGGATAGTTCGCACCGGATGTGCATCGACTATCGGGAGCCGAACAAGTTAACGGTCAAGAACCGTTATCCGTTGCCGAGGATTGATGATTTGTTCAATCAACTTCAGGGGGCATCTTGGTTTACCAAGATAGACTTGAGGTCTAGATATCACCAAATGAGGGTGCGTGATGAGGATATCCAGAAGACGGCGTTCAGGACGCGATATGGGCACTATGATTTTGTGGTGATGCCTTTTGGGCTCACCAATGCACCAGCAGCGTTCATGGATCTCATGAACAGGGTATGCCGGCCGATGTTGGATCGATCGGTGATCGTGTTTATTGATGATATTCTAGTGTATTCTAGATCCCGAGAACAGCATGAGGAGCATTTGAGGGAGATCCTCGGGGTATTGAGGTCGGAGAGGCTTTATGCCAAATTCTCCAAGTGTGATTTTTGGTTACGAGAGGTCCAGTTCTTGGGGCATCTTGTTAATCAAAATGGGATATTGGTCGACTCGGCCAAGATTGAGGCGGTGATGAGTTGGGAAGTGTCGAAGTCTGCCACGGAGATTAGGAGTTTTCTGGGGTTGGCCGGTTATTATCGGAGATTCATTCAGGATTTCTCCAAGATTGCAGTGCCACTCACTAGGTTGACCCGGAAGGGTGTTGCTTTCTCATGGGGTCCGGAGCATCAGACCTTGTTTGAGACTCTTCGCCGGAAGTTGTGTGAAGCCCTGGTGTTATCCCTTCCAGAGGGAGTTGAGGATTTTGTGGTATACTACGATGCATCGATATCAGGGTTGGGTGCAGTGCTTATGCAGAGGGGGCATGTGATAGCATATGCATCAAGGCAGCTGAAGCCTCACGAGGCAAGGTATCCCACTCACGATCTGGAGTTAGGAGTAGTGGTGTTCGCTCTCAAGATCTGGCACCACTATTTGTACGGGGTTCGGTGTACCATTTACACGGACCAAAAGAGTTTGAAGTATTTGATGGATCAGCCCAACCTGAATATGCGGCGGAGGAGATGGCTGGATGTGGTGAAGGATTACGATTGTGAGATCCTGTACCACCCGGGCAAGGCGAATGTGTTAGCCGATGCCCTGAGTCGGAGGGCAGAGAGTGTCCCGATACGAGGTATGTGTAAGAGAATGACCGTGATGACTCCGATGTTAGATACCATTTGTGAGGCCCAGACAGAGGCTGTGAGACCGGAGAACCACAAGAAGGAGCAAGTGATTGGGCAAGCATCTGAGTTTGTGACTAATAGCCGAGGGCTTATGACTTTTCATGGTTGGATTTGGGTGCCGTTTATAGGCGGGGCACGTAGTGTTTTGATGGAGGAGGCGCGTAGATCGAGATTCTCGATCCATCTCGAGGCCACTAAGATGTATTTGGAACTGAAGAGAGCTATTGGTGGCCTTGTATGAAGAAAGATGTTGCATGGATTGTAGAGAGGTGCTTGACCTGTCGTCAGGTTAAGGTCGAGCACCAGCGTCCACATGGCAAGTTGCAGCCACTTGAGGTTCCCAAGTGGAAGTGGGAACAGATTTCTATGGATTTCATCACCAAACTGCCAAGAACCCCAGGGGGTGTCGATGCAATTTGGGTGATTGTGGATCGATTGACGAAGAGTGCTCACTTCCTTGCTATCAGCGAGAGGTCTTCTGCAGTGAAGTTAGCAGAGATATATGTGAGGGAGGTGGTGTCTCGGCATGGGGTGCCAATCTTGATTATGTCAGATCGAGATGTACGTTTTACTTCCAGGTTCTGGAAGAAGTTTCATGAGGATTTGGGTATGAGATTGCATTTCCGCACTGCTTATCACCCTTAGACAGACGGTCAGAGTGAGCGGACTATCCAGACACTCGAGGATATGCTTCGGGCATGTGTATTAGACTTCGGAGGAAGTTTGGACACATATCTGCCTTTGGTTGAGTTTTTCTATAACAACAGCCACCATTCGATCATCGGTATGCCTCCCTTTGAGATGTTGTATGGAAGGAGGTGTCGGACTCCCATTTGTTGGGGAGAGGTAGGGCAGCGTGTGATGGGTAGTACGGAGATAGTGCTCCATACGACTGATCAGATTCAACAGGTCAGGCAGAGGTTGCTGACGACCCAGAGTCGCCAGAAGAGCTACGCTGATAGGCGTCGCTCAGAGCTCGAGTTTCAGGTTGGTGATTTCGTTCTCCTGAAGGTATCACCTTGGAAAGGTGTGATTCGATTAAGGAAGAGAGGCAAGTTGGGGCCTCGATATATCGTTCCATTCAGGGTGACAATTAGGGTGGGCAGAGTAGCGTATCGTTTGGAGCTGCCTTCCGAGCTGAGTCAGATTCATGATATCTTCCACGTGTCTCAGTTAAGGAAGTGTATTGTCGATGAGTCAGCAGTGGTTCCATTAGAGGACATTCAGGTGGATGCGAGCCTGAACTATGTTGAGAGGCCGATCGCGATCCGAGATAGGAGGATCAAGGTTCTGAGGAACAAGGAGGTGTCCTTGGTTCAGGTACAGTGGCAACCTCGGAAGGGGTCCGAGCTGACTTGGTAGCCGGAGTTAGAGATGCGGGAGCAGTATCCAGAGTTGTTTGCAGAGTGAGACTTCAGGGGAGAAGTCTGATTCTAGTGGGGGAGAATTGTAACGCCTGGTTTCCCAGGTACACTAATTTATATTATAATTTGAATTGTGTTGAGTGACTCAACGAGTTGGTGCTTAGACTCATCGAGTCAGGCCGCGAATGGGTGACGTGGAAAATGATTAGACTCGACGAGTCAGGAAAATGCACTCGCCGAGTCAGAGCTGACGAAAGAAACCCAAATTTCTCGGGTTTGGGACCTATTTAACGACCCTTATAGCCACCATTTGCGGCTACCAGACCCTTCAGAGAAACCCTAAGAGTACCGGAGCATTTATGAGAGGAGAGAAGCCATTATTTGATCTTTGTGGGTTGGTTTTGCAATAAGAAGCTTGTTCCATCTTAGAGGAGGCCAAGGAGGTTGCATATTTGTGGATTTTAAGCAAAGGACATCATCCTTGAGGTAGCATATCGATCCTTTTTCTATCTTGTTGAAGAATCCGTAGATCTAGGGTTTTCTATACCCTTTATTAGGATGATTTGTTGGGAATATGGTCCCTTTTCGTGTTTAGACTTCGGATCTGGACCCATAGTGGTTCAGAGAGCTTTATCCATCTTGCTTTATGATCAGTTATGGAAGAAATGGACTTGGGATGTTGTATTTGGGGCTAGTTCATCAAATCGAGTTGTTTGGTCGTTGCATGAGTATCAAAATTGAACCTTTACGTGTTTAATGAGCTTAGGAAGGTCAGATCTATGGATTAGAGGAACAGATCTGACCTCAGAAGGTCATTTGAGTTTGAGCATGGAATGAACTCGTCGAGTCCATGAGCAGACACGACGAGTCGGACCGAGTTGTCCCATGACTCACACAGTTGATGACTCGCCGAGTTAGGAGAGTGACTCAGTGAGTCAGAGGGGGATTTAGGGGACTTGAGTTCACGTCTGAACTCTTCGAGTCAGTGCCTGACTCAACGAGTTGGGTCAAAGGGTGGCCATTGACCAACGTTGACCAGAGTTGACTTGTGTTGACTTAAGGGCATTAGTCAAACTAAGTCAGGAAGGTATTAATTAGAGATGTATTTATGCTATAGGAGGAAGCTAGGTCGGAAGATTGAGCGCGAGTGATTATCCGACATCTTCGAGGTGAGTCTTCTTACTATGCCTTACCCGATGGGGTAATTATGTGTGACTGGAAAGTCTTATGTGTATGATGAATATGTGATGTATGTTGTATATGTAATATGTTATGATATGAGTATGATGATGTGGACCGGAAGGTCAGGATGATATGGACCAGAAGGTCAACAGAGTATGGACCGGAAGGTCAACAAAGTTATGGGATGGAAATCTCCTGAGACACTTGGATCGGAAGATCCCATAGAGTTATGGTCTGGAAAGGCGTATGTGCTCTACGTGGTATTTTGGGAACTCACTAAGCATTTATGCTTACCATTTGCGTGTTATGTGTTTCAGATACCAGTGATGATCGCGGGAAGGCGCCAACATAATCAGTACACACTTGCAGTGAAGATGTTTTGAGATTCTGGGGATTGTGACTTGTACTTATGTTTAGTGAAAAACAAATGATACACGTTTTTGAGAATATGTGATTGGAGTATTTTTATTAATTTAAAATGAAAAATTGTTTTGAAATTTTACGGTGTTACACCTCATCACCCTCGTCGGAGTCTCATTCGCTTGAGAAAAAAACAACATTACGCCTCAATATCCTCTCTATTTATATGTAGAGTTTGGAGAGATAAGAGGATACAAAAGAACCATGGAAAAGAACGAGGGGAGAAGAATGGGGAAATTTCAGGTTAATCGCCCGTTGTAAAACATGGGGAGAAGGATGAGGAGGGTCGTCAAAACCGATTCTTAGAACTGGACACAACTGTAAATATTGAGTTTAAGCGGCTGAGATTAAACTTTCATGTGTTTCAACGGTTGGGATATGGACAACGGTTTTCCACTCACCTTCTTCCATAGTATTAATAATTTCATGATATACAATTCATGTTTTACCCTTATTATATGGAGTTTTTAACCAAGGGGTCGTATTTTAAAAAAATAATTACCGATTAGTGGTACTTTGAAATATATTTACCTATTACTGGTATTCTATTAATTTAATCTTATCAAGAACTACCCTCACGCATACCTTTTTTGCCTTTCTATCACGCGACAATGGCCTTCCGCATTAGGCTGGTGGGTGTGGTGCCACACTTGTCATAGCCCACGTAGGCGCCACACCACACTTTGCACATTCTTACCAAAAGTTGCCATTTGGTAGGCACGAGTTGCCATACTTGCCATGCTACCTATTTTTTTTAATATACAAAATAAATCTTTCAAACATAACAATTTTTAAAAACTAAAAATTCATTAAACTTAAAATAAAAACATAGAAATTCAAAATAACAACAAACACACCCAAAAAATAGAATTAAAAATTAAAAACATACAAACTAAAATTACAAAACCTAGATAGACCTAAAGAACATCTTCATCGGAAAATTGACCTTCCAAATCGCCGACTGGTTCCGTGTTAAGATCGATGTGGTTGACGTTCCAAATATGTTCCGTTAAGTCCTTACGAAGAACATGATGCATCTCAACACCATTAACTAGTACCCTCCTCGACATGTACTCCTCGCTTCCAACCTCAAAAGCTTGTGTCGGTGGGACAATCTCATTTTCATTATACTCACATATTGCATTTCCTTCGTCTTCGAGGATCATATTATGCAATATGATACAAGTATACATCACCTCGCTCATTTTCTTCTCCTCCATATACGATGCGGGATATTTAAGAATATGCCAACGATTTTTCAAAGCTCCAAATGCTCGTTCAACATTCTTTCTCGCCTGCTCTTGAGCTCTCTTAAACTTCAACCTTTTCCGATCATTTGGACAAGACAATGACTTCACAAAACAAGCACGCTCTGGATAGATCCCATCAACCAAATAATACCCTTTTCTATACAATGTTCCAGCTATATGAAAAGAGGAGTATGGTTCAGTCATGTTGTACGTGTCTTTAAGTAACGGAGACATGTTAAGAACATTGATGTCATTAAGGGAGCAAGTTGAGCCAAAGAATGCATGTCGCATCCACATATCTTGTGACGCCACCGCTTCAAGTATAATGGTTGGATAACCATGATCGCCTCATGTGTATTTCCCTTTATGGGCATTCAGACGACAACTCCATGCCCACTGGAGGCAATCTAGGCTTCCTAACATTCCAGGAAAGTCGTGCACGTTTGAGCGATGAGCATACAATTGTTGGATGTCACTACAAGTAGGTTTGTGCAGATATCGTGGACCATATAATCTCATGACATACTTCCAAAATTTGTGAAGGCTAGTTCGTGCAACAAGTCCTAACATGCTAAGGTTCTCCTCTAGTGCTCCGGGGCAAGTGGCATACGCTAATTGACGAAGTGCAGCGGTGCATTTTTGTATAGGAGTAAAACCAATCATGCCTCTAGCATCTCGATGTTGTTAAAAAATGGACACGCTACCCTGATGTCGTTGATTGTATGAAAAAACAAAGATTTATGCATACGGAAACCGACGACGAAAATAACATCCTATAAAGTTGGAGTCATCCACAAAGTAATCTTGCATGAGTCGATCATTACCCGCCTCGTGAAATATTTGAATGTAT
The DNA here is from genome assembly GCF_051521515.1 of Lactuca serriola. NCBI lineage: Eukaryota > Viridiplantae > Streptophyta > Magnoliopsida > Asterales > Asteraceae > Lactuca > Lactuca serriola. The sequence continues at coordinate 266,839,996 of NC_136410.1, forward strand.
CTTCTCTTCCTCCGGCGTGTTGTAACACCGTAAATTTTCAAACCAAAATTTTCATTTTTAAAACACATAAAAGCTCATAATATATTTCTCAAAAACATAATTGTTTCAAGTCTCAACACAAATCCACATAAAAATGACACTATCCAAGAATACTCCACATAGTCTCGAATCGGTGTGTACAATCAAGTCGGCGCCTTCCCACGATCCTGAGAAGTACTTGAAACACATATCACACAACATGGTAAGCACAAAGCTTAGTGAGTTCCCTCAAAATACCACGGCTCAGTGTGGACCTTCCGGTCATATGTCTCAGTGAGGACCCTTCGGTCTCATAGCTCGAGATGGACCCTCCAGTCCTATATCTCAGTGAAGACCCTCCGGTCTCACGACTCGGTTTGGACCCTCCGGTCCGATCTCAGTAAAACACAGAATAATATAGCATATATCACAAAGACAGAAATGCATAATATCACATAACTTAATATAAGTACATAGGACCCTCCAGTCAATAACTCAATAAGACCCTGTTAAGAATAAATCTGAGATGACGAATGCGGAATATCAAGAACAATCAGAATCAATGTAACATCCCAAGTTCGGAAGCAAGAAGTTGAAGGGTGCTCAATGAAAATAAAGGAAGGGACTCGGCAAGTAGGTCTCTTGACTCGCCGAGTCAAAGCGGGTGCCTGGCATGGGGTTAAGTGGCTTGACTCAGAGAGTCGGTGGCTGGACTCGACGAGTCAGTGCTGGTCGAGGAAAAACCCTAATCTTCGGGGTTGCACCCTATTTAAAGGACTTAATGTACTCCCCTCAGCTCCCTTAGCCCCCTTTGAGATCCAGAAACCCTAGAATCGTGAGTGAGAGCCATTGGAAGCAAATTGGAGCATTGTTAAGTGTTTTGTGAAAAGATCTTGAAGATCAAGAAGCTTGGATCAAGGAGATTTATGGAGATTCAGATTACTCTTCAGTAGGAGGTCGTTTTAGAGGTAATGAATCGTTATCCTTGACATTCTCCTTTCTAGATCCATCTTTCATGGAAGTTTTAGGGTTTGTTTAGAGATGATATGATGAAATCTTGGTGTATAAGTTAGATCTGGAGTTGAAACTCCATATCTAAGCTCTATTTGAATCAAAGATGCAGAAAGCCCTTTTGGTTGCTATGCAAAAGCCTTTCCCCAAGAGCTAAGTTCCTTTCTAGCTTGGTTTTTGGTATTATGGGGCAAGAAGCACGTATGGACTCTGCGAGTCTAGGAGATGACTCGGCGATTCGGGATAGAGATTAAACTTTGAGTCGCGTAGTAAATCGGCGAGTCGCATGGGTGACTCAGTGAGTCTTATGATGACGAGTTTGGACTCGACAAGTTTGAAGAACAACTCGGTGAGTCTATTGAAGATTGTCGTGGACTCGGTGGGTCTGTTCTTGGACTCGGCGAGTCTGCTCGCAGAACCTAACCTCGTTTGGTTAAAGCCTCGGATTAGTGAGTCGGTTGGCGACTCAGTGAGTTGGACAGGATGGAACTCAGAGATCATTGGACTCGACGAGTCTTGGGGCGACTTGGCGAGTTAAGTCGTGCTATGAGAGTTTTTTGAGTATGAGAAATCGGCGTGTCGACGGGTTGACTCGGCGAGTAGAGTCAATCAGAAAGGTTGACTATTGCCAGGACTTTGACTTTGACCTGTTTGACCTTCAGGGGTGTTATGGTATTTAGAGTATTTATGTCTTGGTTCATTGATGGCATCAGGTGTTGGAGTTTGGAGCAGTACTTCGGGTCAGTGTTTTCGTGGTTCGATTCGGCATTTGCAAGGTGAGTTATCCTCACTATATCGACAGGGTCTACGACACCAAGGCCAGCCCTTGATCGGGTGGAATTTCGGGTATTGTTTGTTATGTTATTGTTTTGCTAGATCTGCATCCTGGTATTTAGGATGGTGTTATGTTAGTGATCTGGTTAAGGTCGGTACCCGGTATATAGGGTAATGTTATGCTAGTGACCAGTTAGGTCGGAATCCTGGTTAGGATGTTGATATGCTATGTGATATGTTAGACTGTTTGTCTGGTTAAGGATTTGTTATGTGATTAATTGTTTTATGTGCACATGATTGTTTGACGAGGGTTGGGTTGAGGCGGGTCCTGCTTTGTGCTGTAGGCCAACATACCCAGGGTGGACCGGATATCCCGAAGGCCCAGCGAGAGGTCCGGATAGGCTGAAGGCCCCAAGAGGGCGGACCAGACGTGCCGAGGCTCAGAGAGTGGACCAGGACGACTGAAGGCCCGGTGTGGGCAGACTAGTCATATTGTAGACTCTGAGAGTAGACCAGGTGGATTGAAGACCCGGTGCGGCCGGACCAATCACACTGTAGACTCGATGTACATGGCTAGACTCAGAGGGTGGACCAGGTGGACTGAAGGCCCGGTGTGGGCGGACCAGTCACACAGTAGACCCGATCTGCATGGCTGTTCTATTTGTGATATGTTATGAGTATGTTTATGTGTGGTTGGTATTTTGGGGGTAGCTCACTAAGCTTCCGGGCTTACAATTCAGTGTATTGTTTCAGGTATTTCAGGAAATCGTGGCAAGGCGAAGGCGTGATTGTACCGCTCCTCATACTTCATTATTTTACGATTTAGTTCTGGGGATACTCTGATGTTTAAACTCTTTTGAAAACAAGTTATAATAACTTAATGGCGTTTGAATGATTTAAAATCTTTTAATTTGGCTCAAATTTTATGGGTGTGACAAGTTGGTATCAGATCCTTGGTTTGAGTGAATTGGAGGAACATTCATGTGAATCCAGTCTCAAACCAAGGAGGGATTTTCAAAATGGTTTTCAAAAGGTATTTTTTCGAAATAAGTGAAGGAGGATGTAGATGGTACGATCAGCCAGAGCCAGTAAGTAGACCCCAAAATACCATACAAGTTATTTGATTATGTGATGTGTTAGAACAACATGCTAGTACTAGGCTAGGGATCTTCAGAAATTGCATGATAGAATTGTCTGATTATATGATGCCTGCTAGCCTAGGGTTTCCTTCGTATGAAATTGACATCATTACTATAGTTATTTAGTGTATGCATCACGGTTATACATAATTAAGATCTTATAGCCTGAGAATGTTTGATTTGGCCTTATGTTTTGTTCTTGTTTAATTGGGAGCTTAGGGTAGGATTGGATATTCGAAAGTCTATAGGGTCCAGCGTTATGTATGACTAGCATACACTAGTGCTGCAGGGTTGGTGGAAGTTTCATGGTTGGGTGGGTTGCATGAGACCAGTAAGTCGGTTATGAGATAGTGGTGCTTCTCTAGGAGTAGGGATCAAGTGTTCGTTATGTATATGTTATTGTCAGGGTGTTGTGGTGATACTTGATACAAATATGGGTACATTTGGAAGGTAGTATAGGCCCGTACTACTGAAAGCATAGGACCCATACGCGTATCAAGGAAGTCACAACCCCTAAGGTTTGGTTGGGAGTTAGTTCGTCAGAATAGTTATGAGGAATGCCTAATATCTTGTGGCATATTTTCAGTATGGAGATTACGAGGTGTTTCGCGGCAGGATCCAGTTCGGGATCGGGATCAGGAGAGGGTGATCAGGATGGATCAGTACGAGAGGGTGATCAGGATGGATCAGTACCACCCCGAGGTCATTGGTCAAATGAGTGCGGACGACTTGGATGTCAAGATTCGTGGAATCCTACATGATGAGGTTGTTGCTATGTTCCGGGCTGAATTGTTGGTGATGTTCGGGTCGATCAAGACCGCCATAGTTGATTACTTTGATAAGAACTATGCAAATCTTACGGAGACGGCTGCTGCGATAGCTACAATGGCTGTAGCAGCGGCAGGGGGAAGAACCGGTCCAGGTTTTCAGTATCGGGATATCGATAATACGAAGCCCCTTACTTTCGATGGAGTTCAGGATCCGATCGTTGCTATGAGATGGTTGTCAGACGTGGAGGGTTGTTTCTTCACGTGTTCATGCCCTGTGGATCAGAGGGTGAGGTGTGCTCTGAACCTTTTGTGGCTCGGGGCGAAGGATTGGTGGAGGTTGACTACGAGATCTTATTCTGATGCGCAACGGGCTACGGTTTCGTGGGATCAGTTCTGGGAAATGTTCAGTACTCGTTATGTTCCACAGGTTGAGAGAGAGAGGTTGGCTAAGGAGTTCCTGGAGCTGAAGCAGGATTCAGAGTCGGTGACGAAGATCACCAGGATGTTCACAGAGAGGGCGATGTTTTGCCCGAAGTTTGCTTCGGAGCAGGCTCAGATGTCCCGATATCTGAGTATGCTCAAGAAGGACATCAGGAAGTTTGTGTCCACACAGAGGTGTGATACCTTGTTAGAGCTGTAGGAGGCTGCCAGGCGGTGGGAGTTAGAGATGGAGTTGCAGTTACAAGATCAGAGGCAGGCCACGGTGCAGGCACAGCTGGCGCCAAAACGGTCCAAAACCGTTGATGCTAGGGTTGGAGGTCATAACAGCCACACTTGTGAGAAGTGTGGGAAGGGTCATGCAGGAGTTTATAGGTCTGTTTGTGTGTGTCGCAAGTTTGGGAAAGAGGGGCATTATGCGAGGGATTTCCATCAGTCGGTCCCGACTCAGGATAGGAGGATCTGTTATCATTGTCATAAGGTTGGACACTTGAGGGTCAACTGTCCACAGCTTGTTGCAAGACTGGTGCAGGCTCCAGCACCGGCCACCTTGAGGATTATGGGTGGAGGTCAGGAGGGAGCGGAGCCTTCGAGGGCTCAGGGACGTGTTTTCCAGCTTATTGCAGAGGAGGTCAGGGCAGAGCCAGATGCAGCTGCGGGTAGGTTTCCATCTTGTTATTTGGGTTGTATTATAAATTTGTATGCCTTGTTTCGCATGATTCGTAGTATGATTGAGGATATTAGTAGTTATGAGTTGTAGTTGGTTAGCGTTTAGGAGGACTCTTGGTCGAAAGATAAGGTATATGATCTCGTTGCAAGGAGTAGCAACTGCGATGCGAGAAGTGTTCAGTTGAGATTCGAACTTCCTTGGAGTTCGGGATGGGCGATGCCGGGAGAGTTTTCTGTGGAGATTGCTCACTCTGGAGGGAATTAGTTCCTGGAGAAGGCGGAACTTTATCAAGTAAGGTCGATCGAGTTATGCCGGTTTGTCAGCGTAAGTTAGTAGTTGGTACACTAAGTGGGGAGAATTGGAAAATTCTCTGGTAAAACAGTACGTATTCAGGGTTAGTTAGATGTTTAGATTGATCAGTGTTGTTAGCCAAGAGTGTGGCATGATTGGAGCAAGTGATAGACAAGTGGGGCAGGGAACAGACCATGGTTTCATGTAAGGTAGTTGGTCGATGTGAGGCCTGGGTTTAGGCCATGGAAAGGATTCCGAGAACGGAACTGGAGTTCAGAACCCCAAGAGGGATAGAACAGACTGCATGGGAGAGATTCCCAGGAAGGATGGTTCAAGGTGACGTACGACAGTTTTGAGCGGTCCGGATAAACTGAAGGTCGGAAGGCATACCAGTCAGGCCGAAGGCTCGGGGAACGGTCCGGACAGGCTGAAGGCCCAAGAGGGCGGTCCAGACATGCTGGAGGTTCTGAGAGTGGTCCAGATAGGCTGAAGGCTTGGTAAGGCGGTCCAGTCATGCTGAAGACTCTGTATATGTTAGTAGATCTGTATGCAGAGAATGAGTGAATTTGTCGCCGTGCAATAGTAATCGATATGGTCTGGCCCAAAGTATTGATCATGATGATGGAGTTAGCTGGAGGCCGTGCACGGGCCTTATTAGTTACGTGATCGGATTCGGAGTATATGGGAGTTCGATGGCACTTATGGGTGTGGTAAGGGTTGTTGAGTTGACTTCTTGGAAATGAAAGGTATGTAGCTCCGAAAGGGAGTGTGGGTCCTCTGACAGGAAAGCAGTAGAGTAAATGGATGATCGAAAGTGCTTCAGTTATTGGTAGTAAGCACTTGGATTGTACCAGATATATGGAAGCACATACAGGTTGGATGCCCGTTGAGGTTGTGGAATAGTTAGCACGGATGCCGAGTCAGAGGAGCTCGGAAGTGATGCAAGGGTAGATCCTTGGGTCCTGAAAATTATAGTTGTGGTCATGAGATATGTATGTAGTGGTGTTTCATCCTAGGGATGGCTGGACCATCGTAGGCATGCCTGGTTTTCTAGCCCGAGGTTGATTGGGTTAGGTACGATGTGTATGAACGTTATAGCAGGGTGTTCAGGAGGGTTGCTCGGAAGCTGTGAAATGTTCCATCATGTCAGTGTGGTAAGGGATTTGATCCACGGAGGAAACGGGATGAGTTTCCATCAGTGCAAGTTAATAGAAGTAGCGCCAGTTGGGCGAAAGATAGCGGGTTAATACTGGGTCAAGACCCGGTGGTTTAGAATGGTATACAGTTTCTGCAGGTGGCGAATGAATGCGTAAGATGGAAGTAAGGTAGTGTCTTCAGGTGGCACTTAGTAGATGAGTGTTGTCATCAGAGAAAAGAAGCCGATGGCCGGATTGATGCAGTTATCAGGACCCTACAAGGGACGAGATGGATTTAGGGATTCGATAGCAATGTTTAAAGGAATCTAGGCCGATTTGAGATCAGTGGATGCATTGTGGGAGTATCATCCGGAAGTTTGTGTTGCCGCAAGCTTCGAGGACGAAGCCTAATTTAAGTAGGGGAGAATTGTAACATCCCAAGTTCGGAAGCAAGAAGTTGAAGGACGCTCGGTGAAAATAAAGGAAGGGACTTGGCGAGTAGGTCTCTTGACTTGCCGAGTCGAAGCGGATGCCTGGCACGGGGTTAAGTGGCCTGACTTGGCAAGTCGGCGGCTGGACTCGACAAGTTAGTGCTGGTCGAGGAAAAACCCTAATCTTCGGGGTTGCACCCTATTTAAAGGACTTAATGTCCTCCCCTCAGCTCCCTTAGCCCCCTTTGAGATCCAGAAACCCTAGAATTGTGAGTGAGATCCATTGGAAGCAAATTGGAGCATTTTTAAGTGTTTTGTGAAGAGATCTTGAAGATCAAGAAGCTTGGATCAAGGAGATTTGTGGAGATTCAGATTACTATTCAGTAGGAGGTCGTTTTGGAGGTAATGAATCATTATCCTTGGCTTTCTCCTTTCTAGAACCATCTTTCATGGAAATTTTAGCATTTTTTTGGAGATGATATGATGAGATCTTGGTGTATAAGTTAGATCTGGAGTTGAAACTCCAGATCTGAGCTATATTTGGATCAAAGATGCAGAAAGCCCTTTTGGTTGCTATGCAAAAGCCTTTCCCCAAGATTTAAGTTCCTTTGTAGCTTGGTTTTTGGTATTATGGGGCAACAAGCACGTAAAGGTAGCAACTTTATGTTGCTAATGGACTCTAGAGCAAAGGAGTAGCTTTGTGACTCAAAATTATCGGAATGCACGTATGTACTTGGTGAGGTTTGAGATGACTCGGCGAGTCGGGCAAGAGATCATACTTTGAGTCGCGTAGTAACTCGGCGAGTCTTATGATGATGAGCTTGGACTCGACGAGTTGGAAGAAGAACTACGCAAGTCTATTGAAGATTGTTGTGGACTCAGCGAGTCTGGTCTTGGACTCGGCAAGTCTCCTCGCAGAACCTAACCTCTTTTGGTTAAAGCCTCGGATTAGTGAGTCGGTTGGTGACTCAGTGAGTTGGACAGGATGGAACTCAGAGATCGTTGGACTCAACGAGTCTTGGGGCAAATCGGCGAGTTAAGTTGTGATAGGAGAGTCTTTTGAGTATGAGAACTCAGCGAGTCGACAGGTTGACTCGGCGAGTAGAGTCAATCAGGAAGGTTGACTTTGTCCAGGACTTTGACTTTGACCTGTTTGATCTTCAGGGGTGTTATGGTATTTAGAGTATTTATGTCTTGGTCCATTAATGGCATCAGGTGTTGGAGTTTGGATCAGTGCTTTGGGTCAGTGTTTTCGTGGTTCGATTCGGCAGTTGCAAGGTGAGTTATCCTCACTGTATTGACAGGGTCTATGACACCAAGGCTGGCCCTTTATCGGATGGAAATTCGGGTATTGTTTGTTATGTTATTGTTTTGCTAGATCTGCATCCTGGTATTTAGGATGGTATTATGTTAGTGACCTGCTTAAGGTTGGTACCCGGTATATAGGGTAATGTTATGCTAGTGACCGGTTAGGTCGAAATCCGGGTTAGGATGTTGATGTGCTAAGTGATATGTTAGACTGTTTGTCTGGTTAAGGATTTGTTATGTGATTAATTGTTTTATGTGCACATGGTTGTTTGACGGGGGTTGGGTTGAGGCGGGTCCTGCTTTGTGATGTAGGCCAACATACCCAGGACGGACCGGATATCCCGAAGGCCCAGCGAGCGGTCCGGATAGGCGGAAGGCCCCAAGAGGGCGGACCAGACGTGCCGAGGCTCAGAGAGTGGACCAGACCGACTGAAGGTCCGGTGTGGGCAGACCAGTCATATTGTAGACTCAGAGAGTGGGCCAGGTGCATTGAAAGCCTGGTGCGGGCAGACCAATCACACTGTAGACTCGATGTACATCGATAGACTCGAAGGGTGGACCAGGTGGACTGAAGGCCCAGTGCGGGCGGACCAGTCACACAGTAGACTCGATGTGCAGGGTTGTTCTATTTGTGATATGTTATGAGTATGTTTATGTGTGGTTGGTATTTTGGGGGTAACTCACTAAGCTTTCGGGCTTACAGTTCAATGTATTGTTTCAGGTACTTCAGGAGATCGTGGCAAGGCGAAGGCGTGATCGTACCGCTCCTCATACTTCATTATTTTATGATATGGTTCTGGGGATACTCTGATGTTTAAACTCTTTTGAAAAACAAGTTGTAATAACTTAATGGCGAATGAATGAATTAAAATGTTTTAATTTGGCTCAAATTTTATGGGTGTTACAATCAATCACCATAATACGCAAGTAATCTGATAAAGGTTTTTGTGTATATTGATTATCTCACGAACGTAAAGAGAAAAACCCTAATCTAGTGAAAAATCTTACACCAAAAGTAAACCTAATGATTATTTATAGGGAACAATAAATATCTACCATAAATATAAAATAAATGCCTAATATAAAACCAATGCCTTAGCAGAGCTCAATTAAGAACTTCTACTGTAAAGGCACCGTAGGGAATCATAAAATGATTAACCCTAAAAAGGCATCCCTAAATAACCAAATATGCCATATGAGTTTCAATATCTCAAATAATCAACAATCTCCCCCTAGATGTTGAAACTGATGAAGATCACGATTTCCGATCTTCTTGGCATTTCTCCCCCTAAACTATGATACTCATCAGCACATGGGGTCTTTAAAGCGAGAGAAATATTAATAATCTTCCAAATATGAACTCCCCCTTGAATAATCATCACTCCCCCTTGAATCTTCAACAAATACCATGGAGAGAATCCGGAAAGTTAACAAGAATCACCAACAATCTTCAAAACCCGTCAGATATGATGAAATAAATCACTTTAGCAAAAACCCAGTCTTCAAAAATAAAACCGAAAAAATAACAAAAAAATTTATTTTGTATTTTTCGATTTTTAAATTTATACAAAAGAATAGAAAGAAGCAATTATTTAGAAGAGTTTTAAAAGAATAAGACCAAAGAAAAAGGATAAGAAGTGAAAATCTTTTAGAGAAAAGGGGTAAAAATGGTAAAATCCCAAAAATATTGTGAAAAATCGGGATATGGGGATAAATCAGTCAAGCCACACAAACTTCGGGACAAAAAATGTAAATTTACCCATCATCTTCATTGAATCAGATTAACGCGCATTTGACTTGTGAAAGTAAATAGAAGCGTCCATTTTTTTCAAACTCAGGGGACCGAAACTGCAAAATATTTGGAGTTTCAGGGACCGATAGTGTAACATGAGTCATCTTCTCCAAATTACTCTGGGTGAAAAGAATACGACGACTCAGGTGAATGAATGGTCACAAGTGAAACCACAGATACGATACCAATCATCCTATACCGTCGATCGACCCTTTCGTTTTCTTTCTTATGTTCGTGTCCGAGTCCAATAGTGTCACCGTTTATTCCAAGTACACCCAAAGCGAACCAATTTCAAAAACAAACCCAATCACAGGTTCGCTATGAATCCCGGTTGACACGTTCGCTGCGAATTAAATCCATAGTCCAAATGTTACCTTTTCGTCCTGAACATAGTGATCGTTTGTGAGATGCAAATCGAGTCAACTGGTTCGATTAAATGCCGATGATACCAGTCCACTGACTTTTCAAAGTCAAAATTAAAGAACGATCGTATTCAATCCAAACAACAACACCAAAGAAAGTTATGATCGACAGTATAGCATCGTTCCGATTTCAAATTGCTTGAACCCCGATTTCAGTTTCGTTTTGCTTTCAGTCTTCACATTTGAAATCGAACTCTCTTGATTTGAGCGAGAGTAACCGAGTTTAGAAACATCGACAAGGTTCGCTTCAAGTTCAATGGTGCAAATCAAGACAACACTGAATCGTTGACCTCTCGCTCCTATGAGTTTCGCTTCTTGATTGTAAGGTTCTGGTGAGTTCGGTTCTTGACAAACCAACCTTTGCCTCTTGTGGCATTCGGTTCCAACTATGAATCCGGATTCATTCCTGTCACTCCCAATCGATGGTTCATGAACCGAAAGCTAATCAAGGACCAAGAGCGAATTGCATGTTCGCTTCAATTCCAATTGCAGGTCTGTTCACTTGATTACACAACCGAAAGCGAGATCAACCGAAAGTTCGGCTGTGAACAGTAGTTTCGGGTTCGGTTCTTCTAGGTTCGGTTGTTAATCGAGAGTTCAGTTCTTTAATTGTGAGGTTCAGTTCTGTGACCTTTGCTTCTTGATCTTGTGTTACGCTTATATGCTTGTGAATGCCTTCGCTTCAAAGAACAAGATCGACGATCAAGAAGCGAAACTAACTCCAATTTTTAAGAGATTGTGAATCTGACCCTCCTGATACAATAGACTGACAGTTTGTATCCTTTTAGCAGAAAAGTGTCAGATTTCAGCCTTGTTTCTGCAGGAAAATCACTATTCACCCCATCTTTGTCAACTTTTTCAACCTTTGTCATTTCCAACACAAAAAAAACAATAAATTTGATTTCTTCAACAAGATTTTATATCTTTGACCCAATATTCACCAGATTTCACCAACATTTTGTCCCTTTTTTATAAATAAAGGACAAAACTTTTATGGGACTTTTGGTACCCATTTAAGGTTCAACTTTAAAGTTGGTTTCTTGCATACCCACTTATTTGAAGAAAAACTATCATCCTCTGAAAATAATACCCTCTTTTTAGTTGGAAAACAAAATTTTCCAAAAACTTCATTGAACCAACCAAATACTCTTTTCTCTTTTCCCCAACTTTTACCATATTCATCTAAAGAAAAGTGTGAATGGAATTTCTTTTGAATATTCTTGACTTCAGCTTTCTGAATTTTTTCACAAGCATTGGGTACTTGTGTTGGATATAGTGTCTAAGTCCATAACTTTATTTGGTATGTACTTGACCCGACCCGGCATGGTCCATTTGGGTTGCATGGCATTGCAATACTTGGATAGACTAAATGAGAGAATATGGCACTTATGATTATTAATATATTATAAGTTCTAATATATAAATAATAGTGTTATTTAATTAGTATTGATCAAGTATTAATCTAGTATTAATTTGGTGATCAAAGTGAGACTAATTAAATATATAAGGGTTGATTATGACAATCATCAATTCTTTTATGGTGGATTAATGATCCATGGTTTATGGGTTATGGATGTAACCATTTGGAGCTCCATGGATAGTCCATGGGAGTTACAAACCCATGGGTCATAAGAAATGAAGAGTCATGACAATTAAGAGTATTCATGTGAAAACCCTAATTTTGACACCACTATAAAAGGGACCCTTTGGCTAGTGAAATCGGACCTAGTAAGGTTACTAGAGAGGGCATAACCGATTTTGAGTGCTAGAAGTATTCTCTCAAGTTATTCCAAGTTTTGTGGTGTTGTGTGAAGCATTTGAGGCACAAAATTTGGGGTGCTAGGCTCGCAAAGTCTTGAAGGAATCCAAGCAACAACAAGGTATGTATTTCTACTAGTTTTATATTTTATGTAATCCCCATGCCATGCTAGTTAGGATATAACCTTGAAAAAGAAACTTGAATAAATATAGAGAAAACATAGATTCAAGGTTATTAGGGTTGCATGTACACTTAGGAAGTGTTAGAATGCTCAAAACCCATCATTGGTATCAGAGACTAGGATTGTTTTCTGTATACTTGATGCAAAACTGCTTGAAAATCGAAAATTCTGCATTCTGACGACTGTACTCGCCGAGTCCATGGGAAGGACTCGCCGAGTCCATGAACAAATTTATCCTACTCGCCGAGTAGGATAATGCACTCGCCGAGGAGGATCGAGCTGGGCAGATTTTTCGAGTTTTTGTTGCTGGAAATGGATTAGAATCATTATCCCAATATGTTTTGGACTTGTAAAATCTGTTTTTCAAAATGATAATGATTATGTTAATCCATTTTACATGACTTCTAACAATTTCAAAGTATTATATATGCTCCTATGATTTCTTGAAATTGCTTGACATGAATTTGTGTTCTTATGAGTTTTTAGAAGATCATAGGGATTATGTGTAACCACTATGTGTGTTTAATTCTTGATCTTAATTGTATTGATGGTGTCCATAACTTGTCCTCAAGTTATGGATAACCAAAAGTCACTTCTTTTAATTGTGATTAAAGAAGTAAAGAGGTTTCATAAAATGAAGAGTCTTCATTTTTATGAACCATTAAAACTCATAAGTTACAAATTGAAGAGACTTGGAATAGACTCAATTCTTGCCCTCAAGTTTTGGAATTTGAAAAGTCTTCCACTCTAATACTTTAATTCCAAATTAAACCTTAGATTTTTAAAAAGTTTAAAAATCAACACTTATACTATTATTATAATTTTATTATATAGATATGTATAAGAATATGTCATTCTTACCGTTAGTAGGCCTCATTCACGAAGCCGGTCTATAAGAGGGTATAAGGTTGTTGCCTATAAAATGGTGACTTAATGGGTGTCCACTCTCACCCACCGCTTCCTTGATCGGTGGAGGGTCGTTAGCCGAACGGGTAGGATATGACTTTAAATTTTCATTAAAAGTATAATGAATTATAAAGTAACTATACATTATAAATTCTCAATCTTAATTACTTCAGGAAAATGTGAACTTGGTGCTAGCCCATAAAATTACACTTTGTACCTTACCAAGTCGTTAGTGGAGCGTGTGTGGTTAACCGGCACACTAACATGGACTAGTAAGAGTGGAAAAGGGTAACTTGACTTTATTATAGATCGGTGGAGCATGTGTGGTTAACCAGCACATCGATTAGGTAATATTGTTAAGGGTACCAAGTCAATTTGTATGGTTATTCACACCTTGTTTGTGATCCTCGGCATCCTAGTCACAAACTTGAGAGGGCACATTCGAGATTCAAACATGCCATTGAAAAGTTCAATGTATCTCAAAAGATCTAGGAGTTTCAAAACCAATAAAACCTAATAATAAAATATTTCGTCTTATGGTGGAAATTGGTAAATCGTCATTTACCTACCTTCAAATATTTTATAGTGTGGATTACGGCATCCCTCTTCCACATATAAATAGTTTGTTGGATCCTAGCCTTAATATTTTATTTGGGTGACTTATTAAGGACTCTTAATCTAATGAAACTTATCTTCCTTTTATTCCAGATGTCTTCCAATAACGTTGTTGGCTCAAACCCTACATGCTCCTTTTCCGTAATGAACTTGTGTGGTAAGGTCATCTTTGATGGATCCAACTTTAATGAGTGGATCAGAAACATCAGGATGATTACCCGCTATGAGGACAGAGAATATGTCCTTGATAGGGAGCTTAAGGTTGTTAATGAAGCCACTGCTACTCCAGAAGAGCTTGCGGAGTTCATTGCGCATGAGAAGGATGCCACCAAGGTGTCCTGCATCATGATGGCCACAATGACTCCGGAACTCCAAAAATCTTATGAAGATTTCTACCCCTTTGAGATGCACCTAGATCTGATGGAAAGGTACCATCAGAGCGCGCGTCAAGAGAGGTATGAAATCATTTCCTCCATGATAACCGCAAGGATGAAGGATGGTGAACCCATCACCGGTCACTTGCAGAAGATGCAGAGGTTCGTTGACCGGTTGCTAAAGCTCAATGTTGACTTCCCTAAGGAATTGGCGATTGACATCATTTCCATTCCTTACCTCCAAGTTATGATCAGTTTTGTATGACTTATCATATGAACAAGGAGGAAGTCACACTTAGCAAACTTCAAGGACTCTTAAGGACAGCTGAAAATGGCCTTAAGGGTAAAGCGGTTGCTACTTCTACTCCTTTAACAGCCCCTGTTCTTGCAATTGGGCAAGGGAAGGGTAAGAAGAGGAAAAGCCCTTCAAAGGGTACCAAGGGTAAGACTCTTGATGGTTCCTCTTCAAGTGGGACAAAGAAAGGTCCCATTACTCCTTCTTCGAACCCAAAGGAAGCACAATGCTTCTATTGCCAAGATAAGGGACACTTCAAGCGAAGCTGCACCAAATATCTGCAAGATGTAAAGGATGGGAAGGTCAAACCCACCCATGCAGGTATTTACACAATATTGTCTAACAACTCATCTAATGATAATTCTTGGGTGCTTGATACAGGATGTGGTATTCACATTTGTACTGATTTGCAGGCACTAAAAAGAAGTGAGCAAGTGGAGCACGGGAAGATAAACTTAGTCATGGGCAACAGGAAAGCATCAACTGTTACCAAGATAGGAGTTTATTCTTTGTTGCTTAATAATGGGTTAATGTTAGATTTGAATAAGTGTTGTTACTCGCCCGAAATGGCGAGAAATATTATTTCCTTTCACGGCTTGTACAAACAAGGTTTTACATTTTCATTTGATAATAGAAATGGTGCTATTAATGTTTATTACAATGATGTATTTTACTTTAAAGCAATACCTTGTGATGGTGTATATGAAGCCGTGAATGTTGTAGACAATCTAGGAAATAATGTGTTGTATATTGATTCTTCTGATAGCTTGGATAAAGCATCCTTGTGGCATTGTCATCTTGGACATGTTAGCATGAAGCACATAGGCCAACTCCAAAAGGCTGGAGTCTTGGAATCATTTGACCTCAAGTCAAATGATAGTTGCGAGTCTTGTTTACTTGGAAAAATGACAAAGTCACCCTTCACAGGTACTTGTGATAAGGGTGAAGGTTTGTTGGACCTTGTACACACGGATGTGTGTGGGCCCTTCAGAGTTGCTACAAGGGATGCTAATCGTTATTATGTGACTTTTACTGATGATTACAGTAAATATGGATATATTTACTTAATCAAGCATAAGTCAGAAACCTTTGAAAAGTTCAAAGAGTTTAAGCAGGAAGTTGAGAATCAATTCGGCAGGAACATCAAGATGCTCCGATCTGATCGGGGAGGAGAGTATCTTAGCATTGAGTTCCTTGACTATCTTAAGGAATGTGGGATTGTCTCACAATTGACACCTCCCAGGACACCACAGTTGAATGGTGTGGCTGAGAGGCGCAATCGAACCTTGTTGGATATGGTTCGTTCCATGATGAGTCGAGCTTCGTTACCAATCTCTTTCTGGGGGTATGCCTTAGAGACTGCCGCCCATATCCTTAATCTAGTCCCTACTAAAAAGGTTGCCAAAACACCTCACGAGATGTGGACTGGGAAAGTACCCAATTTGGACCACATCAAGATTTGGGGTTGTGAAGCTTTTGTGAGGCGTGAGACTCATGACAAGCTTGAGCCCCGAAGCGAGAGGTGTATTTTCATCGGCTACCCACAGAGATCCTTTGGTTACCTCTTCTACAGACCCGGTGACAATGTGGTCTTTGTAGCAAGAAGAGGAGTCTTTCGTGAGAGAGAATTCATAAGCCAAGGGGACAGTGGGAGGTAAATTGACCTTGAAGAGCTTCAAGAGTCAAGTGGTGAAGGAACCTCAAATGCTATCAGCCAACCTGAGGAGGAAACTCCTGTTGAGCCGATAGATGAGTCTGTACCTCCAAGACGTTCCACTAGGGTGAGGAACACACCTGAATTTTATTATGGTTATCACATCACCACTGAAGGTGATACATTTATCAGTGATAGTACACTGATAGATTTGGATGAACCTAATAATTATAAGGAAGCCATGGCAGGCCCTGAGTCTGCGAAATGGAAGGAGGATATGGACAGCGAGATTCAGTCCATGTATGACAATCAAGTTTGGAACTTGGTTGACAATGTACCAGGTCGTAAGACAGTTGGGTGCAAATGGATCTTCAAGAAGCAGACCGACATGGATGGGAAAGTACACACTTATAAAGCGCGACTGGTTGCGAAGGGCTTTACTCAAACTCCGGGAGTTGACTATGATAAGACCTTCTCACCAGTAGCTAAGATTAAGTCTATTAGAGTGTTGTTAGCCATAGCTGAATTTCATGACTATGAAATATGGCAAATGGATGTCAAAACCGCTTTCCTTAATGGGAAGTTAGCTGAGGATGTTTTCATGGCTTAGCCAAAGGGTTTTGTCGATCCAAAATACCCTAATAGAGTGTGTAAGCTTAAAAAATCCATTTATGGATTGAAACAAGCATCTCGCAGGTGGAATCTTTGCTTTGATGAGAAAGTCAAAGAGTTTGGCTTTTCTAGGAGTGAGGATGAGTCTTGTGTGTATGTAAGGGCTAGTGGGAGCATAGTTAGCTTCTTGGTGTTGTATGTGGATGACATACTTCTCATAGGAAACGACATCCCAACTTTGCAGGAGGTTAAGGCCTGTCTTGGGAAGTGTTTTGCTATGAAAGACCTTGGGGAAGCTGCCTATATCCTAGGGATAAGGATATTGAGAGATAGGAGTAAGAGACTAATTGGACTTAGTCAAAATACTTATGTGGATAAGGTACTGAAGAGGTTCAGTATGCAAGATTCCAAGAAAGGAGAATTACCAATCCAGAGTAATGCCAAGCTAAGTAAGACTCAGAGTCCGAGTACAGAGGCTGAGATAGCTGAAATGAGTTAGATACCATATGCTTCTGCTATGGGCTCGATCATGTATGCTATGACTTGTACTCGCCCTGATGTGGCCTTTGCTTTGAGCATGGTCAGTAGATATCAAGGGAACCCTGGCAAGGCACATTGGACAGCGGTAAAGAACATTCTCAAGTATTTACGGAGGACTAAGGACTGGGTCCTTCCCCTCGGAGGCAGTGATGACTTGAGAGTGGAAGGATATAGTGATGCTAGATTTCAAACTGATAGGGATAATTTCCGCTCTCAGTCAGGTTGGGTCTTTATCCTAAGTGGATGAGCCATTACTTGGAAAAGTTCCAAGCAGGAGACAGTAGCTGATTCGACTTGTGAATCAGAGTACATAGCAGCAAGCGAGGCAGCAAAAGAGGCGATATGGCTGAAGAACTTTATCGGAGACCTTGGAGTTGTACCAGCTATAAAGGAGCCAATGGAAATTTTCTGTGACAGTGAAAGTGCGGTTGCTTTAGCAAAAGAACCAAGAGATCACGGGAGATATAGGCACATTGACAGAAAATAACATTTCATCAGACATAGAATAGAAGAAGGACTCCTCGTGGCAAAGAGGGTATCATCGGATGAGAACCCGGCAGATCCCCTCACGAAGGGACTGAGTAGGGTTAAGCATTTACAGCACGCAAGGCGCATTGGGCTGAAGGATGATATTAGTTTCAATAATTAGATTCCTGAAACTTGTAAAATGTAATTGACACTTGATGATAAATAAAAGTTGTTATTTATTTATGAGTAAGGTGTTACTATCTTGTGTTGATTGTTTACTATGTTTCAATTTTGCATGTTTTTACTTCCAGAATAATTATGTTATGGTATATATCATGTTATTCAAACCATCCACAGTCGGTCAAACTTTGGAAGTAAGTATTGATTCAAGACTGTCATGAGTCTGGCTTGTATGATTTGTCTAAAGTGCTTTGGATAATGCAATGGTTGCTACAACATTCATGAGTACTCATAAGGGCTGAGTATTGAATTCAACCCACGCTCACTTGCATCACTTCATGGAATTTATCTCGAGTGATCGTGAGACGGTAATATCATATAAATCTTCAAACCTAGAGATATGAGTTGTTGACTATGAGTTGGTTATTCATTGATTGTACGAAAACGCATTGGTAACTCGATGTTATAAAATGTGCCTTTGTGAGTAATGCAACAAGTAGTTAGTACAAGCATATCAGTCAAAGTTTATCTGTTCTTTCTAGAAATAGAAGCGATATCTGGGCCCGTCGATGATTTGGTTTTGACCTATGTACCGGGCCCGGTCAGAACCTAATTGATGTGTTCAATTTAGTTCTATGTCGAAACAAATCGGAGATCGAGAAACAAATGTTGGACAATAAGTAAGACCATGTTCCATGTGTTTGTCCGGCTGATATCATGAGAGCAGAGGATTATATGATCACTTATCTTAAATGGCGTATCATCATCATCTCAGTTCCGAGAGACTTTGAAAGAGCTACGATTGCTAGTTGAATTTTGAATTCATATTTGCAAATATAGTTATTAGACTTATCCATGTGGGAGACTGTTGGATATAGTGTCTAAGTCCATAACTTTATTTGGTATGTACTTGACCCGACCCGGCATGGTCCATTTGGGTTGCATGGCATTGCAATACTTGGATAGACTAAATGAGAGAATATGGAACTTATGATTACTAATATATTATAAGTTCTAATATATTAATAATAGTGTTATTTAATTAGTATTGATCAAGTATTAATCTAGTATTAATTTGGTGATCAAAGTGAGACTAATTAAATATATAAGGGTTGATTATGACAATCATCAATTCTTTTATGGTGGATTAATGATCCATGGTTTATGGGTTATGGATGTAACCATTTGGAGCTCCATGGATAGTCCATGGGAGTTACAAACCCATGGGTCATGAGAAATGAAGAGTCATGACAATTAAGAGTATTCATGTGAAAACCCTAATTGTGACACCACTATAAAAGGGACCCTTTGGCTAGTGAAATCGGACCTAGTAAGGTTACTAGAGAGGGCATAACCGATTTTGAGTGCTAGAAGTATTCTCTCAAGTTATTCCAAGTTTTGTGGTGTTGTGTGAAGCATTTGAGGCACAAAATTTGGGGTGCTAGGCTCACAAAGTCTTGAAGGAATCCAAGCAACAACAAGGTATGTATTTCTACTAGTTTTATATTTTATGTAATCCCCATGCCATGCTAGTTAGGATATAACCTTGAAAAAGAAATTTGCATGTATATAGAGAAAACATAGATTCAAGGTTATTAGGGTTGCATGTACACTTAGGAAGTGTTAGAATGCTCAAAACCCATCAACATGTACCTTGGGCATCCAGACTTTCTTCATTTTACTTTTGTTCTTTCTCATCGTCTTTCTTTTCTTATTTCTAGGCTTCATAAACAAATTTCTGATCTGAACAACCTTTTCATCTTTCTAAATTTGATCATCTGTAGTTGTTCCAATAGAACACAACTCCTTCACTTTCACGATTTTCGGAGATATACTTTGAGATTCTTCTTCAGAACAACTAGATTCGGATTGTGAAGCTTCTGAAAAATTGAAACACTTGACTCCACCTCAACAAGAACATCTGTAGTCGCTTTTTCTTCAGAAACTTAAAGAACATCATTATCTTCTTCAAAAACATCAAGAACATCTTCTTTTTCTTTTCTTTCTTTCTCTGCCTTCTGTTGTATATGCTTCAAAAGTAAGTATTCTTTGATAATGATAAATTGGTTTAACAAATTTTTATCTTGCTCTACACAATTACTTTTAAATCCACCATTAGAGATCTGTGTAAAATCACCAATCTTCTCATCAACATAGAGATTATACATCGCAATGGCATTCTTCAACATAGATTGTTCAGGAACATCCCAAAGCAAATATCCTTCTTTAAGACGAAACTTTGGATCTGTAACTTTTAATCCTAGTCTCTTAATGTCTTTTAACACCTTATAATCCGCCATTTAATCTTCAACAACAAAGCAAAAAAAACTTGAAGAACAATGTGAGATTCAAGATAATATATCGCCATAAACAAGATCGATTCTTTGCAAAAATCGTTGTGATGTACACGAACCTGCTCTGATACCACTTGTTAGGAATAAATCTGAGATGACGAACGCAGAATATCAAGAAAAATCAGAATTAATCACCATAATATGCAAGTAATCTGATAAAGGTTTTTGTGTATATTGATTATGTCATGAACGTATAGAGAAAAACCCTAATCTGGTGAAAAAGCTTATACCAAAAGTAAACCTAATGATTATTTATAGGGAACAATAAATATCTACCATAAATATAAAATAAATGCCTAATATAAAACCAATGCCTTAGCAGAGCTCGATTAAGAACTTCTACTGTAAAACCAATGCCCTAAATAACCAAATATGCCATATCAGTTTCAATATCTCGAATACTCAACAGACCCTCCGTTCACTCAATATTACCACTCATGTAAGTATAGTGAGAAGACTCACCTCGTAAGCAAGCAAGGAAACTGGATACCCTCGAGCAGCCTAATCTCCGCCTACACGCAATAAGCATCTCTAATTAACACTTAAATATCACAAATTTATATAAACTCATGCTAATCCCTCTCTAACTCTTGGTATGGGTAAAAGACGATTTTACCCCTCCATGGCCCCCATAATCCCTACCTTGACCAAGTCCTAAAGTCAACAGAAGTCAACACTCGAGTCAACTGTCCATGTTGACCTGACTCGCCGAGTGCACCTATGTGACTCGTCGAGTCCCCATTGTTCCTCAGAACATCACGAAAACCCAACTTAGCTCGTCGAGTTGTCTCTCAACTCGCCGAGTTACCCTTATCCAGACTCTTCAGGGAAAACCCTAGCCGACTCATCGAGTCAGCTCATTGACTCGTCGAGTCCCTTAAGTCAAATTCCCATTCAGACGTTTTAAGGCAGAACCCATGCCCCATACTCCATATCTGACTTCCTAAGGCTCGGTTATGACGTAAAGCTTCGATCTTTACGTTCATGCATGGCATATTTGCTCCATAATGCCGATTCAAGCTCCAACAAGGGTTAGATGCACAAGATCTTATCTCTAGCTCAATAAAGTTCAGGTCTTTTGAATCACAAGACCTCCTACACTCTAGATCTGAGGTTTCAACCTCAAATCATGCTCAATGGACTCAAATGACACAAAAGGGATGGGAGAAAACCCTAGAAACTCCCTAAACCAAGATCTCATAAGGAAATGATCAAGTTAGCATCTTTTTACCTCCAACTGAAGCAAAACTCTGATGAACCTCTAGATCCAAAGCCTCCTCCTGATCCAAGCTTTGATACTCTCCTCTTCTCCTTCAAAAGTGCACTAATAACCACAATATTAGCTCCTCTCTCACTCTCTAGCTCAAGTGGACAATTAGGGTTTCTCTCAAGGGTGTAAGGTGACTGGTGAGGCATAAATGAGGGCTTAAGGACCCTTAATTGGGTCACAAACCCATGCATTTAGGGTTTCCTCACACAGCGCCAACTCGATGAGTCGGCTCTCTGACTCGTCGAGTCGGTCATTAAACCTATGTGACCAATCCAACTCTACTCGATGAGTCGGACACACAACTCGTCGAGTCACTCATTAAACCCAAAAAATAAATAAATAAATAAATGTAATACCTGGGAGTCGGGATGTTACACGTGTATTCTCAGCATTTTCTTCATATAGTAGTTCGATTTTCTGTTCCGCCTCCTGAATAACCTCTATAATCGTTTCAAGCAAGGAATCAAACATGCTTGATGAAGATGACGAAAAAGACATTTTGAGAGAGTATATTTGAGTTGTAAGTTGATGTTATGAGTTATAATGGGTTGAAGTTGTAGTATTTATAGGAGGTTTTTTCCCCATCTTCCCATTGGTCATCAATACTCGGCATATATGAACCATGATGCCGAGCCGAGGGGTTGGACCGTTGTGTGACAAGGCTACCGAGCCCACACCCACCATCATTATTTCGCCGTTTCGTTATCATTCATCAAGCTTTATTCGCCATGAATCATCGTTGACTCTTTGTTTCTTCATAGTACCTTCATCGTGTTATTTATGTATATATGCTGCCTCTTTTGTTATGTTCTTGCCTTTACTGTCACACCAAGACAAAAAACGGAAAGGAAAATCGCGTGAAAATATGAAGAAAACTATTGTAATAATTATGGCAGAAAATAATATGGTTAATGGAGATTCATAACCACCAAAATAATCTCAAAACATTGACAAAGATCGATATTCATTTTGTGTATGATTTGTTCACAGGGAAAAGAAAATAACCAAATTGGAATTGCATATAAGACAAAATTTCTCCTATTTGATTGTTTTGCTTGCCAAAATATAAAAACAACCAACATCAATTTGAAAATCGACTAGGAAAGTGTTGGATATGCACATGGCTCATCGATGATGGATCTTTCTCGAGTTCTTTGAGACGACCTACTATAATTTGGAAATGCAGACATGCGTGTGTGGTGGGTGTTCGCCGATGGTATAGATAGGAGGGATTGGTTCATCGTTAATGCTACAAGGATAGAGGATTCCTCTGAATTGCGTGCGAGAGAGGAGTACACATGTGCTTTGAAGTTGAAGGTGGTGTGATGGGTGTTATCTAAGTTCCAGCATGGGCAAATGCTCAAGCGGTTAACTTAGACTGGTTTATTGGTAGTGCCTGACAAAACGAAAAGTGAAAATTGTAAACACCTCGTAACCGTCAGATGAATCGGTGAAGTAAACTTTGTGACTGTCGGTCATCTTCTCACGACACAAGAAAGACTCCCACCGATTGATTTAGCAGGACCTAGAGCGATTTCAACCATTGAACGATATGGAAATGGAGGCTTCACATGTGTGTGCATCCAAGGGCCAGTAAATGGGGAGTTTGTTTGTGATGCTAACTTGTTAAGGATTGTTTGTGGTATGCAAGAAACTTAATGCTCCATCTTACCGGTGGTGATAAGGATTACTGGTAGTTTACAATTAAAATAATTTATTTTTTTATTGATTTGAGAATATCAAAAGTACAACTAAATGGTAAATATATTTACAAATACCACACTATTGTAAATATTTTATGTAAGAACTATAATATTGTAAAAGACTCTATAATATGGGTCCTGTTATTCGGCTCCCCCCCCCCCCCAACAAACTTATGTTCACACTTTTTTTTCTTTTCATCAATCGCCATTTTTTTTTTTGCATATAAAATTTCTATTTTACACTCATGGTCCTTTTCGTTTAGTGTTTTTCAAAACAAATCAAAACTGGATTTTTATTAGAGATTTGGTACTTTTAATTTTTTTTTACATGCTAATTCATCCCCTTAACAGTTATACTTGTAACGTCCTGAAAACGGTAATAAATTTTTCATTTAAAAGTCCATCAAATCATCCATTAATTTTTCAAAACCATCATCAAGTCATAATATTCAAAACATCATAGTACAATTATTTCAAATGCGGATATCATGAGGGGAGGATGTTGTGTCATCACGTCATACTCTTCCCTTTCGAATTGGAAGTACCTGAAATAATAAACATAAATTGTAAGCACAAAGCTTAGTGATTTCCCCAAAATACCACATACCTAAAACATACAAGTGTCATGGGCTACCCCTATGGTCTTTCCTTGCAATGTCGATGGAAAAATCTTGGTCTTACATACAAGTGTCATGGGCTACCCCCATGGTCTTTCCTTGCAATACTAAGGGTCAAATCCTGGTCTTACATACAAGTGCTAAGGGCTAGATTCTGGTCTTTCATGAAAGTATCACAGAGACAACTAGCATTCCACAAAACAAGTAATGGGTCGACATTGGTGTCTTCGACCCATGCATATATTGAGAAAAATCACCTCACGGATAGATAAGCAAACTGAATAGCACGCCGCTTTAAGATCAACGCTACCAATCACCTTAATAAATTCAAGGACACGATCTCATCGTATAGATCAAAATACCTAAAATACCCTTAGGTCAAAACCTAGAAAAATCCAGGTTAAATTCAACTGAGTTAACCTAGTTGACTCGGTGAGTATGTGAGGGGTACTACGCGGTCGACTAAGAATTGGGGAGCTGACCACGTACGTGCAGCGTACCCATTGATACGCCCAGCAAACGTGGTTGGTCACCACCTTACCTAAGTAAGTGCTTCATCCTTAATCATTTACATCCAAAATTCAGATTTGGGCTTAAAAGGATGTCCTTAACCATAAAGTTACCAACTTTATGGTTTAGCATGGCTATTAAGACCTTAGCTCAAAAAACCCTAACCTCTTACCCATTAACACACTCTAGCTCATGAATGGAGAGAAACTAGGGTCCAAAGACACATTTTTATGACTTAGCAAGCCCTAAAACCTCTGAAAGGACAACTCAAATGTCTTGGAGTACCTCTTACTCACAAGGATCAAGTTTGGGACAAAAATGTGACAACTTTGATCTAGAACGAGATCCATAAGAAACATACACTAAGGTTGAAGTTTTTTACCTCCTCAAGATGCACAATGAAGAGAAAATGTAGGATTCAAAGTCTTGAGAGAAAAGATACTTCCTTGATGATCTTCCTTCACAACCAAGAAAGCCCATGTTGTGACATATCACCGGGTTTTTGGGTCTTAATTCTTGGATCCGGGTCGTAGATCCAAGTCCGATGTTGTTTGTGTATTCCCAAGTTGGTACCTAGAAAGAACCACAACAGATTGATAGAGTTTCTCCGGGGCCGAAGCCCTGGAAGCAAGCTCCGACGATCAAGTCAGATCGGTGAAGATGATAAATGGGTTTCTCCTAGTCGGAGAGAACCACTTTTTTGTGGGTTATATGTTTAGCCATGGAGGTTGAGTAAAGGTTGAGAGAGAAAGGATGAACCCTCTAAGATTTTTTCTAGGAGAGAGAAGATGCCTCCAAAAGGTGGAGGACATGTTCTATTTATAGGGGACCATTAGGTCAGAAGGGCAGATATATCTTTTCCTCTTGGAATTAGGTCAAAGGGAGATTAGGTCAGGCCTTGGGCCCATCTAGTTCAGGCCCAGCTGGCAAGGCCTCCTAGGCCAGGCCTCCAGGGTTGCCAGTCAAGTGCCTGGATGTCGTCAGTCAAGCGCCCATAGGTCGCCAAAAAAGGTTGTTACTTCAAATCTTGAGGTCTGGACCTTGCTAAATGGGACATGCTATAATAAGTCCCCCTGGTCCGATGTGAATGGTATGCGGCCAATGACATTGGACTGGACATAGTCAAATATTAACAATGAATCAAAGAAATAAAAAGAACGACCAAACCTCGACCACGAGAGACGTGGTGTTGTGCGAGGGGTTTATGCGGCATTGGCTGGCCTGATACTCTTTTCTTTTCAGGAGTGTGATCTGATCAATGTGATGCAACGTAGTTGTTGCTGGTAAGATGATGCAGAGTGGGGCTGCTAATAATGTTATGTAGCTTCTCTATGCGGTGGTCGTGGTGCCAATCTCCAAGGTTCGTCGAGTAAACGTAGCATACTCGGTCCACGATTCTTGTCTTTTAGTCACTCCCCAAAGATTTTCATGGAAACATCCTTGAGGAAAACGTACATGCTCCGGCGAGTGGAATGACATCCACACCCAACGCCTTGTAGCGAGTTATATTTCTATGCCCGAGGGGGAACTTGGAGTGACTAGTCAAGTCCCCTCTAAAGGTTTTGCGAACCGAGCTTTGCTCCGTAAGCCTACTTTCGGCACCCTCTGAGTGTTGTGTTGCTAGATTGGTTGGTATGTTTTCTTAAGATCATGGATTGATTGGGATTTTCCGTCTCGATTACTTCGAAAATCTTTGTGGGTTAGTCGCAGTAGTAGCATACTTCTCTTCTCCCCCCCCCCCTCTCTTTTTTTTTGAAACCCGCTCAACAAGATACAACCCACTAATGATTCATTGGAGACTCTCGGCATGCAGAGTGGCATATCACAATCTTTGATAATATAACCCAGTCAATAGTAGAGCACTAACCTAGAGATAACGCTTACTCAAACCAAAACAAATTCCAACACAATATAAATTCGGATAACCAAGAAGGAGGCAAAAGATAACATATCTGCAATACCATTAGAAGAAACCCTGAATCTCTCTTCTTGCGAAAGTACCTGCGAGGAAACATGAGCTGCCCCCAACCACTAAGCGGGGGCAATTCGCCCTTTTATGACCAGGCTGATGACAACGATAGCACAACTTTACCTCCAATGTGCATTCTTGGAGGAGGTGACCCTTCCATCCACACTTTCCACACTTAGACATGTTGCACACATCCTCATGTGCCCCTTCATCATTCGTGCAACCACCACGACTCCTCGGGTCTCTGACACTAGCTATGGTAATGTCTAACTACTCAGATTGTCGAGCAATACCATGATTCCGGTTCATCTTCCCAAGATGCCTATCCAAACCTATCTCCTGCTCCCAGGTTACCCCAACCATCCATCAACCGCCTGAACAACCGAGGTCCGACCCTCGAACCTGGTGACCAATCTATCAGTGACACGCTCAATGATGTCGGGAAACTCTTCGCAAAACATCAACGATAATCCAATCATGTGGTCGACTCTCCTGAAGACAAGGTGCATAACCCACCTTCCATCCCAATTTATAAGAGCTAACAATAGGATCCTCCATCCTGAAGGATCCCAGAGATCCACAATCCTTG
This sequence comes from Lactuca serriola, assembly GCF_051521515.1. Lineage (NCBI taxonomy): Eukaryota > Viridiplantae > Streptophyta > Magnoliopsida > Asterales > Asteraceae > Lactuca > Lactuca serriola. The sequence continues at coordinate 266,866,792 of NC_136410.1, forward strand.
GGCTCCAGATGTTCCCCCAACTACCCCGCAATGATCTCAACCCGAAAGGCCCCAAGATGACTATCAAGAGCTCCAAAATCCCTTCTTCGGTTGAACGAAAGACCACTGAGGTCCATTCCAACACACTGCAAGTGATATGTGATGAGATGAACTGCCGCAATCGCACATCGATTGGCCTAGGACCTGCTCCAGAGCTGGAACCAGAATCTGAATCCCATTTCTGGGTGCTCAACACCATACCAAAACAACATGCAAGATATCCGAATATACCCTAGAATCCTCATCCCATAGGCTTCTTAGATTTTCCAAGACTCTCCCCGATTCGAGTATGGATCATGTACTTTCAGTAGTACGGGACCAATACTACCTTCCTCACCTATCCATACTTTCCTCAAGAATCATCCTGAATCTTCCAAGTCACCTTCTCAAACTGATACTCTAAATTCCCGCTTACAATACAAGTAAATCCACTAAAGCATTTCCTAGGCTTTCCCAGGTTTTCTGTCCTCACCCTGCCATCTACGGCTGAGGAACTCCCCATAATGTCATTTAGCTACCTCATGAATATAGTTACATGCAATAAGGCTTAGATAATCCTTCGAGTAAAAGACTCATCCCTACAACAGTTAGACTCAAACGAGAGTTGTGTAATAAGGTCACATTTATCACGCTGAGATTATTCAACCTTTACTACAAGTGACTTAACACATTCACTTAATAGCTAACTCACATCACTTAAGAGTCCCATAAAGCAAAAAAGCAAGAAGCATTCGTGCAATGGTGCTCCAATCCATAGAAGAATCAAGGAACATTCAAACTCATAGACTACAACTCATGGTGGAAACTTCCACTCATACTTCTAATTTCCTTATGCATGCAAACTATACACAATATGGGATCAAATAGACTGTCAAATAAATGACTCTACCCTAGGACCACAACCAAACAAGGAACAGGAAATAAGGCCAAATCAATCATTCTAGGGCTATAAGATCCTAACCGTATACAATTTTAAAGCATACATTAATCAAGCCATTCTATCCACTGATCTGAAAACCATATTAGCATGTAATTCTACAAGCTCATACATTCAGGCATATAAAGGCATCTCTCCTATCATAAAATCATGAGCGGAACCTTAGCCTTAATCTAGCATGCAATTCTCATAATCATATCATATATCATAATAAACATGTATCGTATTTTGGGAAAACTTACTTGAGCCCTCTGATTGCATGCACTGTGACAACCCGTTATTTTCAATCCTGTAAATGTCAACCCAAGGTAAAACATGTCAAATAAAGGTCGAATTATTGTTTCAATTTAACTTATTTAGGTTAGATTAATAAACTCTATGTGTATAAACCTTATATATAAAGTGTTATAAGAATTGGAAGAAAACCACTCAAAATCGAGAAATCTCGTAGGAACTGAAAACCCCCGCATAGGCTTCAAGTTTCGGACCGTAAACGCCTCGCAAAAAAATGATTTTTGGCCCTATCAGACCGCAAACAAGCTCGGACCCAAAGAGTTACCAACTGAGAACCCTCGGTCTTATCCTCTTGAGAACCCTCGGTCTTATCCCCTCGGTTCGCAACCCCATACATGTGTCACTTCACGTGATTAGCTTGCTATAAATAGCTAGGACCGAAAATACATCCTCACTTCTTCACTCTCCAACTGAAAACTCAAGCTTTTCTCTCAGGATCATCAACCAAAAACCCTTTTTTCTCTCTCCAGTATCATCTAAAATCCTTTGAATCTCCTTAGGATCGTGCTAAGAACACCAAGTGTTCATCATTTCTTCAATGAAATCACCTTCCAATCCTCATACTTTGGGCCGAAAACACATGAATCTCCTTGTGGCCGAAAACCGAAGCTGGCCGAAAACTCCAAACAGCCTCACAAATTCACTTCTAGCACTCTTATTTATAACTAAACCGTACATTCTAGGTTGTTTCCATAACATACTAGTCTATATATTCACTAATTGTATACCTATATGTTACATGAAATGCTAGTAGGAATCGATTTTGTTACGGGAGCTAACTTGTGGAAATAACATCCTATATTGAACCTTCAATCGAATCACTCACATAAGGTGAGTTCATACCCCTACAATTTACCTTTTCCAATGTTTTCAGGGGGAGAATACAAGCAAAACACAATATAATTGTGTTAATACTTAAAAACAAATGCAAACAATCAAAAGAATTCATATGCCTACAAATATTGTTAAAATCATTTTTAAATTGTTTTTAAACTAATTAGATTACTGCTTTATCAAAACCATATGCATTTGTATATTTATGTATAATTAGGATTTAACAGACTTAGGGCTATTGCTATTGCCTTAACTCCTGTTCCTTGTTTGGTTGTGGGCTTAGGGTAGGATCATCAGTCCGACTGTCGGCTAAATCATAATTATACTTTCTAAATATATACATGAGTATTAAAACTCATTTCAATAACATACTTACAGAATTTTAAATGCCGAGCAAGAGGGCCTTTTCTCTGTAACACTTACAGTATAGACTAACATACTAGTAAACTATAATAGGTATAGTTTTAAGGTCAAATCATACAAATTTCTATTTTCAAAGTAACAATTACATTTACTAATACATACGCATTTTTACAATTACAAACATGTTAAGACACAACAATTTTCATAACAAAACGGAAATAGACTTATAATTTATAACGAGTATAGTTAAGAGACAAACGAAACTATTTTTACAAATTTATATGTTATAAACAAAAAATATTCTCAGTTATTTCTTGTAATACACCGAAACAATGTGTCAGTCATTTTTATGTACTTATCTATGTATCGGTAAAAGTCCTGAGCTTATAACCAGAGTCTCTTGTAGGGAGAGCGATGACAATTGTGTATAGATCTATTTTGGGACTGACAATCCCACATCCCGACTGTTAGCTACAGTCAGGTCGACAGGCTTGGGGTGATAAATGTTGTTAACAGTTTTGACGCCTGAAAAACGTTGTTATCAGGCAGACAGGATTAGTATAGGTAATCTTACAATCAGATTACAAACCAAACTTACTTCAGTAGTGTTATTTTAAACAATACTACTGCAAGTCACTATTTTCCATTATATGCATATAGAAAGGTTCATACATGAACAAGCATACTATTTTACTAGAAAGGATAGTCTATGATTATAGAAAACATAAATTATTCTATTTCAGAGTACAAACATACATTATGCTATTTCAGAGTACAAACATACATTTACACTATTACAGAGAACAAAACATACAAACATTTGGGTCTTAGGGTTGAAGACTACATTTCATTTATATAGAAAATATGGGATTTTCTAGAGAACACGCTAATAAAATCATGGAACAAGTAAAACATTAAACCACTAAATACTTATGAACTCACCAACTTAAATGTTGATACTCTCTTTCAAAATAACTTGTATTCTCAGGAAGCTAGTAGACAGTTAAACGCATAGGGATCTAGAAGATGGAGCATAGTAGCCTCTTGTCTTTATCTTGCTATTTACTTATGGAGCCAATCTTATATGTACTGTATACAATGTAAAACACTATAATATTAATTCAATGGATGTTGTTGCTTATTTTACTATTTTACATTTGTTGTGATACTGCGCATGACGTTATCCGCCCCGGGACGTTTCCATCGTTCCGGTTTGGGGGTGTGACATGCACCACGCCCTTTCTTGTCTTAGAAAACTCTTTTCTCAAAAATGTATTCCTTTTTAAAAAGCTTTACCAAATCCTCAGTTTGAGTTCAGACACACCCAAGAGTATGCCCGAATCCCTCAAACTAAGGCTTTGATACCAACTAGTAACGTTTCAAAAATAAGACCATAAAATTTCATTTTAATAAAAAAAACAGTGCCCCAAAACCTTATCCATACAAGTTTAACAAAATAAGTGTATCAATATTATTTCAAACCAGAGCAAATTATAACATGCGGAAACATGTAGTACGTGCTCTGCATTCATTTGGAGCTCCCTTGTTCGAAAATTGTAGTACCTGAAACACAAACTTAAACTGTAAGCACAAAGCTTAGTGAGTTCCACCCAACATAGCACATACCTAAAAAAACATATTGTTGAGCATATCTGGATGCTCGACCTACCCTGTCGAGCATATATGGGTGCTCGACCTACCCTATCGAGCATATATGGGTCCTCGACCTACCCTACCAAGCATATATGGGTACTGGCCTCCCTTTCGGTCTATTTCAACCAGATATCGAGTGTATTTCACCCCTACCACTACCACATAATATCATAAGCAAATTATCATAGAAACCTCAACAAACACTGGCATACCAGACAATTATCATGAAGACAATCATCTTACTATAAACATCAAGTAGTGGGTCGACATTGGTGCCTTCGAAAGAAAGACGAACCCTACAACTACTTCCACTACGAATCGGCTCCAAACACTTAACCAATACCCCAAAACTAAACTCCAGCAATACACATGTCTAAACCCAAGCATTAGGCCCACTAATGACCCAACTAACCAATCCCACAATTAGCCAAACCCCATAGGGCCCAATCAAGGCCCAAATCCATTGGCCCCACTAAATCCCAATTCATCATCCAAGGCCCGTTAGGGAAAACCCAGAAAGGCAATTCCAAAAAGAAGTCCATTACTCTAAAATCCTTAGTCCATTATGAGCCCAAACCAAAGGATAAGTCCAAGACCAAGCTAGCCAACAATTAAAGATCCCAAACTTGCATAGGAGGTTCTCACGTCGTAAGCACCTTATGCTCACGTCGTGAGGTCGTGTATTTTGCCCAGAAACTTCCTCGAACATGCTCTCACATTGTGAGGTCTTATTCTTCACGTCATGAGTCTAAATCTGACCAAAAATGAGCATTAAGTTCCTAATCCATTAAGTCTTAACATGAGATTGTCTAGAGGGTGTTCCTTGACCCCAAGCTCCATAAAAATCGAATCTTTTCAGTTATATATCTCCAATACATGAATCAAACACCAACTTAGGTCAAAATGTAGGAAAAAAGACCAAGACCCAAGCTAGGAGTCCAAAACCATGACCAAAATCCAGATCTAAGACTTATAAGACTGAAGATATCTCCATGATCCATAAAGTTGCCAACTTTATGCATCCCATGCATTATAACTAACATTAGAAGCCATAAAATGCATGGAAACTTAGATCTAGCAAGCAAGGAAAGGAAAGGCATGAGATTTAGGACTTACAGAGGTCCAAAAACTCCACAACTAGCTGATGATAAAGCCAAGATGCTAACAAATGCACCACAAATGATCTTCTTCTACCAAAAGTTCTTGAATAACACCAAGAATGACCAAGAACTTCAATGGGGGCTGAGATTAGGGTTTTTAGAGGTCCTGGAAGTGAAGGAGACTGAGGAGGAGCAACCCTAATCATCTCGTACCTTTACATACCTGAAAATAAGGGATTTAGGGCATCGGGTGCCTCTCACGTCATGGTCTCTTCATGCTCATGTCGTGAGTGTTAAATGAGCTTACTCAACAAGTCAACAAACACTCACCCGAACCACTCTAACTTCAAACGGCCATAACTTCTTCGTTTCAACTCTGTTTTCGACGTTCTTTATATCCACAGAAAGGTCTCAAAGAGATCTACCTTTCTATCAACTCCCTCTTTCCGTAAAACTTCTGAACAAAAATCTAATTCCATAAAATTACTGAATTGCCACTTTACCAATATACCCTTAGTCTCTAATAACACGAACTGAACTCTCATATCATCTAAGCTACATTACCCACACTCAAACGGGTCTAAACCTTCCTTCCCCAATAACTGAAGCCTCTTGGTAACATATATTCGGGTCACAGTCACAAATATGAATCGACTAAAAACAGGATGTTACATGTTTGGGGGCATTTCCTGCTTTCTTGGCGGTGCATTAAGATTCGAAGAATTCTCTCTTTTTGTTGGGTGAGAGTTTGTTTGTACCCAACCAAAGTTCTTTGGCTTTGTCCCTGGAGTTCACAGTCACGAGTTCGGGGCTCGTCTGTCCTTCGAGTCCTTAGCCTGTGTTTTCAGGTCGAGACCTTGGCTAGTCCCTTCTTGTGAAACTTGACTGGTTCGTTTTGCTAAGGTACGATTTTTAGCTAGAGTTTTTTGGTTATCTTTTAAGACCTTTCTATAAGCCTTGGGACGAGGAGTGTTGCACCTCGGACCTGGTCATCCAAGTTAAGCCGAGGTCGTCACCTTGAGGCGTTTAGGACTTGGGTATTCTTATGTCAAGGGAAAGGTTGCGAGTCTTTAAGACCTTTATCCATATCGTGGTTAAAGGTCGTGAGCCTTTGAATTAGACCGAAATGTTTAGGGAAAGGTTATGAGTCTTTGAACCTTATTGGTTGCATTATCGCATTAATTCTGCTCAAGTCACGCAGATGATCAGTCCTCGTTATCACATGGTAAATGTGCACAACCACTTATTTAGATGATATAAAGCTTGAATAATAATAAACTTTGACATGAAAATGGGCCCCAAACAAGAGCTAACTATTGGGATGTGATTATCCACTTGGATTTAGATCACATTTCCCATGCCCTTGATGCGTCTTATTCTGTTTTTTCTCCTTGATCTAGGAGTACTAAGAGTGGCGCGAATTGTGCGCGTTCTAAGTCCGAGGGATGGGCTTACCGTATTGTGTTTCCAAGATGCATGCTCTATTCTGGTACGTCTCCATTGTCCGGTCGGTATGATAGGGCTATCTAGTTCACGCTAATGGGTCAGACATCAATAAGTATTCCCGATGATGACATATAGAGTGAGGTTGCTACTTGAGTATGCCACATCGATGTCTTGGAGTTTCTTTCATGTTTTAGTGAGATGTCATTAATTAATCATCGAGTTTAGCAGTCTGTGATCGCTGATGCTCTATCGCATTATGAGTTGTAGTGACAATTGGTGCACGACTGTTGAAAGCTAGGAAGCACGCTGCTATTGAGGGATGGATTGTGAAAGTACTGAGAGTTGGGCTGTGAGGTTGTTGGCATAAATTAAGGCAACAATACTTTTCTGGAATGCATGAAGTCGAAGAGTGTCCTCATCATACTAGGATGGGGTGTAAAGGGCGCCTTATTGGTCGTGATGCGTAGCTTAGTCGGATGGACCGAGCTTAGCAGGTAGCGATCGTAGAGATGCCACGCATAAGAGCGTCACCTAGGAAAGATCGGGCTTAGTAGTCGGCGATCATGAATACTTTGTGTGGAATGAAATCGTGTGGAAATTGGTTGGGCTTAGCAGCCAACGATCACGAATATGTCACACAAGATGACATCACATGGAGATGGATCGGGCTTAGCAGGTAGCGATCGTGGAAATGTCACGCATGAGAGCATCACCTAGGAAAGATCGGTCTTAGTAGTCGGCGATCATGAATACTTCGCGTGGAATAGAATCACATGGAAATTGATCAACAAATTTTTTGAGCCTTCAAGCTTTGTTCATGATGCACATCATGATAATGGGTTTAGGCTAAGATGCCAAGCAACACAAGGCAATGGTTATGAACCTTCTGTATATTTAGCCATATTGGGCTTAGCGGTCTTCAATTTATGTGTCCTAACTAGGTGGTATGTTCAACAAAAATGTGACGACACTTGATGCTTTTCTGTATCATGGATTGTGGTGAAAATTGATGCCTTGCTGTCTTGGCCGTTTGTCGAGAGTCGAGGCTACTAAGAGTTGGTCAGTACGGCTGATGAGAGCTTGGCGTTGCAACTGCTGGTGGCTAGGTAGCAGGAGTGCCTGCGGCTAGTCTACACGGCTGTAGGGATCCAGGGAGCACCATTGCTAAGCTGGGTAGAGAAGCTGCCCAGCGTTGGCCAATACGGGCAGAAAGAGCCAAAAAAATGTAGTCATTGAGGATTGAACCGTCAAACTCCTTCTTCATTCATGACACTAATGTCTTAGTGGGGGTGCACGATCATACACAACGTTTGCTTGTTATGTAATTCATCTCTTTGCTCGAAATAGAGCTAGCACTTCTACATAGTGTCGTGCATCTTGTTCATAGCTTAGTGGTGGCCAGTAGGGCTATGTTTTGGTGGTTTTTCTATAAGCATGATTGTATTTTAGATTGGTATCCCATTGAACCTCGCCATTTTTGTTGGTACTTTTATAGTATTGGGTACTAGCGTGGATAGACTTGAGTTGTTTTGTGTGCATTGGCTTGTGCTTGCACATTTGAGCCTCGTTCGTTTGTACATGCCATTATAAATAATGATAGCAAGTTATCTAGCTCTATACTATGTATATAATAGTAAGATAAATTCATGATAATGGTAAGTAAAGTGTATATAAGCATGTGTTTTGGAAATCATTCACAACATATGCCTTTGTGTAAGCTTGTAAGGTAAAATACTTGGCTAAGCACCGACGATAACGAAATGGTATGATTAAATCGAAAATTGTTTATCAAAATGTGGCATCTTTGCATATGGAGATAAAATGTTGTGGTAAAAAGATTTTCTACTAAGTATAAAAGGTTAGTATTTGTTGCATAAATGTTTTAACTTCCTGAAGGTAAATGCATGCAACGATTACCATGATAAAGTTTTGGTAACAAATTTTCGTTTACTAAATTTTGATAGTATGTAGATATGTATATTGATTTAATTTGAGAAAAGAGGGGTAGCTAGACCTTGTATCCAAAGTAGGTCGATGTGTGTCGGTTTTCAATCTGAGCCTTTCTGCCATGCTAAGAAACGTGATCCTACCAGGCGGCCCTTGAGACCGTTATCCGACGTGGTTGTTGTGTCAAGCTCTGAAGTCTGTAGATAAATGCAACATGATTGTTGTAACGTCCCAAAAATAAGACCAATTTTTTTCATTTTTAGATTAATAAGACATCAAACATATCATTATCATAAAACCAAGGATATCAATATGTATCGATACATCATCAATATCAGCGTAAATCACAAAATGCCGAATTGAGTGGTGTGTGATCTGCAATCATCCCGATCTCTTCCCTTTGAAATCAGAAGTACCTAAAACATAAATTGAAAACCGTAAGAACAAAGGTTAGTGAGTTCCCCAAAATACTACATACCATACATACATAAATAAACACATAAAGGGCCCCTACCAATGAGTGTAACAGACCCTGCCCACACTGGCATAACAGGCCCCGCCCAATGAGTATAAGAAGACCTCCCACATACAATTCATATAAGCATAACATGTAATAGCATACATAATAACCATCGGGCCCCGCCTAGTAACCATACAAGCACATACACATACAAGAGTCACACATACATCTAGTATTCTAACATAACAGATCATGGGCCGACATTGGTGCCTTCGAACTGCTAAACATGCTGAGGAAAACTCACATCACACTGTCGAATCTCACATACAGAATCTTTGGCTGCTGGCCCATTAAAATCCCTGCACTAACAATCATAAAATAATCATCCAATCAATAATTGTATCCCGACGCACACCAAGTGTCCAAACTAGGGTAATAGACCTTTTTACCCTTTGCATAACTTGGCCCAATGCCAAGGCCCAATCCAATTGACCAAAGGCCTAATTTCCATAATAATCACTCAAAGCCCAATATGGCCCAATTTTCCAAATTAGGACCAAATCCCTTTTATGGTCCTTCAACCAAGGTGTCCAATAAAATACCAACAACCCAACAAAAGAATCTTGATGGCCCGACAAGACCCAAAACACCAAAACCCAACCTAGTCCAACACCGAGAAGCCCACATGACCGAAGCCGACTATTGGGTATGTAGGGTGTACTCAACACATAAGTGCATCGTACTCACTTTAGGTCTTGTATGCTATGCGTACCTGCTTGTACGCCCAGTGTACTCCCCCATTTAGCCAACCATTTTTCCAGATGTTAATCGATTAAGACCTTAATCCAAACTCACATCCGACTTCCTTAAGATGGTTTATCACGTAAATTTGCCAACTTTACATGCATGCATGGCTTAATGAGGCTCTTAGAGCTCAAAAGAGCTTAATAAATTACTTAATACATGCATGAGACCATGAACACCATAAAGTTTGCACATTTAAGATTGAGGAACTCTCCAAACATCCAGATCTACAAGATTTAGCGTCTAAAACAACCTTAACCCATCAAGACCAACCAAAAAGGGACAAAGAGGCATAAAACCATAACATGAATAGATATAAGAAAAGACTAGACAATGTATGAACTTTATACCTCAAAGGTCACCAAAAGATGGAGCTAAATCTGGATCTCTAGGCTTCCTTCCAATGAATGAGTCTTCTAACTTCTTCTTCTAACACTTCAAGGAGTAAAAACCACCAAAATCAAGACCAAGGTTCAAAAACACTCAAGAATGCTATTAGGGTTCGAGATTAGGGTTTTAGGAAAATGAAGGCTAATAAAGAGGCCAACCCTAGGGACTTAAGGAGCTTATATAGGGTGCAACACCCTAAAATTAGGGTTTCACTAAAACCCTTGCACGCCCCGCGTACGAGGTCCGAATGCACTATCCACTCCCTCTTAGTACCCTGAGTGTATCATGTGGTACGCTGTAACATCCAGACTTCTAGGTATATTGTTTATTTATTGATTCATTTATTTTGAAGACCATTGAGCTACTCGATGAGCCGGTGCTACAAATCCTCGAGTAGAGTCGCGATGCGCCACATGGGATTACTGACTTACTCGACGAGTCCGAATGCCGACTCACCGAGTAGACGCTGAGATGAGAAACCCTAAATCCCCAGGTTTGGGGCCTATTTAAAGGCACTTATAGCCTCATTAGCGGCTATACCTCCCTGAGAGTAAACCCTAATTGGCATGTGAGCTTAGAGAGAGAGAGAGAGAGAGAAAGAGAGAGAGAGAGAGAGAGAGAGAGAGAGTTTTGAGCTAATCTTGAGTATTTGGAGCATCTTTTAAAGAGAAGAGAAGGATTCCAAGCCAAGATACGAGAAAGAGCTGCTAGATCTTTGGCTATTTAACCTCAGAGCTTCTAGGAAAGGTATAAAGCTTGCACCTTTCTCATTTTGTTGAGTAGATCTCATGATTTTGGGAGTTTAGGGCTTTTTCTATCTAATATGAGGACATATAGTGTTTTGAGTTCATATTGAGGTATGCACTTCATATCTAGACCATGTGAGGTCCCTAGAGTCCAAAACTTCCTGAATTATTCAGCCATAATAATGCTATTGAGTGAAAAACCCTTTTTAAGGTGTGTTTTGGCATTTCAAGCTCTAAGTGCCATGCATGGACGTAAAGTCTGTCACTTTACGTGATAAATGAGCCTTGGGAGTGTAGATCTAGACTTTGGGAAGGTTTTGTACCTTGAAATCGTCTCAATGAGAAAAGAGTCTGAATGGACTCGCCGAGTCGAGGAGATGACTCAACGAGTCGGTTAGGGTTTGTCCCGATGAGTTGGCTATGTTGTTACTCGGCGAGTTAGGGATTAACTCGATGAGCTAGACCCTCACAAAGACTTTTAAGGAATGATCGGACTCGACGAGTCATATGAGTGCACTCGGCGAGTCGGGTCAAACTGGGACTGTTGAACTTGAGTTTGACTTATGTTGACTTTAGGGTTTGGTCAACATAAGTAATGGAGACCACGGAGGCGTAAAATGGTCTTTTACCCACTACAAGAGTTAGAGAGAATGAGAGAACAACCTTTGGTGTATTTGAGTATGAGTGGAGTACTGATTAGAGATACGTATTAAATGTCTTAGGCGGAGGCTAGTTCGAGATTCCCGAGTATGATATTTTTACTTACTAGCTTACAAGGTGAGTCTTCTCACTATACTTACCAAGAGTGGTATATTTGCGTGATTGAGCTGTCTTATGTGCTTATCTATGTATTGTGATATTCTGCATTATGTCTTTGTGATTATGCTGAAGATTGTTATTATGAATTTATTGAGTTAGGACCGGAGGGTCCCACTGAGACACACTGATCAGAGAGTCTTATTCAATTATCACCTAGAGTGGCTAATGAGCTATGTGTGTGGTATTTTGGGGAACTCACTAAGCTTTGTGTTTACTGTGTTAAGTGCTATGTGTTTCAGGTACTCAGGATCACGGGAAGGCGCCGACTTGATTGTACCGACATGAGTTTTGATGATTTGACATTGTGAGACTTTGTGGTTTTATTATTGGGATAAATGTGTTTTGAAATTGAAAATTTTGGTTTGAAAATTTACGTTGTTACAATTTGGTATCAGAGCCTTGGTTTGAGAGATTCGGACACACCTCCGGGTGTATTTGGACTCAAACTGAGGATTTGAGAATAATTTTCAAAAGAAAAGAATTTTTCCAAAACGAGAACGAGTTTTAAGAGAAAACAAGTTGAAGCGGTGTGTACAATTAGCCAGAGCCAGAACGGTGATTTCCCAAAATACCCTCACTTTGTGATATTTCTGAGATATTTTGTTAAGATTGCATGCTAGATGGTAGGCTAGGTATTTCATATTCTAGGGCTAGAGTTGCATGATTTATGGTGCCTTAGCCTAGGAGATATTTTGATCAGTGTTATCTGTTATTTGCTTGTATATGTGTTGAGTTATAAGTCAGGAGATGATCTAGGAATAGATACTTGGATGAGCTTAAGAGAGGGGTCTACTAAGAGAGTAGCTTATGAATCGTCAGATATAGAGTATTTGCGAAATTAGAATCCTAGGAGGAGGACTTGGTGAATACAGGTGGGGTGTGGAAGGCAGTATTTTTTGGATAAGGTGTCTAAGTCCATAACTATTTCGGGCTTGTACTTGACCCGACCCGGCATGGTCCATTTGGGTTGCATGGCACCATGCAATTGGTTAGACTAAATGAGAGGAATAACACTTGGAGATTATTAATATATTATAAGTTCTAATATATTAATAATATTATTTGATTAGTTTGATCAAGAATTAATTTGGAATTAATTAAGTGATCAAAGGATAACTAATTAAATATATGGGTTGATTATGTAAATCATCCATATCTTGTATAGTGGGCTAAGAGGCTCCATGGATTATCAAGTTGGGTTCTACCCATAGGATGCTCCATGGATGCTCCATGGGAGTTACAAACCCATGGGTCATGGAAATGAAGAGTCATGACACATTAGGGTTTACATGGTGTAACCCTAGATGTGTCAACACTATATAAGAGTCCCATTCTCCACCAAAATCGGCTACACTTATAGACACTAAGGAAACTAGAGGGCTTGGCCGATTTTGAGAAGTTTGTATTATCTCAAGAGTCTTTCCAAGAGCATTTGGTGTTGTGTGAAGCATTTGAGGCATCACACTTGGGGTGCTAGGCTCACAAGGTTTCAAGGAACACAAGCAACAACAAGGTAAGTTATTCTATCTATTATTCAAGTTAAAATTGTTCCCCATGTATGCTAGATAGGAATATAACCTTGGAATTCAACTTAGCATGATAATTAGACAAACATAGATCCAAGGTTATTAGGGTTGCATGTACACTTAGGAAGTGTTAGAATGCTCAAAACCCATCAGTGGTATCAGAGCCTAGGCCTGTTTGTTATTTGTGCTTAAAAGTTGAAGAAAGTCGAAAATCATGTTGTCTGACTGATGGACTCGGCGAGTCCATGGGGAGGACTCGTCGAGTTCATGTGTATCTTCAACCTACTCGGCGAGTAGGTTTATGCACTCGGCGAGTAGGGTCGACAGAGTGCAGAATTTCGACTTTAGTTGCTGGAAATGGATTAGAAACATTACCCTAAACTGTTTTGGTACTTGAAAACTTGTTTTAGAAGGTGTAATGTCTTTTCTAACTCATTTACAACAACTAGTTATCAAAATTACAAAGATTAAATGTGATTTTGATTCTTGAATGTGTTCATATTCATATTCTTGTTCTTATGATGTTTAGATGATCATAGGAATTATTTGCAACCTATGTGGTAGATTAATTCATGATCATAATGTGTTTTAATGGAGTCCATAACTTGTCCTCAAGTTATGGAAAACCAAAAGTCTCTTGGATTAAAAAACCATTAAAAGAACACAAGAGTTAGAAAAATGAAAAGTCCTCATTTTATTACTCTATTAAACTCATAAGTTACAAGATATGAAAAGTTTTGAAAGTTTACAAAACTTGCCCTCAAGTTTTGGAACAAGTAAAGTTAAGATTAAAACTTTAGTTCCAACCCCTAGAATTTTAAAAGTTAAAATTCAACCCTTATACTTATATTATTATGATTTAATAATTATATATATATATATGTATAAGAACAAAGTCGTCTTACCGCTAGTACGCCTCATTCATGAAGCCGGTCTATAAGGTGGGTATAAGGTTGTTGCCTATAAAATGGTGACTTAATGGGTGTCCACTCTCACCCACCGCTTGCTTGATCGGTGGAGGGCTGTTAGCCGAATGGGTAAGACAAGGACTTATTAATTCTCATTCAAAGTATGATGAATATTATAAAGTAACTAAATGTTTTATTAAATTCCCAATCTTAGTTACTTTAGGAAAAATGTGAATAAGGTGCTATTCCATGAAATTACACTTTACACTTTGATTAAGTCGTTGGTGGAGCGTGTGTGGTTAACCGGCACACTAACTTGGACTTAACAAGGTAGGTAAAGGGTGACTTAGGGTTTATTATAGTATCGATGGAGCGTGTGTGGTTTACCGGCACATCGATTGAGTGATAAACTTTAAGGGTACCAAGTGATTTGCATGGTTACTTCACACCTCGTTTTGTGATCCTCGGTATCCCAGTCACAAAACTTGGAGGTCACACTCGAGATTGAAACATGCCTTTGAAAAGTTCATTGAATCTCAAAGAATCTAGGAATTTCTAAGAACCATTCAAAAACCTAATACTAAAATATTGCGGTTTTCGTGGTGGAAATTAGTGAATCGTCATTCACCTACCTTTCAAATATGGTATAGCTTAGATTACGACATACCTCTTCTAAGTTATATTATATTGTGATTGGATCCTAGCCTTAATATTACATTTGGGTGTTTTATTAAGGACTCTCTTATATCTAAACTAGTCTTGTTCTCTTTTCTTCAGATGTCTTTCAACAATGCTTCTGGCTCTAATCCTAATGGCTCCTTTACCCTTATGAACTTGTGTGGGAAAGTCACCTTTGATGGATCCAACTTCAATGAGTGGATCAGAAACATCAGGATGATTACCCGCTACGAGGACAAAGAATATGTCCTTGACAAGGAGCTTAAGGAGATTGATGAGACCACTGCAACTCCTCAGGAGATCGCTGACTTTCGGGCACATGAAAGGGATGCTACGAAAGTGGCTTGCATCATGATGACCATGATGACAGCGGAACTCTAAAAGTCTTATGAGGATTTCTACCCTTATGAAATGCACCAAGATTTGATGGAAAGATACCATCAAAGTGCAAGACAAGAGAGGTATGAAATCATCTGCTCCATGATAACAACCATGATGAAGGACGGGGAATCCGTCACGAGCCACATGCAGAAAATGCAAAGGTATGTGGATCGTTTGCTGAAGCTTAATGTGAACTTCCCAGAGGATCTTGCAATAGATATCATTTTGCATTCCTTACCATCGTGCTATGATCAATTCCGCATGACATATCACATGAACAAGGAAGAAGTCACCCTCAGCAAACTTCAGGGACTTCTCAAGACCGCAGAATCAGGTCTTAAGGGGAAGTCGGTTGCTATCACTCCTACTCCAAACTCAACTCCGGTTTTGGCAATTGGGAAAAGTCGAGGGAGGAAGAGGAGGAGATCTTCGAAGGGTACCAAGGCTCGGACCCTTGATGGCTCTTCTTCAAGTGGAACCAAGAAAGGTTTCATTACTCCTTCTTCTGACCCAAAAGAGGCTGAATGCTTCTATTGCCATGAAAAATCTCATTGGAAGCGGAACTGCCCAAAATACCAGCAAGATGTGAAGGATGGGAAAGTCAAACCCAACCATGCAGGTATTTACACTATCATTTCTAATAACTCACCCCATTCTAATTCTTGGGTCCTTGATACCGGTTGTGGTATTCACATTTGTTGTGACTTGCAGGGACTAAGAAGAAGTGAGGATGTGGAGCAAGGAAGGATAAACTTGATCATGGGGAATAGGAAAGCTATACCTGTTACCAAGATTGGAGTTTATACTTTATCGCTAAGTAGTGGGTTTAGTTTAGATTTGAATAAGTGTTGTTATTCGCCAGGAATGGCAAGAAATATTATTTCCTTTCATGCTTTGTACAAACAAGGGTTTACCTTTTCATTTAATGATGAAGTTGGTTCTATTGATGCTTTCTTTAATAATGTTCTTTATTTTAAAGCATTACCTTGTGATGGTGTGTATGAAGCTGTGTCTGTTGTAGATAAATTAGGAAATAATGTTTTGTGTATTGATTCTACTAATAATAATAACTTGGATAAAGCATCATTATGGCATTGTCGTCTTGGACATATAAGCAAGAAGCGCATAGGCCAACTCCAAAAGGATGGAGTCTTGGAGTCGTTTGACTTAAAGTCAGATGATAGTTGTGAATCATGCTTACTTGGAAAAATGACAAAGTCACCCTTCACAGGTTCGTGTGAGAGGGGTGAAGGTTTGTTGGACCTTATACACACGGATGTGTGTGGACCATTCAAACATGCCACAAGGGATGCTAATCGTTATTATTTGACTTTTACTGATGATTATAGTAGATATGAATATGTCTACTTGATCAAACATAAGTCAGAGACTTTCGAGAGGTTTAAGGAATTTAAAGAGGAAGTCGAGAATCAATTGGGCAGGAACATTAAGATGCTTCGATCCGATCGAGGAGGTGAGTATCTTAGTTCAGAGTTCCTCGACTATCTAAGGGAATGTGGGATAGTCTCACAATTGACACCTCCCAGGACACCACAGTTGAATGGTGTGGCTGAGAGGTGTAATCGAACCTTGTTAGATATGGTCTGTTCCATGATGAGTCGAGCTTCGCTACCAATCTCATTCTGGGGGTATGCCTTAGAGACTGCCGCCCATATTCTTAATCTAGTCCCTACAAAGAAAGTTGCCAAAACTCCTCACAAGATGTGGACTGGTAAAGTACCTAAACTAGACCACATCAAGATTTGGGGTTGCGAGGCTTTCGTGAGACGCGAGACTCATGATAAGCTCGAACCTCGAAGCGAGAGGTGTATTTTCATCGGTTACCCATAGCATTCCTTTGGTTACCTCTTCTACAGACCTAGTGACAATGTGGTCTTTGTAGCAAGAAGAGGAGTCTTTCGAGAAAGAGAGTTTATAAGCCAAGGAGACAGTGGGAGGCAAATTGATCTTGAAGAAATTCAAGAATCAAGCGGTGAAGGAACTTCAAACTCTAGCCCTCAACTTGAGGAGGAAACTCCTATTGATTTGTTCAATTAGTCAGTTGTCATAAATCGGAAATCGGGAAACAAAAAATGGACAGAGAGAATGATTATAATCCATGTCTCAGTCCATATGATATCTAGAATGGAGGAATATATGATCCCTTATCTAGTGGACAAGTCATTGACAAAGGTCAGAGTTCATCTACAAGGTCAGAGTTCGACAAAAGCGTTTGAGAGCTATGATTGCCAGTTGGTTCCTGAAGTCATATGCAATAATAGTTTTAGACTTATCCAAGTGGGAGACTGTTGGATTAATTTCTAAGTCCATAAGTATAATTGGTAAGACTTGACCCGACCCGGCATGGTCCGTTTGGGTTGCATACCATCATGCACTTGGATAGACTATAATGAGAGAAATAAGACACTTATGGTTATTAATATATTATAAGTTCTAGTATATTAATAATAAGAATAATAAGATTATTTAATTAGTATTGATCAAGAATTAATCTAGGATTAATTAAGTGATCAAAAGAAGACTAATTAAATATATGGGTTGATTGTGTAAATCATCCATACTTGTATAGTGCGCTAATGCTCCATGGATAATCAAGTTGGGCTAAAACCCATAGGATGGTCCATGGATGCTCCATGGTGTATTTGTACCCATGGATCATGGAAATGAAAGGCCACGTCAATTAGGGTTTACATGGTGTAACCCTAACTATATAAGCATCTTATTCTTGACCAAAATCGGCCACTAGCGTGTGAAGTAAAAAAAGGGCTAGCCGATTTTCATAAGTGTAGAATTCTCTCAAGTTATTCTAAGTGTTTTGGTGAATTGTGATTCCATTTGAGGCTTCCACGCTATTGGGGCTAGGCACTCAAGCTTCATGAAGACTTTCTACTTCAAAGAGGTATGTATTCTATCTTGTTACACTCATTGATTTTGTATGCTAGGTTAGGATAATACCTTGGAAGTTCTTATTTGCATGTATAATAGAGAAAACATAGATCCAAGGTATTTAGGGTTGCATGTACACTTAGGAGTGTTAGAATGCTCAAAACCCAACAGATATGTCACCAATGCGGTGAAATTGGACACTTCAAGAAAGATTGCCCGATAACAAAGAACTCAGGTGCTGATGGGAAGATTCTCAGGATCACAGCCGCAGGAAAGCCTACTCCGGAACCCTCATTAATGTAATTTAGGTGTTTCGTTGTATCAGACTTATAAACTATCCGAAACTAGTGCAACTAGAGTTTTACCCTTTTGCGAGATCTTGTCTGTATAGGGATTCTCGTGCTGTGTATACTTGTCTTTTGTAGTATATCTTATTCACAGCAATAGTCTTGTGGTAAATCTAAAGTACTGTAACTCTGTTCATGGTTGCACGGTTGTGTTTTGTCTGTAAACGTCTTATGTTCAAATCTAATGTCTTTAAGTTTAAGTATGATTCTGACATTATCATACGACTCGATTCAATTTGATCATCACAAAAACAGCTTCATACGTACATCTCTTTCTTCTAAATCACTTTTCCAGCGAAGCCGTCATATCAGAACACCGAAGTACTCCTGCCAGGAGTACCTCCTAGTTATTTTCTTTCCGAAGAAATCCCCGAAGTACCACTCGTGCAGTACGTCAAGTTTAATCTAAGGATTCATGCGACTGATCTATCACTGAGGAAGGTATACATAAGAGTGATATATAATCAAACTTCTACAGGTTTAGAATTGATGATTCCACTTTAACTTCTTCTTCTAGATAGGATGTGAGCTTAAAGAAGAATCAGTTATTCGACCACCTTTTCAATCTTAATTATATACGACTCGTATACCCGAAGTTGTGATTGTGAAACCATGTATGAATTCTAATATGAACTTCAGGACGGAGAACTGCTTAATCCTACGAGTAATCACATCGTCATGTGAACAAACTTAGAACCCAGTACGACTCCCATAAACAGATCACCCTATAGTTTAAACACCCACGGAGATACCTGAACAGTACAAACAACTTAGCGAACTACACAGAAATAGAATTAGAAGACTAGGTTTCTCACCCTAGAGAACCCCGGTCATATTCTCCCAGAGATTGACGGATTGCATCGTATGTGCCTCGGATATCGAGGACTCTGTCAAGATTTTCATAGAAATCGTTATCTCTGCCTCGCATAGATGAAATGGTTGAGCAAACGCAAGGAAAGAATTACTTCCAGGAATGGACCTGAGATCCGAATATCACCAGTTCGAGTGTTAGGGAAAGATGTTCGGAAGACTATCTCCTGAACTCGATGCGGACACTTCGAGTCCGTAGTGATACCCTTCGGATAGGACCAATACGCCCATAGTTTTCATGAGCTAAATGAATAGGGTTACGTCTCTCTTACTTGGATCAGTTCGTCATTTCTCCACGTAATGACTTACTTATCTACCCATGTAGTAAGAAGAAAACCCATGGAAACATTTCCTACAGAGGAACTTTAGCGAAGTTCTCTAGGCACGAGTTTTGAAATTGAAGAGTAAAATTTCTATGACGCACTGCTAGTAATGTGAGAAATTATGAGCACTCTTTAAATTTGTCAAAATCGTTGAGCATTTATCGACACCAGAGACGCCGACAGTCTTTCTCCAAATTCTAGGTCTTACCGACCTACCGTCTTAGTTCATTCAGAACTCCTTGAAAAATTACAGAAACTCGTACGACTTTGACCCAGCAAGGGCGGCCTGTGACTGGGAGGTTAAGCAAGAAAAGGAACCTTTGGAATTCCATGTGAGTGACCAAGATCTTTAGGTTAACTCACTCTGGGAATGGCTTAATACGCTTCGTATCGCGTGGAAAGCTAAATCTAATATAGTTAGGACCTCCGAGATTCTTATCAGAATCGGTCCTGTGCCTTGCACAACTAGACGTACTCCGCGAACTCAGTAACGTACATCCTACTCTTCGCATCTCGATCGTGAAACGATACCTTTCTGTCAGGACTCTTGTAAGTCCACTCGTCGAGATCCTCGCCTTCATATTAGAACCGTAGTGACCCTTGACCGAGAGGTCAAGCAGACGAAGCAACTGTTGGATAAGGTGTCTAAGTCCATAACTATTTTGGGTGTGTACTTGACCCAACCCGGCATGGTCCATTTGGGTTGCATGGCACCATGCAATTGGATAGAAAAAATGAGATAAATAACACTTGGAGGTTATTAATATGGTATAAGTTCTAATATATTAATAATATTATTTGATTAGTTTGATCAAAGAATTAATTTGGAATTAATTAAGTGATCAAAGGATAACTAATTAAATATATGGGTTGATTATGTAAATCATGCATATCTTGTATAGTGGGCTAAGAGGCTCCATGGACTATCAAGTTTGGTTCTACCCATAGGATGCTCCATGGATGCTCCATGGGAGTTACAAACCCATGGGTCATGGAAATGAAAAGTCATGACACATTAGGGTTTACATGGTGTAACCCTAGATGTGTCAACACTATATAAGAGTCCCATTCTCCACCAAAATCGGTTAGACATAAGAAACTAGAGGGCTTGGCCGATTTGAAGAAGTGTGTATTATCTCAAGAGTCTTTCCAAGAGCATTTGGTGTTGTGTGAAGCATTTGAGGCATCACACTTGGGGTGCTAGGCTCACAAGGTTTCAAGGAACATAAGCAACAACAAGGTAAGTTATTCTATCTATCATTCAAGTTAAAATTGTTCCCCATGTATGCTAGATAGGAATATAACCTTGGAAATTCAACTTTGCATGATAATTAGACAAACATAGATCCAAGGTTATTAGGGTTGCATGTACACTTAGGAAGTGTTAGAATGCTCAAAACCCATCAGTGGTATCAGAGCCTAGGCTTGTTTGTTTGTTATTTGTGCTTAAAAGTTGAAGAAAGTCGAAAAACTTGCTGTCTGACTGATGGACTCAGCGAGTCCATGGGGGGACTCGTCGAGTTCACTTGTATCTTCAACCTACTCGGCGAGTAGGGTCGACAGAGTGCAGATTTTCAACTTTGGTTGCTGGAAATGGATTAGAAACATTACCCTAAACTGTTTTGGTACTTGAAAACTTGTTTTAGATGGTGTAATGTCTTGCTAATTCATTTACAACAACTAGTTATCAAAATTACAAAGTTTTAAGTGTAGTTTTGATTCATGAAAGTGCTTATGTTCATGTTCTTGATCTTATGATGTTTAGATGATCATAGGAATTATTTGTAACCTATGTGGTAGTTTAATTCTTGATCATAATGTGTTTTAATGGAATCCATAACTTGTCCTCAAGTTATGGAAAACCAAAAGTCACTTGAGTTAAAAACCATTAAAAGAACACAAGAGTTAGAAAAATGAAGAGTCTTCATTTTATTACTCTATTAAACTCATAAGTTACAAGAAATGAAATGTTTTGAAAGTTTACAAAACTTGCCCTCAAGTTTTGGAACAAGTAAAGTCAAGTTAAAACTTTAGTTCCAACCCTTAGAATTTTAAAAGTTAAAATTCAACCCTTATACTTATATTATTATTATATATATATATATATATATATATATATATATATATATATATATATATATATATATATATATATATATATATGTATGTATGTATAAGAACAAAGTCGTCTTACCGCTAGTACGCCTCATTCACGAAACCGGTCTATAAGGTGGGTATAAGGTTGTTGCCTATAAAATGGCAACTTAATGGGTGTCCACTCTCACCCACCGCTTGCTTGATCGGTAGAGGGTCGTTAGCCGAACGGGTAAGACAAGGACTTATAAATTCTCATTAAAAGTATGATGAATATTGTAAAGTAACTAAATGTTTTATTGAATTCCCAATCTTAGTTACTTTAGGAAAAATGTGAATAAGGTGCTAATCCATGAAATTACACTTTACACTTTGTTTAAGTCGTTGGTCGAGCGTGTGTGGTTAACCGACACACTAACATGGACTTAACAAGGTAGGTAAAGGGTGACTTAAGGTTTATTATAGTATCGATGGAGCGTGTGTGGTTTACCGGCACATCGATTGAGTGATAAACTTTAAGGGTAGCAAGTGATTTGCATGGTTACTTCACACCTCGTTTTGTGATCCTCGGTATCCCAGTCACAAAACTTGGAGGGCACACTCGAGATTGAAACATGCCTTTGAAAAGTTCATTGAATCTTAAAGAATCTAGGAATTTCTAAGAACCAATCAAAAAACCTAATATTTAATATTTTGTTTGCCGTGGTGGAAATTGGTGAATCGTCATTCACCTACCTTTCAAATATGTTGTAGCTTGGATTACGACATACCTCTTCCAAGTTATAATATATTGTGATTGGATCCTAGCCTTAATATTACACTTGGGTGTTTTATTAAGGACTCTCTTAATATCTAAACTAATCTTGTCCTCTTCTTTCAGATGTCTTCAAACAATGCTGCTTCTGGCTCTAACCCTAATAGCTCCTTTACCCTTATGAACTTGTGTGGGAAAGTCACCTTTGATGGATCCAACTTCAATGAGTGGATCAGAAACATCAGGATGATTACCCGCTACGAGGACAAAGAATATGTCCTTGACAAGGAGCTTAAGGAGATTGATGAGACCACTGCAACTCCTCATGAGATCGCTGACTTTCAGGCACATGAAAGGGATGCTACGAAAGTGGCATGCATCATGATGGCCACGATGACAGCGGAACTCCAAAAGTCTTATGAGGATTTCTACCCTTATGAAATGCACCAAGATTTGATGGAAAGATACCATCAAATTGCACGACAAGAGAGGTATGAAATCATCTGCTCCATGATAACAGCCATGATGAAGGACGGGGAATCCGTCACGAGCCACATGCAGAAAATGCAAAGGTATGTGGATCGTTTGCTGAAGCTTAATGTGAACTTCCCTGAGGAGCTTGCAATAGATATCATTTTGCACTCCTTACTATCGTGTTATGATCAATTCCGCATGACGTATCACATGAATAAGGAAGAGGTCACACTCAGCAAACTTCAGGGACTTCTCAAGACTGCAGAAACAGGTCTTAAGGGGAAGTCGGTTGTTAACACTCCTACTCAAAACTCTACTCCGGTTTTGGCAATCGGGAAAAGTTGAGGGAAGAAAAGAAAGAGCTCTTCGAAGGGTACAAAGGCTCGGACCCTTGATGGCTCTTCTTCAAGTGGAACCAAGAAAGGTTTCATCACTCCTTCTTCTGACCCAAAAGAGGCTGAATGCTTCTATTGCCATGAAAAATCACATTGGAAGCGAAACTGCCAAAAATACCAACAAGATGTGAAGGATGGGAAAGTTAAACCCAACCATGCAGGTATTTACACTATCATTTCTAATAACTCACCCCATTCTAAATCTTGGGTACTTAATATCGGTTGTGGTATTCATATTTGTTGTGACTTGCAGGGACTAAGAAGAAGTGAGAATGTGGAGCAAGGAAGAATAAACTTGATCATGGGGAATAGGAAAGCTTTACCTGTTACCAAGATTGGAGTTTATACTTTATCGCTAAGTAGTGGGTTTAACTTAGATTTGAATAAATGTTGTTACTCGCCAGGAATGGCAAGAAATATTATTTCCTTTCATGCTTTGTACAAACAAGGGTTTACCTTTTCATTTAATAATGAAGTAGGTTCGATTGATGCTTTCTTTAATAATGTTCTTTATTTTAAAGCATTACCTTGTGATGGTGTGTATGAAGCTGTATCTGTTATAGATAACTTAGGAAATAATGTTTTGTGTATTGATTCTATTAATAATAATACCTTGGATAAAGCATCATTATGGCATTGTCGTCTTGGACATATAAGCAAGAAACACATAGGCCAACTCCAAAAGGATGGAGTCTTGGAGTCATTTGACCTAAAGTCAGATGATAGTTGCGAATCATGCTTACTTGGAAAAATGACAAAGTCACCCTTCACAGGTTCGTGTGAGAGGGGTGAAGGTTTGTTGGACCTTGTACACACGGATGTGTGTGGACCATTCAAACATGCCACAAGGGATGCTAATCGTTATTATTTGACTTTTACTGATGATTATAGTAGATATGGATATGTGTACTTGATCAAGCATAAGTCAGAGACTTTCGAAAGGTTTAAGGAATTTAAACATGAAGTCGAGAATCAATTGGGCAGGAACATTAAGATGCTTCGATCCGATCGTGGTGGTGAGTATCTTAGTTCAGAGTTCCTTGACTATCTAAGGGAATGTGGGATAGTCTCACAATTGATACCTCCTAGGACACCACAGTTGAATGGTGTGGCTGAGAGGCGTAATCGAACCTTGTTAGATATGGTTCGTTCCATGATGAGTCGAGCTTCGCTACCAATCTCATTCTGGGGGTATGCCTTAGGGACTGCCGCCCATATCCTTAATCTAGTCCCTACAAAGAAAGTTGTCAAAACTCCTCACGACATGTGGACTGGTAAAGTACCCAAACTAGACCACATCAAGATTTGGGGTTGTGAGGCTTTCGTGAGACGCGAGACTCATGATAAGCTCGAACCCCGAAGCGAGAGGTGTATTTTCATCGGCTACCCACAACAATCCTTTGGTTACCTTTTCTACAGACTTAGTGAAAATGTGGTCTTTGTAGCTAGGAGGGCTTTCTTTAGAGAAAGAGAGCTCATAAGCCAAGGAAACAGTGGGAGGCAAGTTGATCTTGAAGAAATTCAAGAGTCAAGCGGTGAAGGAACTTCAATCCCTAGCACTCAACTTGAGGAGGAAACTCCTGTTGAGCCAATTGACAAGTTTGTACCTCTGAGTCGTTCCACAAGGGTTAGGAATGCTCTTGAGCATTACTATGGATTCCATATTGCTGCAGAAGGAGATACACTTATCAGTGATGAGACACTGATAGGTCTGGATGAACCTAACAGTTACGCGAAAGTCATGGCAGGCCCTGAGTCAGCCAAGTGGAAAGAGGCAATGGACAGTGAAATACAGTCCATGTATGACAATCAAGTTTGGAACTTGGTTGAGAATGTACCAGGTCGTAAGACAGTAGGGTGCAAATGGGTCTTCAAGAAGAAGACCGACATGGATGGTAATGTACACACATATAAGGCTAGACTGGTTGCAAAGGGTTTCTCTCAAATTCTTGGAGTGGAATATGATGAGACCTTTTCTCCAGTAGCCATGATTAAGTCTATTCGGGTTCTGTTGGCCATAGCTGCATTTCATGACTATGAAATATGGCAGATGGATGTCAAAACCGCTTTCCTTAATGGAAAGTTGGCTGAAGATGTTTACATGAGTCAGCCAGAGGGTTTTGTCAGCAACGAGTACCCTAATAGAGTGTGTAAGCTTGAGAAATCCATCTATGGATTAAAGCAAGCACCTCGCAGATGGAATCTTTGCTTTGATGAGAAGGTCAAGGAATTTGGCTTTACTAGGAGTGAAGATGAATCTTGTGTGTATGTCAAGGCTAGTGGGAGTATAGTTAGCTTTTTGGTATTGTATGTGGATGACATACTACTCATAGGAAACGACATTCCAACCCTGCAGGAAGTTAAGTCCTGGCTTGGGAAGTGTTTCGCTATGAAGGACCTTGGTGAAGATGCCTATATTCTAGGGATAAGAATCTTGAGAGATCGGAGTAAAAGACTAATTGGACTTAGTCAAAGTACCTACTTGGATAAGGTGTTGAAGAGATTCAGCATGCAGGATTCCAAGAAAGGAGAGTTACCCATCCAGAGTAACACCAGATTGAGTAAGACACAAAGCCCTAGCACTGAGGCTGAGTTAGCAGAAATGAGTCGAACACCTTATGCTTCGGCTGTAGGATCGATCATGTATGCTATGACGTGTACTCGACCCGATGTAGCTTTTGCCTTGAGCATGGTTAGCAGGTATCAGGCGAACCCTGGCAAGGCACACTGGACTGCGGTAAAGAATATCCTCAAGTACCTACGGAGGACTAAGGACTGGGTTCTTACCCTCGGTGGGAGTGATGACTTAAGAGTTGTAGGGTACAGTGATGCTAGCTTCCAGACTGATAGGGATAACTTCCGCTCTCAGTCGGGCTGGGTCTTTACCCTGAATGGAGGAGCAATTTCTTGGAAGAGTTCCAAGCAAGAGACAGTGGCAGATTCTACTTGTGAATCAGAGTATATTGCAGCTAGCGAGGCAGCAAAGGAGGCGATATGGCTGAAGAACTTCATTAGAGACCTTGGAGTTGTACCAGCTATTAAAGAGCCAATGGAAATTTTCTGTGATAGTGAAAGTGTTGTTGCCTTAGCCAAGGAACCAATGGATCACGGGAGATCCAGACACATCGACAGAAAATACCATTTTATCAGACATCGAATTGAAGAAGGACTCCTCATGGCAAAGAGGGTATCATCGGATGAGAACCCGGCAGATCCCCTCACGAAGGGACTGAGTAGGGTTAAGCATCTCCAGCATGCTCGGAGCATAGGGCTGAAGGATGATATAAGTTTTAGTAGTTAGATAACCCAGAAATTTGTAAAGTGTAATTGACATTAGATGATGAATAAAAGGAGTTTTATTTATGAGTGAAGTGTTGCTATCTCTTGTCAATCGTTTACTATATTTCTTTTGCATGTTTTGACTTCCAGAATAATTTTTGTTTGGTATAACATATTATTCAAACCTCCACAGTCGGTCATATGTTGGAAGTAGATATGAATCAAGACTGTCATGTTTGGTTGTAGAGGTCTTGGACAAGGCTACAGCAATCATGAGTGCTCATAAGTTCTGAGCATTGGACACAACCCACGCTCACTGGAATCACTTCATGGAATTCTATCTCGAGTGATCGTGAGACGGTAATATCGTATAAGTCTTCAAACCTAGAGATATGATTTGTTACTTACAAGTTGGTTATGCATTGACTGTACGGAACCGCATTGGTAACTCGATGTTATAAAAGGTACTTTTGTGTGTAATTCAATGAGTGGTAGAACAAACATATGAGTCGAAGTTTATCTGTTCCTTCTTGGATTAGAAGCTGATATCTGGGCCCCTCGATGATTTTGTTTTGACCTATGTACCGGGCCCGGTCAGAACTAAGTTGATGTGTTCAATTAAGTTCTTTGTCAAACAAATCGGAAATCGGGTAACAAATGCTGGACAATAAGCAAGACAATGTTCCATGTATTTGTCCGGCTGATATCTAGAACGGAGGATTATATGATCACTTATCTTAAATGGCGTACCATCATCTTCTCAGTTCCGAGAAACCTTGAAAGAGCTACGATTGCCGGTCGGTTCCTGAAGTACTAGAAGATATAGTTATTAGACTTATCCAAGTGGGAGACTGTTGGATAAGGTGTCTAAGTCCATAACTATTTCGGGCTTGTACTTGACCCGACCCGACATGGTCCATTTGGGTTGCATGGCACCATGCAATTGGTTAGACTAAATGAGAGGAATAACACTTGGAGATTATTAATATATTATAAGTTCTAATATATTAATAATATTATTTGATTAGTTTGATCAAGAATTAATTTGGAATTAATTAAGTGATCAAAGGATAACTAATTAAATATATGGGTTGATTATGTAAATCATCCATATCTTGTATAGTGGGCTAAGAGGCTCCATGGATTATCAAGTTGGGTTCTACCCATAGGATGCTCCATGGATGCTCCATGGGAGTTACAAACCCATGGGTCATGGAAATGAAGAGTCATGACACATTAGGGTTTACATGGTGTAACCCTAGATGTGTCAACACTATATAAGAGTCCCATTCTCCACCAAAATCGGCTACACTTATAGACACTAAGGAAACTAGAGGGCTTGGCCGATTTTGAGAAGTTTGTATTATCTCAAGAGTCTTTCCAAGAGCATTTGGTGTTGTGTGAAGCATTTGAGGCATCACACTTGGGGTGCTAGGCTCACAAGGTTTCAAGGAACACAAGCAACAACAAGGTAAGTTATTCTATCTATTATTCAAGTTAAAATTGTTCCCCATGTATGCTAGATAGGAATATAACCTTGGAATTCAACTTAGCATGATAATTAGACAAACATAGATCCAAGGTTATTAGGGTTGCATGTACACTTAGGAAGTGTTAGAATGCTCAAAACCCATCAGTATTGGGCCCGTACTACTGAAAGCACCCGGTCTATGTGCAATCCAAGTAAGAATCATTAGGATGCTAAGGAGCAAGTAAGGATAAGTAGTCGAGTGTGATTATGCTCGAGCGAGTCTATGATGATTTTGTGTTGTGTTTTAGAGACATCATGGTAGGTACACGCCACACCCCAGAGAGCAGTGGAGTTAGCGATGATGAGATTCGCAGGATGATTCGTGACGAGGTGGCCGCATCCATACATGAGGCTATTCCAGAGATGTTTGGGTCTATTAAGACCACTTTGATCGAGACGTTTGATGAGCGATATGTTGCAGTCTCTGAGGCAGCTGCTGCTGTAGCCACCACAGTTGTCACTGCTGCCAGGCCACAGGGAGGTGACTCGTTACTATACCGGGAGTTCAGCAAGACGAAGCTACCAGAGTTTGATGTGACTCTGGATCCGATTGCTGCGATGAGATGGATCTCTGATATCGAGGGTTGTTTCTACACTTGTTCATGCCCGGAGCACTTGTGGGTGCAGTTCGCTCTAAACCAGATTCGCTTGGGAGCGAAGGACTGGTGGAAGTTTGTAACGACCAATTTTACTCCTGCAGAGCATGTTGCAGTGACTTGGGAGAGGTTTATTGTGATATTCCTATATGAGTATGTTCCACCGGTGGAGAGGGAATGGTTGGCCCAGAAGTTTCTGTCTCTCAGGTAGAAGACAGAGTCAGTGACTGTGATTACGCCAAATGTCTCACAAGAGGGCGTCGTTCTACCCTGAGCATGTGTCGACTGAGCAGGCACGCATGAGCAGGTATTTGAATATTCTGAGTAGGGATATTAGAGAGTTTGTGGCAAACTCGTCTTATCAGACATTTGCTAAGCTTCAGGCAAATGCCAGGAGGAGGGAGATCGAGTTGGAGACTCGGGTCGAGGAGGATATGGAGTCTCATGGGAGAGACCGGCGGCTGGCGCAGTCGCAGCCGGCAGCCAAGCGGTCTAAGCCCGTTGATTCGAGATCAGGAGGCCAGAAGGGCCACACTTGTGGCAAGTACGACAAGAGTCATGAGGGATCTTGCCAAGTGGATTTTTGCTACAAATGTGGCAAGGAGGGGCATATGGCGAAGGATTGGCCCTAGGGATTTTCAGTCTGTTTCCACTATAATCAGACCGACCATCAGAAGACCGAGTGCCCTCAACTTGTTTAGGGATCAGCCCAGGGTTCCGCTCCTTCTGCATTACGTGCTGCTGATGTTCGGCCGGTGAAGGCCGAGGTTCCGAGGGTTCATGGGAGAGCTTTTCAACTGACATCGGAGGAGGTCCGCGCAACACCTAATGTCGTGGTTGGTACATATTCCCTTATTTATTTATTTTGAGATTTATTGTGCTTATTATGTGCTATATTTAGGTATATTTCTTGTGAGTTATGTACCTGCTTTGGTGTTATTTGACTCGGTTACGAGTCGATCTTTTGTGTCTTTAGCTTTTAGTTGTCACATCTGTGTCCAACGCGAGACGTTGAGTCGACCCCTGAGGGTTTCTATAGCGGACAAGCATGAAGTTTTCGCTAGTAATGTGTTCCAAGGATGTGTACTAGAGATCTTTGGTGTCGAATTTCCGATTGATATGGTACCGATCGCAATGGGGGATGTATGTGTCATCGTAGGCATAGATTGGTTGAGCCATTTTGGAGCAGTGATCGACTACGAGCATTTGTTGGTGACTATACGAGACCCTAGTGGAGGAATGCTTACAGTGTATGGTGAGGGTATCAGATCTGGGTCAGCTTTCTGCTCAGTTGCTAGGGCGAGGCAGAGTTTGCAGCAGAGTTGTATGGGTTTTCTAGCGTATGTGAGGTATACGCGGGTTGCTACCGAGAGACCGAGTTCCATTGCCGAGGTTCCGATAGTGAGTGAATTTCCGGATGTTTTTCTCGAGGAGTTACCGGGTGTGCCTCCCGAAAGGCAAGTGGAGTTCCAGATTGATTTGGTTTTGGGAGAGGCACCTATTGCCAAGGCACTTTATCGCCTTGCGCATCTAGAGATGCAGGAGTTATCCTCAAAGCTCCAGGAGCTGCTGGGGAAGGGTTTTATCAGGCCGAGTAGCTCGCCATGGGGAGCGCTGATCCTTTTTGTCAAGAAAAAGGATGGTTCGCACAGGATGTGCATTGATTATCGAGAGTTGAACAAGCTGACGGTCAAGAACCGTTATCCACTTCTGAGGATCGATGATTTATTCGATCAACTGCAGGGGGCGTCTTGGTTTTCCAAGATTGATTTGAGATCCGGATATCACCAGATGAGAGTATGCGAGGAGGATACTCAGAAGACGACCTTTAGAACTCGTTATAGGAATTAAAAGTTCGTGGTGATGCCTTTCGGGCTCACCAACACACCGGCGACATTCATGGATCTCATGAACCGGGTGTGCAGACCTATTTTGGACCGGTCGGTGATCGTGTTCATCGACGATATTTTAGTATATTCAAGATCCAGAGAGCAGCATGAGGAGCATCTGCGAGAGGTTCTTGGGGTTTTGAGGTCGTAGAGGTTGTATGCCAAATTCTCCAAGTGTGATTTATGGTTACAAGAGGTCCAGTTCATGGGACATCTCGTTAATCAGAATGGGATATTGGTCGATCCGGCCAAGATTGAGGCAATTATGAGATGGGAGGTTCCGAGAAACCCATCCGAGATCCGAAGTTTTCTGGGATTGGCCCCCTATTATTGAAGATTTCTCCAAGATTGCGGTTCCTCTCACCAGACTGACCCGGAAAGGCGTTACTTTTGTTTGGGAGCCTGAGCAACAAGCATCATTCGAGACTCTTCGCCAAAGATTGTGCGAAGCTCCGGTGCTAGCCCTCGTAGAGGGAGTGGAGGACTTCGTATTCTATTATGATGCGTTATTTTAGGGATGGGTATAGTGTTCATGCAGATGGGGCATGTGATAGCATACGCATCGAGGCATTTAAAGCCTCATGAGACCAGGTGTCCCTCCCATGATCTAGAGTTGGGGGTGGTGGTGTTCGCCCTCAAGATCTAGAGTCACTATTTATACAAGGTTCGGTGTACCATATACACGAACCACAAGAGCCTGAAGTACCTCATGGATCAGCCCAACCTAAATATGAGGCAGAGGAGGTGGTTGGATGTGGTGAAGGACTATGACTGCGAGATATTCTACCATCCAAGCAAGGCTAATGTGGTAGCTGACGCCATGATCCGTAGAGCAGAGGGTGCGTCGATCTGAGATGTGTGTATGAGAATGATGGTGATGACTCCAGTCTTGAATACCATTCAAGAGGCCCAGGTGGAGGCCGTGTGACCAGAGAACCACAAGAGGGAGCGGGTGATTGGGTAGGTGTCTGAGTATTTGATGGACAGTCATGG
The DNA here is from genome assembly GCF_051521515.1 of Lactuca serriola. Classification (NCBI taxonomy): domain Eukaryota; kingdom Viridiplantae; phylum Streptophyta; class Magnoliopsida; order Asterales; family Asteraceae; genus Lactuca; species Lactuca serriola. The sequence continues at coordinate 266,898,569 of NC_136410.1, forward strand.
GCTTATGACTTTCCGAGGGCGGATTTGGGTGCCCTATATTGGTGGAGCTCGTCGTATCCGGATGGAGGAGGCGCATAGATCGAGATTCTCGATCCATCCAGGAGCCACTAAGATGTCCTTGGACCTGAAGATAGATTATTGGTGACCCTTTATGAAGAAGGACGTGGCTTGGGTAGTCGAGAGGTGCTCGACCTGTCGTCGGGTTAAGGCCGAGCACCAGCATCCTCATGGCAAGTTGCAACCACTAGAGGTTCCCCAATGGAAGTGGGAACAAATTTCCATAGATTTTATCACCAAATTGTCGAGGATCGCGCGAGGTGTCAACGCGATTTGGGTGATTGTGGACCAGTTGACGAAGAGTGCTCACTTCTTGGCTATTAGTGAGAGTTCTTCTGCAGAGAGACTGGCCGAGATATATGTAAGAGAGGTGGTAGCTCGGCATGGAGTGCTGACATCGATAGTATCATACTGGGATGTACATTTTACTTCCAAGTTCTAGAAGAAGTTTCATGAGGAGTTGGGTATGTGTTTGCACTTCAGTACAGCCTACCACCCGCAGACAGACGGGCAGAGTGAACGGATGATTCAGACACTTGAGGACATGCTTCGAGAATGTGTATTAGACTTCGGTGGAAGTTGGGATACATAACTGCCCTTAGCTAAGTTTTCTTACAACAACAACCACCATTCCAATATTGGTATGCCTCCTTTTGAGCTTCTTTATGGTAGGAGGTGTCAGACTCCTATCTGTTAGGGAGAGGTGGGGCAGCGAATGATGGGTAGCACTGAGATAGTGCTCAAGACAACTGAGCAGATTCAACAAGACAGACAAAGGTTACTGACGGCCCAGAGTCGCCATAAGAGTTACGCAGATAGGAGACAATCCGAGCTTGAGTTTCAGGTTGAAGATTTTGTCCTCCTGAGGGTATCCCCGTGGAAAGGGTGATCCGATTCAGGAAGAGGGGCAAGCTGGGGCCCCGATACATCGGTCCTTTCAGGGTAACCGCCAGAGTGTGTAAGGTAGCGTACCGTTTGGAGCTACCTGCGGAGTTGATCCAGATTCATAACACCTTCCACGTGTCTCAGCTGAGGAAGTGTGTAGACGATGAGACAGCAGTGGTGACATTAGAGGACATTCAGGTGGATGCAAGCCTGAATTACATTGAGAGACCGATTGCAATCATGGATCGAAAGGTGAAGGTTCTGAGGAACAAAGAGGTACCCTTGGTTCAGGTCCAGTGGCAACATTGGAGATGGTCCGAGTTGACTGGGTTGCCAGAGTCCGAGATGAGAGAGCAATATCCAGAGTTATTTCTAGATTATGACTTAGAGGGCAAAGTCTGATTCTAGTGGGGAGAATTGTAACATCCAGACTTCCATGTATATTGTTTATTTATTTATTCATTTATTTTGAAGACCATTGAGCTACTCGACGAGTCAGTGCTACAAATCCTCGAGTAGAGTCGCGATGCGCCACGTGGGATTAATGACTTACTCGACGAGTCCGAATGCCGACTCACCAAGTAGACGTTGTGATGAGAAACCCTAAATACCCAGGTTTGGGGCCTATTTAAAGGCACTTATAGCCTAATTTGCGGCCATACCTCCCTGAGAGTAAACCCTAATTGGCCTGTGAGCTTATATATATATATATATATATATATATATATATATATATATATATATATATATATAGAGAGAGAGAGAGAGAGAGAGAGAGTTTTGAGCTAATTTTGAGTATTTGGAGCATCTTTTGAAGAGAAGAGAAGGATTCCAAGACAAGATACGAGAAAGAGCTGCTAGATCTGTGGCTATTTAACCTCAGCGCTTCTAGGAAAGGTATAAAGCTTTCACCTTTCTCATTTTGTTGAGTAGATCTCATGATTTTGGGAGTTTAGGGCTTTTTCTATCTAATATGAGGACATATAGTGTTTTGAGTTCATATTGAGGTATGAACTTCAGATTTGGACCATGTGAGGTCCCTAGAGTCCAAAACTTCCTGATTTATTCAACCTGTTGAGTCTATTGGATTGCGTCATGGGCTCGGTCCTTAGCCTAGTTTGAATGCCGGTATTGGGCCTGTCCAGCCATGCATAATTTTGTATTAGGGTTTAGTATATAAGTTGCATGCATGCAGACTTAGATGGTATCGCTTTCATTATTTTTGCTTGATTTTTTTGAAAACCCTAGCTCGCCTCTACAGCGGAAGTTCTTCATCGAGCTCTGCTGAGGCGTGACTCAGTTTTGAATCATAAGCATAAGTTTGATTATGTTCTATGTTCATTCTCGTATTACTCTTAAATTGTTTGATTACTTTTGTCGCACTTGTGAAAGATCTAATCGATCTAAGAGTTTTGAACTCATCACAACCATAATAATGCTATTGAGTGAAAAACCCTTTTTAAGGCGTGTCTTGGCATTTCAAGCCCTAAGTGTCGTGCATGGACGTAAAGTCTATAACTTTACATGATAAATGAGCCTTGTGAGTGTAGATCTAGAGTTTGGGAAGGTTTTCTGCCTTGAAATCGTCTGAATGAGAAAAGTGTCTAAATGGACTCGCCGAGTCGAAGAGCCGACTCGACGAGTCGGTTAGGGTTTGTCCCGATGAGCTGGCTATGTTGTTACTTGGCGAGTTAGCGGTTAATTTGACGAGCTCGACCCTCACGAAGACTTCTGAGGAATGACTGGACTCGACGAGTCACATGAGTGCACTCGGTGAGTCAAGTCAAACTAGGACTATTGAACTTGAGTTTGACTTACGTTGACTTTAGGGTTTGGTCAACATAAGTAATGGAGACCATGGAAGGGTAAAATGGTCTTTTACCCATTCCAAGAGTTAGAGAGAATGAGAGAACAACCTTTGGTGTATATGAGTATCATTAGAGTATTGATTAGAGATACATATCCATGTTTTAGGCGGAGGCTAGTTCAAGATTCCCGAGTACGAGATTTTTACTTGCTAGCTTACGAGGTGAGTCTTCTCACTATACTTACCAAGAGTGGTATATTTACGTGATTGAGCTCTCTTATGTGCTCATCTATGTATTCTGATATTCTGCATTATGTCTTTGTGATTATGCTGAATATTGTTATTATAAGTTTACTGAGTTAGGACCGGAGGGTCCCACAGAGACACACTGACCGGAGGGTCTTATTGAGTTACGGCCTAGAGTGGCTAATGAGCTGTGTTTGTGGTATTTTGGGGACTCACTAAGCTTTGTGCTTACCGTGTTATGTGTTATGTATTTCAGGTAATTCTCAAGATCACGGGAAGGCGTCGGCTTCATTGTACACACATCAAGGTTTGATTTATGATTTAGAGGATCCTAGAGTTTAATATATATACAGTTTTTGGACATGAGTTTTGATGATTTAACATTGTGACACTTTGTGGTTTTATTATTGGAATAAATGTGTTTTGAAATTGAAAATTTTGGTTTGAAATTTTACGTTCTTACAATGACCCGCATACTGATTCTCACCTAGTACACTAAGCATACCATATGGTACGCCTCATGTACTAACCCCAAGGACCAAATTGCAAGCAATACACCCCCACAGGGTCTAAACCAAAATGCACAATGAACCAAGCATTACAACTCTCCCCCAATTGAATTATATTTTGTCCTCGAAATCATTCCTTACCATCCCAAGTACGCCATACATCCTAAGCATTGCGACCACAAGCCCAAGCATACAACAACCTTTCCAAAGGCAACCGAAACCAACCCTAGCAGGGCTCTCCAAATCCGAAGATGAATGAATCCTTTTTTCAGCCTAAAACAATCCCATCAAGAATAACCACATCTAATTCCTTTCCACTTGTCTCCCAAACTGACTACACAACTTTTGATTACTAGAAAGAGAATCACATACCATACGTTGTTGCCGGCAAATTTTCACTTGACCAAAGGGATTAGATATTCATTCAAGAAAAGGCTCATCCAAATGTTAAAAATTCATTGAATATAATGAACAAAGTGAGAAAATCTGGGAGAGAAACTTTCTAGTGAAGAGCAAGACACTGCTACATTTAACTGCCAAACCAACACATCGTTGCGAAAATCCTGAAATCCCATACTTGCCTGACCTCCGCACAGGTAGAACCAATCCAAAACACAATCACAAGAGCCTGATCTACCTTCAAACTGAAAACATACTTTAACCCTGAACCCTTCAATTGGTGCCCTTGGCATACAGATACCTTAATTCATATCTTACTGAAATGAATACCTTGCCCGTAAACACTCGCGATTTCCAACACGAGTTCCCACTAAAAACCAACTCGATAAATAATTCGTAACTGAAGATCTAAGAACTTACACCTGTATTTAATCTGAAATCTTCTGATTCACGACATCCCTTTACTAAACCTGGATATAAGATCTTCTGCCGTAGCTGAGATTGTCAGTCTCACAACTGGTCCAGTCACAAGGTTCCTAAGAGTCCAATAAGCAAGGCTACCCTAGCCTAAGCATCCCTCTACACCACTCACTGACCACATAACTATTCCTACAAAACCAAAATCGAATACCTGAACCCAACAGTCTGTTGGATTAGGTGTCTAAGCCCATAACTATAATTGGTATGTACTTGAATTGATAGCAACACAGTCCTTTTGGGTTGCCCTCAAACCTAGCAACCGGACAAGGAAATTATGAAAGGAGAGATATTGATTTATTATAAGATTAATAAATTAATATAAATGATTTATTAATATGTTAAAATATTAATATATTGATTAGAAATCATAATGTTTAATTAATAGTTAGCCGGAAATTAATTAGAATTAATTTTGGGGTTAACTATATTAATTATAAAGTGCAGGGACTAGTTTGCAATTATCTAATAGTTGAGTGGAAGGCTCCAGAACCCCCTTGGAAGAGGGTGGACGAAATCTATTGGGGAAACCCTAATGATTTCGTCCATGGGGGCTTGGATAAGGCCCTTGGGTTTGCTTAGGCCCTAAGCAAGGAGCATTAGGGTTTTTCCCTAAACCCTAGATCCCTCAGCTATATAAGGAGCCTCCTGGCTCACATTTTGGGCACTCCTTCTTTTGAAGAAACGCTAGGCCGAGAATTGCATACTCCTTCCCTCTCTCTCCTTCAAGTTTCCTTCTTGCTAGTTCTTAGGTGTGATTCCGTTAGAGGCATTACATTTGTGGTGCTAAGCTTCCAAGAAGATCAAGATCAAGATCAATAGGATTGTCAATTGTTTGCTATAACAATTGAAAGGTATGTAAATTTTAAACCCTAGTTTGTTAATTTCGAAATTAGCCTCTCTCCTCTAGGGTTCTTGTTTTTCAATTCAAAATTATATGTTCAATAGTTAAAACATAGATCCAAAGTAGGTTGCATGTGAACTTAGGAATTGTTTTCGAGTTTATTTGTTTTACCCAAAACCCATCAGCGGTATCAGAGCCATTGTTGTTTTAAATTGAATTGCTATAATAGTTTAATTGCAAATTAGGGTTTATAGCTATTAAACCCTAAAAGGCCAAAATTTTCGATTTTAGGGTTTTGGTTCTAAGGGTTTTCGAAAAACCCTAGCCTCGATGAACCCTAATCGAAATTAGGGTTAGGGTTTTGAAAACCCTAGCCTCCTCCCCTTGAAATTTTGAAATATGCTACCCTTTTTAGGGTTTCTTTGTTTTGGATAATAGTTGCCTTATTGGATAATTGAGAAAAATAAGGAAATTATCCTATCCCCATATTTTCGAAATCTAGAAGGGATATGGATTAGGATTAAATTAATTATTTAATTTTATTAGATAATCCTTACAAGATTTAATTAATTAATTAAAAGTTAATTAATAGATAAATATTAAATCTAGTTATTTGGTTATTTTAAATTTGAAATTAATATCTTAATTTTCGAAATTTACATATAAACCCTAAAGTTTTAAAAGTTTAAAACACACCTTATATATATTATAATTAAAAGCTAAATATTATATATGTATAAGACTATGGTCAGTCAAATCGCTAGTATGCCTCATTCACGAAGCCAATCTATAAGGGGGGTATAAGGAAACTGTCTATAAAATGGTAGTTGAATGTGTGTCGACTCTCACCCACCGTTTCCTTGATTAGTGGAGGGTCGTTAGCAGAACGGATTTGATAGGACAACTACATCTCATTAAAAGTATAATGTTATTAAAGAAAGTACTAGAACAATATTTTACAAAAATCCCAACTCTAGTTACTTTAGGAAAAATGTGAAAAGTATGTTAATCCATGAAATTGCACATTATGCTTTATTGGTCGTTAGTGGAGTGTGTGTGGATTACCAGCACACTAATAGGCACTAATAAAGAGTAGTAATGGGTATCTCATAATTATCATGTTGATGGAGCGTGTGTGGTTTACCGGCACATCAATAGTTAATGATAAAGACAATGAGGTTACCAAGCACATTTGCATGGTTATTCGCATCTAATTTGTGATCCTCGGTATCCCAGTCACAAATAGAAGAGCATAATCCGAGATTAAAACATGCCATTGAATATTTTCAATGTATCTCAAAAGGAATTAGGAATTTCACTTCGTTTATTTTGTGTAATGGTGGAATTGGTGAATCGTCATTCACCTACCTTTATGAGATTTAAACTTGGATCTCGGCATCCCATTTCTAAGTTGTAAATCTTCATTGTTGGATCCTAACCTTGATATGATATCTTTGGGTTATTATATTGAGGTATCTTGAAATCTAACTAAAACTGTCTTTCTTTTCAGATGTCTACTCCTGGAAACACTTCTGCTTCATCCTCCAGTCACAACTTCTCTTTACTCAACTTTTGCTCCAAAGTCGTTATGGATGGATCAAACTATAATGATTGGATGCGTAACATCAAGATGGCACTTCGATTCGAGGACAAAGAATATGTCCTTGAAAAGGAGCTCAAAAAACTTGATGAGTCTAAAGCCACTCCCGAAGAGTATGCTGCCTACAAGAAGCACTATGATGATGCTACCAAAGTGGCATGCATCATGTTCGCAACCTTGTCCCCATAACTGCAAATGTACTATGAGGACTACTGGCCTTTTGAGATGAACAAGGGCCTTACGGAAAAATACCATAAGCGAGCTCGTCAAGAAAAGTTTGAAGTAGTCAAGTCACTCATGGCTTGCAAGATGAAAGAGGGGGAGTCGGTTGTATCTCATGTGCAAAGAATGCAACGCTACATAGAGCGTTTGGTCAAGCTCAACATTCATTCTGATGAGGAATTGGGCATTGACATGGTCTTGAACTCATTGCCTGATTGTTATGGTCAGTTTATCTTAACTTACCATTTGAACAACACTGAGCAGACACTAGCCCAATTGCACAACTTGTTGCAGACTGGTGAAGCAGGGATGAAGGGTAAAAGTATAGCCTCCACTCCTGCAAGTGCTCATGTTCTAGCTATTGGACAGGGAAAGGGGAAAAAGAGGAAAGGTAGTCCGAAGCAAAATTGGAAAGCAAAGGTCCAAGTGGGGTTATCTAGAGGTGGCCCAAGGGCTAAGCCCAATGCTTCCATTCCCTATGTTTCTGATCTAAAAGAAGTTGTTTGCTTTTATTGCAATCAAAAAGGGAATTGGAAGAGAACCTGCCCATAATATCTACAGGATATCAAAGATGGCAAAGTAAAGCCGTATTCGGCAGGTATTTACACTATTTCTTCTAATAACTCATTATCTTCTCGTTCATGGGTCCTTGATACAGGATGTGGTTTTCAAATCTGTTCTGATTGCAGGGGCTAAAGGAAAGTGAGGAGATAGAGCGAAGAAGGATAAACTTGATCATGGGAAACAAGAAGTCTTCACCAGTGACCAAGATCGGAGTTTATCAACTTTTGCTCAGTAATGATGTTAGATTAGATTTATTGAATTGTTGTTATTCGTCTGAGATGACGAGAAACATTATTTCATTTCATGCATTGTTCAGACAAGGTTTTAAATATTCTTTTAATGATTTGAATGGTTCAATTTCTATTTATAAGAATGGTGTTTTCGTGTTTGAAGCTTTACCTTGTGATGGTGTGTATGAAACAGTGACTTGTGTTGATAGCTTAGGAAACAGTGTGTTTAATATTGACTTATCTAATAGTGTAGACAAGGCATGCTTGTGGCATTGTCGTCTTGGACACATTAACAAGAAACGCATAGTCCAACTCCAAAAGGATGGAGTGTTGGAATCATATGACCTAAAATCAGATGATATGTGTGAATATTGTCTTTTGGATAAGATGACAAAATCACCATTCACAGGGTCTTGTGAAAGAGGTGAAGGTCTGTTGGATCTCATACACACAGATGTGTGTGGGCCCTTCAGATCAACCACAAGAGATGCTAATCGATTTTATGTGACTTTCACTGATGATTATAGTAGATATGGTTATGTATACTTAATCAAACATAAGTCAGAAACCTTTGAAAAGTTCAAAGAGTTTAAACATGAGGTCGAAAATCAATTAGGCAGGAAAATAAAGATACTTAGATCCGATAGAGGCGGAGAGTATCTTAGCATGGAGCTCAACGACTATCTAAAGGAATGTGGGATAGTCTCACAATTGACTCCTCCTAGGACACCACGGTTAAATGGTGTGGCCGAGAGGCGTAATCGAACCTTGTTAGACATGGTTCATTCTATGATGAGTCGTGCTCCACTTCCAATTCATTTCTGGGGAAATGCCTTAGAAACAGCCGCCCACATCCTAAATCTTGTCCCAACAAAGAAGGTTGCCAAAACACCTCATGAAATGTGGACAGGGAAAGTTCCCTCATTAGCACATATTAAATTCTAGGGTTTTGAAGCTTTAGTAAGAGGAGAGACTCACAACAAGCTATCAACAAGAAGTGAGAAATGTGTTTTCATTGGTTACCTAAAACAGTCTTTTGGATATTTGTTTTACATACCTAGTGAGAACGTGGTTTCTGTATCACGAAGAGGAGTCTTTCTAGAAAGAGAGCTCATATTCAAAGAGGACAGTGGGAGTACCATTGACCTTGAAGAGATTCAAGAGTCAACTAATGAAGGAACCTTAGATGACACTAGCACTCAACTAGAGGAACAGTTCCTGTTGAACCAGTTGATAAATCATTACCTCTTCGAAGATCCAATAGGGTGAGTGTGCCACCTGAGTTATATGGTTTTCATATTACTTCAGACGGTGACACATTCATCAGTGATAGGACACTGGTGAATTTAGGTGAACCAGTCTCTTATAAGGAAGCAATGGCAGGCCCAGAGGCTTCCAAATGGAAATAGGCAATGGACAGCGAGATAAAGTCCATGTATGACAACCAAGTTTGGAATTTGGTTGATAATGCACCGGGTTGTAAGACAGTTGGGTGCAAATGGATCTTCAAGAAGAAGACAAACATGGATGGGAATGTACACACATTCATGGCTAGACTGGTTGTGAAAGGTTTCACACAAACCCCAGGGGTTGACTATGATGAAACATTCTCGCCAGTAGCCAAGATTAAATCTATCAGGATATTGCTCGCCATAGCTACCTTTCATGACTATGAAATCTGGCAGATGGATGTCAAGACTGCTTTCCTTAACGAGAAGCTAGCTGAGGATGTTTACATGAATCAGCCAGAGGGTTTTGTTGATGCAAAGTTTCCCAATAGAGTGTGTAAACTTGAGAAATCCATTTATGGATTGAAACAAGCATCTCGCAGCTGGAATCTTTGCTTCCATGAGAAAGTCAAAGAGTTTGGTTTCTCTGGAAGTGAAGATGAGTTTTGTGTGTATATCAAGGCTAGCGGGAGTATAGTAACTTTTCTGGTGTTATATGTCGATGACATATTACTCATTGGTAACGACATTACAACCTTGAACGAAGTTAAGTCTTGGCTTGGAAAGTGTTTTGCCATGAAAGACCTTGGAGAAGCTACCTATATTCTTGGGATTAGGATATTGAGAGATAGAAAGAATAGACTAATTGGACTTAGTCAGAGCACATACTTGGATAAGGTACTAAAGAGGTTTAGTGTGGAAAATTCCAAGAAGGGAGAGCTACCTATCCAGAGCAACACAAAATTGAGTAAGACTCAATGCCCTAGTATAGATGAGGAAATAGCTGACATGAGTCGTGTACCTTATGCTTCCACTGTCGGATCGATCATGTACCGTCACAACTAGAAATTTTGGTGCCTTGTAACTACAACACTTATAACAACTATGAATCAATAACATGAAAGCATGCATGATGCTTATTCTATAACAATAAAACTTCATCAAATACTTCATTCTAGCCCTACAAATGGTCAACAAAGAATTGGAAACCTTTGAAATCCCAATTTGAGTTCATTTTGGACTAAGATTTCCTTATTGGGCCTAATGGACTAATAAACTTCTAAATTATCCATCTTGAATCTAGAACTCTCTAATGGGCCATAAATGGACCCATACATGAAACATAATATTTTGGGCCTTAATGGGTCACAACCAAATTAATTTAGCCATATTAGGTCATAAAAATTACACTTTGATTTATTTGGGCCCAAACATCATCTAAAGTGAGTTATAATATGGGCTTAAGAGCAAAAAGCCCAAATCTTCTCTTTTCCTTCTCCATTCTCGGCCCAAGCCCACCAAGAAAGAAAGTTGACTTTTTCCTATGCCACCTCACAATTGTTCATGGGGTAACCATGCATTTTTCTCATGTTCCCATGCATGGTCACTTCAAAACTCTCTCTTCTCTCTCTATTATATCCTCGGCCGAGAGCAAGGGAAAACACACACATACAAAACACTTAAAACTACTCTTTAAGTCTTCAAGAACATCTTCTCATTTCTCTCCAAATTTTCAAGATCTAGGAAGCTTTCAAAGAGATTATTCCACAAAACTCATCATCTAAGATAAGTTCATACTTGGATCTATGACCTAGACTCTTTGTTTTATCAAAAACCTCTTTCTAATCCATATAAAATCATGATCACCCTCTTAGAAATCATCTAAGTTCGAGATCTTCCAAGGAAGGTTGCTAAAGCCAAGAAATAGCATCAAACTTCTTCTATTCTTCTTCATAACCGAAACTACAACTCAAGGTGAGCTTCATACCCCTCTTTTTTCGGTTTTCATATGTTTTATGGAGTAGAATACAAGAAAATGTGTAGATCTATGTGTATGTGTATGCTATGTGTGCTTTTATGCATGTATGTGTGTGATTTTATGTGTTTTTGTGATAAATATGTAATCAAAAGGGGTGTTAACTCGAGATCTATGAAATGAGGAAGGAAACAAACATAATATAAGTTATTTTACACTAAACAAGTCAAGAAAAATAGCTTATAAGGTTATGAGGATCATAATCTAACATAAAACCCATTTTAGGGCTTAAATTATCAAAAATTACAAAACTTGGGTCAAAACTGTCAAGTCATGGTTTCTTGAGGGTCAAAGAAGTCAAAATAGTTTCTATAATAATTTTTCTGAATATTGGAATTTTCAAAGGACTTGAAATGCAAAATTTTAGCTTAATGGGCTAAATTTGGGCTTTTAGACCCACTAAGCCCATACTTGCGAAATTTGCAGTTTTAAGGGGCTGAATTGTAACATTCTACAAAACAGGGGATAAGAAGTGAAATAAAACTATTTCAAAGGTCAAAAATGCTTTTCAATTCCAAAAAGGATCAAAAATGTAAACTTTTTATATTTTGGGCCAAAACTATAAAAGTTGCGAAATTTGGGGTTCTAACCGAGAAACTCCATTCTGAAAGGGCTAAATCTATTTACAGAATAAATTTTGGGTTAAAAGTGTCTTTTCAACAAGTTTATGATACAAAAGTGTCAAGAAAATGTTTTAAGGACTAAAAATGAAACTCTTTTATATAAAGGACTAAAAGTGTTATCTTTATAAAAGAAAGGTAGTGAAAAGGTCAAAATCATACTTTTAAACAAATTAATTCATTAAGATAAAATACAAGATACCCGAATAGCGACAAAACGAAAAACGAATACACCTTCAATACCAAATATCGTTATAAACGAATTGATTCGGTCTCGAATCAATAGAAAACAACAATCGCTAAATCAAAACTCTCCAATAGATATGTGATGACTAAAATGAATAAAACTACCAACTTTGGGCTTATGAGTTTCAAATCATGCTTGTTGGGCCTTGCAAGCCCTACAACATGATCTTTGGCCCCAAAGGGATAACGCTTATATGTTATTGGGCCTTCAATGACCCAATATTTTATAACAGGACTTTCAATAGCTTTTATGTGCTAGCGGGCCAAAGTGTCTCGTTAGAAAAGCTAGTAAGGTCACAGTAATCAAATGCGAGTTGGACCATCGTGTCTTTCGCATCCGCGACAGCCTAAGGTACTTACGATAGTAGTGGGACATAATGCCCCCTTCTCTTCGTTCGCTAAGGCCTACGAGAAATCAAAGTAGACAAAATTAGGACGATATACAATGTGGATTAATCAATATTCATTCGTTAAGACAATACAAAAATCAGTCATCACGAATACATTTCAACATCGGAAAACATCGGGTTTTCCGGGGAATTCAATACTACTCGAACGAAATCTTATAACTATAATACAAAATACCCTTCATATATATATATATATATATATATATATATATATATATATATATATATATATATATATATATATATGTTTTTGAAATCATTCATGCATCAACTTATGGATCTCACACTTTGATAAACAAAAGTCTTTTCAGAAAATATCGGATTTTCTGGGTTTTTACAAAACTACAGAAATCAGTTTGTCAAAACATTGCTTATGAACTCACCAACATTTCATATGTTGACGTTTTTCCAAAATAACTTGTATTCTCAGGTAACAGGTAAACGGAAGAGTATTATGAAGTAATGTTAGATGTTATGCTGTTAAAAACACTCAAACTATTTATGATATGAATGTGTGATGTTAAAACAATGTACTTGATGTGAACAATTCCAGTTGTAATATATTGATGCATGGTGACGTTTATGTTATGATTCATGTATATTCATTGTGATGGTATTCAATTAAAGTCACGCGAGCCCTCGGACGTTTCCATCGTCTGGTTCGGGGGTGTGACATGTACGCTATGACATGTACTCGCCCTGATGTGGCATTTGCTTTGAGCATGGCCAGTCGCTATCAGGGAAACCTGGGTAGAGCTCCTTGGATAGCAGTAAAGAATATACTCAAGTATTTGCGGAGGACAAAGGACTGGGTCCTTGTACTTGGTGGCAATGATACTTTAAGAGTAGATGGTTACAGTGATGTCGGCTTTCAAATGGATAGAGATAACTTCCGTTCTCAATTTGGCTGGGTATTTCTACTGAATGGAGGAGCAGTTACTTGGAAAAGTTCCAAGCAAGATACGGTGGCTGATTCTACTTGTGAATCAGATTACATAGCAGCGAGTGAAGCGTCAAAAGAAGCAGCTTGGTTGAGGAACTTCATTGGGGATCTCGGAGTTGTTCCAACCATCCAGGAGCCTATGGAACTGTTATGCGATAATGAGGGAGCGGTTGCCTTAACTATGGAACCCAGAGACCATGGTAAAACCAGACATATCGACAGAAAGTACCATTTTATCAGGCATAGAGTAGAAGAAGGCCATCTTGTTGTAAAGAGTGTATCATCTGAAGATAACCCAGCAGACCCCCTCACAAAGGGTCTGAGTAGGGCTAAGCATATTCAGCATGCTCGAAGCATAGGGCTGAAAGATGATATTAGTTTTAGTGGTTAGATTAGTGTAGTTCAGAAACTTGTTACAAAGTAAATGTAATTGACTTTTGGTGATTAAATAATAAAGTATTATTTATGAGTTTATTGCCTTTTGTCAATTGTTTATTATTGTGTTTCATATTTTGCATGTTTTACTTCCCGAATAATATGATTATTCAAACTCCACAGTCGCTCGTACTTTTGGAAGTAGTGAATTAAGACTGTCATGAACTGGATTGCAGGTTGTCTAAGGATAGACATAGCAGTAGAATTGATGCAATGTTCATGAGTACTCAGAGAGTGAGATTTGAGTATTGGATAAACCCACGCTCAAAGTATTACTTCATGGAATTCATCACGAGTAATATTGAGACGATAATATCTATGATCTTGAAATAGAGATATATGAGTTGTAATTTGCAAGTCGGCTATACATTGGTGATACGAAAATGCATAAGTAACTTGGTGTTATAAAATGTATTGTCATGTATGGTTTGATGAGTAAAAGATACAAGCATATGAGTCAATGTTTATTCGTTCCTTTTGCCTTAACGGGAAAAGCGATATCTGTGGGCCCCTCGATGATTTGGTGTTGACTTTTGTGCTGGGCCTAGCCAGGACTAAATTGATGTGTTCGATTAGAAGTCCTATATCATTACAAATCAGAAATCGGGAAACATAGATTCTGGACAAAGAGATTGATTGTATTCCATGTCTTATGTCTAGGGATATCTAGTAGAACAAAGGGTCATGTGATCACTTATCTTAGGACACGTAACTGACTGGGTCAGAGTTCGGCAGCAGCTTTTGGAAGCTACAATTTGCTGGTCAAATTTAGAAGTTATGCTAGCAATTATAGTTACAGACTTATCCAAGTGGGAGACTGTTGGATTAGGTGTCTAAGCCCATAACTATAATTGGTATGTACTTGAATTGATAGCAACACAGTCCTTTTGGGTTGCCCTCAAACCTAGCAACCGGACAAGGAAATTATGAAAGGAAAGATATTGATTTATTATAAGATTAATAAATTAATATAAATGATTTATTAATATGTTAAAAGATTAATATATTGATTAGAAATCATAATGTTTAATTAATAGTTAGCCAGAAATTAATTAGAATTAATTTTTGGGGTTAACTATATTAATTATAAAGTGCAGGGACTAGTTTGCAATTATCTAATAGTTGAGTGGAAGGCTCCAGAACCCCCTTGGAAGAGGGTGGACGAAATCTATTGGGGAAACCCTAATGATTTCGTCCATGGGGGCTTGGATAAGGCCCTTGGGTTTGCTTAGGCCCTAAGCAAGGAGCATTAGGGTTTTTCCCTAAACCCTAGATCCCTCAGCTATATAAGGAGCCTCCTGGCTCACATTTTGGGCACTCTTTCTTTTGAAGAAACGCTAGGCTGAGAATTGCATACTCCTTCCCTCTCTCTCTCCTTCAAGTTTCCTTCTTGCTAGTTCTTAGGTGTGATTCCGTTAGAGGCATTACATTTGTGGTGCTAAGCTTCCAAAAAGATCAAGATCAAGATCAAGAGGATTGTCAATTGTTTGCTATAACAATTGAAAGATATGTAACTCTTAAACCCTAGTTTGTTAATTTCGAAATTAGCCCTCTCCTCTAGGGTTCTTGTTTTGCATTTCAAAGTTGTATGTTCAATAGTTATAACATAGATCCAAAGTAGGTTGCATGTGAATTTAGGAATTGTTTTCTAGTTTATTTGTTTTACCCAAAACCCATCACAGTCTCTATCAGGTCCACCAGCATTGTCATAAATACACGGGCCTTTCCTTTGGGTTCCACAAAAACATACCACAGAGCGGGCCATACCCACGAGTCCTACCCATCTAGAGCTACACAGGCTCGACTCCGCCTTGGACCCTAATGGTCCTCTGCCAAAAAAGAGAAATGCACTCTGACACTCCTGTCCGTCTTGCCCAAGGCACAAACTGATCCTCCTTTATACTCATGAACACCTCAATGATAGGCTACCTCAAACTGTTGAAAGCTACAATCCCATAGTAGTCTTACAACACTTCTAACCAACCATAGTTACCACCTATTGTCTTACCACACCCAAACCAGCTCAACCCCAGTTATCCTGAGTCAAACCCGCATCCGAATGAATTCTAATTAGGTGTTTGGGTCATGCTTCGAACCCTAAAGCCTTCATCAAACAAGAACAGGCAGTGAGGCTCAAACACAACTAGGTCTGGAAATTGGGTTGGGTTCGGGTTGGCGAGTCAGACTACATTGAACCAACCCAACCCATATAATATATGGGTTGGTGGTTTGGCGGGTCATGGGTTGGCGGGTTGAAAACATCAACCCAACGTAACCCATATAACTCGTATAAGTATATGGGATCGTGGGTTCGTGGGTTAGTAGGTCGAACCCAACCCGTATAACCCATTTAATAAGCAACACATTTTAAACTGAAATTAAAAAATACAAATAAAATAAAGTCATAAAGTCTTAAATATTCAACATAAAGTCATAAACAGGAGTGATGACGACGAGTGGTGTGCGACAGCCGAAGGACAAGAAGACGAGTGGTGTGTATACCACACTGCGACGATCGATGACTCGATGCCTCAAGTGATGGAGACGGGAGACACGGAGTCGTGAGTTTGGAGATTGAAGATTGAATTTCTTTTTGATTAGGGGCTTCTTAGGGACTAGGGCACGCTAAGTCGACTCGAAGATGTTTTGCGGTTATGGAATTCGGAAAACGATTGAACGATAATCAAATATTCAAAACTGATAAATATTTAAATACATTTTTTAAACATAATATGTATGTATATATATATATATATATATATATATATATATATATATATATATATATATAATCGAGTGGGCGGGTTGACCTGCGAACACAAACAGGTAACCCAACCTAACCCATGAAATAAACGGGTTGGCGGGTTGGCAGGTCAAAAATCTCAACCCAAACCCATTTATTTTCGTGTTGGGTCAGTGTCGGGTTACGGGTTAGGTCGAGGATTGCCACCCCTAAACACAACCCTCAACCTGGATCCATCCACAAGCCGTCTATACCTCACAAAGAAGACGTCGACCAGCTATTGGAAGTTTTCTGAACTCCCAACTTACACAACTTCAATCCAGACGGCTAGTTGGTCCGTTTCTCCTCCTGACTGGGATGTGAAACTTGCCCTAGTTCCACACCCGATCTAACTCTCAGAAATTCTGATCGATTCTCCCATACTTGGATTCGTCGAATCTCTCCCACCCCATAAAATTTGATGGATTCCCAACCAATCTTATCTTCATATAACCTGAACCGACTATGATCTGAGCTTACCAATACTAACGTTCCATTGCTACCCAATCTCGATGATCGCCCAACTCCTGAAATCCAGATAGATACTCCTCGAGATCCTAACAACCCAACAACCCCAAACGATTCCCATGATACAACACCAAACCCTGAAGTCCTTTATACCAACGACTAAAGACCATAACCCTTGCTCATAACTTGGGAATCTTCAGCCCAACTCCCCATCCTCAAAAGAATCTCTGAAATCTAACCATCTACAACTCTTATGATTATAAAGTTCCATTGGCACCTCCAATGACCAAACGAACTCATGTGGATGCATCTACATCTACTTGCTACCGTTCCTTCCATAGCAACGGTAGTGATTGGTTCCAAGGGTCCTGCCAAAGACGACTTCCAATCCTACCCGAACAATGCTATCATGTCCACACTATGACTTCGTTGAAGAACTAATCATGTTGACTCGACTAAAGATCTCTCAATCAAAACCCCTAAACTGAACCTAACAAAGAATCATAACAATTTCCCCAAACAACTGAATCCCTCTCATCAAAATGCGACCCACTAATGACTCTTGGCATGCAAAATGAGATGAAACAATTATTGATGATATAACCTAGGCGAAAACAAAAAAACTAACCCAAAGATATTATTTACCCATATTGAACATGATATTAAAGCACTATAAATACAAATAACAATCAAGAGGAGAGTAAAAGATAATATACCCGAAATATGGTCTAAAGAAATCCTAACCCTCTATTCTTGCCAACTTGCGAAAGATAATAAACTCCCAACCTAGGAACTAGCGGACTTGCGACTCTAGGCATCAGCGACGACATTCGCTTTTTCCCGGGTGGTACAAAATCTCGCAATCATAGTCCTTGACCACGTCAAACCACCTATGATGTCTCATGTTTAGATTTGGCTGATCCATGAGATATCTTAAACTCTTGTGATCAGTGTAGATAGTAAATCGGACCGCATACAAATAATGCCGCCAAATCTTAAGAGCAAACACCACTACTCCCAACTCCTAATCATGAGTTGGATAACGAACATCATGCAGCTTCAGTTGCTGAGAAGCATAAGAATTAACCATCCCTCACTGCATAAGAACCGCCCCTAGTCTAGTTATGGATGCATCATAAAATACCATAAAATCCTCAACACCCTCGGGGAAGGTCAACACTGGGGCCTCACATAACTTCCGCATCAGGGTCTCGAATGCAACCTACTGCTCAAGCCCCAATGAAAATCCATGCCCTTTCTCTTCACAAGAGTAAGGGGTACAACAATCTTGGAGAAATCCTAAATAAATCTCCGATAATACCTAGCTAATCCCAAAAAACTCTTGATCTCCAAGGGAGACTTCGGAACCTCTCACTGCACAGCTTCCTCGATCTTGGTCGGGTCAACCAAAAGCCCATTCCGGTTAATGAGGTGTCCCAAGAACTGGACCTCCCATAACCAAAACTTACACTTCGAGAACTTGGCATATAGTTGTTCCCGCCTCAAAACTCCCAGAAGCTCTCTAAGGTGCTCCTCATGCTGCTCCCTAGACTTGGAATAAACCAAAATATCATCATAGTAATCAAAGTAAAAACAAACGGCAGAAACGTCCGGGGGTGGATGATATCATGCGTAGTATCACAACAATTGCATCATAGTAATCAAAGTAAACACTGTTGGGTTTTGAGCATTCTAACACTCCTAAGTGTACATGCAACCCTAAATACCTTGAATTTATGTTTTCTCTATTATACATGCAAATAAGAACTTCCAAGGTATTATCCTAATCTAGTATACAAAACAATGAATGTAACAAGATAGAATACATACCTCTTTTGATGTATCTTGATGTCTTCAAGATTTAAGAGCTTAGCCCCAATAGTGTGGAAGCCTCAAGTGGAATCACAAATCACCAAGACACCTTGGAAGACTTTAGAGAATATGATTACTTGGTTCTCTCTAGTGAAATTGGCTAGCCCTTTTTTAGTGTATCCATACTAGTGCCAATTTCACCAACCAAAGACATCTTTATATAGTATGGAGGATTAGGGTTAAACCCTAATACCCATGACCTTTCATTTCCTAGGATCCATGGGTTAAACACTCCATGGACTATCCATGAAAGCTTAGCCCAACCTAAATGAACTTGGCCCATTCCATATATATAAGAGTCCATATTTAATTAGTTCCTTTTGATCACTTAATTAATTATAAATTAATTCTTGATCAATACTAATTAAATAATATGATTCCATAATAATATATTAGAACTTATAATATATTAATATTAATCATAAACATACTATTCTCAAAAGATTATCCATATAAATTGTGTCGGTGAAGTGCAACCCAAATGGACCATGCCGGGTCGGGTCAAGTACATACCAAATATAGTTATGGACTTAGACATTAATCCAACAGTCTCCCACTTGGATAAGTCTAAAACTATTATTGCATATGACTTCAAACCTAACTGGCAATCGTAGCTCTTAAAGCCGCTGTCGAACTCTGACCTTGTCGGTGAACTCTGACCTTTGTCAATGACTTGTCCATTAGATAAGGGATCATATATTCCTCCATTCTAGATATCATATGGACTGAGACATGGATTATAATCATTCTCTCTGTCCATTTGTTGTTTCCCGATTTGCGATTTATGACGACCGACTAATTGAACAAATCAAATCAGTCCTGGCCCGGCCGAGCACTTCCATTTGTCATCATCAAATCATCGAGGGGCCCACAAATATCGCTTTTATCCCGAAGGTAAAAGGAACGGATCAACTTCGACTCATATGGCTTGTTCTACTACTTGTTGAATCATACACAAAGGCACGTTTTATAACACCGAGTTACCGTATGCGTTTTCGTGCAATCAATGTACTATCAACTCATAGTAACAACTCATATCTCTAGGTTTGAAGAATATAAGATATTATCGTCTCATGATCACTCGTGATAAAATCCATGAAGTGATTCCAATGAGCGCGGGTTGAATCCAATACTCAGAACTTATGAGCACTCATGAGTGTTGTAGCCCTTTGTCCAACACCTTAGACCTCTACAAGCCAACCCATGACAGTCTTAATTCATATCTACTTCCAACATATGACCGACTGTGGATGGTTTGAATAACTTAGTCATTCCGGAAGAATAACCTAGTTTATTCGGGAAGTCAAAACATGCAAAGTGAAACACAATAATAATTGAATCCAATATGGTATCAACCCTTTGAACATAAATAAAACACCTTTTATTTATCACCATATGATTACACATTATTCATTGTATATTGTTTCAGCTATCAACTTTATTCTTGAATTTAAAACAATAGTTGTCCCATGCTCCAAGCATGTACACTATGTTTTCTAAACACTAGTCATGCCATACACCAAGTATGTATACTATGTTTGTCTATGATCTTTACTTTGTGAACTAGATCAATTGAACATAACTTCAATGATTCTCTTTTCACACTCCCAAATCCTTACTGCAAATGCAAGAATTCCAAATTCATGCCATTTACTGAAATCTGTCAGATTCTAAACTTATATGCATTGATCTTCTTGTAATGATTATGCACAAAGTCAGAAAGACTTGACAACAAACATTACAGAGCATTCCAAAGGAGATCAACTCCTTGGAAACATCCTTCTTGCATTAAGTTTCCTTAATCTTACACAGATTGAAAATTCTAACTTTGAAACATTTCCAGATTCCATTTTGACTATCACTTCTAAACAAGAGTTGCCTCCTTACAGATTATGTCAATATGGTCCTTCCAGAATTATCACTATACTTCCAATTGTCCTTGAGTAACCAATCTTTAGTAAACCTTAGATTGTCCTCGACAATTGTTTAATACTTTTAGTCATATCCAGTTCTAAACCTTTTCCCTTCTTAATGCCCCAGGCATTTGGAAAATTTTAGAACGGATGAATATAGCACATGTAATCGACCCTATATCCGAAGCATATGGGACACGATTCATGATGTCTTACATAAAGACTAAACCAGTCTTTTGCTATAATATTTCCATTTCAATTTGCCAACTTCTCATAATTCAGATTATGAAAAGGGATGTCGTAATCATAATCGAATTTTAGAACCCAAATAATGGACCCATATACAGAATTTCCTTATGTTGAGCCATTCCAACATGAAATTCATATATATCCTTGACTAAATGATTAAAACCTCACGATCTAAGCTTATAGATTTGAGATGAAGTATAATTTCCTCTCCCTTAATTATAGCAAAACAACTTTTCCCAATTGAAACCTTTTGTTTTCTATAATTAACATTGCTAACTTGCAATATTTATCATAATTATCATGCTCCCACTAACATGATGATTATTAGCATAACACTTATGCTCCCACTAGCTTTGACATGTTCTCAGAAATCACCTGGACTTCTAGAAATCAATACTTCATTGACTTTCTTACCAAAGTTCAGATTTCTGATGCTAGATTGTTTTGATAAAACTTTATCAAAATCATACACCTTCCCTTAGATAGCACACTTGTGTGTCTAAACAATTATGAAGAGGTATGCCGTAATCATAACGGTTAGACCTTTTTGCCACTTCTTACAAGTCCAGGTTAGTGTGCCGGTTAACCACACACGCTCCACTAACGACTTTGAGAATGCAAATATCACAATTGCTATCTAGATAAAATCTACTTAGTGAAAGTGTTTCCTCACCATCATTTTCATGAATCGGAGAGAAACCTTATGACACTTAGATTTAATGGTGTATGTGTTCTTATCCATGTGAATTGTCAAAACCATAGCCACAAGACAAGGATAATGACAAATCCAAAACCATATGGATTGAACTCAATCTTAATTTCTAGCCACCTGGCAGCTCAAGGGCCTACCATTGCTTCCAAGTTGTTGTGCAACAAATTGAGAACTCTAAGAACTCATATGCAAAGCCAACTTTAACTGGAATGGGCACAGAATATGTCAACATGATAGGTTATGAACCTCAAGTTGTGTGCTAGTGAAGAACTTTAGGTTTTATTCTTGATTAGTTCTTGAGACTTTCAAGACCTTTAAGACTCCCACTGTCCTCTTGACCTATAAGACTCCCTTGTCAAATATCCAAGAGATAGTGTGGATTCTAATCAAGACAAACACTTCACACAATTGGCCTAAGTTGATCTTTGTTTTATCCAAAACATCACAACTTACCAATTTCAAATGTACAAGAGTAGAAAACTTTTACTCTTACATTTGACAAGTGTTTTAAACCTTCTTTAAGACATGTCACTCAAGTTACAATCTTGGAGTATGACTCTAAGACTTGTATTGGAACGAAGTATGACTCATCTTCTTGATTTAACCACTTCAACAATTCAAGTTCCTCTTCTTAGTCATAAGAATGCACTAAGATTTTCTTAGAGAAATAATTTTGATATGGTTTCTTAATCATTAAGATGATCACAAAACTGATACTAAAGTACTCTCCCATCTTTTCAGATTTGAGAAACTTTTATCCTTCTGCCTAAGTTGATTCTTCTTATTCGCTCTGCCATACATTGGAACCTTTTTCCAATGTCTCAGAATTACACTTAAGCATGTAAGTATAATCATATTTACTGAGCTTTAGTAAACTATGACGAATAGTCTTATCAAACTTTTGTGGTGGACTTAATCAGTGCACAAGAATGTGTACTCGATCCTTTAGTCCTTTACTTGACTCACACATCCATGTGAACAAGTAATCAGTCTTAATTTTTCCAAAACTTGAAAGTTCTCATTCATCATGCTATACAACTTGCATGATTCCAAGTTCCGGTCCAAATGAAACTTGGGTGATGAGAATCTTTCCTTATTTGGTAAATATAGACATTACCACAAATGAAAGAATCAACTTCATATTTCCACTCATGCTCTTAATGGAATCACATAAGCAACAATTTTTCCTCAAATGCCATTGTAAGGATATTTTAAAAAAATTTCTTTTATTTTAAACTTTGCGGAAAACTTATCCTTACAATCCATATGAAAACTTGTTGTTACCTATTCCTAAGCAATATCTCATAACTCCGAAGAAGTAGCTCAAGAATCCGATCTTCAAACTATGCGGTAGAAATCCATCTACGCGATCAGATTCAACATATTCTTTCTTTAAGTTTCTTCACTTTTCTTTGATTCTTAAAACACCACCATGTGACCCAGTCACGTCATGTATCATGAATCTTAGAATAGAAACTTAGCAGAGTTAGATAGTGGACTTTACCTGAAGTAGAGTCAAACTTATTGACTTTAACATCCTTAGGTAAATTTTGGCAGCTTCGCAACCAATGCCCCTTCCTTTGGCAATACAAACATATGGACCCTTTGATAATGATACACGGGACTATCACGGACTTAGCTTTTTCTCTTTACCATTTGGTCAACCGAGTTGACTATGGCCGATCCCTTTCCATTGGGAAGAGAATGCTTTCCGGGATTTCCTATGTCACTATTGTCATTGTCCATCAATTTTTAAGGAAGTTGATCTTAACAAATAGATAAGATCATTAAGGGTCTTGTCATAGTCTGTTTCATAGGTGTCCCAAAGGAACTCACTATGTGACTTAGAAAGTGATTGAACCGCCAACTTTCTCAAGATTTTGACACCCAACTCTCCCGGCTTGTCAATATGTGACTACATCTCCAAGATGTGATCACACCTAGACCTTGCCTTGCCAATAGGGCTTGAGTGACCTTAAACTTTTCAAGAACTTGTGGGTTGGGGAGAATAGTTGGAGGAGGTGAAAGAAGTATGATTTCCATGGGACATCATCTTCATTTAGGAAAGCTTGTTTCAAGAGATTTGGGAAGATCATAGGTGTCTAAACCAGACATCTTTTGGGAGATATTCAAGATAGTTGATTTAAAGTCCTTAATATGACACCCAATATGAAATATTAAGGCTAGGACCCAACAAACTATTTTATAACTTAGAAGAGGTATGCCGTAATCCAAGCTATAAAATATTTGAAGGTAGGTGAATGACGATTCACCAATTTCCACCAAGATAAACGAAATGTATTATTAGGTTTTAATTGGTTTTGAAACTCCTAGATCTTTGAGATTCATTGAACTGTTCAAAGGCATGTTTCAATCTCGAGTGTGCCCTTTAGGTTTTGTGACTGGGATGCCGAGGATCACAAAACAAGGTGTGAAGTAACCATGCAAATCACTTGGTACCCTTAATAAATTACCCCTCAATCGACGTGCCGGTTAACCACACACGCTCCATCGATACTATGATAAATATTAAGTCACCCTTTACCTACCTTGTTAAGTCCAAGTTAGTGTGCCGGTTAACCACACACGCTCCACTAACGACTTAGACAAAGTGTAAAGTGTAATTTCATGGGTTAGCACCTTATTCACATTTTTCCTAAGTAACTAAGATTGGGTATTATTAAGAGTTTAGTTACTTAGTATTTATCATTAATACTTTTAATGAAAGGAGAATTATAGTCTTGTCAAACCCGTTCGGCTAACGACCCTCCACCGGTCAAGCAAGCGGTGGGTGAGAGTGGACACCTATTAAGTTGTCATTTTATAGGCAACAACCTTATACTCACCTTATAGACCGGCTTCGTGAATGAGGCGTACTAGCGGTAAGACTGACTTTACTCTTATACATATATATATTATTAACTTATAATATTATAAAGTATAAGGGTTGAATTTTAACTTTTAAATTTCTAAGGGCTAACTTGGAACTAAAGTATTCATAAGTGAAAACTTTTCAAATTCCAAAACTTGAGGGCAAGTTTTGAAACTATTCAAAACTAATTAATTCCATAACTTATGTGTTTAAAGTAGTTTTAATCCAAAAACTCTTCAAATTCCATAACTTGAGGACAAGTTATGGAAGACTTTAAACTAATAAAAGAACTAACTTTTTCTTTATTTTATAACTTATGGATTTAATTATGGTTACATATTTTTCTTTAATGAAGTGACTCTTGAACTTCCATAACTTGAGGACAAGTTATGGAGTCATAAAAAATTATTCAATGACACAAGACTCTTCATTTTGTAACCATTGCCAACTTTTATGAGTTTTATGAAACTTAAATGTGACTTTTCATATAACTTGAGGACAAGTTACACAAACACATTTTAGAATCAACTCTTAGATTAATTTGGATTGAAAACAATAATTTCACATAACTTTCCTATTAATCTAAGCAACTCATAAGAACAAGATAATTCAAATCAAACTTTTTCATGTAATTAGTCTAAACCTTAAACTAATACAAAACATGAATCTATTGACAATTATCTTTGAAAATGGATTAGCATGAACATTACCACATCAAAAAACAAGTTTATAAGTTCAAAACAACTTAGGGTAATGTTCCTAGTCCATTTCTAGCCAAAAACCTCGAAAATATGTTGTCTGGGGCTCCTACTCGGCGAGTGCATGAACCTACTCGGCGAGTAAGATGATTTTACTCATGGAATCGGCGAGTTCATCAGTGGACTCGGCGAGTCCAGTGCCCAGAAAGCCAGAAAATTGAGTTTTTCAGCATTTTTCAGCAATTTGCATCAAGTATAATAGAAAACAAACCTAGCTTTGATACCACTGTTGGGTTTTGAGCATTCTAACACTCCTAAGTGTACATGCAACCCTAAATACCTTGGATCTATGTTTTCTCTATTATACATGCAAATAAGAACTTCCAAGGTATTATCCTAATCTAGCATACAAAACAATGAATGTAACAAGATAGAATACATACCTCTTTTGATGTAGCTTGATGTCTTCAAGCTTTAAGAGCTTAGCCCCAATAGTGTGGAAGCCTCAAGTGGAATCACAAATCACCAAGACACCTTGGAAGACTTTAGAGAATATGATTACTTGGTTCTCTCTAGTGAAATTGGCTAGCCCTTTTTTAGTGTATCCATACTAGTGCCAATTTCACCAACCAAAGACATCTTTATATAGTATGGAGGATTAGGGTTAAACCCTAATACCCATGACCTTTCATTTCCTAGGATCCATGGGTTAAACACTCCATGGACTATCCATGAAAGCTTAGCCCAACCTAAATGAACTTGGCCCATTCCATATATATAAGAGTCCATATTTAATTAGTTCCTTTTGATCACTTAATTAATTATAAATTCATTCTTGATCAATACTAATTAAATAATATGATTCCATAATAATATATTAGAACTTATAATATATTAATATTAATCATAAACATACTATTCTCAAAAGATTATCCATATAAATTGTGTCGGTGAAGTGCAACCCAAATGGACCATGCCGGGTCGGGTCAAGTACATACCAAATATAGTTATGGACTTAGACATTAATCCAACAAACACAACCATTACATTACATATGAATATTTACATCTGTTTGAAAAACACAGTTTGTTTACATTAGCGTATGACAAAAATAAAAGACGAGACTCTAGAATGCTCCGTCTTCTCCAAAAGCTGACAAGGGTACCTATCTATTGTTGTCCTGAGAATACAAGTGATTTTGAAAACGTATCAGCATAAAGCTAGTGAATTCAAAATCATGTTTTTGTAATGAAAACTAGTCACTAAATTTGTATAAATGTTTGATTTTCATTATATGTAAAGTATGATTTTTATCGAAACTCGGGCTACCACTAGTATGTAAAGTACGTTCGGTTTGTCTGGGAAAATACCTTATTCTCCCTTCACAAATAAGAACGGGGCTCCCCAGGGTGAGGAACTCGGTCTGATGAATCCTTTGTTGAGGAGCTCATTGAGCTGGCTGGATAACTCTTGCATTTCTGCGGGCGCTAGGCGGTATGGGGATTTAGCTACGGAGGTACCTCCGGGGATTAGGTCGATGCGAAAATCGACTTGGCATTCGGGAGGGATTCCCTGGAGCTCTTCAGGAAAGACATCAGGAAAGTTGCAAACCTAGGGGATACTCTCGAGGTCTTTAACTTCATGTTTCTTGTTAATGACATGGGCTAGGAATCCATGATACTCCTTTTGCATAATTTTTTGGGCTTTGATGCATGAAATGATACGGAGGTTCGAGCTGAGTTTATTGCCATAAATCATGAGGGTTTCATCAGAGGGAAGATTGAGACGAATCGATTTTTCATAACAAAGGATATCAGCACGGGGCTCAACCAATCCACGTCGATGATGACATCTAAACTCTTTATGGAGACTGGCATAAGATCAATTAGAAAGGATTGATCATTTAGGGTAAGGGTACAGCTTATGAATATATTGTTAGTGCTTTCTCTCTTACCGTTAGTCGTCTCAACGGTAAATGTTTCGGTTAGGGGTGTGTGTGCGGCCGTACAGAGGGGTGTGCGGCCGTACACTCTTCCCATTCATGCTCAAAATGTCGATTTTTAGGTGCATCACGGCTAAGGTCATGTCCAACTTGAATATAGGGGCCAAACTCACACTTTGGAGGGCCTTTAAGGCGTGTATGACCAACCTTATGAAGGTGTGCGGTTGTACACCTTCAAGGGGATGAAGAACATCAGTAAAACATGACAAATCAAAAGGTGCTTCAAGTATAACAAGTTAGGGGATGATCTACTTACGTTTTTGAAACCTTTGGAGGGTTCTTGGATGAAGATTTTAGAGAGAGAAACTAGTAGTATGCAGACAAAAGAAGAAAAGAGTGGAAGAAGGGGGTCACCTCTCATATATATATAGGGATAAGTGACCCTCACCCCGAGTGTGCAGTCGTGGGGTGGGTGTGCGGCCGCACACCCGTGTATACGGCCATACACTCCTCCTAGAGGGGTGTTTGGCCCGAATGTTGTGCTATGACTTGGAATAATTCGACCTAGAACCCAAATTTTGATTGTACTAGGCTTAGAACACTTGAAAAAAACCCTTAAATGGTGTTAAAAGGTAATAGAATCGAGTTTAACATTGATAGAATAGATCAATTGTACAAGACAGAAGTTCCGGGTTGTCACATCATCCCCCCGATAGAGGGAATTTCGTCCCGAAATTCAAGAATAGAGATACAAATCATGGAATTGGAAAAAGATGGGGGGTACTTCGGTTTCATTGAATCCTCACACTCCCAAGTGAATTCAGGTCCCCGCTTGGCATTCTAGCGAACCTTCACTATCGGGATGCGACTTTGTTTTGTTTGACCTCCTGATCCATGATTTCGACCGGTTCTTCCACGAAGTTGAGGTTCTCGCTGATTTCAATCTCATCGAGAGGGATCATGAGGGTCTCGTTGGATAAACACTTCTTAAGATTTTAGATGTGGAAGACGGGATGAATATTGCTGAGTTCTTGTGGTAAACAAAATTTGTATGCTATGGGACCGATCCTCGCGAGGATCTCGAATGGTCCTATGTATCTCGGATTCAGCTTTCCATGCTTTCCAAAGAGTATCATGCCTTTCCAGGGCAAGACCTTCAGCAGAACACGATCTCCCACCTGGAACTCCAAGGGTTTTTGTCGTTTATCGGCGTAGCTCTTTTGTCTGTCTCGTGAGGCTTTCAGTCGTTCCCGGATTTGTATGATCTTTTCTGTGGTTTCACGGATGATCTCTAGGCATG
Source organism: Lactuca serriola (assembly GCF_051521515.1). Lineage (NCBI taxonomy): Eukaryota > Viridiplantae > Streptophyta > Magnoliopsida > Asterales > Asteraceae > Lactuca > Lactuca serriola. Next base: position 266,927,135 of record NC_136410.1, read on the forward strand.
TGAGAGTGTTGTCGGGGACTTGTCCCTTGGCTAGCTACGTGTCGCCCACCTCAGCCCAGCACAAAGGGGATCTGCACTTACGGCCATAGAAGGCTTCGAAAGGCGCAACCTTGATGCTGGTATGGTAACTGTTGTTGTAGGAGAACTCGACCAAGGGCAAATGGGTATACCACGACTTACCGAAGTCAATGAAACATGCTCTCAACATGTCTTCCAAGGTCTGGATGGTTCTTTCACTCTGCCAATCTGTCTGAGGATGGTAAGCTATGCTCATATCCAGCTTAGTTCCAAGAGCCTTCTGCAGGGACTGCCAAAATCTCAAGGTGAACCTGCTATCTCGATCGGAGATAATGGACACAAGCACACCGTGCAATCAAACTATTTTTTGGATGTAGATTCGTGTGAGATTTTCCATCTTGAACGTTTCTTTGATTGGCAGGAAGTGAGCGGATTTTGTCAATCGGTCTACTATTACCCAGATGGTGTCGTACCCACTCGGAGATTTGGGTAATTTAGTGATGAAATCCATAGTAATCCTTTCCCACTTCCACTCAGGTATCTCTGGCTGCTGAAGCAAACCTAAGGGCTTCTGATATTCGACCTTCACCTTGGCGCAAGTCAGACACTTGCCCACGGAGGTAGCGATCTCCGCTTTCATGTTTGGCCATCAATATAGTTTCTTGAGATCAAGGTACATCTTGTCCGATCCTAGGTGAACGGAGTATCTAGTCTTGTGAGCTTCGTTCATGACAATCTCTTTACAACCATCGAACTTTGGGGTCCATATACGGTTCATGAAATAATAGACTCCGTCTCCCTTGACCTCTAAGTTCTTCTCCATTCCTCTCAAGGCTTCATCCGTTACGATCTCTGGTTTTAGGGCTTCCAACCGAGCCTCTCTGATTTGTGCGGATAAGTGGGAATGGATGGTCATGGTTAATGTTTTCACACCGCGATCTGAGTACTCCTTCCGGCTGAGGGCATCTGCTACCACATTGGCCTTGCCGGGATGGTAGCGTATTTTGCACTTGTAATCATAGAGTAGCTCTACCAATCGCCGTTGTCTCATATTCAACTCCTTCTGATAAAATATATGTTGTAGGCTCTTGTGATCGGTAAAGACGATGCATTTGGTTCCATAGAGGTAATATCTCCATATATTTAATGCGAAGACCACTGCTCCTAACTCTAAATTGTGAGTCATATAGTTGACTTCGTGTGCTTTTAGCTGTCTTGAGGCATATGCGACAACCTTTTCTCGCTGCATGAGCACACATCCTAGCCCCTGATTGGATGCATCACAGTAGACAACGAAGTCCTCTGTCCCTTCAGGCAGAGACATGATAGGTGTGCTGGATAGGGCTTGCTTCAATGTTTGGAACGCAGTGTCTTGCTTTTCACTCCAACAAAAGGGTATAACATTATGAATCAGAGCGGTTAAGGGTTTGGCAATTTTGGATAAACCTACGATAATAGCCAGCGAGACCCAAGAATTGATGGATTTCTGTGGGCGTCTTCGGTGCTGACCAGTTCTCTATCGCTTTGATTTTGGAAGGGTCAATGTGTATGTCTTCCTCACTTACCACGTGACCTAGGAAAGTTACTTTTCGAATCCATAATTCGCACTTGGAGAATTTTGCGTATAGCTTCTCCGCCCTTAGAGTTTCCAACAAAAACCTCAAGTGTTGTCTATGATCTTCCTCACTTCTGGAATAGACAGGTGTATCGTCAGTGAACACGATTATGAACTTATCCAGGAAAGAACGACACACCCGATTCATCAGGTCCATGAATACCGTTGGTGCATTGGTTAGACTGAAGGGCATTACTACGAATTCGTAGTGACCATGTCAAGTCTAAAATGTTGTCTTAGGAACATCACTCTCGTGGACTTGCAGATGATGGTACCCTGATCGAAGGTCTATTTTCGAGAAGTAGCTGGCTCCTTGAAGTTGATCGAAGAGGTTGTCGATCCGAGGAAGAGGATAACGGTTTTTGACGGTGAGTTTGTTTAGTTTGCGATAGTCAATGCACATACGGAAAGATCCATCCTTCTTTTTCACAAATAAGAACGGGGCTCCCTAGGGTGAGGAACTCGGTCTAATGAATCCTTTGTTGAGGAGCTCATTGAGCTGGCTAGATAACTCTTGCATTTCTGCGGGCGCTAGGCGGTATGGGGATTTAGCTACGGGGGTACCTCCGGGGATTAGGTCGATGCGAAAATCGACTTGGCGTTCGGGAGGGATTCCCTGGAGCTCTTCAGGAAAGACATCAGGAAAGTTGCAAACCTAGGGGATACTCTCGAGGTCTTTAACTTCATGTTTCTTGTTAATGACATGGGCTAGGAATCCATGATACTCCTTTTGCATAAATTTTTGGGCTTTGATGCATGAAATGATACGGAGGTTCGAGCTAAGTTTATTGCCATAAATCATGAGGGTTTCATCAGAGGGAAGATTGAGACGAATCAATTTTTCATAACAAAGGATATCAGCACGGGGCTCAACCAATCCACGTCGATGATGACATCTAAACTCTTTATGGAGACTGGCATAAGATCAATTAGAAAGGATTGATCATTTAGGGTAAGGATACAGTTGATGAATATATTGTTAGTGCTTTCTCTCTTACCGTTAGCCGTCTCAACGGTAAATGTTTCGGTTAGGGGTGTGTGTGCGGCCGTACACTCTTCCCATTCATGCTCAAAATGTCGATTTTTAGGTGCATCGGGGATAAGGTCATGTCTAACTTGAATATAGGGGCCAAACTCACACTTTGGAGGGCCTTTAAGGTGTGTACGGCCAACCTTATGAAGGTGTGCGGCCGTACACCTTCTAGGGGATGGAGAACATTGGTGAAACATGAAAAATCAAAAGGTCATTCAAGTATAACAAGTTAGAGGATGATCTACTTACGTTTTGGAAACCTTTGGAGGGTTCTTGGATGAAGATTCTAGAGATAGATAGTAGTAGTGTGCAGCCAAAAGAAGAAAAGAGTGAAAGAAGGGGGTCTCCTCTCATATATATAGGGATGGGTGACCCTCACCTTGAGTGTGCGGTCGTGGGGTGGGTGTGCGGCTGCACACCCATGTGTACGGCCGTACACTCCTCCTAGAGGGGTGTTTGGCCCGAATGTTGTGCTATGACTTGGAATAATTCGACCTAGAACCCAAATTTTAATTGTACTAGGCTTAGAACACTTGAACAAACCCTTAAACGGTCTTAAAAGGTGATAGAATCGAGTCTAACATTGATAGAATTGGTCAATTGTACAAGATAGAGGTTTCGGGTTGTCACATTAGTGAACACATGCAATCATACATATATACTAATCTTACACATACTCAGCATAACATCAATCCAATATACCATGATACATAATCCAATGGGCCGACATTGGTGCCTTCGACCCATAAGTACAATGAAGAAAACTCACCTTTCAGTCCGAACAAATAGAAGAATGGGACACCGCTCCGAATATCAGCTCTACCAGCCATCTATACATCAAATAGTGACCTAACTTAATTACCACTCAAAATACCCAAAATACCCTTAGGTCAAAGTCGGTCAAATCTTGGTCAGTGTCAATATTCAAAGAAGTCAACTAAGTCGACTCAGCTGAGTACGACTAGGATTACAGCTTGTACGCCTGGCATACTAAGGTCTTGACCAAAAATGGGGCGTTTACCACATAAGCACAACGTACCTGCTGGTATGCCCAACGTATGCGTCTACCACCCTATATTTCTAATAAGTGCTTAATATCTTAAGCTCTTTCGTCCAAAATCCATATCTAATCCTCAAATGACATCCTTGATCATCAAGTTTCCAACTTTATGATCTTGCATGGCTATTAAGTGCTTAATACCATTACCCTAACTTAATATAAGGTCTAAACCAATAAAGGGCATGCATGGAGGGATAAGAACAACCAAGACTCCATTTTTATCACTCTAGACCTCCCAAAACGTCCAGAAGGACAACTCACTTGGTCTAGAGTTCCTAACAATTAAATAGACCAAAATGAACATAAAATCCATGGATAACAAGATCTAAGCAAAACTTCATCAAGACAAGAACTTCTGGATCCAAGGTGCTTCACTCTTCTAAGATGGTCTCCTCTACCTTCTTCCTCGTTCAAGATCACAAAAATACACAATCAAGGCTCAAAGATGCTCTAGAAATGGATTAGGGTTTGCAAGGATCGAATATAAGGTTGGAGGCTGATAAATGAAGGGAGTCTTAAGAGTTAATGATGAATAAATACTGCACAAACGCTAAATATTAGGGTTTTAGTTCCATGCCACTTACGCCGACGTACGCATGGGTACGTCCAGCGTACGCAAGCAATTCCCAAAAATTACAAAAATGCCATGGAACCAAATTTGCAAGCAATACTCATACCAAGGGTTCAAATGCAAAATACATGAAATCGAGATGTTACTAATGGGTTTTATGCACAACAACAATCCTATGTGCTCATACAAACCCTAATGCTTGGATCTAGGTTTCTCTATTGTACATGCTTTGAATTCAAGACTTATAAACCTAGATCTGTCATATATAATTCGAAATTATCATAAAGAAAACAGATCTAAGTGGTTTACCTCTTCTAACTAGCTTGAATCCTTGTAATCTTCTTGATCTTGAGCTTAGAGTCACAATTGTAACTCCTCTAATGGTTCACAAACCCCACAAGCAAGAAGGCAATATGAGAGAGGGTGAGCGATGCTAGAAATCGGCCCTAGGGTTCCCTTGGAATGAAGTGTAGCCGATTTCCATAGCCTTGGGGTCTTATTTATACTTGCAGGCTACTAGAGTTTCAGTCTAAACCCTAATGGACAGCTTAGCCACCAAGCAGCCCAAGGAACCTTCTGGAATAAGGCCTTGGACGAAAATATGATGGATCCCCATCATAATTTCATTCGCCCTTAAGTCCATTAGGTTTCCTTAACCCAAAACTCAACTATCATACGTTTGACAGTTTATACCCCTTTATTTAATTAATCACTTTTAGTCACCAAATTAATTCCTAATTAATTTATGACTAATACTAATTAAATAAATATAATTTCTCCTTTAATATATTATTCTTATAATATATTAATAAACCATAATATTCTCTCTTTCTCCTTAAATTACCTTGTGAAGTTGCTTTGGAGAAGGCAACCCAAAAGGACCATGCATAACCGGGTCAAGTACATACAAAATATAGTTATGGGCTTAGACACTATTCAAATAGTCTCCCACTTGGATAAGTCTAGTAACTATATCTCACATATGACTTCAGAATCCGATTAGCAATCGTAGCTCTTATACTTCGTTGTCAACTCTGATTAACTTGTCCTTCAGATAAGGGATCGTATAATCCTCTGTTCTGGATATCATGCTGACAATGCTTATTGTCCAACATTTGTTCCTCGATTTCCAATTTGTTTGACATAGAATTTAGTTGAACACATCAACTTCATTCTGACCGGGCCCGACACATAATTCAAACCAAATCATCAAGTGGCCAAGATATCAATTTTATTCTCATAAAATAAAAGGAACATATCAACTTCGACTCATATGCATCCATTGTTCATTAATTGAATTATGCACAATAATGTGTTTTATAACATCAAGTTACTGATGCGTTTACATATCATCGATGCATTACCAACCAGCAAACACCAACCATATCTCTAAGTTTTAAGACTATATGATATTATCGCTTTGCGATCACTTAAGGTAAAACACCATGAAGTGATACCAACAAACTCGGGTTTATTCCAATGCTCAAATCATATTCATAAGCACTCATGAACTTTGTAGCATACCTTTGCTATGTCCAAAACCTTTTGGACAATCTACAAACAATTCATGACAATCTTCATTCATATCTACTTCCAAAATATGATCGACTGTGGACTATTTGAATAATCCTATCATTCAGGAAGTCAAAACATGCAAAATAGAAACAATAGATAAATAACCAACACAAGATAGTAGCTTTACTCATAAATAACACAATTTTATTTATTCATCAAATGTCAAGTACAAACTATCTATTACACGTTTCCTATCTAATCCAAACTTATATCATCCTTCAGCCCAATGCTCCTAGCGTGCTGCAAGTGTTTGACCTTACTTAGTCCCTTCGTAAGGGGATCTGCTAGGTTTTCTTCTGATGATACCCTCTTCACAACGAGGAGTCCCTCTTCTCCTAGATGTCTGATAAAATGGTATTTTATGTCGATATGTCGAGCTCTACCATGATCTCTCGGTTCCTTAGTCAAGGCAACCGCTCTTTCATTATCACATAAAATTTCCATCGGCTCCTTTATGGATGGCATAACTCCAAGGTCTCCAATGAAGTTCTTCAACCATATAGCCTCCTTTGACGCTTCGCTCGCCACAATGTACTCTGATTCGCACGTTGAATCAACTACGGTCTCCTGCTTGGAACTTTTCCAAGTCACTGCTCCTCCATTTAGAGTAAAGACCCAGCCCGACTACGATCGGTAATTATCCCGATCCATCTGAAAACTAGCGTCACTGTACCCTTGTACCCTTAATTCATCACTCCAAACGAGGACTAGAAACCATTCCTTGGTCCTCTGAAGGTACTTAAGAATATTCTTAACTGCAATCCAATGAGCTCTACCAGGGTTCCCTTGATATCTGCTGACCATGCTCAAAGCGAAGGCCACATCAGGGCGATTACAAGTCATAGCATACATGATAGAGCCTACTGCGGAAGCGTAAGGTACTCGGCTCGTATCAACTATCTCTGCCTCTGTACTCGGGCTCTGAGTCTTACTCAGCTTGGTATTGCTTTGGATTGGCAACTCCCCTTCCTTGGAATTTTCCATACTAAAACGCTTTAGTACCTTATCCAAGTATGTATCCTGACTGAGTCCTATCAGTCTCTTTTCCCTGTTTCTTACTATTCTTATTCCCAGAATATAAACAGCCTCTTCGAAGTCCTTCATAGCAAAACACTTCCCAAGCCAGGACTTGACCTCCTGCAAGGTTGGGACATCGTTTCCTATGAGCAGTATATCGTCGACATGCAATATGAGGAAGCTCACTATACTCCCACTGGCCTTGACATATACACAAGATTCATCTTCGCTTCGCAGAAAGCCAAACTCTTTAACTTTCTCGTCAAAACAAAGATTCCATCTGCGAGACGCTTGTTTCAATCCATAAATGGATTTCTCAAGCTTGCATACTCTATTTGGATGCTTCACATCGACAAAACCCTCTGGCTGATTCATGTAAACATCCTCAGCCAACTTTCCATTAAGGAAAGCGGTTTTCACGTCCATCTGCCATATTTCATAATCATGAAACGCATCTATTGCAAGCATTACCCTAATAGACTTTATCTTCGCAACTGGTGAGAAGGTCTCATCATAGTCAACTCCAGGAGTTTGAGTAAAGCCCTTCGCAACCAATCGCGCTTTATAAGTATGCACTTTCCCATCCATGTTCGTCTTCTTCTTGAAGATCCACTTGCACCCGACTGTCTTACGACCCGGTACATGATCAACCAAATTCCAAACTTGGTTGTCGTACATGGACTGAATCTCGCTATCCATCGCCTCTTTCCATTTCGCAGACTCCGGGCCTGCCATGGCTTCCTTGTAGCTACTAGGTTCGTCCAAATTTACTAGTGTACTATCACTAATAAATGTATCCCCTTCAATATTAATATGAAATCCATACAACTGGGGTGGAACACTAGCCCTAGTGGAACGTCGAAGAGGTAAGGACTCGTCAACAGGTTCAACAGGAGTTTCCTCCTCAGGTTGTGTGCCAGTGTCAGAGGTTCCTTCATCGCTTTGATCTTGAATCTCTTCAAGTTCAATTTGCCTCCCACTGTCTTCTTGGCTTATCAATTCACTTTCTCAAAAAACTCCTCTTCTAGCAATGAAGACAACATTGTCACTCGGTCTATAGAAAAGATAGCCAAAAGACTTCTGTAGATAGCCGATGAAATAACACTTCTCGCCACAAGGTTCGAGCTTGTTGTGAGTCTCTTGTCTTACGAAAGTCTCGCAACCCCAAACCTTGGTATGTGCGAATGAGGGAGCTTTCCCTGTCCACATCCCGTGAGGAGTCTTGGTAACCTTCTTGGTGGGAACTAAGTTAAGGATATGGGTGGCAGTTTCTAAGGCATACCCCCAGAAAGCTATTGTTAACGAAGTATGACTCATCATAGAACGAACCATGTCCAACAAGGTTTGATTACGTCTCTCAGCCACACCATTCAATTGTGGCGTCCTCGGAGGCGTCAATTGCGAAACAATTATGCATTCCTTTAGATAGTCGTGAAACTCAAGACTTAGGTACTCCCCTCCTCGGTCCGACTGAAGCATCTTGATTTTCCTGCCCAGCTGATTCTCCACTTCATTCTTAAACTCTTTGAACTTTTCAAAGGTTTCTGACTTTTGCTTGATTAAGTAGATATATCCATATCTACTATAATCATATGTAAAAGTCACATAGAAGCGGCAAGCATCCCTTGTGGTGGATCTAAAGGGCCCACACACATTGGTGTGTATGAGATCCAATAGACCCTCAACCCTTTCACAAGTGCCACTAAGGGTGACTTGGTCATCTTCGCAAGTAAACAAGATTCACACGTGTCATCGTCCCTAAGGTTGAATGACTCCAACACTCCATCCTTTTGGAGTTGGGCTATGCGTTTCTTGTTGACATGGCCAAGGCGACAATGCCACAAGCATGCTTTGTCTAGACTAGTAGACAAATCAATATTCAAAACATTATTTCCTAAATTATCAACAACCATCACAGATTCATAAATCCCATTACAAGGTAATGCATTGAAGTAAAAGACACCATTCAAATAAACATTAATAGAACCATTACTATTATCAAAAGAATATCTGAAACCTTGTCTAAACAACCCATGAAATGAAATAATGTTTCTTTCCATCTCTGGCAAATAACAACAATTGTTTAAATCTATCCCTAACCCATTACTCAACACTAAAGAATAAACACCGACTTTGGTCACAGGCGACGATCTTCTGTTTCCCATAATTTGGTTCATCTTTCCATGTTCCACCTCCCTACTTCTTTTTAGACCCTGCATATCAGAACAAATGTGGTAACCACACCCTGTATCAAGAACCCATGAAGTAGCAAATGATGAGTTATTAGATTTAATAGAATACATACCTACAAAGGTGGGCTTAATCTTCCCACCCTTTATATCTTGCAGATATTGAGAGCAACTTCATTTCCAGTGGCCCTTTTGGTGATAATAGAAGCACTCTGCTTCCTTGGGATCGGAGGAGGGTTTAGCAGGGCCTGCTTTGGTCCCACTTGAGGACGAACCATCACGGGGCTTCCCCTTATGGTGGCTCTTACATGGAGCCTTCCTCTTTTTACCCTTTCCTTGACCTATTGCCATCACAGGAGCGGCCACAACAGGGGATGGTGCAACGGATTTGTCTTTGAGGTTGCTCTCAGCAGTTCTGAAAAGTCCTTGGAGCTTGCTCAAGAAGACCTCCTTTTTGTTCATGTGGTAGGTCATTCTGAACTGGTTGTAACAGGAGGGCAAGGGTACGAAGTGTAATTCCATGGATTACCATCATTTTCACATTTTACCCTAAAGTAACTAAGATTAGGAATTTGTAAAACATGTAGTTACTTTGTATCTTACATTATACTTTTAATGAGGAGAGGGTTGCCCTATCCTACCCGTTCGGCTAACGACCCTCCACCAGTCAAGCAAGCGGTGGGTGTGAGTGTATGCCCATTAAGCGCCATTTTATAGGCAGCAACCTTATACCCACCTTATAGACTAACTTCGTGAATGAGGCCTACCAACGGCAAGACTAGCAGTTTAAGTTATACATACACACACACACACACACACACATATATATATAAAGCTTGTAATAATATATAATAGTATAGGGTTGAATTTTAAACTTGTAAAATTCTAAGGGTTTGAAATTTAAATTATTCAATATTAAACTTTTAATCACAAAATTCAAATTTCAAAACTTGAGGGCAAGTTTTGAACTTTTCAAAACAAAAGGGATCAAATAACAAATAATTTAAATTAAACAATTAATTTCATAATTATCTATATTTGACCTAATCCAATTTTAGTCATAAGATAATTACCAAATAATTTTAAATAATCTATATTTATCATATAAACAACCAATATTCAAAAGATTTGAAATTATCTATTGTTTTGGCAAGGATAATCATTTAATTAAGATAACATTTGGATTTTAACTTCAAAAAACGATTTAGGCATCAAATCCAAGACAAAACAGCAACTAAATCTCAAAATATCCTCTGTCTGACGCACAAATTCGCCGAGTCAACTCTGAACTTGCCTAGTAGGGCCAACTCGTCGAGTCCAGATATTGACTCGCCGAGTTGAGTCGGCCAGAGGCAAGAAAAACGATTTTCAGCAAGCAAAACAGTTATGCATCACATACAATTGAAACCAATCAAGGCTCTGATACCACTGATGAGTTTTATGCATAAGAACAATCATATGTGCTCATACAAACCCTAATGCTTGGATCTAGGTTTCTCTATTGTACATGCTTTGAATCCAAAACTTACAAACCTAGATCTATCATATATAATTCGAAATTATCATAAAGAAAACAGATCTAAGTGGTTTACCTCTTCCAAGTAGCTTGAATCCTTGTAATCTTCTTGATCTTGAGCTTAGAGTCACAATTGTAACTCCTCTAATGGTTCACAAACCCCACAAGCAAGAAAGCAATATGAGAGAGGGTGAGATGCTAGAAATCGGCCCTAGGGTTCCCTTGGAATGAAGTGTAGCCGATTTCCATAGCCTAGGGGTCTTATTTATACTTGCAGGCTACTAGGGTTTCAGTCTAAACCCTAATGGACAGCTTAGCCACCAAGCAACCCAAAGAACCTTCTTGAATAAGGCCTTAGACGAAAATATGATGGATCCCCATCATAATTTCGTCCCCCCTTAAGTCCATTAGGTTTCCTTAACCCAAAAGTCAACTATCATACGTTTGACAGTTTATACCCCTTTATTTAATTAATCACTTTTAGTCACCAAATTAATTCCTAATTAATTTATGACTAATACTAATTAAATAAATATAATTTCTCCTTTAATATATTATTCTTATAATATATTAATAAACCATAATATTCTCTATTTCTCCTTAAATTACATTGTCAAGTTGCTTTGGAGAAGACAACCCAAAAGGACCATGCATAACCGGGTCAAGTACATACCAAATATAGTTACGGGCTTAGACGCTATTCCAACAGTCACAACAACGAACGGTATCACAATGAACTGAATATGATTGTGATGGGTTGTGAGCATTTGCAACTAGTCGCAATTGGTCGCAACCATCCCATTCGCAATGAGCCAGACGGTTCGACTCCAATGTGCTCTGATTGCTTGGACCCATTCGCAACGTCTCACATCCAACCACTAGTCGCATTCTTTTACATCTAATTGTAATCATATTACGACTTTCACAACTAAAAACAGTGGGAACCAATCGCAATTTACGGTTGTAACCACTTGAGCTCGGTTTGGAACTTGAACTTGGTGAATTGCAATCTGTATACGTATAAAATGTGAAATTCCATTGAAGATGCTCTAATACACAGGCAAAGGCAAAGTGAATATGGATACCATCCCTTAGAGAAATAGTTTTATACTGTCGAAATGGTTTTATAACAGTATGAGATTTGGCATAGCAAGAGGAATTGGAAATATTGAAAAGAAGTTGGTGTTTGAAAGGTAGATTAACACGTACATTTGGTATATCAAACAATATCGGCATGTCACTTGATATGCTCTTACCACCCTTTTTACTTGTTTTCACATTTTCATCTAAATGCATTTATGACTTTTTTTCCCTTTTGGGAAAAAGAAGAACCTCTCATGCAAATTATTATTTAAAACTAGAAAAAACCACCGTCCAATCAATCATCTTATAAAACGAATTATTCTGAGGTTTATTGTTTAACAAACTAAATCATCTAAAAATAAATCAAATAAAATACAATTTAAACATTTTTAAAACAATTCACGTTGAAAATCTGACGATAAAAAGGCAACTTAAAGTCTTAAAAACAACTTTTTATAGTAATTTGTTTACTTCTGATTGTCTTTAAAAAAAAAAAAATCGAACTTATCTTATGGATAAAAATTGAATGAAAAGTTTTAAAATCGAACGTATCTTTATGGATAAAAAATAGATTCAAAGATGATGATGACAGTTGGGTTTTCGAAGTGTCATTGAAACAGTGTAATCATACTCTAGCCTTTCCGATCTCTGTGTTGCCGCCATACTTATAGAGTTATAGGGAACCCAAACACATTACTATTTTACCAGTAGTTGCAACCCATCACTTCCAATTTCAGTACATTTACAGAGAAAGAAGACGTTTTTGAAGCAAGAAGAAATGGGTGTTCCGTCATTTTACAGGTGGCTGGCGAACAAGTATCCGAAAACAGTGGTGAATGCGGTGGAGAAGACGGAGGAGAAAGACGGAACTCGACCAAACCCCAATGACCTCGAATTCGATAATCTTTATCTCGACATGAATGGAATCATACATCCATGTTTTCACCCGGAACACGACGATGTGCTTTCTAAATATGTATGTCTCTTCATCTTCTATCTTTCTCAATCTTCTCTATTCGAAAATGGAAAAACTTTTCAGCGAATTTACAGTTGTAAAAATCTTTATGTTTTACATTTCTGGTTCTTTTTACAGTTGACTACTCCTGGAACATATGAAGAAGTTTTCAGCAACATATTTGAGTATATAGACAGAATAATGATGATTGTAAGACCAAAAAAGCTGCTGTATTTGGCCATTGGTAAGTGATCTTGTTTCGATTGAAATCAATTTCTAACTTCAGATATTCAAAGACTACAAAATTTTGAAAACATTGTGTAGACGGAGTAGCCCCAAGAGCCAAAATGAACCAGCAAAGAACAAGAAGGTTCAGAAATGCGAAGGATCAAGAGACACTTGTACGTTTTTCTCCCTCAGTGCATACTTACGAACTATCTTTACATGCTATAATTGAAGTCTTTTTCGATCAAATTCATTTAAGTTGAAACTTATAATGTGTATATAGCGCAAAGAGGAAGATAGATTGAGAAGGCAATACGAAGTTGAAGGCAAAGATGTTCTTCCGAAACAGGATTCAGAAGTGACGGATTCGAACATAATCACTCCGGGCACCACGTTCATGTTCGAGTTATCAAAGCAACTCCAGACTTACGTTCATCTTCGCGTATCAAAAAACGATGCATGGAAGCACTTGAAGGTTTGTCATGTCACAGATTTCACAATTTAAATGGTTAAAACATAACGAAATTGTATGCATGCTTTTAAGGGTTTCACTAAAGTTCGATCATTTATAGGTAATTCTTTCCGATGCGAATGCCCATGGTGAAGGTGAACACAAGATAATGTCCTTCATACGCCTTCAACGGACTTGCCCTGGTTATAATCCAAATACACACCATGTCTTGTATGGTTTGGTATTATCTGAACCCATTTTATGTCGAGCTTTTTTATTACTTCCTACTAATGTCATTTAACCTTACATTATCGGCTCTTGTTTGCAGGATGCAGACCTTATTATGCTCGCTTTGGCTACACATGAACTCCATTTTTCCATTTTGCGAGAGGTTCTTGTTTAACTTCTTGTAAAATTGTGCTTATTTGTTAATTTCTAGCACAATAGTTTTTGACAATCAATTCTAATTCTAAGTTCTTGAATTGTCAGAATGTTCTTGCAGAAGATAAGTCAAAAACAAGTCACTCATCTGTGTTGTTGCAAGCTGGAAATTCCGAAACCAATGTGGTGAAATGTAGAGGATGGTTCAAACAGGTGCATTTTACTACTATATATTATCATTTTACTTTATTTTAATTCCTTGTTAATACAGGCTAATCCGTTTTTCCTGTGCTTCTGCTAGTTTGACCTGAACAGTGATAAAGTTGATATAAGTCAACAGATGAACAAACTTGATATTACAGCTGCTGGAAAGCAAAAGTTGTTGGTGAAGAAGCCACATCAGGTAATTAAGGAGTCAAATGTGCATGATGGATTAAACATTATCTATGTTGTATGAACTTCTAATGTTAGTTTTATTGTGTCTTTTTACTCCAGTTTCTTCATGTTTGGATACTGAGGGAATATCTTAATTTTGATTTGAGATCCACAAATGTGCCTGAAAATTTTGAATATGATATTGAACGATTGATTGACGATTTCATATTCATATGCTTTTTCGGTGGAAATGATTTTCTTCCCCATATGCCAACCTTGGAAATTCATGAGGTTACTTTGAATGCTTTTTCCCTTTAATTAGTTTGGATTCAACTTTCAAGAAATTTTGCGATGATGAAAAAGTACAAAGATGAAATATTGCTAAGAGTTTACCAAAAAAGAGTTTTGAAATGTTCATGAAACAACTAAATCATTGTAGCTTTTGTGGTCGAAAATCAAAATTCTAAATTTTTATCATTCTTGATCAGGGTGGTATTGATTTATTGATTCATGTGTACAAGCAAGAGTTCAAGAACCTTGGAGGGTATCTTGTGAATATGGAAAAGGTAATTAGTGGTGGAATTAATCTAAATAAAAACTTTAGTATCTCATTGATCACCCTAGAATAGTCTGTTTTTGATCTATATATATGACTCATTCTTGACGATGTATATAGTATTAGTTTCTATGGTTTTGAATTTTTGAAAAATGGAAACAGGTGTATGATAAGAAAGGAGGGTATATCAAACTAAAAAGGGTTGAAAAGTTCATCCTTGCATTGGGCACATACGAAGATCAGATTTTCAAGAAGAGATCAGCAATCCATGAAAGCAAACTTCGACGTATGTTTTCAGAATTCAAGGATGAGGTATATTTGATAATTTAGGTTCACTTTCTTTATCTTTAAACTCCTTAAAAATTCATAAAGGTTTTATAATTAATCTTTTGTCTAGAGTGGTAATGGAGAAGAGGAGTTGTTTCCTGTGATAAGCACTCATAATCAGAAGGGACCATACACCGAAAAATCACCTGATCATGATGTGCAAGTATATGATGTATAGTTGATCCTACTTTCTTTCTCTATCATTTTTATATCCTTCCATATCATAGATTTGAGCTAAATGACACTCTTTTTCTTGTTTGCTAAGATAATCGAGAATACAAAAGCATTGAAGGAGCAATTAAAATCTTACAATCGTGAGATATCGAATGTTTTCAGAAACGGTCTTCTTTCAGACATGGTATGGAAGATCTTTGTTGTGAGTTTTCCTTTTTTTTTCAGGATGTAGATTACAAGAACTACTCAGTGTTTAAACTAAATCTTGTCAGGTGAAACTGGGTACTCCTGGATGGAGAAAACGCTACTACAAATACAAGTTTTCTGCTGAAACGGATGCGGATGTGGAAAAAATGAGGAAAGAAGTGGTATGTATTCTACATCTACTATTTTACTAAATGATATTATTCTCTATTATTGGATCCACACATTGTTTCATACATGTCCATTTCATTGTATGTAGGTCGAAAGATACACTGAAGGGTTGTGTTGGGTTTTTCTATATTACTTCTCAGGGGTTGTGTCATGGACATGGTGAGGGGCATCTGTGAATAAGATATGATTAACATTTATAGATAACATAGAATAACGATTGTGATTATTCCATCAATAGGTTTTACCCATTCCATTATGGGCCATTTGCATCAGATTTTAAAGGTCTTTCAAGTACTAAAGTTACGTTTCAAAGAGGATCCCCCTTTAAACCATTTGATCAGCTTATGTCTGTTCTCCCTCCTACTAGGTATATATGCTCTTAAATTTCTTTTAAGAAACATGGTTATGTGGATTGATAAGTTTTTGTTCATGGTCTTATCTAATATAATGTGCTCATGTAGTGCCCATGCACTTCCACATCCGTATCGGTTACTCATGACAACGGATGATTCAAATATTCTTGATTTTTATCCTAATGGTATGTCAAGATCCGAGTCATCTCAAATAGTTTTTGTTTCTTGATTAATATCTTTATGAACACTATTGACATATATTTTGTTGTTTATTCTAAGATTTTGATGTGGACACGGATGGGAAAAGATTTCTTTGGCAGGTTATGGGATAATTAGTGTTCAAAACACTTATTTCTCCTTTCAACAACCATGTTTTATACTTTTATATTCCTATAGTTTTCTTATGTTGCAAAAATATATCTTTTGAAGGGTATTTGCAAGCTTCCATTTATCGATGAGAAGCGCCTTCTTGCTTCAACAAAGATGATCGAGAAGGAACTGACTGTACGTATGGCTGGATGGTATTTAGAGATTAGAACCTTCACATGTTTGACAAGGACTCTAATTATTTATCTTCAGGAGGAGGAAGCTCAAAGAAATGCTGAGAATGCTGACAAGTTATTCCTACACAGTTCACAAAATCTTGCCTTGCAAATTATCTCTTCCTTCAACAATGAAGGCTCTATCGAGCAAAAGAGCTCCATGAAAGTTGATACAGGCTTAAGGTTGTGCTGTTCGTTATCGAATTGCAGTGATTGTTCGTTTTCCTAATGTATACATCTTCTTCTCTTGTTTTGATTTCAGTGGAGACATAAATGGTTTTGTCTATCCTAACTTAGAGCCCAAGTATGTTTGTGATGTTAATGACCTTGGAAGCGATCATGATGTTCTGTAAGAAAATACTTTCAGTTATTACTTGGGATTTACCACCTAGTATTGTTTTACTGTCATTTTATTATGTATTTCTATGCTGCAGATGTGTATTCTATGATCCACCATGCTTCTCTCATCACATCCCTCGTGTCCTTGAAGGAACTGACATTCCAGATTCGGTATGCCATTTTGACTCTTTAATTATCTGGCTCTGTTGCTTTCACAGGCTTCTAATTTATCCCATGTCTCTTGAAACGTTGTGTTGTGGACAATACAATATCGTGGGTTGTTTTTCCTCGTCCTTTTCATCAAAAAGTGAATGGAAGATTTGCTTTTAGATATTTCTGAACTCCATTAACATGTTAAAGTCTTGAGTTCTGTTTAATTGATGGAACATTTGTAAAATTTGATAAACAGGATGTGAGCGAAGCAGATATCAAGGAAGTACGCTTGTGGCATGAGAGCCATGGTTACCCTGTTCGGAGCAATAGGTTTGTTGGTTTCGACATTTGTCTAATTATGCTAGCTATTTGGTGGCTCTGTGATCTGGCCCTAATATTTTTGCAAATTTTTTGTTCAAAGATGCCATGGACAACCTGAAGAAGATAAAATAGACCCTAGTGTTGGTTTGGCGAGTGGATGGAGGGGTAGAGTCAACGAAATTGCTTCTAGTTCTCAAAGTCGCATCCAAGAGAGACACTTTAGGCATGGGACCCACAGTTACTCTAACCGAAGCAATAGGTTTGTTGATCAAAATATTGTCTGATTTTTCTTCCTTGGTGGCTCTAAACTTATACAAAAGTTTTGTTTGCAGATCGTATGAACAAGTTCAAGGAGCTCAAAGAAGCCCTACCATTGGAGCCGTTGGTGGCTGGAGTGGTAGAGGTAGGGGAAGAGGTCATGATGCCACTCTGAATTCTCAAAGTACTTCACGTCATGATGCCACAAGGACACCAAAAGAGCAAACAAACTGCAGTACTTGGTGGGATACTCATGGGAGAGGTGCTCGAAGAAATGGGAATTGTGAAAACCGATCAATCAATTATAATGGAAGGACAAGCACTGTGAATGGTCGGTTTTGGGCAGTTAGGTCAGAATCCAGTTCTAGTAACCAGGGTAGGGGACAGTGGGGAGATGCAAAATCCAAGAATGCCTCCAATCGTAGATGGTAAAGATATTGACAATTAAGAGTTTATGTTCCCAACAGATGAGAAGTATTTTGCAAAGGTTTTTCTTGTTTGTTATAAAGTTATAATGTAAGGTTAATCTAGTATAACCTAACTGGCATCCTCTTGGGATGGTAACATGTATATGTTGGAAGCTAGTAGACATGGTTTTGAACCTGATAAGGTGCAGCATTTTGGTAAGAAAATCCCTGATAACTCTAGGGTACATTTCTTTATATCATATTGGGTTAGAGACAGGTGTATTACGACAATTTTAAAAAATTAATATTAAAATATGATGAAATATGAAAGTTTGTGAAGATAAATAGTTAATAGCTATCAATATTAGTTTTCAAGACAGGTTGACGAAGTTGATGTTATTTTGAGCTCTTTTTATAAATAAATACACAATTTCCATGGATTAAAGAACAACAAAAATAGTCATTAAGTATAAAACAATATAAATGGTCCCTTCTTGAGTAAAAATTTTATTTTATTTAAGTCAAAACCATTTATTAATTATTCAAAAAGACGATCAAAATAAAAATATCTTCAAAGTATCATAGTAAAATCACAAGGGGATGCAGTGCGATCAATATAAGTGTCATTCCTTTTGAAGCTATGAATACCTAAAAACATTTTAAACATAAATCATAGTGTGATCAATATAAGTGTCATTCCAGTGCGATCAATATAAGTGTCATTCCTTTTGAAGCTATGAATACCTAAAAACATTTTAAACATAAATCATAATCACAAAGCTGAGTGTCATTCCTTTTGAAGCTATAAATACCTAAAAACATTTTAAACATAAACCATAATCACAAAGCTAGCTTATTGAGTTCTCCAAAATACCAAATACCATACAAATAAGTAAACCCAACCCTAGGCTATATTCCAACACAACATACAATTCGGGGCCCAACCCTTAGGTTTCTTTCAACCCAAACATGCAACATTGGGCCCAGCCCTAGGGTTTCTTTCAACCCAACATACAATCATGGGCCTAACCCTAGGGTATATTTCAACCCAATCATATATACAAGAGTTACAAAGACAGCTAGCATCCTATACAACACAATCTAGTGGACCGATATTGATGCCTTCGACCCACAAGTACAGTGAGAAGACTCACCTGAATTACAGTGCCGACTAAAGCCATGCTCAATGTCATGCCGACCACAACTAACATCTCTCACCGCCAAAGATGGGTATTAAACACCTCATAACAATTTACGCGAGGCAAACCCTAAGTCTACCTTCTAAAAAAAAAAAGAAATTTGACCAAAAGTCAACCCATGCCAAAATTCAACGGTCAAAGTCAACTTTCAACGTTAACTTTAATCAACTGCCACACCTGTGACCATCCATGGCCAAGCCATGGCCCTCATAACGATATAGTTGGGAATTTCCTAGTCCCAGGAGCTTCAAAGCTCATATATGGTCCTTCCTATGGTCTAAATGGATAAAATTTCCAACTTTATCCATTAAGACACCCAAAGAGATCAATATCTTAAACCCTAGGTCCAAATAAAGATAAGTACAACAATGTCTTAACCATTAAGCCCTTAATCCAAAAAAGTTTTAACCCAACCACTCCATAAGAGTTTCTAATACCAGATCTAGGATAAATATGGAAGCTTTATCGACATGAATGTCCAATACACGTCTAGAATCCATTTTAGGTCAAAATGAGCTAAAAATGACCTAAAAAAAAAAAAAAAAACTCATGAAAAGTCAAGAACCCCAACCAAAGTCTAGATCTACAATATATGTTGCTCATGGGACTCAGGAGAGTCATAGAGTTGCCAACTTTATGTGTTCCTTCCATTCAAACTTGCTTAGACATGCAACATTGAGCCCAACCCAGGGGTTTCTTTCAACTAACATACAATCATGGTCCCAACCCTAAGGTATATTTCAACCCAATCATATATGCAAAAGTTACAAAGATAGCTATCATCCTATACATCACAATCTAATGAGCCGACATTCATGCCTACGACCCGGGTTTCTTTCAACCCGAACATGCAACATTGGGCCTAACCCTGGGGTTTCTTTCAACCCAACATACAATCACGGGCCCAACCCTATGGTATATTTCAACCCAATCATATATGTAAGAGTTGCAAAGAAAACTAGCATCCTATACAACACAATCTAGTGGGCCGACTTTGATGTCTTCGACCCACAAGTACCATGAGAAGACTCACTTGAATCATAGCTTGACAGTGCCGACTAAAACCCCGCTCACTCTCGTGCCGACCACATCTAACAGCTCTCACCGCAAAAAGATGGGTGCTAAACACCTCCTGACAATCCCCGCAAAGCAAATCCTAATACTACCTTCTAAAAAATAGAAATTTGACCAAAAGTCAACCAATGCCAAAAATCAACGTTCGATGTTAAACTGTAACAACCCAATTTTCAAAAGATTTTTTTTTTTCATTTTTGATTAACCAAAATACCTCCCACAAACCATGAAATCCCAAATACAATTATTTTCAAAATTCATATAAAGTACAATTTTATTTTAAATCATCAGACTGTCCCATAAAAACGCCTGAGAGAAAGTGCGCGCCGCGCCATCAAGCCTTGCCCTTACCCTTGGGCTCAGATGTACCTGAAACAAATCCACAAAATGTAAACTAATGTTTAGTGAGTTCCCCAGAGCATACCCCACACACAATCCACATAATCACATATCATATTAGCCACAAAGCTACATATATCACATAAGCCATGCATATAACATATATGGGTGTCGTGGGCTCGTCCCCAGGGTCTTACTCCAGGATGTCATGGGCTCCCCACATGGACTTACACCTAAGTGCCATGGGCTCTCCACATGGTCTTACATCTTGTTGCCATGGACTCTCCACATGGTCTTTATTAGGAAAGCCAAGGGCTCTCCACATGGTCTTACATCCAGGTGCCATAGGCTCTCCCATGGTCTTCCACACAAGCATACAACTAGCATACAATCCTAGCACATAACCAACTATCATGTCTCACAATATAACTTCTGCTAGATTATTATATATCATAAATGTGCCAGCCTTGGTACCTTCGACCCATTGGTATGGTGAGGAGACTCACCTCTCAAACGTTGAACTGATAAGATAAGATCAGATATTTCCCACGCACTGCTCCTCCTCAATTGCCTATAATCAACATGTGATTAACTTGTCATAATCCCACTAAATACCCTCAAAGTCAACCCTGGTCCACCTTGGTCAAAGTCAAGCTCAACAGTCCATGTTGACCTCAACTCGCCGAGTGCATCCAACAACTCGTCGAGTTCCTCCTGAGTTCATTCCACTGAATCTCGAGCCAACTCACTGAGTCAACTTTGTTGTAACGGCCGTAAAAATGGAGCCAAATTAAAACATTTTAATTCATTCAAAACCATTAAGTTCATACATCTTGTTTTCAAAATAGTTTAAACATCAAAGTATCCCCTATAACCATATCACATAAATCATAAAACATGAGGAGCGGTACGATCATGCCTTCGCCTTGTCACGATCTCCTAAAGTACCTGAAACAAAACACTGAACTGTAATCTTGGAAGCTTAGTGAGTTAGCCCTAAAATACCAACCACACATAAACATACTCATACCATATAACAAATAGAACAGCCATGCACAACGGGTCTACTGTGTGACTGGTCCGCCCGCCCCGGGCCTTCAGTCCACCTGGTCCACCCTCCGAGTCTAGCCATGTACATCGAGTCTACATTGTGATTGGTCTGCCCACACCGGGCCTTCAATCCACCTGGTCCACTCTCTGAGTCTACATTATGACTGGTCCGCCCGCACCGGGCCTTCAGTCCGCCTGGTCCACTCTCCGAGCCTCAGCACGTCTGGTCCGCCCTCTTGGGGCCTTCAGCCTATCCAGAACGCTCACCGAGCCTTCGGAATATCGGGTCCGCCCTGGGTATGTTGGCCTACAGCACAAAGCAGGACCCGCCTCAACCCAATCCCCGTCAAACAACCATGTGCACATAAAACAATTAATCACATAGCAAATCTTTAACCAGACAAACAGTCTAACAGATCACATAGCATATCAACATCCTAATCAGGATTCCGACCTAACCGGTCACTAGCATATCATTACCCTATATACTGGGTACCGACCTTAACTAGGTCACTAACATAACACCATCCTAAATACCAGGATGCAGATCTAGCAAAGCAATAACATAACAAACAATACTCGTATTTCCATCCGATAAAGGGTCGGCCTTGGTGTCGTAGACCCTGTCGATATAGCGAGGATAACTTACGTTGCAACTGCCGAACTGAAAACATAAGACCAAGCTGCTCCGACCACTAACATGATCTTCACCACAGAACACTACCAAAGAACCAATTCCATAAATACCAAAAATACCAAAATACCCTTGGAAGTCAAAACTGGCCAACTCTTGGTCAAAGTGAAAGTCCTCAGAAAAAGTCAACCTTCCTGGTTGACTCTACTCGCCGAGTCACCCCGTCGACTCGTCGAGTTCCCATACCCAGAAAACTCTCATAACACAACTTAACTCGCCGAGTCGCCCCAAGACTCGCCGAGTCCAACGATCTTTGAGTCCCATCCTATCCGAATCACTGAGTCGCCAACCGACTCACTTAATCCAAGGCTTTAATCAAAAGAGGTTGGGTTCTACGACCAGACTTGCCGAGTCCAAGAAGAGAGCCGCCGAGTCCAAGGCAATCTTCAACAAACTCCCCGAGTTGTTCTTCCAACTCTTCGAGTACACCGATGTGACTCACCGAGTCCCTCCAGTTGTCAATCCATTCATAGGCTTTTCGAGCCATGCAGGGGCTCCAAACCATAGATCCACTCTTCTACAACCCAATCCTCACATAAAGTTGCAAACTTTATGTGAGACCAAGGAGATATAGGCTCAAAACACACTATGTATAGGTTTAAGGACTAAGGGGCTTCACCAACAACTCTTAAATAGAAACTTTAAGACATTATGGACCATCACAAGCCTAGATTTGGAGTAGCAACCTCATATCTAAACTAGAAACCCGAAATAGATCTCAAACAAGCTAAGGAACTCCCAAAACAACCACGAAGGATGAACCAAAAAGGAAATAACTTAAGACAATGGCTCCTTACCTCTGAGATGTGCCCAAACTGATGTAGATCCCAGATCTATACAAGCCCCTTGATGCTAGCTTCTAATTCCTCATGCTCCTTCCACCAAATTCCTCTTCTAAGCTCCAATCTCCTCAACAATGAAGCCTCACACGAAATTAGGGTTTTCTAGAACTCTCTGGGGGAATAAGAGGCTGGGAGAAGGACATACAGTCCTTTAAATAGTGTGAAAACCCTAAGATTAGGGTTTTTCTCATTCCAGCACCAACTCATCAAGTCCAGCTTCCGACTCGGCGAGTTGGTCACTTAATTCGCGACCCAAACCCGCTCCGACTCGGCGAGTAAGCGCACCTACTCGTCGAGTTCGTTCTTCGAAATTACACTTTAAACCCTTAAATCATACTTTTGAAATTCGGAATGTTATATTTGTGACTCGTCGAGTTCATCAAATGTCAAGAAAACCTAAAGTCAATTCAGACCAAAACCCTAATCTTTCACTGCACTCAATCAGAAATTCAAAAACGAGCAAACCCCACCTCGACTTGTCGAGTCAACTACGGGACTCAACGAGTTCCTTCAGTCCCTTTCATGTTCGACCCTTTTCAGTGGGATTTGAGGTCCTAAACTTCGGATCCAACCTCCCCTAGTGTAGATACCACGTAAAGTTGCAAAATTTATGTCCATGCAAGGTCCTCCAAGGTCATAACATGAAAAATATGCTTCCTACAAGGTTTTATTGCATAAAAAGGACCTAAGCTGGATAAAGTGATCAGCTTTATGGAATTGGGGACCTAGAGAGGTCCAAATCTGGAACCATATCCTTGTGATCAGTCCAGATCCGAGCATGACTCCATTTTGCACCAAAAATGGCAATTTACTTCCAAGAAAAGGGATCTAAGCAACTAGAACTCAAGGTAACAATTGTATACCTAAATATGGTGGCCAATACAGTGTAGATGTCGGATCTACTGCTTCTCTCCTTGCTCCTTCTTTTTCAAGCTCTAAAATCCTTCACAAACATACCAAAATCGTTCACAAAAGCTCTTACTCTCAATCAAGAGGGTGCAAGGTCCAACTAGGGTTTTCTCTGGCTAACAAGGTGGTAAGGGAGGCCATAGTAGGCAGATTAAGTTCTTTAAATAGGGTGCAAACCAAAAAAATTAGGGTTTTCCTTTACAACGCCTAGTCTGCGAGTCAGGGTCTTCTGACTCGTCGAGTAGGATTGAAACCCACGTCCTTATAGTAACTTCTACTCGCCGAGTTGGAGCTCCCCAACTCATCGAGTCCAAGCACAAAACCCTAAAAATTAGATAATTTAAATAATACCAGGAACAGGTATTACAAGTCTCTCCCACTTGAACTAGACTTCGTCCTTGAAGTCTGCTGGCCCAAATAAGTCGGGGTAGTGGTCTCGCATCTCCTCCTCCGGCTCTTATGTCCATTCGAAGCCCCTTCGGTGCTGCCATTGCACCTTCAGTAGCTTCACCTCATTGTTCCGAAGAACCTTGGTCTTCTTATCTAAAATCACAACAAGCCTCTCAATGTAGTTCAGGCTCTCGTCTACCTGAATGTCATCCAAAGATACGACCGTAGCCTCGTCTGTGACACACTTCTAAAGCTGATACACATGGAAGGTGTTGTGAATCTGGCTAAGCTCATCCGACAGATCCAAGCGATAGGCCACCTTGCCCACCCGAGCCGTAATCCTGAACGGTCCAATGTATCGAAGTCCTAACTTGCCTCTCTTTGGAAACCTAGTGACCCCTTCCATGGAGACACTTTTAGTAACACGAAGCCCCCACTTAGAACTCATGATCCGACCACTGCCAGTCAGCATAACTTTTCTAACGGTTCTGAGAGACTTGGAACTGGTCGCGCACTTGTTGAATCAGCCCGATAGTCTTGAGCACTACTTCCATGCTCCCCATGACCCGTTGTCTGACCTCACCCCAACAACCGGGGGTCCTACACCTTCGAACATACAACATCTCAAAGGGAGCTCAGCCGATACTGGCATGGTAATTGTTATTGTATGAAAACTCTGCCAATGGGAGGTAGTATCCCAACTACCTCCAAAATCCAACACACATGCCCGAAGCATATCCTCGAGTGTCTGGATCGTCCTCTCACTTTGGCCATCTGTCTGGGGTTGATATGGTGTGCTAAAATGCAACTGAGTGCCCAATTCCTCGTGGAACTTCTTCCAGAATATAGATGTAAATCGAACATCTCTACTAGAGAATACCGACACTGGCACCCCGTGTCTAGCCACTACCTCTCATACATAAATATCTACAAAATTCTTAGCAGATACACTCTCATCAATCGGAATAAAGTGGGCACTCTTCATCAATCTGTCCACAATCATCCATATGGCATCCACACCCCTCGCTGTCCTCAGCAACTTTGTGATGAAGTCCATAGTGATCTCTTCCCACTTCCACATGGGAATGGGTAGCAGCTGAACCTTGCCATGAGTCCGTTGATGCTCATCCTTGACCTTCCATCAGGTCAAGCACCCTTCCATGAACCAGGCGATCTCCCGCTTCATGCAGGGCCACCGGTAACTTAGTGTGACAACCCGATATTTTGAGACAATAAAGTGTAACGCTAGTCAAATTTAGGCCAAAATATAACTTTCCTAAAAATTTTATTTGGGTTAAATAAAGTGGTAGGAATCGTATCAAGATTTTCGTACATATAAAGAACACTAAAATCCGAGTTATAACGAAGAAGTTATGATCAATCTAAGATTCGCGGCAAAAACCGGCACAGCTGATAGACGTAAAACGCGAAGTTTCAATACAATAATTTTTAGTCTTATATATCTAAACGAAAGTCGTAGATTACGTTAAACCGTGATCATGCATAAAAAGAACGCCCAAAACGGACATCGTATGAAGAAGTTATGGATTTTTAACGAAGTTATCGTGTCCCGACCTATTAATTAAAATATAATTAAAACTAAAGTCAAAATTAGCCGACGGAGTCTAAATGAAAGTTGTAGAGT
Organism: Lactuca serriola; assembly: GCF_051521515.1. Classification (NCBI taxonomy): domain Eukaryota; kingdom Viridiplantae; phylum Streptophyta; class Magnoliopsida; order Asterales; family Asteraceae; genus Lactuca; species Lactuca serriola. The sequence continues at coordinate 266,953,146 of NC_136410.1, forward strand.
ATTTTCTCACCTTCGCGTGGATATAAAGAACGTTGAAAACGGAGCTCGTATGCGAAAGTTACGCATTTTAGAAGTTCTTGGCATGCATTTCAAAACCTTATCCGAAGGAGTACGCCCAGCGTACTAAATGAAGGGTCCCGGATCGTCCACGTCGACCAAACACTTCGCCCAAGGCTGCGGTCAGCAGTGATGCAAGCGAACGCGCTGCGTACCTCGGAGTACGCCCAGCGTACGAGGTACGCCCCGCGTACCTCCGAAGTATGCCCAGCGTACGAGGCCTCTCCCTTCCTTATAAATAGAATGCGAGGGTGCTGGCTATCCTTGCTCATTTTCTTCATTTCTCTCACATTTTCACCTCGTTTTTCATGCCGACAATATCCCGACTTCCTGGTTTCATATCTAAACCCCAACGAAGGCCCGAAGCCCCGAGATTCCCAAGAATCTCGTCACTTTCCGGTCGAGGTGCCGCCCAAGAAAATCTTGTTTTCTTCAAATCACGCACTTTCTTCAGTGAGTTCATACCCCTATAAACTACATTTTCAAATGTGTTATCAATGCTTTTTATACATTTTAAAGGGGGGGGGGGGATACAAGTAAACACACGGTTATTATCGTGTGTAACCTAAAGTTTCATTATATACTCTATTTATCAAATAAACCATATGAGATTCATAACTACTACATGGAAACTTTCGTACGCAAAGTATATCACGATAACATCTTGTATTTTTAAAATTAAATATGTTGTTATACATATACGAATCAAACACTTTATCTATACTTTGAGTATATGTGTTCATTTATGTCATTACAAAAGTTACACTTTACATAACGAGTGATCATTTCACTAGGGTTTACTATACAAACGAAACAAACTTTTGGAAAAACTATAATAGTTTACGAAAAACATTTTTACATGTTAAAAGCTCTTTATCAAACTGTCTTACATACTTTATGTTTCCTTTCAAACGCTGTTAGAATCATGTTTCTAATGAAGGTCTTCCTATATTTAAAACTGTTCTTATCAAACAAACTACTTTCAAATCATTTTATAAACTGACATCAAGTCATCATTTCTTATTTATTAAACTTTTCAAAGCTTTTACAAAACTTCTTTTATATTTTTATATTGTCAAATGCATGCCTATATATGTATAGTTATATAAGTAATGTTTGAAGGACTTAGGACGGCTAGCTCGCTTTATTTCCTTTTCCTCGTTGGGATGTGGCCTTAGGGCATCGGTTATTCGTCCGAATGTCGTCTAAATATTAATTATATACATCATATATGCATATATAGACATAAAAGTTCCCGTCAGTTGGTTCAGTACCTTTGAGTAGCAAAGGCATATTTCGGTTATACACGTACAATACTAGAAACTATAGTAGGTATAGTTAGGAGATACTACTTACCATTCCAAGTACAAGGAATCACACAAGAGTCAGTTTATTCATGAGTCTATACAAATACATTACATACTATATGAAGAGATACGATTACATACAATTACAAGGCATACAATTTCAAGACATACAATTACAAAGCATACAATTTCAAGACATACAATTACAAAGCATACAATTTCAAGACATACAATTTCAAGAGATACGATTACATAAGATAGTGTACTAGATATTCATGAAATTTTTCATACTACAAGTACCATATCAAAGAGATATTTTTATATACAAAAACAAATGGACATTTTCATACGTAAATCTATTTTATACAGACATTTCACGTACTTTCGAGTATGCATTATTAAGTCCTGTATTATATACCATAATCCCTTGTAGGGGGAGCGTGATACTTGTGTATAGATCTATACGGGATTGACAATCCCGCACCTAAACTGTTAGCTACAGTTAGACCGGCAGGTCTGGGGTGACAAACGTCATAACATTCCAACGCCTGAAGAACATTGTTACAGGCAGTCTGGGTCATTAGCATGGTTATAAAACTCACATGGAGTATTAAAAACATGTTGATTTACAGGGTTATCAAATACCTTAGAGATTTTATACGTACCCAAATCTACTATGTTAGGCATGAAAAACACCATGGTAGTTCATTTTTGAGACTTTTAAACTACCATCCACTTATGGGCAAATATTGGATTTCTAAAAGCAAACATTCAAAACAGTCGGGTCTTGGTAGAAGGCTACTCTTTATACTAGTACAAAATATGGGATTTTCTAGGGTTCTCAAACGTTTACAATTACTTACAAACATGTTCATTGGTACAAACTTTCCTTCAAACATTTACAGGTCTTTCTGTACAGCTTTACAAATCAAAGCCACATAAATACTTATGAATTCACCAACATTATTGCTGATACTCGCTTTCAAAATAACTTGTCTTCCCAGGTCACAAATAGACAGGTATGACTACCAGGTTTTGTGAAGACGGAGCGGTCGAGACTCATCTTTTATTTTGAATATTCATTTTGTAGAATTATACTATGAAAGAACTCAAATGTAATTAAAATTATATTATTAATGCAATGAATGATGTTGTTGCTTGTTTACTACTTTGCATTGTTGTGATACATTACATGACGTCCTCCGCCCCAGAACGTTTCCGCTGTTCTCGGTTTTGGGGTGTGACACTTAGCCTCAAGTCTCTATACATTTTTGTAGCCCCTGGATGTATAGAAAGCTTGGACTTGTATGCTTTCTCCATTATTTTCTGCCTCACCCTCCCGATGCCATAATCCATACCCAACCACACTAAGTCAAGATTCCCGGACCATTCCGGACAAATAGGGGAATTTGTCCCCGTATCCGCTCTAATTTCAAAATCTCTTTCTTCAAACCCTCCACTTAAGCCTCGTTGATCATATCTAACAATGGAGAGATCACTGTCATTCTCAAACAAACGTTCCCAATCGGGGAACCTGCTGTCTTGCAGCTCAAAGCATCGGCCACCACATTGGCCTTCCCTGGATGGTATAAGATCTCGCAGTCATAATCTTTCAGCACATCTAACCACCTTCTTTGTTACATGTTGAGGTTCTATTGATCCATTAAGTACTTCAAAATTTTATGATCAGTGTAAATAGTGCACCGCACCCCATATAAGTAGCGTATCCATATCTTGAGGGCAAACACCACCGCCCCCAATTCCAAATCATGAGTGAGGTAGTTTGCCTCATGAGGGTTCGACTGCCTCGAGGTGTAGGCGATCACATGCCCCCTCTGCATCAGTACTACGCCTAACCCTATGATCGATGCATCACAATATACCACCAAGTCATCCAGTCCCTTGGGTAGTACTAGAATCGGAGCCTCACATAACCTCGGTCGCAGGGTCTCAAAAGCCAACTGTCGATCCGTGTCCCATTGAAATGCCACATTCTTCTTAGTCACACGGGTCAAAGGCACAACAATCTTGGAGAAATCTTGGATAAATCTCCGGTAATAGCCTGCTAATCCCAAGAAGCTACAGATCTCCGATGCATTCTTCGGTACTTTTCGTCACATCACTACCTCAACCTTGGTTGGATCAACCGAATTACCCTCTTGGTTGATAACATGTCCCAAAAACTATATTTCTCGCAGCTAGAAATCACACTTGGAGAACTTGCACATAAAGCCTCTCCGCCCTCAGCATCTCCAATACCTCCCTCAGATGCTGCTCATTGGTCTTAGAATAGACAAGGATATCATCAATAGAAACGATTACTGGCTGATCTAGCATCGGTCTACACACTATGTTCATGAGATCCATGAACGTTGTCAGGGCATTGGCGAGCCCGAAAGGCATCACCACAAACTCATAATGTCCATACCAAGTCCTGAAAGTTGTCTTTGGTATATCTTCATCCCGAATCCTCATCTGATGGTATCCCGACCAAAGATCAATTTTAGAAAACCAAGACGTACCCTGCATCTGATCGAACAAATCATCGATTCTCGGTAACGGATAACAATTCTTCACCGTTAGTTTGTTCAGCTCTCGATAATCAATGCACATCCTGTGTGATCCATCCTTCTTTTTCACCAACAAGATCAGAGCTCCCACAGGGAACTGCTCGGACGGATAAACCCTTAGTCTAGCAGCTCCTGAAGCTACGTGGATAACTCCTGCATCTCGTTTGGTGCTAGCCGATATGGTGCCTTCGCTGTCGGAGTGACACCTGGTACCAAATCAATACGAAACTCTACTTTCTTCTCCGGAGGCACTCCCGGTAACTCGTCGGGAAAGACATCCTGAAACTCCTGTACAACTGGCACATTGCCCACATCTATCGTGGTCACAACCCTTGTATCTGAGCAGAGGGTCGGTCCCTGCGAGGCCGTCTCACCCTGAATAACTAGTTCTCCCCCACTTGGGGTTCGAACCCTCACTAACTGGCGCTCACAATCGAGCATGGCCCCGTTGTCCCCTACCAGTCCATCCCGACAATCACCTTTAGCCCTCACAACGGTATCAGGACTAGATCGACACGAAACCTCTCCCTATGAACATTCAGGACATAGTCCCGATACACCTTTTCCGCACTCACGGTGTGGTCGTCCGCAATCTCTACCTCAAGTAGGGAATCCAATGTTCCCGGCACATCCCGAAACTTCTTGCTAAGCACAAGAGACATAAACGATCGGGTAGCTCCCGAATCAAACAAAACATGGGCAGACATGCTATTGACCAAAAAGGTCCTTATATATAGGCACAATATACACATAAGCAATGCAATAAATCTAGATCAGGAAGATAAAAGTACGTACCAGCCACAACGTCTGGTGCTGCCCGAGCCTCCTCAGTAGTCAACTTAAATGTGTGACTCTTCACCGGCACCGCCACTGCTCCTCCCCCTTCGTGCAACCTCGGGCTGTCAGCCCAATTATGGTCGATCTGGTTGTAGTGAAAACGAATCAAGCCCTTCTTGGGGCAATCCCTGATCACGTGGCCTGACTGGCCACACCCGTAGCATCCTAAACCGCCCATCCGACAAGCTTCACCATGCGGTTTACCGCCCTTGGCACACCGGCCCCCGCCCCGTTGGCTCCTACTAGAAGAATCCGAGGTCTTAGGATTTTTAGCCTAATCTACTACCGTCTGCTCCTGCTCAGGTTTCCGCTTAGTGTGGAAGTCCAACTCCATTTCCCGCTCACGGGCCTTCTCCACCATCCCGTTCAGGGTTGTACACCCTATGAAACTCACAAACTCATGGATATCAACCCTCAACATGGAATGATACCTCGTCATCCTCATGTCCTCATCGGTAGCATACTGTGGATTCAACAATGCCCACTCCCGAAACTTGGTGGTGATCCGCCACAGTCTCGTTGGTCTGCTAAAGCTCATGAAACTTCCTCACCAGTCGTTGCACCTCAATAGGTGGTGAAAACTCCAAATGAAATCGCCTAAAAAACTCGGCCCATGTCATCTCAGCCACACCGGCTGCTCCCACCTGGCTGGTCACCTCTTCCCACCAATCCCGGGCCCGATCCCTCAGCATACATGACACAAACCCCACATTTGCCGCATCAATGCAAAAAATCGTCCGTTAGGAATTCTTTATGTCCGCCACCCAACGTCGAAATGAGGGAGTTCAAGCCTTGACCTGGCCTGCCGCAATCTCGGATCTGAATGTCCTGAGCCTCTACTCCATAATCTCCATCATACCTTCCTTGACTGTCCTAAAGATAATCGGGGTAGCGTCAAGGATGATCCTAGTAATCTCTGCTACAATAAGCTCACGTAACCTCTTGTCAATGGCCTCGGTAGTGTCACCTGACCCAGCCACGTATCCAGATCCCGATCCTGATTCCCCAGCTTGAAACCATGTCACCACCATATTGAACTATAATTCCACAAATCATATTGATCAGGATGCCCAAATAGGGGATCTTTCCACACCGGTCCTCCTCAGAGTTTTCAGATCTAACGTTGGTTCAGGTACATGTCCTATGCTTTCATAGTACGGGCCCAATACTACCTTCCACACATACCTGTACCTTCCCCAAGGCTCTACCTAATAACTCTAATTCGTCCCAAAACAAATCATATCTCACAGGCTACCTCATATCCCGAATCCTATGCTAACCTAAGATTTCCTCCGTCTCTATCAAGCCAGAACTCAATCATATCAGGTTGCCTTATGCATGCAAATTATACACAAAAAAGGATTAAATAGACTCTACCCTAAGACCACAACCAAACAAGGAACGTGAAATAAGGCCAAATCAATCATTCTAAGGCTATAAGACCCTAACCGTATACAATTTTAAAAGCATACACATAGCAAGATTCATACGATTATCATAATTCATATATCAGTATAACACGGCTAACATACTAGGCGAACTACTTACTTGGCTCGGCTGATCGCGCACATTGCACTCTCTTTTTTCTTATTCTAAAAAGATTTTAACTTTTACTTTTCAAATTTGTTTACCATTTCCTTAGTTTGAGTCCTAACACACCTGAGAGTGTGCCCGAATCCCTCAAACCAAGGCTCTGATACCAACTTGTAACAACCCAATTTTCAAAAGATTTTTTTTTTCATTTTTGATTAACCAAAATACTTCCCACAAATCATGAAATCCCAAATACAATTGTTTTCAAAATTCATATCAAGTACAATTTTATTTCAAATCATCAGAGTGTCCAATAAAAACTCCTGAGAGAGAGTGCACGTCGTGCCATCAAGCCTTGCCCTTGCACTTGGACTCAGACGTACCTGAAAAAAATCCACAAACTGTAAGCTAATGTATAGTGAGTTCCCTAGAGCATAACCCATACACAATCCACATAATCACAAATCATATTAACCACAAAGCTGCATATATCACATAAGCCATGCATATAACATATAGGGATGTCGTGGGCTCGTCCCCAAGGTCTTTCTCCAGGATGCCATGGGCGCCCCACATGGTCTTACACCTAAGTGCCATGGGCTCTCTCATGGTCTTACATCCTGTTGCCATGGGCTATCCACATGGTCTTTAGTAGGAAATCCAAGGGCTCTCCACATGGTCTTACATCTAGGTGCCATGGGCTCTCCCATGGTCTTCCATACAAGCATACAACTAGCATACAATCCTGGCACATAACCAACTATCATGTCTTACAATATAACTTCCGCTAGATTATCACATATCATAATAGGGCCGGCCTTGGTACCTTCGATCCATTGGCATGGTGAGGAGACTCACCTCTCAAATGCTTAACTAATAAGATAAGATCAGATATTTCCCATGAACTGCTCCTCCTTAACTGCCTATAATCAACATGTGATTAACTTGTCATAATCCAAATAAATACACTTAAAGTCAACCCAAGTCCACCCTGGTCAAAGTCAAGGTCAATAGTCCATGTTGACCTCAACTAACTGAGTGCATCCAACAACTCGTCGAGTTCTTCCTGAGTTCATTCCACTAAATCCTGATCCAACTCGCCAAGTCAACTTTGTTACTCGTCGAGTTCATCAAATTTCCAGAAAACCTAAAGTCCATTCAGACCAAAACACTAATCCTTCACTGCACTCACTCAGTAATTAAAAAACAGGCAAACCCCACCCCGACTCGTCGAGTCAACTACGGGACTCGACGAGTTCCTTCAGTCCCTTTCATGTTCAACCCTTTTCAGTGGGATTTGAGGTCCCAAACTTCGGATCCAACCTCCCCTAGTGTACATCCCACATAAAGTTGCAAAATTTATGTGCATGCATGGTCCTCCATGGTCATAACATCAAAACTATGCTTCCTACAAGGTTTTATTGCATGGAAAGGAGCTAAGCTGGATAAAGTGATCAAATTTATGGCATTGGGGACCTAGAGAGGTCCAAATCTGGAACCATATCCTTGTGATCAGTCCAGATCCGAGCATGACTCCATTTTGCACCAAAAATGGCCATTTACTTCCAAGAAAATGGATCTAAGCAACTAGAACTCAAGGTAACGACTTTATACCTCAAGATGGTGGCCATTACAGTCTAGATGTCGGATCTACTCCTTCTCTCTTTGCTCCTTCTTCTTCAAGCTCTAAAATTCTTCACAAAGACACCAAAATTGCTCACAAAAGCTCTTACTCTCACTCAGGAGGTTGCAAGGACCAACTAGGATTTTCTCTGCTAACAAGGTAGTAGGGGAGGCCACAAAAGGCGTATTAAGTTCTTCAAATAGGATGCAAACCTAAAAAATTAGAGTTTTCCTTTACAACGCCTACTTGGCGAGTCGGGGTCTTCCGACTCGTCGAGTAGGATTGAAAACCTGCGTCCTCATCGTAACTTCTACTCGCTGAGTTGGAGCTCCCCAGCTCGCCGAGTCCATGCACAAAACCCTTAAAATTAGATAATTTAAATAATACCTAGAACAGGTGTTACATAAATTTAGTCAACCGACATGTTGTGGCCATCCATGGTCACGCTGTGGCCCCTCATACAACGATATAGTCAGGAATTTCCTAGTCCCAGGACCTCAAAAGCTCATATCTAGTCCTTCCTATGGTCTAGATGGATAAAGTTTCCAACTTTGTCCATTAAGACAACAAAATAAATCAAGATCTCAAACCTTAGGTCTAAATAAAGATAAGTACAACAATGTCTTAACCATTAAGCCCTTAATCCAAAAAAGTTTGTAAGCCAACCACTCAATAAGAGTTTCTAATACCATATCTAGCAAAAAGATGGAAGCTTTTTAGACATTTATATGTCCAATACATCTCTAGAATCCATTTTAGGTGAAATTGAGCTAAAAATTACGAAAAACTCATGCAAGGTCAAGTACCCCAACCAAAGTCTAGATCTACAATATATGTTGCTCATGGGACTCAGGAGACTCATAAAGTTGCCAGCTTTATGTGTTCCATTCAAACTTGCTTAGACATGAAGAACATGGGATAATATCTTAGGTCTAACCTCTTTAAGCCATAAAGTATGAGCCATTGACACTTACAAAGATCCAAAAGCAATGCGAGATGTTGAATATGTTATTCCTTGCAAGCTCCACCCTTAGAGTACCTTCTTATCTTCTTCTCCAAGCTAAGAATTGCTCCAAAAGGCCACAAACCACCAAGGGAATTAGGGCTAGGGTTTCTATGAGGTAAAAGGGTGTTGGATGCTAGTAATGAACCCTAGAAGTAACTTAGAGGGGTTTAATACAAAGGGATCCCTAAAAGAATCATGATCTTGGGCCAGAACACCTACCATGTCGTGACAACCCTTGGCCATGCCATGACAGTCCAATAAAACATGTGTGATTTCATTCGATGCCACGTCGTGGGCATCCTTGCACCACACCGTGACATAGAGTTTTTCCCAAAACTCCATCTTTAGCCCCTGAACATATAAAGCTAGCGAATCTACAACACGGGTGTTACAACTCTCCCCTACTTCAATTATATTTCGTCATCGGAATCATTCCTTACAATGTACTCTGCCACACCTGACAACCCTGCCAGACCTTCCTAGCACTACAAATAAAATGACATTTAGTGGCACTGAAAAAGTGCCACTGAAAACCAAAAAAGTGCCACTAAAGACTCTTTGGGTAATCAGCGGCACAAAAAAAGTGCCACTAAATGCCTTCAGTGAGACTTTCTGGTTGTGTCGTTGGAGCCCTATTGGGTTTTAATGACACTTTTTTATTATGCCACTAAAGCACTTGTAGGTTTTAGTGGTACATTTTTTTGACACTATTTAACCTCTAAAATAAATATTATTCTCATACTTTTAGTGGCACTTTTTTAACATAAAATTTTATATTAATAAATTAGATCCGAATTAATTTTAAATGGAATATAAAATAATAATAAGATAATAAAGATAATAAATTGAAACACAATATCATTACATCAAGTCAATCTTGTCTAAAAATAATATTCTTAATATTTAAAACACAAATGTCTTAAAAATTATAATAAATCTAAATGTTATGCTAGTACTCATAACATAATACTATCATAAAATCATCATCCAAGACATTCACTTCTTTATCAAGATCTTCTACCACATCTCTAGTCTCATCGTTGGTTAAACATGTTTTCACATTGCACAAACAACATATCAAAATGCAAATGTTAAAACGAAATGAAAATTAATCGAATTACATAATGACAAAAAAGCATTAGAAGAATGTATACTAAACTAACACTTCACATATGATAAGCAATGTAGGACAGTGCATATGTGTCTAGAAAAAAACTATGTAGACATTAAAAATCGCAAAATATAAACAAAAAGGTTAAAGAATTCCACACTCCTAAAAAATATGTGATGCTTTAAACTAACACTTCAAAAATCATAAAGTATGTATAGGTGTGTTTAGAAATTTAAAAAACTTTTTTATATACATAACATTAAACCAACACTTCGTAGATCAAATACTAAATCATCATTATTTAGAACGGAAAGATTAATTTATTGACTATATAAAACTAATAAAGAAATGAGGAAGATGGTTACCTCTTATTGGTTAGTAGTTACCAGGTCCAACCGTCAAGGAAAATCACGATGCTCAAAGAAGGGAAGTTGTAATTGTCAATGGATGCTAGGGAAGTTGACTTGATGACTGTTATGCAATAGAAAGAAAAAAAGAGATTGAAATTTTTATAATGTAGTCAAAGAATCTAATATTGTTTGGTCCAAAATCATTTTTTAAAAGATAAACAGGGAAAAACCTCAATTTCCAAACCGTCATGGTGTGTTTTGTTTGGCTGCGAGGATGGACATAATCCAATTTTGTGAGAGGTTTTGACTTTTGGTTTCTTACTGGAACTCTTAAGTCTATATGTCTTGTTTTCCTTCTCATTCAACACACCCTCATTTATTTCCTTCTCTCATCTTCCTTGACTTTCATATTTGTGTGAATGTTACCCACATAGCTGCAATTAAGAAATAAATTTAGCTAAAGAATCTTCTACTTATGAACAAGGTAATAAAAACACAAGCATCGTGTGTGCTTCAGGTGTACATTTGTTAGAAAATTCATATTCATAATAGAATAGCAAATATCATGGGCATACACGTGTTATAAATGAGTAAAACATTATAAAGTCACAAACAAATTAAACTTGTAGTGATGTTTGTTTCAGGCATTTCATCGAGGGCTTGATGTGCCTCTCTAAACAAGGAATATATTTCATCAATAATGAAAACCGAAATTCCAAAAACTTATAAACAACAACAAACTACACCAATTTGGATTAAAAAATAAAGTCAAAAAAAGTTATGACCAACAACAATTTACACTGGCAGAAGTAGCTCAAATTGTAATTAAAAAACCTCAGATTAAAACAATACCTCAATTCCAAATAGTCGATCTCCCTCAAGTAGCTCAAATGTTAATTGAGATGCTCGTTTAATGTGTTAGGTGAAGGCTAGTCTGGATTGTCAAGTGTGTATCTATTTCCTACTAGTCGCGAGGTGAGTCTTCTCAGTATACTTACCTTGAGTGGTAACCTATATGTGACCGGAGGGTCTTATGTGCATACTTTGTGTTTAAGATATCATGTTAATTGTATTGAAATGTTCTATTATTTCTTGTGATATGTATGCTATGTTTATTTGAGTATTGAGTAGAGGGATTAGAGGATCCAACCTGAGTTATGGGACCGGTGGGTCCCACTGAGACACATTGACCAGAGGGTCTTATTGAGTTACAGCCTCAAGTGGCTAATGAGCTGTGTGTGGTATTTTGGGGAACTCACTAAGCATTTATGCTTACCGTGTTATGTGTTATGTGTTTCAGGTACTTCCGAGGACCGTGGAAAGGCACCAGCATGATTGTACACCTACATCGAGAAGGAGTGATGACTTGGGATTTTGAATAAATATTTTGGAAATTTTGTGGATAATTTTTACTTGAGATTTTTGGAAAAATGTGACATGTGTTTTACATTAATTTAAAAATGAAAATTTAGTTTGAAAATTTACGTTGTTACAAGTTGGTATCAAAGCCTTGGTTTGAGGGATTCGGATGCACCATCGGGTACATTTGGACTCAAACTGAGGAATTAAGAAAAAATTTCTAAAATAAAAGAGTTTTCTAAAAGAGAAAGAGTTTTAAGAGAAATTGAGATGGAGAAGTGTGTACAATCAGCCAGAGCCCGAATGGTGATTTCCCAAAATACCCTCACTTATTTACTTGTATTATGAGATGATTTATGAAATAATATTGATGCATGCTAGAGAATAAGCTAGGTATTCCATATAATAGGGCTAGGGTGTCTGAATTGTGATACCTTAGCTTAGGAATCACGATTATTTGCTATGTGCTCTAAGTATGTGCTAATAAGAGTAGGGAACACGAGCATTTAGAGTAAGAGATCTGAGACGAGAATAGTCTGGTATTGAGAGAGGTCGAGTGCTTGGAAATTAGAATCCTAGGAGAAGGACTTAGGGTGACTACAGGTCGGGTGTGGAAGGTAGTATTGGGCCCATACTACTAAAAAGATCTAATCTGTATGCAGCCTAAGTAAGAATCCTTAGGAAGCTAAGGAACAAGTATAGAGAAATAATCGAGTGTGAGTCCACTCGAGCTAGTCTCTGAAAATTTTGTATTATGTTTCAGAGACATCATGGTGGGGACTCGCCACAACCCTGGAGGAAGCGGGACCGGTTATGACGACATACGGAGGATCATCCATGAGGATGTGGCCGTAGCCATCCGAGCAGAGATTCCTGAGATGTTTGGGTCTATTAAGACCACCTTGATCAAGACATTTGTCGAGCGATACGCTGCTGTCATTGAGGTTGCTGCTGTCAGGGACGAGATTCGTTGTTGTTCCGAGAGTTTAGCAACACGAATCCACCAGAGTTTGACGGGACTCAAGACCCGATCGCTGCGATGAGGTGGATTTCCGATATTGAGGGGTGTTTCTATACATGTTCGTGTCCAGATCACTTGAGGGTTCGATTTGCCCTGAACCAGCTTCGCTTGGGGGCGAAGGACTGGTGGAAGTTTGTTACCTCTAGTTTCACCACTGCAGACCTTGATGCAGTGATATGGGATAGATTCTTTTAGATGTACCGAGACAAGTACGTTCCCCCGATTGATAGGGAATGGTTGGCACAGGATTTTCTATCTCTCAAGCAGAAGACAAAGTCAGTTACTGAGATCTCGAGGATGTTTCACGAGAGGGCGATGTTCTGCCCTGAACATGTGCCCACTGAGCAGGCATGTGTGAGCTGGTACTTAAGCATACCGAGGAGGGATATACGAGAGTTCGTGTCGAACTCATCATATAAAACATTGGCCGAGCTTCAGGCCAATGCCAAGAGGAGGGAGATTGATCTCGAGTTACAGACTAGAGAGGAGGAGGACTCCCGAGGTAGGGATCGTAGACCAGTGTAGTCGCAGCCGACGGTGAAGCAGGCCAAACCCGTTGATGCTAGAGTTGGGGGCCAGAAAGGCCGCACTTGTGGCAAGTGCGGTAAGAGCCACGAGGGTGAATGTCGTATGGGGATTTGCTACAAGTGTGGCAAAGAGGGGCACATGGCGAAGGACTGCCCCAAGGGATTCTCGGTCTGCTTCCATTGCAACCAGACAGGCCACCATAAGGTCGAGTGCCCTCAGCTCGTGCAGGGGTCAGCGCAGGGATCTGAACTAGCTTCGGTGCATGCTACTGATAGTCTTCCTGTGAAGGCCGAGACGCTGAAGGTTCGCGGGAGATCCTTTCAGCTTACAGCGGAGGAGGTACGCACAACACCTGACGTTGTGGCCCGTATGTAACTTATTCTTTTCTATGATTTTATTGAGATAACTGTGCTTATTTCATGTCTGTGTTTAGGTACTTTTCTTGTAAATTTTGTATTTGCTTTGGTGTTATTTGACTCGGGTGCGAATTGCTCTTTCGTGTATCTAGCTTTTAGTCACCACATCAGCATTAGGCGTGAGGCTCTGAGTCAGCCTCTGAGGGTTTCTAAAGCCGACGAGCATGCGTTTTTTGTCATCGACATGATTCAAGGGTGTAATCTAGAGATTTTTGGTGTTTGTGTCATTGTGGGCATGGTCTGGTTGAGTCAATTTGGAGCCATGATAGACTGCGAGCGTCAGTTGGTGACCATACGTGACCCTAGTGGGGGAGTACTTATGGTATACGGCGAGGGTACTAGGCCTGAGTTGGCTTTCTGCTCTGCTGCCCGAGCGAGATAGAGTTTGCAGCAGGGATGCATGGGGTATGTGGCATATGCAATTGATACGCAGGTTACTACTGAGAGATTGAGTTCTATTTCCGAGGTGACGATCGTGTGTGAGTTTGAGGATGTGTTTCCCGAAGAGTTGCTAGGTTTACCACCTGAGAGACAGGTGGATTTTGGGATTGATTTGTTTCCAGGCACGAAACTTGTAGCCAAGGCACCTTATCGCCTTGCGCCACCAGAGATGCAGAAGTTATCCTCTCAGGTCTAGGAGCTGTTAGGGAAGGGGTTTATTAGACCGAGTAGCTCGCCGTGGGAAGCTCCGATCCTTTTTGTCAAGAAAAGGATGGTTCACACTGGATGTGTATTGATTACCGGGAGTTGAACAAATTGATAGTGAAGAACCGTTATCCATTTTCGAAGATCGGTGACCTGTTCGATTAGTTGCAGGGTGCATCCTGGTTTTCCAAGATCGACTTGAGGTCTCGTTACCATCAGATGAGGGTTCACGATGAGGATATTTAGAAGACGGCCTTTAGGACTCGTTATGGGCATTACGAGTTCGTGGTGATGCCTTTTGGACTCACCAACGCACCGGCAACGTTCATGGATGTCATGAACCAGATGTGCAGGCCCATGTTGGATCGGTCGGTGATTGTGTTCATCGAAGACATTCTTGTGTACTCGAGGTCCAGGGAGCAGCATGAGGAGCACCTCAGAGAGGTTTTGAGGGTTTTGAGATCGGAGAGGCTATATGCCAAATTCTCCAAGTGTGATTTCTGGTTACGAGATGTCCAGTTTCTAGGGCACCTCGTTAATCAGAATGGGATATTGGTCGACCCGGCCAAGATTGAGGAAGTTATGCGATGGGAGGTACCGAGATCTCCATCCGAGATCAGGAGTTTTCTGGGTCTGACCAGTTATTATAGGAGATTTATCAAAGACTTGTCCAAGATTGTAGTTCCTCTCACCCAATTGACCCGGAAAGGTGTTGCTTTTTTTTGGGGTCCCGAGCAGCAGACCTCATTTGAGACCCTTCGCCAGAGATTGTGTGAAGCCCTAGTTTTAGCCCTCCCCGAGGGAGTGGAGGACTTCGTAGTTTCTACGATGCATCTACATCGGGATTGGGTGCAGTGCTGATGCAGATAGGGCACGTGATAGCATACGCATTGAGGCAACTGAAGCCTCATGAGACGAGATATCCTAACACGATCTGGAGCTGGGGACAGTGGTGTTCACCCTTAAGATCCGGTGTCACTATTTGTACGAAGTCCATTATACCTTATACACAGGCCATAAGAGTATGAAATATCTTATGGATCAGCCCAACCTAAATATTAGGCAGAGGAGGTGGTGAAAGATTATGACTGCGAGATTTCATATCATCCGGGCAAGGATAATGTGGTAGCTGACGCCCTGAGCCGTAGAGCAGAGTGTGCTCCGATCCGAGATATATGTATGAGGATGACGGTGATGACTCCAGTCTTGGATACCATCTGGGAGGCCCAGGAGGAGGCCGTGAGACCAAAGAACCACAAGAGGGAGCGGGTGATTGGGCAGGTATCCGAGTTTGTAACAGATAGCCGAGGGCTTATGACTTTCCGAGGGCGGATTTGGGTGCCCTATACGGGCGGAGCTCGGCGTGTATTGATGGAGGAGGCGCACAGATCAAGATTCTCGATCCATCCTGGGGCCACTATGATGTATTTAGACTTAAAGAGGGATTATCGCTGGCCCTGTGTGAAGAGGGATGTTGCGTGGGTAGTTGAGAGATGCTTGACCTGCCGTTAGGTCAAAGTAGAGCACTAACGTCCACATGGTCCATTGCAGCCTCTCGAGACCCCCCAATGGAAGTGGGAATAGATCACTATGGACTTTATCACCATGTTACCGAGGCTCGCGCGGGGAGTCGACGCGATTTGGGTGATCGTGGACTGATTGACAAAGAGTGCTCTCTTCCTTGCTATTAGTGAGAGCTCTTCGGCGGAGAAATTAGCCGATATTTATGTGAAAGAGGTGGTGTCTCTGCATGGGGTGCCAGTTTTAACAGTGTCAGATCGAGACGTGCGTTTCACCTCCAGATTCTAGAGGAAATTTCACGAAGAGTTGGGGATGCGACTGCATTTCAGTACCACGTACCACCCGCAGACAGATGGACAGAGCGAGCAGACGATTCAGATGCTCGAAGACATGTTGCATACTTGTGTCTTGGACTTTGGAGGAAGTTGGGACACATACTTGCCTTTGGCTGATTTTCCGTACGACAACAGCCACCATTCGAGTATATGTATGCCTCTATTCGAGTTGTTATATGGGAGGAGGTGTCAGACTCCGATATGTTGGGGAGAGGTGGGTCAGAGGGTGATGGGTGGCACCAATATAGTGCTCAACATGACAGAGCAAATTCAACAGGTTAGACAGAGATTGCTGACGGCCCTGAGCCACCAAAAGAGTTATGCGGACAGGCGACGCTTTGATCTGGAGTTTATGGTTGGAGTTTTTGTGCTTCTGAAGGTATCCCTATGGAAAGGGGTGATCCGATTCATAAAGAGGGGCAAGCTGGGGCCCCGATACATTGGTCCTTTTAAGGTAAATTCTAGGGTTGGCAGAGTAGCCTACCCGCTGGAGCTACTCGCAGAACTGAGTCAGATCCATAACACCTTTCATGTGTCCCAATTGATGAAGTGTGTGACAGATGATACATCAATTGTACCTCTGGAGGACATTTAGGTGGATGCAAGCCTGAATTACATTGAAAGGCCAATCATGATTTTGAATCAAATGGTGAAGGTCCTTAGGAATAAGGAAGTGTACTTGGTGCAGGTCCAGTGGAAGCATCGGAAGGGATCCGATTTGAATTGGGAGCCAGAGTCAGAGATGCGGGAGCAGCATCCGGAGCTATTTACGGAGCAAGACTTCGAGGGCGAAGTCTAATTCAAGTGAGGGAGATTTGTAACATGCGGTTTTCCAGGTATATTAACTTAATAGTTTAAGTTGAGAATTTTGGATGGACTCGACGAGTTGGCGCCTCAACTCGTCGAGTAGGGTTGTGGGTGATGACTAGGATTAATGAGTGGACTCGACGAGTTGATGAGTCAGCGCTAGGGACAGAAACCCTAAATTTCTCGGGCCTAGGCCTTTTTAAAGACACTTATAGCCTCCTTGACACCCCCATTAGTGCCTTTCGTCCCTTGAGAGAAACCCTAGAGTCATTTGTGAGAACGAAAGGGAAAAAGGCTAATTTGAGGTCATTTACTTCAGAAGAAGATCAAGGGTGTTGCAAGGATCTCAGAGGAGAGTTTGTGGATCAATTTCATCTTCATTTTAAGCTTCAGATCTGGTATAAGCTCTTGCCTTCCTTGTGATTGATTAGATTTCCTTTGGTGGGAAAGTTAGGGCTTGTATCACCATTTTGATGGGTTTTGGGTGCATCCAAACCCTTTTTCGAGTTATTCTATAGATCTGGACCTTGTGAGGTCCTGAGAACCAGAAAGTAGAAAACCATGACTGAATCACCTTGGAGATTTGAAGCTATGAAGCTTTAATGTAGTCATAATGGTATATAGAGCAATATACACCATGCATGAACCCCAAGTTCGGACCTTTACATAACTTTTGGATGCTAGAAGGCTAGATCTATGAGTGAGAGTTCTAGATCTGACCTCAGGAGACCATATGAGTGATGCAATGGAGACGACTTGCCGAGTATATAAGATGACTCGACGAGTCGGATCGGGTTCGACCCAATGCCATGAACCCAGAGATAACTCGTCGATTTGGGGGTCAACTCGATGAGTTGAGTGAATCCTGGTGAGAGCAGTGGGAAATAGTTTGAACTCGACGAGTAGCATGGGTGAACTCGGCGAGTCAGGTCGACATGGTATGTTGACTTCATGTGTGGGTCAGTTAGGAACTTTTGGGAAAATCTGGAGGGGTAGAAGGGTCCTTTACCCATCTCAAGGGTTAGAGAATGAGAAAAGAGGGCTATAATTGGAAAGAGTAAAAATGTGTTATTAATTGAGATGCTCGTTTAATGTATTAGGTGAAGGCTAGTCCGGATTGTCAAGTGTGTATCTATTTCCTACTAGTCGCGAGGTGAGTCTTCTCACTATAATTATCTTGAGTGGTAACCTATGTGTGACCGGAGGGTCTTATGTGCATACTGTGTGTTTAAGATATCATGTTAATTGTATTGAGATGTTCTATTATTTCTTGTGATATGTATGCTATGTTTATTTGAGTATTGAGTAGAGGTATTAGAGGATCCAACCTGAGTTATGGGACCGGAGGGTCCCACTGAGACACATTGACCAGAGGGTCTTATTGAGTTACAACCTTAAGTGGCTAATGAGCTGTGTGTGGTATTTTAGGGAACTCACTAAGCATTTATGCTTACCATGTTATGTGTTATGTGTTTCAGGTACTTCCGAGGACCGCAGAAAGGCACCGACATGGTTGTACACCTGCATCGAGAAGGAGTGATGACCTGGGATTTTGAATAAATGTTTTGAAAATTTTGTGGATAATTGTTACTTGAGATTTTTGGAAAAATGTGATATGTGTTTTACATTAATTTAAAAATGAAAATTTGGTTGGAAAATTTACGTTGTTACAATCATAATCAAAGGAAGCCACCTGACCCACAATCCACTTGCTCTTCCGGTTCTCTTCCTTCATAGCCTCAACCTGTGCCTCATGAATCCGCTCCAAGAACGGAAGAATCACTATTATTCCCAAGAATATACCTCGGATCGAAGAGCTCAACCTCATTGCAGATAAGAGCATCGGTCGCCACATTGGCCTTCCCTGGATGGTACATGATCTCACAGTCATAATCCTTCACCACATTCATCCATCGACGTTGCCTCATATTCAGATTCGACTGATCCTTCAAGTACCTCAGACTCTTGTGATCTATGTAAATGATATACCGGACCCCATAGAGGTAATGCCATCAAATCTTGAGGGAGAAAACCACATCCCCCAGGTCCAAATCATGCTTCGGATAATTCGCCTTATGACGCTTCAGCTAACTCGAAGCGTAAGTGATCACACCACCCTGATGCATCAACACCTCCCCCAAACTCGTGATCGATGCATCACAATAAACCACGAAGTCCTCAACTCCCTCCGCCAGGGTCAGAATCGGCGGCTCACACAACCGCTGCCCAAGAGTCTCAAAAGCTGCCTGCTACTCAGGCCTCCAGCGAAAAGTCACCGACTTCTTGGTTAGTTGGGTCAAGGGAAAATCGATCTTAGAGAAATCCTGAATGAATCTTCGATAATAACCATCCAAACCAAGAAAGCTCCTAATCTCAGATGGAGACCTCGGAACCTCCCACTGCATCATGGCCTCGACCTTGGCCGGATCGACCAGAATACCCTTTTGGTTGACAAGGTGTCCCAAAAACTGCACCCCGCACAACCAGAACTCGCACTTGGAGAAATTTGCAAAGAGTCTCTTCCTCCTCAAAGTTTCCAACTGTTGGATAAGGTGTCTAAGTCCATAACTTATTTGGTATATACTTGACCCGACCGACATGGTCCATTTGGGTTGCATCTCATCCAAACTATTTATGGATAATTTTATGAGAGTTATACACATATGTTTATTAATATATTATAAGTTATAATATATTAATATTAATTTATGTTATTTAATTAGTCTTAGTCTTAAATTAATTATGAATTAATTTAGAGATTAAAAGGAAGACTAATTAGATTATGGGCTATTGGTTTTATATGGTGTGGGCTAACACTCATTTGTTAATGGGCTAGGCTTTGATGGAAGTCCATGGATGATCCATGGAGCTTTTAACCCATGGATCCTTGGAAAGGAAAAGTCATGGGTTATTAGGGTTTCACCCTAACCATGTACACTATATAAGCATGCTTATGGAGCATGAAATGGCAACTAGTGAACTAGTGTGTGTGTGCTTGTGTGTGGCCGAAAATATACAAGTGTGTATACTCTCTCAAAGTTTTCCAAGAGTTTGTGGTGTTTTGTGATTCCATTTGAGGCATTCACACTATTGGTGCTTGGCCCTCAAACTCCTTAAGAACCAAACTCATCAAAAAGGTATGTAATCTCTTCTAACTCTTTTATGTTGAAATGTTCCCCATGCCATGTTAGATAGGTTATAAACCTTGGAAAAATTATTATTTTGCATGTATTTAGACAAACATAGATCCAAGGTTTATTAGGGTTGCATGCACACTTAGGAAGTGTTAGATTGCTCAAAACCCAACACCAACACCTCTCTCAAATGCTCCCATACTGCTACTGAGTCTTGTAATAAACCAAGATATCATTGATGAATACTATCATAGACCGATCCAACCTTGGTTTGCACACACAATTCATGAGATCCATGAACACGGCTGGAACACTAGTGAGCCTAAACGGCATCACGATGAACTTATAATGAACATATCGAGTCCTGAAAGTTGTCTTCTGCACAACCTCATCGCGAACCCGCATCTGATGATAACTCGGTGACAAATCAATCTTGGAGAACCAAGATGCACCCTAAAGCTGGTCGAAAAGATCATCAATCCTCGGGAGGGGATAACTGTTCTTCACTGTTACCTTATTCAACTCCTAGTAGTCGATACACATCCGATGAAACCCATCCTTCTTCGTCACAAGAAGAATCAGGGGTGCCCAAGGTGAACTGCTCAACCTAATAAATCCCTTGTCTTACAGCTCCTACAGCTGTTTAGACAACTACTGCATCTCAGGAGGAGCCAACCGATACGGTGCTTTGACTATCGGAACCACACCTGGAACTAACTCAATCCTAAACTCCACCTGCCTCTCCGGAGGTACCCTAGGAAAATACTCCGGGAACACATCCGAATACTCCCGCACGATCGACACATCATCCACGGTCGCCTTACCCTTATCCCTAGTATCCATCACATAGGTGAGAAAACCCAAACAACCTTGATGCAGATAACGTCTGGCCCTCATTGCAGAACACAAAATCGGCCCATGCTGCGGTCTCTCACCCTGAACAACCAACTCTCCCCCACTTGTGTTCCTAACCCGAACCAACTGCTACTCACAGTCGATCACTGCCCCATTAGGGCTCAACCAATCCATGCCCACGATAACCTTGTTCCCATGAAAAGCAATGGGAACCAGATCCACTGGATACCACTCGTTGAATAACTGAAGAGTACAACCTTGATGAACCCTCACAACCTGAATAGACCTATCATCAGCAATCTCAACATCTAAAGGACAATCCAAATCCCCCTGAGTTCCAACAAATCTATTGCTAAGCGCAAGAGATACAAATGATCGGGTATCCCCCAAATCAAATAATACTAAAGCATAGATACCGTTCACCAGGAACGATCCAAGAATAAAACATATAAAAAGAAGCAACAATTCAATATAAATAAAGAGATAAGGAGAATCTATATACCCGTCACTGCATCGGGAGCTACACGTGCCTCTTCCTCTGTCAGTTGGAAAGCACTGATCTTTGCTGCAGGCGCATCTACTCGGCCTTGACGGCTGTCAGTAGTCCTCAATGTCGTAGGAGTGGGTGCTGACACCGGTTCTGCTGCAGCCAAACTTGGACAACGGGCCTCCTTGTGGCGCCTCTGATTTCAATGAAATCAAATCAGATCAAATACCAGAGTGATGGTGGTTGTAGCAATACAATCCCTACTGATATGACCAGTCCGACCACACTTGAAGAAGCAAGAACCACCCACCCTGCACTTCACCTCGTGCGACCTGCCCGCACTTGCCACAACAACCTCCTCCATGTTGGCCCTTCATCACTGTATCGACTACCTTGGGCCTCTTGCTCAAACCCTCAACACTGGACACAAAATCTGGCTTCCTTTTCTTCTCCATCTCCAAATCGATCTCCCTCTCTCTAGCCCTCACTATCATGTCTTCCAACATCTTGTAGCTGGAGAGGCTAACAAACTGCTGAATATCACTCCTCAACATCTCATGGTATCAGGCCTTCTTCATCTCCTCTTCTGCCATATATTGCGGAACCATACGTGCTCTCTCCCTAAGCATAACTGTGATCTCATCCACCGTCTCAGTAGTCTGATATTGATCCTGGAACTCTCACACCAGCTGTTGCACCTCAATCACCGTTGAAAACTCGGATCGGAACATGTTCAAGAAATCACTCCAGGTCATCGAAACAATAACAACATCATCTCCGATATCACGCCCTACTTCCTCCCACCAATCATACACCCTGTCCTTCAAGAGTCAGAAAGCTAGTCTAAGCTTGTCCCCCTCGGGACAACGATTGGTACAGAAGGCATTAGCAACATCGGCCAACCACCTACTTCTTACAATTGGGTCCCTCGCCCCATGATAATATGGCACTCTACATGCCCAAAACTCCTTGAAAGTCAGTGAGAGTGTCCCAACCAAAGCCACAATCTCAGCGTGAAATGCGCTCAACCGCTCATCAAGAAGCTCCAGAATGCCCTCCTTGACCGTTCCAAATATTACAGGAGTCTGATCAAGGATACTGTGTGTAATCTCAGACGAGATGAAATCCTTCGTTTGGTCATCAAGCTTCCCGACTCCAGATCCTGAGCCTGAACCCTCCCTAGCACTAGAACTACCCACTGGCATGCCTGGCAATACCACCCTACTGAAAATAGACCATATAAACCATCAAATATACACATCGGGGAAATCACAATTCTGCAAGCTACCTGCCTTCATTTCAACCCTCCTTGAATCGACTACTGATCCTCTGGTTCCAGTAGTACGGGTCATACTACCTTCCACATCTATCCGTACATTCCTCAAGGAGTTCCTTAAGTCGACTAAATTACTTTAAATCCAACAATTCCCTCACAAATAAGGCTCCTAACACTAAATCTCATCCTCGGTTTTCCTAGGTAAAACTCCACACCACTATCCGCCATCAACTGCAGAAGGAACTCCTGCTAACTTCCTCTAACTAGCTCATGAATACAATTACATATTACAAAAACTAGATAATTCTTCGAATGAGAGGTCTCACTCTATAACGGTTGGACTCAAACAAGAGTTGTGTAATAGAGTTAAAACCTAACCCTCTAAAATTGTTTAGTTCCCATAATATGTAACTTAGCATATTCGTTTACTAGTTAGCTGAAGCTAGCTAAAACTCCTAAAAGCACAAAGCAAGCAACATTCGAGCATCAAGTAATCGGAACCAAACATCGCCTAATACGACCATCCTATTACGGACTGATCAGTATTCACATGCAAATCTATAAGCTCATACAACATGCATATAAAGGCATCTCTCCTAGATCCTTAGCCTAAAACTAACATGCGATCACAATTCATAATTCAAACATATCATAAACATGTATGGGTATTTTGGGATAACTTACTTAAGCTCGGTTGATTGCATGCACCACACCCTTTCTTATTTTAGAAAACCTTTTCTTAAATATGTCTTTTTTTTGGAAAACCTACAAAATCCTTGATTTAAGTTCAAACACCCCCGAGAGTGTGCCCGGATCCCTCAAACCAAGGCTCTAATACCAGCTTGTAACATCCAAAAATATGGCCCCAAAATTTTCGTTTTTATAATAGATGAAATAGAATTTTCAAAAATAATCCATACATCACAACAAAATAAGTGTATCAAATGTATCAAACTTATAGTAAATATCAAATGTGGAATCCGCATGGTATGTGCGGTGCATTCAGCTCGAGCCCTTCCCCTTGGAACCGGAAGTACCTGGAACACAAACTAAAATCCGTAAGCACAAAGCTTAGTGAGTTCCCCAAAATACCGCATACCAAACATATCACATAACGGTCCCCAACCAAAGAGATATGGTCCCCGCCCACACTCACATAACGGGCCCTGCCCAATGAGATACGGGCCCCACCCACACTCGCATAAGTCATAACGGGGCCCACCCACACTCGTAATATGGGCCCCGCCCAATAAGCATACATATACAAGCATATACAAGTATCACACAGACAATGAGTATATCAACATTATCTACAAGGGTCGCCCTTGTAGATAAAGTCCTAATACATAAAGTCCATGAAAGTAGCCCATTCAAGGCCCAAAAGACGCAAAGCAAAAATCCGTTAAGTACGTTGTGCGTACTAGCTTGTACGCTCAGCGTACTCACCCATTAAGCCATAAACTCAAAAAACACTTAAATCTTTAAGACCTAGGGTTCCAATCATAGATCTGAGTCACATGTAGTGTCTTAAACCATAAAGTCGTAAACTCGGTGGCTTTGCATGCCCCAAATGAATCAAATCTAGAAATATCAAACATACTTCCATAAAATGAACCCAAACTCATGCATGGATGATTCAAAGCCTCGAAGATGGAAACTTTATAACTCAAGGACGAAATGAACACAAGGTGTAGCAATTCTAAGCTCCAGAAATGACAATAACCCAGAAGATCTCATCCATGAGACCAAAAAGACCCAAAAACCCAAACAAAGTAGATCTAAGCCTTAACAAGGCAAGTTTTGAGCTTTATACCTCAAATGAATGCCAAATGATGAAGATAATCTAGATCTTCAAGCTCAACTCCAACAACTCTCCTTCACAAACTTCTTCTTCTACTTTCCAAAGGACCAAACTACCAAAAATGCATTTCACAAGGTCAAGAATACACCAAGATGAAAAAGGGTTCAATTTTAGGGTTTCTGGAGAATAGAGGCTGATAAGGAGGCTAACCCATGAGACTTAATGACATTATATAAGGCTTGAACCCTAAAAATTAGGTTTTTTGGTCCTGACCACGTACGTTGTGCATACCTCTTCGTACGCTAAGCGTACGTGCATGCCTCCGCATTCCCTAATGGAACACTTACGCCTTGCGTACACCACACTTACGCCCAGTGTACGGCCTCTACAAGCCCACTCATATAAATCCCAAATCCACTAAGCCCACACAACTTGCAAAACTAGACAAATAAACAAATGATTAAATAATTAAATAATACCTTGGAACTAGCGGGGGTTACAATTCTTCCCCACTTGAATCAGACTTCTTCCTCGAAGTCCGCTATCTCGAACATCTTAGGATAATGCTCCCTCATCTCCTCCTTAGGCTCCCACGTCCACTCAGACCCCTTGCGGTGCAGCCAATGCACAACCTTGTTCCTTGAGGTTTTCGTCTTCCGATTAAAATTTCCATCGGTCTCTCAATGTAATACAGGTGGTCATCCAACTGAATATCCTCCAAAGGTATAACTGCAAAAATCATCCAACATTTCCGCAACTGAGAGACATGAAAAGTGCTATGAATATGAATGAGCTCGGCTGGAAGATCAAGATGATAAGCTACCTGGCCCACCCGCATCAAGACCCTAAAGGGACCAATATACTTGGGGACTAGCTTGCCCCGCTTCCTGAACCGGATGACACCTTTCCAAGGTGAAACCTTCAAGAGAACCATATCTCCCACCTAGAAATCCAAGTTTAACCGTTGCCTGTCGGCATAGCTCTTCTACCGACTCTGAACTGTCTGGAGCCTACTCCGAACCTGCTGAATCAGCTTAGTGCTCTCGAGGACCACCTCGATACTCCCCATAACTCACTGACCAACCTCGCACTAATAAATTGGGGTCATGCACTTCCTCCAGTAAAGCATCTTAAAAGGAGGTCGACCAATGTTGGCGTGATAACTGTTATTATACAAAACTTCTACCAACAGAAGATACGTATCCTAACTCCCACCGAAATCCGAAACGCACGCTCGCAGCATGTCCTTAAGAGTCTGAATAGTCCGTTCACTCTAACCATCAGTATTCTAATGAAACGTCGTACTGAAATGGAGACGAGTGCCCATATCTTCATGAAACCGCTTCCAGAATATGGAATTAAAGTGAACATCATGGTCTGAAACCACTGATACTGGCACCCTATGACGTGTCACCACCTCCTGAACATAAATCTCAACTAACTTCTATATAGAGCTACTCTCCTAGATCGGGATGAAATGCACGCTATTGGTCAATCGATCCACGATGACCCAAATAAAATCTAACACGTGGTCCTGGGAAGTGATGAGACTAAAAAGTCTTTAAGATCGATTAGATTCTTAACAAGCAAACCAAGAATGTAAATCAAAAAAGAAGACAAAATGAATCAAACTGTTGTCGAATGATTAAAAGGCCACAACCTTAGAAGAAACCTTTTAAGAATTCCTACTGTAGAGGTGTGGTAGGGTTACAATACGTTTTGAATGATAAAATTAACAGTTAACCTAATACGGTGCATGCATGCACCATATATATAATAACCCTAATAATAACAATTGGACAGGCCCAAAGCCGTGTATAAAATGGACTTAAATGAAAGGCCCAAAGACGCAATCCAATAATCCTCAACAATCTCCCCCTTTGCGTCATTTAGGAGAGAGAGCTTCACTGATGTGTCTTCTTAACAGTCTTGAAGAGTTTGGGAAACACATCAAGCAAAGTCCTACGAAACAGGATGTACCAATGAATCATGTCATTAGAGTGTGTCTTTGCAGCATCATTATTCAGGTTGCACTTGTTGATAATTTCCAAGATATGTTATAGACAGGATGTAGAAAACAAATGCTTGTCAGGCAGAGCAAAAATACATTTTTGAAAAGTTCCAGCAACTTTGGTCCTTTGCGGAATCATCACTATCAAATGAGCCATATCAATTTTCCCAGAGTCATTTCGCTTATGTCGCTGGCTTTGCCGATTAGATTAATAGTAGGCTTTTTCTTCATAACCTTGGCAATCTCGATGTCGAGTTTCGCTGCTTCATAAATGTACGAAACCAACATTCTCTTCAGATGAGCAATGATTGGTTCGTATTTCTATTCTCCAGTCAGTAGAAGATTGAGTAACACAATCCAATCATGAGGGTTAATGTTCGGCAGATCAGCAAGGGAAAATTCATGTTGAGAATTGTCCGATCCCCTTGTTACCTTGAATTTGACGTTCACAAAACCGCCAGATGGATTGGATCTGATGACTTTGATTGTTGTGATCTTCTGGGCACTCCATGTCAAATATTGAGGTTTGGAAAAGGTAAGATAAAAATTAACAAGGGCTCTGTCTTCTTTGGCATCCGGAGAAGGAACTTCAGCTATTTTATCAAAGTAGTGGAACACGAAGGCTCTTCTTGTAATTGGCATATCAAACTAGGAGTCCTTCGTGTTAACCAAATAAAAAGAAGCAATTGGTTCCAACCAGTGTACACTTGGCAGATCAACAACTTCGTGCAACATTCTCTCCAACGTCCATAGAGAAAACATAAGTTTTCTGCGTTCTAATGCATCGTGAGCTTCTTTTTCCTTTCGCTCTTTCTCTTCAGCTTCCCTCTCTATGCGAGCATTTTCATTGATTTCAAGATCATGGGCCTTTCTTTTTAATTGTTCTTCCTTAGATTCATCATCTTCATCAGAATCTCCTATCGGCTTCTTCCCTTTATCAGCCTTTGATTTATCTTTGTTTTCTCTCCCCCTTGTTCTAGAAGGACAGGGACCTCCGTAACACCCTCTATTTTGTTCAACATAGCAATTATAGAGCGAAGCTTCTCAACTAGATGTCGTCTGATGGTGATTGTCAGGATTGGGTCATGAGCTTCGAGGAGGTTGGATAACGGTGAGTTAACATCACTCATAAGGCTTTTTTACTAGTTCGCTCAGATTTGAGCTCGTCTATCTCCTGTTTTGCATGCTTGAGCTTAACGGATTGAGTCTTGAGTTGATTTGTACGAATGGCAAGTTGGTCCATAATTTTGCTTTCAACTGCCAAGTCTTCTTGAAATTCAGAAAGCCTTGAAGAGATAGGCACTTGAAACGCAGAGTTGTCAGCAGAAATATCAGCCTAAAGCTTGGCAATGGACTGTCGTTCTTTGCGTAGCGAAGCGTTGAGATTGTAGATGGCATCATTTGCATTAGTAGCATTGTTTGTTGTATCTGTGGTGATCTCCGTAATAAATGCTTTTGTGTCAGAGATTAGTTTATCGACTTTTGCAGTCGCTTGTAGACATGACTGAGTGGAGCTGTCAGCTGCTTTGTTGGCTTTGTCAAGAGTCGCGGCATGTTCCTTAACAAGGGTGTTAAGCATACCCTTTACAACTTCTTCAAAATAAGTTGTGCTGGAAGAAATAGTGATAGAAGCAAGGATAGAATCTAGTTTTTCGTTCAGAGCCTTTAAATCCTTCTGGGTAACGGGAGCATCTTCATCACTATCTTCTTGAATGGAGAAATGACTGTAATGAAATGAGTCAAAATCAAAGCCTTCGCCCCCAAGAACATCTTCAGAACCATGTTGTTGAGGAGAAACTGGAGATATAGTGGAAGTGGTGAAACTTGATGTCTTTTCCCCTGCATCAGATACGTTAACATTAACAGAAGGTCCGACTGAGGTATTGGTAATGGTGGTAGTAGTTGTTTCGGTGAAAAGTGGTGGTGGTAAAGGTGTAGAAGTGCGTGGTTGAGATGAAATAGGAGGTGGGAAAGGAGCGATAGAAATAGGAGCAATAGTTTGTTTAGGAGAAGGAGGTGGAGATGGAATAGTTTCAGTAAAGATTAACTTAGGTGAGTCTTCACGATCAAAATCCTCAGACTCGTTGTCTCCTTTTCGTGTTCAACCCGATCATTGTAACGACCATAGAATTTCAACCAATTTAAAACATTTCATTTCATTCAAACACCATTAAATTAATACAACTTGTTTTAAAAATAGTTTAAACATCAGAGTATTTCCCAGAACCATATCATAAAAACATAAAACATGAGGAGCGGTACGATCACGCCTTCGCCTTTCCATGGTCTCCTGAAGTACCTGAAACAATACACTGAAACTGTAAGCCCAAAAGCTTAGTGAGTTACCCCCAAAATACCAACCACAATACCATACACATAACATATCATATCATAAACAAAACAGCCATGCGTATCGATTCTACAATGTGACTGGTCCGCCTGTACCAGGCCTTCAGTCCACCCGGTTCACTCTCTCACCGAGTCTACAGTGTGACTGGTCCGCCCGCAACGGGAATTCAGTCCACCTGGACCACTCTCTGAGTCTACAGTATGACTGGTCCGCCCGCACTGGGCCTTCAGTCTATTCGGTCCACTCTCTGAGCCTCGGCACATCTGGTCCGCCCTCTTGGGGCCTTCAGTCTATTTGGACCGCTCGCCGGGCCTTCGGTCTAACCGGTCCGCCTTGGGTCTGTTGGCCTACAGCACAAAGCAGGACCCGCCTCAACCCAACCCCAGTCCAACAACCATGTGCACATAAACATATAATCATATAGCAATTCACAACTAATCAACTGATTTAGCAGATCACATAACATAGCAACATCCTAACCAGGATACCGACCTAACCGGTCACTAACATAGCATCATCCTATATACTAGGATACCGACCTTAACTAGATCTTTAACATAGCATCATCCTATTTTCCAGGATACAGACCTTAACCAGGTCTCTAACATAGCATCATCCTATATACCAGGATACCGACCTTAACCAGGTCTCTAACATATACCATCCTAACTACCAGGATGTAGACATAGCAAAGAAATAACATAAAAAACAACTACACGAATTCCCATCCGATAAAGGGTCGGCCTTGGTGCCTTAGACCCTGTCGATATAGTGAGGATAACTCACCTGCAAGTGCCGACTTGAGGAAATAAGACCACGCTGCTTCGACCACCAACACGAACTCCACCACTGATCATTACCAAATAACCAATCCAATAATTACCAAAATACCCTGGAAGACAACTGGTCAACCCTTGGTCAAAGTTAATGTCCTCAGTCAAAGTCAACCTTCATGGTTGACCCTACTCGCCGAGTCAACCCGTTGACTCGTCGAGTTCCTATGCTCAGAAACTCCCATGCCACGACTCAACTCGCCAAGTCGCCCCAACACGTCGAGTCCAATAAGCTATGAGTCCCTTCCTGCTCAACTCACTGAGTCATCCCTCGACTCACCAATTCACAGCTCAAGCAGAAAAGGTTAGGGTTCCACGACCAGACTCGCTGAGTCCAAGAACAGACTCGCCAAGTCCAAGGCAATCTTCAACAGACTCGCCGAGTTGTTCTTCTAACTCGCCAATTCCATGCACATATTGATACAACTCATCGAGTGCACCCATGTGACTCACCGAGTCTCTTCAGATCTCATTCCATACAGAGGCTTTTCAAGCATGTAGGGACTCAAATCTATAGATCCACTATTCTACAGCCTAGCCCTCACATAAAGTTGCAAACTTTACGTGAAACCAACGTAATATAAGCTCAATACACTCTAGGGCTAAGGCTAAAGACAAAAGGGCTTCACCAATAACTCTTAAACAGAGCTTTATGACATATAGGACCATCACAAGCTTAGATCTGAAGTAGCATCCTCAGATCCAAGCTTCTATCTCGAATTAGTTCTCATATCAATCACCGTACATGAATCCATGAAGAAATAGCTTAAGGAAATGGTTCCTTACCCCGAAATGAGCCCAACCAACTGTAGATTTCTGATCTCCCCAAGCTTCCTGATACAAGCCTCCAAACCTTCAAGTTTCAAATACCAAAGATCCTCCTCCAAGCTCTAATTCATTCAACAATGGGGTTTCCTCACGAATTAGGGTTTCTGGATCTCAAATGAGCAGCAAAGAGGCTGAGGGGAAACATAAGGTTCTTTAAATAGGGTGCAAACCCTGAAAATAGGGTTTCTCATTCTAGAACCGACTCGCCGAGTCTAGCCACCGACTCGCCGAGTCAGTCACTTAGTACGTGACCAAATCACGACTCGAATCGTCGAGTCGATCTTCCTTAATTACACCAAGAACCCTGAACTTTCACTTCTGAACTCGGGGTGTTACAATCATCCTAATCCGAGGGAACATAGTCACTATCGATTGATGACGGAGCCTTCAGCTTGAGAGTCATCTTTCGCAGCTTTTGCTTCTTAAGAGCCGAAGGTTCTGCCACTTGACCCTTTCGTTTCTTAGGCGTGACTGGTTTAGAAGGGTGCCCCTCTTGAATTTCCTTCCTTTTTTCCCCTTTCTTACCTCCTTTCTTTGACTTGTCAGCTTCATCAATGGAGCATTTCATTTCCAAAGTAAGGGGCCTTGGACCCGAAGCTGGAAGTTTCTTGTATTTGGGTATTATTTTGCTTGTATCCGAAATACATCTATACATTGACTCAGGAATCAACCCGATGAAAGCGAACTTTGAAGAGTCTGATACGATGATCTTTGTGGTGTGGAAAGTAGCAATGGCAGACATTAAAGAATCCGATTTGACAAGAACTCTAAATTTCTCCATAGCTCTTTGGGTAATGATGGTCCATAATCTCCCACATGAAATCTTCATGTGACGAGAAGAAGAATTCAAACTTTGAACGAATTGATTCCATAGAATACACCCATAATCAAGATTTATTCCATGGTATTGACCATAGAGAATGGTCATGAAAGCTTTGCTAGCACCATTGGATCCAGCTACTCGTTCAGAAAAACTCTTAAAGAGAAGGGTAAGCAACCCATTCCATTGAGTAGGGAGGCAAGATTTCTTGACCTTTGTGATAGTAGAGAGAAGATCAATGTACTCCATGTTGTAGAACATTTCGAAGAGCCGAGCTGTAGTAATCGAGTCAGGATTCACCATAGAGTCTGTAAAGGATAGCCCTACCAGAGAGCAAAAGCTAATTTTGGAGACAAAAGTTTCCTTATCGAAAATCTCGAACATAATACGTTCTTCATCCTTAACATACTTCTCTGAAGAGTAGACCTGAGATAGGAGTGACATAGGAACAATATCGACCTTGGTTAAAGAGATTACCAGTGGTGAGTATTTTATACATTCAACGATCCGGAGCATGAATGCATCATACTTGAAAGGCATCAAGTCGATGATTAGGTTCTGGTTGGGTTTGATCGTGAGGAGAGTGGATTGGGCAGTGTGTTCTTGAACTGAAGAGGATTCTGCCATTGCTGAAGCTTGGTGAGAAAGATGAACAGTAGAGAGTTTTTTCCTTTTAAATGCTCGATGGTTTTTGTAAGTGGTGAAGAATAAAAAGCCTATTGGTAAATCCTTTTATACGATTACTAGGAGAGAGAAAATATTCATGACGATTGCGTGACCAAATCTAAAACGGTGCCTAAAAAGTGTAAATGACAATTGTTCCTCCGAAAAGTTGTCAGACGGCGTGATGATAGGTACGTTTCAAATTTCACGCGCCTTTTTGGTTTGAATTCTTATCCTTAAAACGTGTCGTGTCATCATTAACTTGTTCCTAACGTTTTAATTCAAAATCTTCACAATATGACACCATATACCCTTTCGATTTTAATTAACTTTTGGAAGTGAACAATAAAATATCTGCGAAACTGAAAATGCCATAAGTACCACGAACAAGACTTTTGGAATATCAAGAGATTCTCATGCAAGAGTGTGCCAAAGAAAAAGAAATAAAGCAAGTTATATTTGTGGGATTTAAGTGATATCATTAGAGACACAAAACTGTGGATCCCAGGCACAAATCGCTTCCTTCAAAGTCAAGAGAGACTGAGAAATGCTTGTGTGGTTTCCCGTTGAAATACGATCAATTGTTTTTTAAGAAACATTGAAAGGCATCTTTTTATTTCGATTTTATGGGTGGTTCTGTCTTTGACAAAACTACGAAACTTAACATAAGTTCGATGGTTGGGTGAAGAACTTGTGTGGCCGGTGTAGCCTATAACATCAAGTAGGTTGGAATCTTTTTCAGTGACTTGGTAAATTTTCAAAAATCTCAAAAACAAAATAAAATTGGATCTTTTTGGGAAGAAATGCCTTAGTTTTAGACAATTTCATAAAGATCTCACAAAAATAAAAGAGATTTCTTGGCACATACCACATGAATGATTTCGTTAATATATTGGTGAAAAACTAGAACATTCAATTGTTCACCATCAATTCATTAAAGGTGTTGGATTGTGGGTCTCACTTAGTATGTGGTTAAACAAAAATAAGATCATCAACAGAGATGTTGTATAACCATAAACCTCAGTGGTACATGATGAGAGTCTCAAGGGTTACGTTCATGGAATCGAAATTAATGGAGAAAATAGTGAGGTGGTTAAAGAACCGAAAGTACATTTGCTATATGAAAGTGACCAAACAGATAACTCTTAACTCAATGTGAGAAGAGTAAGGTAGCTCATGACTTAAGTGAATTTAGCAGCCTTATCAGGTAGAAACAAATGGTAGAGTCGATTCATTAAGGCTTCACATAGAGTTTAGTGATGCTTCAGACAACATACAACAACATGCTTCTAGGGACACTTAACTAATATATAGATTGAGAGTTTATACGTTTCCATTGATGCACTGTTGAGACAAGCAGCAAGTGTTAAAAAAAGTTAGTTTACACAAATAAAAGAAAACACTTTTTTCATTTTTGATATTTCTGAAAAGAAAACAAAAAAAAAACAGAAGGAAAAAAAATATTTTTGTAATTTTGAATTTTTTGAAAAGAGATAAAAAAAAAATATTTTTGTAATTTTTGAAGTTTTTCTGAAAAGAGATAAAAACAGAAAGGAAAACTAAAGTGTACAAAAAGATAAACATCAAGTTCCAACCAAACGTTCGCCTTTTGATGGATGAAGCGAAATATATTGAGTGTTCGGTACCATTCAGTGCCCGAATAAATCGGAAACAAAATAGACCGAGCGTTCGCTCTATTTTGCTTGTTTAAACTCATGGAAGCAAAGATGGTTTCGGTATAGATTCAGCTTCCATCATTCTTAAGCCTTGAAGTATTTTATTGAAGGTTGCTTTAGGTAAGGCTTTTGTGAATATGTCGGCCAATTGATCAGCAGAACGTACAAAATGAATTTCTATGTTACGATCTTCCACATGATCCTTGATAAAGTGGTACCTCAGTGCTATGTGTTTCGTCTTTGAATGTTGCACTGGGTTGTGACGTATTCGGATTGCACTTTCAAAGTTACAATATAGTGGAATTTGCTTCATGTTTAGGCCATAGTCTCTTAACTAATTTTGAATCCAAATGACCTACGAAGCACAAGATGCTACGACTATATATTCAGCTTCGGCTGTGGACAAGGATACACACGTTTGTTTCTTGGACTGCCAGCTGACGAGTTTGCCATCTAGAAATTGACAACCGCCTGTGGTACTTTTCCTATCTGGACCACATCCTCCAAGATCGGCATCTGAGAAAGCTTAAACGAAAAATCCTGACTTCATTGGGTATCATATGCCGAGAGATGAGGTTCGCTTCAAGTATCAGAAGATGTTCTTGATTGCCACCATATGAGATCCGCATGGATTGGATTGAAACCTAGCACAGTAACAAACATAGAACATAATATCTAGTCTAATATTTGTATGATAGATTAGAGACCTTATCATTTGGCGATAAAGCGTCATATCAGCAGCCGGTTTATCCAAAGATGGTGTTAGCTTCGTTCTGAACACCAATGGAACCTTTACTCTAGAATCTCCCATCATTCCGAACTTCGCCAGTAAAGTCTTTGTGTAAGCCTCCTGATTAATAAAAATACCTTCTGGTCTCTGTCTAATATTTAATCCAAGGAAAAAGTTAATTGGACCCATTAAGCTCATCTCAAATTTAGTCTCCATCAAATTGCGAAATTTAGCTGTTAGGCTAGGATTCATAGAACCAAAGATGATGTCATTGACATAAATTTGGACGATCATTAGATGGTCACCCTCTTTCTTGCGAAAGAAGGTTGGGTCAACCGAACCTTGTTTAAACTTGGACATCTTAAGAAAACGAGTTAAAGTTTCATACTAGCCTCCAGGAGCTTGCTTTAGACCAAATACGGCTTTGTCCAAAATATAGCAATGGTTGGGATACTTTTCGTTCACAAAACCCGGTGGTTGCTCAACATATACAGTTTCTTCTAATTCTCCATTCAGGAAAGCACACTTGACATCCATCTGAAAGAGCTCAGAGTTTTTGTGTGCTGCATATGCCAAGAAAATTCGAACTAATTATAACATTGCTACTGGATCGAAAGTTTCTTCATAGTCGATTCCTTCTTCCGGACAATATCCTTTCACCACAAGTCTCGCTTTGTTCCTTATGACGTTGCCTTCTTTATCCATCTTGTTGTGAAACACCCATTTTAGACCGACCACAGATACACCAGGTGGTGTGGGAATCAATCTCCAAAACTTGTTTTGTTTGAACTCATTGAGTTCGTCTTGCATGGCCTAAACACAAACAAAGTGATCAAGTGCAGTATTAACCATTTTTGGTTCTATTTAGGAGACGAACGAATTAAATATGCAATATTCCACTTGAGAGAATAAAGCAGTTTGCTTCACTTTCAGTTGAGATCATCTAAGAACTCCCTCAGATGATTCACCAATGACTTGAGTTTTTGGATGATCTTTTGTCAATTTTGTGAGTGGAGGGTAGTTTGGATCATAGGCAGGATCTAGTTCAACATTGACTTCCTCTTCGAATTCAGATTGATCATCTGATTCATCATTTGTATCATGATTCTCCTCCTCGAATGATGAGACATTTTCAACATATGGTTCAAAATTCTCCCCCTCGAGTGGACTTTTGTGGGTTATGGTTAGAGATGGGTTCTTCCCCTGGAAAGGAGAATCTAAATAATTTGCCATAGACGAACCCTCCCCCTGCAATGGAGTGCTTTCTTTTGGTGGTTCGCTTGAGGATAGAGGTTCGCTTTCCATTTCTTTTATGGCATCGTCAATTATCTTCTTTATTTCATCGACTTTATTATCTGCTGCTTTTGCTTCAAAATTGATAGCCTTCTATGGCTCATCAAAAAGTAACATATATTCCTCATATAAATCAGTTATTGGGTTTGTGGCTTGACTAGACATTGGAAAGATGTCTCCCATTTGACTTTCGCTTGATTGATTCTTCTTCAGATAATTATCGTCAAACATGACATAATAAGTTTCTTCTATTTTCTTGGATCATTTGTTGAGAACCCTATACGCCTTGGAGGTTAGGGAATAACCCAGAAAGATATCTTCGTCTGCTTTAACATCGAACTTGATTCAGTTTTCTTTAGAATTGAAGATGAAACACCTGGAACCGAAGACATGGAGAAACTTAACTTTAGGTTTGAGATTATTTAATATTTCATATCGAGTAAGAGTAAATCGCTTATTAAAGAGGGATCCATTTTGAGTCTAGCATGTAGTGGCGATAGCATCAGCCTTGAAGTACAGAGGTAAGCACACGAAATTGAGCATGGTTTGAGCTGCTTCACACAAGGAATGATTTTGTCTTTCAACTATGCCATCCTGCTGTGGAGTATAAGGGGCACAAAAGTTGTAAGTTACTCCCTTTTCAGATAAGAATTCTTCAAACTCATTGTTTTGGAATTCCAGCCCATTATCGCTTCTGATGTTGTGCACCAGCTTTCACAACCGGACTTCCACTTGATTTATAAAGATCTTTAGCTTTGGAGTAGCCTCTGATTTCTGTTTAAGAAAATACACCCAAGTAAAATGTGAAAAATCATCAACAATTACTAGTATGAACCTACTACCACCAACGCTTTCGATTGCAGATGGTCCACAAAGGTCGATGTGTAGAAGTTCAAGAGGTTTAATGATCTTCGTGTTTACACGACTTGGATGAATTTTTCTGCTTTGTTTTCCCATTTCACATGCAGCACAAAGATGATCTTTGTCAAACTTTAAGAGAGGAAGCCCTCGCACATGATCACCAAGAACAAGCTTGTTGATGTCTTTTAAATTAAGATGCGAAATTTTTTGTGCCATAGCCAGCTATCATCAGGATGAGCTTTTGTTAGTAGGCTTCCCTCTTATCGGGTTTAATTTTAAGGGATACATTTCTCCTTTTCGCCACGACTTCAGTAGAACTGCTTTTGTTTTCTTCTCTATTATCTCAGATCCTTCGTCGTCAAAGGATACTTTCAGTCCAGTTCCCACAACTAATTGTGAAACACTGATCAAATTATGTTGCAGTCCTTTCAAATAAGCCACCTTTCGGATCGAAAAATCTCCATTTGTGATCATCCCATAACCCTTTATCGTTCCAAAGGAATTATTTCCATATTTGACGCATCCACCATCTTTAAGAGCCTGAAACTCTCTCAACTCTTCCTTTCTTCCTGTCATGTGACGCGAGCAGCCACTATCAATATACCATTCATTGTCAAACTACTCGTCACGTATGACATGCAAAAATCAAACAGATTTCGAAACCCAAAGTTGCTTGGGGTCCTTGTGAGCCTTTTATAGAACAAGGAAAAGTGATGGAAGGATCAGCCAAATATATTCATTTTATTAAATTGGTTTCATCTTTCCTTTTAAAGGTAAAAACCTTGATTTTGTTATTTTTTGTTTGCATCGGTTTGTTTTTCTTTATATTGATTCTTAACACTTTCTCTCTTATCCTTCCTAGAGTTATTGGTCGTCTTCTTTGCATGACCTTCAGGATCTGAGACTACTTTTCCCTTTCCTTTAACATCCTTGACAGGAGTTTTCTTTGATTGAGAATGGTTGGGTTTCTAAGGGACCCTTTTAGGAACTAATGACATATGAGCAAACTTCCCTTTTGTTTTTGTGACGCACAGGAATGACAGTTTGAACACTGTTTGGGTTTTGCCTGTGAATGTGCTTTCGCTTTTTGACTGAAAACCTTTTCGTTGTGTACATAGTTGGAGTTTTGGGATTGCCAAAACTACTTCCTTTCATTGAGATTTTTCTGATATCTCCTATTTCACTGACTTTTTTGCTTTGCAAATTTCTTGGATGATTTGTAAATATTCACATTTGGTTTCATTTTTCTTGCTTTAGTTTTGCTTCTTGACTGAGATTCGCTTGTACTTTTGGTTTCGCTTTAAACTACCTTAGTACCACTTATACTGCCTTTCTCGAAGCTTGATGGCTTATTTATTGGTACTGTGACATAACGGCCTTTTACTCTCCAAGAGGTACGTTCTAATAGTCCTACTATTTCATCGGCATTATCGATTGGGGCAGACCAGACATGGTCGTCACAGCCATTAGCATTATCTTCTTCGACCAAGGTTGTTAGTTCAACTGTTTGACCCTTGGTAACTCCAGTGGTAGTATACACTTTATTTGGTATGTTTTTTTACCTTTTGGTATACATCAACCTTCTCTTTCAGAACCTTGATCTTGTCTTTTGACAATCGAGCGAACTCAATAGAGTTTTCGTGTATAAGGACTTTCGTTGGTTCGGTTTTAACAAATTCAAAACAGTCAACCTCATTTTCTACAGATATTTCACTCATGTCACTGTCC
Source organism: Lactuca serriola (assembly GCF_051521515.1). Taxonomy (NCBI): domain Eukaryota; kingdom Viridiplantae; phylum Streptophyta; class Magnoliopsida; order Asterales; family Asteraceae; genus Lactuca; species Lactuca serriola. The sequence goes on from NC_136410.1 coordinate 266,991,519, forward strand.
TCATCAAATTCAGATGTATTTTCAGCATTAAGCTTGTTATCTGAACTCAACTTATAACTTGATGAATCAAATTTCTATACTATTTCAGTCTTTATTTTCAATCTGTCATTTTCATCCAGTAAATTTATGAGCATGTCCTTGTGGACTTTGGACTTAATCAATGACTCAATTTTGTCCAGTCCAATTTTTTATGCTTCAGAGGTTTCTTCAGATGAGATAATTGATTCACAGTTATAGCAATGAACATCTATTTTGTCTTCCTTTATTTCAAGGAAAGGAAAATTCATTTTGTGAATCTTTTTGCCAATCTCACAATCTAAATGCAACTGAGTAATATTGGTATAAAGATGTTTAGCAATCAAACAAAAAATATTCCTTTGTTTCAAAAACTTTAAGTTATCACGTCGCAAATAAATCAATTCTTCTCTTGCCCTAACCAACTCTAATTCCTTCTTCTCTATCCACATTCTTCGCTCCTCACTCTTGGAAGACACCCTGCTAATTTGATCAGTTAGGTTAGAGTTTGTGAGGCGAGTTTGTTGTAGACTACCACTTAAACTAGAGAAGGTAAATTTTAAATCATTTAGTTCTTTTTCATAGTTAGATACAAGTATTTTAAGCGATTCAAGGATGGAATTTACCTTCTTGATCAACCGATCACATTCGTTGATCTGCTCTCCGACCGGTTTCATGGTAAAGCATTTGTCTTCCCTTTCCATCGCTTCTTCACCCTCGCCATCTGTTATGTAGTCTCTCATTTGTGACACACCAGCTGTCACCATTAAACATTTGCCAGCATACTCAGAACTTTCTTCCTTCGCAACGAATGCCCTGCCATGTGTGGGTTGCGAATTTCTTCATCTTCCGAGTCAATAGACCAAACCTCTACACCACCGAACTCATCATTAGCTACATTTTCCTGCACAATTAAAGTAGACATATATTTGTCATTAGTTTTCTTCTTCTTGATCTCTTCCAGCTTACGCATGTGGTAAGCCTCCTCATCCTCTCCATCTTTCTTTTCATTCATCTTTCGTAACATGCAATCCTGCACCAGGTGATTCTGCCCGTGACAGTAGTGGCAATTATACCCAGAGTTACCAACTAACTTCCATTCCTTATTCTCTTCTTCCTTCTGAGGAGTAATTTTATTCTCCTCCTTCGCCTTCTCAGAGCTGTAACTCCCTTACCAGTTTCGGTTTTTGGCAAATGGAAATTTCTTCCTTGCGAAACGTTTGGAGTTAGACACCATCATCGCATACTCTTTACTAGTCAAATCACATTCAGAAAGATCTGACTCTGCTTCTTCTTCAACCACATTCTTACTCTTTGAGATAAGGGCAAAGGATCCTATGCTCAAGACTACTTTTGTTTCTTTTGTCACAACATTTTCATGTGACTTGAGAATCCCCACAAGCTTTGCCAATGAGTAAGCATTGAACTATTCATGAGCTTTAAAAGTTGAAACCACCATCATCCATTCGGTTCTTAGACCATTCATAAAAGTAACCTTTTGCTCGATCACTTCTCTGCCAATTTTGTGCTTAATCATCTTTCTTAGAAGGTGGTTGTAATGATTGAATGTTTGAATAAGACTTTCCTGTGGCTTTTTCTTGAAGTCAGCAAACTCTGAGAGTAGAAGAGTTTGGATGGAATGGTCTAGATCTGCATTAGTGGAATATAACTCCTTAAGCCTTTCCCATATCTCATTTACAGTAGTACAAGAACTCACTAAAGTTATCAGATTTTAAAACAAATCTGATCATCCTTATTGCTTTTACGTTGCTCATCAGTTTGTCCTTCTCATCCTGAGGGACTTCTTTTACTTCTATCGTCAGCTAATTGTACTCTTTCTGTGTCTTAATGGTTCTATTGGTTCCGGAATGGATGAAAGGACCCAAAGTAATAGCTTCCCAGATCAAATATTCGTTATCCTCTGATCCGAGAACATAGTCTTCAAAATGAAGAGCCCAAACTTCATATTCATGAGTGTATAGAATCGGAATCCTTGTGGTCGAGCCAATGCTGTTGCAGATGTTGATGGGATTGGTTTGAGACTTGTCATGAGAAATGATGACTTGATCTACTTAACTGTCAAGAATCAGACTTGTAAAGATTGAGTTAGGGTAGAGTCGAAATCAAGGAGTAGCGTCAATGAAGTGATGACGGCTCCAACAGATTCGATAAAAGCGAAAACCCTAAAGATTTTCTTCAAACAGAAGAGATGCGTATGAATTACACAGCCTCTTGTTCTAATACCAATTGATGATACTAAAAAGTCTTTAAGATCGATTAGATTCTTAACAAGCAAACCAAGAATGTAAATCAAACAAGAAGACAAAATGAATCAAACTGTTGTCAAATGATTAAAAGCCACAACCTCAGAAGAACTCTATTAAGAATTGCTACTATAGAGGTGTGGTAGGGTTACAATACGTTTTGAATGATAAAATTAACAGTTAACCTAATACGGTGCATGCATGCACAATATATATAATAACCCTAATAATAACAGCTGGACAGGCCCAAAACCGTGTATACAATGGACTTAAACAAAAGGCCCAAAGACGCAATCCAATAATCCTCAACAGGAAGCTTCGTGATAAAATCCATGGTGTAGTCTTCCCATTTCCATACGGGAATCTCCAACGGCTACATCTTGCCATGAGGTTGCTGATGCTCATCCTTGACTTTCTTGCAAGTCAAACACTACTCCACGAACCATGCTACATCCTGTTTCATGTAGGGCCACCAATAATCAGGACAAAGATCCATATACATCTTCGTCGCCCCTGGATGAATAGAGAATCTTGGCTTATGAGCCTCCTCCATAAGAATTTGGCACACACCGCCCCAATACGAAACCCAGACTCTCCGATGTAGAGTTAACAATCCGCGACTATCATAATCGAAGGAAGCCACTTGACCTACAATCCGATAGCTCTTGTGGTGCTGTTCATGCATAGCCTCAACCTATGCCTCACGAATTCGCTCCAATAACAAAGTAATCATTATTATCCTCAAGCATATACCTCGGATCGAAGCTACGACCTCCTTGTGGCTGAAAGCATCGACCACCACATTGGCCTTCCCTGGGTGGTACAGGATATCACAATCATAATCCTTCACCACATTCATCCATCAACGCTGCCTCATATTGTGACATCCCCAAAATCACGGCCAGAAAAGACCGGTTTGTTTATGCTTTGTTTAAAAATCAGAGTAACATTTTAAATAAAAGTGTTGCGGAATTTGTCCCAAAACAATAATATGATAAAGATTTATCAAAAGCATTTCCATAGAAATGTATTTCATTAAAAGACTCGGGATGTCATGTTCGTACATATCAAAAGCATAAACAGTACAATACAAGCCTTACTACATTATTTCATATCTACAGGCCTATATCCGTAATCCCTCGTCCAAACATCATATATATGCTCAAGCGCCACTACCTGTAATACATAAAACTGAGTGGGTCAGGCTTGGGAGCCTGGTGAGCACATAGGGTTTTCAACCCACAATAAATAGTTTATTAATTTCATCAATCAACAATAACCCGATTACCCGTTCCCGTTATCCTCACTTTACGTCCCTAAACACCTATCATAAGGGACCTAGCCTAAGGATCATCATCGGGACGGACACTACTACTAAGGGGATTCCTCAGCAATAAATGTCCTAATAGGCAACCATGTGGGGGGATGGAGTACATCTGGTGAGCACACAGTTCAAATAAACACACAGTTCAAATAAACACCTACAGGTTGCGAGCCTGCTAGTGTTCCACTGGACTGTCTAGAATAGTCCGTGGTCGTCATCTATACTCCGCTAGATGACTGGATCATCAATAACATCTATAACGAGGCCTCTCATTATTTTATTTTGTCACACAGCAACTATTACATCTACCCATGTTTTACCCAACACATTTTGTAGATATAAAATACATATACAGTTTAAATCTTTGAAAACATGTATAAAACGTTCATCCAGCATAGATAGCAAGTATTCAGATAATATGCACAAATAGCACGTAATTTATATTAAATACTTCATATCTATGTGTAAGTTGAAAGTAAATATGCACTCACCTGAAAAGGTGGTGATTCCGAACTCAGACAGCGCTTCGCTTCTTAAAAAGAATTTTCTTCGACGAAACCTAGTATTATTACCACTAGAGTTTAGTTTATTATTCGTCGAGACTAATTAATAGTCTAGCTATTATTATTATTATTATATAAGCGTAAAAAAAATACTTATATAACCCATAATAATAGCCCAAGTATTTATTATAAGTTCCTAATAACGTTACTATAATTAAATAAAAGCTATATTAAAAATAGCGTAGGCGTAGCTCACTTACAGCGGGTTTTATAGAAAACCGGGCTTTGCTTGGAGCAGCGTTCCCGAGCCGAAAAGCTCTTCTTCTCGGAGCCTTCGAGCACTCCGGGGCTTCCGCCTCGTGCTAGGGAGGTTCCCTAGGCTTTTCGGGGGATTTCGGGGCTAGAGAGAGGTTCTAGAGAGAGAGAGAGAGTAAAGAGAAGAAAGAATGGGAAAGGTGTGAAGAAAATGAGGGTGGGAGAGGTGGTATTTATAGGGTGAAATGTGGCTGAACTTGGTGCCACATGTCACCATCTGGTGGCAAGCCTTGGGGAGAAAGCAATGGCCAAGATTGTGCCACATCACCCATTTTCGCACAGCACACTTCCGACTTCTAAAATCCGTAACTTTCACATACGACCTTCGTTTTTGACGTTCTTTATATCCACGCGTAGGTAATAATAAGATCTACAACTTTCATTTTGACACCGTCAGCCAATTCTCGATCGATCTTAAATTTAACAGTACAAGGAGATTATACTGTTAAACGTCTGCGTAAAATTAATAACTTCTACATACGGACTCTGTTTTTGTATGTCTTTTTACCGTTGATTTCCTATTAATGAGATCTTCAACTCTCATTTACGTTGCGTAAGCCAAAAACCGCTCGAACTAAAATTCGAGTTTCAGGCCGTGCACTGCTAAGCCGAACCTTAGAAAAATCATAACTTCTTCATACGAAGTCAGATTTGGGCGTTCTTTTTATCGATGTTCTTAGTTTAACATATTCTACGACTTTTGTTTAGATTGATAAGGCTAAAAAGTCTTCTATCGTAAATTCACTATTTACGTCTCCCGGTGTCGTGCCGGTTTTGCCGTAAAACTTCGGCGGGCCATAACTTCTTCGTTATAGCTCGGATTTCGGCATTCTTTATATGTACGGAAACCTTGAGACGTATTCTACAACTTTATGTAGAGATATCAGGATTATCTCACACTTTAATTTTGACGCTCATTTTTATTCTTTATTAATTATACATTTATAATTAAATAATAAACACATAAACACACATAATTCACATAATACTCAAATATTTTATATTTATTACTTCAAAAAGAGTTACAATAGTTGACCTAGACTATTACATTGACAAAAATGCTTAGCCCTGAAAACCCGGGCGTTACAATTCTCTCCCCCTTAGGATGATTCCGTCCCGGAATCATGCATCAGCAAACAGATGTGGATAGCGACTCATCATGTCATCCTCTGTTTCCCAAGTGAGATTCGGCCCATTCGAATGTTTCCATCGGACTAGCACCAAGTTGACCATCTTGCGTCGTAACTTCTTAGTCTTACGGTCAACAATTGCCTCAGGCTCTTCGATCAACCTTTTATTTTCATCCATCCTTAACTCTGAGATTGGAATTATGTCGGGAACATCTCCTGTGAATTTCCTCAAATAACACACATGGAAGGTGTTATGAATACCATTGAGTTCTTCGGGCAATTCCAGCTTGTAAGCTTGGTTCCCTATCTTCTGAAGAACTTTGAACGGTCCAATAAACCTTGGACTCAACTTTCCTCGTTTCCCAAATCGTATAAGTCCCTTCCACGGTGAGACTTTAAGCAAAACGGAATCCCCAACTTCGAAAGTTATCGGTCGTCTTTTCTTGTCAGCATAGCTCTTCTGACGATCCTGGGCTGCTAACATCCTTTCCCTAATCACCTTCAACTTCTCAGCAGTCTCATGGACTATCTCGGGGCCCATAAACTGCTTCTCTCCGGCTTCAAGCCAACAAGACGGCGTACGACACTTCTGCCCATACAAGGCTTGATAAGGAGCCATCTTGATGCTCGAGTGAAAACTATTGTTGTAGGAAAATTCTACCAGAGGTAAGTGCTCGTCCCAATTCCCTTGGAATTCGAGGGTACATGCTCTCAACATATCTTCCAGCGTCTGAATTGTTCTTTCGCTCTGACCATCAGTTTGCGGATGGTAAGGAGTACTCAAACACAACTTTGTACCCAACTCCTCTTGTAGACTCCTCCAAAACCTTGACGTGAAACGACTATCACGATCTGACACAATCGTAAGAGGGACACCGTGAAGTCTTACAATTTCCTTCACGTAAGCGTTTGCGAGCTTATCCATAGACCACTTCTCGTTGGCGGCTATGAAGTGTGCACTCTTGGTGAAACGATCCACGACTACCCAAATCATGTCGTGTCCGTTCTTCGTTCTGGGCAGTTTAGTCACAAAATCCATGGTGATGTCTTCCCATTTACCCATGGGTACAGGTAAAGGTTCTAAACTCCCATACGGTTTCTGATGTTGTGCCTTAACCCTCGCGCATGTTACGCACTCGGCCACATACTTCGCAACATCGAGCTTCATCGTCGGCCACCAGTAGTAGGGTTTTAGGTCCCTATACATTTTAGTGCTACCGGGATGAATCGAGTACATGGTCTTGTGTGCTTCTTCCATTAGAAGATCTCTTATTCCTCCCATCTTAGGTACCCAGATTCGATCTTGGAATACCTTCAGTCCTCGACTGTTTGTACCGAACACTAACGTTTTTCCCAGACGTTCTTCTTTTCGGTCATTCTTTTCTAAGGCTTCTTCTTGAGCTTTCCTGATACTTTCCACAATCGTCGAGACGACTTCAATTCTTAACGCTCTTGGCCTTTTTCTTTCAAGATTGACTTTCCGACTGAGAGCATCAGCAACAATATTTGCTTTACCTGGGTGGTAAAGTATCTCACAGTCGTAGTCCTTGAGAAGCTCTAGCCAGCGTCGTTGCCTCATGTTCAACTCCTTCTGATTAAAGAGATACTGGAGACTCTTATGATCAGTGAAGAGCTTACACTTCGTGCCATAGAGGTAATGCCTCCATATCTTTAAGGCAAATACTACCGCTGCCAACTCCAGATCATGAGTGGGGTAGTTCTTTTCGTGCTCTTTCAATTGTCGAGATGCGTATGCTATCACCTTTTCTCTTTGGGTCAGAACACAACCCAACCCGACTCCAGATGCATCACTATAAACCGCGAAATCTTCAACTCCATCGGGTAGAGAAAGTATCGGTGCTTCACATAACTTCTTCTTTAGCTTCTCGAACGCCTCATCGTGTTTCTCACTCCATGTATACGTAGCTCCTTTATGGGTCAAAGCTGTTAATGGAGCAGCTATCGAAGAAAAGCCTTGGATAAATCGTCGGTAATATCCGGCTAATCCTAGAAAGCTTCGAACCTCCGTGGGACTCTTCGGACGTTCCCACTTCATTACAGCCTCGATCTTGGCGGGGTCAACCATTATTCCTTCTTGGTTAACAACATGACCCAAGAATTGGACTTCCCGTATCCAGAAGTCGCATTTGGAGAACTTCGCAAAAAGCTTCTCCTTCTTTAACACCTCCAACACTTCTCGTAGATGCTTGCCATGCTCCTCCTGGCTTTTCGAGTAAATAAGAATGTCGTCGATGAACACTATCACAGATTTATCGAGGAATGGTTTACAGACCCTATTCATCAAATCCATGAATGCTGCGGGAGCATTGGTTAGTCCGAATGACATAACCAAGAACTCGTAGTGTCCATATCTTGTTCTGAATGCAGTCTTCTCAATATCCTGCTCTCTTACCTTCAGCTGATGATATCCTGACCTAAGATCGATCTTTGAGAAGTAGCTCGAACCTTGCAGCTGATCGAATAGGTCATCAATCCTCGGCAATGGATACTTGTTCTTCACCGTTGCCTTATTCAGCTCTCGGTAGTCTATGCACATCCTCATGCTTCCGTCCTTCTTCTTCACGAATAACACCGGAGCTCCCCAGGGTGATGAACTAGGTCGAATGAATCCGCTGTCCAACAACTCCTGAAGTTGTGTCATGAGCTCCTTCATCTCCGTTGGTGCTAATCGGTAAGGTGGCTTTGCTATCGGTGTTGTTCCTGGTAACAAGTCTATACGAAACTCCACTTGTCTATCAGGTGGTAATCCGGGAAGATCTTCGGGAAAGACTTCCGGATAATCGCACACAACCGGTATATTCTGCACCTCTTTCTTTTCTTTCTTAGCATCGATTACGAATGCCAAGTATGATGCACATCCTTTGGACAAACATTTCCTGGCTTTCATCAGGGAGATGATTCCAGAAGTTACTCTGCGTTTGTCCCCGTACACCATAAATGATTCCTTTCCGGGTGGGTTTATCCTAACTATCTTCTTTTGGCATAATATCTCGGCATCGTTGGCGCTAAGCCAATCCATACCCAAAACGATGTCGAAACCGTTTAACTCTATGGGTAATAGTTCCTCATGGAATTCGTTTCCGTTTAGGTCAATGACGATGTTCCTAATACGATTACTAACAGGTACGAGTTTGCCACTGGCAACTTCTACAATCAGAGCATTATCTAGTTTTTCTACAGGCAATGCTAATCTTCCACCAAATTTATGCGACACAAAGGAGTAATTGGCTCCGGAATCAAATAGTATATTTGCAGGCAAACCATTTACAAGAAAGGTACCTGAAGCGACGTCTGCTGCCTCCTTCGCAGCCTCGAGCGTCATCTGAAAGGCTCTCGCCTTTGGCTTTGGTGGTATGTTGGGCCTTCCCGCATCTTTCTTCCTTGGGCAATCCTTAGCAATATGCCCTTCTTCACGACACTCGTAGCACACCTTCTTGTTGGTGGTGCACTCATTGGCATAGTGCCCTGTTTTCCCACACTTGTAGCAGGTTACTTCATCGCCACATTTTCCCGAGTGCTTCTTCTTGCACTTCTCGCACCATTTAAATTCGTTTCCTCCCCCGAATTTTTTTGAACCGAACTTGCTCTTCTTTTTGTTGGGTTTAGCAGACCCTTCAAATTTCCTCTTCTCGCCAACCTCGATTTTGCTGGCAGCTCTTCCCTTAATCATGTCCTCCACAGACTTGGCAGCCCAGATAGCTGCCTCCAAAGTAGGTGCCTGACGTACTGGCACCGCGTACTCCCATGGAAGTCCCTTTGCGTACTTATCAATTTTCGTCAGCTCATCCGGAACAAGACGCAAGGCAAACTCCATCTTTTCTGTGAAGTTGTTCGTGTATTCATCGATTGACATGCTTCCCTTCTTCAAGGTTAGAAACTGGTTCTCTAACTCTAGCAGGTTTTGAGCCGAGCAGTATTTTCGTTTGAATTGCACCAGAAATTCTGCCCATGTCAGTTGCAGGGGCTTGTTGGGGCTTAAAGTCTTCCCCAAGGTATTCCACCAACGTACAGCGCCTCCTCGAAACTGACGTACTGCAAATGTGGTCTGTAGCTTTCCTCTGCAACCGCACGTCATGAAAGCTAACTCCATCTCCGAGATCCAATCCATGACCCCGATTGGATCTTCTTTTCCCGTGAAAGTTGATGGCTTGCAAGTCAGAAAATCCTTGTACTTGCATCCATTCCTCTCGACTTCGTCACCTTGGTTGTTTTGTTGAACTATTGGTGGGTTGGCTTGACCAACGGTTCCACTGTAGTCTCCTTCCTCAGTCTGCCCTTCATTCAACTCGGGCTGTTCGATTTGAATAGTCGCTTCCTCTCGATTTTGCTGGAGCAAACGCCTGGTTTCCTCCATTTGACGATCCAACATTGCCTGGATCATCGCTTGCACTCCGGCCATCGTTATTGGTCCGGCAGCGGCTTCCACAACTGGTATTTGCTCGATCACGGGGGGTTGGTGTCTGTTCCCATTTGCGTTTACGTTTCCGCTACGGGTCCTTGCCATCTTGATCTATACACCGAATAAGGTGAATTTAGATCTTTATTTAGGAGAGACGTTTTAAATCGTCCTTATCACTCCGAAACATTTACATGCTAGTTCTAATAGCGTAGTCGTACGTTTAGAATCCTAAACACATAAAGTTTCCAGATCCGGTCGGCAACAGACCATAGATCCGAACAATTAACAACATATTATGCACAAAGCATTTAGCACATAAAAGCATTTTACGCACAATTCCTAAAATAGGCTAGTGCTCACACCTCACAATCATCACTTAGCATTCTAAGTTTAAGTCTAGAAATCCTACAAATTCCTAGTTCGCTTAAACTAATGCTCTGATACCAACTGTGACATCCCCAAAATCACGACCAGAAAAGACCGGTTTGTTTATGCTTTGTTTAAAAATCAGAGTAACATTTTAAATAAAAGTGTTGCGGAATTTGTCCCAAAACAATAATATGATAAAGATTTATCAAAAGCATTTCCATAGAAATGTATTTCATTAAAAGACTCGGGATGTCATGTTCGTACATATCAAAAGCATAAACAGTACAATACAAGCCTTACTACATTATTTCATATCTACAGGCCTATATCCGTAATCCCTCGTCCAAACATCATATATATGCTCAAGCGCCACTACCTGTAATACATAAAACTGAGTGGGTCAGGCTTGGGAGCCTGGTGAGCACATAGGGTTTTCAACCCACAATAAATAGTTTATTAATTTCATCAATCAACAATAACCCGATTACCCGTTCCCGTTATCCTCACTTTACGTCCCTAAACACCTATCATAAGGGACCTAGCCTAAGGATCATCATCGGGACGGACACTACTACTAAGGGGATTCCTCAGCAATAAATGTCCTAATAGGCAACCATGTGGGGGGATGGAGTACATCTGGTGAGCACACAGTTCAAATAAACACACAGTTCAAATAAACACCTACAGGTTGCGAGCCTGCTAGTGTTCCACTGGACTGTCTAGAATAGTCCGTGGTCGTCATCTATACTCCGCTAGATGACTGGATCATCAATAACATCTATAACGAGGCCTCTCATTATTTTATTTTGTCACACAGCAACTATTACATCTACCCATGTTTTACCCAACACATTTTGTAGATATAAAATACATATACAGTTTAAATCTTTGAAAACATGTATAAAACGTTCATCCAGCATAGATAGCAAGTATTCAGATAATATGCACAAATAGCACGTAATTTATATTAAATACTTCATATCTATGTGTAAGTTGAAAGTAAATATGCACTCACCTGAAAAGGTGGTGATTCCGAACTCAGACAGCGCTTCGCTTCTTAAAAAGAATTTTCTTCGACGAAACCTAGTATTATTACCACTAGAGTTTAGTTTATTATTCGTCGAGACTAATTAATAGTCTAGCTATTATTATTATTATTATATAAGCGTAAAAAAAATACTTATATAACCCATAATAATAGCCCAAGTATTTATTATAAGTTCCTAATAACGTTACTATAATTAAATAAAAGCTATATTAAAAATAGCGTAGGCGTAGCTCACTTACAGCGGGTTTTATAGAAAACCGGGCTTTGCTTGGAGCAGCGTTCCCGAGCCGAAAAGCTCTTCTTCTCGGAGCCTTCGAGCACTCCGGGGCTTCCGCCTCGTGCTAGGGAGGTTCCCTAGGCTTTTCGGGGGATTTCGGGGCTAGAGAGAGGTTCTAGAGAGAGAGAGAGAGTAAAGAGAAGAAAGAATGGGAAAGGTGTGAAGAAAATGAGGGTGGGAGAGGTGGTATTTATAGGGTGAAATGTGGCTGAACTTGGTGCCACATGTCACCATCTGGTGGCAAGCCTTGGGGAGAAAGCAATGGCCAAGATTGTGCCACATCACCCATTTTCGCACAGCACACTTCCGACTTCTAAAATCCGTAACTTTCACATACGACCTTCGTTTTTGACGTTCTTTATATCCACGCGTAGGTAATAATAAGATCTACAACTTTCATTTTGACACCGTCAGCCAATTCTCGATCGATCTTAAATTTAACAGTACAAGGAGATTATACTGTTAAACGTCTGCGTAAAATTAATAACTTCTACATACGGACTCTGTTTTTGTATGTCTTTTTACCGTTGATTTCCTATTAATGAGATCTTCAACTCTCATTTACGTTGCGTAAGCCAAAAACCGCTCGAACTAAAATTCGAGTTTCAGGCCGTGCACTGCTAAGCCGAACCTTAGAAAAATCATAACTTCTTCATACGAAGTCAGATTTGGGCGTTCTTTTTATCGATGTTCTTAGTTTAACATATTCTACGACTTTTGTTTAGATTGATAAGGCTAAAAAGTCTTCTATCGTAAATTCACTATTTACGTCTCCCGGTGTCGTGCCGGTTTTGCCGTAAAACTTCGGCGGGCCATAACTTCTTCGTTATAGCTCGGATTTCGGCATTCTTTATATGTACGGAAACCTTGAGACGTATTCTACAACTTTATGTAGAGATATCAGGATTATCTCACACTTTAATTTTGACGCTCATTTTTATTCTTTATTAATTATACATTTATAATTAAATAATAAACACATAAACACACATAATTCACATAATACTCAAATATTTTATATTTATTACTTCAAAAAGAGTTACAATAGTTGACCTAGACTATTACATTGACAAAAATGCTTAGCCCTGAAAACCCGGGCGTTACACATATTCAGATTCGACTGATCCATCAAGTACCTCAGGCTTTTGCGATCCGTGTAAATGGTACAACAGACCCCATAGAGGTAATGCCACCAAATCTTGAGGGCGAAAACCATAGCCCCGAGTTCCAAATCATGTGTCGGATAATTCGCCTTATGAGGCTTCAGTTGCATCGAAGCATAAGCGATCACGCCACCCTGCTACATCAACACTGCCCCAAGCCCTTGATTGATGCATCACAATAAACCACGAAGTTATCAACTCCCCCCGGCAGGGTCAGAATCGGCGCCTCACACAACGGCTGCCTAAGAGTCTCAAAAGCTGCCTACTGCTCAGGCCTCCAGTGAAAAGTCACCGACTTCTTGGTCAGTCGGGTCAAGGGAACAACAATCTTGGAGAAATCTTGAATGAATCTTCGATAATAACCAACCAAACAAAGAAAGCTCCTAATCTCAGATGGAGACCTCGGAACCTCCCACTGCATCACGACCTCAACCTTAACCGGATTGACGAATACCCTTCTGGTTAACAAGGTGCCCTAGAAACTGCACATCGCGTAATTAGAACTCACACTTGGAGAACTTTGCAAAAAGTCTATCCCTCCTCAAAGTCTCCAACACCTCTCTCAAATGCTCCTCATGCTGATCCTGAGTATTAGAATAAACAAGGATATCATCAATGAATACTATCACAGACCTATCCAACATAGGTCTGCACACGCGGTTCATGAGATCTGTGAACGCGGCCGGAGCATTGGTGAGCCCAAATGACACCACGACGAACACATAATGACCATATCGAGTCCGGAAAGTCGTCTTCTACACAACCTCATCGCGAATCTGCATCTGATAATAACCCGATCACGAATCAATATTGGAGAACCAAGATGCACCCTGAAGCTAGTCGAAAAGATCATCAATCCTCGGGAGGGGATAACGATTATTCACTATTATTACCTTATTCAACCCCTGGTAGTCAATACACATCCGATGTGACTCATCCTTCTTCTTCACAAACAGAATCGGGCTCCGCAATGTATAACACAACGCAAGATGTTCTTCCAGATAAAGACCAAGCATACTCAAAGAGACTCCGAATCTCATATGGATACCTCAAAAACTTCTTAACAATAACCGACTCTAATATCAAGAATCCCTTACAGATGCACAAACAATAATTCTGACAGACTATTAATAGCACTGATTCTTTATCTAGAAACAAATACATTACCACACACCTTGTCTATAAATCCCCAACAAACAATTCATCATAGCATTATTTCTTAGTCAGGATACGAGGCGACAACCAAGTATGTAATTAATATTAAACAAAATCGAGAAACATGATTTTTAATTTATGGAAAAATAAATAAATGTAAAAAAAATTAAAAAAAGTTAAAATTAAATATTTTTTGCTATTTACCTAAGGCCTTCCGGTATTCGTACGTGAGAAAGTAATTCCACATCATCATCTTCTTCTTTCACAGCCCACCTACTATACATGTGGGGTGTTGTTCACCAGTGACCAACTAGTGAAGAAGAGAGAGATAGAGAAAAACCGGAGAGATAGAGAGAGATAGACACAAAGATTGCCTAGACGTCCGTGATGATGACCACTCCACAACACACCCACTATGGTGGTGTTCACCGGTGGATATCCCCTCCACGTAGGATCCATGTAGACCTACGCCTGAATAAAAACGAATTACAGTATTTTGAATTTAATTCCTCAACAAACTATAATATGGTTTCAAAAGAAATCAAATTAAATACAATTTAAGCATTTTTTAACCCATTCACATTGAAAATCTGACCATAAAAAGGCAACTTAAACATAACCTTTTATCGTAATTTAGTTACTTCTGATTGTCTTTTTAAAATAGAAGTCGAACTTATCTTTTCAAAAAAGGGTGCTACTATTAATACCCCTTATTTTCTTGCCCTACCCCCTTAATAATTAATTTTTTGGTAAATTGACTTTTATGTAACTTTTTGTTTTGCAGCTTTTTCCGCTTTTTCTGCTTTACAGTTTTTTATCCAATCAAAAACAATTGTTTACATAGAACACAATAAATTCAGGTTTTTAAAGAGAATTCAACTTTTTCCCGTATATTGATAATATTTATGTTTTGAAGACCGTGTTTTGTTTCTAAAAACACTAAATAATCAAATTTTGAACAATTTACAAAATATAGTTACATTGAACTATAATCACCATTAATTCATTTAAACAACCAATAAACAACCGTCAATTTATATAAACATTAAAAAACCATTCAAGCACTGTATGAACAATAATCATAAAAAATTGTTCAACAGTGGAACCAGATTTAACCAACGACTGTCAACTAACCGGTGGTGGCCAAACCAAGCCGGAGACAAAACGAGAGAAATAGAGATCATAAAAAGACCACCGGAACCACCAATTACCATCATAAAACACCTTTTACCATTGCAAATCATCGTTAACCACCGTTGACAATCATCGCCGGAAAGATAGAAAGAGAGAAAGAGAAAACGTGGGAAAGACCATCGGAACACCTAGTTCGCCGGAGAAGAGATCGTGATAAAGACCATCGTGAAAAAGACCGTCGTTGAAACGTCGGACCAATAGCTATGAACATCGTCAACGGACCTGAAAAAATCGGAGAAGAGACCGCTTGAAACAGCCGCTGGAAATCACTTGGTCGCTGGAAATTACATCTTGCATCACTCCACTCTTGACGGCTGATTTTTGTTTGTAGGGTTTAATGAAAGTAAGCATTCTTATATCCTATATATTTATATTAAGAGTCCATCGTTTTAAGAAGATATTCTATTTTAAACCCCTGAATTATATCTTTTATATTTTTTGCATTTACTTATTTATTTTAATGATTATTTTCTAGTTACGTACATAAAAAATCATATTAGATAAGTTATTTATAAATATATTTTGTTGTAACGATGATATAAATAAATATGGATTTTATGGTAAAATATTATACATGTAAACAAATGCAAAAGTTGTAATAAAACCATTATATATATTGTTCGTATTATATAAATAAAGTTTATTGTTCAAAGTCTTAATTATGGTATGTTTGTCTACGATGGAGAAAAAGGCAAGGCGTAAAGATATATTAATATTAATATATTATACTCTATTTATTGAACATATCATGATTAGTATGTGGTTTTTGTATTTATAATATTATAATAATATGTTTTTTTGTGAATTTTTATATAGATATGTTTAAGTTGTTTGGAATCAATTTGTCGGCTCGCAACGAAGATGTTCCTACAAAAGAATCAGCATTTTCCACCGATCAGGTTATATACTTATACTAAATTGTGATGCTTTGAAGTAAAACATATATACTAAAACACTTGAAATTTAATTTCAGATGTTCAGGTCTCGTGAGGAATTGTTTGAATGGATACAAAACACAGCACGCTCTTTAGGATATGTCATTATCACTAAAAGATCAAAAGCATATGTGAACGGATTCGTGTATAAAGTCATACTTGCATGTGATCGTAGTGGAGAGTATAAAGCTACTAACACAAGTAGAGTATCTGGAAGCAGAAAGACTAATTGTAAATTTGAATTGCAAGGAAAGTATTCAAAAGTATTTGATCGATGGACACTAAGGGTAAAATGTGATGAACATAATCATGCACCTGCACAACATATGGAGGGTCATCCGTTTGCACGACGGTTATCTGTTGATGAGAATCGTTTGGTGGCAAATTTAACAAGAAAGCATGTAGCGCCACGCCATATCTTGTCAACATTGAAGGAGCAAAATGAAAACAATGTGTCGGTAATTAAAACAATATATAATGCACAACAAAAGATTCGCATGCACGAGAAAGCAGGAAAAACTCCAATGCAGGTTCTTATGTCCATTTTGCACAACAATAATTATATCTATGAGCTTACTACAAGTGCTTCAAATGAGTTGGAGAATTTATTTTTTGTTCATCCAACATCTTGGAAGATATGGCGTGCATTTCCACATGTGTTAATAATAGATGCCACATACAAAACGAACAAATATAATAAGCCGCTTGTTCAAATAGTTGGTGTGACCTCAACTCAAAAGACATTCTCTATAGGTTTTGCCTTCATACATAGAGAAAATCAGGCCAACTATACTTGGGTGTTAAATTGTCTAAGGTCAACTCTTGAGAATTGCATGCTCCCACGTGTAATAATCACAGATAGAGAGTTGGCACTCATCAATGCATGTGAAACAGTTTTTCCGGATGCTGCCCGATTACTATGTAGATGGCATATTGAGCAAAACATTTTGAAACATTGCAACAAAATTATCAAGTTGAAAAATGATCGGGAGTCCTTTAGAATACAATGGATGTTACTAGTTGAGTCTCCAACATGGATGACATACATGGAAAACTATAAACGACTTCAGTCAATGTTCACAGATTATCCAGGTAAGCTTGTTTGTTGACTATGTTTTAAATCAAAACCTTCATATTACTATTTATGTACTTATTTGTTAACTTATTTTATTTCGCAGGTGCTTTGAGATACGTAGAGGATACATGGTTAAATAAGTACAAAGAAATGTTTGTGTCGGTTTGGGTTGATCAACATCAAAATTTTGGAAACCGCACATCCAACAGAGTTGAGAGTGCACATTCCAAGTTAAAGAATTTTCTGGACTCCCTAAATTGTAATCTGGATATATTTGTGCAACATATTACTGAAATTGTGCAATCACAGGTAACTTCGATCAACGAAAGTTTTGAAAATAGCAGATGTTATCGCTACAATCACCACAATTTGAAGTGCTTTCGGTTACTGCGTGGTTTTGTTTCAAACGAAGCTTTAGATATAATATTAGGAGAGTTTCAAAGGTTGAATGATCTAAATTCAGACTCCTCGAATTGTGGTTGCAGACTTCGTAACAGTTGTGGGTTACCATGTGCTTGCATACTTTCTGTCTACTCGAATTCAGGTTCGTACGTTCAACTACCACATACATATAATTTCTAAAATGTTATATAAATAATTATTTTATATTTCAATTCAGGTAAAGATATACCCTTGGATTCAATAGATATCTTTTGGAGGAAGCTTGATATTTCAGATACGACACCTGTAGTAGACGACAATATTTTGTGTGATGATATAGTCGATAAAATTAAAGAAAGCTTCAAGAAGCAATCAAAAGCCGGGAAACAAGCTTATATGAGAAAGCTACAAGAGATATATGATCCGCAAAAAACTGACATTGGAGAGCCTACAGTTCAAAAACACACTCGTGGACGACCAAGTGTGAAGAAACACCAGAAAAAGAAAGTCAATCCTCCAAATCAAGCTCCTAATGGATACAACTTCTCAACCACATCAGAGTTTGTTGGGTTCGATTTAAATAAAGAACCTGACTTAAATGATGAACCACCGAGCCATGATCCATTCCTACTGAGACGTATTCCAGATATATTTCATGATTACATTGACGATATACATGATGTAGAAGGTGATGGAAATTGTGGGTTTCGAGCGATAGCTGTTTGTCTAGGGTACAATGAAGACCAGTGGCTTTATATTCAAAAACAATTGCTTGAAGAGTTAGAGAGTCAATATTACGCATACCATAGAGTTTTTACTGACGGGTTCAACGAGGTATACAATTCATTGCGTTGGTTTGAAACACCTGCACCTTCTCAATATTGGTTGCATATGCCTTTGACTGGTTACCTGATTTCCAACAAATTTGGTGTGATCGTTCATTGTTTAAGCCACGAACAATCTACGACATGCTTCCCTCTTTGGAGAGGTCCCGAAGAGTTTCAACCCCACCGAGCCATTACGTTGACATTTGTAAATGGCAACCATTATATGTCGGTGTTTATGAAAGAAAACTACCCAATGCCTCCTACCACAATGTATTGGAATGCCCATAGAAGCCCATCAGCATCTACATGGGAAACTATGTATTGGTCTCGTTTTGAATTATACAATCAACTTTACAATCAACTTAGGCCTCGTAGTTCTGTAGCACCTTGGATACATATCGATTAAGTGGGAATGTATTTGAACTTTTTTATTATCTGTTGGGTTGAAATATTATTTTATTATTGCCGTGTGTTAAATATAATTTTTTTTATATAAAATAATTTTATTAAATGCGTGTAAATAATATATAACAAACGTTTCTTGTTTTATAAATTTAAAATATAAAAATATTTTATTGATTTAAGTTTTTATTGACATATGCAAGGAATTGGTATTATTTTTCATATACCAAAAAACGATATAGTTATATTTAATTTTCATTAACATTGAACATTATCTTATATAAATTATCTAAAACTATAATAAAATATATTCACTCGATATTAAAAACTTAATAAGTAAAATCTGTCAAGTGAAACTTCATTAGAAATTAAAGGGGCGTAATTGAAAATTCTATTAATCTTATAGCTTTTAATCGGACATGGACATTATTTAATATTAAAATAAACAATAACGAGTAAAAATGATAAATTATTACATCAATCAATATCTCAAGCTTATTTTGTGAATTTAAAATTACCCCTAAGAAAAACTCTTTATTAGTATTAAAAGTCAAATAATCAGTTAATCATTATAGTAAAAAAAAAGATAAATTATTACATAATTATTTTAATTGATTAAAGAAAAAGTTAATATAATGATTAGGGGTATTAGTAGAAGGTAAAGGGGTATGGTTAGCCTATGCCTTAAAAAAATTGGCATGATACAAAAACAATGATGATGGGAGTTGGGTTTTCGAAGCGCCATTGATTGTGATACAGTGTAATCATAGTCATTTAGTCTTTCCGATCTCTGTGCTGCCGCCATACTAAATGGAAACCAAACATACTACGTACCAGTAGTTGCAATCCATCACTTCCAATTCCTGTAGATTTACAGAGAAAGAAGAAGCTGTATGAAGCAAGAAGAAATGGGTGTAAAGTCATTTTACAGGTGGCTGGCGAACAAGTACCCAAAAATAGTGGTGAATACGGTGGAGAAGACGGATGAACAAGACGGAACTCTGGCCAACCCCAACGGCCTTGAATTTGATAATCTTTACCTCGACATGAACGGAATCATACATACATGTTTTCAACGGGAGCACGAAGATGTTCTTTCAAAGCATGTACGTCTCTTAATCTTCTTTCTTTTTCAATCTTTTGTATTCGAAAATGGAAATATTTTTTCTGGGAATTTACCGTTGTAAAAATCTGTATTATTTACGTTGTTTGTTCTTTTTACAGTTAAATACCGATGTTCTTTCAAAACATGTACGTCTCTTCATCTTCCGTATTCCAAAATGGAAATAACTTTTATGGGAATTTACTATAGTAAAAATCTCTATTTTTTACAATGCTTGTTCTTTTCACAGTTAAATACTCCTGCATCTTACGAAGATGTTTTCAGCAACATGTTTGAGTATATAGACAGTGTTATGATGATAGTAAGACCACGAAAGCTTCTATATTTGGCCATAGGTAAGCGATATTGTTTCAGACTGAAATCCACTTCCATATTCAAAGATTACAAATTTAAAAACATTATGCAGATGCAGATGGGGTTGCACCAAGAGCCAAAATGAACCAGCAAAGAACAAGAAGATTTAGAAATTCCAAAGACCATGAGACACTTGTACGTTTTTCTCCTACAGTACATGCTTTTTCATACACATTTCATCGAAACACTCTAGTAGAAAGTAGAAACTAATACATAATCATAATCGGGATACGAACTATTTCTGAATGCTAGAGTTCCACGTCTTTTTCGACCACTTCATAATTAAGTTTGAAAGTAATGTCTATATATAGTGGAAAGAAGAAGATAGATTGAGAACACAATACGAAATTGAAGGTAGAGATGTTCTTCCGCAACAGGAATCAGAAATGTCAGATTCGAGCATAATCACTCCTGGCACAACGTTCATGTTTGAATTATCAAAGCAACTCCAGGCTTACATTCATCTGCGCATATCAAAAAATGATGCATGGAAACACTTGAAGGTTCGATCGTCATGTGCATCTTGAAAGATTTAATAATTTAATTGATTAATACGTAATCCAAACTGTATCCATTTTCATGGCGTTAATTTGTTAATATTCGATCATTTAGGTAATTCTTTCTGATGCGAATGCCCCTGGTGAAGGAGAACACAAGATAATGTCATTCATACGGCTTCAACGTACTTGCCCTGGTTATAATCCGAATACACGCCATGTCTTTTATGGTCAGGATACAGACCTTATTATGCTCGCTCTGGCTACACACGAAGTCCATTTCTCCATTTTGCGAGAGGTTCTTGCTTTTCTTCTTGTAAAATTGTGCTTATTTGTTAAATTCTATAATTAATACAGTTTTTTGTAATCCATTCTAATTCTAAGTTCTTGTTTTGTCAGAATGTCTTTGCAGAAGGTAACTCAAGAACAAGTCACTCCTCTGTGTCGTTGCCAGCTGGAAAGCCAAAGTCGTTGGTGAAGAAGCCTCACCAGGTAAGTAGTCAAATGTGCATGTCCCTACAACAAGTTGTTAATTTAATTATCCATAATGAACGGTTTATGTAAATTTATGTGAATTTAAATTTATCGTCTTTACATGTTTCCATGAAACGTATGATGGATTAAACATGAGTTAAAAATTCGTATTTATGTTGTAGTGCCATTGTAATGATAGTTTTATTGTTTTTTCTTACTGCAGTTTGTTCATGTTTGGATACTGAGAGAATATATTAACCTTGATTTAAGAACGAAAAATGTTCCTGAAAATTTTGAATATGATATTGAACGACTGATTGATGATTTCATCTTCTTAAGCTTTTTCGGTGGAAATGATTTTCTTCCGCCTATGCCAACCTTGGAAATTCATGAGGTTTGAATTCTTTTACATTTTAGCTATATCGTTTGAAGAAAATTTCAATGGTGACAAAAGTACAAAGATGAAAAATTGCTATAGTTTACCAAAAAGGTGTATTGGAAATGTTCATGAGACAACTAAATCTTGCCGCTTTTGTGGTAGAAAGTACAAATTCTTAATTTTTATCATTCTTGATCAGGGTGCTATTGATCTATTGATTCATGTATACAAGCAAGAGTTCAAGAACCTTGGAGGGTATCTTGTGAATACGGAAAAGGTAGCTAATGATGTAATGTAAATAAATTTAGTCTCTTTCATGGCCCTAGAAGAGTCTATTTTTTGATATATACAACTCATTCTTGGCGATGTATATAATATTATTTGTTTCTATGATTTTGAAATTCGAATTTTTGAAAAATGGAAACAGGTTGGTGATGAGAAAGGAGGGTATATCAAGCAAAAAAGGGTCGAAAAGTTCATCCTTGCAGTTGGCGCATATGAAGATCAGATTTTCGAGAAAAGATCAGCAATATTCCACAAGAGCAAACTCCGATACATGTTGTCAGAAGTCAAGGATAAGGTTCTTTTTCTTTTAATTTCTTACAAATTCATATAAAGTTTTATAATAGCTGTCACAAACATATTTTTACAAGTAATCTTTCGTATAGAGTGGTAAGGGAGAAGACAATTTGTTTTCTGTGACAAGAAGTGGTCACAATCACAGTGAAAAATCAACCGATCATGATGTACAAGTACGATGTATTGTTGAGAAATACTATCTTTCGCTATCATTGATCTGTATCTTTTCAAATCATATATTTACTCAATATGAAATGTCTTGTTCTTGTTTTCTCAGATGGCCGAGAATACAAAAGCATTGAAGGAGCAACTAAAATCTTAGATGCGTGAGATATCGGATAATTTCAGAAACGGTCTTCTTTCAGACATGGTATGGAAGATCTTTGTTGTGTGTTTTCCTTTTTTTTCAGGATGTAGATTACAAGAACTAGTCAGTGTTTAGACTAAATCTTGTCAGGTGAAACTGGGTACTCCTGGATGGAGAAAACGTTATTACAAATACAAATTTTCTGCTGAAACCGAAGTGGATATGGAAAATACGAGGAAAGAAGCGGTATGTAACTATGTATATATGCTACATCAACTATATCTTACTAAATGCATTTTTTCTCAAATATTGGATCCACTTTATTTCATACATGTGCGTTTTATTCTTTGTAGGTCGAAAAATACACCGAAGGAATATGTTGGGTTCTTCTATATTACTTCTCGGGTGTTGCGTCATGGACATGGTAATTAGGGGAATCTGTGAATAAGATCAATATTTATAGGTTCATCATCATACTGTTGACTGGTTGATAACATAGAATAACGAGTGTGATTATTCCATCAACAGGTTTTACCCATTAATCCATTATGGGCCATTCGCATCAGATTTTAAAGGTCTTTCAAGTACTAAAGTTACGTTTCAAAGAGGATCCGGCCCCTTGAAACCATTTGATCAACTTATGTCTGTTCTCCCCCTACTAGGTATGTTCTTAAATTTCTTTTTTAGAAACATGATTACATTGGTTTATCTGGTTTTGTTCATGATCTTATCTAATTTGTAGTGCCCATGCACTTCCACCTTCATATGGGTCACTCATGACAACTGATGATTCGAGTATTCTTGATTTCTATCCTAATAGTATGTCCCATTCTAAGTTGTCAGACAGATAAATTTTGTTGCTTAATATCTTTATGAACTCTATTGATTGTAATATTGTATCTATATGTTGTCATTTATACTCAGATTTTGATGTTGACACGGATGGGAAAAGATTTCTTTGGCAGGTTAGGGGATGATTATTGTTCAAAGCACCTATTCCTCCCTTCAACATTCATGTTTTATATGACCATAACTTTCTTATGTTTCAAAAATCTCTCTTTTGTAGGGTATCTGCAAGCTTCCTTCTATTGATGAGGAGCGCCTTCTTGCTTCAACAAAGATGATTGAGAAGGAACTGATCTATGTATGGCTGAATGGTATTTAGAAATTAGAACCTTCACATGTTTGACAAGGACTCTAATTAATATCGTCTTTTATCTTCAGGAGGAGGAAGCTAAAAGAAATGCTGAGAATCCTGACAAGTTGTTCCTACACATTTCAGAAAATCTTAATGAAGGCTCCATCGAGCAAAAGACAGGCTTAAGGTTGTGCTGTCCATTATTAAAATGAGGTGATTATTCTTTTTCCTAATGTGTATATTTTCTTCTCTTGTTTCCATTTCAGTGGAGACATAAATGGTTTTGTCCATCCTAACTTAGAGCCCGAGTATGTTCGTGATTCTAATGGCTGTGGAAACGGTCTTGATGTTCTGTAAGAAAATGCTTTTTTCAATCATCACTCAGGATTTATAATCTAGAATATATTGTTCTACTGTATTAAATAGTGTATATTTCTATGCTACAGATGTGTATACTATGATTCACCATGCTTCTCTCTTCATATCCCTCGTGTCCTTGAAGGCACATCCATTCCAGAACCGGTATGCCATTTTGGATCCTTATGATCAGGTTCTGTTGCTTTGACAGGCTTCTAGTTCATCCCTTCCTCCTTTAAAGGTTTTGTTGTGGACAATACGGTATTGTAGGGTATTTTTGCTCGTCTTTTTCATCAAAAAATGGATGAAAGATTTGCTTTTATACACTTCTGAAGTCCATAAATATGCTTTAAAGTTGAGTCTTGTTCTAGTGCTATTAATTTCCAAGTAATTAATTGATGGAACTTCTGAAATTTTGATTGATAGACTGTGAGCGAATCCGATATCGAGGAAGGATGCTTGTGGCATGAGAGCCATGGTTACCCTGTACGAAGCAATAGGTTTGTTAATTGGTTCAACTTTTGTCTAGCTAATGCTCCCTTGGTGGCTTTCGACTCTGGCCTTAACATTTTTGCAATTTTTTTGCTCACAGATCACATGGACAAGTAAAAGAAGCTAAAATAAACCCTAACCAAGGCAATAGGTTTGTTGATGCCACAAGGACACCAAAAGAACAAAAAAGCTGCGCTTCTTGGTGGAATACATATGGGAGAGGTTCTCGGACAAACAATGTGTATGGTCAGTCTCGGTCAGTTAGGTCAGACTCCAGTTCAAACAGAAACCAGGCGAGGGGAGGGTGGGGCGAAGCACAATCCAGGAATGCTTCTTGTAGATGGTAGAGTTTATGCTTCCACCAGTTAAGAAGTATTTTGCAAGGTGGTAAGGTTTCTCTTGTATGTTTATAACCTAACCTAACATGCATGTATATGTCTGAAACTTATAAGACATGTTTTTTTGATATAAACATATACTTTTGCCAAAAAAAAATGAATATGAACCAAAGTAAGAGAGGATGTGGCTGCTGTTATAAATTTAGACTAGCCAAGTGGCCGTAAATAGGTATCTCAACATTTTGAACCTCGTGATGTGGTGCAGCATTTTTAAAAAATCATTGCTATCTTAAGTAGACATGTGTGTAGGAAGTCTTGAAGTGTCAAACTTGTTATGGGTTAATATTGTTGGATTTCATTATCAAAAACAGTGTAGAAATGATGAAGACTAATTGCATAGAAACAAAATATTTTGACATCATTCTTAGTTGTTGAATTCTAGAGGCAAGATGGATTTGAAATTTGAATGGATGTGATTTTTTTGGTTGACTTCGAGACATAGATGAGGTTACTCTCCCGGAAGGCATTATTTCCACAAGATGGAATAAGTTTATCCCTCGGAAGATCAATATCTTTTAGTGGCGTTTTCTTTTAAATAGAATTGCTACTCGTGTCGATCAATTTAGATGCAAATGGCATGGATATTCCGTCCATTGTTTGTGGTATGTGTAACTCAGACAGGGAAGCTTTGTGGCATATTTTCATTTCTTTTATGCCAATTTGTTAGTATTTGTGAGTTGCTCATACCAGATTTTATTGATGTGGATAATCCGTCCATTATTTATGAGTTGTTCATACCAGATTTGTGGCATATTTTCATTTCTTATATTTATGCCAATTTATTGTTTGTGGATTTTCCGTCCATTGTTTGTGGTATATGTGAGTTGTTCATACCAGATTGTATTGATGTGCAAGAGGTGGTGATGTGGATTGATATGTTACGGCTTTATCAAACGAACAGAATTGTTTTGGAAGCTATCATTGTGGTGGTTTTTTTTGGGGTTTCATTATGATGTTCTTTTTGAGGGTCACAATATCTGTTTTAAAAAGTGTGCCTAAGGCGCTTGGTGACTCAAGGCAAGAATAGAAGCGTTTTCACCCACCAAGGCGAAAAGGTGATGTCATGTAAAGGAGGCATCGATTTCTTCTGTAACATCCCAAAACAACAATAAAATTTTTATTTTTAATTAAAGAGAAATCCTTGTTTTCCATCAATCCAAGTCATAAAAATCCAAGATCAAGTACGAATCTTTCAAAATCAATGTATCATAACATCTACAAAACATATCACCAAATGATGTGTACGATCATGCCTTTGTTTTTCCCCGAATCACCTGAAGTATCTGAAACATAAAACTTAAACTGTAAGTAAAGCTTAGTGAGTTCCCTCAAAGTACCACACAAAACCAGTATAAATAACAGCATGCATAAATAAGCCTTCAGCCTGACTGGACCGCCTCGCAGGGCCTAGAACTTATATGGACCACTCTCCGGGCCTTCGGTCTAATTGGACTGCCTTGCAGGCCTTCAGCCTATCTGGATTGTCCTGGGTATCTTGTCCTTCAGTACAAAGTAGGACCGTCTCAATCCAACAACCATAACATGTCGACATATACAATAATAACCAGCAACACAGGTAATCATACAGATCTACCGATCTAACCCATACTCAGTGGGCAGAGGTAATTATATAAATCTACCGATCTAATGCATACTCAACATAATATCAACCCAATATACCAGGATTCATAATCCAATGAGCCGACATTGGTGCCTTCAACCCATAAGTATAATGAGGAAAACTCGCCTCATAGTCTGAAAATATAGCAGAAAAGAACGCTGCTCCAAATGCCAACTCTAGAGGTCACCTATACAACAAAAAGTGACCTATACTCAAATTTCAACTCAAAATACCCAAAATACACATTAGTCAAACTTGGTCAAAGTCAACTCCAGCTAGCCGTCACGCTGTGGCTGCTAGTCGACAGAACAGACGGGTCTCGACCTAGTAGCCAATTCTTGGCAACCTAAGCCACACCATGGGGACTGGTCTGGACAGCTTAAACCATTAAGTAATTTTTCCCCAACCTCAAGAACTCGAAAGCTCATATATGGTCCTTCTCATGGTTTTGATGGATAAAGTTTCCTACTTTATTCCTCAATACCCCTCACTAAGTCAAGATCCCAAACCCTAACTCCTAAAGACAACTTAATGCATCAAGACACTCATTAAGCATCCAATCCTTAGAGTTGCACCTCCAAAGTTTCCATAATGACTTCATACTCCTAATAAACCCTAAAGATCGTCGCTTTATGGACATGCATGTCCAACGTATGTCCTTTCTATTTTAGGTCAAAAACTAGGGTTTAATGACCAAAACTCCATGCATGACACCAAAACTCATTCATAATTCATATCCAAGACACCAAATACTCTATTTAACCTGTATATCCATAGAGTTTCAAACTTTATGAGATCCCACCACTCAAATCCATCAATACATGAAGAAAAGGGACAAAATGAAGAGATGTAGAAAAATGGTAAGGAAAAGATTGGATCTTGGACACTCACCAAGGTCCAAGAGATGTGCTAGCTGAAGAAAAAGATGTTTGCCAAGTAACTACTACACCAAGGGATTCATTCTCCTTCTAAAATCACCAAAAAAACACCAAGAATGAGCTTACAACTTCAATGGAGGCTAGGGTTAGGGTTTCTAAGTTTAAGAGGGGGATTGAGGTTGAATGATCATGAAACCTTAGCCTTAATGTTCTTTATATAGGGCCCAAAGCCTGAAATTAGGGGTTTTCACTAAAAACACCTGCCACGTCGTGACACCTATGGCCACGTCGTGGCGTGTCATTTAAGTCCCGTTTTAACATCCGGATTTTTGGGTACGCTATTTTAATTATTTATTTTGAATTAATTGGAGGGACTCGACGAGTTGGTGCCTCAACTCGTCGAGTAGGGTCGCGATTAGATGAGGAGTTTAATGAATGGACTCGACGAGTCGGGAATCCGACTCGATGAGTCGGTGCTGATGAGAAAAAACCCTAATTGCCCGGGTTTGGGACCTATTTAAAGGCCCTTATGGCCTTCATTTATGGCCACACAAACCCCTGTGAAACCCTAATCGCCCTTGAGAGCTTAGAGTGAGAAATAGCATCTTTGCGAGCTTCTTGGTGTGTTCTTTGAAAGGAAGGAGAAGAGTTTCAAGGTTTGGAAGCAAGGAGGTCGTGGGATTGGCTGCTATTTCACTCCAGACTTCTGTATTAGGTACAGATCTGCATCTAATCTCTTGTATTGGGTGGATCTCATGGATTTTAGGTTCTTTACCTTCTTTTGGAGCTAGGTTATGAAGATGAGAGGTCCCTTTTTGATTTAGACATTAGATCTGGACCTTGATAGGTCCAGAGAATCCCTTGAGCTTAGCTTTATGTAGTTCCATGAGTGTGTTGAGCCTAAAACACCATTAAGGTGGTTATTTCATCAAATAGAGCTTGATGTACCATGCACGGACATCAATTTCAGACCTTTACATGACTTTTGAGTGCTAAAAGGCCAGATCTATGGATTAGAGGAATAGATCTGACCTCAAAATTTCAAATGAGTAACGCCATGGAAGAAATTCGCCGAGTCTATGAGAGAACTCGACGAGTCGGATCGGGTTGCCCCCCGATTCGTGACCAGTGGTAACCCGTCGAGTTGGGAGGTTAGTCCAATGAGTCGAGTGAGGCCTTAGGAGGATTCAGGTTATACGCACGAACTCGCCGAGTCAGCGAGTGCACTCGGCGAGTCTGGTCAAATTTGACCATTGACTGGGGTTGAGTTTCGAGGACCTTAGGGTTTTGGTCAACTGATTCAAGAGAGGCCATGAAGGGGCAAAATGGTCTTCTACCCATACTTTAGAGATGAGAACATAAAGAGACTACTGATTTGAGATGTTATCATTTGATATGCGGAGGCTAGACCGAGGTTATTGGGCACGAGATTTACTAGACATCTTACGAGGTGAGTCTTCTCACTATACATTACCTAGAGTGATATCTATGTGTAGACCGGAGGGTCTTATGTGTATGTGTATGTTTGTGATTATGTGTAATGTGTTATATGTATGTTATGTGATATATATATAGACCGGACCAGAGGGTCCAACGACTCATGAGGCCAGAGGGTCCTCGATCAAATCGGACCGGAGGGTCCAACGAGCTAGACCGGACCAGAGGGTCCAACGAGTTACGGGACTGGAGGGTCCCGCTTAGATACATGGACCGGAGGGTCATACATAGTTGTAGCCTCGAGTGGCTTATGCACTGTATGTGGTATTTTGGGGAACTCACTAAGTATTTATACTTACCGTGTTGTGTGTTATGTGTTTCAGGTACTAGCGAGGATCGCGGGAAGGCGCCGGCATGATCTGTACACACTGAGAGAGTATTGAGTATTTGAGATTCTGGGAGATGTTGTATTTAAGATACTATTTGATACATTAGGTTTTGAGAATATTTTATGAAATATGTTATGTTGAAAAATGAAAAATTGTTTTAAAAATTCACGTCGTTACAAGTTGGTATCAGAGCCTTGGTTTAAGGCATTAGGATGCACCTTCGGCCGCATCTGAACTCAAACTGAGGAATTGAGAGAAATTTTCATAAAATAAACGATTTTTCCGATAAGTAAAAGATTTTAAGACAAGCAGAACGGAACAGTGTGTACGATCAGCCAGCGCCCAAACGGTGATTTCCCCAAATACCCTTACATTATGTGATATTATGTGATATGTTATGCATGCTAGAGTAGGCTAGGTATTCATATCTAGGACTAGAGTGGCCTGATTTGTGATGCCTTAGCCTAGGGGATTACTGCTACTATGAGATGCTTCGAGAGTGAGTGGGTAGCAGCGAGGAGCTTACAAGTGGTCTATTAGAGAGTAGCCTGTGCTTAGAGAGATATAGAGTACTTGCGATATGGGATCCGAGGAGGAGGACTTGGGGTGAATACTGATGCGGTGTGGAAGGTAGTATAGGACCCGTACTACTGGAGGCACCGGGTCGGTGAACAGTCCAAGTAAGAATCCTTAGGGTACCAAGGAACAAGTAGGGTTGAGTATCGAGTGCGAGTACACTCGAGCGAGTCTCTGATATCTTTTGTGTTGTGTTTCAGAGACATCATGGTTGGGACACGCCACACACCAGGGGCAGCGACGTTAGCGATGAGGAGATTCGTCAGATGATACATGACGAGGTATCCGCGGCAATCCGGGAGGCCATTCCGGAGATGTTTGGGTCTATCAAGACCATGCTGATTGAGAAGTTTGATGATAGGTACGTTGTTGATACCGAGGCGCCTGCTGCTGTAGCCACAGCAACTGTTGCTGTAACGCCCGCAAATCCGGGCTAGTCAATTTAGAGATAATAGGGGTCGAAAACGACTTTTTGATGAAAGATTATTTAGATTAAATAATCTTAACTAAATTGTAGAATACGTCTCAAGGGTTCCGTGCATATAAAGAACGTTGAAATCCGAGTTATAACGATGAAGTTATGGTCCGTCGAAGTTTTTCGGCAAAATCGGCACGACACCGGAAGACGTAAATAGTGAATTTACGATAGAGGACTTTTTAGCCTTAGTAATCTAAACAAAATTCATAGAATATGTTAAACTGAGAGCGTCCATAAAAAGAACGCCCAAATCTAACTTCGTATGAGGAATTTATCAATTTTCTAACATTTGGCATAGTAGTGCACGGCCCGAAACTCGAATTTTAGTTCGAGCAGTTTTTGGCCTACACGACCTAAATGAAAGTTGAAGATCTCATTAATAGGAACTCAGCGGTAAAAAGACAGACGAAAACGGAGTCTGTATGTAGAAGTTATGAATTTTTCGCAGACATTTAACAGTATAATCTCCTCGTTCTGTGAAATTTAAGATCGGTCGAGAATTAGCCGACGGAGTCAAAATGAATTTGTAGATCTTATTTTTACCTATGTGTAGATATAAAGAAAGTAAAAAACGGAGTTCGTATGTGAAAGTTACGGATTTTAGAAGTCGAAAGTGTGTTGTGCGAAAATGGGTGATGTGGCACAATCATGGTCATTGCTTTCTCCCCAAGTCTTGCCACTAGATGGTGACATGTGGTACCAAGTTCAACAATTTTTCACCCTATAAATAGAACCTCTCTCAACCTCATTTTCTTCACACCTTTCCCATTATTTCTTTTCTTTACTCTCTCTCTCTCTAGAACCTCTATGTAGCCCCGAAACCCCCCGAAAAACCTAGGGAACCTCCCTAGCACGAGGCGGAAGGCCTGGAGTGCTCGATGGATCCGAGAAGAAGAGATTTTCGGCTCGGTAACACCGCTCCACGCAAATCCCGATTTTCTATAAAACCCGCTGTAAGTGAGCTACGCGTACGCTATTTTTTAATATAGTTTTTATTTAATTATAGTAACATTATTATGAACTTATAATAAGTACTTGGGCTATTATTATGGGTTATATAAGTATTGTTTAACGCTTATATAATAGTAATAATAGCTAGACTATTAATTAGCCTCGGCGAATAATATACTAATCTCTAGTGGTAATAATACTAGGTTTCGTCGAAGGAAATTATTTTTAAGGAGCAAAGCGCTGTCTGAGTTCGGAATCACCACCTTTTCAGGTAAGTGCATGGTCCCTTTTATCTTACACATAGATATGAAGTATTTAATATAAATTACATGCTATGTGTGCATATTGTCTGAATACTTGCTGTCTATGATGGATGGAATATTTTTATACACGTTTTAAATGATTTAAATTGTATATGTATTTTATATCTACAAAACGTGTTGGGTAAAACATGGGTAGATGTAATAGTTGTTGTGTGACCAAATAAAATAATGAGAGACCTCGATATAGATGTTATTGATGATCCAATCATCTAGCGGAGTATAGATGACAACCACGGACTATTCTAGACAGTCCATTGGAACGCTAGTAGGCTCGCAACCTGTAGGTGTTTATTTAAACTGTGTGCTCACCAGTAGTACTCCATCCCCCACATGATTGCCTTATTTGACATGAATTGTTGAGGAACCCCCGAAGCATGTGTTGTCGCCCCGATGGAAGTCCTTAGACTAGGTCCCTTGTGTTAGATGTTTTAGGGACGTAAAGTGAGGATAACGGGAACGGGTAATCGGGTTTGTTTGGTTTGATAAAGTTAATAAACTTATTTATTGTTGGTTGAAAACCCTATGTACTCACCAGATTTCCCAACCTGACCCACTCAGTTTATTTATATCACAGGTGTTGATATGAAGTCACATTACACTGAGAGATTAAGGAGATATAAATCACTAGTGATAATGAATGTAAGTTCTATTTATGCTTATGTTTCTGTATTGACGATGACATCCCAAATGTTTTAAAATGAATAAAAGTACTTTCTTCATAAATGCTTTGATAACATATTTATCATGTTTTACTGGGAACAAATTCCGCAACATTGTTATTAAAAGAGGTACTCTGATTTTTATAAAGCATAAACAAAATTGGTCTTTTCTGGCCAGCGAAGGCCGAGGCACCGAAAGCTTGCAGGAGAGCCTTCCAGTTGACAGCGGAGGAGGTCCGCGCAGCGCCCGATATCGTAGCTGGTATGTATTCTTTTATTTATTTATGCTGAGTTTGATATGTTGTTCTTATATTGTGGTATGCTTAGGTACTTTTCTTGTGAATTTTGTACCTACTTTGGTGTTATTTGACTCGGGTGCGAGTCAATCTTTCGTATCTTTAACATTTAGTTGGCACATCAGTATCCGCCGAGAGGCGTTGTGTTGACCTTTGTGAGTTTCTATAGCCGACGAGTGAGCGGTGTATGATACGGATGTGATTCGAGGATGTGTATTCGAGATTTTCAGTGTTGAGTTCCGGATCGATTTGGTACCGATTGCGATGGGGATGTATGTGTCATCCTGGGCAAGGACTGGCTGAGCCGATTTGGAGCTGTTATCGACTGCGAGCATCAGCTGGTGAACATTCGAGACCCTAGTGGGGGAGTACTTACGGTGTATGGCGAGGGTACCCGATCTGGGTTAGCATTTTGCTTGGCTGCCAGAGTGAGGCAGAGTCTACAGCAGGGCTGCAGAGGGTTTGTATCCTACGTGATGGATACACGAATTGCCACCGAGAGGTCGAGTTCAGTCGATGAGGTCTCGATAGTGCGTGAGTTCCCGGATGTTTTCCCCGAAGAGTTGTCAGGTGTGCCTCCGGAGAGGCAGGTGGAGTTTCACAATGATTTGGTTCCGATATCAGCGCCTATTTCCAAGGCACCCTATCGCTTTGCGCCACCAGAGATGCAGGAGTTATCCTCGTAGCTTCAGGATTCATTCAACCGAGTAGATCGCCGTAGGGAGCGCCGATCCTTTTTGTAAAGAAAAAGGACGGAACACATCGGATGTGTATTGATTACCAGCTGGAGTTGAACAAGTTAGCGGTCAAGAACTGTTACCCACTATAGAGGATCGACGATCTGTTCGATCAATTGCAGGGAGCGTCTTGGTTTTCAAAGATAGAATTGAGGTCGGGATATCATCAAATGAGGTTGCGTGATGAGAATATCTTGAAGACAGCGTTTAGGACTCGTTATGGGCATTACGAGTTCGTGGTGATGCCTTTTGGGCTCACCAATGCACCAGCAGCGTTCATGGATCTCATGAACCGAGTATGCAGGCCGATGTTGGATCGATCAGTGATAGTGTTCCTTGACGACATTCTAGTGTATTCAAAGTCCAGAGAGCAGCATGAGGAGCATCTGAGAGAGATCCTCGGAGTATTGAGATCGGAGAGGCTTTATGCCAAATTCTCCAAGTGTGATTTCTGGTTACGAGAGGTCCAGTTCTTGGGGCACCTCGTTAACCAGAATGGGATATTGGTCGATCCGGCCAAGATTGAGGCTGTTATGCGTTGGAAGGTGCCGAGATCCCCCACCGAGATTAGGAGTTTTCTAGGATTGGCCGGCTACTATCGGAGATTTATCAGGGATTTCTCCAAGATTGTCGTTCCCCTCATCAGATTAACCCGGAAGGTTGTAGCTTTTACTTGGGGTCCAGAACAACAGACCTCGTTTTAGACTCTTCACCAGAAGTTATGTGAAGCCTCGGTGTTAGCTCTTCCGGAGGGAATGGATGATTTTATAGTGTATTGTGATGCGTCTATATCAGGGCTGGGTGCGGTGCTTATGCAGAGAGGACATGTGATAGCATACACATCGAGGCAGCTGAAGCCTCATGAGACGAGATACCCCACCCAAAATTTGGAATTGGGGGCAGTGGTGTTCGCCTTCAAGATATGGCACCATTATTTGTATGAGGTTTGGTGTAACATATACACGAACCACAAGAGTATGAAGTATCTGATGGATCAACCTAACCTGAATATGCGCCAGAGGAGATGGTTAGATGTGGTAAAGGATTATGATTGTGAGACCCTGTACCACCCGGGCAAGGCTAACATGGTAGTCGATGCTCTGAGCCGCAGGTCGGAGAGTGCCCCGATTTGGTACATATGTATGAGGATGACGGTGATGACTCCGGTGTTGGATACCATTCAAGAGGCCCATGTAGAGGCTGTGAGACCGGAGAACCGCAAGAGATAGCAGGTGATTGTACAGGCATCCAAGTTTTTTACCGATGGTCGTAGGCTTATGAACTTCCATGGTCGGATTTGGGTTCCGTTTATGGGCGGGGCACGTAGCATATTGATGGAGGAAGCACACAGATCGATATTTTTGATCCATCCTGGATCTGAAGAGAGACTATTGGTGGCCCTGTATGAAGAGGGATGTTGTGTGGGTTGTAGAGAGGTGCTTGACCTGTCGTCGGGTTAAGGCCGAGCACTAGCATCCGCATGGCAAGTTGTAGCCACTAGAGGTTCCCCAGTGGAAGTGGGAACATATTTCTATGGACTTCATCACCAAATTGTTGAGGACCGCAAGGGGTGTTGATGCAATTTGGGTGATTGTGGATCGTCTGACGAAGATCGTTCACTTCCCTGCTATCAGTGAGAGCTCTTCTGCAGAGAGGTTGGCGTAGATATATGTGAGAGAGGTGGTATCTCGGCATGGAGTGCCGATCTCGATCGTTTCGGAACGAGATGTTCGTTTTACTTCCAGGTTCTGGAAGAAGTTTCATGAGGAGTTGGGCACGATATTGCACTTCAACACTGCTTATCTCCCTCAGACGGACAGGCAAAGTGAGCGGACGATTCAGACGCTCGAGGATATGCTTCGAGCATGCATTATGGACTTCGGGGGAAGTTGGAATGCATACCTACCTTTGGCTAAGTTTTCCTACAACAACAACCACCATTCGAGTATTGGTATGCCTCCCTTTGAGCTGTTGTATGAGAGGAGGTGTAGGACCCCTATCTGTTGGGGCGAGGTGGGGCAGCGAGTGATGGGTAGCACCGAGATAGTGCTTAAGACGACTGTCACAACTAGAAATTTTGGTGCCTTGTAACTACAACACTTATGACAACAATGAATCAAAAACATGAAAGCATGCATGATGCTTACTCTATGACAACATAATTTCAATCAAACACTTCATACAAGCACTGCAAATAGTCAACAAACAATTGGAAACCTTAGAAATCCTTGTTTAAGTCCATTTTGGGTTAGGATTTCCTTATTGGGCCCAATGGACCAATAAGCTTCCAATTGGACTATCTTGGGCTTAGAACTCTTGAATGGGCTCTAATTGGACCCACTTTCATTTATTTTAATATTTTGGGCCATATTGGGTCTAGAATGAAACAAAATATTTAAATGGACCTTATTGGGCCATAACTAACCTGATTTAGCCCTAATAGGTCATAAAAATCGTAGTCATATTTATTTGGGCCAAAAAAATCACTCAACATAACTATAAGATTTGGGCTTAAGCATTTAAGCCCAAATACTCTTTCTTCCCTCTCCATTCTCAGCCCAAGCCCAAATAAAAGGGAGAGTTGACTTTTAAGATTTGCCACCTCATTTTTACATGGAGGTCTTCCATGCAATATCTCATGCTTCTATACAACCATCACCTTACACACTCTCTCTTCTCTCCTCTCCTTCTTCCTCTCGACCGAACCCAAACACACACACCCTCACTTCACTCAAAAATCCTCTCAAGAAACTCTCTCATTTCTTCACCAAGTTTTCGAGATTAGGAAGCTTTTCAAGGAAATTATCCCACAAATTCTTCATCTAAGGTAAGATCATGCTTGGATCTATGATCTAGATTCTTTGTTTTATCAAAAATCTCTTCCTAACCCATGCAAAATCATGATCACTCTCTTAGAAACCCTCTAAGTTCGAAATCAACAAAGGAACGCTTGCTAGGGCCGAAAGTAACATCAAACTTCTCCCAATCTTCTTCAAAACCGAAATCAACAACTCAAGGTGAGTTTCATACCCCTTCCTTTTCGGTTTTTAAGAGTTTTATGGGGGAGAATACAAGAAAATGTGTAGATCTATATGTAAATGTATGCTATGTGTGATTTGATGCATGTATGTGTGTGATATCATGTGTTTTGTGATGATTTTGTTATCAAAAAGTGTGTAAAAAACTGAGATCTAAGGCATGAGAAAGTAAATAAACATAACTTAAGTGATTATACACTAATCAAGTCAACAAAAATAGTTTATGAAGTTAGGATGAACATATCCTAACATAAAATACATTTTAGGGCTTAAAATGTCAAAAATGCAAAACTTAGGGTACAAACCGACAAATTTATAGTTTCTGGAGGGTCAAAAGGTTCCAAACAGTTTCTATAGTATTTTTTCCGGACAACAACATTTTTAAGGGACTTAAAATGTAAATTTTGAACCTAATGGGCTAGATTTGGGCTTTTCGACCCAATAAGCCTCAAAATGCGAATTTTATAAGTTTGAGGGGCTGAAATTGCAACTTTCTGTAAAACAGGGGGTAATCAGCATAATAAAATGTTTTTAAGGTTCAAAAGTGTTTTTCATTATCAAAAAGGACTAAAAATGCAAACTTTTTAGATTTTGGGCTAAAACTGTAAAAGTTGTGAAAAATGAGTCCTAAACCGAGAAACACTACTCTAGAGGGGCTGAAGCTGCCACTAAAAAAACTTTGGGTTAAAAATGTGTGTTCACCAAATAAAGTATACCAAAGTGTCAATAAAGGTGTTTTAAGGACCAAAAATGAAATACTTTTATATAAAAGGACCAAAGGCGTTATTTTTAAAAAAGGAAGGAAATGAAAAGGGCCAAACTACATTTTCGAACAAAGTAAATCAATAATACAAAATACAAACCTGCAACTATCGACAAAATAGAAAACAATTACACCTTCAACAATAAATATCGGTACAAATCAAATTGATTCGGTCTCGAATCAACAACAAAACAAAATCGTCAAACCAAAACAATTCGTTAAACACGTGCTAACTATGATAAGTCAATATACAAACTTTGGGCTTGGAAGTTTCAAATCGTGCTTGTTGGGCCTTGCTAGCCCAATAACATGATCTTTGGGCCCGAAGGGAACGCACTTACATGTTAATGGGCCTTCTATGACCCAATTTCATGTAAAAGGACTTTCAATAGCTCTATTGTGCTATTGGGCCCCAATGGTCCATTAGTACTGCTAGTGAAGTCGAGAAGTCAAATGCGAGTCGGGCCAAGTGCCTTTCGCATTCCCGATAGCCTTGAATAACTTATGGAAATAAAGGGGGCTTCGTACCCTCCTTTATCCTCGGTTGTTGGGCTTATGAGAAATCGAGTAAATAGATTCGTGGCGTAAATCAAGAGAAGTCAGGGTGGTTGGATTAAGTGATTAGTACGGACGACGCCTTAAGGATCGTTCGTAATTTGTAGTTATAAACTAGTCATTTTCAGTAATGCGTGATTGTAACAACTCACAAACCTTAATTAATCCAATGTCGCCTGGGTAATCAAAAACAATCGTCGTATCGGTATAACAATAAACAAGTCATGTAATTTACGTATTGGGAAAACATCGGGTTTTCCCGGGGAGTTCAACATTTTACCTATGTGATGTATACAAGTTCAACAACTATACATGTTTACAAAATCGACAAGCATATTTACGGATCTTCACACTTTTTATAAACAAATACTTTTTTAAGAAAATATCGGATTTTCTGGGTTTTCAAACTCCACAAAAATCATTTTTCCATAACATTACTTATGAACTCACCAACATTTCATATGTTGACATTTTTCAAAATAACTTGTATTCTCAGGTAACAGGTAAGCCGAAGAATCAGTACCAAGTTATGTCATGGTGTTTTGCTTAGATTTCCTATCGAATGGTTTATGTTATGAAATTGTAATGTCTAAAACAATGTACTGAATGTAAACGATATCAGTTGTAATATTTCAATTCATGGTGATGAATTTTGTTATGATTCATGTATATTCATTGTGATGGTATTCAATTTGAGTCACAAGAGCCCTCGGACGTTTCCGTCGTCCGGTTCGGGGGTGTGACAAGTTGGTATCAGAGCTCTGTTTATAGTGAACTAGCATATCTAAGCACACATTGATATGCAACTATAAACCAAAAGAAGGACTAACACAACTCTGAACAAAACAAGTAAAATATAACAATAAAAACACCCTTGCTTGTATTAGGAAAAAGAACATAATATCGAACCAAACAAGATAATGCTAGTATCTCGGTCAAGCCAGGACTGTTCTTAGTTGTATCAAGGAGTGGATGTAGCCTTATCAACTACATTTCCTCCAAGGTACAACTATCACATGTCCTGAGGAAATCGTGATAGCTAGGGAACCTAAAAGCATACCCCATTATCTCCAAGAAGAGAACACCAAATTAGTATATTTAACAACTAAAGCGGCATAGGTATGATATTAGAATAATTATACACTCTCGCAGACAACATGGTTGGTTTCCAACACCCCGAGGATCCTTATTTCCCAGACCATGGAAATAACAGATGGTTGGACGAAGAGCCTGAAGAAGAGCCCGAGGAAGACCCCGAGGAAGAATCTGACGGTGAACCGGAGGCAGAAGCCGAAGGCAAACCTGCCGAACCAGTAGAAGATCAGGAGGAGGAAGAAGATGAAGGAAGCCTCAAGGAGGAACCCAATGATAACGAAGGGGGAGATTCGGAGGCAGAGTCCGAAGTCATCAACCCTCCCTTATCCGATCAGGGTGCCCGCTTACCGGGTGGGCCCCACTGGTCCTACACCCCCCTGGGGTATTGATCTTTGGAGATGGAGCAGGCAGCAGGGACAGCGACCCCCATTCGGCATGTCACGCAAATTCTTTTACCTGAGGGATGGAGGACCGGCCGATCGAGCCCTTCCGGTCATGGTGAGACGGTTGCGAAACACAGACGACCTAGCTCAGAGTACCGCCGACGAGGTACGTCAGTTGAGGACTAGGATCGAGCGTGCAGAGCAGGAGACACGAGACGTCCTTCGGCAGTTCCATATGAGACAAGTGAGGTGGGAGTCCCGACTCCAGGACGCAGAACGTCAGGTGGCCCTCCTTCAGGGAGCATCCACCTCCTCAGCACCACCCCCGAGCACGTCTCACCGCGACTAGGGATATCCGTATCAATTTTTAGTACTATATCATTAGGATCTATGCTATGTACCCCGGCTTTATGTTTAAGTGACTACACTACTCATAGAGCCGTTATGCTGTCGAACTAATATCACTTATGTATGCTCTTTCGAGCAAAATTTTCATGTATCAAATGCGGATAATATTAGTAAAAAATTTATATGTTTTACTTTGATGATGTAATCTGCTATGTGTACAAATTCATGATTGTGTGCCAAATTGCAAAAGTACCTAAGTTCGTGGAACACACCTAACTCATAGGATCACACTCTCACAAAAAGCACAGATACTCAACATCTTTCTGTTCCTTGGCAGAAAGATGCCTCGACGACCAACCCGCGGAAACCCTGAGCCAAACCCTCCCGAGTTCAACTCTGTTGCTTTTCAGGCAGCGGTGTCGGCTGCGGTCACCGCGGCTATGGCCCAAATTCACCAAGGGAACAATGGAGGAGTCAACAGACCAGGCGCTGGAAGTTCAAACAACGGGGTGAATCAAGGACCTACCAAAACATGCTCCTACAAGGACTTCACGAACGTCAAACCACGAACCTTCAACGGCACTGGAGGAATAATTACCCTGAAACGATGGATCGAGAAGGTGGAATCGGTATTCGAGATATGTGAATGCCCCGAGGAGATGAAAGTCAAATTTGCCGCATGCACTCTTGTTGACCAAGCGCTCACTTGGTGGAACAGACATGTGGAAGTCATGACACCCCCCATAGCCAATTCCATGCCATGGGCAGAAATGAAAGAAATGTTGATGGCCGAATACTGCCCTCGTGGTGAAATTCAGAAAATGGAACAAGAGCTGTGGAACCTCACCGTCCGAAACTCGGACATAGATGCATACATATCAAGGTTCAGTGAACTGTCTCTGCTATGCCCTGGTATGATCACCTCAGAAGGAAAGAAGATCGAGCGATTCATCTGGGGACTAACCTCCCCGATCCAAGGAAACGTGATAACTGCAAATCCCGAAACGTTTGACAGTGCCAAGAGATTGGCCAAGAAGCTATATGACCACAACAACAAGAAGGGTGAGAAGCCAGTGGATACTGAAGTTAAGAAGGAAAATGATAGCAAGAAGGGGAAGAACAACAAGATAAAGGGGCGTCAAGGCTCCGAATCGTCCAAGAAGCAGCAAACAGTGGCAATTAATGTTGCGACCACTCAAGTTCCATCCACACCACATGCTCCAGCCTCAGCTGCTCCAAGTGCTCCTAGACCTTATTCTGGTAATCTTCGCAAGTGCAACAAGTGCGGTCTCCATCACAATGGAGAATGCATAGAGATGCAGTGCACCAGTTGCAATCGGAAGGGGCACACGACAAAGTACTGCAGGACTTACCCTCCTCAGAACCAACAACAGGGAAACAACAACAACAATAACCGCAACAACAACAACACCGACAATGGAGGCAACAATGCAGGACCAACTCACACTTGCTATGGATGTGGATGGATTGGGCATTTCTGTCGAAATTGCCCCAACAACAACAATCCTGGAAATGGAGGAACAGGAAGGATGCTGACCATGGGTCAGGGAGAAGCGGTTCAGGATCCCGCTGTTGTTACCGGTACATTCCTCCTAAACCACACTTATGCATGCATCCTATTTGATACCGGAGCAGAACGAAGTTTTGTGAGCAATAAGTTTAAACATATATTAAAACAACAACCCCAGAAGCTCAATGAAACCTTTACGGTGGAAATGGCCAATGGGAAAACCGAATCCACTGGGGAAATCTACATTGGATGTACCCTTACTCTAAATCAACACATCTTTACAATAGACTTAATGCCCGTTTCCATCAGGAGTTTCGATGTGATTGTTGGCATGGACTGGTTAAGCCCCCACCATGCTGAAATTATGTGTCACGAGAAGGCCGTTCGCCTTCACCTTCCCGATCACAAAACCCTAGTTATTTACGGAGACAAACCTAGCACGAACCTTCGCCTCATCT
This sequence comes from Lactuca serriola, assembly GCF_051521515.1. Lineage (NCBI taxonomy): Eukaryota > Viridiplantae > Streptophyta > Magnoliopsida > Asterales > Asteraceae > Lactuca > Lactuca serriola. The sequence continues at coordinate 267,032,930 of NC_136410.1, forward strand.
CATGCGTCCAGACACAAAAGCATCTGCGAAAGAACGATTTGACGTTCCTGACGCATATAGTGGATAAAACCAAGGAATAGGTTAACATTCGAGACATTCCAGTAGCGCGTGAATTCCCAGACGTATTTCCTGAAGATCTTCCTGGAGTACCCCCAGAGAGACAAGTTGAGTTTCGAATTGATCTTGTTCCAGGAGCAACTCCACTCGCTAAATCGCCTTACCGACTAGCTCCTGCTGAGATGCAGGAATTGTCCAGCCAACTCAACGAACTCCTGGGCAAAGGATTCATCCGACCCAGCTACTCGCCATGGGGAGCTCCGGTTCTTTTTGTCAAAAAGAAGGACGGATCTTTTAGGATGTGCATCGATTACAGGGAGCTAAACAAGCTCACTGTCAAAAATCGTTATCCGCTCCCACGAATCGATGATCTATTTGACCAGCTCCAAGGAGCCAGTTACTTTTCTAAGATAGATCTACGATCTGGGTACCATCAACTCAAGGTCCGGGAAGAGGATATTCCAAAACCGCTTTCCGAACTCGTTACGAACATTATGAATTTTTCGTAATGCCTTTCGGTCTAACGAATGCCCCTGCCGCATTCATGGACCTAATGAATCGAATATGCCGACCATTCCTCGACAACTTTGTTATTGTTTTCATTGACGACATTCTAGTCTATTCCCGAAGTGAAGAAGAGCATGGCAACATCTCCGACAAATCCTGGAAACCCTGTGAACGGAGAAGCTATACGCAAAACTCTCCAAGTGTGAATTCTGGCTCCGTAGCGTGAACTTTTTGGGTCATATTGTTAGTCAGGAAGGAATACATGTGGATCCTTCTAAGGTCAAAGCCATCGAAGGATGGGCAGTTCCGACAACAGCCACAAAAATTCGCCAATTCTTAGGCCTAGCAGGTTAATACAGGAGGTTCATTCAGAATTTCTCTAAGATCGCCAAGCCACTTACCTTGCTTACACAAAATGGCATACCATTCAAATGGACGGACAAACAAGAAGTTGCATTCCGAACTCTAAAGCAAGCACTCTCCAGTGCCCCGATACTATCTCTACCAGAGGGAACGGAAGATTTCGTGGTCTACTTTGACGCGTCAAATCATGGTTTAGGTTGTGTTCTCATGGAGCGTGGAAAAGTGATAGCTTACGCATCCCGCCAACTAAAGACACACGAAGTGAATTATACAACCCATGATCTGGAATTGGGAGCAGTGGTCTTCGCTCTGAAGATTTGGAGGCATTACCTCTATGGTACGAAGTGCACCATCTTCACGGACCACAAGAGTCTCTAGCACATCTTGAATCAAAAAGAGCTGAATATGAGGCAACGAAGATGGGTTGAACTATTAAACGATTACGGGTGTGAAATCAAGTATCACCCAGGCAAGGCCAACGTGGTAGCTGATGCCTTGAGCCGTAAAAAGTACTCTAACCGTCGCGTGAAAACTCTCTCAATAACCATCCAATCTCACCTAACCACTCAGATCAGGGCAGCCCAGTCAGATGCCATGAAGGCAGAAAACAGAGCAAGCGAAGCATTACGCGGAATGGAGAAGAATCTCGAGGTGAAAGAGGACGGAGTATACTATTTCATGAACCGTATTTGGGTCCCTAAACTTGGAGGATTTAGGAAGGTAGTCATGAATGAAGCTCACAAGACGCGATACTCCATCCATCCAGGTTCGGACAAAATGTACTTGGATATTAAACAACATTATTGGTGGCCTAACATGAAGGCAGGAATTGCCACCTATGTCAGCAAATGCCTTACTTACGCCAAAGTAAAGGTGGAATACCAGAAGCCCTCGGGGTTATTACAGCAACCAGTAATCCCCGAGTGGAAATGGGAAGGGATTTCTAAGGACTTTGTGACCAAGCTACCCAAGACGTCAGATGGATTAGACGCTATATGGGTAATAGTTGACCGACTGACGAAATCCGCCCATTTCTTGGCAATAAAAGAATCCTACAAGATGGAGAGACTGACAAGAATATACATTCGAGAAATCGTGAGGCTTCACGGAGTGCCAGTATCTATCATCTCAGATAGAGATAGTAGATTCACTTCATGTTTTTGGAAGTCACTTCAAAAAGCACTGGGAACCCATCTCGACATGAGCACTGCTTATCACCCACAAACGGATGGTCAAAGCGAACGAACCATCCAGAAGCTCGAAGACATGCTTCGATCATGTGTGATAGACTTTGGGAAGTCCTGGGATACCCACTTACCCTTAGTTGAATTCTCGTATAACAACAGCTACCATTCGAGCATCAAAGTCGCTCCTTTCGAAGCGCTATATGGACGTAAGTGTAGATCACCGTTGTGTTGGGCTGAGGTGGGCGACACCCAGCTAGCAAAGGAACTAGCATCAGACAAGACATTAACGGGACCGGAGATCATACGTGAAACCACGAAAAAGATAGTTCAAATCAGAGCTCGACTACAAGCATCGCGCGACCGACAAAAGAGCTATGCTAATAGACGGCGAAATCCATTGGAGTTTCAGGTCGGGGATCGAGTACTGTTAAAAGTTTCACCCTGGAAAGGGGTCATTCATTTTGGAAAACGGGGAAAAATGAACCCACGATACATTGGACCTTTCGAGATCCTTGCCCGAATAGGTCCAATGGCGTACAGACTGCAGCTACCCGCTGAGCTCAACAACGTACATCCCGTGTTCCATGTATCCAACCTAAAGAAGTGTTTATCCGATGAAACTCTCGTCATTCCCCTTGATGAAATTGAAATCAACGAGAATCTCCTGTTCGTCGAAGAACCAGTCGAAATCATGGACAGGGAGGTGAAGCGTACCAAGCAAAGTCGCATCCCGATTGTGAAGGTACGGTGGAACGCAAAGCGTGGACCAGAATTCACGTGGGAACGCGAAGATCAAATGAAGCAAAAGTACCCTCATCTATTCTAGCATTCTCAAATCTAGCTTTCAAAAGAATTTCGGGACGAAATTCCCTCTAACGGGGGGATGATGTCACAACTAGAAATTTTGGTGCCTTGTAACTACAACACTTATGACAACAATGAATCAAAAACATGAAAGCATGCATGATGCTTACTCTATGACAACATAATTTCAATCAAACACTTCATACAAGCACTGCAAATAGTCAACAAACAATTGGAAACCTTAGAAATCCTTGTTTAAGTCCATTTTGGGTTAGGATTTCCTTATTGGGCCCAATGGACCAATAAGCTTCCAATTGGACTATCTTGGGCTTAGAACTCTTGAATGGGCTCTAATTGGACCCACTTTCATTTATTTTAATATTTTGGGCCATATTGGGTCTAGAATGAAACAAAATATTTAAATGGACCTTATTGGGCCATAACTAACCTGATTTAGCCCTAATAGGTCATAAAAATTGTAGTCATATTTATTTGGGCCAAAAAAATCACTCAACATAACTATAAGATTTGGGCTTAAGCATTTAATCCCAAATACTCTTTCTTCCCTCTCCATTCTCAGCCCAAGCCCAAATAAAAGGGAGAGTTGACTTTTAAGATTTGCCACCTCATTTTTACATGGAGGTCTTCCATGCAATATCTCATGCTTCTATACAACCATCACCTTACACACTCTCTCTTCTCTCCTCTCCTTCTTCCTCTCGGCCGAACCCAAACACACACACCCTCACTTCACTCAAAAATCCTCTCAAGAAACTCTCTCATTTCTTCACCAAGTTTTCGAGATTAGGAAGCTTTTCAAGGAAATTATCCCACAAATTCTTCATCTAAGGTAAGATCATGCTTGGATCTATGATCTAGATTCTTTGTTTTATCAAAAATCTCTTCCTAACCCATGCAAAATCATGATCACTCTCTCAGAAACCCTCTAAGTTTGAAATCAACAAAGGAACGCTTGCTAGGGCCGAAAGTAACATCAAACTTCTCCCAATCTTCTTCAAAACCGAAATCACAACTCAAGGTGAGTTTCATACCCCTTCCTTTTCGGTTTTTAAGAGTTTTATGGGGGAGAATACAAGAAAATGTGTAGATCTATATGTAAATGTATGCTATGTGTGATTTGATGCATGTATGTGTGTGATATCATGTGTTTTGTGATGATTTTGTTATCAAAAAGTGTGTAAAAAACTGAGATCTAAGGCATGAGAAAGTAAATAAACATAACTTAAGTGATTATACACTAATCAAGTCAACAAAAATAGTTTATGAAGTTAGGATGAACATATCCTAACATAAAATACATTTTAGGGCTTAAAATGTCAAAAATGCAAAACTTAGGGTACAAACCGACAAATTTATAGTTTCTGGAGGGTCAAAAGGTTCCAAACAGTTTCTATAGTATTTTTTCCGGACAACAACATTTTTAAGGGACTTAAAATGTAAATTTTGAACCTAATGGGCTAGATTTGGGCTTTTCGACCCAATAAGCCTCAAAATGCGAATTTTATAAGTTTGAGGGGCTGAAATTGCAACTTTCTGTAAAACAGGGGGTAATCAGCATAATAAAATGTTTTTAAGGTTCAAAAGTGTTTTTCATTATCAAAAAGGACTAAAAATGCAAACTTTTTAGATTTTGGGCTAAAACTGTAAAAGTTGTGAAAAATGAGTCCTAAACCGAGAAACACTACTCTAGAGGGGCTGAAGCTGCCACTAAAAAAACTTTGGGTTAAAAATGTGTGTTCACCAAATAAAGTATACCAAAGTGTCAATAAAGGTGTTTTAAGGACCAAAAATGAAATACTTTTATATAAAAGGACCAAAGGCGTTATTTTTAAAAAAGGAAGGAAATGAAAAGGGCCAAACTACATTTTCGAACAAAGTAAATCAATAATACAAAATACAAACCTGCAACTATCGACAAAATAGAAAACAATTACACCTTCAACAATAAATATCGGTACAAATCAAATTGATTCGGTCTCGAATCAACAACAAAACAAAATCGTCAAACCAAAACAATTCGTTAAACACGTGCTAACTATGATAAGTCAATATACAAACTTTGGGCTTGGAAGTTTCAAATCGTGCTTGTTGGGCCTTGCTAGCCCAATAACATGATCTTTGGGCCCGAAGGGAACGCACTTACATGTTAATGGGCCTTCTATGACCCAATTTCATGTAAAAGGACTTTCAATAGCTCTATTGTGCTATTGGGCCCCAATGGTCCATTAGTACTGCTAGTGAAGTCGAGAAGTCAAATGCGAGTCGGGCCAAGTGCCTTTCGCATTCCCGATAGCCTTGAATAACTTATGGAAATAAAGGGGGCTTCGTACCCTCCTTTATCCTCGGTTGTTGGGCTTATGAGAAATCGAGTAAATAGATTCGTGGCGTAAATCAAGAGAAGTCAGGGTGGTTGGATTAAGTGATTAGTACGGACGACGCCTTAAGGATCGTTCGTAATTTGTAGTTATAAACTAGTCATTTTCAGTAATGCGTGATTGTAACAACTCACAAACCTTAAATTAATCCAATGTCGCCTGGGTAATAAAAAACAATCGTCGTATCGGTATAACAATAAACAAGTCATGTAATTTACGTATTGGGAAAACATCGGGTTTTCCCGGGGAGTTCAACATTTTACCTATGTGATGCATACAAGTTCAACAACTATACATGTTTACAAAATCGACAAGCATATTTACGGATCTTCACACTTTTTATAAACAAATACTCTTTTCAGAAAATATCGGATTTTCTGGGTTTTCAAACTCCACAAAAATCATTTTTCCATAACATTACTTATGAACTCACCAACATTTCATATGTTGACGTTTTTCAAAATAACTTGTATTCTCAGGTAACAGGTAAGCCAAAGAATAAGTACCAAGTTATGTCATGGTGTTTTTCTTAGATTTCCTATCAAATGGTTTATGTTATGAAATTGTAATGTCTAAAACAATGTACTGAATGTAAATGATATTAGTTGTAATATTTCAATGCATGGTGATGAATTATGTTATGATTCATGTATATTCATTGTAATGGTATTCAATTTGAGTCACAAGAGCCCTCAGACGTTTCCGCCGTCCGGTTCGGGGTGTGACAACGACTGAGCAGATACAACAGGTCAGGCAAAGCTTGCTGACAGCCCAGAGCTGCCAGAAGAGTTTTGCGGACAGGCAACGATCCGAGCTCAAGTTCCAGGTTGGAGATTTTGTACTTCTGAAAGTTTCCCCATGGAAAGGATTAATCCGGTTTAGGAAACGGGGCAAGTTGGATCCTCGATATATTGGTCCTTTATGGGTGATCGCCAGGGTAGGCAAGGTAGCTTACCGTTTAGAGCTACCCGCAGAGTTGAGCCAGATCCATGATACTTTTCACGTATCTCTGTTGAGGAAGTGTATCGCTGATAAAACGGCTGTAGTGCCACTAGAGGATATTCAGGTGGATGCAAGCCTAAACTATATTGAGAGACTGATCGTTATCTTGGATCGGAAGGACAATGTTCTAAGAAGCAAGGAGGTGCCTCTAGTTTAGGTCCAGTGGCAACATCGAAGAGGGTCCGATTCGACCTGGGAGCCGGAGTCAGAGATACGGAAGCAGCATCCGGAGTTATTTACGGTCGAAGACTTCGAGGGCGAAGTCTGATTCTAGTGGGGGAGAATTGTAGCATCCGAATTTTCGGGTACGCAATTTTAATTATTCATTTTGAATTAATTGGAGGGACTCAACGAGTTGGTGCCTCAACCCGTTGAGTAGGGTCGCGATTAAATGAGGAGTTTAATAAATGAACTCAGCGAGTCGGTGCTGATGAGGAAAAACACTAATTGCCCGGGTTTGGCACCTATTTAAAGGCCCTTATGGCCTTCATTTGCGGGCACACAAACCCCTGTGAAACCCTAATCGCCCTTGAGATCTTAGAGTGAGAAGTAGCATCTTTGTGAGCTTCTTGGTGTGTTCTTTGAAAGGAAGGAGAAGAGTTTCAAGGTTTGGAAGCAAGGAGGTCGTGGGATTGGCTGCTATTTCACTCCAGACTTCTGTATTAGGTACAGATCTGCATCTAATCTCTTGTATTGGGTGGATCTCATGGATTTTAGGTTCTTTACCTTCTTTTGGAGCTAGGTTATGAAGATGAGAGGTCCCTTTTGATTTAGACATTAGATATGGACCTTGATAGGTCCAGAGAGTCCCTTGAGCTTAGCTTTATGTAGTTCCATGAGTGTGTTCAGCCTAAAACACCATTAAGGTGGTTATTTCATCAAATAGAGCTTTATGTGCCATTCATGGACTTCAAGTTCGCACCTTTACGTGACTTTTGAGTGCTAAAAGTCCAGATCTATGGATTAGAGGAACATATCTGACCTCAGAAGGTCAAATGAGTAATTCCATGGAGGAAACTCGCCGAGTCCATGAGAGAACTCGATGAGTCGGATCAGGTTGCCCCGCGATTCGTGACCAGTGGTAACCCGTCGAGTTGGGAGGTTAGTCCAACGAGTCGAGTGAGGCCTTAGGAGGATTCTAAGTATATGCACGAACTAGCCGAGTCAGCGAGTGCACTCAACGAGTCTGGTCAAATTTGATCATTGACTGGGGTTGACTTCCGAGGACCTTAGGGTTTTGGTCAACTGATTCAAGAGAGGCCATGGAGGGGTAGAATGGTCTTCTACCCATCCTTTAGAGATGAGAACATAAAGAGAGTATGGATTTGAGATGTTATCATTTGATAGGCGGAGGCTAGACCGAGGTTATCGGGCATGAGAGTTACTAGACATCTTACGAGGTGAGTCTTCTCACTCTACATTACCTAGAGTGGTATCTATGTGCAGACCGGAGGGTCTTATGTGTATGTGTATGTTTGTGATTATGTGCAATGTGTTATATGTATGCTATGTGATATATATACCGGACCAGAGGGTCCAACGACTCATGAGGCCAGAGGGTCCTCGATCAGACCGGACCGGAGGGTCCAATAAGCTAGTCCAGACCGGAGGGTCCAACAAGCTAGAGCAGACCGGAGGGTCCAACGAGTTATGGGACTGGAGGTTCCCACTGAGACACATTGACCGGAGGGTCATACCGAGTTATAGCCTCAAGTGGCTTATGCGCTGTATGTGGTATTTTGAGGAACTCATTAAGCATTTATGCTTACCGTGTTGTGCGTTATGTGTTTCAGGTACTAGCGAGGATCGCAGGAAGGCACCGACGTGATCTGTACACACTGAGAGAGTATTGAGTATTTGAGATTCTGGGAGATGTTGTATTTGAGATACTATTTGTTACATTGGGTTTTGAGAATATTTTATGAAATATGTTATGTTGAAAAATGAAAAATCGTTTTAAAAATTCACGTCGTTACACTCGTAGTCTAGAACATTTTGTCACGTCATGGTGACGCTCCACCATGTCGTGGCCACCAAATTTAAAGTTAATACATAAAAAATTTGATTCATACCTGGAACGGATGTTGCATTTTCTTTGATTCGCTGATTTTGTTAGGCGCCAAGCCTTCACCTTTAGGGATTCATGTACCGGTGTTTGGATTTGGGTTTTGCATTTAATTCCACCGTATTAATTATTTTATTACTTTTCAACTGTAATTATATGCACCATTTTACTCAATTCATGCTTCACATGCATCAATTTCAACTCTATATTTCTTCTAAGATACCCAAGATCGGCTCTGTATGTGTATGTATGTCTTCTAGTATTCCAAGAGTTTTGGATAATTACTATAAATCCAGGCAGTTTCTTCCCTTATTCTCTATAGTTAATGGGGTTTCCCTCCTTTTATTTTCTTATGCTTCCATTCTTCTAAAGTCTTTATTTTTTCCCTCCTAACTCCACTGATACTATGGACACCAACAATGCTATTGTTGGCTCCATGATGATGCAACTAATCCTGGCAGGAAATATGGTAGACCTGGCCTAACAATTAGGCACAAATTTATTTGCAAATTTTATGCAAAGACACTAAAAAACTTCTAGAGGAGTATATCGACTAAAACAACATTTAGTCAGAGGTTTCAAAATTTGTAAAAAGTAACCCAAGTGTCTCGAGTATTAAAAAGTACCCTAAGTGTCCCGAGTATGTGTGAGAAGTAAAAAAGTACATGATCCAAAAAAGAAGTGGAAAAAGTGCAAGAATTACCGACTATTTGAATGTAGTGGAACTTGATGACTACGATGAAGATAATGATGGCACAACACAAGGAAATAGCTTGCCCGCACCTAAGAAACCATGAAAAAAGGGTCCTTAAGACAAGTTTTACGCCAATAAACCAGAAGACATACTCAAAGGTGTAAAGGGTGGAAAACAACAAACAATAAACAAAGTGTGTCGAAAAGAGTTAAGGGACAAGGCTTATATGGATATAGCTTGTTGGTTTTACGATTTAAGGCTAGCTTTTAACGCAACTATTTACGCTATATTTAATATTGCAATGGAATCTATTGCAAAATTTGGCTCGAGATTCAAACCACTAAGCATGTAAGGATATAGCTCGGCGATTTTACGATATGGGGCTAGCTTTTAACGCATCTTGTTATGATAACTTTCACATTGCAATGGAATCTGTTGCATAATTTGGCTCGGGATTCAAACCACTAAGAATACATGAGCTTAGAGTTACTTTGCTTAAAAAAGAAGTGGAATCCACCCAAAATGCATTGAAAGAATACAAAAAAGAATGGATAGTAAAAGGTTGCTTGATTTTATCAGATGGATGGTGTGATTCAACTAATCAGAAAGATATTGTGAACTTTTTAGTGAACTCTCCTATAGGTTCATTCTTTTTAAAGTCTTTGGATGTTTTGGAAATCAAAAAAGACGCAAACACATTGCTTAAAATTCTTGATGATATGGTGGAAGATATAGGAGAAGAGAATGTAGTGCAAGTTGTGACATACAATGCTTCTAATTATGTTAAAGCGGGTAAGTCTTAATATTATATGGTTACCTCACCTGTTTTGAGCTTTGAATATGTTTTCCAATATCTTTACTTTTTTTTGTCAAAACTCTTTTAGGAATGATGCTAGAGCCAGCAAGACCACATTTATACTAGACACCTTGTGTTGCACACTATATCAATCTAATGCTAGAACATATTTGTGACATCCCCATTTTCACGGCCAAAAAAGACCGATTTTTGTTTATGCTTTATAAAAATCAGAATACCTCTTTTAATAAAATTGTTGCAGAATTTGTTCCCAATAAAACATGATAAATACGTTATCAAGGAATTTCCGAAGAAAAGTATTTTTATTCATTTTAAAACATTTGGGATGTCATCGTCAGTATAGAAACATAAGCATAAACAGAACTTACATTCATCATCACTAGTGATTTATATCTCCTTAATCACTCAGTGTAATGTGACTTCATATCAACACCTGTGATATAAATCAACTGAGTGGGTCAGGTTGGGAAACCTGGTGAGTACATAGGGTTTTCAACCCACAGTAATATAATTATTATGTTTAATCTTCAAACAATTAATCAACCCAATTACCCATCCCCATTACCTTCTTTACTCTTAAGGATCTACCCTAAGAATCAGCTATTCCTCGTTCATTTATTCCTAAGGATCATCCTAATGAATTGGCACAAAGTCCATCGTTGCCACGGTTTACACAATAGGCACTAAGTCTGCATAGTCGCCAGGGCTTACGCACCAAGTTTGCATGGTCACCAGGGTTTAGGCATCAAGTCTGCATGATCGCCAGGGTTTAGGCACTAAGTCTGCATAGTCACCAGGGTTTAGGCATCAAGTACTCTAACCGTCGCGTGAAAACTCTCTCAATAACCATCCAATCTCACCTAACCACTCAGATCAGGGCAGCCCAGTCAGATGCCATGAAGGCAGAAAACAGAGCAAGCGAAGCATTACGCGGAATGGAGAAGAATCTCGAGGTGAAAGAGGACGGAGTATACTATTTCATGAACCGTATTTGGGTCCCTAAACTTGGAGGATTTAGGAAGGTAGTCATGAATGAAGCTCACAAGACGCGATACTCCATCCATCCAGGTTCGGACAAAATGTACTTGGATATTAAACAACATTATTGGTGGCCTAACATGAAGGCAGGAATTGCCACCTATGTCAGCAAATGCCTTACTTACGCCAAAGTAAAGGTGGAATACCAGAAGCCCTCGGGGTTATTACAGCAACCAGTAATCCCCGAGTGGAAATGGGAAGGGATTTCTAAGGACTTTGTGACCAAGCTACCCAAGACGTCAGATGGATTAGACGCTATATGGGTAATAGTTGACCGACTGACGAAATCCGCCCATTTCTTGGCAATAAAAGAATCCTACAAGATGGAGAGACTGACAAGAATATACATTCGAGAAATCGTGAGGCTTCACGGAGTGCCAGTATCTATCATCTCAGATAGAGATAGTAGATTCACTTCATGTTTTTGGAAGTCACTTCAAAAAGCACTGGGAACCCATCTCGACATGAGCACTGCTTATCACCCACAAACGGATGGTCAAAGCGAACGAACCATCCAGAAGCTCGAAGACATGCTTCGATCATGTGTGATAGACTTTGGGAAGTCCTGGGATACCCACTTACCCTTAGTTGAATTCTCGTATAACAACAGCTACCATTCGAGCATCAAAGTCGCTCCTTTCGAAGCGCTATATGGACGTAAGTGTAGATCACCGTTGTGTTGGGCTGAGGTGGGCGACACCCAGCTAGCAAAGGAACTAGCATCAGACAAGACATTAACGGGACCGGAGATCATACGTGAAACCACGAAAAAGATAGTTCAAATCAGAGCTCGACTACAAGCATCGCGCGACCGACAAAAGAGCTATGCTAATAGACGGCGAAATCCATTGGAGTTTCAGGTCGGGGATCGAGTACTGTTAAAAGTTTCACCCTGGAAAGGGGTCATTCATTTTGGAAAACGGGGAAAAATGAACCCACGATACATTGGACCTTTCGAGATCCTTGCCCGAATAGGTCCAATGGCGTACAGACTGCAGCTACCCGCTGAGCTCAACAACGTACATCCCGTGTTCCATGTATCCAACCTAAAGAAGTGTTTATCCGATGAAACTCTCGTCATTCCCCTTGATGAAATTGAAATCAACGAGAATCTCCTGTTCGTCGAAGAACCAGTCGAAATCATGGACAGGGAGGTGAAGCGTACCAAGCAAAGTCGCATCCCGATTGTGAAGGTACGGTGGAACGCAAAGCGTGGACCAGAATTCACGTGGGAACGCGAAGATCAAATGAAGCAAAAGTACCCTCATCTATTCTAGCATTCTCAAATCTAGCTTTCAAAAGAATTTCGGGACGAAATTCCCTCTAACGGGGGGATGATGTCACAACTAGAAATTTTGGTGCCTTGTAACTACAACACTTATGACAACAATGAATCAAAAACATGAAAGCATGCATGATGCTTACTCTATGACAACATAATTTCAATCAAACACTTCATACAAGCACTGCAAATAGTCAACAAACAATTGGAAACCTTAGAAATCCTTGTTTAAGTCCATTTTGGGTTAGGATTTCCTTATTGGGCCCAATGGACCAATAAGCTTCCAATTGGACTATCTTGGGCTTAGAACTCTTGAATGGGCTCTAATTGGACCCACTTTCATTTATTTTAATATTTTGGGCCATATTGGGTCTAGAATGAAACAAAATATTTAAATGGACCTTATTGGGCCATAACTAACCTGATTTAGCCCTAATAGGTCATAAAAATTGTAGTCATATTTATTTGGGCCAAAAAAATCACTCAACATAACTATAAGATTTGGGCTTAAGCATTTAATCCCAAATACTCTTTCTTCCCTCTCCATTCTCAGCCCAAGCCCAAATAAAAGGGAGAGTTGACTTTTAAGATTTGCCACCTCATTTTTACATGGAGGTCTTCCATGCAATATCTCATGCTTCTATACAACCATCACCTTACACACTCTCTCTTCTCTCCTCTCCTTCTTCCTCTCGGCCGAACCCAAACACACACACCCTCACTTCACTCAAAAATCCTCTCAAGAAACTCTCTCATTTCTTCACCAAGTTTTCGAGATTAGGAAGCTTTTCAAGGAAATTATCCCACAAATTCTTCATCTAAGGTAAGATCATGCTTGGATCTATGATCTAGATTCTTTGTTTTATCAAAAATCTCTTCCTAACCCATGCAAAATCATGATCACTCTCTCAGAAACCCTCTAAGTTTGAAATCAACAAAGGAACGCTTGCTAGGGCCGAAAGTAACATCAAACTTCTCCCAATCTTCTTCAAAACCGAAATCACAACTCAAGGTGAGTTTCATACCCCTTCCTTTTCGGTTTTTAAGAGTTTTATGGGGGAGAATACAAGAAAATGTGTAGATCTATATGTAAATGTATGCTATGTGTGATTTGATGCATGTATGTGTGTGATATCATGTGTTTTGTGATGATTTTGTTATCAAAAAGTGTGTAAAAAACTGAGATCTAAGGCATGAGAAAGTAAATAAACATAACTTAAGTGATTATACACTAATCAAGTCAACAAAAATAGTTTATGAAGTTAGGATGAACATATCCTAACATAAAATACATTTTAGGGCTTAAAATGTCAAAAATGCAAAACTTAGGGTACAAACCGACAAATTTATAGTTTCTGGAGGGTCAAAAGGTTCCAAACAGTTTCTATAGTATTTTTTCCGGACAACAACATTTTTAAGGGACTTAAAATGTAAATTTTGAACCTAATGGGCTAGATTTGGGCTTTTCGACCCAATAAGCCTCAAAATGCGAATTTTATAAGTTTGAGGGGCTGAAATTGCAACTTTCTGTAAAACAGGGGGTAATCAGCATAATAAAATGTTTTTAAGGTTCAAAAGTGTTTTTCATTATCAAAAAGGACTAAAAATGCAAACTTTTTAGATTTTGGGCTAAAACTGTAAAAGTTGTGAAAAATGAGTCCTAAACCGAGAAACACTACTCTAGAGGGGCTGAAGCTGCCACTAAAAAAACTTTGGGTTAAAAATGTGTGTTCACCAAATAAAGTATACCAAAGTGTCAATAAAGGTGTTTTAAGGACCAAAAATGAAATACTTTTATATAAAAGGACCAAAGGCGTTATTTTTAAAAAAGGAAGGAAATGAAAAGGGCCAAACTACATTTTCGAACAAAGTAAATCAATAATACAAAATACAAACCTGCAACTATCGACAAAATAGAAAACAATTACACCTTCAACAATAAATATCGGTACAAATCAAATTGATTCGGTCTCGAATCAACAACAAAACAAAATCGTCAAACCAAAACAATTCGTTAAACACGTGCTAACTATGATAAGTCAATATACAAACTTTGGGCTTGGAAGTTTCAAATCGTGCTTGTTGGGCCTTGCTAGCCCAATAACATGATCTTTGGGCCCGAAGGGAACGCACTTACATGTTAATGGGCCTTCTATGACCCAATTTCATGTAAAAGGACTTTCAATAGCTCTATTGTGCTATTGGGCCCCAATGGTCCATTAGTACTGCTAGTGAAGTCGAGAAGTCAAATGCGAGTCGGGCCAAGTGCCTTTCGCATTCCCGATAGCCTTGAATAACTTATGGAAATAAAGGGGGCTTCGTACCCTCCTTTATCCTCGGTTGTTGGGCTTATGAGAAATCGAGTAAATAGATTCGTGGCGTAAATCAAGAGAAGTCAGGGTGGTTGGATTAAGTGATTAGTACGGACGACGCCTTAAGGATCGTTCGTAATTTGTAGTTATAAACTAGTCATTTTCAGTAATGCGTGATTGTAACAACTCACAAACCTTAAATTAATCCAATGTCGCCTGGGTAATAAAAAACAATCGTCGTATCGGTATAACAATAAACAAGTCATGTAATTTACGTATTGGGAAAACATCGGGTTTTCCCGGGGAGTTCAACATTTTACCTATGTGATGCATACAAGTTCAACAACTATACATGTTTACAAAATCGACAAGCATATTTACGGATCTTCACACTTTTTATAAACAAATACTCTTTTCAGAAAATATCGGATTTTCTGGGTTTTCAAACTCCACAAAAATCATTTTTCCATAACATTACTTATGAACTCACCAACATTTCATATGTTGACGTTTTTCAAAATAACTTGTATTCTCAGGTAACAGGTAAGCCAAAGAATAAGTACCAAGTTATGTCATGGTGTTTTTCTTAGATTTCCTATCAAATGGTTTATGTTATGAAATTGTAATGTCTAAAACAATGTACTGAATGTAAATGATATTAGTTGTAATATTTCAATGCATGGTGATGAATTATGTTATGATTCATGTATATTCATTGTAATGGTATTCAATTTGAGTCACAAGAGCCCTCAGACGTTTCCGCCGTCCGGTTCGGGGTGTGACAACGACTGAGCAGATACAACAGGTCAGGCAAAGCTTGCTGACAGCCCAGAGCTGCCAGAAGAGTTTTGCGGACAGGCAACGATCCGAGCTCAAGTTCCAGGTTGGAGATTTTGTACTTCTGAAAGTTTCCCCATGGAAAGGATTAATCCGGTTTAGGAAACGGGGCAAGTTGGATCCTCGATATATTGGTCCTTTATGGGTGATCGCCAGGGTAGGCAAGGTAGCTTACCGTTTAGAGCTACCCGCAGAGTTGAGCCAGATCCATGATACTTTTCACGTATCTCTGTTGAGGAAGTGTATCGCTGATAAAACGGCTGTAGTGCCACTAGAGGATATTCAGGTGGATGCAAGCCTAAACTATATTGAGAGACTGATCGTTATCTTGGATCGGAAGGACAATGTTCTAAGAAGCAAGGAGGTGCCTCTAGTTTAGGTCCAGTGGCAACATCGAAGAGGGTCCGATTCGACCTGGGAGCCGGAGTCAGAGATACGGAAGCAGCATCCGGAGTTATTTACGGTCGAAGACTTCGAGGGCGAAGTCTGATTCTAGTGGGGGAGAATTGTAGCATCCGAATTTTCGGGTACGCAATTTTAATTATTCATTTTGAATTAATTGGAGGGACTCAACGAGTTGGTGCCTCAACCCGTTGAGTAGGGTCGCGATTAAATGAGGAGTTTAATAAATGAACTCAGCGAGTCGGTGCTGATGAGGAAAAACACTAATTGCCCGGGTTTGGCACCTATTTAAAGGCCCTTATGGCCTTCATTTGCGGGCACACAAACCCCTGTGAAACCCTAATCGCCCTTGAGATCTTAGAGTGAGAAGTAGCATCTTTGTGAGCTTCTTGGTGTGTTCTTTGAAAGGAAGGAGAAGAGTTTCAAGGTTTGGAAGCAAGGAGGTCGTGGGATTGGCTGCTATTTCACTCCAGACTTCTGTATTAGGTACAGATCTGCATCTAATCTCTTGTATTGGGTGGATCTCATGGATTTTAGGTTCTTTACCTTCTTTTGGAGCTAGGTTATGAAGATGAGAGGTCCCTTTTGATTTAGACATTAGATATGGACCTTGATAGGTCCAGAGAGTCCCTTGAGCTTAGCTTTATGTAGTTCCATGAGTGTGTTCAGCCTAAAACACCATTAAGGTGGTTATTTCATCAAATAGAGCTTTATGTGCCATTCATGGACTTCAAGTTCGCACCTTTACGTGACTTTTGAGTGCTAAAAGTCCAGATCTATGGATTAGAGGAACATATCTGACCTCAGAAGGTCAAATGAGTAATTCCATGGAGGAAACTCGCCGAGTCCATGAGAGAACTCGATGAGTCGGATCAGGTTGCCCCGCGATTCGTGACCAGTGGTAACCCGTCGAGTTGGGAGGTTAGTCCAACGAGTCGAGTGAGGCCTTAGGAGGATTCTAAGTATATGCACGAACTAGCCGAGTCAGCGAGTGCACTCAACGAGTCTGGTCAAATTTGATCATTGACTGGGGTTGACTTCCGAGGACCTTAGGGTTTTGGTCAACTGATTCAAGAGAGGCCATGGAGGGGTAGAATGGTCTTCTACCCATCCTTTAGAGATGAGAACATAAAGAGAGTATGGATTTGAGATGTTATCATTTGATAGGCGGAGGCTAGACCGAGGTTATCGGGCATGAGAGTTACTAGACATCTTACGAGGTGAGTCTTCTCACTCTACATTACCTAGAGTGGTATCTATGTGCAGACCGGAGGGTCTTATGTGTATGTGTATGTTTGTGATTATGTGCAATGTGTTATATGTATGCTATGTGATATATATACCGGACCAGAGGGTCCAACGACTCATGAGGCCAGAGGGTCCTCGATCAGACCGGACCGGAGGGTCCAATAAGCTAGTCCAGACCGGAGGGTCCAACAAGCTAGAGCAGACCGGAGGGTCCAACGAGTTATGGGACTGGAGGTTCCCACTGAGACACATTGACCGGAGGGTCATACCGAGTTATAGCCTCAAGTGGCTTATGCGCTGTATGTGGTATTTTGAGGAACTCATTAAGCATTTATGCTTACCGTGTTGTGCGTTATGTGTTTCAGGTACTAGCGAGGATCGCAGGAAGGCACCGACGTGATCTGTACACACTGAGAGAGTATTGAGTATTTGAGATTCTGGGAGATGTTGTATTTGAGATACTATTTGTTACATTGGGTTTTGAGAATATTTTATGAAATATGTTATGTTGAAAAATGAAAAATCGTTTTAAAAATTCACGTCGTTACACTCGTAGTCTAGAACATTTTGTCACGTCATGGTGACGCTCCACCATGTCGTGGCCACCAAATTTAAAGTTAATACATAAAAAATTTGATTCATACCTGGAACGGATGTTGCATTTTCTTTGATTCGCTGATTTTGTTAGGCGCCAAGCCTTCACCTTTAGGGATTCATGTACCGGTGTTTGGATTTGGGTTTTGCATTTAATTCCACCGTATTAATTATTTTATTACTTTTCAACTGTAATTATATGCACCATTTTACTCAATTCATGCTTCACATGCATCAATTTCAACTCTATATTTCTTCTAAGATACCCAAGATCGGCTCTGTATGTGTATGTATGTCTTCTAGTATTCCAAGAGTTTTGGATAATTACTATAAATCCAGGCAGTTTCTTCCCTTATTCTCTATAGTTAATGGGGTTTCCCTCCTTTTATTTTCTTATGCTTCCATTCTTCTAAAGTCTTTATTTTTTCCCTCCTAACTCCACTGATACTATGGACACCAACAATGCTATTGTTGGCTCCATGATGATGCAACTAATCCTGGCAGGAAATATGGTAGACCTGGCCTAACAATTAGGCACAAATTTATTTGCAAATTTTATGCAAAGACACTAAAAAACTTCTAGAGGAGTATATCGACTAAAACAACATTTAGTCAGAGGTTTCAAAATTTGTAAAAAGTAACCCAAGTGTCTCGAGTATTAAAAAGTACCCTAAGTGTCCCGAGTATGTGTGAGAAGTAAAAAAGTACATGATCCAAAAAAGAAGTGGAAAAAGTGCAAGAATTACCGACTATTTGAATGTAGTGGAACTTGATGACTACGATGAAGATAATGATGGCACAACACAAGGAAATAGCTTGCCCGCACCTAAGAAACCATGAAAAAAGGGTCCTTAAGACAAGTTTTACGCCAATAAACCAGAAGACATACTCAAAGGTGTAAAGGGTGGAAAACAACAAACAATAAACAAAGTGTGTCGAAAAGAGTTAAGGGACAAGGCTTATATGGATATAGCTTGTTGGTTTTACGATTTAAGGCTAGCTTTTAACGCAACTATTTACGCTATATTTAATATTGCAATGGAATCTATTGCAAAATTTGGCTCGAGATTCAAACCACTAAGCATGTAAGGATATAGCTCGGCGATTTTACGATATGGGGCTAGCTTTTAACGCATCTTGTTATGATAACTTTCACATTGCAATGGAATCTGTTGCATAATTTGGCTCGGGATTCAAACCACTAAGAATACATGAGCTTAGAGTTACTTTGCTTAAAAAAGAAGTGGAATCCACCCAAAATGCATTGAAAGAATACAAAAAAGAATGGATAGTAAAAGGTTGCTTGATTTTATCAGATGGATGGTGTGATTCAACTAATCAGAAAGATATTGTGAACTTTTTAGTGAACTCTCCTATAGGTTCATTCTTTTTAAAGTCTTTGGATGTTTTGGAAATCAAAAAAGACGCAAACACATTGCTTAAAATTCTTGATGATATGGTGGAAGATATAGGAGAAGAGAATGTAGTGCAAGTTGTGACATACAATGCTTCTAATTATGTTAAAGCGGGTAAGTCTTAATATTATATGGTTACCTCACCTGTTTTGAGCTTTGAATATGTTTTCCAATATCTTTACTTTTTTTTGTCAAAACTCTTTTAGGAATGATGCTAGAGCCAGCAAGACCACATTTATACTAGACACCTTGTGTTGCACACTATATCAATCTAATGCTAGAACATATTTGTGACATCCCCATTTTCACGGCCAAAAAAGACCGATTTTTGTTTATGCTTTATAAAAATCAGAATACCTCTTTTAATAAAATTGTTGCAGAATTTGTTCCCAATAAAACATGATAAATACGTTATCAAGGAATTTCCGAAGAAAAGTATTTTTATTCATTTTAAAACATTTGGGATGTCATCGTCAGTATAGAAACATAAGCATAAACAGAACTTACATTCATCATCACTAGTGATTTATATCTCCTTAATCACTCAGTGTAATGTGACTTCATATCAACACCTGTGATATAAATCAACTGAGTGGGTCAGGTTGGGAAACCTGGTGAGTACATAGGGTTTTCAACCCACAGTAATATAATTATTATGTTTAATCTTCAAACAATTAATCAACCCAATTACCCATCCCCATTACCTTCTTTACTCTTAAGGATCTACCCTAAGAATCAGCTATTCCTCGTTCATTTATTCCTAAGGATCATCCTAATGAATTGGCACAAAGTCCATCGTTGCCACGGTTTACACAATAGGCACTAAGTCTGCATAGTCGCCAGGGCTTACGCACCAAGTTTGCATGGTCACCAGGGTTTAGGCATCAAGTCTGCATGATCGCCAGGGTTTAGGCACTAAGTCTGCATAGTCACCAGGGTTTAGGCATCAAGTATGCATGATCGCCAAGGTTTAGGCACTAAGTCTGCATGGTCACCAGGGTTTAGGCATCAAGTTTGCATGATCGCCAAGGTTTAGAGTACACCGGGTGAACATATCGTTCACAACACCTACAGGTTTCGAGCCTGCTATTCCATTGGACTGTCTAGAATAGTTTGTGGTTGTCATCCATACTCTGCTAGATGACGAGACCATCATTTGGGAACAAGGCTTCTCACATCGTCAACCTCTCACCCTTACCTCATGGTATATATCACCTCTCAACTCATCATCCAACTCATATTTCATCTACCCATGTTTTACCCAACATATTATGTAGATATAAATACATATACAGTTTAAATCATATAAAACTTGTATAAAATCGTTCATCCAGCATAGATAGCAATTATACAGATAATATCCACACATAGCACGTAGTTTATATAAAATACTTCATAGCTATGTGTAAGATGAAAGGGACCATGCACTCACTTGAAAAGGTGGTGATTCTGAACTCAGACAACGCTTCACTTCGTAAAAATAATTTCCTTCGACCAAACCTGGTATTATTACCACTAGAGTTTAGTCTATTATTCGCCGAGACTAATTAATAGTCTAGCTATTATTACTATTATATAAGCATTAAACAATACTTATATAACCCATAATAATATCCCAAGTACTTATTATAAGTTCCTAATAACGTTACTATAATTAAATAAAAGCTATATTAAAAATAGTGTAGGCGTAGCTCACTTACAGCGGGTTTTATAGAAAACCAGACTTTGCTTGGAGCAGCGTTCCCGAGTCGAAATGCTCTTCTTCTTGGAGCCGTCAAGCACTCCGGGGCTTCCGCCTCGTGCTAGGGAGGTTCCCTAGGCTTCCGCCTCGTGCTAGGGAGGTTCCCTAAGCTTTTCGGGGGTTTCGGGGCTAGAGAGAGTAAAGAGAAGAGAGATAGGAAAGGTGTGAAGAAAATGAGGGTGGGAGAGGTTCTATTTATAGGGTGAAATATGGCTGAACTTGGTGCAACATGTCACCATTTGGTGGCAAGACTTGGGGAGAAAGCAATGGCCAAGATTGTTCCACGTCACCTATTTTCGCACAACACACTTCCGACTTCTAAAATCCGTAACTTTCACATACAAGCTCCGTTTTTGATGTTCTTTCTATCCACGCATAGGTAAAAATAAGATCTACAACTTTCATTTTGCCTCCATCGGCTCATTCTCGACCAATCTTAAATTTAACGGTACGAGGAGATTATACTGTTAAATGTTTGCGTAAAATTCATAACTTTTACATACGGACTCGGTTTTCATCTTTCTTTTTACCGTTGAGTTCCTGTTAATGAGATATTCATTTCTCATTTAGATCGTGTAGGCCAAAAACCGCTCGATCTAAAATTCGAGTTTCGGGTTGTGCACTGCTAAGCCAAATCTTAGAAAATTCATAACTTCCTCATACGAAATCAGATTCAGACGTTCTTTTTTTTTGTATGTTATCGGTTTAATGTATAATACAACTTTTGTTTAGATCACTAAGGCTAAAAAAATCATTTATCAAAAATTCACTATTTACGTCCCCCGGTGTCGTGTCGGTTTTGCCGTAAAACTTCGACAGGCCATAACTTCTTCATTATAAATTGGATTCCGGCGTTCGTTATATGTACGGAACCCTTGTAACATATAATACCACTTGGAAAACATTAATCCTTCTAAATAATCTTCCATCAAAAAAATCATTTTTAATGCTCATTGTCTCTAAATTGACTAGCCCGGATCTACGGGCATTACAATTATCTCCCCCTTAGGATGATTACGTCCCGGAATCATCAACGAAATAGGGTTGTATAATGACTCCATACTTTATCTCTTCATCCTAGGTAATAACCATAACTTCTATGTTCCTTCGAACGAGTATCTAACTCTTTGACTCCATGACTGCAGGCGGTGCTTAATCTTGCACTTGCTCCCTATCTTACGTTAGACTCCAAATTATGATCTTCAAGTCATAATCTCGCTCGTTGCTGGAGACTCCTTCTTCTTCTTAACAAACTATTTTATTTCCCTAATAGACCGATGGGTCATGTTCTAATGACCTCTCATCGTATGTTGCAACGCTTAGACTCAGGTCTGTTAGAGTTGAATTCTGGAAAGGAATATATATTTTCCTTCATGTTCTAATGTGATATAATCACATTTGAACATGTAGCATTTCTAGCTACAAACAACTATCACGAAACAGGGTTGTATAATGACTCAATACTATATCTCTTTATCCTAGGTAATAACCATAACTGCTATGTTGCTTCGAACGAGTATCTAACTCTTTGACTCCATGACTGTAGGCGGTGCTCGATCTTCCACTTGCTCCCTATGTCACGTTAGACTCCAAATTATGACCTTCAAGTCACAAGCTCGATCGTTGCTGGAGACTCCTTCTTCTTCTTAACAAACTATTTTATTTCCCTAATAGACCGATGGGTCATGTTCTAATGACCTCTCATCGTATGTTGCAACGCTTAGACTCAGGTCTCTTAGAGTTGAATTCTAGAAAGGAATATATACTTTCCTTCATGTTCTAATGTGATATAATCACATTTGAACATGTAGCATTTCTAGCTACAAACAACTATCTCGATACCTCTACCGATCGCTTTGATTATCTTTTATTTCAATCTTCCGACTTAAGTCAGATGCTACATCAAACTTGGTTCTCTGAACCACGTAACATACTCATCGTAGTTGGACTCAATTTGATATGACCACTAGGGTCGGAATAACAATCATCCTCTTAGTCATTACCGAAATGATGGTAATGACATATTTGAATAAAACGGTATCAATTACTAGTTTCTTGGTAACCTTGTGACTTTCCCTGATCCAAGTGTGAGTCCTGTGCTTCCGGTAGTATAGGCCTCTACTACCTTTCACACCTACTCATACTCATCCCAAGTATTGTCTCGCAACCTTCCAAGTTACTATCACAAATACAATTTTAACACATAAAAATGTGTGCAAACAATCATATAATTTTCCCTAGACTCTACTAAGGCTTCTTCCACGCGTATCTTTAATCATCAATTTTGCTTCAACTCGGTTGGTGATGGAAATATCAGACGATGGGATAACTTCAGGGATTATACTAAAAATCTTTCTTTTTGCTAGTCGAAAGTGCACTTCTCAGGTACTAGACGTATTATTTATTAGATGCATTCTAAACGCAAGATATCACTCTTAAAATATCTTATGATAGGTATCATTCACTATCGTAAGCCTTCTCATTTCCTCCATTTGCTCAGTCTACTATGAGTCCTTATCATGACATTCTATACACCAAAGCAGGCAGTCGGTTTATCGAGACGAGAATATAGATAAAGGAAGATTAAACGTTTAGACGCGTATACCTCCTTATTACTCCAAAAAGTTACGTGTCAGTTCTAATATCGTAATTAAACGTTTAGAAATCTGAACACATAAAGTTTCTAGATCCGGTCGGCAACAAACCATAGATTCAATCAAACAATAACATAAAGCATCATAAATCATTTAGCACATAAAAGCATTTTAGGCATATTCCCTAATTAAGCTAGTACTTGTGTCTATTCAGGTGTACTTCCTAAAATATATTAGACACACTCCTCACGATCATTGCTTAGCATTCTAAGTTTAAGTCTAGAAATAAATCCTTGTTCCTAGTTCGCTTAAACTAATGCTCTGATACTAACTGTGACATCCCCATTTCACGGCCTAAAAAGACCGATTTTTGTTTATGCTTTATAAAAATCAGAGTACCTCTTTTAATAAAAATGTTGCGGAATTTGTTCCCAATAAAACATGATAAATACATTATCAAGGAATTTCAAAAGAAAAGTATTTTTATTCATTTTAAAACATTTGGGATGTCATCGTCAATACAGAAACATAAGCATAAACAGAACTTACATTCATTATCACTAGTGACTTATATCTCCTTAATCTCTCAGTGTAATGTGACTTCATATCAACACCTGTGATATAAATAAACTAATAAGTGGGTCAGGTTGGGAAACCTGGTGAGTACATAGGTTTTTCAACCCATAATAATATAATTATTAAGCTTAATCTTCAACCAATTATTCGACCCAATTACCCATCCCCATTATCTTCTTTACTCTTAAGGATCTACCCTAAGAATCAGTTATTCCTCGTTCATTTGTTCCTAAGGATCATCCTAATGAATTGGCACAAAGTCCATCGTTGCCACGGTTTACACAATTGGCACTAAGTCTTCATAGTTGCCAGGGATTAGGCACCAAGTTTTCATGGTCACTAGGGTTTAGGCATCAAGTCTGCATGATCGCCAGGGTTTAGGCACTAAGTCTGCATAGTCACCAGGGTTTAGGCATCAAGTCTGCATGATCGCCAAGGTTTAGGCACTAAGTCTGCATGGTCACCAGGGTTTAGGCATCAAGTTTGCATGATCACCAAGGTTTATAGTACACAGGGTGAACACATCGTTCACAACACCTACAGGTTTCGAGCCTGCTATTCCACTGGACTGTCTAGAATAGTTTGTGGTTGTCATCCATACTCTGCTAGATGACGAGGCCAACATTTGGGAACAAGGCTTCTCACATCGTCAACCTCTCACCCTTACCTCATGGTCTATATACCTCTCAACTCATCATCCAATTCATATTTCATCTACCCATGTTTTACCCAACATATTATGTAGATATAAATACATATATAGTTTAAATCATATAAAACTTGTATAAAATCGTTCATCCAACATAGATAGCAATTATATAGATAATATGCACACATAGCACGTAGTTTATATAAAATACTTCATATCTATGTGTAAGATGAAAGAGACCATGCACTCACTTGAAAAGGTGGTGATTCCAAACTCAGACAGCGCTTCGCTTCTTAAAAATAATTTCCTTCGACGAAACCTAGTATTATTACCACTAGAGTTTAGTCTATTATTCGTCGAGACTAATTAATAGTCTAGCTATTATTACTATTATATAAGCGTTAAACAATACTTATATAACCCATAATAATAGCCCAAGTACTTATTATAAATTCCTAATAACGTTACTATAATTAAATAAAAGATATATTAAAAATAGTGTAGGCGTAGCTCACTTACAGTGAGTTTTATAGAAAACTAGACTTTGCTTGGAGTAGCGTTCCCGAGCCAAAAAGCACTTCTTCTCGGAGCCGTCGAGCACTCTGGGGCTTCCGCCTCGTGCTAGGGAGGCTCCTTAGGCTTCCGCCTCGTGCTTGGAAAAGATTAATCCATCTAAATAATATTCCATAAAAAATCATATATGATGTTCATTGTCTCTAAATTGACTAGCCCGGATCTACGGGCGTTACAATATTGGAAAGATCCTAAGGGTGTGAAATACTATGAAGAGAGCCATATTTTGCAGCAATTATATCTATAACCATTTTGGCATTGTCAACTTGATTAAGAGATTCACAAATTAGAGAAACCTACATTGGCCTGCAATCACCAGATTTGCAACATCATTCGTTACTCTCTCTCAAATTCATAAACAAAAAAACAATTTTGTAACGCTCAATCCAGGTATTATTTATATTTTGGTCCCTTATATGTTGAATTATTGCTTTTGGACCTTGTAATTATCAAGTTTGAAGGAATGAGGGACTGTTTCTGCCAATTCAGGATTTTGGAGGCAGAGCCCGAACGCGGGGCGTTCCCCTGAGGAACGTGTCACGTTCGCGTGCAGAATGCAAACCCTACCTTTTAGGGTTTGTGTGACATTGCCAAATTCATGGCCAGAAAAGACAGATTTTTTATGCTTTGTTTTATAAAATCAGAGTAATCCTTTGATTAAAAGTGATGCGGAATTTGTTCCCAGAAAACATGATAAATTATTTATCAAAGCATGTAACGCCCGGGTTTCGAGGCTAAGTATTTTTAACAATGTAATAGTCAGGTCAACTATTGTAACTCTTTTTGAAGTAATAAAGATGAAATATTTGAGTATTATGTGAATTATGTGTATTTATGTGCTTATTATTTAATTATAAATGTATAGTTAATAAAGAATAAAAATAAGCGTCAAAATTAAAGTATGAGACAAGCCCGATATCTTTATATAAAGTTGTAGTGGTCGAAACAAGGATTCCGGAGATATAAAGAACGCTGAAATCCGAGTTATAACGAAGAAGTTATGACCCGTCGAAGTTTCGCGACAGAACCGACACGATACCGGGAAGCGTAAATAGTGAATTTACGATAGAGAGAGATTTAGCCTTAGCGATCTAAACGAAAGTCGTAGAATAGGTTAAACTAAGAACATCGATAAAAAGAACGCCCAAATCTGACATCGTATGAAGAAGTTATGATTTTTCGAAGTTTCGGATTAGCAGGGTACAGCCCGAAATTCGAATATTAGATCGAGCGGTTTTTAGCCGACACGACCTAAACGAGAATCTAAGATCTCGTTAAAAGTAGCGTAACGAGAAAAAGATGGGCGAAAACGAACGTCGGATGAAGAAGTTATGAGGATTTAACGGACCAATCCTGTCCCGGCCTGTTAATAATATAAAATTTAAAATCGAGTCAAAATTAGCCGACGGAGTCTAAACCACAGTTGTAGAGTACGTACCCACCTTCGCGTGGATATAAAGAACGTCGAAAACGGAGCTCGTATGTGAAAGTTATGATTTTTAGAAGTTAAGAGTGCAATTTGCGAAATCTGATGTTAGAACGATGACGTGGCAAGATCCCAGCCGTCGCTTGCTGATCACAGCTCGCTTCGGATGAATGACACGTCGCCTCTCGGACGCCCAGCGTTCGCATCGGATGCCTAGCGTTCTACTTACGTGCCGCATGCGAGGTCAGAACGCCTCGCTTACTTCAGCCTCCTGCGGTCCAGCTTGAGCCACGTCGCACCTTTCGGAGATTGCCACCTGCTGATCTTATCCGAGCCACTACGCCCAGCATAGGTCCAAGGTACGCCCAGCGTACCGAGGCCTCACAGGCTATAAAATGGCAGCGAGGGAAGCCATTTTTCTTGCACCTTTCCACCTTCTTTCCCTCACTAGTTTCTCTCTCTAGTTCCTCTAAACCCCCCCCCCCCTAAGCCCTAGATAAAACCCCTAGCTCCCGAGGGAAGCCCCGAGGCTCCCAGAGTCTCTAGAAAAAGAGTCTTTCGGTTTTGAAACGCTGCTCCAAATAAAGTTCCGGTTTTCGTTAAAATCCGCTGTAAGTGAGCTATGCTTACGCAATTTTTAATAGAGCTTTCAAATAATTATAGGAATGTTATTAGGTCCTTAAAATAATTATTTGGGATATTATTATGAGTTATATTGAGTGTTATTAACGCTTATATAATAATAATAATAGTCAGACTAATTAATTTGTCGCGGTTATCGTTAGACTAAACCCTAGTGGTATTGGTACTAGGTTTTATCGAACGAAAATTGTTTTGAGAGTATCGAAGCGTTGTCCGAGTGCTGAGTCACCACCTTTCAAGTGAGTGCATAGTTACTTTCAGCTTACACATAGATATGAAGTATTTTATATAAATTACGTGCTATGTGTGCATATTATTTGAATACTTGCTATCTATGCTGTATGAATATTTTTATACATGTTTTCAATAATTTAAACTGTATATGTATTTTATATCTACGAAAAATGTTGGGGTAAAACATGGGTAGATGTAATAGTTGTTGTGTGATAAAATGAAATAATGAGAGGCCTCGTTATAGATGTTATTGATGATCTAGTCATCTAGCGGAGTATAGATGACGACCACGGACTATTCTAGACAGTCCAGTGGAACACTAGCAGACTCGCAACCTATAGGTGTTTATTTGAACTGTGTGCTCAGCAGATGTACTCCATCCCCCACATGGTTGCCTTAAGGACATTTATTGCTGAGGAATCCCCTTAGCAGTAGTGTCCATCCCGATGATAGTCCTTAGACTAGGTCCCTTGTGTTGGATGTTTTAGGGACGTAAAGTGAGGATAATGGGAACGGGTAATCGGGTTTGTTTGGTTTGATAAAGTTAATAAACTCATTTACTGTGGGTTGAAAACCCTATGTGCTAACTAGGCTCCCAAGCCTGACCCACTCAGTTTCTTGTATTACAGGTAGTGGCGCATGAGCATATATGTGATGTCTTGGGATGAGAGATTAATGGATTTTAGGCGTGTAAATACAGAATAATGTAGTAAGGCCTATATTGTATTGTTTATGCTTATGATCTGTATCGAACATGACATCCCGAATCTTTTAAATCAAATACATTTCTACGGAGATGCTTTTGATAAATCTTTATCATATATTGTTTTGGGACAAATTCCGCAACACTTTTATTTAAAATATTACTCTGATTTTTAAACAAAGCATAAACAAAATCGGTCTTTTTTGGCCATGAAAATGGGGATGTCACAGTTGGTATCAGAGCATTAGTTTAAGCGAACTAGGAATTTGTAGGAAATTTCTAGACTTAAACTTAGAATGCTAAGCGATGATTGTGAGGTGTGAGCACTAGCTTTTTTTTAGGAATTATGCCTAAAATGCTTTTATGTGCTAAATGCTTTGTGCCTGGTATGCTGTAAATTGTTCGGATCTATGGTCTGTTGCCGACCGGATCTGGAAACCTTATGTGTTTAGGATTCTAAACGTACGACTACGATATTAGAGCTAGCATATAAATGTTTCGGAGTGATAAGGATGATTTAAACGTCTATCCTAAATAAAGATCTAAATTCACCTTATTCGGTGTATAGATCAAGATGGCAAGGACCCGTAGCGGAGACATGAATGAAAATGGGAACAAAAACCAACCCCCAGTGATTGAGCAAATACCGGTTGTGGAAGCCGCTGCTGAGCCAATAACAATGGTCGGAGTGCAAGCGATGATCCAGGAAATGTTGGATCGTCAAATGGAGGAAACCAGACGTTTGCTCCAGCAAAGTCCAGAGGAAGCGACTATTCAGATCGAACAGCCCGAGTTGAACGAAGGGCAGACTGAGGAGGGAGACTACAGTGGAACTGTTAGTCAAGTCAACCCACCAATAGTTCAACAAAACAACCAAGATGACGGAGTCGAGAGAAATGGATGCAAGTACAAGGATTTTCTGACTTGCAAGCCATCGACTTTCACGGGAAAGGAAGATCCAATCGGGGTCATGTATTGGATCTCGGAGATGGAGTTAGCTTTCATGACGTGTGGTTGCAGAGGAAAGCTACAGACCATGTTTGCAATGCGTCAGTTCCGAGGAGGCGTTGTACGTTGGTGGAATACCTTGGGGAAGACTTTAAGCCCCAACAAGCCCCTACAACTGACATGGGCAGAATTTCTGGTGTAATTCAAACGAAAGTACTGCTCAGCTCAAAACCTGCTCGAGCTAGAGAACCAGTTTCTAACCCTGAAAAAGGGAAGCATGTCAATCGATGAATACACGAACAACTTCACAGAAAAGATGGAGTTTGCCTTGCGTCTTGTTCCGGATGAGCTAACAAAGATCGACAAGTACACTAAGGGACTCCCATGGGAGTATGCGGTGCCAGTGCGTCAAGCACCTACTCTGGAGGCAGCTATCTAGGCTGCCAAGTCTGTGGAGGATATGATTAAGGGAAGAGCTGCCAGCAACGTTGAGGTTGGCGAGAAGAGGAAATTTGAAGGGTCTGCTAAACCCAACAAAAAGAAGAGCAAGTTCGGTTCAAAGAAGCTCAGGGGAGGAGGAAATGAATTTAAATGGTGCGAGAAGTGCAAGAAGAAGCACTCGGGAAAATGTGGCGAGGAAGTAACCTGCTACAAGTGTGGTAAATGGGGCACTATGCCAATGAGTGCACCACCAACAAGAGGGTGTGCTATAAGTGCCGTTAAGAAGGGCATATTGCTAAGGATTGTCCAAAGAAGAAAGATGCGGGAAGGCCCAACATACCACCGAAGCCGAAGGCGAGAGCCTTCCAGATGACGCTCGAGGCTGCGAAGGAGGCAGCAGACGTCGCTTCAGGTACCTTTCTTGTAAATGGTTTGCCTGCCAATATACTATTTGATTCTAGAGCCAACTACTCCTTTGTGTCGCATAAATTTGGTGGGAAATTAGCATTGCCTGTAGAAAAACATGATAATGCCCTGATTGTAGAAGTTGCCAGTGGCAAATTCGTACCTGTTAGTAATCGTATTAAGAACATCGTCATCGACCTAAACAGAAACGAATTCTACGAAGAGCTATTACCCATAGAGTTAAACGGTTTCAACATCGTTTTGGGTATGGATTGGCTTAGCATGATGCCGAGATATTATGCTGAAAGAAGATAGTTAGGATAAACCCACCCGGAAAGGAATCATTTATGGTGTATGGGGACAAACGCAGAGTGAATTTTGGAATCATCTCCCTGATGAAAGCCAGGAAATGTTTGTCCAAGGGATGTGCATCATACTTGGCATTCGTAATCGATGCTAAGAAGGAGAAGAAAGAGGTGCAGAATATACCGGTTGTGTGTGATTATCCGAAAGTCTTTCCTGAAGATCTTCCCGGATTACCACCTGATAGGCAAGTGGAGTTTCGTATAGACTTGTTACCAGGTACAACACCGATAGCAAAGGCACCTTACCGATTAGCACCGACGGAGATGAAGGAGCTTATGACGCAACTTCAGGAGTTGTTGGACAACGGTTTCATTCGACCTAGTTCATCACCCTGGGGAGCTCCGATGTTATTCGTGAAGAAGAAGGACGGAAGCATGAGAATGTGTATAGACTACCGAGAGCTGAACAAGGCAACAGTGAAGAACAAGTATCCATTGTCGAGGATTGACGACCTATTCGATCAGATGCAAGGTTCAAGCTACTTCTCAAAGATCGATCTTAGGTCGGGATATCATCAGCTGAAAGTGAGAGATCAGGATATCAAGAAGACTGCATTCAGAACAAGATATGGACACTACGAGTTCTTGGTTATGTTGTTTGGACTAACCAATGCTCCAGCAGCATTCATGGATTTGATGAACAGGGTTTGTAAACCATTCCTCGATAAATCCGTGATAGTGTTCATCGACGACATTCTCATCTACTCGAAAAGCCAGGAGGAGCATGGCAAGCATCTACGAGAAGTGTTGGAAGTATTGAAGAAGGAGAAGCTTTACGCTAAGTTCTCCAAATGCAACTTTTGGATACGAGAGGTCCAGTTCTTAGGTCACGTGGTTAACCAGGAAGGGATAATGGTTGACCCCACAAAGATCGAGGCTGTAATGAAGTGGGACGTCCAAAGAGTCCCACGGAGATTCGAAGCTTTCTAGGATTAGCCGGATATTATCGACGATTTATCCAAGGCTTTTCTTCAATAGCTGCTCCATTAACAGCGTTGACCCACAAAGGAGCTACATATACATGGAGTGAAAAACAAAATGAGGCATTCGAGAAGCTAAAGAAGAAGTTATGTGAAGCACCGATACTTTCTCTACCTGATGGAGTTGAAGACTTTGCGGTTTACAATGATGCATCTGGAGTCGGGTTGGGTTGTGTTCTGACCCAAAGAGAAAAGGTGTTAGCATACGCATCTCGAAAATTGAAAGAGCACGAAAAGAACTACCCCACTCATGATATGGAGTTGGCAGTGGTAGTATTTGCCTTAAAGATATGGAGGCATTACCTCTACGGCACGAAGTGCAAGCTCTTCACTGATCATAAGAGTCTCCAATATCTCTTTAATCAGAAGGAGTTGAACATGAGGCAACGACGCTAGCTAGAACTACTTAAGGACTACGACTGTTAGATACTTTACCACCCAGGTAAAGCAAATGTTGTTGCTGATGCTCTCGGTCAGAAAGTCAACTTTGAAAGGAAAAGGCCAAGAGCATTGAGAATTAAATTCGTCTCGACGATTGTGGAAAGTATTAGGAAAGCTCAAGAAGAAGCTTTAGAGAAGAATGATCGAAAGGAAGAACATTTGGGCAAAACGTTAATGTTCGGTACAAACAGTCGAGGACTGAAGGTATTCCAAGATCGGATTTGGGTACCTAAGACGGGAGGAATAAGAGACCTTCTGATGGAAGAAGCACACAATACCATGTACTCAATTCATCCTGGTAGCACTAAAATGTATAGGGACCTAAAACCCTATTACTGGTGGCCAACGATGAAGCTCGATGTTGCGAAGTATGTGGCTGAGTGTGTGACATGTGCGAGAGTTAAGGCACAACGTCAAAAACCGTATGGGAGTTTAGAACCCTTACCTGTACCTATGGGTAAATGGGAACACATCACCATGGATTTTGTGACTAAACTGCCCATGACGAAGAATGGACACGACATGATTTGGGTAGTCGTGGATCGCTTCACCAAGAGTGCACACTTCATAGCAGCCAACGAGAAGTGGTCTATGGATAAGCTCACAAATGCTTACGTGAAGGAAATTGTAAGACTACATGGTGTTCCTCTTACGATCTTATCAGATCGTGATAGTCGTTTCACGTCGAGGTTTTGGAGGAGTCTACAAGAGGAGTTGGGTACAAAGTTTTGTTTGAGTACTGCTTATCATCCGCAAACTGATGGTCAGAGCGAAAGAACGATTCAAACACTGGAAGATATGCTGAGAGCATGTACCCTTGAGTTCCAAGGGAATTGGGAGGAGCACTTACCTCTAGTGGAATTTTCCTACAACAATAGTTTTCACTCGAGAATCAAGATGGCACCTTATCAAGCCTTGTATGGACAGAAGTGTCGTACGCCGTCTTGTTGTCTTGAAGCCGGAGAGAAGCAGTTTATGGGCCCCAAGATACTCCATGAGACTGCTGAGAAGTTGAAGGTGATTAGGGAAATAATGTTAGTGGCTCAGGATCGTCAAAAGAGCTACGCTGACAAGAAAAGAAGACCAATGACTTTTGAAGTTAGGGATTCCGTTTTGCTTAAAGTCTCACCGTGGAAGGGACTTATAAGATTCGGGAAACGAGGGAAGTTGAGTCCAAGGTTTATTGGACCGTTCAAAGTTCTTCAAAAGATTGGGAACCAAGCTTACAAGCTGGAATTGCCCGAAGAACTCAATGGTATTCATAACACCTTCCATGTGTGTTATTTGAGGTAATTCACGGGAGATGTTCCTGACATAATTCCAATCTTAGAGTTAAGGATGGATGAGAACAAAAGGCTGATCGAAGAGCCTGAGGCAATTGTTGACCGTAAGAATAAGAAGTTACGACGCAAGATGGTCGACTTAGTGCTAGTCCAATGGAAACATTCGAATGGGCCAAATCTTACTTGGGAAACAGAGGATGACATTGTGAGTCGCTATCCACATCTGTTTGCTGATGGATGATTCCGAGACGGAATCATCCTAAGGGGGAGAGAATTGTAACGCCCGGGATTTCGGGGCTAAGTATTTTTAACAATTTAATAGTCTAGGTCAACTATTGTAACTCTTTTTGAAGTAATAAAGATGAAATATTTGAGTATTATGTGAATTATGTGTATTTATGTGCTTATTATTTAATTATAAATGTATAGTTAATAAAGAATAAAAATAAGCGTCAAAATTAAAGTATGAGACAAGCCCGATATCTTTATATAAAGTTGTAGTAGTCGAAACAATGATTATGGGGATATAAAGAACGCCGAAATCCGAGTTATAACGAAGAAGTTATGACTCGTCGAAGTTTCACGACAGAACCGGTACCGGGAAGCGTAAATAGTGAATTTACGATAGAGCGAGATTTAGCCTTAGCGATCATAGGTTAAACTAAGAACATCGATAAAAAGAACGCCCAAATCTGACATCGTATGAAGAAGTTATGATTTTTCGAAGTTTCGGATTAGCAGGGTACAGCCCGAAATCCGAATATTAGATCGAGTGGTTTTTAGCCAACACGACCTAAACGAGAATCGAAGATCTCGTTAAAATTAGCGTAACGAGAAAATGATGGGCGAAAACGGACGATGAAGAAGTTATGAGGATTTAACGGACCAATCCTGTCCCGGCCTGTTAATAATATAAAATTTAAAATCGACTCGAATTTAGCCAACGGAGTCTAAAAAAAAGTTGTAGAGTACGTTCCCACCTTCGCGTGGATATAAAGAACGTCGAAAACGGAGCTCGTATGTGAAAGTTATGATTTTTAGAAGTTAAGAGTGCAATTTGCGAAATCTGATGCTAGAAGGACGTGGCAAGATCCCAGCCGTCGCTTGCTGATCACGGCTTGCTTCGGATGAAGGACACATCGCCTCTCGGACGCCTAGCGTTCTCCTTACACGCCGCGTGCGAGGTCGGAACGCCTCGCGTACTTTAGCCTCCTACAGTCCAGCTTGAGCCACATCGCACCTTTCGGAGATTGCCACCTGCTGATCTTATCCGAGCCACTACGCCCAGCGTAGGTCCAAGGTACGCCCAGCGTACCGAGGCCTCACAGGCTATAAAATGGCAGCGAGGGAAGCCATTTTTCTTGCACCTTTCCACCTTCTTTCCCTCACTAGTTTCTCTCTCTAGTTCCTCTAAACCCCCCCCCCCCCTAAGCCCTAGATAAAACCCCTAGCTCCCGAGGGAAGCCCCGAGGCTCCCAGAGTCTCTAGAAAAAGAGTCTTTCGGTTTTGAAACGCTGCTCCAAATAAAGTTCCGGTTTTCGTTAAAATCCGCTGTAAGTGAGCTATGCTTACGCAATTTTTAATAGAGCTTTCAAATAATTATAGGAATGTTATTAGGTCCTTAAAATAATTATTTGGGATATTATTATGAGTTATATTGAGTGTTATTAACGCTTATATAATAATAATAATAGTCAGACTAATTAATTTGTCGCGGTTATCGTTAGACTAAACCCTAGTGGTATTGGTACTAGGTTTTATCGAACGAAAATTGTTTTGAGAGTATCGAAGCGTTGTCCGAGTGTTGAGTCACCACCTTTCAAGTGAGTGCATAGTTACTTTCAGCTTACACATAGATATGAAGTATTTTATATAAATTACGTGCTATGTGTGCATATTATTTGAATACTTGCTATCTATGCTGTATGAACATTTTTATACATGTTTTCAATAATTTAAATTGTATATGTATTTTATATCTACGCAAAATGTTGGGGTAAAACATGGGTAGATGTAATAGTTGTTGTGTGATAAAATGAAATAATGAGAGGCCTCGTTATAGATGTTATTGATGATCTAGTCATCTAGCGGAGTATAGATGACGACCACGGACTATTCTAGACAGTCCAGTGGAACACTAGCAGGCTCACAACCTATAGGTGTTTATTTGAACTGTATGCTCAGCAGATGTACTCCATCCCCCACATGGTTGCCTTAAGGACATTTATTGCTGAGGAATCCCCTTAGCAGTAGTGTCCATCCCGATGATAGTCCTTAGACTAGGTCCCTTGTGTTGGATGTTTTAGGGACGTAAAGTGAGGATAACGAGAACGGGTAATCGGGTTTGTTTGGTTTGATAAAGTTAATAAACTCATTTATTGTGGGTTGAAACCCCTATGTGCTCACCAGGCTCCCAAGCCTGGCCCATTGTATTACAGGAAGTGGCGCATGAGCATAGATGTGATGTCTTGGGATGAGAGATTAATGGATTTTAGGCATGTAAATACGGAATAATGTAGTAAGGCCTATATTGTATTGTTTATGCTTATGATCTGTATCGAACATGACATCCCGAGTCTTTTTAATCAAATACATTTCTACGGAAATGCTTTTGATAAATCTTTATCATATATTATTTTGGGACAAATTCCGCAACACTTTTATTTAAAATATTACTCTTATTTTTAAACAAAGCATAAACAAAATCGATCTTTTCTGGCCGTGAAAATGAGGATGTCACAAAGCATTTCCGAAGAAATGCAATTTATTCATTTTAAAACATTTGGGATGTCCTGGTCAATACAGACACATTAGCATAAATCGAACCTACATTCATTTACATTTTACATCACCTTTAATCTCTCAGTGAAATATGTCTTCGTATTTATACTTGTGATACAAAGAAACTGAGTGGTTCAAGCTTAGGAGCCTGGTGAGCACATAGGGTTTTCAACCCATATTTATACAATTATTATATTCAATCATCCAAAAATCAACCCAATTACCCATCCCTATTATCTTCTTTATTTCTTAAGGATTTACCCTAAGAATCAACTATCATTTAGATGTGGCAATGGGTCGACCTGGGTTGGGTTCGGGTTCAATCTATTTATTAATTGGGTTGAAAATTTCAACCCAACCCAACCTGTTTATTTAAATGGGTTGATATTTCCAACCCAACCCGACCTTTCAGATAAATGGGTTGTCACCGGGTTGACCCGTTTATGTAATCCCAAACCAACCAATTAAAGAAATTGCTTAAATTTGGTTTGACCCATTTAAAATAAAAAGAATAAATAATTTAACTAAAGATTACACCACTTAAATTAGTTATAGACTTAAATAAAATTTCAATGTATGACAACAGCACAATCACAATTCATATACACAAAGAAATTATTCAAATAACATTAAAGATATGTAATTTCTAAGAGATTTTTTAGAGTGGTTAGTGTTGTCGGTGCCAAGCAAAAAGGTAGAAATTAGGATTCTATTTTTTTAAAACATAAATAATAATACAAACACTGTAATTTATAAACTAATACATAGATTAATACATGATAATATTTTAATAATTATTAAATTTAATATAAATTAAAGTTAAATGGGTTGGTGGGTTGAAAACGGGTTGATAGTTTTAACCCGACCCAACCTATTTAATTAAATGGGTTAGACGGGTTGACCCATTTAACATAAATGGGTTGAAAATCTCAACCCAACCTGCTAATTTTGGGTTGGGTTCGGGTTGGGTTAGTGGGTTGGGTCAGTTTTTGCCAGCTCTACTATCATTCATTCATTCATTCCTATGGATTGACCTAAGGAATTTATCCAAAGTCCATGGCTACCAAGGTTCATACAACAGGCACTACGTCACATAATCGCCATGGTTTATACAATAGGCACTACGTCTAATAGTCACTAGGGTTTACTCATAACATCTTTCATCTCACACCAACTATTTCATCTACCCATATTCTATCCAACATTTATCTTGTAGATATAAAATACACATACACTTTTAATCATTTAAAACCTGTAAAAAAAACATCAAATCCATACCCATCTCAAATAAACAAACAATATATAACACATAACACATATTTCATAGCAAACACTTCATATTTATGTGTTAGAAGAAAGTAACTACACACTCACTTGATTAGACGATGCTCGGACAACACTACAGCTTGTAAAGTAGTATTCTTCGATGAAACCGGGGTATCTTCACACACCGGCCT
Organism: Lactuca serriola; assembly: GCF_051521515.1. Taxonomy (NCBI): domain Eukaryota; kingdom Viridiplantae; phylum Streptophyta; class Magnoliopsida; order Asterales; family Asteraceae; genus Lactuca; species Lactuca serriola. The sequence goes on from NC_136410.1 coordinate 267,070,189, forward strand.
TCTCGCGGGCAGAGCTTCGTCTTGAAACTCTTTTCTTCTCGGGATCTTTGGAGCGTCGGGACTCACTTCGGGTATCGGGGATGGTACCGGGGCTTCGGGGGGTTAAAAGAAGGCTTAAAGATAGGTAGAGTAGGAGAGAGGTTCAGAAATTAGCAACCAAACCTGACTGCCTTCGGTTTCTATTTATAGGGCTGAAATTTCAGATTTCACATCGTGAACCACTTGTTCACATTGTGAACTTGGATGTCATCAGGTGCGTAGTCGCGATGTTCAGTCCGTCAGGCTCCAGAAGACGTCGGCACTGAGTTCACATCGTGAACTCTGACACAGTGTTGGGGTTCGCGCCCCGAACTTCATAAATTCATAACTTTCGCATACGAGCTCCGTTTTCGACGTTCTTTATATTCACGCGTATGTGAGATTATGCTCTACAACTCTCGTTTAGACTCCGTCAGCTAGTTTTGATTTAATTTTTATTATATTTATTTTTAGTAGGCCGGGACAGGAAAACTCCGTTATAAATTCATAACTTCTTCATCCGACGTCCGTTTTCGTCTATCTTCTTACCGTTGGACTACTATCGACGGGATCTTCGATTCCCGTTTAGATTGTTTCAGTGTTCTTCATATGTACGGAATCCTTGTAACATATACTACAACTTAGTTAAGATTACTCCTTCTAAATAATCTTCCATCAAAAAGTCATTTTTGACGCACATTGTCCTTAAATTGACTTGCCCTGATCTAGGGGCGTTACAATTATCTTCCCCTTAGGATGATTACGTCCCGTAATCATCAACGAAATAGGGCTTACATAATGACTCCACACGTTATCTTTTCATCCTAGGTAATAATTGTAACTTCTATGTTTCCTCGAAAGAGTATCTAACTCTAGGGCTTCTTGATTGCAGACGATGCTCAATCTTGCATCTGCTTTTCGTACTATGTTGGACTTTCAATCATAACCTTCAAGTTACAAAATAAGTCCTTATTGTGGATTCCTTCTTCTTCTTAGGATAAATACTTTCCTTTATCTATTGTAACAGACCGATGGGTCATTTTTTTTAATGACCTTTCATTGAATGATGCAACACTTAGACTCAGGTCTTTTAGAGTTAAATTCCAAAATGGAATATACCTTCCTTCATATTCTAATGCGATATAACCACATTTTATCATGTAGCATTTCCGGCTACAAACTTCATTAATAACGAGCATGATACCAATGATCGCATTGATTTCAATCTTCTGACTTAATTCAAATGCTACATCAAACTCGGTTCTCGTAACCACGTAACAAACTCATCGTAGTCCGACTAAATTAGATATGACCACTAGGGTCGAAATAACAATCATCCTACTAGTCACTACCGAAACAAAGGTAATGACATACCTGAATAAAACGGAATCAATCACTTGCTTCTTGGTAACCTTGTCACTTTCCCTGATCGAAGTGTGAGTCATGTGCTTCCGGTAGTATAGGCCTCTACTACCATTCACACCTACTCATACTCGTCCCAAGTATTGTCCCGCAGTCGACCAAGTCACCATTCATAAATCATACAATCATTCAACACATCAGATAACAAAACCAGGGATTATATTATTTCTTGAAACTATTACAGAGAGGTTCAAGTACACTCTATACTATGCCTCTAATAGGCTACACCACATGTTACTATTCACATTGTTGCTTTAGAACTTGATTTCCGAGCATCAAGTCTTTACTTCTAATTCCTAGAGTTGTTATTTGCTTCGTCGAGGATCATATGGAATGCCCTTGGCTGTGGCGGTGCGTTTTTCTTTGGTCAATCTCTAGAAATATGCCCTTCTTCATTACATCCATAGCACACCTTCTTGTTAGATGCACACTTGTTGGCGTAATGCCATGTCTTCCCACATCTGTAGCAAGTCATCTCCTCGCTACACTTCCCGAAGTGTTTATTTTTACACTTCTCGCACCACTTAGCTTCATCTATTCCTCCAGATTTCGAGAACTTGCTTTCTTTGTTGATCATTGAAGATCCCTCATGCTTCCTTTTCTCCCCAACTTCAGCTCTCTCCAGGCCCTTCTCTCTTATCTGAGTCTCGACATTCTTAGCAGCCCAGATGGCGGCTTTTAGAGTGGTTGCTTGCTTGACTATCGGGCCAAAGTCAGCTGGTAATTTGTGGGCAAACTTGTTAACCTTGGAGAGTTCAGTTGGAATTAGATAAGGAACAAGCTTCATTTTTTCCCTGAAACTAGTAGTGTATTCAGTGGCGCTCATTTTTCCCTTCTTCAAATTCTGAAACTCATTATTGATTTCTAGAAGATCCTGCTCAGAACAGTATTGCATTTTCAGTTGCACCACGAAGTCTTCCCAAGACATCTTGCTAGCTTCTCCCTTGGGCATCAAATCAGCTAGCAACTTTCACCAACTAAGTACACCAGATTTTAACAGAGGGGTCACCAGTGCAGTCTTCTGTCTATTGTTGCATTCACAACTTTCAAACATTGTCTCCATCTCAAAGATCCAGTCCATAACTTGCACTGGTTTCGGGCTCCCAGAAAGACACGGTGGCTTGGATGCCATAAAATCCTTATATTTGCATCCCCGTCCAACATTTCCTCCATCCTGGTTGTTTCGCCTAACTATCGGTGGGTTGGCTTGACCAACAATCCCACTGTAGTTTCCTCCTTCCGACTGCCCTTCATTCAATTTGGGTTGTTCAACAGGGATCGTAGTTTCTTCCCTATTTTCTTGCAGTAATCGCCTTGTCTCCTCCATCTGACGATCCAACATTATTTGAATCATCATTTGCACTCGGGCCATTGTCATTGGCTCAGGTGCTGCAGCTACAACAGGTATTTGCTCAATCACTAGTGGTTGAGGCCGTTGATTTCTGTTTTCGTTTGCGTTTCTGACTCCGCTTCTAGTTCTTTCCATTCTTGATCTATACAATGTGAAATTAGATCCTCATTCCCGATAGATACTAAAATCTTCCATATCACTCCGAAACGTTTACATGCTAGTTCTAATACTGTCGACGTACGCTTAGAATCCAAAACACATAAGGTTTCCGGATCCGATCGGCAACAGACCATAGATCCGAACAAATAATTTCATATATGGAAAACATATAGCAATTACCACATAAAAGTCTTTTAGAAAACCCTCCTAAAATATGCTAGTGCTCGTGTCTAAAATATAACAGACACTCCTCTCACAATCTTCACTTAGCATTCGAAGTTTAAGTTTAGAAATCCTACAAATTCCTAGTTCGCTTAAACTAATGCTCTGATACCAACTGTGACATTCCCAAATTCATGGCCAGAAAAGACCGATTGTTTATGCTTTGTTTTATAAAATCAGAGTAATCCTTTGATTAAAAGTGTTGCGGAATTTGTTCCCAGAAAACATGATAAATTCTTTATCAAAGCATTTCCGAAGAAATACAATTTATTCATTTTAAAACATTTGGGATGTCCTGGTCAATACAGAACTTACATTCATTTACACTAATGATTTACCTGTGATACAAAGAAACCGAGTGGGTCAGGCTTGGGAGCCTAGTGAGCACATAGGGTTTTCAACCCACATTTATACAATTATTATATTCAATCATCCAATAATCAACCCAATTACCCATCCCCATTATCTCCTTTATTTCTTAAGGATTTACCTTAAGAATCAACTACCCTTCATTCATTCATTCCTAAGGATTGACCTAAGGAATTTATCCAAAGTCCATGGCTACCAAGGTTCATACAACAGGCACTACGTCACATAGTTGCCAGAGTTTATACAATAGGCACTACGTCTCATAGTCACCAGGGTTTACTCATAACATCTTTCATCTCGCACCAACTATTTCATCTACCCATGTTCTACCCAACATTTATCTTGTAGATATAAAATACACATACAGTTTTAATCAATTAAAACCTGTATAAAATATCAAATCCATACCCATCTCAAATAAACAAACACTATATAATTCATAGCACGCATTTCATAGCAAACACTTCATATTTATGTGTTAGAAGAAAGTAACTACAAACTCACTTGATTAGACAATGCTCGGACAGCACTACGGCTTGTAAAGTAGTATTCTACTATGAAACCGGGGTATCTTCACACACCGGGCTTCTCGCGGGCAGAGCTTCGTCTTGAAACTCTTTTCTTCTTGGGATCTTTGGAGCGTCGGGACTCGCTTCGGGTATCGGGGATGGTACCGAGGCTTCGGGGGGTTAAAAGAAGGCTTAAAGATGAGTAGAGTATGAATGAGGTTGAGAAATTAGCAACCAAACCCGGTTGCCTTCCGTTTCTATTTATAGGGCTGAAATTTCAGATTTCACATCGTGAACCACTTGTTCACGTCGTGACCTTGGACATCATCAGGTGCATAGTCGCGATGTTCAGTCTGTCAGGCTCCAGAAGACGCCAACACTGAGTTCACGTCATGAACTCTGACAAAGTGTTGGGGTTCGCGCCCCGAACTTTAGAAATTTATAACTTTTGCATACGAGCTCCGTTTTGGACATTCTTTATATCCACGCGTAGGTGAGATTATTCTCTACAACTCTCGTTTATACTCAGTCGACTAATTTTGAATTTAATTTTTATTATATTTATTTTTAGTAGGCCGGAACAGGAAAAATCCGTTATAAACTCATAACTTCTTCATCTGATATCCGTTTTTGTCTGTCTTTTTACCGTTGGACAACTATCAACGAGATCTTTGATTCCCGTTTAGATTGTTTCAGCTAGAAATCACTCGATCTCATATTCGAACTTTGGGCTGCATACCGCTAAGTCAAAAGATAGAAAAGTCATAACTTCCTCATACGAAGTCAGATTTGGACGTTCTTTTTATGCACGCTCTCGGTTTAACATATTCTACGACTTTTGTTTAGACCGCTAAGGTCAAATATTTCTCTATCGTAAATTTACTATTTACATCGCGCCGTGTCGTGCCTGTTCTGTCAAGAAATTTCGATAGGTCATAACTTCTTCATTATAACTCGAATTTCAGCATTCTTTATATGTACGAAATCCTTGTAACATATACTACAAGTTAGTTAAGATTAATCCTTCTAAATGATCTTCCATAAAAAAAAGTCATTTTGACGCTCATTGTCTTTAAATTGACTAGCCTTGATCTACAGGCGTTACAGTTTGGTACCTATATAAAGAACATTATGTAACACTCGGAATTCATAAGGCTGATTAAGGAAAGAAAATCTTCAATTAAGAGGCCAACTCGACGAGTTCAAGAGTGAGAACTCGACATTTTGGAATAATTAGGCACGCATGAATTTAATAACCAACTCGACGAGTTGGACAAGGTTTGGGAAACCCTAAAATTGGGACTTTGCACCCTATGTAAACAACTTAAGCCCTCGAATTCAACCTCATTTCCAGCCTCCAAGTCCCTAACCCTAAATCTCCAAACCCTAGAGTTATTTTGTGAGTTTGTGAGTTATTTTGAGTGTTTTTGGTGAGTTTTAGAGCTATTGGAAGAAGAAAGAACTTGGAGACACAAGAAGGAGCATCTAGATCCGTAATCCTTGCCTCATCCACGACACATTTCTGGTATAAAGCTTAAACCTTGTCTTGTAGTCATCTAGATCTCCATTTTAGGGTTCTTTGGCTTGTTTTGTCCAAATGAGATGGTTATTGATGGGTTGGACAATCCTTATGGAAAACACTTCATATTTAAGGCCTTGAGGGGCTCTCATGGCATAAAGGTGCCAACTTTGTGGCCCTTGAAGCCCCATGAAACCTCTAAGCTCTTGTTTTGACCTTTCAAGCTCCACATGGTCATGCATGTGGATAAAGTTTAAGACTTTCAGTGTCCTTCTAGTATCAAAGGTCCATATTTATGTTCTTATGCCATATCGTGAAGTTTTGAGGACCCTTGGATTTAGATTTAAGTCTTTTGGAGTTAGGGTTTGAGCTTATTCTCTTTAGGAAGGGATTAATGGGTAAAGTTGGAAACTTTACCCTTCTAAGAGGTATTTCCAGTCTATATCTATAGTATTGGGTTTAGATCTGAAGAATAAAGGCTTAATGGATTAAGAAGGGGATTCAGACTGAAGAACTTGACGAGTTCATGGAGGAACTCGACGAGGTGATTCGAAGTGACCCAATTCTGTTGAAATGGAAGAACTCGACGAGTATGAGAGATATCACAATATTGTGGTTACAGAAACTCGACAAGTTGAAGGAATAACTCGATGAGTTGATTCAACTCGGAGCGTTGACTTTGACTTTGACTTGGATGTTGACTTTGACTAAGGTTGAGCCTTGGAGGGTTATGAAGTACGAAATGGGTTCTAAAGGGTAGTTGCATGTAAGGGTTTGGGCCCAATTTGGAAAATTGGGCCATTGATGGACTTTCATGGATTTTATAGTTTGGGCCTTGATGCGCCGGGGGTGGAATGGTCATTTCACCCCAAGAGAGGATTATGGATCATGGTTGAGACCCGATTAATAATCGGGTGATATTTGGTATTGATAGCTCAGGGAGTTTTCAGGGCAACAACTAAGGATTTTGCAGCGAGCTTCAGCATTCGAGGTGAGTCTCCTCACTGTTTGTATGGGTCAAAGGCACCAATATTGGCCCATTTGGTTTATGTATTGTGGGAGACCCGGGGGTTATCCCTAGGCACTATGTATGAAACACCAGGAGGTGGCTCTTGGCACGCTGATGCTATTATGTATTATAGGAAGATTTGGGGGTTAGCCCTAGGCATTATGTATGAAAGACCAGGAGGTGGCTCCTGGCACACTGTATGTTAATTGGCTAATTAGAGTAGTATGTATGCTAGTTGTCTTTGTGATATTTGCATGGAAGATCAGGATGTGGCACTTGGCACTTCTCTGTAAGACCCAAGGGGTGGCCCCTAGCTTGGCAAGAAAGACCACGAGGCGGCCCATGGCATAATAACAAGACTATGTGCGATACATAGCACATTTGTTGATTATGATATATGTATGGCTCACAGTTATGTATGGCATATATGGATCAGTAGATATGTATGGTATGTGGTATTTGGGGAACTCACTAAGCTTCATTATTACGGTTTTTAGTTTTGGTTTCAGGTACCTCAGGTTTTCAAATAAAGGAGCTCGGGATGATCGCAATGCATACACCTATGTTTTTCCGCAACATGTGATTTCTGGGAATGAACTCTGATAAAGGTTTTATTTAAAATGCTTTTCAATGTGTGAATAAGTTACAATAGTGTTTTAGTTATACTAAAAATAAAATTTTTTTTCATTAATTTTGGGATGTTACACATTATGTCCCATACCTCAGCCTCCTTAACTCAGAAACCCTAAAAACCCTAATCTTCTTCATCTTTGTGTGATCTTGATCTTGAGAAGTCCATTTTAGTATCTTGGAGCCTTGGAAGAAGGAAGAGGAAGTTAGTGAAGGAAAAGTTGTGTAGCTTGAGCTTAAGGATCTGAGTTATCATCATCATTTAGCACTCACTTGAGGTAAAAAGTTCAAAACTTGATTCATGAATACTTAGATCTTTTGTAGTGGGCTTTGGACCTTTTTGGTCCCAAGAATATAGCTTTATTGTTCCAAATTCGTTTCTAGGCCTAGGGTTGCCACCCTTGGTGCTATTTGAGTCCCTAAGATAGAAAAGTTACCAACTTGAGGGTCTTAATGAGCCCATGCATGATATTAAGCCGTATTTATGGAAGTTGATTACTATTTCTTGAGATTGGGACTTTTGGGGGCATGCAAAGTCACCAAGTCTGTGACTTTATGATTATAGAGGTCCTAGATGGCTTGGATCTACGTTTGGATAGCATGGCTTTTAAGCATTAAGTGCTTAATAATCCTTTTTGGAACCAGCATGCAAACGTACCGCATAGGGTTGAGGAATGCCCTGCGTTCCGGTTTGGTCCGCAGTTTGAGTCGGTGGCGAATACCTAGTGCTCCACCAAGGAACGTCGTGCGTTCGGGACGTCAGTGGGACTTTGGACCTTTTTGCCTTGGACTTGGTTTTGGGGTTTGGGCTTCTGTGATTGGGCCCTTTTCATGGACATTATTACCATCGGCCATAGTGGGTCATCATTTGGGCTTTAATGGACTATGTCTTATTTTGGGCCTAAGGTTAGGCGTATTAGAGGGGTTAGGCCCAATTTAGAAAATTGGGCCAATGATGGGCCATTAGCGAGCTTGGAAGTCTACCTAGTATTGGGCCTTTCATGTTTTGGTTTTGGGCCTTAGGCATGGATCAAATTAGATCAGGGGTAAAATGGTCATTTTACCCTAAGAAGGATTATTGGTTTTTGACTAAGTGTTATTTTGGTAATGATAGCTCGAGGAGTCATCGGGGCAACCATTAGAGATTTCTTACCGTGAGATTTTGCATTCAGCTTTGCGAGGTGAGTTTCCTCATGTATGAATGGGTCAAAGGCACCAATGTCGGTGCATATAGTTATGTTAGAATGTTCCGGACTAAGGCCTGATGTCGGGCGGTGCTCGATGAATGCTTATATGATTTTCGGATTTCGGTCCGATGTCGGGCAATACTCGAGGAATGTTCGTATGCTTGATGTATTCGTGACTCTTGTATGTGTCGGTGTTTATATATTTGTCAGACTATGGTTCGATGACAGGCAATGCCAGATGAATTTTTATATGCTTTTCGGATTTTGACCCGATGTCGGACGGTGCCCGAGGAATGTTTATATGATTATGATTATATGTTTCATATATGTGTATTGTTGATATGTTTATATGCTTACCGGACATTGTCCGATGTCGGGCAGGGCCCGATGAAGGTGTGGGGCCCACGATATGTTTATATGCGATTATGTGATTATGTGTATGGTACGTGGTAGTTTAGGGAGACTTACTAAGCTTTGTGCTTACATTTTTCAGTTTTGGTTTCAGGTACTTCTGGTAGCAAATGGAAGAGCTCGAGATGACTGTATTGCACACACCATGATGTTTTAGCCTGGGGTGTTTACTCTGATATGGTTGACAGATGTTTTGATATGAGATATTATTACTTATGTTTTGATGAGATGATTTTGATAACTATGGTTTTATTTAATAATTAAAAATAAAATTTTTGGTCATGATTTTTGGGATGTTTCAAATTTGTTAAAGAGGATCACATCTCCAAAGGAGCAATACCAAGTGTTCAAAAGATGGTGCAGGGAAGAAACAAACAACAACTTTTTTGCAAGAAAGGTTTTGGAGAAATATAGTTTATGCTTTAAACAAACAACAACTTTTTCCAAGGTCTTTTTGGCAATTCGACGATCATAAGACAAAGAGACAAAAAAGCTCCAGGTAATAAAACACACATATATGACATGATATCTATATAATTACTCAGAAGAATTACATATTGATTTATTTTTATTTTTAATAGAAAATTGGTGGTCTGCATATGCAGCCTCGACACCGGAGTTACAAAATTTGCAATCTGAGTTCTTAGCATAACTTGTAGTGCTACGAGTTGCGAGAGGAACCAGAGTGTCTTTCAACAACTTCATTATATATATATATATATATATATATATATATATATATATATATATATATATATAGGCACAGTCGATTAAATGACATGGTGTATATTAAATTTGATCATGCTTTGCAAAGACGATATCAAAGAAAGGACAACACAAATCATATTCTTTTGAAAGAAATAAATGAAAGTGATGAGTGGCTGATGGGACATATGGATGAGGAAAATGTTGATAATGATGACTTTGTGTTTGATATAGATAATTTAACTTGTTCTATTGTTGATAAAGCTTCTAGAGCATATGAGCCTACTTATTATACTAGGAGGTTATCTGCACCAAGTTCAACTTCATTAAGAGATAAAGGAAACTTTGTTGCTGAAACCTCCGCTCATAGAAGTACTTCTAGTGGATTTAGATTGATTAATGAAGTTGATGAAGTGATGGAAGAAGAAATTGGAGTTTCCAAAGATGACGGGGAGGAGGAAGTACTTGGAATTGATGTTGATGGCGATGATGATGATGATGATGATGATGATGATGATGATGAGTTTTAGGCATTTTGGTTATTGTTGATATTTGTTCTGTTATGTTTTTGTCTTTTTGAGATGACATTGGTGACTTGGTGTTTTTGCTTCTTAAGTTACTTTTTAAGTTGTTTTGTCTATAAGTTATGGTTCTAAAATATTTTAAAATTGTTTTGCAAATATAAGCGTCTCACGTATGTGAATTCCTCAATTCGAAGCGCCTCAAAAAATGAGGCTTTCAAGTGGCTAATCACCTCGGAGCGCTTCACTCCTTTTAAAAATAAGGTCACAATATTAAAAAGAATTTTTTGATTGATATATTTATCGATGATTCTTATATCTAGATAGTGAAAAGGAATAGGAAATTCAGAGTTAATAGATTGGCTTGGTGTTTAAATCCTATTATTTCTATTCCTATGTGATTGTTTGTTAGCTCTGTGCCAACTTCTTAATAAAACCATTCATTTGCTAAAAATTGACTTCCTTTTTATTTTATTAAGTTACCACTGTGCATGGGTCCATGAACCCGAGGGACACCCTAAAGGTTATAATTTGGTTGGTGATTTTTCAGATGTTGATGATTGGGCCAATTACGAGCCTCAAACATAGGAAGAGTGGATAAGATTTGAGAATTTCAACAAGTTATTTGTGAAAGGAAAGATAAGTCCATGTTTTCCCAACAGTTAAAGGAAGAAGCAACTCGTCATGATGCAATGTACTTCGCAACATGGATCAACAATATGAAAAATATGCATGATCTGGAGAAAACTCAGGAATGGATGTCAATGATGGAAGAGACCATGCGAAGAGAGAATTAAGGAATAGGATCTCAAGTCGAAGGAGCTAAGGTTAATGAGGAGCCAAAGAAAGAAAGAAATGATGACGATTCCAACAACACCGAAGTGAAAATCAACCAATAACCAACATTTGGCTTTGACTTAAGTGAAGATGAAGTTCATAAAAACAATAAAGAATAAGATTTCAGATGTGATTGTCTAATGAAGAGTCTGGTACATCACAGCCGTCAACGACCAAGCTCAAACTGAAGAAGAAGAAGAAGAAGAAGAAGAAGACAGTGGTCTCAAGGAAAGAATTCCTTGAACTTAGTGATAACGTTGATCAAATCCTAAGTGTTGTGACCAACCTTCAAAGACCGTAGGAGCTAATTATGATCCCTCCAAATGTTGAATTTATTTAATAGAGGGTCATGGAAATTAAAGCAAGGGAACAAATTTTGGATCAACGCATATTACTTCGTGTTAAGATGGGATTGCGAGCACTGGATGAACAAAGGAAGAAATATCAGAAAGATTTTATCAGGAAAGTGGAGGAGTTAATCATTGAGGTCAATGCATTCAAATAGATGCTACCAACTGAATCCCAAGACCTGGAGAAGAAGTTATGAGTGTTCCTAGATGAAACCCACAAGGCAAATGATATAGGATATGAAGAACTTTAATCCACCATCAAAAGTCTTGAAAAGACTCACTTAGTCTTGTTGTGGGTACTCTCTACTATAGTTTCTCAAGCTTCAAATGTTATGAGATAGATGATTGATGAAATCCTTCAAGTTTTTAAAGATGTTCATGAATCATGATCATCTCAAGAATCCTCTATTCATGATGACCAATGATGTTTGTGGAAAGACTCAGATGGGATTCGCCAAAGTGTTTAAACTTCTAGGGAGTTAAAAGTGTTATTTGAGGAGAAATCTAATGCTTCTTTCTCAAAAAGAGGAAAGGCTAGCGAAGATAATGAAGACAACCAAAAAATCCCTCACTCGACACCGAAAGCCACTTATCCTGAGAAAAACACTATCGAAAAATCTAAAGAGAACTCTACCAAGGAAATGCCTAAGTTACCCTTAAAAATAAAAACTCCTACTCCTCCGTGGAGAACTCCCACACCTCTATGCAATACTCCATCACCACCTAAATCTCCCAAGAAACCCTTTCCTCTTAAAGAAACAACTCCTGAACCTTCAATGCCATCTAACAAAGCCTTTAATTCTCTTGCCACCAAACAAAGGAAATGTGATTGGAGAGAAGCCAAGTTCGCCGAAGACATTTGTAAAAGCCAAGGGTTTAATATTCAAATGAATGAGACCCTAATTCAATCATGGGTAAATCCAATGCGAAGGTTTATTGATGAATATTATGTTCCTCATCAAAAATATGTGAAACCTGAAGATGACACTACTGGGACATTCCTCTCTCCCCCAATGGCAAATGTTTCCAAGTGTTCAAGGAATTTGATCTTAGAATTCCTAAATCTTGCAGACTTCCTATGGAATTTGAGAGGCTCTATTGGTTTCACAACAAGCATGGCAAGGAAGTCAAGGAGATTTGGTCTAACGTCCTACCCGAACAAGTCAAGCATTACAAGGCCAGATCATTCAAGAAAGGTCAATTCTTTTACTATACTCTAGTATGCAATGGAGTCTAATATAACATCACATAGGTCGAATTCATTCACATGAATCCTAAAGACATATCTCTCATCGCTAGGATCTTCATCTTAAAGATTAAGAAGTATTCACACTTTCACACTTCAAATCCGCCGATGGAAAAGAGTGTGATTTTGTTCAATCTCTTCTCTTCGATTTCGCAAACATAGATGTCGAGACCTATATTAATTGTTGAGCATTAGTGTTGAGCTTCCTCCCCTTGAATAACGAATAGTTGTTGTTCAAGGCATCCAGTACTTGAATAACAAAGCAGCACATCATATAAAACAGAAACAACATAGTTCATCACACATCAAAAGATACAAGCCACGCAAGGCCCAAATAAAAAAAGGGAGTAAAAAAGACACCAAGCCATACAAACATTTTCTTTCATACCCTGAAGGCAAACTCAATGGAACAGGACTGAATCAAATACCACCTACAGCATTCGGGCCCTCACCAGCTTCGCCCCCACCAACACCATCATTGTCACACCCCCAAACCAAAACGACAGAAATGTCTAGGGGCGGATGACTTCATGTACTGTATCATAACAATTAAATAATAGATATAAAAGCATTACAACCATTACATTGGAAATAATATGTTTACATTGTACTCAAAATATTGTTTACATAATACTGAGTGCCTATGACAAATGAATAACAAGATGCGACGACATCCAATCCACCAAAAATCCTTGTGGTTACTTGTTTACTAGTTTCCTGAGAATACAAGTGATTTTGAAAAGTGTCAACAATTAAGTTGGTGAGTTCATAAGCTTTTTTGTATGAGAAAGAGTTTGTAACTGTTTCGTGTAAAGATGATAGTGAATACTTCCAGAAAATCCAATATTTTCTTATAAATGAACGGTAAGTCTTAATCCAAAGACTAATATGTAAGTAAGGTTGTACTGAGAAGCATTGTAATGAAGTTTTATTTTTATATAAATTACTTGGATATAAGTTATCACATAAATCAAATGTTGTACTAGAAAATAGTATTATTACGTTTTATCTTTACGTAAACCTACTCGAATGTATGTTAATCTTGTTGTAAGTCTTAACCTAAGACTAAAATGTAAGTAATGTGGTACTGGAAAGTAGTTTTTGTAAGATGTATCTCTGATGTGAAAAACTATTTAAGTGTACGCTAGCCCATAAACCAAATGTTTTGTTAACACTCCATGTGATTTATTATAACCATACTAATGTGACTAGTTGTTTGTATGGCGTTCTTCAGGCGTCGGAACTGTTTATGATATTTGTCACCCCAGACCTGTCGGTCCAACTATAACTAACACTTTAGGTGAGGGGTTGTGAATCCCATATAGATCTATACACAAGTGTCACGCTCTCCCTCCAAGAGACTTTGGTTATAATGCAGGTCTTAGTTGTGTACTCTAGTAGGTGCGATGAAGTCGAATATCTCACATGTCTGTATCAACTAGTTTACGTCTATTATACTGAGAATTCGTTTTCTTGTAAACAAAAGTATTATTCCTCCATAATTGATACATAGTATGAAAATAATTATACCTTTAAACAATTATCTGTTTCTTCTGAAATGATAGTGAAAATGTTTGTGTCTTCCAAACTAAACCAATTATAGTTTATCTTGTTTGTTTGTTGAACCTGTTTTTATAATCTTTTATATATAAACAAAGTTGTTATCTTATCTAATTTCAAAATGTAAGATCAAACATTTCGTTTATGAGTGGTAACCCACAAAATAGTGAAATACTAAAATATACTCCTTTTTGTTATAAAAGTTATATTTAGTAAAAAGCTTCAAAAAAAAGAACCAAGGAGTTTTGCAAATCATAAATGTTCTTATGATCTTATAACATAGATTATGTTTGTTTTGTTTGTTTTGCATTTCAAAACTAATATATCCCCAAATATTCGGGTAAAGCTAGTGATAACCATATCTTATGCAAAAAATATATTATATTTTAACACAAAGATGAAACATGCAAACGTTTATAAGATAAACAAAATTTTGACTTGTATCCCCCCCCCCCCTCTAAAACATTGAAAAGCTTGAAAATGTGGGGTATGAACTCACCTTGAGTGAATTTGTAGGTTGATTGAGAAGATTTTGGGAAGGTTCCAAGCCTAAAACACTTGAATGTGTTTGATGAACTCTTTGAAGATTATGTTACCCTAAGGATGTTAACACATAATAATGTGTGTAAGTAGGATGAAATTGTCATAAAAATGTGCCAAAACACTAGAGGATTACGAAAATACTTACCAAAATTTACGAATAATGCTTGGAGATTTAAACCCTTTAAACTTTGGTATCTATTCATGAGATAATATGAGGTATAAGAGAAGTAAACTGGAAGTGGTGGAGTTTGGTGGAGATGATTTCGTCCAAATATAAGGAGTAGAAATTGATGTGATATTTACTTTGATAACTGTTGGTTATTACATGGATATATGTTGGGTACTAATTTACATAATATTAAACTATCAATGCATAAAGTCAACACCCTTATATCTTTATTATCACCGAAATTACTTTAGGATGTGGCCACATTGGGGTTTTCGATCGTACGTAACCAAAATCACCTTGTCCCCTTGGTGATTTCGGTCCTAACTCCTTCATACATTGAGTTTTTGGCCTTAGTGGGTTTGGATCTTGGTGATTTCGGCCTTGGGATCATTCCTTAAAGGGTTTTTGGTCCTAATGCCTTTTAGTTTATGTTGTTTTCGGTTTGGTGCTTCACATGGGAGGGTTCTTGGTTTAGATATCACCCACTAAGTGTAACACCCATTTATTTATTAGTTAAATAAATAAATTAATGAACGAATGGTAGCCCTAAAATAAATAATTATATATCAAAGTTTGGTCTCGACGGGCTAATTGTCACAGTTTTAGAAGTCAGGGGTTAAAAGTGTGAGTCCCGAACTCAGTTTGTAAATATTTATGAAGACAAGGGCTCTGTGGTAATTATCGGGTTTAATTTGAAGAAGAATTCCAAAGCCAGGGTAGAAAAGGTAAAATTTGGACTTCAATTGTAAAGGATTCAGGAGGCAGGGTTCAAATGGTAAATTTTGGATCATAGTTGAAAAGAATTATATAGATAGGGAATAGACTTGCCATTATGGGGTGAAGTTTCAAAGTTACGGGATATATAACCCCATCTAAACCCTAACCCTACTCAATGATCTATAGCTGCCATTTCTCCCCCCTTATGCCTCCTACCGCCGGCCACCACCCTATCCCCCTTGTTTCTCCGTCCACCGAGCCTCCATGGTGTCTTTCTGTCGCTGCTAAAGACAGAGACCATCGTGTGATGCTGTTGTTCAGTCAGTAGCGAAGAGAAGCGGATTGCAGCCGCCATCTCCTACCGTTAGAGCCCGCTGCCGCTGCTCCTTCGCCATCGAGATACCACGACGTTGTTCCACCTTCCGACATCACGCAACTGCCGTCCTCGTTGGAGACCATCTCTTCGCCGGACACCATTTTGTGGCGATTGGCGCTCTTTCCCGGTCATTGGCGCCACTGTTGTGAACGCGAATATCGCTCCTGCCGCCTTTCTCCACTGTTACATCGCAAGTACCACCACCTGCCGCTAGTTCTTCTACTTTTGTCATCGCCGCCATGTGCCATCTGGTGGCTGTGAGTTGTGTGGGTGTGTGATTGTGCTTCAAGTGCGTTTTAGGTGTGTGTGTGGTTGTGTTTCCATTTGTATTATGTGTGTTTGGGTGTTTTGGTTAGCCGGGATTCACAGAAAAGCCACTGCCACCATCGTGAGGTGGTGGCTGCCAACATGTGCCACCATGTATGTGTGTTTACGTTAGTTAGGGTGTGTGTGAATTTTGGTATTTCATTGTAAATTGTAAAAGAAAATGGAATAATGAGAAAGAAACCTAACCACCACCGTGAAGTGGTGGCTGCCGCTACCGGCCGCCGTGTCGGGTGGTGGTGTGCTTAGTTGTGTTGGGATTGCTAGTTTGGGATGTTTGGACAAGGGACTAAAACCCTAATGAGCCCAATGAGGCTTAATGGACATAAAAGGCCAAACATGTGATCAATGGCTTAAGGAAACCCTAATGGGTCTAATGGACCCTAATTGACCCAAAGAGACCCTAATAGGCCCAATAAAGCTCTAAATGACCTCAAAGCCCAACAAATTAATAAATGGGCTAGTATTTGGGTTGGAAACCCTAATTAGGGTTTGGAAAACCCTAATGCCATCAAAACCCTAAATTTTGGGGAATTAATCGAGACACACGGGACTTGTTAATAACTTGGAATATTAAATAATAATCATTGGCGGAAATTAATCTAAGCAATATTGGACTTAATGGATTAAGTCCTTAATGGGTTAAGTAGGAAACTTAACCCTAATCACCATTTTATGAGAAACCCTAATTTCGCTTGGGTTTATTTTTGGGCCCTTCTATTGGGCCTTGATGATTAGGTTATTAAATGGGTCGTATAAGATCAAGCAATTAGACTAGAGTAATCTAATGGGCCTAGGTAAGGCCCATGTAAGGGGTTTAGGCCCAATTTGGAAAATTGGGCCATAGTTTGGGCCTTAATGATTATATGATGTTCGGCCTTAGAATGAGACCATGTATAGGCTTGGGCCCAATTTGGAAAATTGGGCCATATGTTGGGCTTTGATTCCTAGTTGGCTTTGGGCCTATGGATTGGGCCTTGTCGGGCTTAAATAAGCCAAGCCTGGGGTAATGTAGTAATTATCCAAGTATGTATTATGGTTATGTGTTGGGACCCAGTTATTAACTGGGTGTTGTTTTGGTGTTGACAGTTCGGGGATCTGTCATCCAGCAGTTGGGGTTGAGTCTGCGGGATTTCAGCAAGTATGGGATTGTGTCTACGGGACTTCAGCAGTGTGAGGTGAGTTACCTTCCAATAGTGGTGGGTCTACGGCCACAATGTCGGCCCACTAGTAGAAGTTGTATGTTAGATGACTGTCTTTGTGATATTCATCTAGGCTTGCTGCTACCTGTTATGATTATGTGCTTTCATGATATGTGTTTATGTGGTAGTAGTAGTAGGGGTGAAATAGTCCCCGACTGTCGAGTGAAATAGACCGACGGGTACGTCAAGCACCCCAGAATGGCTTGACCTGGGTACGTCAAACACCCCAGAATGGTTTGGCCTGGGAAAGTCAGACACCCAAGAATTGTCTGACAATACATTATGTTATGCTACGTGTTATATGGTAGTAGTAGGGGGTGAAATAGTCCCCGGTTGTCGAGTGAAATAGACCAAAGGGTACATCAAGCACCCTAGAATGGCTTGACCCGGGTATGTCAAACACCCCAGAATGGTTTGACCTGGGTAAGTCAGGCGCCCCAGAATTTCCTGACAATATATTGTATGGTATGTAGTATGATGGGGGAACTCACTAAGATTTGTGCTTACGGTTTTTAGTTTTGGTTTCAGGTACTTCATTTTCAAAGGAAAGGAGTCGGCTCGATCGCAGCGCATCACACTATGGTTTTCCGCACACGAGATCTCTGGGATTACACTTTGATATTGTTTTATGATAACATGTTTTGATTATTTTGACTTTGGTTTTGACATGACATTATATTATGGATGTTTTCTTATAGTGTTGGTTTTATAGCAATATATTTAAAAATAAAATTTTTGGCCTGTATTTTTGGGATGTTACA
This sequence comes from Lactuca serriola, assembly GCF_051521515.1. Classification (NCBI taxonomy): domain Eukaryota; kingdom Viridiplantae; phylum Streptophyta; class Magnoliopsida; order Asterales; family Asteraceae; genus Lactuca; species Lactuca serriola. The sequence goes on from NC_136410.1 coordinate 267,088,306, forward strand.
CTAAGGGGTGATTTCTGTCTTGAGTGACCGAAATCATTAAATTAGTGGGGTCCTAGGCATAAGATTATAAGGCGAAGGGTAATATATGATTGGTTCTAACACTTGTTGACTTGTTAAATATTTACTCAAAGCATATATATATATATATATATATATATATATATATATATATATACATATATATATAGGCTAATTTATACAAACTATGTCCTTTTTGGCTTTCAAATCTTATTGCAACAAGGTTACCTACATTTACGTTGTGGGCAGTCTTTTACACAAGTCCTTTTGGGCTTTGTTTGACTCAAAATTTTCTAGTTGTCACATCATCCCCCCGTTAGAGAAAATCTGATTAGAGGAAAAGTTGTGGGTATTTCTGTTTCACCTGATCTTCCTGCTCTCATGTGAATTCAGGCCCTCACTTGACATTCCAGCGGACCTTCACTTTTGGTATATGGATTTGTTTCATTTTCTTGATCTCCATGTCCATTATTTCCATAGGTTCCTCTATGAAGTGTAGATTCTCGTTTACCTTGATTTCGTCGAGTGGGACTACAAGAGTCTTGTCAGACAGACACTTCTTCAGGTTGGACACGTGGAAGATGGGAGGTACATTACTAAGTTTTTGTAGTAGTCAGAGTTTGTAAGCTACCGGGCCAATTCTAACAAGGATCTAGAATGGCCCGATATACCTTGGATTTAGTTTCCCATGATTATCAAAAGGTGTCATTCCCTTCCAGGGTAAGTCCCTCAACAGAACGCAGTCACCTACCGGGAAATTCAAGGGTTTTCGCCGCTTATCAGCATAGCTCTTCTGCCGATCCCAGGATGCCTTTAATCGTTCACAGATCTGAACGATCTTCTTTGTAGTTTCTCGTTATGATTTTCGGGTCGGTGAGAGTGCTATCAGGCACTTGCCTCTTTGCTAGTTGTGTGTCACTTACTTCAGCCCAACATAGAGGAGATCTGCACTTGCATCCGTAGAGGGCTTCGAATGGCGCGACTTTGATGCTAGAGTGATAGCTGTCATTGTACGAGAATTCGATGAGTGGCAAGTGAGTATCCTAGTCCTTACCAAAATTTATCACACATGCCCTTGACATATCTTCTAGTGTCTGTATGGTCCTTTCACTTTGACCATCTGTTTGAGGGTGATAAGTTGTACTCATGTCAATTTTGGTTCCCAAATCCCTTTGGGCGTCACTGCCAAAATCGTGAGGTGAATCTACTATCTCTTTCGGTGATGATAGATATTGGCACCCCATGTAATCGCATGATTTCTTTAATGTATGCCCTTGTGAGCTTCTCCATCTTGTCGGTCTCCTTTATTGGTAGAAAGTGTGCGGATTTGGTTAACTTGTCAACGATTACCCAGATGGTATCAAATCCAACCGATGTCTTAGGTAACTTGGTTATGAAGTCCAGGGTTATCCGCTCCCACTTCCACTCGGTTATGTCTGGTTGCTGAAGCAAACCCGATAGCTTCTAATATTCTACCTTGACCTTGTCACAAGTCAGGCACTTGCCCATATAGGTAGCGATCTCTGCCTTCATGTTTGGCCATTATTAAAGTTTCTTGAGATCCAGATACGTCTTTTCTGAGCCAGGATGAATGGAGTATTTGGTATTGGGGGTCTTGTTCATGACAACGTCTTTGTTCCTGCCGAATCTCGGTGTCCAGGGTTCACTTGCGACGTTCTCGGGGTTTCAAGGCTTCAAGTTGTGCTTCCTTGTTCTGCAAAGACAGGTGCGAATAAATGGTCATGGTTAATGAATTTACTCGAAGGCCCGAGTATTCCTTCTGATTTAGGGCCCCTGATTCTATGTTGGCCTTGCCCGGATGATAACGAATCTCGCATTCGTAGTCATTTAGCAGTTCTTCCTTGCAAGTTTGAGTATATGAGTTGTGGTAAGCTTGGAGAATTGATTTTGGTGATTCTTTGGAAGGAGCTTGGAAATTGGAAGCATCTAGCTTGGAAGAAGGATTATAGATCCAAAAACTCTTCACCAATAGCATCTAGCTTGGAAGAAGGATTATGACGGTGATTTCACCTTTATTGGATATGATCAAGGAGGCTCATGTGGAGGGATTGAAAAAAGATAACTGGAAGGTTGAGTGGATTCGGGGACAGACTCCATTATTTGTTCGAGATAGTCAGGGTTTATTGACTCAGTACGGCAGGATTTGGGTCCCGGCTTTTGGGGAGTGAGACAGAAGATCTTGGAGAAGGCTCATAAGTCCAAGTTTTCTATCCATCCGGGGGGCCACGAAGATGTATCGAGACCTGAGGTTGAGTTATTGTGGCCTTGCATGAAGTGGGAGGTTGTATGGTTTGTTGAGTGGTGTTTGACCTGCAGGAAGGTCAAAGCTGAACAATAGAGGCCCCACGGAAAAGTTCAGCCACTACCTATCCCCATGTAGAAATGGAAAGAGGTTACTATGGATTTTATCACAAAGTTTCCTAGGACGGCATGGGGTGTGGATTCTATTTGGGTTATTGTGGACAGGTTGACCAAGAGTGCACACTTTATTCCGATTTCCGAGAGTATCTCCACCAAGAAATTAGCAGATATCTATGTGTGAGAGGTGGTGGTAAGGCATGGGGTGCCAGTATATGTGGTCTCAGACCGCGATGTTCGTTTCCCCTCCAGATTTTGGAGGAAGTTCCATGAGGATTTGGGAACTCAGTTGCATTTCAGCACTGCTTACCACCCACAGACCGACGATCAGAGTGAGCAGACGATTCAGACGCTCGAGGATATGCTTCGGGCATGTGTATTGGATTTCGGAGGGAGTTAGGATACTTACCTTCCACTAGCAGAGTTTTCATAAAACAATAATTATAGTATTGATCGACCCCCGTTTGAGGCGTTGTATGATCGGAGATTTAAGACTCCAATTTGTTAGGGGGAGGTTGGGCATCGAGTTATAGGAAGCACCGAAGTGGTGCTTAAGACAACCGAGTTGATCTAGCGGTTCGCGACTGGCTTAAGACAACACATAGAACAGACAGAAGAGTTATGCAGATAGAAGCTGATCGGACTTGGAATTCCAATTCGGGGACATGGTGCTCCTGAAGGTGTCACCCTGGAGGGGTGTTATCCGGTTCAGGAAGTGTGGCAAGTTGGGCCCCGGGTATATTGGCCTGTTTTGGGTTATCGCCCGGGTGAGAAACATTGCGTATCAGTTTGACTAGCATGAGGCGCTTGGGCAGATCCATAGTACATTTCACATTTCGCCGATGAGGAAGTTTGTGGCCAACGAGTCAATGATTGTATCTCTAGACAATATTCAGATTAATGAGAGCCTGAATTATGTCGAAAAGCCCATTGTGATTCTAGGCAGAAAAACGAAAGCCCTTTGGAACAAGGAAGTGAAGTTAGTAAAGGTGGAATGGAAGCACCGAAGAGGCTCCAAATGGACATGGGAGCCAGAGGATGAGATGAGGAAGCACTATCCGGACCTTTTGCGTCAGCAGACTTCGTGGACGAAGTCTAGTTCAAGTGGGGGAGATTTGTAACGTTTGGTCCAACTATAAAACATCTCTCAAAATATTAGAAATCATTGTTGGAACTCGATGAGTTGGGGAGCTCCAACTCTTCGTGTTGAGAATATTGTGGTTGCGGGTTTTAATGACCCAACTCGACGAGTCGGGGTGTCCCAACTCGACGAGTTGGCAGCTGGGATGAAACCCTAATTTTAGGGTGTTGCCCCCTATTTAAATGACCTAAACCCCTTGGCTGGCCTCCTTACCAGCCTCCCTTTTCCACAAACCCTAAGTTCGTATATCACCTTGCAAGTTTGAGTGTATGAGTTGTGGTGAGCTTGGAGAATCGATTTTGGTGATTCTTTGGAAGGAGCTTGGAAGTTGGAAGCATCTAGCTTGGAATAAGGATCATAGATCTAGAAACTCTTCACCAATAATAGTCTTTTTGAGATATAAAGTCGACATCTCGCCTTATATTCATCTAGATCTCTTTGTTTGAAGTTTTAGCATGATTTTGGGATTTTGGTTGGGTTGTCCAAGATGTTGAGGTTTCCAGGGGTTAATAAGTTAGATCAGGCCCATTTATGACTCCTCTTGACTTAAAGTTGCAAAGTTTATTGGTTTCTAAGTTCCATTCATGCAATAAGTCCCTCATTAAGTCTTCATTAAGCCCTAGAGTGTATTTTAGCTTGCATGGACATAAAGTTGGAAACTTTACGTGATCTTCCAACCTTTGGACACTAGATCTGTGTTTTGGGACTATGTTGTGAAAGTTTAAGGGCTTAATGGATTAAGACTCACTCTAATGAACCTAGAGTTTGGGTTTGACACATTATGGATGGTTCTTAAGGGAAAAGTTGGAAACCTTACCTTTCTAGACATCATTTTGGAAGAGATCTGAGATTTGGAGTCTTTGGATTCGATGGAATCAGCTTAATCCATTAAGAGGTTAGATTTCTAGCTAACTCGACGAGTTCATTAGTGAACTCGATGAGTTGATGGGATTTTTCCCGATCTATACGGATGATGGAGAAACTCGGCAAGTTGAGGGATAACTCGGCGAGTTGGGTCAACTCAGGCCGTTGACTTTGACTTTTGACCTTAGTCTTTGACCAAGTTTGACCTTTAAGGGGTTTTGGGGCATTTTAAGTTGTATTTAAGGAACTGTTTCTATTATAGGGTTTGTGTAGAGCGGATATTTGGAGTCTCGATCTAGTCAGCTACCGTTTAGTATTGAGGTGAGTCTTCTCACGACACTCATGGGTTGGAGGCACCAAGGTCGGCCTATTACTGATTATGAAATGTTTGTATGGGAATATATAATTGTTTGTTAGTGGAATTATATGTGGTCTTATGTGCAGACCATGAGGGAGACCATGGCACTTGGCAAGACCATGGGAGGAGCCCATGGCACAGAGATACAAGACCATGGGGGTAGCCCACGACATTCCATTGAAGACCATGGAGGGAGTCCATGGCAAGTTTGTATGTATATGTGTATACATGGCATTATGTGATTATATGATTTGCGTGTTTGGGAAACTCACTAAGCTTGTGCTTACAATTTTATTGAATGTTTAAGATACTTCTATTAATAAGGGCAAGGTCCCAACTTGATGGCGTGGCGTGCATTCTCCAGTGTTTTCACATTTAGCTTTTTGTACTCTGAATTCTAAAATAATGTGGATATGTTATGGGATTTTTGTACTTCTTTTGGATGATGTTTATGAAATTAAAAGTTTAATTTTTTTTGAAAATTGGGATGTTACAAATGGGCTCGTTTAAGATCGTTAAATTGCTGAACCCGTTAGGAACCGACAACCAGGTAAAACATGGTCTGAGCAGCATCACAGACCATATTCTGAAAAAGGGTAGAGCTGCCCATGGCATCCATATCAGTCATCATAGCCAGAGGAAACGCATGACGTGAAAACTCTAGAGCATTGGAACGAACAGATTGCCGATAATCAATGCAAAGATTCCACCTAGGGATAAAAGGAGAAGCAGTATGACTAGCAAGCCCATGTGAGCCCCTACAGAAGAAGGCTCACTGTGCAAAAACTTTGCACCACCCCCTGATAAGCAAGGGCGAGAATGAAATTCAAAAAAGGGTAGTCACCGGTACAATAGGTTGATTCGACGCCCCTTGATAACCCTTAGACTGTTGCACGTCGTCATTGAGTATCACTACTACACTGCCAGGATCGGAAGAGATCAAAGAAATCAAGCCTGGAAATTTGTGTCTTTGCATGATGTGTCTCCCGATCTGGCTAGAACCACTCCCCGGAGAAGGCTCACCCATAGCCTGGTCAACTTTCCGTTTCGCCATGACATGACGGACAGTCGAAACGATTCCATCTTTGTTGTCTTCCACCATCTCATTTGAGGGCTCCTCAAAAGGTCAAAAGACTAGAGCAGTAGACAAAGGGGACATTCAGAGTCGGCCCACTCTCTGTCGTAGAGGAACTCCCCATCGGTCGCACTACCAAAGTCGGTGGTAGGCTGAGACGACGAGGCAGAGGAAGGGTTTCGTGCAGATCCACCACACGATGCTCCAACCTCCCATGGTACCGTTTCCAGAGGACAGAATCCATGGAAACAGAACACTCAATACCTGCAAGCATGGTAACCAGTCACACGTTTATTTTAAAGGAAAAAGGGGGGAGTAAGGAAATACCAATATTACTGTTGGACACGGTGAAGAAAACCGACATTTCACCACAAGCACGCCAACTCGGACTCATCCCGACTTCGGCAAGCAAGACCTCTGAATACTCATCGACGTCCACCTGAAGAGTCCTCAAGAAGTCGATAGTGACCTGATTGTGAGGAAACAGTTTCGGGGTAACGTTCGAAAAAGTATTCGCCCGGTGGTGCTCCCGACCGAATAGCTCCTGGTTGACCCACAACCACTTCTCCTGCCATTTTTTCGGCGTCTTGCTATCAGAAACAAGGTTATGACCTCCACGGCGGGCGAAGAATGTATATTTGTCGCTGATGGCCCCAAACTAGAAAACGTACTTAAAGAAGAAGTCTAGGATGATATCATTGGCCCGACAAATCATCTCGAAAGCTACAATCTTGTGAACCGCGTTAGGGGTCAACATTTGGATGTTACACCCATTGCGACGGAGGAGCTCCTCCTGGAAGTCAGTCAGAGGGAGGCAGAGAACGATAATCTTCCCAGAAGGAGGCGAAGTGATCACAACACCAGAAGCCGGAAAATCCACTCCGTCAACCGTAGAAAGATCGTATGTTTCTTGCAAGGTCTCGAACTCGGAAGGATTTGGAACAAGACCCATCGAAGTCGCCGTAGCAGAAAATTACCAGAAACAGAGAAAGATTATAAAATGTAGAAAAAAGTAGAAAAGGCGGAGGGGTTTTCCAGACTATAGGGAATGAGATAAGGGGTAGAACTTTTCAAAACTCTGACACAAGTGACGTAACCGCCAGAAAGGATGAGCGGTCACGTCGCCGAAATCGAAGCGCCAGGCGAACGAGACCTCAACGCATGTAATGACAATTAAATTTTGAAAAGTTTTCAACTTGGTCAAATATAGGAGCTTGATGTAAAAAATGAGTTTTTTATTAGGATTTTTTATGTCACGTTATTAAAGGTGGTAAGATTTTTTATGTCACGTTATTAAAGGTGGGAGATGGAATACAAATAACCATATGATATTTGGGGGTTATTAAAGGTGGGAGATGGAATACAAATAACCATATGATATTTGGGGATAATATACGCAAAAGCCTTCTAATTGTCTCAAATGTTAGAAAAAAAAGGAAGATGTGAAAAAATAAAAGGGATAATGACTTATAAGGGTAACGAACTTTCAACTTTGTTCACATTTAGTCACTAAACTTTTTTTCTTTATTTATTTGCCACTGAACTATTGAAACTGTTCACATTTTACCCTTATGACCGGTTGGTAAAATGTGAACAATTTCAATAGTTCAGTGACAAATAGCTAATGAAAAAAAAAAGTTTAGTGACTAAATATGAACAAAATCGAAAGTTCATTTCCCTCTAAAAAAAGTTCAATGACTAAATGTAAACAAACTTTCTCTTGTATTATGTTTTAGAAAATTATTTATTTTTGTTAAATTCTAGCAACATTTGTTGATGAAGAAATCTACGAAAAACTGAAACCGAAATAAAAAACCAATGGTTTGGTATTTTCCAAAATAAAAATCAAAATTTCCATTCTGATTTTGGTTTTAAAAAAAAATTAATCATTCTCACTTATGTGAATTATGACCATTGGTTTGACATGTGGAATTAAAGAACACTCCAATCTTAGCCCTCTTTATCTCCTAGCTCACTATGGCCGATTAAGGTTTCACACAGGGGAGTTGGGTGGCTGGTGAGGCGGTAATGAGGACTTAAGGCCCATTTTGTAACACCGTCAATTTCCAAACAATTTTTTTCATTTTAAAATCATATAAATTTCATAACACATTTCACAAAATCTCATTTGTTTAGTTTACAAAACACATCTCCATAATTGTTTAATTAATAATCCAAGATCCTTAAAACATAACTCCTTCTATGGTGTGTACAATCTAGCCGGTGCCTTCCCACCATCCTGAGAAAGACCTCGGATGAAGAACAGCCCCTAAAAACATTGTTGTTGCGCACCGACCTCTAACTCTATGGAAGATGCACCAACAAGAGAAGAACATAGATCCAAAAGCTAGATGCTCAAGCTATTCTCTTTCAAAACTCCTTTTTCTTCAAAAGCCAAACATAACAAGTCATCACCCCACTAGATCCACGTGAGAAAGCCACCAAGATTCAAACTTTATGCTTGTTGGAGCTAGATCAACCTGATTAGGGTTTGGATCCACAAGCTCCAAGCCAAGCAATGCTTCCTCAAGGAACTCCTTCTTCCACAATATGCACCAAAAACTCACTAAATCACCAAAATGCTCAAGAATCACTCAAATGGAGGCTTAGGGTCGATTTCTAGGGTTTAGAGGGATGGAGGCTGAAGATATTAGGGTTAGGTTATGAGATAAGGAGCTTAAATAGGGTCCAAGACCCTAGAATAGGGTGCAGGTCTGATCTACATACGCCCAACGTATATATGGTATGCCCAGCGTACTCCGAAGAACATTCGCGACCACCCGTGGTCAGTACGCCCAACGTACTCCAAAGTACGTCCAGCGTACTTCCTTCTTCACTAGTACGCCCAGTGTATGCTTTGTGTACGCCCAGCGTACTCGGCTAAGCCTGAAACCACAAAACTTCTAAATGCCATAACTTCTTTGTTATAAATCCGTTTCCGATGATACTTATATCCATGAAAAGGTAACGAGAAGCCCTACACTTCTATCAACTTTATTCCTCCTGAAGCTCACTCGAACTCAGATCCAATATTCATGAAAAGCCCGAACCAACACCTTTAGCAATACATTTGGGCTCTAAAACACAAACCGAACTCTTTTATCACACAACCTACCTCACCCACATCCCAAAAGGGCCTAAACCTTTCTCTTTCAAAGCCTCGAAACCTTCTCATACTCGGATTAAGGCCCACAAGCCTTAAATCACAAAACTATCCAGAACAGGATGTTACACATTTAGTCATTGAACTTTTTTAGAGGGAAACGGACTTTCGATTTTGTTCACTTTTAGTCACTAAACTTTTTTTCATTATCTATTTGACACTGAACTATTGAAACTGTTTACATTTTACTCTTAAAACCGGTAACAACTGGTCATAAGGGTAAAATGTGAACAGTTTCAATAGTTCAGTGGCAAATAGATAACGAAAAAAAATTTAGTGACTAAATATGGAAAAAAATCGAAAGTTCGCTACCATTTCAAGTCATTATCCCAAAATAAAAATGCCCTCATAGAGTGCATAGTTAAACCTATGGACCAAATCCACAAAAAAATTTAAACCGTGAATATTCATGCAAATCAAAAATTTGCATCGGAAAAATTTTAGAAATCATCTATATTTTTACTAAACCAAAAGAATTATAGGATAACAAAAATACAAAATAATAAAACAATACTTGAATAGATTTTTTTTTGACAACTTCTTCAAGTACATACAATCATCAAACAATAAAATGTGTAGTACAATTATCAATAACCAAAGAATATATAAGTATTTTTTTTCCTAAATCTTTCCCACAAAATCAGCAAAGAACTCTGACGACCACCGTCATGGATTCAATCTCTGAAAACAAAATGAGCTGTTTCTTTAAATAATCTTTCTGTATCCCACGAATCCGCTTGCGAATCTGAGAATACCCAAATCCTCCCCATTTCCCTCTCTCTCACACAAAAACACAGTAAATGGCGATAAATGCAGTTGCCCTTTGGTCTGTTCTTCGGACCCCACTTTATCGTAGCTTGTCAGATCAAGATACGTGTCCCTATATCCCAAATTTTCTTTTCTTTATTCTAATTTTATCCTCAAATGAGGAAAACAGGAGAATTATTATTATATAAAAAAAAAGGACAGTAACATGTGAGGGTGTATCAGATCTTTCGATTACATAAACCCATGTAAAAAGCTTTAAGCTTTAAGCGAAACAGAAGAAGTAGAAGAGGGAAGCTTTCATCAATGGCTTCCACTTCTTGTACTCTGGTTGTATTCATCTTCTTCAGCTGTTTTCTGTGCTTTTACATTTCGCCATTTGCAGAAGCAGCTAGCAATGTGAGTTACGATAGTCGGTCGCTTTTCGTCGATGGTGAAAGAAAGCTTCTTATCTCAGCTGCTATTCACTACCCTCGTAGTGTTCCTGCTGTAAGACTACCCACTAATTTCAAAGTTATGATTTTAGTTTAATTTTCAAGAAAGATCTTGGATTTTAGCTTAAATGTATTTGGGTTTCTTGATTTTATTTATTTTGCTTATTTGAGTTAGGATACTCTTGAATTATTATCATCTGAAATACTACTAATGTTTATTACTGAAATGAAACAGTGTATTAAGGAAATGTATATTGTTAGGGTTAATTTGGCTAAAAATCTAAAAATGGTAATAGTACTATATTGTGAGGAAATAATGGAAAGTAATGAAATTGTTTGATTTGTTTGAAATATTACTGCTATAGGAAAGTGAACATAATAACCAATTAACCATAATGCTATTAATAAGGGTTTAAAGCTAGTTTATTAATCTTTATTTCTTCGTTTTACTGGAGACATGATATAAATCTATAACTTTTTTTGAACACTTTTCAAGTTATCCCGAGGTTATTAGGCTACTTATATGAAGTGTTCATCTTTAGGCATAAGAGGAAATAAGGGCTAAATGCAAAAAAAAAATTATATATATATATATCAATTTACTTTCAGGTATATTTTTTATATTGTAGCATTATACATTCATTTCTTTGTATTTTACAACATGTTACATTCAAATTCTTTGTTATTAGGACAAGGTTTTAAAAATTCTATCTACCCAATTATAACAATGGGCAACTTGTTACCCCTTCGTGAATAAAATATTAAAATAATTTAGGCTAGCTGATAAGCTAGCTTATTTTTCAAGCTTTTTTAAAATTGACATGTTTGGCAAACCAAATAGTAGCTTATAAGCTAGCTTATTAAAAAGCTACTTAAACTAGCATTTCAGGAGCTTTTTCAAAATTTTCCGAATATAACCTTAATTAATTATAAAAAAACATATACTTTTAAATGTCTTTTTATATATTTTTCAGCTAGCTTATCTGCTAATTTTTACCAAACGTCATTTTTTGTAAGCTAGCTTATAATCTAGGATCTAGCTTTTTAGCTACCAGCTAGTTTTTCAGCTATCAACTAGTCTGCAAAACATAGCCTTAGTTTGCATTGTGTGATATGGAAAGTTAACATCTTTATATCAAATTCTCCAAAACAATACAATTCTCACCAAAAATGACAAATTTACTTTATTTTTGATTAATTTGACATAAGCACATGACTTTTTTTTTTTTTTTTGTGATAGATGTGGCCTGGATTGGTGAAAACAGCAAAAGAAGGAGGCATAGATGTGATTGAGACGTATGTATTTTGGAATGGACATGAACCTTCACCAGGCAATGTGAGTGTCTTATTTTATAAATAGATCTTTCATTTGACTTTTCAAACAATAGATATCTGAATAAAGTGTTGTATGGATAAATGATGTTTATATATATATTTGAGAAAATAATGGGAGGTGGTAATTGTAATTCCACTTACGTTTTTTATTCATTCACTTAAGAAAAATAAGGGGTAAAAAGGTCAAATCGCCTTTTAGTTTTTAAGTGAATGAATCAAATACTTAAATATCAATGGCACGTAGGAAAAAGAAACATAGTTAGGACTTAATGGTATTTCCCTTACTTTCTGTATCAAATCAAAAAGAAACATAGTCTTGTTTTGTTCCAAAATGGTGACTAATTGATTATTTATTTTATTTTTATGTTTTTCTTGATGAGGTTTTTTTTAGTACTATTTTGGTGGAAGATATGATTTAGCAAAATTTGTGAAGATAGTTCAAGATGCTGGCATGCTTTTGATTCTCAGAATTGGGCCATTTGTTGCTGCAGAATGGAACTTTGGGCAAGTCAATGACAATTTACTTCTAAATTTAATTATTCATATGTTTAGTATAATGATTTAATTTTTTTTTTTTTTTTATATAATTCCTATACAGTGGTATACCTGTTTGGTTGCATTATGTGCCAGGGACAGTTTTCAGAACTGACAATGAACCTTTTAAGGTGAGAAAAACGGTTAATATTATCATCTAAAGTGATTATTGTGATTTGAAATTAGGGGTAGATTGGTCATTTTTACATTCATTTTTTGGTTGAATGCAAGAAACAGCAATGTAAACACATATGACTTGTGTAAAATGCAGCATTACATGCAGAACTTCACAACACTGATTGTGAATATGATGAAAAAAGAAAAGTTTTTTGCTTCACAAGGAGGTCCCATCATCTTAGCTCAGGTAAGTAAAACTTTATTATTATTATTATTATTTTTAATTGTTTAATCTTTTTTACTGTTTCTTAAAAATCAATCATCTTGAAATTGGTTTTAGCATACCACAAAGTTTCAAGCAACTCTGGTTTCGTTTGCTTATAAAAGACATTTAACATTTATACAATCTTCTAACACACACATATCAGAAAGATATAACAATTTGCAAAACTTTTAACATCATTCGTGAATATGTCATGAAGTGATACAATAATAATATAATATCCACCTGTGATGTGATTTAATATTTTATAGGTTGAAAATGAGTATGGATACTATGAAGCTGCATATGGTGAAGGAGGCAAATCATATACTCAATGGGCAGCTAAAATGGCTCTTTCACAAAATACAGGTGTACCTTGGATTATGTGTCAACAATGGGATGCTCCAGATCCTGTGGTGAGGATTTCAAACATGAAAATAGGGACCAAAAACGAAAAAAAAAAGATTCTTTTTTGGACCAAACTTAAAGAAAATCATTACCTTAGGGACCAAAATTGGCAGTTCACCATTTTACTATAACAATTGGCCTTTTGTGCATATGACCCGAAAGTAGTCATGATTCAACATGTAATAAAAATGATTCTATTTTGTAGTAAAGCTTGTGGAAATGATTATTTGAATAAATAATTATGCAAAACACCATTTTTTTTGTTGTTGTTGTTGTTGGTTTAGTTATCCGGTTTTCAGAAAGGGCAAAATACATCACACTTTTACCATTTTATCGATTTAAGCACTGGATTATTATATTTGATCAATTTAGCTAATAATGATTAAAAAGACTTGTTTGTAATATTTTTATTACAGATTAATACATGCAATTCATTTTATTGTGATGATTTCAAACCAAGCTACTCAACAATGCCCAAAATCTGGACTGAGAATTGGCCTGGATGGTATGTTTTCTACCCTTACATTTTTTTTTTACCAATAATAGCAAGATATTTATATATTATTTTACCAATAATAACAAAATTACTTATATATTTGTGTGATAGGTTTAAGACATTTGGAGGAAGAGATCCTCATAGGCCAGCTGAAGATGTTGCTTATTCTGTTGCTCGATTTTTCCAAAAAGGAGGAAGTGTTCATAATTATTATATGGTATTCTTTTCTTTTTCTTTTTTTTCTTTTTATAAATGTTATAAATATATAGCATTTGTCATTTCTCCATGTGTTAAGTTTAGAGTAAATTACACGAATGATCCCTATGATTTGGGGTAATTTGCACGTTTGGTCCCTGATTTATTTTTTAACTCGGAAGGTCCCTACTGTTTGTTTTGATTGCAGCTTGGTCCCTGTCTTACTTAAAAAGACTATTTTTCCCTTGAGTTTTTAATTTATTTAAATAAACACACCTCCAACCCCACTTCCACCTCACATTACCTTCCTTACTACCCCACCTTATTTAAATAAATTAAAAAATCAAGGGCAAAATAGTCTTTTTAGATAAGACAGGGACCAAGCACGCAACAAAAACAAACAGTAGGGACCTTCCAAATTAAAAAAATAAGTTAGGGACCAAACGTGCAAAGTACCCCAAACCATAGGGACCATTCATGTAATTTACTCTTAAGTTTATTGTTTTAACTTTTTTTTTTAGTATCATGGTGGGACGAATTTTGGGCGTACTTCTGGTGGACCATTTATCACCACAAGTTATGATTATGATGCACCAATTGATGAATATGGTTAGCCCATTAATCTTTTTTTTTTCAATCTATAATTGGAATGTTGTTATGCTTTTTTCTTGATAATAGCAACCTACTTACATTTCATTATTAATATAGTAATATGCAAAATGTACTTTATAAGTATGTTGTGATTATAGGTCAAGCAATTTAAGTAGTTGTTATTATGGGCAAAAAACAAATTACATTTAAAAAGTTTAGATTGCTATTATTGGTAAAGAATGCAAGTATAATACTTGAGATTGCTATTATCAGTAAAGAAATGTAAGTATTTTACTATTATGAGTAAGATAAAGATTACATTCCTATTTTATGTGATTTTCACTTTATAAAGTTTCTGAATAAGTTCTAAATATTTTTTTTGGATGGATTTAGGGTTACCAAGGTATCCAAAATATGGGCATCTTAAGGAGCTTCATAGAGCTATAAAGTTGTGTGAACAAGCATTATTGAACAATAAACCGACTTTGGTTCATCTTGGTTCTCAACAAGAGGTGGATTTTTATCATCCCTTTTTTCATTCATGCTCACTCATCTCATGAAAATCACAATGTTTTTATTTTCCAAAGCTAAAATTACCTATTTGCCCTTTCTCACTATTACAACATATTGATGCTTCTGCTAATCTTTCCGTATTCCTTTTTTCTCAATAAGTGTTGTCTAGATTAATGATGTTTATACGTTATATAATACTTGAGAATATAACGACACACTTGGGGAAATGGAATGAAAAAACTAAGCAACATAAGGGTAAATTTGTAAAAAGTTAGGACTTTTATGGGGAAAGCCTTCTTTCTCAATAAAGTGGTTCTTTCTTTCTGCATCTAGTAAAAAAGAAAGCTCCTATACATAATTTTATAAATTTTCGTTTGTAAATCTAGTAATTCATGTTTTGAACCTTAAACTTTCAGATTTAATTCACAAGAATCCCCAATTTCTTACTATCTTATCATATTTGATGCGACTTTTTTCTTTTTATTAGGCTGATGTCTATGAAGATGAATCAGGGACTTGTTCTGCCTTTATTGCAAACTTAGATGACAAAAATGAAAAAACAGTACAATTTCGGAATGCTTCATATACACTTCCAGCATGGTCAGTCAGCATTCTTCCAGATTGCAAAAATGTAGTCTACAACACTGCAAAGGTAACTTCATTTATTTGTTTATAAAAGCATCCTACTTTCATCCTTTTCCTATTAAAGCATTCTACTTTGAAAAATCTACCCAAATATATAAAAGTAGGATGCTATAAAAAAACAAATCATTGAAAGTACATTGCTATTTCTTGCAAATAGGTTGGATCTCAAACTTCCACCATTGAAATGATCCCAGAGCAATTGCAACCTTCATCAGCTTCACCACATAAAGATTTGAAACCACTTAGTTGGGAAATATATGTGGAAAAACCAGGGATTTGGGGAGAAGCCGATTTTACTAAAAATGGTTTTGTGGATCATATCAATACAACCAAAGATACAACCGATTACCTTTGGTATACAACTAGGTTTGTCTCTAATTCAAAAGCACTTAATAAAATTAACTATGTGTCAAATGACTAAAATACCCTCCATGACCGTTGTAGATTAAATGTTGATGAGAACGAAGAATTTCTAAAGAAGGGAAACAAACCAACGTTGTTGATCGAGTCAAAGGGGCATGCTCTTCATGCCTTTGTCAACGGCATACTTCAAGGTTCTATGGTCAAGATACATTATTGAAAAAGTCAAACCATGATTTGACTTTTTTTTTTGCTCATTATATTGTTTTTTATATTTTGCAGCTAGTGGATCGGGAAATGGTACGGTTTCGCCCTTTAAGTTTAAGAGTTCGGTTTCATTGAAGGCGGGGAATAATGAAATTGCTATTTTAAGCATGACTGTAGGCCTTCAAGTGAGTTGCTTTTTATTTTATGTGTTGTTTATATTCAATGAAAAGAAATATTTATGTGATTGATTTGTGGGTCCCGTTTAATAGAATGCAGGGTCATTTTATGAATGGGTTGGAGCGGGATTAACGAGTGTGAAAATTAAAGGTTTGAAGAGTGGAATTGTTGACTTGTCTAACACCACATGGACCTACAAGGTGCTCTCTTCTTTATCCGTTTATGTTTGACTTTTATTGGTCAAATTTTTCGATTTTATAGGATGTATAAAAGTTAGTAAAATAATCCTCAATGGTATTTAATTTAAATAAGAACTTTTGGAAAATGGAAGAATTTGAAAACCTATGTCGAATTTGGATATGGAAAGTACTATGTTTGACTCTTTAAGTGTCTATTTGGTTTGGATGGAATAGAATTAACAAAAGAATGGAATTGACAAGGTAATGGAATGAGGCGGGCTTGGATAGCGTGAACTTTTTATTTCAATGAACCAAAAAGTTAAAACATATTAAAAGCTCATTAGAATCCAAATGAGGTTATATTGCAATTTTCCATCCATAATGCAATGGAAGAGAAACACCCCCTAACTAAATAATGAAAATTAACAAAATTGAAGGAATCACATTCCTACAAGAGTTGCCCATTCCATTCCTTCCCCAATTCCATCGTACCAAAAAACCACCTCAATATTTTGGCTTTTTATAGATTGGGGTAGAAGGAGAGCATCTTGGTCTATATGATGTTGATGGCTCAAAACACACAAATTGGACCTCAGTCTCAACACCACCAAAAAAACAACCATTGACATGGTATAAGGTATGTAACTCAAAGGGGGACTTTTATACTTTATATTGTTATTATTACTTGTAAAATACATTTTCATATGATATTTTATATTCTATTTATATTTACTTCATTTGTTTTAGCCATGTGAGAATCATGAGCCCCTTCTATTAAGCCTTAAATTGTGGGCTTTGGTTACCAATAACTTCCACCATGGTTTTAACTTTTGAGCATTTTTAAGTCTCATTTTGTTACGAAATATTGTTTTTTTAAGAATGAATGAGTAATTATTAAATCTTGTAGGCTATTGTGGACCCCCCACAGGGAAACGAGCCCATTGGGCTTGATATGGTTCACATGGGAAAGGGGTTGGCATGGCTAAATGGGGAGCAAATTGGAAGATATTGGCCTCGTAAAGCTCCAAATGATAAATGTGTTAAAACTTGTGACTATAGAGGCAAGTTTAACCCTGATAAATGCAATATGGGGTGTGGACAACCGAGCCAAAGATGGTAAAAATCTCTCCTTCTACCCATCACATAATAAGGATTAAAATTATTTTAGCATCCTATGTTCATTTTTCTTATTACAATATCGTAATTTAAGAAATCTTTCTAATTATAGCAATGTCATCTAAATACCAAGTAATGCCATAATTAGGTATATTTTTCAAAGTATAATATCCTAGTAAGAAAAGATATGAGAGTAAAATAGTATAATTTGGAAAACTTTTCAGAGTACAATGTTGTGATAAAATTAAATAGCAATGTACTTTCATTTTGTCCTATAATTTGATAAAACTTTTCAAAGTGAAGAGTTTTCAAAGTACAATGTTGTAAATTGCTATTTCTTGCATTTAATCGTAAGTGGTTAGACATGATGAAAAGATCATCTCTAATGACATTGTCATTATGCATTAATACAAACTAGGTATCATGTTCCAAGATCTTGGTTCAAGCCATCGGGTAATGTTTTGGTGATATTTGAGGAGAAAGGTGGAGACCCTACTCAAATTAGGTTTTCAAGACGAAAATTAACAAGTCTTTGTGCTCATGTATCTGAAGATCACCCTTCTTTTTCCACCAACTTGCAAAAAAACATTGCAAGTTTGGAAATCAAATGCCCAATGAACATGCACATTTCGGCTTTCAAGTTTGCTAGCTATGGAACTCCTACGGGGACTTGTGATTCCTATTCTGTTGGCGATTGCCATGATCCCGATTCCACTTTCATTGTTGAAAAGGTAATTGCTTTTCCAATCCATTATAGACTAATATTTCAATGTTTGGTCGTGTGTGTTTTGCAATTTTTTACGGAATCGGAATTTGTGATTTCATTCCATGGCATGTGTTTAGTTGCCAAATGGATAGAATTCAATTCCATCGGGATTCTTCAAAATTATATGTTTCGATTTCAACGTTTCTAAGGGGAAGGTGGAACGAATTCATTTCCATTCTCCTTTTTATGAAAAGACCAAAATACCCTCATTATATATTAAATTTGAAGTAAAAAAAACAAAACTTTCAATTATCTACATTTACAATAAACAAAAAATATTTAAACTCATTTGACAAATTCCATTCCTTACGTGATTCCATTCCATTGTTTATACAGCGATGCTTAAACAAGACCGCATGCATCATAGAATTAACCAAAGAGAATTTCAAGACCGAACTTTGCCCCGGAACAACGAAGAAACTTGCAGTACAAGCAACATGCAGTTGAATCCAACCATTTTTACATCAATCTTAAATACTTTTGATTAAATGTTTTATATCACTATGAGTTGTTTTCTACATAGGACTAGAGTTTAAACATGTTTTGTTTTTTTTCAAAATCTTGACATATGTTCTTAAAACTCTACAAGAAAAATCTTGGGAGGCCTTATATTCATTTTCATATTCTATGAGAATAAAACTTAACCATATACTTTTCTCTTTCTTGTGATGGTTTTTTAAGGGTTTTCTATATTTTGGGCGAAAACATCTTTTAAACTTATAACCAATCAAGCTTCAAAATTGGTTGTTCCAAAAATGGCACGATTTTCGCCACATTTTTTGTGAACTTGTTTCATTCTTTCTACCGATTTGCAAATACCACTGCAACTCCAATCGAATGAAGCAATGCACACATTGCCCGTGTCTGCTTTCCACTCGCACTCTGTATAATAAAGTCAATTAATTTCGACACTTGAAAAGTCAAAATGTTGACTTTTTGATAAAAAAAAAATTTAGGATGATATGCACCGGGAGGGGTCCCACAACACATGTTCCGATCATCAATGTGCTCTACATCAAGACCAATAAACCAAGCACCGAGTGACACATCTTCGTTTGCATACTTATGCAGTATTTCCCTGATAAGTCAGATAAACTGTATATCAGTGTTTTTTTTACTTGATACAGAAAGAACGATTTAAAATAAGAAATTAGGAACGAGAGGTTTTTCCCTATCAAGTTCTAACTTTTTAAGAAAAAAAAATTGTTTTTTTTTTATTTTGTTTTCAAAAAAGTATGTAGTCATTTTTTTTAAATAAGAAAGTAAATAGCTTAAGAATAATTACTGATTTGTGGAGATATATGCAGCAAGATCGCTTGAAATAGCATAAATTTGTCCAGTAGCATGCCGAAAATATCTATTTCCTTCCTCTCCAAATTTCCAATATTCTGGTTCATGGTACTTAACATTCCTAAATAACAAAAAGTCAAATATACCCTTTGTAACAATTTCTGTATTTCATTGTTAAAAAAATTGCAATTCATAGTAAAAGAATGGAGATGTTACTTTTGAGAAAGAACAGGACCAGATTTCATGCAGCCCATATAGACTCTAGGCTTAGTTTGATGCCTATGGAGGGTTGAAGCTAACATGCCTGATCATAAAGGGCAAATAAGTAATTTTAGCTTTTGAAAAATCCCAAAAAGATTTTTTTTTTTAAATATATATATAATATACCCAAATTGACATGAACATCGTCGTCCACTTTGACATAAAATTTTGCATCCCAATTGGCGTATGCAGTGGCAAAGAATGTTCTTGTTTTGGCTGTTAATTCGTGATACCCTTCAACATGTTTCTGAGGTGATTGATAATAATAAAAAAATAAAATCAGATATTGATTGATCTCAAGGGTAAAAAAAATAGAGTAAATATATGTGTGTTTGATCTTACAAGCCTCAGAAAGTCTTTATGTTGTGATTCCTCAGAATCTATGGCTCGATCCAAAATGCTTTTAGATGTTGCACTACAAAAAATGGAAGGTTAGTTTGGTCATTTTGTCTTTTTGCAAGCAAACCATCGTTCTTAAACAGATTCAAATTCGTTTATTTTTGTAAACTACTCTCTTTTTAAAGCATTTTTAAAGAATTATCTAAAAGTTGATCAAAAGTTATCGTTTTTAATTTCCTTTTCTAAGTGTAGTTTGAGGTATTTTACAGAATATATATTGCTAAAGAAAGAGACTTTTTGCAAATATGTTGGAGAGATTATTTGACCAATTATCAAACACAAACATACACTGAAAAAGAAATGAAAGATCGCATCACCTATGACCAATTATGAAACGGACAACAATACCCTTTTCCTTCTCGAGCTGAATTAACTTTTCACCTAGTCAAGAACAAAGATTTATATGTTAATACAATCTCACAACACAATATATGGTAAGCAATTATATAAATGATGTTTTGAGATAATGCACTTTAAAATGCATAAAATTTGATCAACAATCATCTAAATGACAAAGGTACCCCTAGGCATCCATGTTTCTCTAACTGAATCACGCCTTCTTCTGCTACTAAAAGCAGTATTAATCCCAATAACCACAAATGCTTTTTTCCTTCTTGAGTCTTTTTCAGAAACAGTTTTGTTTGCTTGTAAACTTCCATGGTTAAGTTTCTCAGGTGAACTTTCAGCAATAGGAAGCTCCATTCGCAGCTTTGAAAGCGAGTTTCCAAGTGATCTGATAGCCCTCCAATTAATGATACATTAGGCTTTAGTCTTTACCATTAGATCGATATATTTGTAAAGAACATGCAATCATGTTTCATTTTTCAGTATGTAAAGCGTTCAGTAATCAATATATAGAATGAAATATAGATTGATAGAAAATCATGTATGCAAAGAGTGTATTGATATGGAAGATTGGAAGTATTCACCGGATTGCTTCATCAGATTTGTGAATTGCTCCGAGTATATCAGAATCCTGAATCAAACCCATCGAAATCCCATCAGAAAAATGTTGATGAAGAGAACGATAAAATCCAATTTCATAATGTAGGTGTTTTTGAAGAACAGTTTAACCTTATTTGTTATGCAATCATCGGAAATAATTTTGATTTCCTGTTCACGTCGCCGCATAACCTTCCCATCGGAATCAAGCGGAGCCCACACCCTACAATCATCATCACAATAACCCCCAATTTCAGTTCTGATTCGTGATCAAATGCGACTAACTCAGACACTCCAGGCTTCTGATTTGAGAAAATCAATCAAACAATTGATCGCATATGATCAAGTGGGATGTGCAAAGTCATTAAGAAACCTCGATTTCAGTTATTGATTGATGATCTGTAAACAGACCTGTTGGTGAAGAACATGCCGAATGCAAAGCTGAAGGTGCTGAAAATGAGTATCCATTTGGGTGACACTTTGCGTCCAGTGCATCGCGTGTTCTTCATCTTCTTCGTTTCCCGCGCGAAGTGGAAGAAACAGATCGAACTATGAAAAGTTTCGTGTGTGTGAGATGATTACGCATAAATGTTTCGATCTGCATCGTGAATGAATCCATTTTTGTGGTGACTGATTCTCGCAAAATCATGGCTTTGCACACAATATTTGTTCATGTTCTATAAAATCGAATTTTAGAAAATACGGAGTAACAAATAGATATTGCCATGCAAATAACGTGTGGGGTTTTATTTTTTAAAATTTTTTTTATTGTAAATAATTACAAAATATTGATGCGGTTTTAACGTTATAGAATGATTAATTATGTTAAGTTTTCGTTTTATAACATGAAATTCATATTTAATAACATGGAATATTGGAATATATGTGATATTCATATTGTATAAGATCAAATACATATTAACAACTTGAAATTCATATTAGGGCATCCATAATGAATTAAACTCTATAGAGTTCAGTGGAGTGCCACATCATCATCTACTATTCCATACAATTCTATTCATTTTTATCCCATAATGGATTAAACTCTACAAGTTCAATGGAACATATTAAAAAATATATTTATTTAAAGATTTAAATACTTTCTTTTTTCTTATTGAAAAGTTCAATGACCATTGAACTCCAAATCCATTGAATGTCAAGGTGGCATTTCACAATGGTGGAGTTGTATCCATTGAATGACAAGTAGGAATGACACCTTATTCAACTCTTCCATTAAACTCCCCATTGTGGATGCTCTTAGATCAACATGAACTTTACGTTATTTATGTGTGTTTCAAAATTTATTACATTGTTTACGTTTCGTCGTATATGTATTATGCAATGCAGACGTGTATTAGTTGTTTAAGAAATTATTTTCTTCCTGGTTTTGCCCATGGCACGTACATTGCAAATTAGTTTTTTGGTTTTTGAGAGCTTGGCTACACTATGGATACACAACTAAGCTTTAGACTACAAGGTAAGGTATGGGCCCGTTGAACATGATGTATAACATCCGAACATTGTCATCTCACATTCCAACATGTTATAATCTGAAGTGAAGGTGGTGTTCCCATATTATAACATGGTGTTCACACACACACAGAGAGATTTTGTGAGCCCTTTTTATTTTTTTAAATGTTAAAATATAAAAGTTAGTGAGCTGGCATAAGGGGTAACCGGGTTACCCCTTTGTTTTCCCAAAAAGGACATATTGGACCCGACAAAATCAACTTTATTCTCTCCCTTAGAAGACACGAAAATAACATAAGGGACTAAATAGGTCAACCTTAAAAAGTTTGTGGGTTATATGTGTCATTTTCCCAATAGTTTTATTAGATATATAGTATGATCGTAAATTATAGTATATGTTTTGGTGTTCGTGAGGGTCATGTAGAACATATATATTTCTATTGGGATTTGACGAGTCAAAAGTATATATATATATATATATATATATATATATATATATATATATATATATATATATATAGAGAGAGAGAGAGAGAGAGTACTCGTATTTCAATATGTTATGACGCCAACGCCGTTTGCCATAACATGAAGGTGGGGCGGTGTTCATGGTGTTATAACGTCATTATGACATGTCGTATAGGATCTCAAACGTCCGAGCCCATACCCAATATCTTTAAATCTAGGTATGTTACACAAAATTACCTAATAGTTGCCTTTATAACTAATAGTTAATAGCCGGAAACTGTAATTTTTATTGTGTATAAGTTTGATAAATGTAATTATAATATTCTGAAAGACGGAAAATGACATAATACATAAAAGCTAAACTTTCTCAAAGTTACCTCAAGTACTTTTTGTATTAGGAATTTTTTGCTTCCAAAAGTTTTAAAAGAAGAAGATAGAGTTTGAATATGTAATTAGATTATTGTAGAGTGTTTATGAAGTATTTCAATATTGCATCATTTGCTCATTTCTACATAAATACAATTTACAATAGGGTTAAACTCATAAAATACCTTGTATTTGTGTTTTTTTTTTTTGGATTAAATCTCAACTTTGTTTTTTGCCTGAAAATATTTTTTCATTTTTTCCGAAAAACCCTCAACTTTGCGTTTTTTTTTTACGAAAAAACCTTCAACTTTCTAAATGCTTTTGAATAAACCCTCAATTTTTTAGTTTTTCGCAAAAGAAGAAGAAGAAGAAGAAGAAGAAGATCACAATGATTAAAATCAAACGATTTCGAGTTCGTCGACAAAGCTTTTCGATCGATTGAGAGTCTATTTCTTCCCGTTCATTTCTTCTTCTTCCACAGCAAAGCTTTTCGAATCCACAATGCAGTTTCTTTTTTTGTTTTTTTTTATGTGGGGACACATCACTTCCTCGGAGAGAAAACCCTTCTGCGGAGCCCCTCTTTACGAAAATGTTTGGTCATTTAATGAAAATGTCATTTCATGGTTATTTTTTTCAAACACCCCCACTTTTTTGGTCGTTTCACAAATTTTCCCGCTTTTAAATGTATAAATATGTTTTTAAAATATATATATGCTTTCAAATATATAAATATGTTTTTAAACCTATACATACCTTTAAAATATATTTATACCTTTAAAAAGTATTTTTTATCTTTATAATTATATCTATATACACACACCACACACATTCATAAATATATATAATAGAAATAAGCAAAATCAAAATAACCAAAGTAATAATATTAGTAATTATCAATGTTACACATTATATATAAAAAGTCTGACTTGTATTCATATAATGAGTTTCGGCCTAATGGTAAGGCGCTTGGATTGATTGTTTATCAACTCGAGTCCGAATATCGCTAGCTCTGTTTCTTCTTCAATCCGTTACGTTTTAAAGGATGAGTCAGCCGCCATGTTGGAAGAAGTCCAATCAGCGCCAAATTAGCCCTTATTTTCAATAACATATATTTGCCAAAAGTTTAACTATATAATTTTATTTGGTCAAAGCACGGGCATCTGTCTAGTTATCACATAAATCAAGAAAAGGGTGAAACGATGTTGCATAAATGCACATCTACAACCCTTTCAAGATCTCTAAGTATAGAAAACTTTACATGAAATCGATAACCCTAATCTCAATTATACATCATAGCAACATACTTTCATCTTTTATAAGGTTTAACATGATACTTTTCAAATTCTAAAGAAAAAGAAATCGACTCATCATCAAGTTTTTTCTTCAATCTCCTCCATGTCCTCAACATATCCGACTGTATCAACCCTTTATACAACGTCTCAAACGTAACCTTTTGTGGCAAAATCCCTTTTTCAATCATTTCAACAAAATACTCACACGCATCTCTCCACTTTTCCTTTTCACACAATCCATGAACCAACAACGTGTATGAATCCAAATCGGGCCCACAAACACTACCTTTCATATCATCCCAAATCTCTTTCACAAGATCAAAACGATTCAAATCCATAAACATCCCCATAAGTATGTTATACGTATGTGTATCGTGTAAAAAAACACTATCTTTTTTAATTTTCTTGTACAATCTCAAAGCACCATCAATATCTTTCCTACCTCTATATTCCTTAAAGAAACAATTATACGTCATGCCAGATGGCGTAACCCCATTGGACACCATTTCATCAAGCAAAATCTCAGCGTCTTCAAGATGCCCACATGAACAAAGACACTTTACAACAGATGTGTAGGTTGCTAAAGTTGGATGAATCCCTTTATCTTTCATGATCTTTAACTTTTGAAGTGTGAGATCTGGCTTATGTGCACGGCTATAAACATGTAGGATAATTGAATAGCTAGTAACATCAGGGTCAACACCTCTTTGTGGCATTTCATCGAGCAGGTTCTCTGCAGCTTGAATTGTCCTTATGAATCGATCTTCAGGGTGTAAACTTGACTTCCGACATATTCCATTTAACAAAACATTGTAAGTAACAACATTAGGTTCGATTCCATTACTCACCATCTCTTTAAAAAACTTATCAGCCATCTTGGGTTTGTTCATTTTACACCACCCATATATCAGAATCGTGTAAATCTTTGCATCAGGTTCAAATCTCCAGTTTTTCCATTTGTTGAACATCTCTGTAGCAACTTTCGGGTAGCCATATTTACAAAGGGTATCAAAAAGAAAATAGAAGTCATGAATGGGTTGTTGTTCTTCTTCTTCAGTATCGTTTACCACAAAACAACCCATATCATCAAATGCACGGATAGCTTGACGGGTTAGACCCGCGGATATAAGCCTCCGGATCAGGACATAGAAAGTGGTGGAAGTTGGGTTTACACCATTTTGATCCATTTCTATGATCAATTGCCAAGCAACATCGAATTGTCTAACTTTACCCAATATGTCAATCATGAGGTTGTAAGAATGGGAGTCGTGGGAGTAGTGGGATTGCTCTTTAGCCCATGAGAAGAAAGCTAAGGCGATCTTGGAGATGTTTTTGAGACGAATTAGGGTTTGGTGGACAAGAATTGGGGAAATCTTGATTCCGTTGAGTTGTAGAGAGGATTCCATGGTGTGGAATGGGTTATGGTGTTGGATGAGCATTTGAGAAATTAAATCAGCATCATTTGATGGTTCGAGTGAAACAAGTGTAGGTTTTGACACACTTTCTGGTATAACTTCTTTGGGTTCAAAAGTGGGGGAATGGAATGAAGAAATTGAGCGGAATTGGAACAAACTGGACGTAATTCGAGAGTGGCTGAAACGCAGTGCCATTGGAATTTGGAATATAACAAACAAGCGAAGCTATTCAATTAGAAGAATGAAGAAAACATCAATGAGCTACAATTTTCATGGCGACTCTACTCTTTTCGCATCATAAGCTGACTGTGTCTCCGTATATGACCGAAATTGGAATACCAAACAGCTACAGACAATGGTAAACCCTAGAAAAGAAGTTCCAAGTTTGATCGAGAGTTGTGTTACTTCGAATCATTTGATAAGCCTACTTAATTCGTTAATTTAGGGATGTAAAATCTATGGAATTCATGAAGTGATGAAACAAATTTATGTAAATTAATGGAAAACAATGACAGTGAACGAAGAAATACCGACGGGAAATGAGAACAACGGCAGCGGTCGGCGGAGCGAGGGTGAGGTTTATTCGCGCAGCAAGTTATGTTTTAATTTGTTACTGAAATCGCTAAAAAATAATAAAATATTATTTTTTTCATAAATAACTGTCAGTTTTCTGATGTCCGATTTTGCTTTTGTAAAGTTCATATTATTGCTGAAATAAAAAAATGTATAGAGAAAAAAAAATCGAATCTTTTTTTTTATTGCGGTGATCTTCAAAACCTATTTTCATAGCAAAAAAGAAAGTTTCCCAATATGAAAAAAATGAAGTAGGAACCCCTCTAATGAAATATATAATGCTAGAGCCTTATTTTATTTTTTGTCTTCTTCATTTAACTCACTTTGACGTCTATGTTGAATTTGTTATTACCCAACAAACTTAGAATTGCATGATTCAGCTGCTCCAATGATTTGGAAGCGTCTGACTATTCCTCTCCGCTTAGGTATATTATTATGATACATATCGTAATATTCAGCTAAACAACGCCAGAAGTTTGATCTATGTTGATCAATACCGATTGTTGTGTATTTGCCTATGTTAAGCCATGAGCTATACAACAATATTTCATCTTGCGTCGTCTATTAACTATTCCTTCTTGTTTACGTAGTTTTTTTACTATTGTTTGGTTTCTCTTGCATTAGATGTGGTTGAAAATTTTGTTTATATGGGTAAAACGGCATTTGCGTCGTCTATCAACTATTTCTTCTTGTTTGCGTAGTTTTTTTTACTATTGTTTGGTTTCTCTTGCATTAGATGTGGTTGAAAATTTTGTTTATGTGGGTAAAACGGCATTTGAAAATTTAGTGGACCAAAACCGATACTAGAAGGCTTTTGAAAACTAGGATTCATCATTGGATTATTATATACTAGCGTATGAGGATTTGTGTCTTGAGTATTATCAGCAGGGATATAAGATAACTCTTTAGAGAATTTTTTTAAAAGTGGATTAAATTGAGGCTCTTTGGATCCATATTATGGAATTAAACGAGTGTGGATTGTATTTCTATATATGTTTATACATTCTAAACTAAATGCTCAAATATTTAGGTGTGTGTACCATAGATAAGTTATCAGTATAATATTTCACAGTCAAATTATATGAAATAGTTATCATTATACTACCTCTGTAAAATAGGATGTCGTACAGTGAGGATTTGGAGACGAACAAAATGAGGACTAATATTGTAACATTCGATATGTGATACATGTTTTTATAACATTTTTGTTTAAATATTTAATAATATAAATAAAAATTAAAATTTATTATTATTTTGTTATTTTATATTTAAAAATAGTATTTTAATTACAAATAATTAAATTTATGTTTATTTATTATTAAGTAAATATTAATATTTAATATTATATATATATATATATATATGTGTGTGTGTGTGTGTGTGTGTGTGTGTGATAAAATAGATAAAATGATTATTGATGTGACAATAGAGATAAAGGATGACAGTCATGTTGTATTCGGATTGACAGGTCGCAGATAAAAATAAAGCTACCTAAACACGACCCATTTAATTATACAAGTCATCATGTATTGATGTAAAAGTAATTATAAAAGTTAATATAACATGTTTGAATATAAATGATTTTTGAAAGATAAGTGGAAAACTAGTTAAAAAGATAGCCAAAAAACAAAATATAAACAACTAACAAGAGATACAAATCCATTTGTAAACAAGCATAATTGCATAACTACATAAAACAAAAGCCTTCAATATTACTAGGGGTGTTCAAAAATATCTGTATCTGAAATTTCGGATATCCGGATTTTCGGATATCCGATTTTTCGGATTCGGATACGGATAATGAATTTATAAAGTTTCGGATATTTCGGATATCCGATATCCGAAAAAAAAAAAGATTTTCTTTATTTTTTAATATTTTAAAATGAGAAATTAGAAACATTGACATACTTAATAGACTAATGTTCCCCACCATTTTCAACTTTTTCGTGACCATTCTTTCCAAACTTTTATTACAAACATTTCCATTTACAATCGTTATATATTTGTTTGTTATAATCCTAGTTAGTTGGCTTATAATCAAAAACTATTAAGTAAATGCTACATATATTTAATTGTTGCTATCGATATCCATCTATGTCGCAAAATTTAACATAATTGCTATTATTAATTTTAAGAGTTGCGGTGATTTTACGAATCAGATGTTCAGATGTGGATATTTATTTAAAATTAAAGAAATTCGGATATCCGGTTTAATATCCGAATCCGTATCCGAAATTTTCGGATATCCGAATATCTGGTTTTGAACACCCCTAAATATTACCATACATAAAAAGATCAATTAAACCATGATCTTGACAGCACCATAACCCCAATTTTGTACAGTGGAACATGAATCAAACACAAAATGATTCATGACAAAACTTCAAAAATAGCGATTAATTTTCGCAACAATTTCATTAAAATCATTTTTTAAACATTCATGACCCTGTTGAAATCATCAACAACATCATCCAAATCCAAATCAATGGTTTCTGTTTCACCACGAAGCTTTGCAAGCTCTGAATTCAACTCAGAAATTTGTTTCCTTATCTTCTCCCCTTTATCTGATAACCTTTCCACCATTGCCTGAATCAATCACACAAACAAATATCACAACACCTTTACATACTCCAACATTTGTTTTTTTAAATGTAAGGGTAAAATAGTCATTACCCTGTTTGCAAAAACATTCGATAGCCGTTTGATTTGGTCTTTGATTTCTGATTCTGTTAGTTTGTTGGAAACAGAAGGGGAGACATTCTTCCTTTTCACCATCACATCCTTTGGATTGATAGCAAATTGAGCTCCCCTATAAATGAAATTTAAAATAAAATAAAAAAATATATCTTTTTTTAGGTAAAAAGAAAGATTGAGATTTTAAGAAGACATACGCATCCATGTTTGGTTCACGTGAGTTGTAAGAAGATGAGTTTCCCACATAAGTTGATTGGCGAATCCTAAAAAACAATTTAGAGAGCTCATTAGATTCATAATGTGAAATTACTAAAATGCCCTTGAAGGGCAAAAAAAAAAAAAAAAAAAAAGGATAGATATATCACCTTGTTAGCTCTTCATCTTGCACAACAGGGACTGGAGCAGTTTTTGAGAAAAGCAAACTGTGGTTACTAATTCCAGCTATACCAAGAGACTCCAAAAACTTTGTGTGATCTTTAAGAGATGCATCCCTATAAACAAACAAAAAAAATGGACATTTTAAAAAGAAAAAAAAAACATATTTGAAATGAATTACAAAGTACAAACATTTTGTGTTCACAATCATGCTCTTCATGCAACTGTTGTTGAGTTAAAGAAACATCAAAACCCTGTTTTGGGATACTGAAAAGCTCCCTAAGATCCTGAAATAACAAAACACAAACAAATAAATATCATTTTCCATAATTTATTAATCGAGAAAAAAAAAATAATAATAATAACAAAATACTCACTTGTTGACTGAAATAACGAATTTGTTCTTTGTGTTCAGTAGCACTTCTGAATAAACCCCCTTTGTATATCTGCATCATAAATTTTTATTAAAAAAAATCAAATATGAAAAGAGAAAAACTATTGGGTGTAAAAAGACATAAACGCCCTTGAAGATAAAATCATGTTTTTAACCTGTTTTCTGTAAATCTTTTCCTCAACTGTACCACAAGTCATCAAACGATATACAATTACATCTTTCTTTTGTCCAATTCGATATGCACGATCAACACTTTGATTATCAGTACTACAAAAAAAAATATTTAGTTTCAGAATATTTATAAAAAAAAAAATATTTGTTAAAAAAAAAAAAAAAGGCAACCTTGGATTCCAAGCTGGATCAACTACTATGACCCGATCTGCTTTTGTTAAGGTAAGCCCCAAACCACCAACTTGAGAAGTTAAAAGAAATATTGGAGCTCCAATACCCTCTTGAAAATCCTGTTATTATTAATAAATTATTAATAAAACTCATGTTTTTTTTATAATAAAATAAAAAAGTCACTAACATCAACAATCTTTAATCTGTCACTGGCTTTGGTTGTACCATCGATCCTCAAGAACTTGTAGCCTCTCACATCAAGAGTGTCCTAAAAAAAGGTAAAATTATAAATTAAAAAAGTGTGATTAAAAAGGACTATTTGTAAAAAAAAAACAAAAAAAAAAGTAAACCTGAATTAGATTAAGCATTTTGCGAGTCTGTGAAAAGATAAGAACATTATGACCTTCTGGAATCAGTTTTTCCTGTAATAGATGATTAAAAAAAATAAGTTTAGTTTTATTTGATTTTCTCATATCTTTTAAACAACAACAAAAAAAAAGTATAAGGGTATTTATGTAATATTGTAACCAGTAAAGACATAATAAAGAAGATCTTGCAAGAAAGTTTGTCATGAGTTTCCCCAATGTCATATTCCTCTGCAGCATCTGCTATATGCATTGCTAATTTTTCAGCAATTCCTTGTTCTTCCTCATTTAGCCCTGTTTCCATTCCTTCTAGAAGATCTTCAGCAGCTCTTTTTGTTAATAACAATGGATGATCACATATCTTTTTCAATATCTGTTAAATGTAAATCATAATCATTAACTTTCACTTAAAGAAATGAATTCTTTTATCTTTCATCTGTGCAAAAAGACAAGAATGCCCTTCTCATACCGTGAGAGCAGCCAAAGGTGAACCATCAAATGCTGAAAGAACAATCTCACTGTTCAAAAAGGCTTCGTATAGTTGTCTCTGTAAATAAAAAGATAAAAAGAATGTAAGTGGATTTTTTTGAACTTGTGTTGATATATAAAATAAAGAATATAAAAACAATTAATGTAATGTAAGTACCTGACATTTGGATAATCTTAACCAAACAATAATCTCATTCTTTTTAGAAAGCTTGGCTGTGTTTGTAGCATCATTATCACAAAACACCTCGCTTTTTAAACGCCTGAGAAAATAGGGCTGAATGCAATTTCTTAAATCCTGTTTGTAAGATTGAATAAATGTTAGTTTTTTTTTTATATAGTTTTAATCATCACAAAAGGTTATTGTCTTAATATTTATCAACTATTTTGTTATTCAGGGAAATATAACTAATAACCTGTGCAACAGCTGAACCAATGCGCTTATCTCTATCAGATGCATTTTTGTCATTTCCACGTAGGATTGCTGACTCATATTTTTCCTTAAAACTGAAAAAAGGAAATATAAGTATAAAAAAAACATAATAAGAAGAGGAAAATGAAATCTTACCATTTCTTATCTCCCAAAAGCTCTGGACAACAGAAGTTAAACAAAGCCCAAAGTTCCTGAATTATACAACAAGAGGATCAATAAAGTGGCTTTTAAAACAATAAAAGTATAAAATTATTGTATAATTCAAATTCAAAATGAAATAATATAAAGATGCATACTTTTAGGTTATTTTGAAGTGGAGTGCCACTTATTATTATACGATGACCACATGGTATTGCAAGCAAACTTTTTGCCCTTTGTGTGCTAGGATTCTTTATGAGATGCCCCTGAATATTAATGTTCAATATAACAAAAATGTTTTCAGAATTCTTATGAAATGAAGCAAAATCTGTAACCAAAACATACCTCATCAAGAACCATGTAATCCCAAGTAACAGCATCCTCCTCCATTTCATCATAATCACCAGATAAAGATTTAACATTATTGCGAACAATATCATAAGTTGTTAGAAGAACACCCTTATCCTACAAAACAAAGAGCATCAATATGTATCAAATAAATATTTTTATATAGCAACCTTTGAGTTAAAAAGATCAAATGAAAGAGACAAAGAATACCTGGAGTATATACTGGAGCTCATATTGTCGAGCTTTTGAACAAGCACCAAAGAATCTGAAACATATAGGAAAGAAATCAACCATCTTTATAAACATAACCAAATGATGACTAAAAAATGCATAAGTTATTTATATAAACTTACTCTCTTGTCTTTCCTGAAAGACCAACTACCCCTAATTCTTTCATCCAATGAGGTAATAGTGTTTTAGGAGCAACAACCAATACCCTTTTTATCAAATTTGAATGAAAAAGTCCAGCCAAAAAGCCACAAATCTAAATGACATGAAAGATTGAAGTTAATGTTAATGTCATTCTACATGTTTATAAAAAAGATAACACAATTACACATGTCAAAACCTGCATGGTTTTCCCAAGGCCCATGTCATCTCCCAAAATACCACCTTTGCCCTTACAATGTAGAGACCAAAGCCACTTCAAACCTTCACGTTGATGAGGGTATAGCATTGTTGCAATCTTACTAGGTAATGAAAAATTGAATTTAGGATTACTAAGAGAAAACGCCCCTTCAACTCCTGAAATAGTTTCATTTGTGTCATCATTCAATGTATACACCTTCTCATGCTTGCTTTCCACCTTTTGGACAAACTTATGACCACTTGTAACCACACAATCATCATCATCATCACCTATGACCTCATATTTCTCATTTTTTACATGTATGCCACTGTGATAATCTTTTCTGATAGGTGGTGGACAGTAAGTTTTTTTACTAATATCATTTGAAGTGGCACTAGAGATTTCAACTGGCTTCTGTTGATTAATTTTTTCATTTTTTACAAAACTAGAGGAGCTTTGAAGATGTTTAGTGGGGCGTCTTCCTTTATCAATTGATAGAATCTCAAGCCTTGAGCTTAGATTGCTTAAAATATCTCTAATTTCATCACCACTATCATGTTTGTTTTCAGTGTTGTTTACAGGAACAGGTGAATCAAATTCAGAAAATTCAGCTGGAAAGTCTGATTCAACATCATGATATTTGTCATCTTCTTCTTCATCATCTTTCACCACAACTTTGCAGAGCCTCCTGCGTCCTTGGATTTTAACTTTTTGATGCTTTCCTGAATCTGTTATTACAAAAAATACACTAAAAGACCTAAAAACAAAATGTTCATGTTTCATGAATTACAAGGTATAGAAACTAGAAAGACAATGGATTACCATGTTCAGAAGTAAGGTCATCCACAAGGGAACTATCAGGTTCATCAAGAGAGACATTATTTTCACATCGTTTGGAAGTTGGGAATTCATCTTCATTTATAGATATTTTCTCTGCCCCACTTGAAACAGCTACAGGATAGTATAAGACATTAAAAGATTGCATGTATTTCTAATGAACTCATGTAGAATTATACAGTTGTTCTTCTCAAATCATGTAATTCATATCTTTTGTTAGAACACATCCAGCAAGCAAAGTGAAATAACTCAATAAGACAATAAGTATACTAAGATGTCTCAAGCACTGTAAACTGTTCGGAGAAACACTACAATAACTAAATACATAAAAGATAATGCAATAGATGGGTGGAATTCAAGAGATAGAGAAGTACCAGAAGAAGACGAACCAGACCCTGTGATGTCAAGTTTAGGGTTTAGGGATTCATCATGGAAGGCGCTATTTTTACCATCATCCGCTTGTTCCACATACGAATTTTCATCATCGTTCATGACCTTTGGTGGGGTGTCTGTTGATGCATTTCAGAAAGTAAGAAGCCCAAATAAGCAATCAGGTGTCAAATTAGGGTTTAAGAATTTTCAAATTCCTGCTTACAAAATCATCTAGAAATCTAGATATACAGCTTATCAGATGGATTCAAGAGGCATAAATAGTATTACCAGAAGGAGAATCGAAGTCGGTGATATTAAAAGAAGGGGCATCGAAATCCTCCTGTCGCTCCCGATTCTTCATTTCTGTAGCAATATCGAACTCGAAAAGTAAATAAGAAGAACTAGCAATCTTAATCGCAACACGAAAGCCACACAGAAAGTGCCATAAAGAGGTCAAAATCAGGTGTTTAGGGTGATGGTTATGATGGAAAAGATGAAGTACATATTACATATACATACCAGATAGGAAATCGTAAGGAGAAGCTTTTGAATGAGAAGGGGTGAGGAAGCGATTGTGAAGCTGATTCAAACCCATGGGTTTCTTCTTGGAGGATGCATCAGCCATCTCTCTCTTCTCTGTGTGGTGCTTCATGAGTTTAGGAAGGAGATCCTTTGATTGTTTAAATACTCTTTTCCCGCTTAGGTTTTTGAATTTTACCATTCTAAAAAAATTACCTTGTTCAACAAAAACTTATCATGGATAACATTTTATAAAATTGATGAATGATCAAAGCAAAGAAAAAATATATATATTTATGAACATTAAATGTCGATATAGGTAGAGAATTCATTGTGATTTTTTTTTTTTTTTTTTTTTGTGTATTATATATGTAGTCCAATTTTTTATTTAAAGTGGTCTTTTGTGGTATCGTTTTGTACATATTGAAAAGCTTTTTCATTTAATTTTTACGCAATGTTCTTAAAGTTCTCAAGTTTTTATTATTCAAGAAATGAAAAGAAATGAAAAGGAAGAAATGGGGTAAAAATTATGATCTTGAGTTTTTTTTAAAAGGTAACCTAACGAAAAAAATGAAATGTGTTTTAGAACATTAAAAAGACAATACCCCTAAAAATGAACAAACAAATAAGTGCAAACATTTGAAATTGTTTTACTATTGTACATGGGGTGATGATTCGTACAGAACAATTTTTAGTCATATATAACAATTTGTGTTTTATATGTTTGTACTGTACAACTTCATAAAGCACAAATTATTATGTATGACTAAAAATTATTGTGTACGGATCACTACCTTTGTACATGTAACAACCAAAATTTATGGCTATAATTTTTTGTTTAACTAATTAGGAAATAAATGAATAATAAAATAACTTAAATAACAAAATTTTAACATTTTAAATTAATACAAAAAGAATTAAAAGAATCGATATTGAAATTACAACTTTTGGAAGTTTGAGACTAATTATGTAAAGACACTAAAAGTGTAGTTGACTCACTTGAGCGACTTTAGACCATTTAAGTCATGCAATAGATGGAGAGGGACTAAATGAGTTAACTTTCAAAGTTAAGTCCCACTAGTTGGATGTTAGGACCAATATTGTCAATCTTTGAGAATTAGAGGGTACATAGTGAAAACTTAGCTTATTAGATGCATCATCCTCTCCATTTAAGCTAATGGAATTGACTGGGAGGAAATAGAGAGGCCTAAAGATGGAGATTTCTTGTAGAAAAACCCTCTAAAATTGACTCCATGCAAATTTAACTCAATTTGTGTAAAGAACGTTAAGAATTTAGTGTTTCAGGCTATAATTTCTTCCCTGATTCACAATGAATTCGAATTATAATCATGTGCTGGAAACCAAATATGATTTCATGATCATTTGAGCGTAAGGGTTTTGTTTTCTAACACTTATATGATGGTTGATGTGGCTTTAAACTCAAATCTATCATTATTCTGATAGGTTTGGTGTTTGAGTGTTAATCTCACTACAAAACCTAAATTCCAATGACAGTCTAAATGTTGTCAAATTATTTCCTAAACGATTCTACGACCGTTAAAGTAGTTTGATGTAATAATCCTTCAAGGAATGCACAAACTCAAAGTAATGGGAGAATCGACAGATTAGGATATGAATGTAGGAATATGTAGTGATTTACAAGCTTCTACAAATAGTTTATTGATGTTTTATGATGTATATGATGTTTATAATCATTATATGATACTTGATATTGAATTAGATATAAACACATGAGAAATCACTTAATCTATAAATGGTTATAAGGATTGTTAGCCCCACGGGCAAATTGGAAAGTTTAGAAAAAAAATGAATTGTAATCGTATCGTGAAGTTAAGATGTATTAGAATGGATTGAATTGCATATATATATCATAAATTAGTGGATTGAAATGTTTAGGATGATATAAGGAACACTAGTGAGTCATTGGTCACATTAAGCACTTAAATGTGTTTAGAAAAGTTTAATGATCAATAAATGTCATAATTTATTATGAAGTCTTGATGGGTCAAGTAAATGCATCTTATGTGACTTAATGGTTAATGATGGTTGTTAAATGTGACTTGACATTTGGAGCATTTGCATAGATCATTTGAGTTAAATGGGGTACTTGGAACTCAATGGACCATTTGTGTAACATCCCAAAATTTAAAACCAAACATTTCGTTTTCATAATAATAAAACCATCAACCAAACATGTTCATAAAACCATAAAGGAAAAATCAGAGTATGTGAATCAATCATCCCAATACATTAACGTCAAATAAGGCGGAAATCATGGTGTGCGCAATGCGATCACCCTAAGCTCTTCCTCTTCGATCCGGAAGTACCTGAAACATAAACTTAAAATTGTAAGCACAAAGCTTAGCGAGTTCCCCCAAAATACATCATACCATACATATCAAACATGTAATATGCCATGCCTGACATCTATTGGGCCCCGCTCTAAACAAATATGTTTGTGTTAACGTCACCATATGCGACCACGTTAAACCTGACGGAAAGCACTAACAGGACGTTATCTCGCCAGGATCTTGTTCGGGTCTCGGTCTTAGCCCGGACAGGCCAGCGTCGGGATGACAACTTATCTTCCCCCAAAAGGAAGAATATTCCTTGAAATCCTCTAATTCTCTCATGACCAATCAGGTCATGACAAAGAGGCCGGTAATGCCCAGAACTGACGTCACCAAGCTGTTAGACGGCGTGGCATACTTCCCCCGGTAGGAAAGTGACACATCTCACTCCCACATGGGGAGAATTCGCCATTCCGTTAGCAACAGGTATAAAATGATCCCTTCCTACCAAAGGAAGTGGATCATCTTCTTCCCTACGCAATTTTACCTAAATCTCTCTCGGAAACATAAGCTAACTTGATCGTCAGAGTCACGTCCCGGGAGAGCCCCCGGTCTTCCTCTAACGACCCATCTGTGTTGTGTTCTCAGGAAAACATCCAAGACCAACTCGTCAATAAAAGACCAATTCCCTGAAGAGCGATATCACAACAGTTTGTATCATGTGATGGGCCCCGCCCATCACACCCATCAGCCCCCGCCTGGTATACATACAATACATACATGCATGCAAGGTCACACAAACAACTAGCATACATATAACCATAACCCATGGATCGACATTGGTGCCTTTGACCTGCCAAACACTATGAGGAGAATCACTTCAAACTGTTGAAAAATCAGATAAATGTTCGTGTTGTTGGACTGGAAAAACCACGCACTAACCAATCAAATAAAACCCCAATTAATAATTAGGATATAAACCATAACTGGGAATCTAATTTACTTGTCTAACACCCAGGGTAAAAGACCATTTTACCCTTTCCTCACTTGGCCCAACAATTCGCGGCCCAACCCAATGGCACTAAAAGCCTGTAACATCCGAAATGCAGGTAATTGCACTTGACCATTGGAATGAATTTATTTTAGCAAATGAAGTCCCTACATACGTTGTGTGTACCTATGTGTACGCTTAGCGTAGTAGGATGGCATGATCGCACATATGTGGGGTGTATTGGGGCGTACGTGGCTGGAGTCAAAACCCTAATTTTTTGACCATGAACCACTATTTAAACACACTTATGTCATTTGGACCAAACCCTAAACAACCTCCACTGCCTCTTTCCGTCCTTAAACCCTATATTTGCAAAAGAGTGTGAGTTTTGAGCTTAAAAGTGATTTTGGTGGCCATTTTAGTGGGTTTGCAAGAATGGGAAGGTGGTGTTCAAGCCTTGAACGTAGGAAGAGCTTTTGGATCCTACATCTAGAGCATCTTGGAGAGATTTTGAAGGTAAAAAGCTTATACCTTGCTAATCCTTTTTGCTAGTTGAGTTAGGGTTTTGTAGAAGTCCACTTTTGAGTCCATGAATCCTCTCTTATGAGTTCGAGCGACTCTACAGGTTAGGAAGGTTAGATATGAGGTTCTTTGGCTTGGTTTAAGCATAAAAATGCTAACTTGATGTTTACTATGGCTCCATGCATGAGTTAAGATCTTAGAAAGAGAATCTTAATGGATAAAATAGGGTGTTGGGTTCACATATGGCAAGCAAAGGCATAAAGTTGCCAACTTTATGCCTTAGGACCTTTAAACTGACCAAGATTTGGGATTTGGGCAAAGATGTCTTCATGCATTAAGCACGTAATGGATTTTGTGCAAAGCAGCTTGTACGTTGGGCGTACTAGATTGTACGTTGTGCGTACAACCCATGAACTTAGTATGTTAAGTGTATTGAAGAGGTACGTTGGGCGTACGCTCCCAGTGGACTTTGGGCCTTCAACAGACTTTTGAGCCTTTTGGGCTCTAGTTAACCTTGGGCCGGGATCTTCTAATGTAGTGGGCCTCTGAACTTGTTATTGGGCCATTGATGGCATGATTGGGCCTTTTGGGCCTTGTGGCCCATTATTGATTTAGGCCTTGGATGTTAGGCCTATTATGGGAGAAAAGACTTTTGGGCCTTATTTGAGGAGTTTGGACTTAAGAGTTAGGCCTATGTCTTGGATTCATGATTAAACTCTAATTAGGATAAATCGTGTTTATTTAGTGTGAGATTCCCAGACCAGCAGCCGAGGAATATTTTATCAGTAGTCTGAGGTTAGTTCTCTCACCATATCAATGGGTCGAAGGCACCAATGTCGGCCCATCATTTGACCAGAGGATGGATAGTTTTTATGTGCTTGTCTGTTTGTGTGAAGTGTCATGGGGGTAGCCCATGGAACTTGGATATCAGACCATGGGGTGAGCCCGTGGCATTCCATGTTAAGACCATGGGGGAGCCCATGACATTTGGATATCAGACCATAAGGGTAGCCTGTGGCATTCCAGGTTAAGACCAGGGGGAGCCCCTGACACTTAAGACTATGGGGGTAGCCTATGGCAACTATTTTTGTTATGTGATATTATGTGGTTGTATGTAGTGTGATATTTTGGGAAACTCACTAAGCTTTTGCGTACAATTTATTTGGGTGTTTCAGGTACTTCCAGTACAAAAAGGAAGGGCCCGACTTGATAGCGTAGTATTCAGTCTCCAACATTTTCCGCATTTATCTGTCTTGATGCTCTGATATTTGATACAATATGGTGTAATGGATTTTTGGGAACAAATTATTATTGTACTTCCATTTTCAAAAATGTAAGATTTTACCAGGATTTTTGGGCTGTTACAAAACCTAACAGTGGCCTAATTTCCTAAAGGTTATCCAAAGTCCAATATGGGGCCTAAATCCAGAAATGATATAATACCATAAAAAGTCTAAGGTCCAAACCCAACAAAGCAAAGCCCAACTAAATCCGAGCCCAAAAACTCCAATAGTCCACTTGCTAACGTACGTTTGGCGTACCTGGCTCGTACATCCGGCGTACGTGGCTAATCCGGAATCGGGGCTCGCATCTAGTATGCCCAACGTACTCGTATGAACCCAAATCTTAACCCAAGGTTTTAACCACTTAATAACTTAATGACCAACCCTCAGAACAACCTCATAGCAAGGTCTTAAACCATAAAGTTGGAGACTTTAAGCCTCTGCATGGCTAAAAACACCCCAAAGTCCAAATCTAGCATTCTAACTCCATTAAAAGGACATCAACCCTGCATGGCTGAGCTAAACCCATCAAGCTATCATTTTTATGCACAAGGAACCTCATAAATGTTAAGATATACCATCCCTAACTTTTGGAGTAGCTAATACTCCCAGGCATGACTTAAGGGGCCATAAAATGCACAAAATCAGACCCTAAACTAGATCTACCATAAAGAGCCATCAAGTTAAGAGCTTTATACCTCCAAAAGCTTTCCAAGTTGGTGATGGTTCTGGATCCACAAGCTTCAACTACACCAATGCAACTTCCAAGAGCTCTTATTCCTTCAAGATCACCAAAAACACCCTCAAAGGTCACTTTTAAGCTTAAAACACTCAATTGGCAATTAGGGTTTCGTTCTCAGGGTTTAGAGAAGTGGAGGTTGGTCATATGAAGGTACAAGAGCAACTTAAGGTGTTTAAATAGGGCTCAAACCCTAAAAAAATTAGGGTTTGTCCCAGGTGGTTGTACGCCCAACGTACATCCACATACGCCAGCATACGTGGATGCCTCCGCGACCAACATTTCGGCCCAGTACGCCCAACGCACGACCAGGGACCCAAATGCAAAAAACTTTAAGTTTGAGGGCAAAAGATGAATACCTAAAATGCAAATGTTACAATTATCCCCCACTTGAATCAGACTTCATCCTCGAAGTCTGTCGCTGCAAACAACTCCGAATAATGCTCCCTCATTTTGACCTCAGGCTCCCACGTCCATTCTGAACCCTTACAGTGCTGCCATTACACCTTTAACAGATCCAACGTCTTGTTCCGCAGAGTCTTTGTTTTCCTGTGAAGGATGGCAATCGGTATCTCAATATAATTCAGGCGATCGTCCACCTAAATATCCTCCAATGGAACCACCATGGAATCATCAACCAAACATTGCCGCAGATGGGAGACGTGAAACATGCTATGGATCTGACTAAGCTCCTTAGGTAGATCCAAGCGATAAGCAACCATGCCCACTCGGGCCAAAACCCTGAAAGCACGGATATACCTGGGGCCCAACTTGCCCCTTTTCCTGAATTGGATGACACCTTTCCAAGGCGACACCTTTAGGAGCACCATGTCCCCAACTTGATCGTCGCTTGTCGACATAACTCTTCTGTCGACTCTGTGTTTTCTGAAGTCTACCCCGAACCTGCTGTATCAACTCTGTTGTCTTGAGTACCACCTTAGTACTCCTCATGATTCACTGACCGACCTCACCCCAACATATCAGGGTCCTGCACTTCCTCCCATAGAGCATCTCAAAAGGAGGTCGATCAATGATGGCGTGATAATTGTTTTTATATGAAAACTCTACCAAAGGGAGATACATATCCCAACTCCCACCAAAATACAATACACATCCCCAAAGCATATCTTCCAAGGTCTGGATAGTTTGCTCACTCTGTCCATCAGTCTGTGGGTGGAAAGCTATGCTGAAATGCAAACGAGTACCCAACTCCTATTGAAATCTCTTCCAGAACCTGGAAGTAAACTAGAGATCCCTGTCTGAAACCACTGAAACCGACACCCCATGTCGTGACACAACCTCCCTAATGTATATCGGCTAGTTTCTCCGCCAAAATACTCTCCTGAATCGGGATGAAATGCACGCTCTTGGTCAATCGATCAATGATGAACCATATCGAATCCACCACGCGCGTCGTCTGTAACATCCGAATTTTCAGGAATAATATTTTGTGTTTCAATTTTGGGGATTAAGGAGAGACTCGACAAGGAAGGTCTGACTCGCCGAGTCGTGTCGAGTTGCCCATGTGGATTTAATGAGTGGACTCGACGAGTCAGAGGACTGACTCACCGAGTAGGTCCTAGGCAGAGAAAACCCTAAGTTTTCGGGGTTAAGGCCTATTTAAGGGAACTTATAACCTAAGATGTGCCTCACCAACTGCCCATACCTCCTGTAAGAAACCCTAGATCGCCATTGGAACCATGAGAGAGTTCTTATGATGAAATCAAGTAATTTGGTGGGTCTTTTGGAAGGAAAAGATTTTGATTCAAGCAAGAAACGAGATGGGGGTTGTGGATCTAGCACTTCTTCACGTGGGGTTGCTGTAGAAGGTATAAGCTCTAATCTTGACCCACTACTTAGAAAAAAAGAATAAACTCCAATCTTGGTGACATGTGAAGCTTTCCTATTCCACATGATCAAGTTTATCTTCCCATGCTCCACATTCTCACTTCTTCTTAGTCCCTGCAAATCAGAACATATGTGAATACCACAACCAGTATCAAGGACCCAAGAATTAGAATATGGTGAGTTATTAGACAATATAGTGTAAATACTTGAATGGTTGGGTTTCACTTTCCCATCCTTAACATCTTGCAAGTACTTTGGGCAGTTTTGCTTCCAGTGCGCCTTTTCATGACAACAGAAGCATTCAGCCTCTTTAGGGTTGGCAGAAGGAGTGATAGAACCACCTTTGGTTCTAATTGAAGAGGAGTCATCAAGAAACTTTCCCTTGGTACCCTTCGAAGGGCTCTTCCTCTTCTTCCCTTTACCTTGCCTGATAGCCAGAACAGGGGCGGTGGTAGGAGTAGGAGTGATAACAATCGATTTACCTTTAAGACCACTTTCGGCAGTCTTCAAAAGTCCTTGAAGTTTGCTGAGTGTGACTTCCTCCTTGTTCATGTGATAGGTAATTAGGTCATTCAGAATTGATCATAACAAGAAGGTAAGGAGTGCAATATGATGTCAATTGCCAACTCCTCAGGAAAGTTCACATTCAACTTCAGCAGACGGTCCACAAACCTTTGCATTTTCTGCATGTGGCCCGTGATGGGTTCACCATCTTTCATTCGGGTTGTTATCATGGAGGAGATTATTTCATATCGCTCTTGACCAGCACTCTGATGGTATCTTTCCATCAGATCCTGGTGCATCTTAAAAGGATAAAAGTCCTCATAGGA
Source organism: Lactuca serriola (assembly GCF_051521515.1). Classification (NCBI taxonomy): domain Eukaryota; kingdom Viridiplantae; phylum Streptophyta; class Magnoliopsida; order Asterales; family Asteraceae; genus Lactuca; species Lactuca serriola. Next base: position 267,131,273 of record NC_136410.1, read on the forward strand.
CTTTTGGAGCTCGATTGTCATCGTGGCCAACATGATACATGCCACTTTAGTGGCATCTCTCTCATGAGTCCTGAAGTCAGCGATCTCCTCGGGAGTAGAAGAAGACTCATCAAGTTCCTTCAGCTCCTTGTCAAGGATATATTCCTTGTCCTTATAGAGAATGACCATTCTTATGTTCCTAATCCAATCATCGAAATCAGTCCCATCAAAGATGACTCTCTCACAAATGTTCATGAGAGAGAAGGAGTCGGTAGGGTTTAAGCCAGAAGCAACAATGTTGGAAGACATCTGAAAAAGAAGAAAGACAAGTTTTAGATTAGATATAAAGATAGTCCTTAATAAGACACCCAAATGTAATATTAAGGCTAGGACCCAACACAATATTTTATAACTTAGAAGAGGGATGCCGTAATCCAAGCTATAAAATATTTGAAGGTAGGTGAATGACAATTCACCAATTTCCACCATGAAAAACGAAATGAATTATTAGATTTTAATTTGTTTTTGAAACTCCTAGATTCTTTAGAGATTTATTGAAATTTTCAATGGCATGTTTCAATCTCGATTGTGCCCTTCAAGTTTTGTGACTGGGATACCGAGGATCACAAAACAAGGTGTGAATAACCATGCAAATTACTTAGTACTCTTAATGTTTATCACCTAATCGATGTGCCGGTTAACCACACACGCTCCACCGATCTATGATAAACCTTAAGCCACCTTTGCCAACCTTGTTAAATCCAAGTTAGTGTGTCGGTTAACCACACACGTTCCACTAACGACTCAAGCAAGGTGCAAAGTGTAATTTCATGGGTTAGCACCAAATTCACATTTTCCTAAAGTAACTAAGATTGGGAATTTATAAAACATTTAGTTACTTTATAATAATCATTATACTTTTAATGAGAATTAAAGTCATTGTCCTACCCATTTGGCTAACGACCCTCCACCAGTCAAGGAAACGGTAGGTGAGAGTGGACACCCATTAAGTTGCCATTTTATAGGCAACAACCTTATACCCCCTTATAGACTGACTTCGTGAATGAGGCCTACTAACAGTAAAACGACTTGTTCTTATACATATATATTATTAACTTATAATATTATAAAGTATAAGGGTTGAATTTTAACTTTTAAAATTCTAGGGATTGGAACTAAAGTTTTCTAAAGTGACTTTACATGTTCCAAAACTCGAGGGAAAGTTTTGTAACTATTCAAAACTTTTCAACTTCATAACTTTTGAGTTAATGGTTTATTAAAATGAAGACTCTTCATTTTATGTAACTTATGTGTTCTTTAATGAACTTTAAAAGAAAGACTTTTGATAATCCATAACTTGAGGACAAATTATGGATTCCATTAAAAACATTTAGATCAATAATTAAACTAACAAACAATTTGCAAATAATTCTTATGATCTACCAAACTCATAAGTGTATGAACATTCATATCAGCAATTTCAACAATCATATAAACACATATAAAACTTGAAATTTTGATAATAACCATTGTAAATGGATTAGCATAATCATTAACACATCAAAAACATGTTTTATAAGTCTGAAACAGTTTAGGGTAATGATTCTAGTCAATTTCCAGCAACAAAACTCGAAAAACTGCACTCTAGGCCTCCTACTCGTCGAGTGCACGAACCTACTCGACGAGTAGGATGAATATGTGCATGGACTCGGCGAGTTCACTCAGCAGAATGCAAAAATTTTGATTTTCTTCAACAATTTGCATCAAGTATCAAGAAAACAAGCCTAGGCTCTGATACAACTGAAGGGTTTTGAGCATTCTAACACTCCTATGGTGTACATGCGACCCTAGAAACCTTGGATCTATGTTTTACTAAGATAGATGCAAATTTGATTTTTCAAAGGTTCTTAACCTAACTAGCATGGCATGGGGAAATTGAAACATAAAAGCTAGTAGAAGAACATACCTTTCTTGTTGCTTGGATTCCTTAAGAACTTTGTGAGCCTAGCACCCCAAATGTGATGCCTCAAATGTTTCACACAACACCACAACTCTTGGAATAACTTTGAGAGAAGTACACTAACACTCAAAATCGGCTAGCCCTCTTGTTCTTCACTTAGTGCCGACTTTGGTAGCTCATGGGGTCTTTATATAGTGTGTCATAAGTAGGGTTACACCATGTAAACCCTAATTGATATGGCTTTTCATTTCCTCCATGATCCATGGGTTTTAACCTCCATGGACCATCCATGGAGCACCCTATGGGTTTTACCCCAATTCAATAAACCATGGATCATTAGCCCACTATATAAGAATGGATGATTTACACAATCAACCCCGTATATTTAATTAGTCTCCTTTTGATCACAAAATTATTCCAAATTAATTCTTGATCAATACTAATTATATAATATGATTTCATATTAATATATTATAACTTATAATATATTAACAAATCATAAGTGTCCTTCTTCTCATTTTGTCTATCCAATTGTCATGATGTTGTTGGATTAGTGTCTAAGCCCGTAACTATATTTGGTATGTACTTGACCCGGTTGTGCATGGTACTTTTAGGTTGCCTTCACCAAAGCAACTTGACAAGGTAATATTATGGTTTATTAATATATTATAAGAATAATATATTAAAGGATAAATCATATTATTTAATTAGTATTGGTCATAAATTAATTAGGAATTAATTTGGTGACTAAAAGAGATTAATTAAATAAAGGGGTATAAACTGTCAAATGTATGATAGTTGAGTTTTGGAATAAGGAAACCTAATGGATCAAAGGGTGAACGAAATTATGATGGGGATCCATCAAAATTTCGTCCATAGGCCTTATTCCAGAAGGTTCCATGGGCTGCTTGGTCAATAAGCTGTCCATTAGGGTTTTGACTGAAACCCTAGCATCCAATAGTATAAATAGAGACCCCTAGCTCCCAAATTCGTCCACTTGCTTCCAAGGGAACCCTAGAATCGAATTTAGCATCCTCCTACCTCTCTCATATAGTTGCCTTCTTGCTTGTGGTGTTTGTGAGCCATTAGAGGAGTTACAATTATGACTCTAAGCTCAAGATCAAGAAGACTACAAGGATTTCAAGTAATTTAGAATAGGTAAATAACTTAGATCTGTACTTTTGATGTTAAGTTCGGATTATATATGATAGATCTAGGGTTGCAAGTCTTGGATTCAAAGCATGTACAATAGAGAAACCTAGATCTAAGCATTAGGGTTTGTATGAGCACATAGGGTTGTTCTTATGCATAAAACCCATCAGTGGTATCAGAGCCTTGATTGGTTTCAATTGTATGTGATGCTTTAACTGTTTGCTTGCTGAAAATCGAGTTTTCTTGCCTCTGCCCGACTCAACTCGGCGAGTCAGTATCTGGACTCAGCGAGTTGGCCCTACTCGGCGAGTCCAAGTCTAACTCGCTGAGTCTGTATGTCAGGCAGAGGATATTTCGAGATTTTGTTGCTGCTTTGTCATGGGATTAATGCCTAAATCGTTTTTTGAAGATAAATTCTGAATTTTATTGTATTTAAATGATTATCCCTGCCAAAACAATAGATAATTTCAAATCTTTTGAATATTAGTTGTTTATATGATAAATATGGATTATTTAAAATTATTTGGTAATTATCTTATGACTAAAATAGGATTAGGTCAAATATAGATAATTATGAAATTAATTGTTTAATTTAAATTATTTGTTATTTGATCCCTTGTGTTTTAAAAAGTTCAAAACTTGCCCTCAAGTTTTGAGATTTAAATTTTGTGATTAAAAGTTTAATTTTGAATAATTTAAATTTCAAACCCTTAGAATTTTACAAGTTTAAAATTCAACCCTATACTATTATATTATTACAAGCTTAATAAATATATATGTATAATTTAAAATGCTAGTCTTACCATTAGTAGGCCTCATTCACGAAGCCGGTCTATAAGGTGGGTATAAGGTTGCTGCCTATAAAATGGCGCTTAATGGGTGTACACTCACACCCACCACTTGCTTGACTGGTGGAGGGTCGTTAGCCGAACAGGTAGGATAGGGCAATCCTCTCCTCATTAAATGTATAATGTAAGATACAAAGTAACTACATGTTTTTACAAATTCCCAATCTTAGTTACTTCAGGGTAAAATGTGAAAATGATGCTAACCCATGGAATTACACTTTGTACCCTTGTCAAACGTTGGTGGAGCGTGTGTGGTTAACCGACACATCAATTTGGGGATGAAATTGGTAGCAAAGGGTGACTCGATGTTTGTCATAGATCAATGGAGCGTGTGTGGTTTACCGTCACATTGATTAGGTGATAGAGACATTGAGTGCACCATGTAGGTTCGCATGGTTATTCACAACTTGTTTGCGATCCTCGATATCCCAGTCGCAAATTTGAAGTCATATCGAGATTTAAACATGCCATTGAAAAGTTCAATAAGTCTCAAAGATCTAGGAGTTTTCAATACATTTAAAACTTAAAACTTTTTTCGTTTTTCATGGTGAGAATTAGTGGATCGTCATTCACTTACCTTCAAATTATTTACTTTTAGAGTATGGCATCCCTTTCTAAGTTGTAAATAATGTTGTTGGGTCCTAGCCCTAATTTCTCATTTGGGTGTTTATTTAGGGACTCATTTCTAATCAAACTTTGTTCCTTTTCTTTTTCAGATGTCTGCAAACTACAACAACAACGCTTCTGGGTCATTCTCGTTGATGAACCTATGTCAAAAGGTGACATTTGATGGGTCAAACTTCAACGAGTGGATGAGGTATATTCGCATGATCACACGCTACGAGGAAAAAGAATATGTCCTCGATGAAAAGCTTGAAAAGATCATCCCAGATGTTGCTGCTCCTGAAGAGTTGGCCGCCTTTGAGGCCCACAAGCGTGATGCCACTAAAGTTCACTGCATCATGTTGGCTTCCATGAACCTCGAACTCCAAAAGTCCTATAAGGACATGTATCCGTATGAAATGCATCTGGATTTGTTGGACAAGTATCACCAAAGCGTGAGGCAATAGCGCTATGAGGTCATTACTAACATGATCACTGCTAAGATGGGGAGTGGAGAATCCCTAAACTCTCATTTTCAGAAAATGCAGAGGTATGTTGATCGTCTTCTCAAACTTAATGTTAAGTTTGATGAGGATTTGGCTATCGACATAATCCTCCACTCCTTTCCCTCCTGCTACAACCAGTTTAGGATGACCCACCACATGAACAAGGAGGAGGTCTCCTTGAGCAAGCTCCAAGGACTTTTGAGGACTGATGAGAGCAACCTCACAGACAAATCTATTGCATTTTCCCTTGCTGTGGCAGCTCCTGTGATGGCAATATGTCAATGAAAGGGTAAAAAGAGGAAGGCTTCATGTAAGAGCCACCAAAAGGGGAAGCCCCGTGATGGTTCATCCTCAAGTGGGGCCAAAGCAGGCCCCGCTAAACCCTCCTCTGATCCCAAGGAACTGGAGTGCTTCTACTACCACCAAAAGGGCCACTGGAAATGAAGTTGCCCTCAGTATCTGCAAGACATAAAGGATGGGAAGATTAAGCCCACCTTCGCAGGTATGTATTCTATTAAATCTAATAACTCATCATTTGCTACTTCATGGGTTCTTGATACAGGGTGTGGTTACCACATTTGTTCTGATATGTAGGGCCTAAAAAGAAGTAGGGAAGTGGAACATGGAAAGATGAACCTGATTATGGGAAACAGAAGATCGTCGCCTGTGACCAAAGTCGAAGTTTATTCTTTAGTGTTGAGTAATGGGTTAGGGATAGATTTAAACAATTGCTGTTATTCGCCAGATATGGAAAGAAACATTATTTCATTTCATGGGTTGATTAGACAAGGTTTCAGATATTCTTTTGATAATAGCAATGGTTCTATTAATGTTTATTTGAATGGTGTCTTTTACTTCAATGCATTACCTTACAATGGGATTTATGAATCTGTGATGGTTGTTGATAATTTAGGAAATGATGTTTTGAATATTGATTCGTCTACTATTCTAGACAAAGCATGCTTGTGGCATTGTCGCCTTGGCCTTGTCAACAAGAAACGCATAGCCCAACTCCAAAAGGATGGAGTGTTGGAGTCATTTGACCTTAGGGACAATGACACGTGTGAATCTTGTTTACCTGGGAAGATGACCAAGTCACCCTTTACTGGCACTTGTGAAAGGGGTGAGGGTCTTCATACACACCGATGTGTGCGGGCCCTTTAGATCCACCACAAGGGAAACTTACCGCTTCTATGTGACTTTTACGGATGATTATAACAGATATGGATATATCTACTTAATCAAGCAAAAGTCTGAAACCTTTGAAAAGTTCAAAGAGTTCAAGAATGAAGTGGAGAATCAGCTAGGCAGGAAAATCAAGATGCTTCGGTCAGACCGAGGGGGAGAGTACCTAAGTCTTGAGTTTCACGACTATCTAAAAGAACGCGGAATTGTTTTGCAATTGACGCCTCCGAGAACGCCACAATTGAATGGTGCGGCTGAGAGACGTAATCGGACCTTGTTGGACATGGTCCGTTCTATGATGAGTCGGACTTCGTTACCAATATCTTTCTGGCAGTATGCCTTAGAGACTGCCGCCCATATCCTTAACTTAGTTCCCACCAAGAAGGTTACCAAGACTCCTCACGAGATGTGGACATGGAAAGCTCCCTCGTTGGCACATATTAAGGTTTGGGGTTGCGAGGTTTTTGTAAGACGAGAGACTCACAACAAACTCGAACCTCGTAGTGAGAAGTGTTATTTCATCGGCTATCCGCAGAAGTCTTTTGGCTATCTTTTCTATAGACCGAGTGACAATGTTGTCTTCGTTGCTAGAAGAGGAGTTTTCCGAGAAAGGGAATTGATAAGCCAAGAGGAAAGTAGGAGGCAAATTGATCTTGAAGAGATTCAAGAGCAAAGCGATGAAGGAACCTCTAACACTGGCGCTCAATCCGAGGAGGAAACTCCTGTTGAGCCAGTTAGACGAACCTAGCAGCTACAAGGAAGCCATGGCAGGCCCGGAGTCTGCTAAATGGAAAGAGGCGATGGACAGAAAGATTTAGTCCATGTACGACAACCAAGTTTGGAATTTGGTTGATAATGTACCGGGTCGTAAGACAGTCGGGTGCAAGTGAATCTTCAAGAAGAAGACGTACATGGATGGGAATGTGCACACTTATAAATCACGATTGGTTGCGAAGGGATTTACTCAAACTCTCGGAGTTGACTATGATGAGACCTTCTCACCAGTTGCGAAAATAAAGTCTATTAGGGTAATGCTCACAATAGCTGCGTTTCATGATTATGAAATATAGCAGATGGACGTGAAAACCGCTTTCCTTAATGGAAAGTTGGTTGAGGATGTTTACATGAATCGGCCAGAGGGTTTTGTCGATGCGAAGCATCCAAATAGAGTGTGCAAGCTTGAGAAATCCATTTATAGATTGAAACAAGCGTCTCGCAGATGGAATCTTTGTTTTGACGAGAGAGTTAAAGAGTTTGGATTTATGCGAAGCGAAGATGAATCTTGTGTATATGTCAAAGCCAGTGGGAGTATAGTGAGCTTCTTCGTATTGTATGTCGACGAAATACTACTCATAGGAAACGACATCCCAACCTTGCAGGAGGTCAAATCTTGGCTTGGGAAATGTTTCGCTATGAAGGACCTCGGAGAGGCTGCTTATATCTTGGGAATTAGGATAGTAAGAAACAGGGAAAAGAGACTGATAGGACTTAGTCAGGATACATACTTGGATAAGGTGCTAAAGCGTTTTACTATGGAAAATTCCAAGAAAGGGGAGTTACCAATTCAAAGCAATACCAAGCTGACTAAGACTCAGAGCCTAAGTACAGAGGCAGAGATAGCTGATATGAGTCGAGTACCTTACGCTTCCGCGGTAGGCTCTATCATGTACGCTATGACTTGTACTCGCCTTGATGTGGCCTTCGCTTTGAGCATGGTCAGCAGATATCAAGGGAACCCTGGTAGAGCTCATTGGATTGCAGTAAAGAATATTCTTAAGTACCTACGAAGGACCAAGGAATGGTTTCTAGTCCTCGGTGGGAGTGATGACTTAAGGGTACGAGGGTACAGTAACGCTAGTTTTTAGACGGATCGGGATAATTACCGATCGCAGTCGGGCTGGGTCTTTACCCTAAATGGAGGAGCAGTGACTTGGAAAAGTTCCAAGCAGGAGACCGTAGCTAATTCAACGTGCGAATCAAAGTACATTGCGGCGAGCGAAACATCAAAGGAGGCTATATGGTTGAAGAACTTCATTGGAGACCTTGGAGTTATACCATCCATAAAGGAGCCAATGGAAATTTTCTGTGATAATGAAGGAGCGGTTGCCTTAACCAAGGAACCAAGAGATCATGGTAGATCTCGACATATCGACAGAAAATACCATTTTATCAGACATCGGGTGGAAGAGGGACTCCTCGTTGTGAAGAGGGTATCATCAGAAAAGAACCCAACAGATCCCCTTACGAAGGAACTGAGTAGGGTCAAACACTTGCAGCACACTAGGAGCATTGGGCTGAAGGATGATATAAGTTTGGATTAGATAGGAAACATGTAATAGATAGTTGTACTTGACATTTGATGAATAAATAAAGTTGTTTTATTTTTTAGTAAAGCTACTATCTTGTGTTGGTTATTTATCTATTGTTTCAATTTTGCATGTCTTGACTTCCTGAATGATAGGAGTATTCAAACAGTCCACACTCGTTCATATTTTGGAAGTAGATATGAATGAAGACTGTCATGAATTGTTTGTAGATTGTCCGAAAGGTTTTGGGCATAGCAAAGGTTTACTGCAAAGTTCATGAAACTTATGAATATGATTTGAGCATTGGAATAAACCTACGTTTGCTAGAATCATTTCATGGTATTTTACCTTAATTGATCGCAAAGCGATAATATCATATAGTCTTAAAACTTAGAGATATGGTTGTTGTTTGCTGTTTGGTTATGCATTGATAATGTGTAAACGCATTAGTAACTTGATGTTATAAAACACATTGTTGTGCATGATTCAATTAGTAAATAATAGATGCATATGAGTTGAAGTTGATCTGTTCCTTTTATTCTATGAGGATAAAGGCGATATCTTGGCCAATCGATGATTTGGTTTGACTTTTGTGCCGGGCTCGGTCATAATGAAGTTGATGTGTTCAACTAAATTCTATGTTAAACAAATCAGAGATCGACGAACAATGTTGGACAATAAGCATTGTCAGCATGATATCTAGAACAGAGGATTATACGATCCCTTATCTGAAGGACAAGTTGCTGATCAGAGTTGACAGCGAAGTATAAGAGCTGCGATTGCTAATCGGATTCTGAAGTCATATGTGAGATATAGTTACTAGACTTATCCAAGTTGGAGACTGTTGGATTAGTGTCTAAGCCCGTAACTATATTTGGTATGTACTTGACCTGGTTGTGCATGGTCATTTTGAGTTGCCTTCACCAAAGCAACTCAACAAGGTAATTTAAGGAGAGAGAGAATATTATGGTTTATTAATATATTATAAGAATAATATATTAAAGGATAAATCATATTATTTAATTAGTATTGGTCATAAATTAATTAGGAATTAATTTGGTGACTAAAAGAGATTAATTAAATAAAGGGGTATAAACTGTCAAATGTATGATCGTTGAGTTTTGGACTAAGGAAACCTAATGGATCAAAGGGTGAACGAAATTATGATGGGGATCCATCAAAATTTCGTCCATAGGCCTTATTCCAGAAGGTTCCATGGGCTGCTTGGTCAATAAGCTGTCCATTAGGGTTTTGACCGAAACCCTAGCATCCATCAGTATAAATAGAGACCCCTAGCTTCCAAATTCGGCCACTTGCTTCCAAAGGAACCCTAGAGCCGAATTTAGCATCCTCCTACCTCTCTCATATAGTTGCCTTCTTGCTTGTGGTGTTTGTGAACCATTAGAGGAGTTATAATTGTGACTCTAAGCTCAAGATCAAGAAGACTGCAAGGATTTTAAGCAATTTAGAAGGGGTAAATAACTTAGATCTATCCTTTTGATGTTAATTTCGATTTATATATGATAGATCTAGGGTTGCAAGTCTTGGATTCAAAGCATGCACAATAGAGAAACCTAGATCCAAGCATTAGGGTTTGTATGAGCACATAGGATTGTTCTTATGCATAAAACCCAACAGATGCCATGCAACCCAAATGGACCATGCCAACCGGGTCAAGTACATACCAGAAATAGTTATGTATTCAGACACCATATACAACACATACTTGGATTAGATCTTGAAGAGGTTCAAGATGCAAGATTCCAAGAAAGGTTTTCTACCTATGCAACATGGCATCAAATTGAGTAAAACTCAATGTCTTAGTTTTAGTGATGAACATGAAAGCATGATCGAGTCCCATATGCTTCTGCTATAGGGTCGATCATGTACACCATGACATGTACTCAACCTGACGTCTCATTTGCTTTGAGCATGGTTATTCATTTTTAGGACAACCCAGGCGATAATCATTGGACAACAGTAAAGAACATTTTGAAATACCGTAGAAGAGAAAAGGATATGTTATTGGTATATGGGGGTAAAAATGAGTTTAGATTTATAGGTTATACATACGCAAGTTTCCAGACTGATAGGGACACCTCATGTTCGCAGTCAGGATGGGTATTCTTGCTTAATGGAGGAGCGGTCGCTTGGAAAAGTTCCAAGCAGTCGACAGTGGCAGACTTTACGTGCTAGTCGGAGTATATTGTTGGGTTTTTAGCATTCTAACACTCCTAAGTGTACATGCAACCCTAAATACCTTGGATCTATGTTTTCTCTATTATACATGCAAATATGAACTTCCAAGGTATTCATCCTAACTAGCATAATAACATTCATTCATATGAATATATCAAGTTAGAATTACATACCTCTTTGATGTAGAATGTCTTCATGAAGCTTGAGTGCCTAGTGCCCCAAGTGTGACACTCAAATGGTTTACACAACACCAAATACACTTGGAATAGATTAGAGAGAAATCCACACTTCATAAAAATCGGCTAGCCCTTTCACATATAATCTAGTTCCGATTTTGTCAACAACAAGATGCTTATATAGCTAGTGACAATTAGGGTAAACCCTAATTGTCATGGCTTTCCATTTCCTTGGATCCATGGGTTCAAATACTCCATGGAGCATCCATGGAGCATCTTATGGGTTTTAGCCCAACTTGACAATCCATGGAGCATTAGCCCACTATACAAGTATGGATGATTAACACAATCAACCCATACATTTAATTAGTCTTATTTTGATCACTTAATTAATTCTAGATTAATTCTTGATCAATACTAATTAAATAATCTTATTAATATATTAGAACTTATAATATATTAACAAACCTTAAGTGTTATTTCTCTCATTATAGTCTATCTAAATGCATGATGCCATGCAACCTAAATGGACCATGTCGGGTCGGGTCAAGTCTTACCAATTATAGTTATGGACTTAGACATTAATCCAACATATATAGCAGCTAGTGAAGCTGCAAAAGAAGCTACATGGTTGAAGAATTTCATTAATGATCTTGGTGTCATTCCGAGCATCAAGGATCCTTTGGAAATTTTTTGTTACAACGAGGGTGCAGTTGCATTGACTAAAGAACCCAAGGACCATGGTAACTCAAGCCATATACTAAGGAAATTCCACTATGTGAGACATTGAGTCGAGGATGGAGACATTTCTGAGAATATGGTATCTTCAGAGGAGAATCCAGTGGTCCGTTCACTAAGTCATTATCAAGGATCAAGCATGATAGTCATACTGGATCTATACACATTAGATTTGCTGATGATATGGTGTAATTGTTTGCTTTTTTAGTTTTATAATCATTGAAACATTTAGCGTATGAATCTATAACTGAATTGATGTTTATTTTGTGGAGACTTAATAAAGTGCTAGTGATGCTATCATTTCGGTTAGTTTGTTGCTATGCTTCACTTTTGCATGTTTGGAACCCACTTCCTGAGTATTAATTTACTCAAACATCCTCAGTTGGTCATACTCTTGGAAGTAAGTAGTGATTCAAGATTGTCATGAGTATTGGTAGATTGACCATACTGATTGGGCATAGCATAGTGATTGCGCCAACACTCATGAGTACTGAATGGAGATTTAAGTATTGGAACAACCCGCACTTAGAGATTACTTCATGGATATAGTCACAAGTAATTCTAAGATGATAATTTCTTATGCTCTTCAAACAGAGATACATACGGGGTTTTGATCTATGATTATGTTATGTATTGGTGTACTCCAACACTATCTGTAACTAGTAGCTATAAAGGGTATATCCATGTGTGACATGATGAAATAGACAAAAACTATGTAGTTGAAGTTTATTCGTCCCTTATGCCTTAACAGGAGAAGCAATATCTATGGGCCCCTCAATGATTTGGTGTTTACATCATGAATACCTGGTTGAGTCTTGACTGAAACTGATGTGTGCATTTTAGTGGTCAAATGCAATCACCACAAGTCTTTATTGGGAAACATAATCTTGAATTTTGAGATTGACCATTATCCATGTCTCGAATTCATACAAATATCATGAGGATGAAGGAATAGATGATTACTTATCTAAGGGCTGAAACTGATTAGATCAGAGTTCGAAAGATGGATTGGATGACATTCTCTCTGTTTATTATTAGAGAAATATTGGACCATATATAGTTGATGACTTGTCCAAGTGGGAGACTGTTGGAAAGTATGTCCAAGGTCATTAACTATTGGTGATATTTCTAATAATAGCAGAGTCCTCTTGGGTTGCCCTCAAGACTCAAATTAAGTAGAATATATCGGCTGATGTTTCAATGGAAGAAGATGAAATTCTAAGAAGCCAATTTTGCTGCCCACCAAGTGTTTGATAAAATGTCTTAACCAGTTTTTCTCGTGCTGCAGCCTTGTTGTTCAAGATAATGTAGTTTGCTTAGTTTGGATGCTTCTAGGGCACACCAACATTGTGTTGGTGTGCCATTTCCTTCCCTTCCTTGTCTAATATTGCTTCATAGTTTTAGCTTCATCTCGAGGCTTATTCTCTTATATGGCTTCTTCTTCCACAAGTTCGAGTGATATTTGTTTGTGTCCATTCAGAAGCTTCCATTGTTGCCCAAACGGTGAAGTGGGAAGTACACATCAAAAGACATCATTCACCTACCAAATACCGTAAAAGTGTGCTACGTGAAGCTCTTTCTAGTGATGTTGGTCTATTTATGGCAGTGGAAGAAACTTTGAAGGCCTCTAGTCAATGGATGTGTGGGGAGTGTATGACTTTGCAGGCTCTTAGCCATTATTGTCATCACCCAGATGGTCGTGTGAGGTTTGTTACAGGGAATGACGGCTCGAGTCATTATATTGTCGGTATTCTAAAGCCGTCAAATAAAGAGTCGGTGACAAATGCTCTTGGAAGTTTGGTTTTTGATGTTGTGCTCCTTGATCGTGTTTTTAAAGAGTCTATCACTACTGTCAAGAGTATCCCCCATAGTTGTCGTCTTGCTCTATCTCAGGCTTTGAAGACCGCTCTTTACAAGGTGATTGCCCAACCTGACTCGGTTGAGGCATGGATGTGTTTGTTACTTCTCCCTCGATGCACACTACAGGTGTTTAGACCCAAAAATAGACAAGAATATAGGTCTGGGAATCGAAAATCTTTATAGCAAAGCTCCATCCTGAAATCCTTGGATACATAGGGGAAAGAGGGTGGTATCACGAAGTTAGTTCAAAATATGTTAGACAATCCTGAGGTTGGAGCTATGAGACAGGGTGGAGGCATCCTTCAGAAGGAGGCTACATCAAGTAACACCAACATCAGACAGTGTCTCCGTAAGGTTGTACATGGTCATTTTACCACAACAGTGAAAGTGTTATGCTCATCGGGTGTTGCACCATATAATGGTGATACTATTAAAGCTTTGGAGGACAAACACCCTTTCAGACCACCCCCATCCATGCCAAGCCCCATAATTTCTGAACCTCCCCTTGTAGCAGACTTTGACTGTGTATTTGGTTGCATCAAATCCTTCCCTAAAGGAACTTCTTGCGGGAGAGATGGCTTGCGGGCTCAACACTTACTAGACGCCCTTTGTGGAGAAGGGTCTGCTATTGCCACAGATCTCATACATGCTATCACTTCAGTTGTTAATTTATGGTTAGCGGGAAGATGTCCAACCATTTTGGCAGAGTTTTTTTGCATTCGCTCCTCTCACGCCTCTACTTAAACCTGAGAACGGGATCCGTCCGATTGCAGTAGGTACTATATGGAGACGTCTGGTTTCCAAGGTTTCCATGAAAGGTGTGGGTAAAGAAATGGCCAAGTACCTTAATGATTTTCAGTTCGGGGTTGGTGTATCTGGCGGTGTTGAGGTTGTGTTACACAGTGCCAATAGGGTGTTGAGTGAACACCATGCTGATGGGTCTCTTGTAATGCTGACTGTGGAATTTTTGAATGCCTTTAACCTGGTGGATCGTTCAACATTGCTCCAAGAGGTTAAGAAGATGTGCCCTTCCATTTCTTTGTGGGTGAATTTCTTGTACGGGCAAGCAGCGAGACTTTATATCGGAGACCAACATATGTGGTCTGCCACTGGGGTGCAGCAAGGTGACCCCTTGGGTCCTCTTCTTTTTGCCCTCATTTTGCACCCGCTTGTGCACAAGATTAGAGACAATTGTAAGCTCCTTCTCCATGCTTGGTACCTAGATGATGGGATTGTCATTGGGGATTCAGAGGAGGTGGCTAGAGTGTTGAACATAATTCGGTTGCATGGTCCAGGTTTGGGTCTTGAGTTGAACATCAAGAAAACGGAGATTTTTTGGCCCTCATGTGATGGTAGGAAGCTTCATGCCGATTTATTCCTTACGGAGATAGGGAGACCTTCTTTGGGGGTGAAACTCCTTGGGGGGGGGGGGCTGTTAGCAGAGACGCGGGGTTTATTAGCGGGCTGGCCATGAAGAGAGCGGTCAATGCTGTTTATTTGATGGGTCTTCTTCCACAACTATGTGACCCACAAAGTGATCTCCTTTTGCTTCAATCATGTATGGGCATTGCAAAACTTTTCTTTGGTTTAAGGACATGCCAACCGGCACACATAGAAGAGGCAGTGTTATTCTTTGACAAGGGATTGCGTAGGTCTATCGAGGATATGGTGGTATGTGGAGGCCCCTTCTTTGGAGACATTCAGTGGCACTTAGCTTCCTTACCTATTCGTTTAGGTGTTTTGGGTTTGTACTCGGCCTACGAGGTTTCCTACTACGCATTTATAGCCTCGAGGTCCAATATTGGGCATTACAAGACCACATCTTACGTGACAGTGGCATATGTGGTATGGACTCGGATTACCTATGTGCTATGACTCGTCTCCACGATACGATTCCGGAATTTGACTGTAGCGGTTTCACTAATAAGGACACCGCCCCCCCTAAATCCCAAAAAGCTTTGGCGTGTGCCCTTTTTAGCAAAATTGTCCAAGATATGGAAGTCGACTTCGACATGACTGTCAGACAGAAAGCAGTCTTAGAGTGTCTGCGGGCGCCTCATGCTCAGGACTTTTTGCTAACTATCCCTATTGATGGTCTTGGCCAGCATACGTCTCCTGTGGAGTACCGAACTATCCTTCGTTACCGCCTCATGATTCCCATATTCCCAATTGACGAGATATGCCCAGTTTGTCGCAAGGCATGTTTGGATACCTTTAGGGAACACACGGTTCATTGTAGAGAGCTCCCTAGTTTCAAGTATAGACATGATGTGGTTCGGGATGTTCTCTTTGATGCTTGTCGGCGTGCTGGTATTTCTGTGAAGAAAGAAGCGCCAGTGAACTTTTTGACGAACTCGCAGGATGGCAGGTCCACACTTAGACCGACTGACATTTTGGTCTTTAGATGGATAGGAGGGAAGCATGCGTGCATGGATCTTACTGGGGTCTCTCCTCTCGTTGGTTTGGGGAGAGGAGGTTTCACAGCTGGGCATGCCTCTTTGAAAGCCGCTGCGTGCAAAGTGGTAAAGCACGAGAATGCATGTAGAGAAAATCAACATGTGTTTGTTCCTTTTGCATTCGATACATTTGGTTTTCTCGCACTAGAGGCGGTGGAGCTCCTTAATAGAGTCCAACGAGTCATGCATTCTAATGTCATATCTCCTAGATCCACAAATGTTGTTTTCAAAAGAATTGGTTTTGCCATCCAGAAAGGGCTAGCGACGCAGCTTGTTGCCCGTTTGCCTTCAATCAATATGTATTGAACTTTTATGATTTCCAAGATTTGATTACACTTAAAAAAATATCGGTATAAAGTTTCTAATGATTTTTTTTTAAATGTAGAATAAATAAAAGAGGAATTAGTTTATTAATTATTATGGTTTAGCAATTAATTAGAAACTAATTGGAAAACAATTTGGAAATTAATTAACAGTTTAATTAATAGAAGGGTTAAATATCAATTAATCAATAATTGGTTAATCAGGAATGTCCATAACCCTAGGAAGAAGGGTGTTGGACGAAAATTCCATTTGGATAAGGGAAATTTCGTTCATAGGGTATCCCATCCCACATGGGCGTGAGGATAAAACCCTAAGAGGTATCCAAGGCTATAAATATGGCCTTAGGGATTCATTCCTCCTTGCTCATTCTTGGCTTGATTTTTAGCCACCTTCTTTCCCCCTCCTTGTGGAAGAACTTTCCTTATAGTTCATCCCCTCCAAGTTATTTTTAATTCTACTCTTTTGAGTTCATTGGGTGTGGACCAAGAGAAGGATTCTGGTTTGGGTCCTTATCATCCAAACAAGGTGGCACGCACGAGTAGTAAAGCACGAAGATCTTTGGCTGCAAAAGAGGTATGTGTTATTCCTTTGTATTTTCGGTTTTATAGGGTAGATGTAATAGTATGAAACCATAGATCCATAGGTTTCATGTACACTTAGGTATAGTGTTATTGTTTTTATTTTTCTGCTACCTATATTAGAGTGTATTTAATGCTTAGAAAACCTACCACAAACCTTGGAGGATATGCTCAGAGCATATGTAATAGACTTTGGAGATGCTTGGGATACTCATCTACCGTTAGTTAAGTTCTCCAATAACAATAGTTACCACATGAGCATAAAGGTTGCGCCGTTTGAAGTACTTTATGGTAGAAAATGTAGTTTGCCGTTATGTTGGGAAGAACTCGGTGATACCCAAATAGCAAAGAAACACACATGGAACACCTTTCTCACAGGCTGGATATCATTCACGTAACCACTGAGAAGATTGTGAAAATAAAAGAACGATTGAGAACGGATCGTGATCGTCAAAAGAAATGCGCTGACTTTTGATGAAAAACGATTGAATTTCAATTTAGGGATATAGTCATGCTAAGAGTATCTCCTTGGAAAGGAGGTATAAGATTTGGCAAGAGGGGCAAACTCAACCTGAGATACAAAGGACCTTTTGAGATCTTTGCTGAAATAGGCCCAGTAGCCTACCGAATCGCTCTGCTTCAAGAACTCAACAACATACACAATGTTTTCCACGTGTCAAACCTTAAGAAAATTCTCTCTGAGGACACGCTAGTTGTACCTCTCGACGAAATCCAGATTGACACTAAACTCAACTTCATCGAGTAATAAATCAAGATAATGGATCGCGAAGTCAAGAGGCTTAAACAGAGCCACATTCCCATAGTTAAGGTACTATGGAACACTAAGCGAGGACCGAAATACATAGTTAAAATGCAACAATACATAGTTATTACTAATTGTAGAATAGATAATTATGCTCATCACATTAGGATAATATTATGTCTGGTAGATACTCTCTCCAAACTCTTTAGCTAATATTAGGCCTAGTTGTTATACTGAATCACAATGATAGTTAAGATCATATCTAGTTGATATGTTAGCCAGTTGCTAGGAACGCTGATACTCTAGTCGTTATTATAGCCACCCTTTGGATAAGCTTAGTACCTAGTGGTTACTCTGCCCAAATACTCAACTACACAAAACACACACACACACACTATATATATATATATAATAAGTAAACACATATGAATATAACGAGATAACACCACGACCGACCAGGGGAGGCCCCCACAACAAGAGGTAGATGAGATACGATTCATCAACATGCTAAAGGAATTTTAGCTAGCTGTCGGCCTATAATCGTTAAATCTTAAGTGAGTGGGAGAGACATGTATAGACATATATGAGATTGACACTCCCACTTGTGGTTGCTAGCTACAACTTGACGACAAATCAAAGCAGGCATAACTTTGTAAACACATTTGCGACGTCTGATGAAGCGTCGTGGTTTTTTAGGATCAACATTCATAGCTTGATTATAGGAACTCATCATAACTTTGTTATACTAAAATTAACTCTCTTAGACTAGTACTAGGAATCAACCTAAGAAAGTAGTGATAATACACACAAACTCAAGGAATTGAGTTTAGGATAAACAAGATAATTAAAATACCCATACAACGTTATATAACAATAAAACATGTGGACTCACCAACATTATGTTGACATTTTAAAACCACATGTATTCTCTGGAAAATGAACCCGGATGAAGAAGGAGGTAACCCCGGTGATGCAGCCAGGAGTCTATGTGCTTTACCTTTGTACTTTGCTTTCATAACCTATCTATACCTCGAAAAATTATGTAACATATTTTATTTAATGAATAAATAGCAACATTATTTAATATATCCGTGTATTACTCAATGTATGTAACAATTGGTAAAAATATGTTAGTGTTCGACGGTCAAACCACCGTGAACCAATAATTGTAAAAGACCAAAATTATGTAATTTTATGTTTATAATATATACTAAAACATTTTACTCACAATTATCTTCATAATGGCTCAAACTGCTCAACAAACCGACTATCATTAAAGATTGAGTAAAAAATCAAAAAAATTGATAATAACCGTGACTTTAAAAATGAATTTTTGCATCAAATATACTTAGGACCAATTTATGATCAAATTGGATAGATTATGTTCTCAGGATTTCGTGGATATAAAGAACGTCAAAAACGGAGGTCGTATGCAGAAGTTACGTCCGTTTTAAGATACCAAATCAGTATAATATTGATTTTCTTAATAAACAAAAACTAAATTAATTCCTTGAGATACTTGCACATCTCATAGGGAAATTCCGAGAACGTTTTGGACTCAGACATAGGTCTAATATTTGATTTTATAATCACAATATTTTTAACCTTTAATTTAGCATAGTCGCGAAAACTATAAGATTAGATCAAATTAATCGCAAAACTTTAAACGGATTTTCCCAGAGTTTTACTTATCGGATTTGGGATCCGTATGAATTTTTGGAATCCTTGAACCTAAGTCTCCTATTCACCAACTTCAAAAAATTATTGGATGCCGAGATTTGATTTGAAGAATTTAGAATGCTAATTTGATGCATTTTGATGTTACAAGTGTGGCCTCAAATTGGATTGTACTATTAAGATGAACTTAAATGACCATATTACAACCTCATGTAATCATCACTCTTTCATCCCCATGTTTTCTTCTACTCTCACACATTCTTTCTCAAATACATACATAATGCTGATAAGACTTTTGCTTGCAAATCTAATTAAAAGTACCACTTTATTTTACATTAAAAATCAAAGCTATCATGGAAAAAGAGTTACACTCTTTTCTTTCCCTCCCCACATTTCTTTATCTCTCTAGTACAATACATGAAGGGAAAATTATGACATTGCCTGTAATTATCAACCATAGTACACAAATAAAGTTAGCGTGTCAGCCACGATTGAAGTTTGAAAACCCATTTGATCACAAAAGAAACTCAATCCTGCCTTCCATCTTCATCTTCGTGACTACTAAGAACCACTAGAGGTGGCCCTATTTTCTTGCTTTTTTTTCCCTTCAAAAGAAGTAGCCACCCCCCCCTAAGATGTTGCGACTATTATTCTCCTTCTTCGTGTTCTACCGTGAACACACCACTAAAGTGTGATATTTTCTTTTATCTGGTACAAGCACAAGAAGCAATAACCCTTCGTACCTTCCCATCACCGAACATGTTGTTGTTGTTGCTGCCTTGCTTCCATCTGCCAAGAAACTCCACTGGAGGTGGAGCTTTTACCGGCAAACAAAGAGTAGCAACCCTCTCGCTTTTCTCCTTCTTCCTATCAAGACCCAACAACTGACTGCTGCTATGCTAGTTCCATTCACTATTTCCCCCTTTCATGTCCTACTGATTGAACTAGAAAAAGAGCAGCCAAGAGGGTGTCGGAGAAAATTTAACAACATGACGGAACTAATAAAAATTAAGAGAAGATTATACCTGAATGATGCGTTGGATTGTCTTAATGATGGATTGTGTTGAATGATTGGATGATTATATGGATAGTTTGTATAGAAATCTGCTATTCAGAAATAAAACAACTATTTCAACAGAGAAGACAATTGAGATCAACTCAAGTCTTAAACACTCAAACTTAGCTTGCTTATTTCATTTGGGCAAATGCCCTATTTATAGGCTCAAGAGAGCCGGTTACAATTATTGTTGCAATCGTTTGATTGCAATACGACATACATATTTACATTATAGCCCCCTAGACTATTGAGGGTTACACACTTTATGTTACATCAACCGACACTTAATAATTATTCTACTGACACTTATTATTTAATTACATAACAATCCTTCTACCGACACTTTACATAATAAAAATATAATAATCCTCCACATTGAAAGGACAGATGTCTTCAATAATGGCTTTTTTCGTTATTGCTTACGTCATTCCTCCCGCCTCCAAAAAAACAAATATTTTTGAAAAATGTTTTCTTTCATCGTTAATCTTCCATGAATGGTGTTTCTTCTGTGTTTTCTGAACAGTGACTGCAATTGTGTCTTGGTGCATGCATAATATGTTTACAAAGTTGTTTTTTGATATCAGCAGGTAATTCAGCTAATTGATGAGAAAACTTTTCGAAAGGTTGTTCGAAGGTTTCAATTGCTTTCATTGCTTCCGGAGTGATTTCACTGTCTGTTAACGAATAGATAATGAAAGTTTTACTGGCATAGTTTACTCTGATTCTTGACTTCTGATCTTTACCGTTGCCTATGCGTGATGATGCTAAATAGACACCGGCGAGTGCAAAGATTAGGTGATCCTGTGTTGGTGATTCTCGTAGTAGATCATCTTTTGTTGGTTTTGAGCCATTGCTTATTCCCATGTTTGCGAAACTAATGCTTGGGACAATTAGCTGAGAGTCTTCATCAAAAATTGGGTAGCTAGAATGCATTTTAATGAATAATCCTCTTTCCTGTTTTGCAAATCGTACTTTATAATCTCTGATGATAGTTTGCACAGCAGAAGGGAACTCGCTGATGCAGTGTAAATTGGTGCCTTCTAGATAGATGGTGTCGATGAATCCATGAAAAAAATAATCCTATAAAGTCATAGGATCTAATAGGTTGGCTAAGAAGACTGCTTTAGGACCTGGGCGTCTGGCTATTGGGTAAAAGCCCATCAAAGAATGGACCTCGGTGTATGAAATGAGGCTATCCCATAATTCTGCAAATTTTTTGGCAGATGGTTTTTTCATGGCTTCTTTTTCTTTTGTTGATAGAATGGATTCAAGGGCAATTTTTGCATTTAATTGGTTAAGGGATCTTGGGATGGATACGGGTTTTTGTGGTGTGAAGCTGGATATAGGTTTTTGTGGTGTTAGGAGAACTATTTTTGAACATTCGACGTTATCTTTTATTACTGCTTTGTATGCTTCGTTGTATGCGGTTTCTGCTTCATTTTTCGTTCTGTAGCTTTTGTGAATGATATTTTTTCCAAGAATATATGAACTGGCGATTCCCCAATCGTCATATATTCCTTTGTTTTCTCTGTTAAAAATTACGTACCATTTCTTTATATTTTTATGATCTGCTTGTAGTGGTGGATATTCTTCCTGGTTTGGCGTCATGGTTTGTTGACTTTCATCGGATGATATTTCTTGAATTTCTTCTTTTGGTTGCTTTGTTGTTGAGCTGCTGGCTGCTTCTTCTTTAGATGCTGAACAGGATGATAGAATTTGTATTGTTTGTTGTAGTTGCTCTTTTTCACGTTTGACTACTTCAAGCTGTCTGATTAATGATGCCTCTTGCTCCTCTTTTTGTTTGAGCTGGTGTTTGACTTGCTTCATGATGGCTTCCATTTCAATATTTTTGCTGAATGATGTTTGCTTTTAATATTTTAGATGATATGAGAATTTTCATATCAATGTATGCTTTGGTGATATTTTCATATCACTGTATACTTTATCATTGTTTACTTTGGATGGTATTTTCATACCAATATATGTTTTGGCAATGTATACTTTGGATAGGTTAGATATGAGGTTTCCCTCATGTTCTAAACCCAATAATGCTTTCTTCATAGGACTATTTACCTGAATCAGAATCAGTATCAGTTGTATATGCATAAATATCTATATCTGAATCTATCCCTGAATCTTCTATAGGTTCATACCCGAGATCATATGCAATTTTTAGTAAGTTTGTTTCTTTCTCTTTTTTAGTCTTTTTTGGACATTCGTAGGCTTTGTGTCCGTCTTCTTGACATATCCAACATTTACAATCTTTTTTATTAGATGGACAGTAATTTGTGTTAGATTGATATTTTTTCTTGTATTGTTTTCTGTCTCGAAAATATTTTCTTTCACCTTGTTTATAATATTGCTTATATTTAGGTTTATAAGTTTGTTTTTTCCAAATTTTCTTTTTATATTTTTGTTTTTTATTATCTTTACAGCCATATTGATTAACTTTATTAGATAGGGTATCACATCATAAATCAATTCTTGCATCTTGTGTTGTTTTTTGTTCTAAACATTTTTTCTGCATAATAATGTTCAGAATATTCACATATAAATCGGTCTAAATAACACATGTTACAAATTCGTAAGTTAGTTAGGTGCCATAATGATTCTAATTGAAAAGCTTCTTGAGATGTTTTATCTTCTATTTGTTTTCCTATGAATTCTTGAATAAGCCGATTTAATACATTTTTAAATGTTTCCATAGCGTCAGTGGTTGCTATCATCATCGTCTCTGTTTCATCGAGAGATGAAAGGAAACGATATGCATTGCCTTGTGTTTTATGTATAATATAATTAAGAAAATTTTTTGGATGTAGATTTCTTAATTCTTCAGTTAGTTGAATTTGAATTCCCATTTTATTACTCCATTCTTGAATTTTTGCTTCAGGATTTTGCTCACAATCAATAAAAAGAATATCTGAATTTATTGGAAAAGTAAATAGTTTAGGTATATATTGTGGAGGTATTTTTTCCCATTTATTTTGTTTATTTTTGACCATTCCTTGTCTATATAAAAAAATTTCTTCTAACGAAGGTGGTCCATATATATATATATATATATATATATATATATATATTGACTTTGATAATCATCTTCAATATATGATTGTTTTTGTTTTAATCCAAAATTGTGTTGTGAATCTCTATATGGATTTAAATAAGGGTTTTCATCATCTGAAGAAAAATCATATATTACTTTTGCGTCATCATTATCTGAATTATTTTCTATTATATTGTTTTCTTGAATTTCAGACGGAATTTCTAATGCTGCAAATAATTTAGTTAGTGTTTCTACTTTTTCTTGTAAAGTTTCCATATATATATAAAATTTTTAGTTTCTTTTTCCTAGTGAATTTAGTTATTGTTAACGCTTTTCTATATTTTAAAACTTATTTAACAAATTAATTTTGTTATCTTATCTTCAAGGTTTTTTATTTGTTCTTGTTTCCAATTTATACTATTATTTATTATATGTATTGCTTCAATATTAGATATACAATTTATTATTGATATGTTAGAGTTTATTTTTAAATTTAGAAGAAATGTTTTAGACTGTTTTAATGTTTTACGAGAAAATTTTAATTCTTGTTTATTTGTGTTTAGGCTTGAAAAACTCATATTTATAGCTTGAATAACTTATAATGATGATTATTTATATAATGTTTATGGTGACAAATAAAGACGGTCATACCAAGGATAGAAATAAATGAATGTTTATTAATATTTAATCTTACGAAACTCATGATTAGTACTTTATAAAAACAAAAGGATTTTTTACGTTTAAAGTTTTTAGAAATATAATGGGGTAATGATATTAAATTTGTAATATAGAGAGTTGAAAAATATGAAATAAATCTAACTTCTTGGTACATAGTCATAATTGTAAAAAACTTTCTACCGACATATGTTTAAATTGTAGGTGGATAATAATATTTGATTTTAATAATGAGTTTATGATAATAACTTATAACGATGAATGTTTGTAACGACGAATATTTATAAGAATATGTATGATGATGCATGATGAACATTATGAATGACAGATTTAATGTAAATAATAGTAAGAACGTTACTTAGCTCTGATACCAAATTTAACATCATTACGGAATTAATAAAAATTAAGAGAAGATTATACATGAATGATGCGTTGGATTGTCTTAATGATGGATTGTGTTGAATGATTGGATGATTATATGGATAGTTTGGATAGAACTCTGCTATTTAGAAATAGAACAACTATTTCAACAGAAAAGACAATTGAGATCAACTCAAGTCTTAAACACTCAAACTTAGCTTGCTTATTTCATTTGGGCAAAGAACCTATTTATAGGCTCAAGAGAGCCGGTTATAATTATTGTTGCAATCGTTTGATTGCAATACGACATACATATTTACATTATAGCCCCCTAGACTATTGAGGGTTACACACTTTATGTTACATCAACCGACACTTAATAATTATCCTACCGACACTTCTATAAATAAAAATAACAATTCTAATTATTCTACCGACACTTATTATTTAATTACATAACAATCCTTCTACCGACACTTTACATAAAAAATATAATAATTCCTTCCACATTGAAAGTGTTGAATGATACCCTATCTAATAAACCCAAAAAACAAAAATATAAAAAGAAAATTTGGAAAAAACAAACTTATAAACCTAAATATTATCTTTACATCCATGTTGATTAACTTTATTAGATAGGGTATCACAACATTACTTTCGCAAACATGGGAATAAGCAATGACTCAAAACCAACAAAAGATGATCCACCACGAGAATCACCAACACAGGATCACCTAAACCCAATAATGCTTTCTTCATAGGACTATTTACCTGAATCAGAATCAGTATCAGTTGTATATGCATAAATATCTATATCTGAATCTATCCCTGAATCTTCTATAGGTTCATACCCGAGATCATATGCAATTTTTAGTAAGTTTGTTTCTTTCTTTTTTTTAGTCTTTTTTGGACATTCGTAGGCTTTGTGTCCGTCTTCTTGACATATCCAACATTTACAATCTTTTTTATTAGATGGACAGTAATTTGTGTTAGATTGATATTTTTTCTTGTATTGTTTTCTGTCTCGAAAATATTTTTTTTCACCTTGTTTATAATATTGTTTATATTTAGGTTTATAAGTTTGTTTTTTCCAAATTTTCTTTTTATATTTTTGATTTTTATATTTTCCCCCCTTTCATGTCCTACTGATTGAACTAGAAAAAGAGCAGCCAAGAGGGTGTCGGAGCAGCCCCCCTTCCGCTCACCTGTTGCTACTGATTGATTCTCCCCCTTTCATGTGCTCACACATCTCATTTATGCAAAACTCTCATCAAAAAATGGTTACAAGAATTACTAGTGAAAACATATTTTGTTTAACGAACACTAGTTATTAAACTCATATATTCATATGTTATAGTTGTTTAAAAAAAGGTTACAACTAATTAAAATAACATATCTTTTTACTAAAAACAAGTTATGATAAGTGGTTAAGTATGCGTCATAAATATTTTGCCATGTAATATTACCACTTAAATGATATTTAAAGATCATAACTTATATATATATATATATATATATATATATATATATATATATATATATATATATATATATATATATATGAGAGAGAGAGAGAGAAAGAGAGAGTTAAGATCAAATAAGAAGGAAATTTGTGGTAGGAAGGTAAGAAATTTATTTATATGCATATTTTCTTAGCAAAAAATGAAATGAATCATTAAATGATTCAAAAGTAAGATGATTCACAAGAAAAAATTCCGAAAAAAACACCTTCATGATTCATCTTTAGGTAAATTAATAAAAAAAATCACTTTTATGACAATTTTAGTGAATATCAACAAAATCATCATAAAAATGAATCATCGAAATGTTTTTTTGGGATCTTTTTTGGTGAATCATGTTATTATTGATTCATTGGTGATTCATTTATTTTTTTCGCCAAAAAAATAAGTCGAAAAAAAAATTTCTTACCTTCCTACCAAAAAAATTTTCTTACCGGATATATATATATATATATATATATATATATATATATATATATATATAGCTAGGTTCATTTGTTTAAACTAAGTATTGTATTATTGTATGTATAAATGTGGGCCAATCAATATTTAAAAAAAAATAAATAATCAAACAACTAAATAAGGGTAATTTAGTAATTTGATAAATAATTTCTACAAATACACTCCTATAATTATGGTAAATACTTTGACCTACCTTCATTCCTTTTTAAAACAATAAACTGTAACATCCCCAAAATTCAAGGCCAAAAAGTTCATTTTTTTAAATAAGTTATTACATAAAACCATCAGTATAAAAACATTCATTATAATATCTCGTGACAAGCCATAGTGTCGGTAATCAAAACATATTATCATAAAACCATATCAGAGTGTAATCCCAAAGATCTCATGTGTGGAAAACATAGTGTGATGCGCTGCGATCAAGCCGACTCCTTTCCTTGAAAACAAAGTACCTGAAACCAAAACTGAACACCGTAAGCACGAAGCTTAGTGAGTTCCCCAGATACCACATACCATACAAACCAACTGATCCATACATGTCATACATATCCAAGAGCCATACATAACCATCATATCCATAATCAAGTAAGGTGCTATGTGCCAAACATAGTCTTGCTAAGGTGCTATGTACCAAACATAGTCTTGCTAAGGTGCTATGTGCCAAACATAGTCTTGCGGTTATGCCACGGGCCGCACGAGGTCTTATTGGTCAAGCCTGGGGCCACTCCCTGGGTCTTACAGACAAGTGCCAAGGGTCACCCCCTGGTTTTTCATGCAAGTATCACAGAGACAACTATACATACTACTCTACTAGGCTACTCTGCATATAGTGTGCCAGGAGCCACCTCCTGGTCTTTCATACATATTTCCTAGGGCTAACCCATAGGTCTTCCTATCATACATAATAACATACTATGTGCCAGGAGCCGCCTCTTGGTCTTTCATGCATAATGCCTAGGGCTAACCCCCGGGTCTTCCTATCATACATAACATACTGTGTGCCAGGAGCCGCCTCCTGGTCTTTCATGAATAATGCCTAGGGCTAACCTCCGGGTCTTCCTATCATACATAACTACATGGGCCGACATTATGGCTGTAGACCCATACAACCAATGAGGAGACTCACCTCGCACTGCTGAACTTTGCTGATAATCCTCTGGCTGTTGACCGACAACTCTCTGAACCGCTGCTCCACTAGCTCCTCGAGTTACTAATATCAACATAACGCTTAGTTCCAAACTGAACTCTAGAAGTCAAACTAAGTCAACTTTGGTCAAAGTCAAGGTCCTGGTCAAAGTCAACCTTCCAGTTGACTTGACTCGCCGAGTCAACCCATAGACTCGCCGAGTCCTTAAACTCATAAGCTCTCAAAATACGACCCAACTCGCCGAGTCACCCCAAGACTCGTCGAGTTTAACGATCTCTGAGTTCCATCCTGTCCAACTCACTGAGTCACCACTCAACTCACTGATCTGCGTCTTAACCAGAAGAGGTTGGGGGGTTCTGCGATCTGACTCATCGAGTCCAAGAACAGACTCGCCGAGTCTTAGGAAATCTTCAACAGACTCGCCGAGTTGTTCTTCCAACTCGCCGAGTCCATGCACATATTCATACAACTCGTCGAGTACACCCATGTGACTCGCCGAGTTTCTCGAGTTCTCAATCCATACAGTGGATTTTCAAGCCATGTTGGGGCTCCAATCCATAGATCCACTCTTCTACAGTCTATCCTCCACATAAAGTTGCAAACTTTACATGAAACCAAGGAGATATAGGTCCAAAACACTCTAAGGATAGGGTTTAAGACAAAGGGGCTTCACTATTGACTCATTGACTGCTTCTTTAAGACATTTTGGACCATCACCACCCTAGATCTGAAGTAGTAACCTCAGATCTAAGCCCCAAACCCGAAATAGACCTCAATCTTGCCAAAAATAGCCCCAAATCTCATTCAAGAATAGATCTAATTGCAATAAAGCCAAAGCAACAGCCTATTACCTCAAGGATGACCTCCCACTGAAGAATAATCCAACTCTCTACAAATCCCCTTGCTCCAAGCTTCTTGATCTCCAATATCTCTTCCCAAAACTCCCTTATCTAAGCTCCAAATTGCTTCCAAGGACTCTCACTCACGATTTAGGGTTTCTGGATCTCAAAAGGGGAGTAAAGAGGCTGGGCAAAGGGTGTATTGTTCTTTAAATAAGGCACAACCCCCGAGATTAGGGTTTTTCTCGTCCAGACCAGACTCGCCGACTCGCCGAGTCGGTCACTTACTTATGCCCCGAATCCCACTCTGGCTCGTCGAGTTCCTCCCTGGAATCGACGAGTTGACTCTTGACTTAGAGTCCTTTCCTTTCTTTTCTTGGTCTTTCTGATTCTGGGTGTTACATAAACAAATTGTATTCTATCCCATTCGTAACCCTAGCTCCAAAACAGAACAAAGATACGATCGCTGCTTTCCCCTGTTCGCTGCTTCCGATCAATAGCTGCTTCCAATCGGTGGTTCGGCTGTTTTTGCGTGCGCACACACACAACATGTAAATAAAATGTAAATCTAATCCCTTTCCTCCATCGGCATGAGATCGCATTCAACATCAGGTAATCGCCTCTTTTTGTCGATTCAACCCGATTCCATCGGCATGAGATCGCATTCACCATTAGGAAACAGGTAAATAAAATGTGAATCTCAATGTTCGATTCCGATTTTTAGTTTCTACAAATTAACTTCATTGTCGTCTCCTAAATTCCTGTTCTTACCTTTCAGCTTATCATCATCGACTTCCTGTTCACCACACATGTCTCGATTCCACCACCGGCCGCGCGGCTGAATTAGGACATATGCCACCGCCGTCACCGTCAATGAAAAGGAAAGCGATACCTTCTTTGTCGATGACACTGTTTCCTGGAGTTCCCTAGGGTTTGTTGATAGACTTTCTCAAGCTCTTTCTAAAATTGGCCTCAATCGTCCTTCTCTGGTTCAGGTAATTACTCAATTCATCCAAATTTTACATAGATTTGAGCCGATTTCATAGCTGATACACATAGCTTGTGTTATGTTGTGAATGCGTAGAGATCATGAACTTCAATTTTTGGTAACTGCTAACACATGTTTCGTTCCACTTCAAGCCGTGTCTTTACCTCCTATACTCCATGGAAATGATGTTGTGGTTGCAGCTGAGACTGGCAGTGGCAAAACTCATGGTTATCTTGTTCCACTGTTTAATAAGCTTTGCACAACAACAAACGATTCATTTGAGACCGATCAACAACTGAATCAGCCTCATATGTCTCTTGTTCTTTGCCCTAATGTCATGTTATGTGAGCAATTCGTTCGAATGGCCAACTGTATCTGCAATGATAATGGTGAACCACTTCTTCGAGTTGCAGTTGTCTGTGGACGCCAGGTAACTGTGATATCCATATCCATATCCATAACCTAATCTTCAATCTGTTTCCCTCTTCTCCAATTCTTCTTTTCTCACATTGTTTTCTTTTTCTGTAGGTCTGGCCAGTTAATGAACCCAACATAATCGTGTCAACACCTACAACTCTTCTGAATTTCCTTCATGCCATTGATCCAGAAAGGAGGCGTCATGCTAATTTCATCCGTGATGTTAAACATGTGGTAATGTTCCATCTATATCACAACTTTAGTTGTCTCCTTGATGAGTTCTTTCTCTTAACTTTCTTCAATAAACGATAGGTATTTGTCGATTCAACCCGATTCCTATTTTCCACCTCTTTGTTGAATTGTCGATGTGAAGTTGTTGATATTTATTACTGAATGTGGTCAAACTTATCAGATGCCATCGTCTCCTCCTTCAAATGGTCACGTTTGATTTTGTTATTGATAATTTGTGATTGTACACCAAACCTGCACTCCAAGTATTCGATGAAAAGCCAGACAAAGTAATTATGTGTTTTCTCATTAACAATCGTTGTTGTCAAATTGATTTTATTTGGGATTAATATACATATCAGAATGAGCAGTTGTTTGACTGCATTTTATGAATTGATTCATATTTCAATTTTTTTTTGATTTAACACTTCACTTATGTGGACATTGCATGATCTTGACAAGGTTGAATTCTGAAAAGGTATCAAGTATGTTTATGTAGATGATTCAATGGATGATATTGGTGAGATTCCAATTCTATTCGAATGGAATCACGAATTCCAATTCTGTTGGAATGGAATCACGAATTCCAATTCTGTTGGAATCACAGAAGTTGATGCTTGAAGAACGGACCACAAAATTGAAACGGACCACATTATTCTTTTAGAATGTATTAGTTGTTGTTAGATTTTTGATGCTTTCTTTCCCGTTTTGAAATTTATTTAGTTTTATTCTTTAACAATAAATGTAATTCTTAACAATTGTTACCAGTATTCTATAAGAAATAATGTATTTTTTGTTTTTATTCTTCAATTCATTGTTCAATTATTTGTTATTCTACAAGAAGTTTTTAAATTCATGATCAAGAAATAGGTTAAAGAATTTTTTTTATTATTTACGGCTCAAGAATATTTTTATTTTTGAATATACTCATAAGCATATTTTGTCAGAATGTCCGAATTAAAAACCTTATAATTATTAAATTTCGGGTTTTTAAAATTAATAGAATCTATGATCCCTTAAAATATGCAAATTTCCTTTATTAAATATGTATTAATTGCCTAAAATACCCTTCTAGTTAAACTGGATGGTATTTTTCAATTATTTTTAATTCAATAATATGTATTAATCACTTTCTTAAAATAAGTAAATAGATTGACCCACATTTATGCATACAATAACACAATAATTAGTTTTAATAGAATAACCTAGGCCTATATATATATATATATATATATATATATATATATATATATATATATAAGTTATGAATATTATAACTTGGAATTTATATATGTACTTGTATACACTACTATGAGATTTACCACTTATTTAAGTGAGTACCGTACACTTTTACGTATATAATTATTAAACATACTCGGCTTTTATAGTAAAAATTTGTTTAATGTAAATCAATTTGCCTATTGACTTATGCACGTATAATTTAGGTCTATTGAATCACGGTCATTATGCCCTGGATGCTTATCCATATATAAGTTAAGGCTATCCACTCTCGATCATTATGCCCCAGATGCTTATCCACGTATAAGATAGGGTTGGTTATTGGTGTACATTAGTTAATTATTTTTATAGCGAGATGCTATTCATTACCTAAGCATAAACACTTAGAATATCCACCATACTTTAACCGTTAATCATCGAAGCGAGATACATATGTATAGATCTATAAAGATTGACACCCCCACCTGCGGTTGCTAGCTACGTCTATGACGGTCAAGTCAAAGCGGATGATTACTATCTTCAGTCATTTCTACGACGTCCAATGAAACATTGTAGGGGGTACTTCAGTCTAGCTCGGTTATAGGACTCGCCCTAAACATTAACTATATCTCTATCTACAAACCATGGATTTGGTTTCTCTCTCTACAGAATGTTTTATGTATGAACTTACTTTTTGTTCTCTCTCTACAAAACGTTTTAATTATGGATTTACTTATGGTTCTCTTTCTCTACAAAACATTTTAAGTATGGAATTACTTACAAACAATATACCTTTTGGCTTTAAAGATATCTCTAAAATGTTCTCTACAAAACATTTAATAAATATGGTTTTACTTACAAAGACAATTCTTTTTGGTCGTTTTAAAAGTATCATTACTACATCATTAGAAAACCTGTAACTCTCACGAACCTTGTGTTGACCCTCAAAACTACATGTATTCTTAGGAAATCACTAAACAAGCATTTCAAACGAATGAATAGTCAAGGATTCTAGGCGACCTAGTTTTTCTAGTTTTTGTTATATTTGCCTACATATATAAGGCAATTCATGTACTCTATTATTATCAGTAAAAACCTTGTATTCAAACTTACAAATGGAATACAGCTACTATTTTGTTTATCGTTGTACTTGTGATCCATGAACTAAGTCGCATTATCCGACATGTTTTGTTACCTCAGCCGGGGTGTGACAATGTATGTCTTTGGCCTAAAATCCAACGTCCTAACTTCGCAAGGCCATCTAACCGAATCTACAAAACAGTTTTGCAAGCGGGGATGTGACAATGTATGTCTTTGGCCTAAAATCCAACGTCCTAACGTCGCAAGGCCATCTAACCGAATCTACAAAACAGTTTTGCGAACGATATGTCCAATGTGTCTTTTGTCAACGGAAGATGATCTCGGTTGGTTGTAACATACAAGACTTTGATATGTACATTTTTGTGCCTTGAAAGACCTTGGTTGTTTGGTGCACGTTAAAAATTTAAGGTCACATCTAAAAAAATAGATGATTGAAGTGAGCACATGGTTTATCTTAAGGGCAAAGAAAGTGCCATTAAAGAAGGAAGAAACGCTACTAATGCAAAATGTTCTTGTTAAGAAGATTTTGGGGGAGTATGGTATGAAAGATTTCATCCCGACAGTTTGTCCCATGGATCCAAAACTAAAGCTTGTGAAAGATAAAGATAAAAAACTTATCAGTTATTCAGATGGTAACTTAACGACGGATACCATGGAGTGTAAAAACATTAATGGAATGTTTTTCTATCTCGACAAAAACTTTATCACATGGAAATCACAGAGGAGTGTGACATTGTCATCTTGTGATTCAGAGTTCATGGTAGCTACATTGACGACTTGTCGAGTTTTATGGTTATAAAGTTTGTTGATCAAAATTATCAGGTACAAAGGATCGGTTGAATTTTTTTACAACAAATTGGTAATTGTATTGATGAAGAAAATGACATTCCACAGAAGATGCAAACACATCAATAGGAAGTTCCATTTCATCCGGGAGTGCATAAAAGAAAGAAATCCTTGGGGTGGGGGTGTATCTTTAATAGAGGAGTAAATTACTGAAATCGTCCCT
The DNA here is from genome assembly GCF_051521515.1 of Lactuca serriola. Taxonomy (NCBI): domain Eukaryota; kingdom Viridiplantae; phylum Streptophyta; class Magnoliopsida; order Asterales; family Asteraceae; genus Lactuca; species Lactuca serriola. The sequence continues at coordinate 267,164,647 of NC_136410.1, forward strand.
ATAATTTGATTAAAATTACGCGTTTGGTCGCTAACCTTTTTTTTGCACTCGGACCATCCTTATGGTTCGGTTTTGTTACAGATTTAGTTCTTATCAGAAGTGTAATGACATTAATACCCTTATATATTTCTTTTTTTTTTTAAATTTTTTGTAATTTATTTATTATTTAAAAAAAGGATCGTGTGTCCCTTTCTCCTTTCTCTTCCAGCAACCTGCAACACCACTACCCACCTCATCGGTCACTTGCACCACCCACCACCCATCACAATCATCATCGGAAAATAAATAACGAAAGCTCAAATTTTCATAAACCAAATGCAAAACCACGACTGCAACCCTACAAAACCACCACTCATCCTAATTGAAACCACCATTACAACCTTGTAAAACACCACCACCATCCAAACCATTGCAACCCTCATTCGAAAATTGATACTAGAAAATCAAAATGAGTAACAAAATCATGAGCCCTACATGAAAATCAAAAAGAAAAGCAAAACTCAGAAATGAAATCAAGTTAAAACCCTTGTAACTAGAATCAAAATTAACCCTTGTAACCAAAATCAAAATTGATTTCTTCCGATGACGACTCTTCGAAACCAAGATTGAAACCGATTTCTAGGTGAGACTGATTTTTCTTTCAGGGTAGAGAATCTAGATAGAGACAAATCGATTTCTGGGTAACCCATGAGACGGATCGATTTGGCCATCAAGCATAGTCGTCGATTGAACCGATTTCAGGAAGAGAGAGATTCAGCATGAGATGGAAAACCCTACATTCGTTTGCATGTTTGAGATAACTTCTTATCTTCACATGGTGAACAATGAACACAATAAATGGAAACAATAACTATAGCATGCTAGTTTAAGTATTAATAGAGGTTCTAACCTTAGTTGTATAACACCACAAAATAGAGTGTGAGATGAAACACAAACTGGTAGGTGCATAATAAAAATCCACTGAGCCACCATAAGAGAATGATAACTTATTATGTTCACATGGTGAACACAATAAATCGTAACAATAACTATAGCAGGCTGGTTTAAGTATAAATACAGTCTCAGTTGTAAGACACCACAAAACAAAGAGATGTAGTGCTTAATACTCAGGGCATCCACAATACATTGAATTCCGTAGATTTCAATGGATTGCCATATCTATTTTTATATTTCATACAACTCTATCAATTTTTTTCTACGCTGCATTGAACTCTACAAAGTTCAATAGAAAATTACAAAAGCTAATTTATAGTAAATATTTAAGAATTTAAAATTTTCTTTTTTCCCAAGAGTTTAGCCATTGAACCCCAAATTCATTGAATGTCAATATGACATCTCACTATGATAGAGTTTAATCCATTGAATGACAAATAAACTTATCACCTCATTCAACTCTCCCATTGAACTCACAATTATTAGTCTACAAGGTTCTAGAAGGTTGTTTTTTTTTTTTTTTCTTTCTTGTACTATAGAGTGTAAGTTGGTTTCTTTTGTTCCGGTTCTAAATAAAAGAACATTTCAACCTAACACACACATCTGTGTTGTGTTTGAAAGTATCGTTTTTAATACTTTGTAAGTTTTTTCTATTGTCTTTGTTATGATCAAACTCCACTTGTTCAAAGTTTTGATTCACGTTTCTTCCAAGCTGTTTAAAGTAAGTTTAGATCTACAAGAGTAGTTAAGTTTAAATCCATGATTATAAACATCAAGCTTACCTTACATGTAAACATACCTGATTGCATAAAAGTATACAAAATAGCCATGATCTTTACAACATCACAAAACATGTACAGTGGAACATGAATTGAACATAAGGACTCATGATACTTTTAAAACCACCAATTATAGAGATAGATATATTACCAATCTATTTCTCTATTTTCTTCGATAAGTTTGAAACCATTTCCTGAATTAATCACACAAGAATTGAAGATTAGATATCATCAAGATTTATGATCATACACAAGATATCCATGAATTGACGCACCAATTATTGTAAAAATCTATGCTTTGGTTACACTTCAGGTTTTTCGCCACAGACCGTTAACCTAACTTTCATTTTCAAGAAAATAACAACCTATTTTTCATTTGTTACAGATTATGGCAATGCTATTCTATTTTGTACCCATAACAACAATGTACTTACATTTCGCTACCAATATAGGTCATGCAGTTTTATATGTTAAGTGTTAACACATTGCTATTGCCCGTAAAGAGATACAAATATGATGCTATCATGGGCAAGGAAATGCATATACGTTGTACTTTATGTATAAAGAAAAATAAACTGCTATTATGAGTAAAGAAATGCAAGTTCATTGCTAGTACGGATACAAAGTAAAGTACAACAGATTGCTATTACCTATAATTTTACCTCTCTTTTTTATTATTTAGGAGGATAACATATCACTCTTAGAAAGATAAACAGCAATTTCATAATATTTAGCATGCATGAAGATGAGTGCGACCCAAGTGTATCAATTTTTGACATTTTTACAATGGTGGAAGGATCGGCAAAAATTATACCTTACTCTTTGTATGATGTCACGAGATGTGCTTGCAATACCAGTTTCTAGGGCTGCTTTGGAGTCCACTTTTAGCATAGAAGGTCGTGTTCTTGATCCATTTTGCAATAATTTAAGAGAAGCTGTTATATGTGCCCAAGATTGGTTCCACGTTTCAGAAGGACCTGGATTGTCATTCTTCAATTGGAAGAAATGAAGGACAATAAGTTTTTATTATAACTATTTAGTATTTCTTTTGTTAATTACATGCATATATCATATTAATTAATACAAATGTATTACTGTTTCAAATAGTAGGCCTGAAGGATTCAGGCCTAACTTTTTTAAAAATTCCTTCATTTATCTTTTCATTTCATTTACCCAAGTGTGCTGTAATTTTCTCAAAAACATCATTTATATAGTCATCAATTAATGGGAAAAAGAGAAACAATGCATGTGTAGATTTCGTCCGGACAAAAAGGAAAATAAAAGAAAAGGCCATGCTAAACGTGATGATGCTTCATAACTCGAACATTATGAACATTGAAGCAAAGCCGTATACATATAAACAACAAATTTAGCTTCATTTACTTGTAAATGAGATAGAGGATACCTTGTTTGCAAAAATATTCGATAGGTTAATTCGGTGTTTGATTTCTGATTCTGGCAGGTTGTTGGAAATACACCCGGAGAGATTCTTCCTTTTAACGGGATAATCCTTTGGATTGAAAGAAAATCGAGAGCGACTGAAAATGAAGACTATAACAATAAAAAGAATAGAAAAACAAAGAGCTTTGACGTAAGAGTATGGAGATTTTGAGAAGACATACGTATCCATATTTCGTTCACGTGTGGAGTGTGAAAATGTGTTGCCTGGATACATTGATTGCCTGATCCTAGAATCCATTCCAGGAGCTTATTAGGAATCCATATAGAGGACACTTTTTGAACAACTATATCATAAAAACTGGAAAAATATGGAAATTCAAGCTACTATAGAACATCAAACATTTGATATATAATAAGAAATGCAAGAAATAGCAACTCCGTTCACTTATTTGTGTATGATAGTATCCTTCTTATTTTTTTTTTCTATTATAGCATTATACTTTGAGTTTGTTTCTTTTTAGGACATACTTTTAAAAATCTAGATTATTACAGCAGTAAAAATGGCTTTGTATTTGAATGAAATTTCCATAATCAGCCAGTAGATTTTTCAAAGTAAAATGACATAATAGGAAGAAATAAAAAGTATATAATGATATAATAAACAAAAATAAATGCACGTACATTGCATTTTCTGGCATCTAACCCGATATAATATGGGCATCAACTACCAAGATATATGCAATAAGGTTACTTGAACACACAAGGTAGATTGAGCAAGGTTAATAACCGAACAATCATCATGTGGACAAAAATAGTTGTATAATAACGTGTGCCAAAATTCTAAATCTAGAAACCCCAAAATGCCCTTGAAAGCCGAAAGGGGTCTTACCTTCTAAGTTCATAGTCTTGCATGATTGGCACTGGAGTGGTCTTGGAGAAGAGCAAACTGTGGTGACTAATACCAGCAATACCAAGAGATTCCAAAAACTTTATGTGAACTGAGAGAGATGAATCCCTATAATAATGAATATCAATAAAATGGTTAATTTAATGTAGACCGAAAGCCAGGTATCATGTTTATCTAATAATGAGATGATCATAAGTAACTTAGAATTTGTTTCTTTTTTACTTAACAGTCTAATAGGGAAAGTAGGGAAATGAGGCTTTCCCCATAAAGTCCGAACTTTTTTTAAATTATGCCCTCATTTATTTTTTACATCCATTTCCCCAAGTATGCCATCATTTTTTCCAAACAACTTTTACAGATCATTTATCCAGGAAACACTTGGGAAAAAACAAGGTCTTAATGTCCATAGTTTTGCAGAAAGCATATAAGATAGTAAATGAAAATTTTCTTCTACAAAAGATCAAAAAACTAATAATTTATATCATGCTAGTGAACATATTTCAAATGAAGGGTTAAAGGAATTACAAACATTTTGTGTTCAGAATCATGCTCTTTATGTAACTGTTGCTGAGTTAGAGAAACATCAAAACCCTGCTCCGGGAGACTGAAAAGCTCCTTAAGATCCTGAGATATCAAGCACATGTGAGTATTGTTTCCCATTGATTAATTATTAAGTGAAGTAAAATAAGAATAATGTCCAACTTTCCAGTACTCACCCAATAATCGAAATAGCGAATTTGCTCTTTGTCTTCGGTAGCACTTTTGAATAGACCCCCTTTGTATATCTGTGTCATTAAATTTAAGCAATAATTAAGCTATATGCCACATGTGTAAGAACTCAAAGATCAGATGATGTTTAACCTGTTTTATGTATATCTTTTCTTCAATGGTACCACAAGTCATCAAACAGTATACAATAACATCCTTCTTCTGTCCAATACGATATGCACGATCAACACTTTGATTATCAGTACTGCAATAATTATTAATAAATAAAAATGTCACTGGATTTTATATATAGCATGCATGTTTATGGGATTTATAGAGCTTCTAATAAGAAGTTAAGAACTATTTCTTTTCTTTTCTCATTAAGTGTGTCTGGTGAATGGCTAAATGAAGTTTAAAAAAATATTTGAATTACTAACATCACACTTGGCGAAATGGATGAAAGACATAGATGAGGGATTTTTTTAAAAAAAAGTTAGGACTTAATGAAAAAGAAGCCTCATTTCTATGGCTTTTTGTGTTGGGTTGTTCTTCTGCATTAGGTAAAAAAGAAACAACCATATACAACTTACCGGATTAATTATTGCTTTCATTAAATCAAAAAGAAACAACACCTTAATCCGGATTATTTCAAAGCTAATATATAGCCAGAATAACATTCATCACAATCTAAGTAGAAGAGCAACCTTGGATTCCAATCTGGATCAACCACAATGACCCGATCCGCCTTTGTTAGGGTAAGACCCAAACCACCAACTCGTGTAGTCAAAAGAAATATCGGAGCTCCAACACCCTCTTGAAAATCCTGTTATCGATACACATAATATTTGTATTGAATAAAATATATTAAAGGAGTCACTACAAGAGAAAAACTTACATGGACAATCTTTAATCTTTCACTATCTTTGGTAGTACCATCCATCCGTAAGAACTTGTAACCTTTGGCATTAAGAGCATCCTAAAAAAAATAAAAAAATAAAACAATATCTGCTTAAAACCCTGCAAGGTATAGATAACAGCATTTCTACATAATAAGAATAACAAAATTGCAATCTATGTGAGCATGCTACTTCTTAGATATAAGAGAAGGCATTGAAACAAACCTGAATAAGATTAAGCAATATGCGAGTCTGGGAAAAGATAAGAACTTTATGGCCTTCCGGAATAAGATTACCCTGTAATAGAATAAAAAAATCACATTGTACATGATGCTATAAAATACACATTCAACTAATTAAGCTATTGTTTTTTTGGAGACATGACAACTTAAAGCAAAAAGAACAACTTAATGTACAAAATCTTTTCTTGTTACATGCCCACCTTTTGTGCAAATTTTCCGTTGTTAACATGATCTTTCAAATATTTCCATAACATCATTTATCCATAACAATACTTGATTGATGAAAATAAAAGAAACAAAACCTAAGGGCATGTAATGTTCTAACCAGCAAAGACATAATAAATGAGATCTTGCATGAGAGGATGTCATGATTTTCCCCAGTGTCATATCTCTCTGCAGCATCCGCATGATCTTCTGGATTTAGCACTGATTTCAATCCTTTTAGTACATCTTTAACCTCTCTCTTTGTTAAGAGAAGTGGATGATCACATATCTTTTTCAATATCTACTTCCAAAAAACGACATATGTCAAGAATAAACATTAACCAAAACGATAATCTATATATTAATGTTATGTACGTAAGCATAAACATTAATCTAGCAAAATAGAAGTAGAAGGTAAACCAACTACAATACCGAGACAGCAGCCAAAGGTGAACCGATCTCACGATTCAAAAAGGCTTCATATAATTGGCGCTGCAGCCAAAAAGAGATGGACATATCACATGAATGTAACATATGTCTTTTAAAACTTATTCATTAATTAAACAAGTAAAAGAAAGCATATCTTATAGTGAAAAACCCTTATAGTCAATACCTGGAAACCCGACAATCTTAACCACACAGTTATCTCATTCTTTTTAGAAAGTTTAGCAGTGTTTGTAGCATCATCATCACGAAACACCTCGCTTTTTAAACGTCGGAGAAAATAGGGCTGAATGCAATTTCTTAAATCCTGTTTGTAAGTTTGGATGAATTTCAGAAAGACAAAAACTATGATCCATATAGAACCAGATTTTAAATTTTTATAGTTTCAACCATATCAAATTAATTATTGCCATGATATCTAGGGAACTATAACCTTTGCAGCAACTGAACCCCTGCGCTTATTTTCATCAGATGCTTTTTTGTAATTTCCCCGACGGATTTCCAACTCATATTTATGCTTAAAACTGAAAAGAATATAGTGAAATAACATAAAAATAAGAATAAAGAAAATAACAACAAGCAACTGAAACCATAACTGAAAACCAACCATATCTTGTCACCCAAAAGCCCTGGACAACAGAAGTTAAACAAAGCCCACAGTTCCTAAATTACAAAGCAAATGATTAATAAAATGGATTTGGATATAAATTATTGTGTAATTCATAATCAATTAATAGTTTAATAAAAATGTATACGTACCTTTAGATTATTTTGCAGCAGGGTGCCACTCATTATTATACGATGACCACAAGGTATCTTAAGCAAACTTTGAGCCCTTTGTGTACTAGGATTCTTTATGAGATGTCCCTACATTAAGATATTTAATATAACAAATGATCTTCATGTTCATGAGAAATCAAACAATGTCTATTGCAAAATCTTTCTAAAATGAAGCAAAATAACACCCACGATAAACAACCATTTATTAAGAAAAACACCCTTATTGCAAGCATAAAATATACCTCATCAAGAATCATGTAATCCCAGGTAATAGCATCCTCCTCCATCTTTTCATGTTCTCCAGATAAAGACTTGATATTATTACGAACAATATCATAAGTTGTGAGAAGAATAGCGTTACCCTACATAAAAAAATCATGAAAAATCACAATTAGACCACCAGTATGCATCAACTTCAACTGAATACTAGTAAATGTTTTATATATGCATCTTAATTTGAGTTGAAAACATCAAGTCAAAGACTACCCGGAGTATATGTTGGAGCTGATATTGTTGAGCTTCTGCACAAGTCCCAAAGAATCGGAAAAGTAAAAAAATAAACTAATGGGCACTAAAGTGCAAAACTATAAGCAAAAGATGTAAAGAAAAAGGCATAGAACCGGTTAATTAATCAAACAAACTCACACTCCTGTCTTCTCTGAAAGACCAACCACACCTAGTTCTTTCATCCAATGGGGTTGTAATGTCTTGGGAGCAATTATCAATACCCTCTTTATCAAGTTTGAGTGGAATAGCCCCGACAAAAAGCTACATATCTGAAATAACACAAAAGATTAATTAGAGTCATTGATCTACCTTATATATAGTGAATTAAATTAGTTCTGCACTATGTTATAAATCTGTCTATTGAGTGAAAACAAAACAAGATGAACCATATAGAAAAGAGGACACACAAATGCATACCTGCATGGTCTTCCCAAGGCCCATGTCATCCCCCAAAATACCACCTTTCCCTTTACAATGAAGAGACCAAAGCCACTTCAAACCTTCACGCTGATGAGGGTATAACATGTTTGCAATCTTACTAGGTAACAAAAAATCGAACTTGGGATCACTAAGAGAAAATGGTAATTCGTCTCCTGAAGTGGAATTATTTATGTCATTGTTCGATATTTGAAACTCTGGAAAAGTATTTTCATTAACAACTTTTGGATTACTACTAAAGATTCCACCCGGCTTCTGTTGATTGAACTTTTCATTTATAACCGAATCAGAGGAATTTGGAAGCTGTTTGATGGGGTGTCTTCCCTTTTCTATTGATAGAATCTTAAGCCTTGACATTATATTGCTAATTTTATCACCATCATCGTATTTGTTCCCATCATTGTTTACAGGAGTGGGGGAGTCAAATTCAGAACCTGCAACTGAGATATGATCAGAATCAACCTCATGATATTTGTCGTCTTCTTCTTCACCATCTTTGACCACAAGTTTGCAGAACCTCAGGCGTTCATTTACTTCAACTTTCTGATGTTTTCCCATGGCTATAATATTATCACAAATGTATACTCTAAAACCCTGAAAACCAAAAAAGATTCATATATACATTACAAGGGATGGAAAGAAAATGGATTACCATTGCTCTGAAAGAGAGGCACTATTTTCACATTGCTCAGGCATTGGGAGTTCATATATTCAATGGGGTTTCCTCTGCCTCATCGCAAAAAAAGCAGCAAGATTGTATAAGCCACAAAATGACATAAAAGATTACCATTTTAAATGTAAGTTGCCTAAAATCCAAGATTAACTTCAAGCACGTTTTTTTAAATTTAAAGGACTAAGATCTGTTCCTTGAGTTTTTTTTTTCTTCATTCAACATGCAGTTATCAGTTTATACAAAATAGGTACAATCAAGACCTAAGGAAACTCCTAGAAGGTATTATATTCAAATATTCACACCCATAATTGGACATAAAATAAAGTGAAGGTAAATATATAATTAAGGCAAGTTTGAGAGAATCATGGATGTCAATCAAGCGTAGATTGTTTCTAAACACGCATGAGAAAGCCATACGAAGAAACCTGTGTCGAGAGAAAGACCAACAGCCCAAAATATTGCTAGAGATTAAGATGAACGCGTCCAAAATATTACTACTGTGTCTGTTGTGCAATCTAGTGACTTACCAACACTGTTCATTTACAAGTATATTAATGTTCTTCTCAAATTATGTATTTCAAGGAAAAAAAGCGTTGTACATATCTTGCATTCTTAAATCCTAAATTTACAATATTACATTTTACACATATTATCGCTGGTTTCAAGCTTAAAGCTCAATAATATGTTTGATTACATAAAAATAGAGCAGAACGCTAGAACTACTGTACATGTGTGTGTGTGTCTGTGAGAGAGAGAGAGAGAGAGAGAGAGAGAGAGAGAGAGAGGAACCAGAACCGATGATCTCGAGCTCATCATAGCAGGCACTATTTTCACCATCATCAGCTCGTTCGACAGACAAACCTTTATCGTCATTCATGATCTTTGTGTGGGTGATTGTTGATGCCTTTCAGATAGTAGCAAGCTAACGTAAACAATCATATGTCAAACTAGGATTTAGAAACTTCCAAAATTCCCACAAAAAATCTCTAGATAATTATATATAAAGTTTAATTAATAGTGATAAAGAAACGATGATATACATAAACATACCAGATGTTGTGGAATGAGAAGGGGTGACGAAGCGATTGTGAAGCTGATTCAAACTCATTGGCTTCTTGGAGAATGCACCAGCCATCCCTCTCTCCTATATGTGTGTAGCTTCATGGGTATAGCAAGAGATGACCTTTCAATAGTATCTAATAGTCAAATTACGTCAGCTTCTTCTTTATTCACTGGCATCATTTTTTTTGGTTGGTTGAAAAAACACTCAATTTTACCTAGGCCCTAATTAAATTTTAAGATATTTTTATTAGTCCAAATTGCATTAATTTTTGAAAAAAATTATAACTAGTAGATTTACTTCTTATAAAAGTATTAATTTTTGAAAAAACTTAAGAGTAAATTACACGAATAGTCCCTATGGTTTGGGGTAATTTGCGTGTTTGGTCCCTAACTTACTTTTTTAACTCAAAAGGTTTCTATTGTTGTTTTTGTTACGCGTTTGGTCCCTACTGCTTGTTTTTGTTACGCGTTTGGTCTCTACTGTTTGTTTTTGTTACGCGCTTGGTCCCTGTCTTATCTAAAAAAACTATTATTTAAATACGAAAAAATTGTGGGGTAGGTAAGGTAAGGTGAGGGGGTGGGTTTGGGGGTGTGTTTATTTAATATAAATTAAAAAATCAATGTCAAAATAGTCTTTTTAGGTAAGATAGGGACCAAACACGTAACAAAAACAAACAATATGGACCTTCCGAGTTAAAAAAAGAAGTTAGGGACCAAATGTACAAATTACACTAAACCATAGGGACCATTCGTGTAATTTACTCAAAAACTTATTATAACTAGTTAAATATAAATTTACTTTTTATAAAAATATCAATGAGGGTGTGTGTTATTAGCATACTCCTAACAAGTATTCACACCCACCGTCATAACTATCTTTTTGATATGATAGTTTAAGTATTTCATATTTATTTAAATGTTTTTGATTAACCCTCTAAATGGTGTTTGAGATTATTTTTTTTAAGGTTAAAGACTTTTTGATTAGTGACTTTTTTTAAAAGAAATTTTTTAAAATGTATTTGTATTTGTTTTTAGGATAAAAACCAACTTTTTAATTAAAATTTCAAAAGTTACAAAAAGACAGAATTTGTGACTTTTGAAAACCCAATTTTTCCTTCTATATAAAAGGTTATTTTAAAATATCTTTTTCCTTAGCCAAATATCTTTGGCAGTTTTTTGATTTTTTTTAAAAGTTAAATTCAAAAGTTTTTTAAAAACAATCTCAAACACCCTCTTAATTCATATAAATGTTTCAAATTGCACCCACTTTGTTTTATATAAATTTTTTTAATTATTTATTTTTTTTAATGTTTATTATGTACATATATTTATCATTTATTTAAATAGTTTCAAATTAGCTTTTATGTTTTTAAATTTATTATATATTTATATAAAGTATAAACACAACATGTTTTTAAAATGTTATTTTTATCGAAAATTTATTTTAATTATATCAAAATTCATAATTTTTTTTCTCTATAAATAGACATTCATGTTAATTATAATTTTGAGATAAAATAAAAAAAAAATTTAGAGTTTCAGCTATCGTTATTCATAAGTGAATAAAAGCATATCAGATTTTTATTACAGTTTTACAATTTAAGTATCGTTTATATATTAATATAACACGTTATAAATTTTTCTTACCTAAAATATATTTTTTACATCATCTTTCGTCACATGTTATATTTATATATGAATAGAACGTTTATTAGCTATCGTCATATGTTATATTCATATATTAATAAAACATTTATAAAATTTTTGCTACAGTTCATTTGTTATTCATATATAAATAAGTAGTATATTAAAAAAAGATGAAGTGTTTTGAAATTTTGAACTAATTATTCATATAAGAATAACAAATGAACTGTAACAAAAATGTGATAGATGTGTTCTTCGTATATTAGTATAATGTATAAGAAAAGTCAATACACGTTTTATTCATATGTGAATATAACATGTGACGAGAGTTGATGTAAGCAGTAAATAGTTTATTATATGTTATATTTATATATAAATGATACTTAATCTGTAAAAAAATTAATCATATTTTTATTCATAAGTGAATAACGAATATAATGTACTAAAAATCTAACGCATTTTTTTCATAACGATAGTTGAAAAAGTAAAAAATATATATAAATTTTTTATTTTATCTTAAAACTATATCAATATGGATGTCTATTTGTAGAGAATAAAAAATTATTAATTTTGGTATATTTAAAATCATTTTTCGATAAAAATAGCTTTTTAAAAATTAAAAAAAAAACTATGTTTTTTGTATATATTAAGGTAATGATTAACATAGTTTAAGGAAACATGTTTTGTTGGAAAACATATGTGGATTCCTTTCCCTTTACCGCTAGTACAACGGAGGCTTTTGCGGCAAAATAAATGAGTGACAGAGAATGATTACCCCATTCTCAACCTTTTTTATTTTCTCAATTGAACTGACCTCTTATATATATATATATATATATATATATATATATATATATATATATATATATATATATATACACACACACACACACACACTAGGTTAGAGACACATAGAAACCACAGATTTGTGTCCATATTTTTTAACTCAGAAAGTCTTTGATGTTTGTTTTTGTTACTTGCTTGATCTTTGTCTTACCTAAAAGGACTATTATGTCCATATATTAATAAAGTAAAATAGTCTTTTTACGTAAGATAATGTGAGGTGGGGGTGGGGGTTGGGATTGGGGGTGTGTTTCTTTAAATAAATTAAAAAATCAAGGGTAAACTAGTCTTTTTAGGTAAGACATGGACCAAATGCGCAACAAAAACAAACAGTATGGACCTTCCGAGTTAAAAAAAATAAGTTAGGGACCAAATGCGCGAATTACCCCAAACCATAGGGACCATTCGTCTAATTTACTCGATAGACAATGAAAGTAGATTGAGAAATAAAAATAATTAAAAATTCTAATACTAAACAATATTGAAGTATGATTGTTAATATAAGATAATATTGTACTTTAATAAATTAGACTTAAATGATTTATAATTTTAGTATGTTTTTCTTTTTAAATAAAAGATGGTTAAAATGATTGAGAGATTATATATATATATATATATATATATATATATATATATATATATATATATATAACAAAAAACCCTAAAAATCATAAAAATACATAAAAAAAAAAATACTTAGTGTAACACCCAAAATCAGAAAGGCCAAGAAAGGAAAGAAAACCCTAAGTTAAAGGGTCAACTCGTCGAGTCCAGAGAGGAACTCGACGAGTCGGAGCGGGATCCGGGGGATCGATTAAGTAACCGACTCGGCGAGTCAGCTAAGGGGACTCAGCGAGTCTGGTCTGAACGAGGAAAACCCTAAATCCGAGACTTGGAGCCTATTTAAACGTCTCATTCTCTTCCCTAGGGTTCCTTTACTGCCTCTCTAACCTAGAACACCAAACCCTAGCCACCATATCCGTTTTTGGGCTAATTCTTGCCTTGAAGAGTGCATTAAAGCTTGGAGAAGGAAGAAGGATCTTCGAGGTGCAAGAAGGGGCTATAGATCCGGGATTGGGAAGACATTTCAGAGCATTTGGAGGTAGTAAACTAGTACTTGGACGCCTTTGCATCTAGATCTATCTTGGCTATGAGTTTTAGGGCTTTTATGCCATGTCCTTGAATCATTTTGAGTTGGAGCCCAAATCTGAAGTTGCTATTTCAAATCTAAGTGTATTCTGGCCTAGAGAGTCATAAAGTATCAGTCTTGAGGGTGTAGGTGAAGCATGGTTGTCTTAAACCCGAGTATGAAGTGTTTTGAGCCTAGATCTCCTTAGCTACACGTAAAGTTTGCAACTTTACGTGAGGAATAGGCCTTGGAAGAGTGAATCTATAGTTTGGAGTCCCTGCATGATTCAAAAAGCTTCTGAATGTATGAAGGACTGAATAGACTCGACGAGTCCTTCGAGTGGACTCGGCGAGTAGCATGAAGAATCGTTCGGCGGTCGACTGATGATAAACGATTAATCGGAGTAGGCAGGGATTAATCGGGGACCCTTAATTATTAGTAAAATTATTTAAAAAATTAATATTCCCTAAAAAACTAGGTATTTGAAATTTTAAAATTTTAAAAATTTAAAATTTTGAAAATTTAAGTTTAATATTTTAAAATTTGAAAGCTTAAAATTTGAAATTTTAAAATTTTGGTGTAATATTTGAAAATTAAAATTTTCTGAAATTTCTAAAAAATTCTTGTCTATAACTGTCGAGACCGCTAAGAGCCGCCAAGGACCGCTAAGGCCGACTTTGACCAATTTTGACCAATTTCCGTCAAGCACCTAATCGTAATCGGTATAAGGCAGTTAAACGATTAATCACTGATTAATCGGCCACCAAGGTCGATTTCTGCAACACTGATATATATATATATATATATATATATATATATATATATATATATATATATATATAGAGAGAGAGAGAGAGAGAGAGAGAGAGAGAGAGAGAGAGAGTTTCATATATAGCTCACAATTATTGTGTGAATATATGACCAAGTGTGATCCAATCATTTCATAGGGGTTACATAATAACTTTATTAACTGAATTAATTATTTTTAAATTAAAACTATGTAATTATGGAATATAATTTTATTTAATCCCCTATAATTATGGCTAGATATCATCACCAAAAAATTCTACTATCTTGAACCTTCAAACCATCGTTTCTCTTCCACCACCGAGATATACTCACACACCACCGACCATTAACACCACAGCCACCATTGAACTTCAACCAACTACCAACATCATGTATCGAATCGCCGCGTACACCATCCAACCACCATCGGCCGCTCTTCACGTACCATACCTTTCTTCTTCACCAAGGCCCTCCCTTTATCACATAACGCTCGTAACTACCACTATCATCTCGCACAACAATAACCATCATCATCAGGATTAGAGTTGATCTTACATTGCACCAAATTTTGAATAAAATATGTACTAGAGAAGGAACACAAGTATTTTGTTTACTTTTTCGTTGATGTAATTCAAATCACCGACTCATGCTTATATCATAAACAATGCGTCACCCATATATATTATCCTTTATGCGGTCGTAAATTTTCCTCAAAATCGGCTATAGCCTATAAGTAGCATTATCGTCAATCATCATTGTTGATCATGTTCTTCCCTTCTGCTTCACAAGTATGTATCACTACTTTTATGGATGCTTTATTTTCTTGCCCATTTATAAGTATAAAAAATTTCCATGAACGTGTTTTATTCTTCTTTGTCTAACTTCTGCCTATTTTTTATTATGATATTCGTACCGAGCAAACAAAAAATTGTCATGAATATATATATATATATATATATATATATATATATATATATATATATATATATATTAATTCCTCTATTCATATTCAGCAAACAAAAAATTGATTAGGGTGGGTTTTTTATTATTGGTATTTTTGAGAATTATTGTTGACATGTTTGTATTTTGGTTACCAGTTCTACCATTTTTTTTTATCAGTGTTGCTATTAAAATCGTATTCGTATCCAAAAAAACTATGAAAGTTTTGTCACTCAGAATACAGCTAGTCCTTGTAGATAACAATCCTCAAATTCACTCTAATCCCGTTAATCTGAGCACACAACTCACTCAACTGACAATCCTTCCGGTACTCCCCGAGTACTTATGTTGGACATCCTAGGGGTTCTCCCCCCTTTTCCTTACGCGTTTACTGGCCTTCCCAAGGCAACGTTTCACTACTAACCAACTCCTCTACCAATGTGAATGACATATCCTTCACGGTATCCATTACTCCAGCCAATACCAGAGTTGGTCATTACTATAGATACATACTGAATACTGATGGATTTTAAGCATTCTAACAATTCCTAAGTGTACATGCAACCCTAATAACCTTGGATCTATGTTTGTCTAATTATCATGCAAAGTTGAATTCCAAGGTTATATTCCTATCTAGCATACACGGGGAACAATTTTTAGCTTGAATGAAAGATAGAATAACTTACCTTGTTGTTGCTTATGATCCTTGAAACCTTGTGAGCCTAGCACCCCAAGTGTGATGCCTCAAATGCTTCACACAACACCAAATGCTTTTGGAATGACTTTAGAGAGAATATACACTTCTAAAATCGGCCTAGCCCTTTTGTTTCATATGTGTATCCGATTTTGGTGGAGAATATGTTCTTTATATAGTGTTGACACTTCTAGGGTTACACCATGTAAACCCTAATGTGTCATGACTCTTCATTTCCATGACCCATGAGTTTGTAACTCCCATGGAGCATCCTATGGGTGGAACCCAACTTGATAATCCATGGAGCCTCTTAGCCCACTAATACCTTACGGCTCAGTGCTTGAAAAGGATTCCCAATCCTTCCTATTATCCACTGACCGATCTGCTGAACACCCCAAGCTTACCACAACTAGGGATCTAACTAATCTATCCCCAAAAAACACCTTCATGAAACTAGTGAGACACTACCGAGTCTCGTGCATACATGCTACAGTTACTGCATCCGAAGTAACCTGCTCTACAGGGGACGTCCTCAACTATCATTTTAAAATCCAAGGCATGCAGATGGCATATAACTCAATCACAAGCAAGCCACAAAATTCTGAAATATCATTATCCTTATTGATGCAGAACCATAACAATATAATCATGAGTAAAAGTTAACAAGGGAACAAAAGATACACACCTGCAACGCCCGGTGCTGCTCGCATCTCCATGGTAGACAACTGAAAATCCCTTCCTCCCACCGCAGGCGCTTCTGCTCGGCCCTGACGGGCGTCAGTGATCCTCAAAGTCACAGGGGCAGGTGCTATCACCTGTACTGCGAGAACTAGACTCGGACATTAGGCCTTCTTGTGGCCCCGCTGACTGCAATGAAAACATATTAGGTCTTATCCCTGAGTGGTGGCAATAGTACAATATCTGCTAAAATGATCAGTCCGGCCGCACTTAAAGCAGCCAGAATCCCCACCACTACCACTCCTACATGCACCCTCGTGCGTCCTGCCACACTTCCCGCATCGACTGCGGCTCTGATAATCCCTCGATCTCGAATCTGACCCCTTGGGCCTTTTGCCCGAACCTGTGGCTACCTGAATCTCATCCAGCTTTCTTTTCATGATCTGCTCCAGATCAATCTCCCTCTCTCTGGCCCGAGAAATCATGTCCTCCAACGTCTTGCAGCTGGACCTGCTCACAAACTCCCTGATGTCACTCCTCAGCATCTCGTCATATCGGTCCTTCTTCATCTCCTCATCCGAGACATACTATGGAACAAGAAGAGCCCTCTCTGAGCTTGGAAGTGATTTCCGCCACAATCTCAGTCGTTTGCTGAAGATCCTGGAACTCCTGTGCCAACTGCTGCACCTCAATAATTGGTGCAGACTCAGCCCTAAACCTGGTCGAGAAATCACTCCATGTCATCGCGTCCAACGCAGCATCATCACCAATGGCATGTCCAACCTCCTCCCACCAATCTCGTGCTTTGTCCTTCAGAAGACAGGAGGCAAGTCGGACCTTGTCCCCCTCGAGACACCGGCTCGTACGAAAAGCGTTGGCAACATCAGCCAACCATCTACTGCTAACAATGGGGTCCCTAGCCCCATGATAATCTGGAGCTCCTCAGGATCTGAACTCCCGGAATGTTAAGGTACGCGCCCCCATCAAAGCCATCATCTCTGCGTGAAAGGCTCCCAGCCTCTCGTCCAAAATCTCTAGTATACCCTCCTTGACCGTGCCAAAGATCACAGGAGTCTGGTCAAAGATACTGGGTGTGATCTCAGCTGATACGAACTCTCTCATCCGCTCCTCAACCTGCTGGGTCCTTGAACCCGAGCCTGATCCCTCTCCGCCGCCTGATCCGCCCACTGGTCTCTCGCGCAATGTCACCATGCTGAAAACATATCACAATAAATATCAAAATACACACCACTACTGTGGGATCACACATACACAAACTACAAGTTTCCCGGTTTCATCTCGGCCTTTCTTGAATCGAGTACGGATCCTCTGCTTTCAGTAGTACGGGCCCATACTACCTTCCACATCTATCCGTACTTTCCTCAAGAACTGCTTCGACTCCATCAGGTCCCTTTTACTACTACTACTACTGCTCCCAATACTAAACTCATCCTAGGCTTACCCTAGGGAAATCTCCGACCCGACCAGTCCTCAGCTACTGAAGGTCTCCTCGTGATGCCAATTAGCCATCACCTGAATACCATCACATGTAACGAGGCTTGGATAATCTTCGAGTAAGGGACTCATCCCTACAACGGTTAGACTCATACAAGAGCTGCACAATAGGGTCAAATCCAATACTATAAGATTATTCAGCCCTGATTACATGTGACTTATTGTATCCACCTAACAGCTAACTCCCATCACTCAGAATCCCACAAAGCACAAAGCAAGCAACATTCAAACAAGGAAAATCTAATCATAACATAATCAAGCAATCATATTCACATATCAAGAATCCGTACTAGCATGCGACATAAGCTCATATACTCAAGCATAACCTAAACAGGTTATCCTACTACTGTCTAACCAATACTATCATGCAACTCAAAAGCACATATAGCAGGCACATAAGGCATCCTCTCTAGATCCTTAGTCCTAATCTAGCATCTTGTTCTACTAACTGATAATCATAACATAACTTGTATGGGTATTTTGGAAGAACTTACTTAAGCTCGGCTGATTGCATGCACCACACTCTTTTCTCTTTTCGAAGTTCTTTTCTTTCTAAAATTCATTTCTCTTTTTCTAAAACTCTTTTTCTTTTCTCAAAAAAATTTGTCTTAACGAAAATTGATTTTCATTTCAAAATTTCTAAACCAATTCCTCAGTTTGAGTCCAGACACTCCCGAAAGTATGTCCGAATCCCTCAAACCAAGTCTCTGATACCAATTTGTAACGACCCAAAAATCATAACTAAAAATTTCTTTTTAAAACATTACTAAAACCATATTTATAAAACCATAACATGAGTCATATCATAAATTTGAAGTATCAATTCAAAACATGTTCTCATTATCAGAGTAAACATCCCATGCTGACTAACTATGGTGTGTGCCATGCGATCACCCTGAGCTCTTCCCTCCGCCATCAGAAGTACCTAAAACCAAAACTACAAACTGTAAGCACGAAGCTTAGTGAGTTCCCCAACCTACCACATACCATGCACACAATCGCATACTGCGAATACTGGGCCTCACCCTCTACCTCGAGCCCCGCCCGCTACAACAGGCCCCGCCTGGCTTCGAGCCCTGCTCGGTGTACAAACATATGTTTCTCTTAGGCCTCGCCTGTGTCTGGGCCCCGCCCGCTAACATATACTAACATACAATCATATCATAACACATCAACTGGACATATACTACTGGATTCCTGTTCTAAGGCCTCGCCTATCTTTGGCCCCGCCCCTGCCCTGCTATTGATGGGTCATGGAACCCCGTCCACGCTCCTACTAATAGTGAGATATGGACCCAACCCACACTCACTTCCTTCCTACCTTGGGCCTCCCCCCTGCTCTGCTGCTAATGAGATATGGAACACCGTCCACACTCTGCTATTGGTGAGATACGGGACCTCGCCCACACTCACCTCCCTACCAGGCACATACATGTATCACACAGACAACAAGTATAAACTATCATGTAAACCGTTCCTTGGGCACCCACCCGCTAACATTGGACCTTTGTCCTGAATATCATACTAGCATACAGCGCCTAGGGTTAACCCCAGGGTCTTCCTACTCATAACTACATGCATGCAAGGTGTTATGAAGCCAAAACTCTTAATCCAAGCTAGAAAGAAGGTATAGGTCATGAAATGGGATTTCAGCTAGATAAAGCCAACAACTTTGAGCTTCTAAAGCTCAAGAGTATCCAGACCTGTTGTCCAAATCCATCCTCAAGGGTTTAATACTCAAATTAACGTTGGAAATGATTCAAATGTGACATAAAGGCAAGCTAGAAGGGGGATCTATAAATTGAAAGCTCAAGGTCCAGAATTTTTACCTCCTAACAGTTGCCAAGTCGATATGGAGGCTGGATCTACTCTTCCTTCATTGCTCCTTTTTTTAAAGCCTTCAAAATCCACTCCAATAGACCTTAATCTTCACCAAAAGCTCAAGAATGAAGTTGGGTAGCTAGGGTTTTGGGGTTCTGGATGAGAGAGGGTGTAATGAACCCTAGGGAAGAGAATAAGATGCTTAAAAAGGGTACTAGGTCCCGGAATTAAGGCTTTCCCAACCCAAACCAGACTCGCCGAGTCCACTCGACGAGTTGGCCACTTATTCTGTGACACGGATCCCGCTCCGACTCGTCGAGTTCTTCACTAGACTCGACGAGTTGACTCCTTTTTGACTTAGGGTTTCCTTTCCTTTCTTGGTCTTTCTGATTCTGGGTGTTACATATCTGGGTGCCTGACCTACCCCTTCGGTCCTCTCGACCCAATATTGACTAGCATACCTGGGTGCTGGCCTCCCCTTCCGTCCTCTCGACCGGATACTACCTAGCATACCCGGGTGCTGGCCTCCCCTTCGGTCCTCTCGACCGGATACTGCCTAGCATACCTGGGTGCTGGCCTCCCCTTCGGTCCTCACGAACGAATACTGGGGACTATTTCACCCCTCTACTACTACCACGTAACATGTAACACACAATCATATTCTATCTAGCATGACTGGGTATGACTACCCCCTTCGGCCCTATCGACCGGAAATCTTGGGGACTATCTCCCCTACAACTATTAGCATATAACATCATATCATACTAGCACATAACATATCAGGTAGTAGCAAATCTAGATGAATATCACAAAGAAAATCATCTAACATACGACTCCTACTGGTGGGCCAGCTTTGGTGCCTTAGACCCCCTTCTACTGGAAGGTAACTCGCCTCGAAGGGCTGACTGTTGAAAAGCTGATCGACAGATGTCTGACTGCTGCTACGGTGATCCTCCGGCTATAAATCCATAAAACACTTAATCAGACACTGATAACTACTCTTAGGGTAAAATAACTATTTTACCATTGACCAAGTGAAAGTCAAAGTCAAAGTCAACTTCCAGTTGACCTGACTCGTCGAGTTGGGCCGCCAACTCGTCGAGTCCCTATCCTTTCATCAGCCCTTCTTCACGCCCCTACTCGTCAAGTTTGGCAACGAATCGATGAGTTTTCCTTCTAAAACATCCACGAATGAACCTTCATCCGACTCGCCGAGTTGTATAAACAACTCGTCGAGTTCATCCCCATCCTATGAACTAGTCTTCCCTTGACTCGCCGAGTTGTATGAACAACCCATCGAGTTCTATGATTTCCAGGTCTATGGCTAAGTCTAAAGCGTTGGGTTACTCCCCCGGACCCCTCTAAGACAACTCTAACACTCACTGGGTTCCTTCGAACCACAACAGAAAAGGGAAATCAAGCCATGGACTCATCGAGTCCACGAATGACTCGTCGAGTCGAGAATGACCAAGTCTCATTTCTCGATTTCTGATGTACAACACTTGACCAAAAGATAGATCTAGGCTTCTAAGATCGATCTATCACGTAAAGTTACAAAATTTACGTGCATGCATGGGACTATGAGCTCAAATGGTCCTAAATGAGACTCTTAAGATGCATGGGGCTCTCTAAGGCTCCAAAATCAGACCCTTTCTGCCTTGTGACCCCTCAAAGGCCTTGGATCTGAATTCTTAGTCCCCAACCATGC
Source organism: Lactuca serriola (assembly GCF_051521515.1). NCBI lineage: Eukaryota > Viridiplantae > Streptophyta > Magnoliopsida > Asterales > Asteraceae > Lactuca > Lactuca serriola. Next base: position 267,186,381 of record NC_136410.1, read on the forward strand.
TTGCACTCATGATTGGTCACCAAGAATGGCTCCTAAAAGCTCTAAATCACCCCAAAAGGGATCTAAAATATGAAAGAGCAAGGTATCATCTTTATACCTCTAAAGAAGTGCAAAGGGTGCACAAAATCGAACTCCTATGGCCTCCTCTTGATTCCTCAAGCCTTTCTCTTCCTTCTTATGTTCCAAAATCACCAAAAACCACCACAAAGGACTTAGATATTTACACAAACGATTAGTGTTTGATATGGAGAGTTCTTGAGAGCAATAGGGACGAAGGGAGGCTAAATGAGATGCTTAAATAGGGTGCAATCCCTTAAATTAGGGTTTTGTCCAGTCAGGGCCTACTCGTCAAGTCTGGCTGCCGACTCGTCGATTAAGTCATTAAACTACCGGGTCCAAGTCGCTCCTACTCGTCGAGTTGGCCATTAACTCGCCGAATTCTAGGCTAAAAAGATGAATAATACTTGAATGAAATTCATACTAGGAACCGAGTGCTACAAATCTCCCCTACTTATCTTAGACTTCGTCCTCGATGTCTGCTGCTCGGTCCTAAAAAAGCTCTGGGTAATGCTCCATCCTCTTGTCCACCGACTCACACTTCCACTCCGAGCCCTTCTAGTGCTACCATTGCACCTTTACCCGGTCAACCTTCTTGTTCCTCTAATCCTTCGACTTCCGGTCAAGGATCACCACATGCCACTCGATGTAGTTCAAGCTGCCATCAACCTGTATATCCTCTAGGGGCACCACTGTCGAGTCGTCCACCAGACACCTTTGCAGCTGGGAGATGTGGAAAGTGCCGTGGATCTGACTGAGTTCCGCTGGCAGATCCAGCCGATATGCTACCTTGCCCACCTGGGCCAAAACCCTGAAAGGCCCGATATACCTGGGGCCCAACTTGCCCCGCTTCCTGAATCGGATGACGCCTTTCCAAGGAGACACCTTCAGAAGAACCATATCCCCAACATGAAACTCCAGGTCTGAACGGCGCTTGTCGGCATAGCTTTTCTGCCAACTTTGAGCAGTTTGAAGCCTGCTCCTGACCTACTGAATTCTTTATGTCGTCTTGAGTACCACTTCGATGCTCCCCATGACCCTCTGGCCAACCTCACCCCAACATATCGGGGTCCTGCACTTCCATCCGTATAACATCTCAAAGGGAGGACGATTGATACTCATGTGGTAGCTATTGTTGTAGGAGAATTTAGCCAATGGGAGGTAAGTATCCCAGCTACCATCAAAATCTAGCACACACGCCCGCAACATATCTTCCAAAGTCTGGATGGTCCGCTCTCTCTAACCATCCATCTATGGTTGAAATGCGGTGCTAAAGTACAAAAGAGTACCCAACTAGTTGTGGAACTTCTTCCAGAACCTGGAAGTAAACCGCACATCCCTGTCGGAAATCACGGAGACTGGCACTCCATACTGAACCACCACCTCTAGAATGTAAATGTCGGCCAGCTTCTCAACTGATATACTCTCCTGGATCGGTATAAAATGGGCGCTCTTGGTCAACCAATCCACAATGACCCATATAAAATCCACTCCTTGCGCCGTCCTGGGAAGTTTGGTGATGAAGTCCATGGTAATATATTCCCATTTCCACATGGGAATATCCAGCGGCTGCATCTTGCCGTGTGGCCTCTGGTGCTCGGCCTTGACCTTCTTGCAGGTCAAGCACCGCTCCACATACCATGCTACGTCCCGCTTCAAGCAGGGCCACCAATAGTCAAGACGAAGAACCCTATACATATTCATCGCCCCGGGATGAATAGAAAACCTGGATTTGTGCGCCTCCTCCATCAATATATGACGTACGCCTCCATGATAGGGGAATCACACCCTACGGTGAAGGGTCAATAACCCTCGGCTATCATAGTCGAAGGAGGAAACCTGACCCACAATACGCTCGCTCTTCTAGTGTTCCTCCTTCATCGCCTCCTGTTGGGCCTCTCGGATCCGCTCCAATAGCGGAGCTACCAGGGTCATCCTCATACAGATACCCCTGATCGGCGCTGCCTTGTGGCTAAGCGCGTCGGCCACAACATTGGCCTTCCTCGGATGGTATAAGATCTCGCAATCATAATCCGTCACCACATGAAGCCACCGACGCTGCCTCATATTCAGATTCGGTTGGTCCATGAGATACCTTAGGCTCTTGTGGTCCGTGTAAATGGTACAACGAACCCCATAGAGGTAATGACGCCAAATCTTGAGGGCAACAAAAAAAAAAACAGCCCCCGGCTCCAAATCATGCGTCAGATAATTCGCCCCGTGAGGCTTCAGCTGTCTCGAAGCGTAGGCGATGACATGCCCCCTCTGCATCAATACCGCGCCCAAATATGAAATAGACACGTCGCAGTACACAACAAAATCCTCTACGCACTCTGGCAGGGCTAAGATTGGCGCCTCGCACAATCTCTGTCTCAGTGTCTTGAACACTGCCTGCTGTTTAGGCCCCCAGTGAAAGACTACGACCTTCTTCGTTAGCCGAGTCAAGGGCATGAATATTTGGGAGAAATCCTGGATGAATCTCTGATAGTAGCTGGCTAATCCCAGGAAACTCCGAATCTCAGATGGAGACTTCAGAACCTCCCATCTCATCACGGCCTCCACCTTGGCTGGTGCGCGCCCGCCAACCTTGCCTGGGGCGCGCCCGCCAGCCTTTCCTGGTACGCACCCGCCAGGCTTGCCTCGGGCGTGCCCGCCAGCCCCGCCCGGCGCCTCCGGGCGGCCTTGCCCAACTCCTTGCTAGTTGGGCCTGAATTAGGCTGGCCCAAGGCCTGACCTAATTCCCCTTGACCGAATTGTCCCCTATATAATGAATAGTATCTCCTCCATGGAGGATAACTCTTCCCCAAGTGGTTTAGCCGCCACTAGATCTTCCCCCATGGCTCAGCCGCCACTATACTCCGGCCGGATGGCTCAGCCGCCACCCGCCGCCTTCAGCCACCATACATCACCACCAGCACCAAGATGGTTCTCTCCATCTATGGAGGACCATCTCAGATCTTCTAGTTGATCTAACATGACCGCCGGAGTCCGCTCCCGGGGCACAGTCCCTGGGGCGGCTCTAACGCGTCTCTCTGATTGTGACTAGAAGATCTCTGCCGCAGCAGAAGACCGGAAGACTCGTCGGAGGCCGATGTCGCATCATTTGGCGCCATCCCGGATTCTAGCAAGTAGCAAAAGCCTCAGTTGCTTTCAAGCTCGTTTTTTCCTCAGATCTGATGTGTTTTCATCTCAGGTTTCTTCAGATCTGTTAATCTCTTCTATCAGTTGATCAAATCTGTTTGGTTCTTGACAAGATCTTTTTAGATTTGGCTAACCATCGTTTAGATCTCAAGATTTAGTTCATTTTCAGTTGAGCTCTCAAGATCTATTGTCGTTCTCAAGCTCAGATTTGTAGATCTGTTTTCGTCTTGAAACTTAGATCCCAAGAGCTGTTGAGTTTTTAACTCATCTGAAAAGTTATGGAGTTTGCAAAGACATTTCAGATCTATCAACGTTTTTAGCTCAGATCTCTAGATCTGTATGTTTTTGTTCACTTAATCATCTCTCAAGTTCAAAAAACACTAGTTCAGACCCGTTTTTACTTATATTTTCGGGGATAAATGAGGGCTTTTGCGAGGTTTCCTCCATTTTTGTTCATATTTTGGTGTTTTATGGAACCAACTTGAGAGTTGAAGAATTTTCTGGTAGATATTTACTTTGTTTTCAGTTTATGTTGCAAAGAAATCACCTTCAGTCTATGATTTCCTTTGCAAGACTTCTTTGAAGTTGTTTACCTGGTGTTTCTTTTCAAAAATTTAAAGAAAGAAAACGATTTTTTTTCTTCAGATTTGTTCCTTGTTCATGTTCTTGTTGAACAAGTTGAAAAGAGAACGAAAATTTATCAGATCTTCTTGGTTTTTCCAAGATCTGTCCAAGTTTGCTTCACAAATCTTTGGATATGTAGATCCATTTTGTTTTTAGTTCAAATCTATGGATGTATATGATTTTCTTCACTCAAATACTCCCCAAGCTTGCAAAAACCTACTTAGATCCGTTTTTGTTTTTTTTTATTTTGGGGGTTTGTTGAGCAATTTCAAAAGAAAAGAAATTCTTATGAGTTTGTACCTCATTTTTAGTTTATGTGTTTTCATCTCAGAAAAATGATTTTTGAAAAGAACTTCAATTCCTGGAGCATTTATTTGTACATACAGCTGTGTAGCTTGTACATTTGATAAAACACTTCAGAAAAAGAAGATAGAGAAGAAGAAGTTCATTATGGGTTCTATCCCACTCTCAGTACACATTTTATGGAAAACTCTTTAAGATTTTTTCTCATTTTCGAGTTCATATATTATGGAGAACTCATTTCATTTCCACACATGTGCAATTTGTGTAAGTTGTACATATCATTCTGATACATTTCAAAACCCACCAGAAACAAAATTTACTTCAAAACTTACCCTACCACATCAGTTACAATTTACCATGTCCGTAAAAAATCTCTATGGTAAAAAAGAAAAATACATGGGACGTAATATAAAAAAGGAAGGAAGAAAAACCATCAGTTCACCTATACAACAAGTTGTATAAAAGATATTTTACAAAATGGTCTTCGTACCCTTTGTCTCTCCCAAGACGACAAAATAAAGGGGGGATGAGAGGGTGGTCACCAACTATACCAACTACACTTATTGCATTCACTTTTAGTGGTCTCACAAATGCAAAAGATCATTACAAATAAACAAAAAAGACAAAACCTAAGGTCAGGGCCCACCAGGTCTACCGAGCACCTCCAGCGGGACCACCTTGGCCAATTCTTAATGCAAAGAAAAAAATCACAGCTGGCCTCCACGTGATGATATTCTTTAGAGGTGTATGGGCCCCACTCAGTCAAAGGAGCTGGTAGAAAAGTCAAAAGGTGGGTCCACATGGTCACCAAACACTACTACCATCGACAACCTGTCGACCGTCGGAAACAAAAGTAGCAACCGGAAGAATCTTCGACCTTGCTTTCTCGACCTTTCAATGCCAGCCGAAACTACACTATCGGTCACCATCGGATACTTCAGGCTCCGGCGAGTGGGACCTAGTCGCAATCCCCGGTGACGAACTCCAATGCCAATTGCAACCTTCATATCCTCGCTAGCTGCCACTCCGGCTACCATGTTCCTCAATCCGCTAGCAACAACCAAGGCTACACCATCGTCTCCTTGGCACTCACCTTCAGCACAGGCGGCACAAAACAATAGCACCACCAGAGGAACTACAATTCCGATCGCCCCCAACTAACCAAAAGAATCCCCGACGTCGGCCTTCGTCTCCAGATTCGATGCCAAACGCCAAAACCTGTTTCTCGATTACTCTTGCCGACTGAAACCAAAGCCACCCCCGGATTAACCATCACCGCCCAGCCGGTCCCTTCCACTTGTGAACCCTATCCCTCCAGATGGCGATTGACGACGCACCCCCAACATCACTGGCCCTTCATTTCTCGACTTGCTGAAGGCAGCCGAAGCTAGGTACTGTCGATCACTCGTCGGCTCACAATGACAGCAGCTCCGGCTATTAGACCACCATTGGTATCGATTGAAGGATCCCATTTTCGGCTCCACTACTACTTCACCTTCAATTGGTTGCCTCTAGTCACCAAGCAGTGATCCTCGATCATCTCCGCTCACTTCATAACAGCCGCCGTGACTCCACCTCCGAGAACCGAAGGATTTCCTACCACCGGCCACAGCTGTTCTTCCTCACCTTTTGGGCACCTCCTTCGCCAATTGGGATGATTAGATTCATCAATCAGATTAGAGGGGGCGACTGCAAGACTTTTGTCCAAAAGTCAAACCCGATTAAAGCAAGTGGGACCATACACACTTGATACTCGGATGCAAGTTCACACGTACAAAAAAAAAGAGGAAGGGATTGCAATATGGGCTGTTTATTTGCAAATGGGCTATATTGCATATTTGGGCTAGGACATTCGATTTGGACTCCTCATATATTGGTATTGGGCTATCTAAAACAATTAAAATGGATTGGTTTCTTACAAAAATAAGTTAGCTGATTAACCACTTGACGCTCCAGCAAAATTTAGAAGTCGCAACACGGTCCAATCAACTCGGAACTTAAAAAAAAAAAGAGGGGGAGGAAGAAGAGTAGTACGCTACTACTACTAGTGAAGCATTTCGAAATAGCCATCAACAACTGCGCTACGTGGCTATCAGCAGCCATGTTGACCAATCCCGGGAAGTCTAGCTAATCTGCTCTCACCATTCATGTTAGTTGGTCCCCGCTAGTCTTACTGACCAGCTCTCAGTAGCCACACAACTCGGCCTCCAGCTGCAACGTGACCTAGCTCAGCAACCGTAAAGCCCAATCATTAGCAACCACTTTGTCTGACTCCCAACAGTTGCACTGCTTAGCTCTCGGCAGCCGTGCTATCCGCTTTTTGTTAGCACTTGTGTTGCCTAGCTCTTTCCAGCAGCTATGTATCTCAGCTTTCAGCAGTTGTACATCCATATTTCCCTTTTCTTCTCCCCCTAAGGAAAAAAAGGGGGGGAGTAGGGTTGGTACGACACCATGCATAAGTGATTCCGAAGGGGCAGAGTTAAAGTACATGAAGAGCTGATGTTATGCATGATAGTGCACTCCTGAGGTGATATTAATATTCCGAGTCGGAAGATCAGCCTCGCTGTTCAACCCTCGGTAGTCTCGTTGCCTAGCTTTCAGCGGTCATGCTGCTCATCTATTGCTAGCAGCTCGGTACTCAGTTCTTAACGACCATGATGACCAGCTCTCGACGACGGTCTCTCTACGCACCACTTAACGGTGGCTACACTATCCAGCTCTAAGTAGCACCCCTGCATAGCCTTCGACAAACAGTCAAGACAACGAGGCATCATTTATTAGTACGACTACCGATGCAACAAAACATCAGGTACCATGCAGCTTAAACCCAGACTGGTCACACGAGCTAGATACATAGATTGTAGGGTGCTACGCCCAGGCATGCGAGGTTCAGTACCCATGCCTTGAGTCGCTTTGCTTCTCATCCCGAATCCATTATAGCGGCACGCTCTGCATGCGAGGTTCAATACCCTCGCCTAGAGTCGCCTGGATTCTCAGCCCGACTCCATTATAGCGGCATGCTCCGCATGCGAGGTTCAGCACCTTCGCCTCGAGTCGTTTGGCTTCTCAGCCTGACTCCATTATAGCGACAAGCTCTGCATGCGAGGTTCATCACCCTCGCCTCGAGTCGCCTGGCCCCTCAGTCTGACTCTATTATAGCGGCAAGCTCCGCATGCAAGGTTCAACACCTTCGCCTCGATTCGTTTGGCTTCTCAGCCCGACTCCATTATAGCGGCAAGCTCCGCATGCGAGGTTCAACACCCTCGCCTCGAGTCGCCTGGCTTCTCAACCCGACTCCATTATAGCGGAAAGCTCCGCATGCGAGGTTCAACACCCTCGCCTCGATTCGTTTGGCTTCTCAGCAGGACTCCATTATAGCAACATGCTCCGATCATTCCACGCGACACTCTTCTGCGTGACTTATCTACGATCGCTGGAAGCCAAGCCCGATCCATTCCGCACGATGCTCTCCCACGTAACATCTCCATGATCGTTGGCTGCTAAGCCCGAGCTATTCTCCTAAGTCGTGAAACATAAGTGGCGCATTGCCGCACACCATAAGTCGCACATCACAAGCTTATTCCATGTCTAACACCAGGATCTCGGTGTTTCCCCTCTCACAGTCATCATGGTTCTCTTGCGCTCGGACGATCAATGAAGTGTTATCCACATTACAACCTGCTATGGTGAGATTACTCTCCAGTTCATCCCGACAGCGGCCTTGCTACCAACTACCTTACATCATCTCTGTTTCCTAGCTTTCGGAAACGGTTTTGCTGTGCAACCCTACCTGTAGCCTCACCGCGTACCCCACAACACCTCTGTTTCCTGGCTCTCGGAAATGGTTTTGCTGTGCAACCCTACTTGTATCCTCACCGCGTACCCCACAACACCTCTATTTCCTGGATCTCGGAAACGGTCTTGCTATGCAACCCCAACCTATAGCCTCACTGCCTATCCCTCAACAATTCTATTGTCTGGCTATTAGCAATAGTCTCGCTATGTGACCCTCGCTAGCACCTAATCGCACAGCTCTTGGAATCTCTTCCACTTATATTATGGTCAACAGCCTTACGGTTTATTGGTTTGACAACATAGTCTGACACGGCTACCTATGCTACCCGCCAACCTTTCCTGGTGCGAGCCCGGAAGCCCCGCCCGACGCTTCTGGGCGGCCTTGCCTAGCTCCTTGCTAGCTGGGCTTGAATTGGGCTGGCCCAAGGCCTGACCTAATTCCCCTTGACCGAATTGTCCCCTACATAATGAATAGTATCTCCTCCATGGAGGAGAACTCTTACCCAAGTGGTTCAACCGCCACTCGATCTTCCCCCATGGCTCAGCCGCCACTATACTCCGGCAGGATGGCTCAACCGCCACCCGCCGCCTTCAGCCACCATACACCACCACCAGCACCAAGATGGTTCTCTCTAGCTATGGAGGACCATCTCAGATCTTCTAGTTGATCTAACTTGACCGTCGGAGTCCGCTCCCGGGGAACAGTCCCTGGGGTGGCTCTAACGCGTCTCTCTGATTGTGACTAGCAGATCTCCACCATAGCAGAAGACCGGAAGACTCATTGGAGGCCGATGTCGCATCAATAAGCATCATATGGATAAATCAGGGAGATAGAATTATACTGATCACTACATCGGGTGCGGAGCGTGCCTCCTTAGTATTCAACTGGAAGGCCCGACTCCTCACCACTGGAGCCTCTGTCTCTCTCTGTTGGCCATTTGTAATCCACAGGGTCGCTGGAGCTGGCGCCTTCACTGGCACTGCTGCTATCAACTGGGGGTAATTGGCCTTCTTATGGCCCCTCTGGTTGCAGTGGAAACACATCAACTCAAATGTTTGAATAGTTGGTGAAGGGGCGGTACAATCCTTGCTGAAATTCCCCAACTTTCCACACTTATAGCAGCCCGACGATCCTAACCTGCATGCTCCCTCATGTGACTTGCCACATTTCCTGTAGCAGCCTCGGCCCTGCTGGCCTTTTGGCCCAACGTCTGATCCCTTGGGCTTCTTACCCGAAGCCCCAGTCACCTATCCCTCCTCGGCCTTCCTCTTCCATACATGCTCCAGGTCAATCTCCCTCTCCCTTACCCTGGAAATCATGGAATCAAGGGTAGGGAAAGCTGAAAAACCGACATGCTCCAGAATGTCTGCTCGCGGCATGTCATGGTATCGGGTACTCCTCATATCCTCGTCTCTCGCATACTGGGGCACCAACAACGCCCTCTCCCAAAACTTGGCGGTGATCTCCGCCATTGTCTCAGTTGTCTGTCTCATATCCAGGAACTCCCGGTCCAACTACTGGAGCTCCACCGCAGGTGCGAACTCAGCTCTGAACCGGGTCACAAAATCCGGCCATGTCATAGCCTCAATAGCCAAGGCTCCCAGAGAGTCACTAACCGACTCCCACCAATCCTTGGCCCAGTCTCTCAAGCATCTTGCTGTATATCGTACCTTCGACCCCTTGGGGTAGAAGCTAGTCAACTGTGCAGACTCAATGTATGCAATCCAACGTCTGGCAGCAATGGGGTCCTTCGCCCCATGGAAATCCGGCGCACCACTGCCCCTGAAATCCTTAAAGGACAGGGTGCACGGTCCTGACTGGCTGGTCGCCATGTCACTCCTGAATGCCCTGAGGCGATCCTCCATCAGCTCGATGATCCATTCCTTGATCGAGCCAAAGATGACCAGGGTCGCATCAAGGATACCTCTAGTGATCTCGGACGCGATGAACTCGCGTAGCCTCTCATCCACTGCTTCAGAACCAGAACCAGAACCCGAACCCGATCCCTCTCCTGAACTGCCAACTACTGGCCTCAGACGTAGCACCACCATTATGAAATACATAAGGACAACCGTCAGTGATATCGATACATCTAGAGGGATCACATCCATCACAAGTTTCCTGGTATCGTCTTAGCCTTCCTCGACCCAAGTACGAATCCTATGCTTTAATGTAGTACGGACCCATTCTACCTTCCACATCTATCCGTTCTTTCCTCAAGAATTGCCTCGACTCCACCAAGTCCCTTCTACTGCTACTGATCTCTGCTACTCTCATCCTAGGATTTCCCTAGGGCACCTCTATCTCCACCCAAACAGTCCTTAGTTGCTTAAGTGCTCTCTGCAATGCCAATTAGCCACCATATGGATACAATCACATGCCACGAGGCTCAAATAATCCTTCGAGTAAGGGACTCATCCCCATAATGGTTGGGACTCAAACAAGAGCTACACTATAGGGTCAAATCCAACACTCTGAGATTATTCAACCTTGATTGCATGTGACCTAATGTACCCACCTAATAGCTGACTCCCATTACTCTAAGTCCCACAAAGCACAAAGCAAGCAGCATTCAGACAAAAGGAAACATCCCAAATTTCGAGTCCAAAAATTTCATTTTTAATTAATCCCCGAGGGTGTGTCTGAATCCCTCAAACCAGGGAACTGATACCAACTTGTAACATCCCAAATTTCGAGTCCAAAAATTTCATTTTTAATTAATTGATTTATAAAAATTCCATAAGAAAACACAGTGAAGACATATCATTTCATAAAACTAATATCTCATGTTTGAAAACCAAACCACAAATATAACAACGTCAAAGTACAATCCCAAGAATCTTGTAATGTGGGAATCCAACGTGTGTGTGTATGATGTGCAGCTACCACATCAGCTCTTTTCCTTTCGCTGAAGAGGTACCTGAAACAAAACTGAAAACTATAAACATGAAGCTTAGTGAGTTCCCCCATCGCACCACATACCATATAATCACATAACATACATATACTGTCAGGCATATCTGGTGCCCGACCTACCCCTTCGGTCTTCTCGACTGGATACTGCCTAGCATACATGGGTGCTGTCCTCCCCTTCGGTCCTCTCGACCGGATATTTCCTAGCATACCTGGGTGCCGGCCTCCCCTCCGGTCCTCTCGACCGGATACTGCCTATCATACCTTGGTGCTGGCCTCCCCTTCGGTCCTCTCGATCGGATACTACGGACTATTTCACCCCTCAACTACTACCATATAACATGTAACAGAAAATCATATTCTATCTAACATGACTAGGTATGACTACCCCCTTCGGCTCTATCAACAGGAAATCTTGGGGACTATCTCCCCTATTGCTACTGGCATATAACATCATATCATACTAGCACATAACATATCAGGTAGTAGCAAACCTAGATGAATATCACAAAGACAATCATCTAACATACGAATCCTACTGGTGGGTCGGCTTTGGTGCCTTAGACCCACTTCTACTGGAAGGTAGCTCACCTCGAAGGGTTGACTGTTGAAAAGCTAGTCGGCAGATGTCTGACTGTTGCTCTGGTGATCCTCCGACTATAAATCCATAAAACACTTAATCAAACACTGATAACTACTCTTAGGGTAAAATGACTATTTTACCCCTGACATAGTCAAATTCAAAGTCAAAGTTAACTTCCAGTTGACCTGACTCGTCGAGTTGGGCCACCAACTCGTCGAGTCCCTATCCTTTCATCTGCCCTTCTTCACGCCCCTACTCGTCGAGTTTAGCAACAAATCAACGTGTTCTCCTTCTAAAACATCTACGAATGAACCTTCATCCGACTCGTTGAGTTGTATGAACAACTCGTCGAGTTCATCCCCATCCTATAAACAGGTCTACCCTTGACTCGCAGAGTTGTATGAGCAACTCGTCGAGTTCTATGATTTCCAGGTCTATGGCTAAGTCTAAAGCGTTGGGTCACTCCCCCGGACCCCTCTAAGACTACTCTAACACTCACTGGGTTCCTTCGAACCATAACAGAAAAGGGAAGTCAAGCCATGGACTCGTCGAGTTGAGAATGACCAAGTCTCATTTCTCGATTTCTGATGTACAACACTTGACCAAAAGATAGATCTAGGTTTCTAAGATCAATCTAGCACGTAAAGTTACAAACTTTGTGTGCATGCATGGGACTATGAGCTCAAATGGTCCTAAATGTGACTCTTAAGATGCATGGGGCTCTCTAAGGCTCCAAAATCAGACCCTTTCTGCCTTGTGACCCCTCAAAGGCCTTGGATCTGAATTCTTAGTCCCCAACCATGCTTGCACTCATGATTGGTCACCAAGAATGGCTCCTAAAAGCTCTAAATCACCCCAAAAGGGATCTAAAATATGAAAGAGCAAGGTATCAACTTTATACCTCTAAAGAACTGCAGAGGGTGTACAAACTCGAACTCCTCTGGCCACCTCTTGATTCCTGAAGCCTTTCTCTTCCTTCTTATGTTCCAAAATCACCAAAAACCACCACAAAGGCCTTAGATCTTTACAAAAACGATTAGGGTTTGATATGGAGAGTTCTTGAGAGCAATAGGGACGAAGGGAGGCTGAATGGGATGCTTAAATAGGGTGCAATCCCTTAAATTAGGGTTTTGTCCAGTCAGGGCCTACTCGTCAAGTCTGGCTGCTGACTCGTCGATTAATTCATTAAACTCCCGGGTCCAAGTCGCTTCTACTCTTCGAGTTGGCCATCAACTCGGCGAGTTCTAGGCCAAAAAGATGAATAATACTTGAATGAAATTCATACCAGGAACCGGGTGCTACAGTTTTATTATTAGAAACTCTACCTTTTTCACCTTATTATATGATATACATTACTTAATTTATTCAAATTATATATTATGCATTAATTACTTTATTTAAAAATATATTCATGTATTATTTTTAGGAAATTACATTTTTAAATAAATATAATCAACACCTTCAAATAAAACATCAATACTGAATATATTATATTGTTACGAAATTACAAAAGCATTTAAAGATGACATTACATTACTATATAAGCATTAAACAACAATACAAATTAAGCACAAATTTAAACATAAATTAATAAAAGTACATACTTCACATGACATTGTATCTTGGTTGAGATTTTGAACAATTTCTTTGACTATGACCAAATTGGTGGCATAGTCCACATTTGCGAGGTTCGTCGGAGTGGCGAATGTCCATCTCATTACGAAAACGGTTTGAACGTCTCCGACCTTGATGAACAGAGAGTTTTGAGTAATCTGATTGAATCTTCCGATATGAATCTAACCAACAATCAACATGAGAAAGGGGGGCAAAGAAGAACTATATTAATGTTTATATGTCATTGTAGTGTACACATTATTCACAACAGAAAGAGGGTTATCCCCTCTATACCGACAAACTGAAAGATCATGAGAACATGGGAATCTTTCCATTTACCATTTTCCACATGTGCATGTTTGTTGAAAATAATTGACAGTTTGCATACTTCCTTTGGTTCCATGTATCCGTCACTTTGTAACAATTTCGTAGACATCTTGATTGTGATCAAACACGGTTAAATTATGGCTTTGTGCACGAGTGTCCCTATACAAAATCGACACCACATACGTGATGGTAGAGGTGTATTTCAATTCATTGCAACATTACTATGCTTTCAAAAAAGTTGCACGATTCTGTTGAATGTAAGGTCAATACAAGCCCTAACCGATAGCTGTCTTACTCCCCGTAACACATTGTTCATACTCTCAGAGATATTTGTTGTCAAGATACCCCATCTGCGATTTTCATCATATAAAAGACACCATTAACTTTTATTGATTTGTTTTAAATACTGCCAAGCTTCAAGTTTGAGGGTTTTTTTTTTTTTTTTTTTTTTAATTCCTTCATATTTATTACAAACTTCCGAATAGTTCAACATGATTTTTTAAGACTGAAGTTCTTGTACCTTCTCATGAAATTACTTCTAATTTGTCAAAGACAGAATTGTGGTATGCTAATGGCTCTTTCCATTCTTGTAGATTCTCCATTGCATGGATTATTCCTTGGTGCCTATTGGAAATCACACATATTTGTCTATCTTGAGCAACAAAATGTCTGAGTTGGTAAAAGAACCAACACCAATTGTATGATGAATCTTCATCGACAATAACATATGCAATAGGTAATATATTATTGTTAGCATCTTTTGTGACAGCAACAAGCAATTTCACCTTATATGAACCCTTCAAATGATAACCATCAACAAAAATAACAGGTCGACATAGACAAAATGCATCAATAGCAGGTCCAAAAGCCCAAAAAACATACTTGAATGTTGCAACATTTGAGGAGTCCTTTGGCTTATGAAACCACTTCACAACCATATCGGGATTTGAAGCTTGCAAAGCTGCAATGTACTTAGGAAACTCATGAAAATTCTCTCCCATGTTCCATAAATAGTCTCTATGGCTTTTCTCCTTCCATGCCATGCCTTCCAGTAAGAAACATCAACATTCATGTTTCACTGCATAAGCAACATCTTTTTTAATTGAATGGAGGATGTATGAGGAAATAGTTAAAGAGTTTAAACTTTTATTATTTTTTCCAATACATGATCCAAAGTAATTGTGAGTGTCTACCCAACGTGTAATCTTCCACATTTGATGATTTCTTCTTAATTACACAAACATACCAAGCACAACATAGAGTGTAGTTCATAGTAGTTGAGCTTTGTCCTTCATCTCCTAGAGTCTTACACTTTGCTACCTATAAGTTACTTTTACTTTCGTACACTTTAAACTCTTTATTGTGGTTTATCAACCAAACTGTTACTGCTTTCTTGACTTGGATCTTACTTTCAAATTGCATTCCTAACCTTTTTTTGTTTCTGATTCTTTCCAAACATCTATGTAAATTTTATCTTCTAAACCGATTATGTCAGCGTCGCCTACATCTCCAACATCATTCATAAAGCTCATAATCCAAGTTTCAGAAACATCATCATCATCATTAGAATCTTCGCCAACAGTACTAAATAACTCAGTACTAGTATCTTTACTATACTGTGAGTTGGCTTCATCAAATCCAATGTCATTATTTGCTTCAAATCTATCATCATTAGGTAAAGGAAATGCTACATCTGAGAGCTTGGGCTCTAACACTTCAAAATTACGTAGAAGATCTATATAACTTGTTATAGAAGGAGGCATTACTTGTTCTTGAGCAATTTTTTCTACTACGATAATAACTTGGACGTAGTAGTTTTCATCATTCTTAAACAAATAATACATAACGTTAAGACTTGAGTCACTTATGATTCGTGAAATATTAGATTTTCCACCAAACTCGTAGCATAGTGAGATATTCAACTTATATGCTGGGTTTTTCCGACTACAACGAGTGCATAAAGTAAATCCTTAAATTCTTCATATTGCAGTTTATGCCTAACAATATTTAAAGTGGTCAAAGTTGGATCACCCTTCACGAAACCATTTTCATAAGAAATAGTACCACCCCAGTACAAATTAATTATAAACGTACGATCTAGACTCATACTGTAAATACACCAGAATATAACAACACCAATAAATCATAAGATAAAAACGTACCTCAAATGAATGAAGGATAAAAAAAATGAAGGATAAAGAAATGAATGCATGATGAAAAGAGAAATTTATTACAAAAAATGTATTGATTAGACAATTCGGTCATTTGCTTTCTTTGAGTTCTCATGAACAGTCACAATAACTTTTAGCATGTTTTTGCAGGTATTCTATCATTAGTAGATATACTGGAGTTTTCAAAATATAACATAAATATAAAATAACAAAAATATTCATATATTTATTAATTATAATAAAAATCGATCAAATAAATCTAATATATTAAATATTGAAATTTATTCATAGGTATTTATAAGTTCTATATCGACAATATAAATTATACAAAATATTAATTAGAATTTAATTATATAATCATAATAATAATAATAATAATAATAATAATAATAATAATAATAATAATAGGAGTAAAAACTAAAGTTTTTGTTAATAAAAGTTAACAAAAAATAATAATGTAAGTTAGAGGACTAAAAATGTAAAATTCAATGTTTGTTTAATTCTAAAATTAAGGAGCACACGATTCAACGGGTGGGGTCAAGCAAATTTTTTTTTCTAGAAAGGAAAAAAAATTGCCCTATTTCTACAAACCATTTTTAAAAATATCCTATTTTTACCAAAAACTCTATATTCCGTGCGTTACATATTTTAAATACACCGTATTTACATAAAGCATCCCCACACTATACAATAATTTTTGAGTGTATTTTAATGAAGATGCTTTGGCTGGAAGTTGTTGTATTGTTTTGGTTGTGGTCCTCAGGGGCGGAACACAAGTAGTAAAACTAGGGGTTCGAAATCAAAACGTTTGGAAGAAGCACTAACAACATTGATAGCAAAAGATAACAAAGTAAAAAAAAAAAAATTAATGCAATAACTCCTTGTGTGGTAGCCACTAATGTTAATTGCAATCGATGAGCAAAGAAGTGGACATAATACGCATATGGGCAATCATTATTAATCAATGCTTGCAAACCTTTGAAATGACCTTGCATATTGATTGCACCATCATACCCTTGCCCACGAGTTGACTTGAAATCAAGATTGTAATGTGACAACACGGAATATATTTCTTTCTTAAGATTTTATGATGTTGTTTCATATACATGAACTAGCCCAAAAAACGCTCCATAACAACTCCATCTTTATTTACAAATATCAAAACAATGGATATTTGTTCTTTGTTAGATTCATCACGTGCTTCATCAACAATTAAACAAAACTTTCTCTTTCTAAAAAACAGTTAAACAAAACTTTCCACCATCAATCTCCTCACAAATCATCCGTTTCACCCTACTTGAGATAAGGTTTAAAATCTCTTTTTGAATTAACGGTGATGTGTATAATGCATGTTTAGGAGCAGTGCGGAGTAGTTCTTTCATCTCAGTGTTAAATGTTCCAATTGCCTCCAACATTTCAAAAAAATTTCCTTTGTTGATGAAATCTTGGCTTTCATCATGGCCTCTAAATGCAATTGCTTGAAAGGCACACCAACGGACTAAGAAAATAATATCCTTCAATCTCAATCAATTGTTCCTACGCTCTACATCAGTAAATTTCTCAAAAATATTTCGAATATTTTGCTCCTCATTTAACAAATCATCCCATGCTTTTTATACGATGTTGTGAAAGGATGTGTACTCGGTACCCATATGATGCAAAAAAAAAAAAAACACAATTTTTCCCACCAACTTTCTTCTAATTTTTAAATCCATCTATAGTAAATGCTCGTTGGCCGTAATATCTCGGTCCAAAAGGTTTGTTAAAAAGAAAACATGGGAAGCAAAGCACATTCTGAAGTTAGTGAATATTCAAGCTAAGGATATGACTTAAACCAAGACACTTGAAAGCTATGTTTATGGGTTTCTGGTCCAGATTTTGGATATTCAGAAAGTATTGGTTGAGGAGGACCAAAATTCATGTAAGCTCGCCGAACGACATCTCGCTGATTAATCGGATAATCATAGATATGAATACGTAAACCTGGATCTCGTTTTATTGTATCGAGATTAACTTCATTAAGTTCAAGACGAGCTCTTTTGGATTGATTCTCAGGAACATGGGACGTATGGGTGTTTTCAAAACATTTTCCGGTGGTTCTTCGGGATCTTGAGAAGAATTTATGTGTTTTCTTTTTAAAAACCAGTCAAGAGTAAGATTGTTTCTTCATGTTAATGTTCACTAAATAACAAATTTTAATAATAATTAATAAATAATAATTATAAAGTATAATTTGATAAATGGAAAACAACTAATTACTAGCTAAAATAACATAATAAACTTGTAATTTAACAATTAATAGGTAAATATTTTCTAAATATAATTGACATATAATTTATTTTGTACCATATTAAACAAACTAGTAAACTAAATAATAATTTGATATCACTGTTAAGACATATGAGGTTATTTTCCTCAATGTTCAAATCAAAACAATTGTGATTTTGTGATGTTAGGTATATTTTTTATGTTTTCTTTGGTTATAAACATAGGGAATCAAAGCAATTATGAATTTGTTATGTCAATAGTTTTTTATGTTTCTTTAGTTATAATATAAAGATTAAAGAGGGCTATTTAAGTAATTTTGTCATGCCTATTATTATACTGTTAGTTTATATGATAGCTTTTATTGCTTTTGTTTTCTATGGTAGTACAGTCATACTATATAAAATATATTATTGTCCATATCATTATAGTCGGCACAACTTGAAAACCGAGAGAGGAAAAAGGCATTCCAAATGAAGAACAAAGAGCAGAGTAGTAGCAGTAGGGTCGAATAGTAATTTAGCAAGATGAAGAATACAATGATTTCTAATTCTACACAAAGTAAACCAATTAAACCCACTAAGACTAGTAAAACTTCAGAGATAAACAGAACTAAAATACTAACCCAATTTAATAAACGGAGAAGAGATGGTTCAGACGATAGCAACGATGTTAGTTCGTCGGTGGCCAGTGGTGGATGTTAGCGATTCAGCGAGAACAAGAACATAAATTAGTATCTTTTGTTGGGTTTTTGAAAATTTTATAAATCGATAACATAATAGATTGGATATTTGAATATTTATATATGTTAGTTTTGTAATTTTATACGGTTACCGCTCCTTAAAAATCTCAAGATTATTTACCATATATATATATATATATATATATATATATATATATATATATATATATATATATATATATATATATATATATATATATATATATATATATATAGGGTAAAGTGAATATACCTAACAACCTTATATAAGCTTAGGTACCTAACCTCATCAAACTACGTCATTTTGCATTAAATTTTCATTGCAATCATCCAAGGTTCTTAAACTTCATCCCTAAACTTGATTTACTTCAAATTTTTTTTGCAAATTCATCATTATATTTCTCCTACATCCTTTCATTTGTAGCGGTAGGATATGAAGCCCATCAGGTGGTATTCGGTAGAAAGACGTGATGTAAAAGAAAGATATTGGTGAAAGTCCAAAGATTTTGGAAGTAATCAAGTTATGGGGTTGAAGTTTAAGAACCTTAGACAATTACAATGTAAATATGATATAAATCGATGTACTATTATGAAGTTAGGTACCTAAGCTTATATAAGGTTGTTAGGTATATTCACTTTACCCATATATATATATATATATATATATATATATATATATATATATATATATATATATATATATATATATATATATATATGGGTAAAGTGAATATACCTAACAACCTTATATAAGCTTAGGTACCTAACCTCATCAAACTACATCATTTTGCATTAAATTTTCATTGCAATCATCCAAGGTTCTTAAACTTCATCCCTAAACTTGATTTACTTCATAAAAAATTGGAAATTCATCATTATATTTCTCCTACATCATCTCATTTGTAGCAGTAGGATATGAAAGCCATCAGGTGGCATTCGATAGATAGACGTGATGTAAAAGAAAGATATTGGTAAAAGTCCAAAGATTTTGGAAGTAATCAAGTTATGGGGTTGAAGTTTAAGAACTTTAGGCAATTATAATGTAAATATGATACAAACCAATGTAGTATTATGGAGTTAGGTACGTAAGCTTATATAAGGTTGTTAGGTATATTCACTTTACCATATATATATATATATATATATATATATATATATATATATATATATATATATATATACACACACACACACACACACACAAAATTAAGAGCAGAAAAAAGGAAGTGGACATTGCTATTTAAACAGAATATTAGTATTAACATCTATTCTTAATAAAAGAGTACTTTGCAAGCCACGTGTCCCTCTTTTGCACCTCCCACTTGCCACGTGTCCTTACCCGGATGCCTTTTGACTCAAATTCCAGCTCAATTGTTGTTTAGGGTAATATATCACATCCCTTAATATCAGCAATTCAGTTTTAAATATTATCTGATACTAAAAATACCTCTAATAAACATAATTGAAATGCATTTCCTCACTATAATTCTACCACCGATTTTGAGAATTGATTATCACGAATCTTCCATACAAGAGAAATGATGTCTATGACCACCCTTCTTCTCTTCTAAATCACTCTTGATTCTTAATTTTCTTTGGTATTTTGAATTTTCTAGGGTTTTTAATCGAACCATAATCCTCACCGCGAATAACAGCAAATTGACGGCATCATTGTTATTGATATGGGTTTAAAGATTTGGATGTAGTTTGCTGGAATGGGAGGTACGTTTTTTTTTTATTTTTATTTTTTATTTTTATTTTTTATTTTTTTATTTTTATCCTTGAGTAAATTGGATCTGATGAAGAACACCCGAAACATCCCAAATATGAAGTCTCCTTTTCGTTTTTTCATGAATTCCAAACCTTCATATTACTCTTATCTTAGGAAAGTTCTACTTTGAACTTTGAAATGTACGAGGTCTACTATCAAGATTCAAGGTGCGTATTCTCTATACCCCTGCCAGTGTATATAGTAAACATTATACTAAGACACAAAGTTTGTGGCTTTTTGAGATTGCAATGAGAAAAGGTAAGATATTGATCATAAGTGTGGTAGATAGCCCAGAGGGGAACTTTATGCATTTGCATATGGAAATTTGTGGTAGTTAGAGTGTGCACTTTCAATTTCCCTTTCGAGTATATAAAAGCACTGCAAAAAATTAGGAAAAATGGTATTTGAGTTCACAAGGAAAGTTATGTTTTAATCTATGATTGGTATGATTCAAGCACATAAGCACTTATGGGAGAATTACAACAACTAATGTGATATATATATATATATATATATATACACACACACACACACACACAAGATTCTCCAAATGCATCATTATTTCCATGGCGGTTAGGTTTATTCAGTTTCTTAATTGCATCTCATCTTCTCATGTGACTATAATATTATAAACAACCATGCGCATTCGGTTGTGGTTCTCTAAGTGTGGCTTAAGTAAAGATGGTGGGGGCAATAAGGTCTTTTAGTCAATTAGGATATGTTGGTGTTGTTTATCTTTAAGTGGGAGTTTAGATTCAGTCGGTCATCATCTTGGATCTATTTCTGTTAAAGTAAAAGCTCAAGGAGAGAACTAGCCTCTTGAAAGCTAGGATTCCAATTTGTAATCATTTAGTTTTTAGTTAAATCAGTTTCTATATATATAAGTGTACAACAGAAGTACACTTTGCTTCTTTACTTTAAAAGTAGATAGTTTTGTAATTGTTGTTATTATTTATATCCCTTTTAATTTTATAATTGAACTTGATTTGTGTGGAATGCAGTGGTGATGGTGATGAGATAGAAAAAGAGGAGATCAATCGACTAAGATTCTCTCTTGGGAGACTACAACATTTTTTTTATCATAGTTTCTTGGTGGGTATGATAAGACATGTTATTCAAGAAACATGGAAAACAATCAGTGAATCAACCTCGATTTGTCGAGGTAATGTAACGCTCATTTGATAATTCTTCAATTTATAAATGTTTTTCCTTACCACATAAAGTTTAAAGATGCTAAAAAATATAAAGGTGATTTACTATTTCATATAATTTGCTTTCTCATGTCAATCATTAAGTTGGATTTGGAGTTGTGAAGAAAAAGTAAAAATAATTAGTGATAATTGCAAACTTCTACCTATTTATTTAAGGTATGCACAAAGCTTAAATGAGCTCATATAAGCTTATTTGGATCTGGGGTATTTGCTAAAGCATCATTACCGAAAAGACTAAGGTAGTGTTTAATATAATGGATCAGAGAAGGAAGCAATGGAATAAACTACTGCCGAACGAAGGTGATTCACTCCGTTTGTTAATTTCCATTCCTTTTTTTCTTCATTTATCATGTAATGGAATAGAAAAATTGCATTGTAACCCAATTTTGTTTGTGGAATTTTAACGTCACAAAATTATCTTTTTATCACTTAATTGGGTTTTAATGAGCCTCTGTTGTCTTTTAATTTTTTTTACATGTGAAAATAAAAATTCTTAAATTAAAATTAAAATGGTGTAAAGAATAAGACTTAGAATTATGCATTGTACATACATTTTTCATATATATGTTTTTATATGTTATCATTTTATTTTCCTACAAAACATATTTTTCCTCGTGATGTTTTTGGGTAGTAAATGATCAGAAATTTAGAGGTTGAATTACTCTCTATCAAAGTTGGTATTTACTTATTTAGTTGACCTTTTTGAAGTACAAATATAAATGTCTAATAATTTTTCAGATGTCATTAAGATAAATGCTTAAAATATTGTCGAAAATACATTCAATACTTCAAGCAATCATTACGCTTCTGGACTTAACACACAATTTATTTTGGCAAAATTAGGAATATGGTCTCATGAAAAGCCTCATCTTGGTCAATTCTGCATCCAAACTTGCAAGATATCCATATTTAGTCAATTGGCATGTCATTTGCTTCCGCATAAACTTGAACAACCTTTAAATTACAAAAATTTAAACAATCTTTAAATTACTTATTGTTACTTTTGATTTAATATGTATGTTAATAGCCACTTTCTTTCTTTCTTTTTGAATCTAGGAGGGTATTATTGGTAAGTTGACCATTAACTGTACTCAAATTTTATATTGTATGGTGCAACTTTGCGATTTTATTAAATATCTAAATATACAAAAAGTAAATTGGATATTCATAATAGTGTATGTATTTATTTTAAAAGACAATTATAAGTAAATTGGATAATTATAACATTGTATATATTAATTTAAAAACAAAATTATAAAGTTACTGACAAAGCTTTAATCTTCTTAAATTAATAAATTAATAAATCCTTGTAAATTAATAGTGTTAATCTTTCACAAACATAATTTCTACGGGTTTAAACTAACAATTTTATAGTTATGGATAAAACCTTTAAGCTTCTAAAAAATATTTGTTTGCAAATGTATTATTAGTTATAACATCTATTAACTTCTAAAATGATTTTACGTTGGTTCCGTGTAGTACACGGTTATAACCTAGTTTATATAATATTTATAGCTGAGAATGAGAAAAACGGGGAGGCCTTGGCCCCCCTAGGCCTCTAGAAGCTTCCGTCACTGACTGGTGCACTACAAGAAATTAGAGTATTACTGGCGACGGGCGTCGTCGCTAAAGGTCGAAAATGTCGCCGCTAAAGGATCACTAATGTTGGTTCGTCGCTAATGCTCCACTGGTCGCCGCTATTGCCTTCTGTCGCCGTTAAAGGCGTGTCGCTGCTAATACTATTTGTTGCCACTAAAGGTATCGCCGCTATTTGTATGTATTTGTATACATACAAATACACATACATACATAATACACATACAAAATACACATACATACAAAAACACATACACATACAGAATTTACATACATATACATATAAATGAGCATACAAAAACACATATACATACATAAAATACACTCAAGATACTCATATACATAGAAATGCAAATACAAATACATATCCACATCTACAAACACAAAATACAAATACAAATACACATCTAAAATATCAAAATTATCAAAATTTCGTCATGAACAGTGGTGGTGGCGGTATACTCCGGCGAGAAAGGTGGAGGGTCTCAAAATTCCGACAACCAACACAAATTTATTAGGGAGAAGAGAAAAGGAAAAGAGAAAGGGGGAAAATGGAGAGGAAGAGAGGTGAAATATCGAAGATTTCGGTGAAATTCCGATGGGGTCGAAGGTGGTGAGCAGAAAGAAGAGAGAAGAAGGGAAAACACAGAAGTAGATCAGGGAAGAAAGTGAAGACGAAGCAGATTTTATTGTCGAGGCTCTTTAGCAGCGACACCTTTAGCGGTGACACATCGGAGGGAAAACAATCCGGGGTTTTCTACATCGTTGGATCATCACTTAAATCAACTGTTGGGGTTGAAATGACGCGGATCGCCAGAACTAGCAATAGCGACGACGAGTAGCCTTTAGCGGCGACACACCGGAGGGAAAATAACGCGGAGTTTTCTACATCCTCCTAGTCGTTGGATCATGGCCTAAATCGACGGTTAGGGTTGAAATGAGGCGGATCGCCAACATAAGCTTTTAGCGGCGACAGACACTTTTAGCGGCGACAAAAACGCGTTTGTTTGATGTCGCCGCTCAAAGTGTCCGTCGTGCTAAAGGTGTCGCTGCTATTGCTTGATGGTGATAACCATAGCAGACCCTGGATACGAAGTCTTTAAAATGTTCCATTATTCTCTAGAAACGATTATGAGGAAAACAGTTTCATCCTTTCCATGTTGGATGAACAACAAAACATGGGTATCTTTCTTTTGGATATCTCTATTTGTTGAGCTTCATTAGTTTCCGTGTGCGTATGTTGGATATAAGACCAAAATAACAAACTCCTTTTATTACTGTTATCACTCACGAAATGTATGAAGAAAGGAAGAAGAAAGGTTTTTTCTAATGTAATAAATTAAATGTGCAGCAATCCGAAAAGTAAAGAGCAAAAAAACTATTTTATTCATAGCACTAAAGGCTATATATAATCATCTTAGATACACACGTGACCCATGAAAGAAGCCATGCTACTTGTTCTACCAGAAGACTCGGTACAAGCTAAGGACCGGTACAACTCCATATACTTGGGTCAATCTAGAAGCTAAATTCTAAATAATAAACTACTAATTAAAACATAAGATGATATAAATTCATAAATACTCATTAAAACTAAAGTTCCAATCATGCATGCATATAACGGGTGAACCGATGACAACCGAACCGATTAATCCAGGAAACAGTGTAATCATGCATTCTGTAAAAAATCCCATATCTCTTCTGACTTGGAAAGGATATTTTTTTCATGCTCAAAAACACATAGTCTGAAAATTGGGAAGCCATGCTAATATATAGTAGTGTTGACTTGTACCATTTTAAAATTGATATAAAGCAACTATTATGCGTGCAACATAGCTAGCTCTGATAACACAATGTTCGTGTAATTAAACAGCGAAAATTTTCATGCTAATTATCGATGCTTAAAATGTAAACAAGGGATGGCTCTATATACAGAGCATATATACAAGCAGAAGAAACTAAAAACCATTGCATGAAATAATGAAAATCCAAAACAAAGTAGTATCCATTATACTGCATGAAATAATAAAAATCCAAAACAGATTTAGTAGTATGACTAATTAACAAGCTGTTGATAAGATAGTAAGAAGACTTTGTGATTTTTCGGGATTAATTGTCTTGGAATGGTTGTTCAATAAGACTAGAGTGTGGGCGCATGGTCGGTGATGATTCGAAGCAAACGTATCATGCAGCAACTGCAGGGTACATATCAAGGGATAAACGAGGCGCCAGAAGGACCTCAAGTGGGATCGCTTTGCTGATAGTCACTCCAGCGCTTTCACTCATATCAATGGGTTCTTTCGATGGGTTTTTAAGCACAAATTGTTGTATTAAAGTAGCTAAAGTTATATGCAAAGACCGAAGAGCAAAGGGAATAGCAGGGCATACTCTTCTACCACTACCGAAAGGAAGCAATTCATAATTGTTTCCCCTGACGTCAACATGTTTACGACTTGTCAAGAATCTTTCTGGCTGAAATTCTTCAGGATGTGACCATTTATTAGGATCATGTTGAATTTTCCAAAGATTAGTCAATAAACGTGTGCCTTTAGGGATTTTGTAGCCACCAATAACGCAATCCTCCATGGACTCATGAGGAAGGTTTAGAGGTCCAGGCGGGTATAAACGCAGTGTTTCTTTAACGATTGCGTCAAGGTAAACAAGGTTCTTCAGGTCCGACTCCTCTACTGCTCTCTTCCTTCCAACATGCTCATCCAATTCATCTTGGGCAATTTTTAATACTCTTGGGTTGTTGAGCAACAAACATAAAGCCCATGTTAACGTTGCAGCCGATGTGTCCAATCCCGCAGCTAAAACAGTCTGCAAGTTTGAAGTTAAAACAAATTTCTTATATTAGCTAGATTTCAAGCAACATGCATGCATGCATGCTGATAATTGATTTTATTTTTTTGCACAGCTTATCTTTGCCACTGAAAACTGTTGCAAATACGTACTATAATGAATGTGGAAGAAACTATATATAATTAAACGATTAATTAACAAACTCTAGCTAGTAATAGTAGCTCATAATGATGATGAGATATAGAAAGATTAATAAGGTTTACCAAACATGTAGCCTTGATTATGGTATCATGGTCAAAACCACGGAATTCCTCTGGGGAGGCACCTTCAAGAACCGAAATCAGAACATCCATGAAGACTTGGCTTCTTTCATGTTGCTGCTTTTCCTCCGCCCTCACTCTCTTGTGATCCTCTAGCCATCCTGTTACAATTCCGTACATCTCTTCTCCTGTCATCTTCATTTTTTTCTCGTATCCTCCCAGGTCCAAAGGCTTGAGATATGGAATAAAATCAGACACCACAAATGTGCCCAATAACACAAAGAATTTCCTTATCACTTTTTGAAATCGAACCCCTTCTTTGTCATCAGGTGAAAACCTTTTTCCTGAAACAACCCTGACCACAACATTTAATATCAAGTTCTGAAACCATTGTTTCATATCCACCTTTACCATGTCGGAACTTCCACTCTCTTTATTCTTTACCCAAGCATTATATATATCTCCCATGGATGCTTTAACCTCTGAAGCACGAAGAGGTCCAAGCATCTCCACGCGTCGCTGAGAGAGAACCTCGAGTGTCAAGATCTTGCGCACTTGTCGCCAGTAGTCACCATAAGGAGCTAGAGCCAAGATGGCATAGTTATAGCCCATGTGTTCTACTGCCATTGACTTGGGTCGACTTGCAAACACCTTATCATTTGTGGTAAAGCACTCTTTCGCCATCTCAGCGTTACTCACCACCAAAACATTGTCAACACCAAGCTTGATGGTGAAAATGGGGCCATATTTATCTGCCATGCCACCTAAGACCCTGTGAGGTAATTCAGGTCCACCTAGAAGGCGCAGGTGTCCTATTACCGGCCATCGTCCCTTTGCTTGAGGTGGTTCTCTGTTCTTCACTCTCTTTCCTTTAAAGCTTTGCAGCAGGAATTTTAGTAGCAAAGAAAAAACAATCGCTGCTATAGAGGCTGAAAATGGGAGAAACAGCTCCATGCTTTCTACGTCCAGAATGAATTATGAAATATGATGATACACAGGGATCATAATATATAGAGATTGAACTCCCCGGCTGCTAACCTTTTTTTCTATATATATTCAAATGGTATGGTTCTAATAATGTAAAAGTCAACAAAGTTGGCTGAAAAGTTTGCTCGATACAAGTGTGTTATTAAACTTAATGATCATTTAGCATAAATATATATTTAAGAGGGAATATAATTTAAGAATGACATATATTTCATGTTCTTGTGTCAAAAAAATCATAGAATCTTTCTGTTGTTGAGTTAGATGTATTTTGAGCAAATTAAATTTCATGTATTTGTCACCTAAAGGCTTTAATATCAAAATATTTCATTTCAATTCCTTTGAATTCCTTTTTATTCCAGCTTGATATTAATTTATTCTCTAAATAATAATGTATAAAATGATATATCAATGATTTGCACTAAATCATATTTTTTGAGAAGTGCAGTTTTATAAAAGAAAAGGGCATTGGCTTCTAGCCGTGCAAAGTATAATGTAAGAAATTGAAAAAAAAAATAAAATCATAGAAAAAACCTTAATACACAGTAAAATCCAAATGCCTCAAATAAAGTATACTAGCAAAGAATCAAAGGCTGACAGACTCTGAGAATCAAAGCGGGTGAAAGATTCAATCAAAACGTGACAAGTAAACATCACCAACTCATAGTCAAAGGTGTTTTCTGATCTTCACCACCGTATCGACCAAATACCTATTAGTTGAACATTCAAATATTAGGGTTATAGAAATTGACTCAAATAACCTCTAAATATGGGTGGTATTTGTCAAAATTAAGATAATATGAGACATATATCTTCTGATATACTAACATATTGTGTTATAACTTTCAATTTCCCTTTCGAGTATATAAAAGCACTGCAAAAAAAATTAGGAAAAATGGTATTTGAGTCCACAAGGAAGGTTATGTTTTAATCTATGATTGGTATGATTCAAGCACATAAGCACTTATGAGAGAATTACAACAACTAATGTGATATACACACACACACACACACACAAAAGATTCTCCAAATGCATCATTATTTCCATTGTGGTTAGGTTTATTCAGTTTCTTAATTGCATCTCATTTCTCATGTGACTATAATATTATAAACAACCATGCACATTCGGTTGTGGTTCTCTAAGTGTGGCTTAAGTAGAGATGGTGGGGGCAATAAGGTCTTTTAGTCAATTAGGATATGTTGGTGTTGTTTATCTTTAAGTGGGAGTTTAGATTCAGTCGGTCATCATCTTGGATCTATTTATGTTAAAGTTAAAGCTCAAGGAGAGAACTAGCCTCTTGAAAGCTAGGATTCCAATTTGTAATCATTTATTTTTTAGTTCAATCAGTTTCTATATATATAAGTTTCTATATATATAAGTGTACAACAGAAGTACACTTTGCTTCTTTACTTTAAAAGTAGATAGTTTTGTAATTGTTGTTATTATTTATATCCCTTTTAATTTTATAATTGAACTTGATTTGTGTGGAATGCAGTGGTGATGGTGATGAGATAGAAAAAGAGGAGATCAATGGACTGAGATTCTCTCTTGGGAGCCTACAACCTTTTTTTTAACATAGTTTCTTGGTGGGTATGATAAGACCTGTTATTCAAGAAACATGGAAAACAATCAGTGAATCAACCTCGATTTGTCGAGGTAATGCAACGTTCATTTGATAATTCTTCAATTTACAAATGTTTTTCCTTACTGTATAAAGTTTAAAGATGCTAAAAAATATAAAGGTGATTTACTATTTCATATAATTTGCTTTCTCATGTCAATCATTAAGTTGGATTTGGAGTTGTGAAGAAAAAGTAAAAATAATTAGTGATAATTGCAAACTTCTACCTATTTATTTAAGGTATGCACAAAGCTTAAATGAGCTCATATAAGCTTATTTGGATCTGGGGTATTTGCTAAAGCATCATTACCGAAAAGACTAAGGTAGTGTTTAATATAATGGATCAGAGAAGGAAGCAATGGAATAAACTACTGTCGAACGAAGGTGATTCACTCCGTTTGTTAATTTCCATTCCTTTTTTTCTTCATTTATCATGTAATGGAATAGAAAAATTGCATTGTAACCCAATTTTGTTTGTGGAATTTTAACGTCACAAAATTATCTTTTTATCACTTAATTGGGTTTTAATGAGCCTCTGTTGTCTTTTAATTTTTTTACATGTGAAAATAAAAATTCTTAAATTAAAATTAAAATGGTGTAAAGAATAAGACTTAGAATTATGCATTGTACATACATTTTTCATATATATGTTTTTATATGTTATCATTTTATTTTCCTACAAAACATATTTTTCCTCGTGATGTTTTTGGGTAGTAAATGATCAGAAATTTAGAGGTTGAATTACTCTCTATCAAAGTTGGTATTTACTTATTTAGTTGACCTTTTTGAAGTACAAATATAAATGTCTAATAATTTTTCAGATGTCATTAAGATAAATGCTTAAAATATTGTCAAAAATACATTCGGTACTTCAAGCAATCATTATGCTTTTGGACCTAACACACAATTTATTTTGGCAAAATTAGGAATATGGTCTCATGAAAAGTCTCATCTTGGTCAATTCTGCATCCAAACTTGCAAGATATCCATATTTAGTCAATTGGCATGTCATTTGCTTCCGCATAAACTTGAACAACCTTTAAATTACAGAAATTTAAACAACCTTTAAATTACTTATTGCTACTTTTGATTTATTATGTATGTTAATAGCCACTTTCTTTCTTTCTTTTTGAATCTAGGAGGGTATAATTGGTAAGCTGACTATTAACTGTACTCAAATTTTATATTGTATGGTGCAACTTTGCGATTTTATCAAATATCTAAATATACACAAAGTAAATTGGATATTCATAATAGTGTATGTATTTATTTTAAAAGACAATTATAAGTAAATTGGATATTTATAACATTGTATATATTAATTTAAAAACAAAATTATAAAGTTACTGACAAAGCTTTAATCTTCTTAAATTAATAAATTAATAAATCCTTGTAAATTAATAGTGTTAATCTTTCACAAACATAATTTCTACGGGTTTAAACTAACAATTTTATAGTTATGGATAAAACCTTTAAGCTTCTAAAAAATATTTGTTTGCAAATGTATTATTAGTTATAACATCTATTAACTTCTAAAATGATTTTACGTTGGTTCCGTGTAGTACACGGTTATAACCTAGTTTATATAATATTTATAGCTGAGAATGAGAAAAACGGGGAGGCCTTGGCCCCCCTAGGCCTCTAGAAGCTTCCGTCACTGACTGGTGCACTACAAGAAATTAGAGTATTACTGGCGACGGGCGTCGTCGCTAAAGGTCGAAAATGTCGCCGCTAAATGATCACTACTGTTGGTTCGTCGCTAATGCTCCACTGGTCGCCGCTATTGCCTTCTGTCGCCGTTAAAGGCGTGTCGCTGCTAATACTATTTGTTGCCACTAAAGGTATCGCCGCTATTTGTATGTATTTGTATACATACAAATACACATACATACATAATACACATACAAAATACACATATACATACAAAAACACATACACATACAGAATTTACATACATATACATATAAATGAGCATACAAAAACACATATACATACATAAAATACACTCAAGATACTCGTATACATAGAAATGCAAATACAAATACATATCCACATCTACAAACACAAAATACAAATACAAATACACATCTAAAATATCAAAATTATCAAAATTTCGTCATGAACAGTGGTGGTGGCGGTATACTCCGGCGAGAAAGGTGGGGGGTCTCAAAATTCCGACAACCAACACAAATTTATTAGGGAGAAGAGAAAAGGAAAAGAGAAAGGG
Organism: Lactuca serriola; assembly: GCF_051521515.1. Taxonomy (NCBI): domain Eukaryota; kingdom Viridiplantae; phylum Streptophyta; class Magnoliopsida; order Asterales; family Asteraceae; genus Lactuca; species Lactuca serriola. Next base: position 267,217,369 of record NC_136410.1, read on the forward strand.
GGAAAATGGAGAGGAAGAGAGGTGAAATATCGAAGATTTCGGTGAAATTCCGATGGGGTCGAAGGTGGTGAGCAGAAAGAAGAGAGAAGAAGGGAAAACACAGAAGTAGATCAGGGAAGAAAGTGAAGACGAAGCAGATTTTATTGTCGAGGCTCTTTAGCAGCGACACCTTTAGCGGTGACACATCGGAGGGAAAACAATCCGGGGTTTTCTACATCGTTGGATCATCACTTAAATCAACTGTTGGGGTTGAAATGACGCGGATCGCCAGAACTAGCAATAGCGACGACGAGTAGCCTTTAGCGGCGACACACCGGAGGGAAAATAACGCGGAGTTTTCTACATCCTCCTAGTCGTTGGATCATGGCCTAAATCGACGGTTAGGGTTGAAATGAGGCGGATCGCCAACATAAGCTTTTAGCGGCGACAGACACTTTTAGCGGCGACAAAAACGCGTTTGTTTGATGTCGCCGCTCAAAGTGTCCGTCGTGCTAAAGGTGTCGCTGCTATTGCTTGATGGTGATAACCATAGCAGACCCTGGATACGAAGTCTTTAAAATGTTCCATTATTCTCTAGAAACGATTATGAGGAAAACAGTTTCATCCTTTCCATGTTGGATGAACAACAAAACATGGGTATCTTTCTTTTGGATATCTCTATTTGTTGAGCTTCATTAGTTTCCGTGTGCGTATGTTGGATATAAGACCAAAATAACAAACTCCTTTTATTACTGTTATCACTCACGAAATGTATGAAGAAAGGAAGAAGAAAGGTTTTTTCTAATGTAATAAATTAAATGTGCAGCAATCCGAAAAGTAAAGAGCAAAAAAACTATTTTATTCATAGCACTAAAGGCTATATATAATCATCTTAGATACACACGTGACCCATGAAAGAAGCCATGCTACTTGTTCTACCAGAAGACTCGGTACAAGCTAAGGACCGGTACAACTCCATATACTTGGGTCAATCTAGAAGCTAAATTCTAAATAATAAACTACTAATTAAAACATAAGATGATATAAATTCATAAATACTCATTAAAACTAAAGTTCCAATCATGCATGCATATAACGGGTGAACCGATGACAACCGAACCGATTAATCCAGGAAACAGTGTAATCATGCATTCTGTAAAAAATCCCATATCTCTTCTGACTTGGAAAGGATATTTTTTTCATGCTCAAAAACACATAGTCTGAAAATTGGGAAGCCATGCTAATATATAGTAGTGTTGACTTGTACCATTTTAAAATTGATATAAAGCAACTATTATGCGTGCAACATAGCTAGCTCTGATAACACAATGTTCGTGTAATTAAACAGCGAAAATTTTCATGCTAATTATCGATGCTTAAAATGTAAACAAGGGATGGCTCTATATACAGAGCATATATACAAGCAGAAGAAACTAAAAACCATTGCATGAAATAATGAAAATCCAAAACAAAGTAGTATCCATTATACTGCATGAAATAATAAAAATCCAAAACAGATTTAGTAGTATGACTAATTAACAAGCTGTTGATAAGATAGTAAGAAGACTTTGTGATTTTTCGGGATTAATTGTCTTGGAATGGTTGTTCAATAAGACTAGAGTGTGGGCGCATGGTCGGTGATGATTCGAAGCAAACGTATCATGCAGCAACTGCAGGGTACATATCAAGGGATAAACGAGGCGCCAGAAGGACCTCAAGTGGGATCGCTTTGCTGATAGTCACTCCAGCGCTTTCACTCATATCAATGGGTTCTTTCGATGGGTTTTTAAGCACAAATTGTTGTATTAAAGTAGCTAAAGTTATATGCAAAGACCGAAGAGCAAAGGGAATAGCAGGGCATACTCTTCTACCACTACCGAAAGGAAGCAATTCATAATTGTTTCCCCTGACGTCAACATGTTTACGACTTGTCAAGAATCTTTCTGGCTGAAATTCTTCAGGATGTGACCATTTATTAGGATCATGTTGAATTTTCCAAAGATTAGTCAATAAACGTGTGCCTTTAGGGATTTTGTAGCCACCAATAACGCAATCCTCCATGGACTCATGAGGAAGGTTTAGAGGTCCAGGCGGGTATAAACGCAGTGTTTCTTTAACGATTGCGTCAAGGTAAACAAGGTTCTTCAGGTCCGACTCCTCTACTGCTCTCTTCCTTCCAACATGCTCATCCAATTCATCTTGGGCAATTTTTAATACTCTTGGGTTGTTGAGCAACAAACATAAAGCCCATGTTAACGTTGCAGCCGATGTGTCCAATCCCGCAGCTAAAACAGTCTGCAAGTTTGAAGTTAAAACAAATTTCTTATATTAGCTAGATTTCAAGCAACATGCATGCATGCATGCTGATAATTGATTTTATTTTTTTGCACAGCTTATCTTTGCCACTGAAAACTGTTGCAAATACGTACTATAATGAATGTGGAAGAAACTATATATAATTAAACGATTAATTAACAAACTCTAGCTAGTAATAGTAGCTCATAATGATGATGAGATATAGAAAGATTAATAAGGTTTACCAAACATGTAGCCTTGATTATGGTATCATGGTCAAAACCACGGAATTCCTCTGGGGAGGCACCTTCAAGAACCGAAATCAGAACATCCATGAAGACTTGGCTTCTTTCATGTTGCTGCTTTTCCTCCGCCCTCACTCTCTTGTGATCCTCTAGCCATCCTGTTACAATTCCGTACATCTCTTCTCCTGTCATCTTCATTTTTTTCTCGTATCCTCCCAGGTCCAAAGGCTTGAGATATGGAATAAAATCAGACACCACAAATGTGCCCAATAACACAAAGAATTTCCTTATCACTTTTTGAAATCGAACCCCTTCTTTGTCATCAGGTGAAAACCTTTTTCCTGAAACAACCCTGACCACAACATTTAATATCAAGTTCTGAAACCATTGTTTCATATCCACCTTTACCATGTCGGAACTTCCACTCTCTTTATTCTTTACCCAAGCATTATATATATCTCCCATGGATGCTTTAACCTCTGAAGCACGAAGAGGTCCAAGCATCTCCACGCGTCGCTGAGAGAGAACCTCGAGTGTCAAGATCTTGCGCACTTGTCGCCAGTAGTCACCATAAGGAGCTAGAGCCAAGATGGCATAGTTATAGCCCATGTGTTCTACTGCCATTGACTTGGGTCGACTTGCAAACACCTTATCATTTGTGGTAAAGCACTCTTTCGCCATCTCAGCGTTACTCACCACCAAAACATTGTGAACACCAAGCTTGATGGTGAAAATGGGGCCATATTTATCTGCCATGCCACCTAAGACCCTAAGAGGTAATTCAGGTCCACCTAGAAGGCGCAGGTGTCCTATTACCGGCCATCGGCCCTTTGCTTGAGGTGGTTCTCTGTTCTTCACTCTCTTTCCTTTAAAGCTTTGCAGCAGGAATTTTAGTAGCAAAGAAAAAACAATCGCTGCTATAGAGGCTGAAAATGGGAGAAACAGCTCCATGCTTTCTACGTCCAGAATGAATTATGAAATATGATGATACACAGGGATCATAATATATAGAGATTGAACTCCCCGGCTGCTAACCTTTTTTTCTATATATATTCAAATGGTATGGTTCTAATAATGTAAAAGTCAACAAAGTTGGCTGAAAAGTTTGCTCGATACAAGTGTGTTATTAAACTTAATGATCATTTAGCATAAATATATATTTAAGAGGGAATATAATTTAAGAATGACATATATTTCATGTTCTTGTGTCAAAAAAATCATAGAATCTTTCTGTTGTTGAGTTAGATGTATTTTGAGCAAATTAAATTTCATGTATTTGTCACCTAAAGGCTTTAATATCAAAATATTTCATTTCAATTCCTTTGAATTCCTTTTTATTCCAGCTTGATATTAATTTATTCTCTAAATAATAATGTATAAAATGATATATCAATGATTTGCACTAAATCATATTTTTTGAGAAGTGCAGTTTTATAAAAGAAAAGGGCATTGGCTTCTAGCCGTGCAAAGTATAATGTAAGAAATTGAAAAAAAAAATAAAATCATAGAAAAAACCTTAATACACAGTAAAATCCAAATGCCTCAAATAAAGTATACTAGCAAAGAATCAAAGGCTGACAGACTCTGAGAATCAAAGCGGGTGAAAGATTCAATCAAAACGTGACAAGTAAACATCACCAACTCATAGTCAAAGGTGTTTTCTGATCTTCACCACCGTATCGACCAAATACCTATTAGTTGAACATTCAAATATTAGGGTTATAGAAATTGACTCAAATAACCTCTAAATATGGGTGGTATTTGTCAAAATTAAGATAATATGAGACATATATCTTCTGATATACTAACATATTGTGTTATAACTTTCAATTTCCCTTTCGAGTATATAAAAGCACTGCAAAAAAAATTAGGAAAAATGGTATTTGAGTCCACAAGGAAGGTTATGTTTTAATCTATGATTGGTATGATTCAAGCACATAAGCACTTATGAGAGAATTACAACAACTAATGTGATATACACACACACACACACACAAAAGATTCTCCAAATGCATCATTATTTCCATTGTGGTTAGGTTTATTCAGTTTCTTAATTGCATCTCATTTCTCATGTGACTATAATATTATAAACAACCATGCACATTCGGTTGTGGTTCTCTAAGTGTGGCTTAAGTAGAGATGGTGGGGGCAATAAGGTCTTTTAGTCAATTAGGATATGTTGGTGTTGTTTATCTTTAAGTGGGAGTTTAGATTCAGTCGGTCATCATCTTGGATCTATTTATGTTAAAGTTAAAGCTCAAGGAGAGAACTAGCCTCTTGAAAGCTAGGATTCCAATTTGTAATCATTTATTTTTTAGTTCAATCAGTTTCTATATATATAAGTTTCTATATATATAAGTGTACAACAGAAGTACACTTTGCTTCTTTACTTTAAAAGTAGATAGTTTTGTAATTGTTGTTATTATTTATATCCCTTTTAATTTTATAATTGAACTTGATTTGTGTGGAATGCAGTGGTGATGGTGATGAGATAGAAAAAGAGGAGATCAATGGACTGAGATTCTCTCTTGGGAGCCTACAACCTTTTTTTTAACATAGTTTCTTGGTGGGTATGATAAGACCTGTTATTCAAGAAACATGGAAAACAATCAGTGAATCAACCTCGATTTGTCGAGGTAATGCAACGTTCATTTGATAATTCTTCAATTTACAAATGTTTTTCCTTACTGTATAAAGTTTAAAGATGCTAAAAAATATAAAGGTGATTTACTATTTCATATAATTTGCTTTCTCATGTCAATCATTAAGTTGGATTTGGAGTTGTGAAGAAAAAGTAAAAATAATTAGTGATAATTGCAAACTTCTACCTATTTATTTAAGGTATGCACAAAGCTTAAATGAGCTCATATAAGCTTATTTGGATCTGGGGTATTTGCTAAAGCATCATTACCGAAAAGACTAAGGTAGTGTTTAATATAATGGATCAGAGAAGGAAGCAATGGAATAAACTACTGTCGAACGAAGGTGATTCACTCCGTTTGTTAATTTCCATTCCTTTTTTTCTTCATTTATCATGTAATGGAATAGAAAAATTGCATTGTAACCCAATTTTGTTTGTAGAATTTTAACGTCACAAAATTATCTTTTTATCACTTAATTGGGTTTTAATGAGCCTCTGTTGTCTTTTAATTTTTTTACATGTGAAAATAAAAATTCTTAAATTAAAATTAAAATGGTGTAAAGAATAAGACTTAGAATTATGCATTGTACATACATTTTTCATATATATGTTTTTATATGTTATCATTTTATTTTCCTACAAAACATATTTTTCCTCGTGATGTTTTTGGGTAGTAAATGATCAGAAATTTAGAGGTTGAATTACTCTCTATCAAAGTTGGTATTTACTTATTTAGTTGACCTTTTTGAAGTACAAATATAAATGTCTAATAATTTTTCAGATGTCATTAAGATAAATGCTTAAAATATTGTCAAAAATACATTCGGTACTTCAAGCAATCATTATGCTTTTGGACCTAACACACAATTTATTTTGGCAAAATTAGGAATATGGTCTCATGAAAAGTCTCATCTTGGTCAATTCTGCATCCAAACTTGCAAGATATCCATATTTAGTCAATTGGCATGTCATTTGCTTCCGCATAAACTTGAACAACCTTTAAATTACAGAAATTTAAACAACCTTTAAATTACTTATTGCTACTTTTGATTTATTATGTATGTTAATAGCCACTTTCTTTCTTTCTTTTTGAATCTAGGAGGGTATAATTGGTAAGCTGACTATTAACTGTACTCAAATTTTATATTGTATGGTGCAACTTTGCGATTTTATCAAATATCTAAATATACACAAAGTAAATTGGATATTCATAATAGTGTATGTATTTATTTTAAAAGACAATTATAAGTAAATTGGATATTTATAACATTGTATATATTAATTTAAAAACAAAATTATAAAGTTACTGACAAAGCTTTAATCTTCTTAAATTAATAAATTAATAAATCCTTGTAAATTAATAGTGTTAATCTTTCACAAACATAATTTCTACGGGTTTAAACTAACAATTTTATAGTTATGGATAAAACCTTTAAGCTTCTAAAAAATATTTGTTTGCAAATGTATTATTAGTTATAACATCTATTAACTTCTAAAATGATTTTACGTTGGTTCCGTGTAGTACACGGTTATAACCTAGTTTATATAATATTTATAGCTGAGAATGAGAAAAACGGGGAGGCCTTGGCCCCCCTAGGCCTCTAGAAGCTTCCGTCACTGACTGGTGCACTACAAGAAATTAGAGTATTACTGGCGACGGGCGTCGTCGCTAAAGGTCGAAAATGTCGCCGCTAAATGATCACTACTGTTGGTTCGTCGCTAATGCTCCACTGGTCGCCGCTATTGCCTTCTGTCGCCGTTAAAGGCGTGTCGCTGCTAATACTATTTGTTGCCACTAAAGGTATCGCCGCTATTTGTATGTATTTGTATACATACAAATACACATACATACATAATACACATACAAAATACACATATACATACAAAAACACATACACATACAGAATTTACATACATATACATATAAATGAGCATACAAAAACACATATACATACATAAAATACACTCAAGATACTCGTATACATAGAAATGCAAATACAAATACATATCCACATCTACAAACACAAAATACAAATACAAATACACATCTAAAATATCAAAATTATCAAAATTTCGTCATGAACAGTGGTGGTGGCGGTATACTCCGGCGAGAAAGGTGGGGGGTCTCAAAATTCCGACAACCAACACAAATTTATTAGGGAGAAGAGAAAAGGAAAAGAGAAAGGGGGAAAATGGAGAGGAAGAGAGGTGAAATATCGAAGATTTCGGTGAAATTCCGATGGGGTCGAAGGTGGTGAGCAGAAAGAAGAGAGAAGAAGGGAAAACACAGAAGTAGATCAGGGAAGAAAGTGAAGACGAAGCAGATTTTATTGTCGAGGCTCTTTAGCAGCGACACCTTTAGCGGTGACACATCGGAGGGAAAACAATCCGGGGTTTTCTACATCGTTGGATCATCACTTAAATCAACTGTTGGGGTTGAAATGACGCGGATCGCCAGAACTAGCAATAGCAACGACGAGTAGCCTTTAGCGGCGACACACCGGAGGGAAAATAACGCGGAGTTTTCTACATCCTCCTAGTCGTTGGATCATGGCCTAAATCGACGGTTAGGGTTGAAATGAGGCGGATCGCCAACATAAGCTTTTAGCGGCGACAGACACTTTTAGCGGCGACAAAAACGCGTTTGTTTGATGTCGCCGCTCAAAGTGTCCGTCGTGCTAAAGGTGTCGCTGCTATTGCTTGATGGTGATAACCATAGCAGACCCTGGATACGAAGTCTTTAAAATGTTCCATTATTCTCTAGAAACGATTATGAGGAAAACAGTTTCATCCTTTCCATGTTGGATGAACAACAAAACATGGGTATCTTTCTTTTGGATATCTCTATTTGTTGAGCTTCATTAGTTTCCGTGTGCGTATGTTGGATATAAGACCAAAATAACAAACTCCTTTTATTACTGTTATCACTCACGAAATGTATGAAGAAAGGAAGAAGAAAGGTTTTTTCTAATGTAATAAATTAAATGTGCAGCAATCCGAAAAGTAAAGAGCAAAAAAACTATTTTATTCATAGCACTAAAGGCTATATATAATCATCTTAGATACACACGTGACCCATGAAAGAAGCCATGCTACTTGTTCTACCAGAAGACTCGGTACAAGCTAAGGACCGGTACAACTCCATATACTTGGGTCAATCTAGAAGCTAAATTCTAAATAATAAACTACTAATTAAAACATAAGATGATATAAATTCATAAATACTCATTAAAACTAAAGTTCCAATCATGCATGCATATAACGGGTGAACCGATGACAACCGAACCGATTAATCCAGGAAACAGTGTAATCATGCATTCTGTAAAAAATCCCATATCTCTTCTGACTTGGAAAGGATATTTTTTTCATGCTCAAAAACACATAGTCTGAAAATTGGGAAGCCATGCTAATATATAGTAGTGTTGACTTGTACCATTTTAAAATTGATATAAAGCAACTATTATGCGTGCAACATAGCTAGCTCTGATAACACAATGTTCGTGTAATTAAACAGCGAAAATTTTCATGCTAATTATCGATGCTTAAAATGTAAACAAGGGATGGCTCTATATACAGAGCATATATACAAGCAGAAGAAACTAAAAACCATTGCATGAAATAATGAAAATCCAAAACAAAGTAGTATCCATTATACTGCATGAAATAATAAAAATCCAAAACAGATTTAGTAGTATGACTAATTAACAAGCTGTTGATAAGATAGTAAGAAGACTTTGTGATTTTTCGGGATTAATTGTCTTGGAATGGTTGTTCAATAAGACTAGAGTGTGGGCGCATGGTCGGTGATGATTCGAAGCAAACGTATCATGCAGCAACTGCAGGGTACATATCAAGGGATAAACGAGGCGCCAGAAGGACCTCAAGTGGGATCGCTTTGCTGATAGTCACTCCAGCGCTTTCACTCATATCAATGGGTTCTTTCGATGGGTTTTTAAGCACAAATTGTTGTATTAAAGTAGCTAAAGTTATATGCAAAGACCGAAGAGCAAAGGGAATAGCAGGGCATACTCTTCTACCACTACCGAAAGGAAGCAATTCATAATTGTTTCCCCTGACGTCAACATGTTTACGACTTGTCAAGAATCTTTCTGGCTGAAATTCTTCAGGATGTGACCATTTATTAGGATCATGTTGAATTTTCCAAAGATTAGTCAATAAACGTGTGCCTTTAGGGATTTTGTAGCCACCAATAACGCAATCCTCCATGGACTCATGAGGAAGGTTTAGAGGTCCAGGCGGGTATAAACGCAGTGTTTCTTTAACGATTGCGTCAAGGTAAACAAGGTTCTTCAGGTCCGACTCCTCTACTGCTCTCTTCCTTCCAACATGCTCATCCAATTCATCTTGGGCAATTTTTAATACTCTTGGGTTGTTGAGCAACAAACATAAAGCCCATGTTAACGTTGCAGCCGATGTGTCCAATCCCGCAGCTAAAACAGTCTGCAAGTTTGAAGTTAAAACAAATTTCTTATATTAGCTAGATTTCAAGCAACATGCATGCATGCATGCTGATAATTGATTTTATTTTTTTGCACAGCTTATCTTTGCCACTGAAAACTGTTGCAAATACGTACTATAATGAATGTGGAAGAAACTATATATAATTAAACGATTAATTAACAAACTCTAGCTAGTAATAGTAGCTCATAATGATGATGAGATATAGAAAGATTAATAAGGTTTACCAAACATGTAGCCTTGATTATGGTATCATGGTCAAAACCACGGAATTCCTCTGGGGAGGCACCTTCAAGAACCGAAATCAGAACATCCATGAAGACTTGGCTTCTTTCATGTTGCTGCTTTTCCTCCGCCCTCACTCTCTTGTGATCCTCTAGCCATCCTGTTACAATTCCGTACATCTCTTCTCCTGTCATCTTCATTTTTTTCTCGTATCCTCCCAGGTCCAAAGGCTTGAGATATGGAATAAAATCAGACACCACAAATGTGCCCAATAACACAAAGAATTTCCTTATCACTTTTTGAAATCGAACCCCTTCTTTGTCATCAGGTGAAAACCTTTTTCCTGAAACAACCCTGACCACAACATTTAATATCAAGTTCTGAAACCATTGTTTCATATCCACCTTTACCATGTCGGAACTTCCACTCTCTTTATTCTTTACCCAAGCATTATATATATCTCCCATGGATGCTTTAACCTCTGAAGCACGAAGAGGTCCAAGCATCTCCACGCGTCGCTGAGAGAGAACCTCGAGTGTCAAGATCTTGCGCACTTGTCGCCAGTAGTCACCATAAGGAGCTAGAGCCAAGATGGCATAGTTATAGCCCATGTGTTCTACTGCCATTGACTTGGGTCGACTTGCAAACACCTTATCATTTGTGGTAAAGCACTCTTTCGCCATCTCAGCGTTACTCACCACCAAAACATTGTGAACACCAAGCTTGATGGTGAAAATGGGGCCATATTTATCTGCCATGCCACCTAAGACCCTAAGAGGTAATTCAGGTCCACCTAGAAGGCGCAGGTGTCCTATTACCGGCCATCGGCCCTTTGCTTGAGGTGGTTCTCTGTTCTTCACTCTCTTTCCTTTAAAGCTTTGCAGCAGGAATTTTAGTAGCAAAGAAAAAACAATCGCTGCTATAGAGGCTGAAAATGGGAGAAACAGCTCCATGCTTTCTACGTCCAGAATGAATTATGAAATATGATGATACACAGGGATCATAATATATAGAGATTGAACTCCCCGGCTGCTAACCTTTTTTTCTATATATATTCAAATGGTATGGTTCTAATAATGTAAAAGTCAACAAAGTTGGCTGAAAAGTTTGCTCGATACAAGTGTGTTATTAAACTTAATGATCATTTAGCATAAATATATATTTAAGAGGGAATATAATTTAAGAATGACATATATTTCATGTTCTTGTGTCAAAAAAATCATAGAATCTTTCTGTTGTTGAGTTAGATGTATTTTGAGCAAATTAAATTTCATGTATTTGTCACCTAAAGGCTTTAATATCAAAATATTTCATTTCAATTCCTTTGAATTCCTTTTTATTCCAGCTTGATATTAATTTATTCTCTAAATAATAATGTATAAAATGATATATCAATGATTTGCACTAAATCATATTTTTTGAGAAGTGCAGTTTTATAAAAGAAAAGGGCATTGGCTTCTAGCCGTGCAAAGTATAATGTAAGAAATTGAAAAAAAAAATAAAATCATAGAAAAAACCTTAATACACAGTAAAATCCAAATGCCTCAAATAAAGTATACTAGCAAAGAATCAAAGGCTGACAGACTCTGAGAATCAAAGCGGGTGAAAGATTCAATCAAAACGTGACAAGTAAACATCACCAACTCATAGTCAAAGGTGTTTTCTGATCTTCACCACCGTATCGACCAAATACCTATTAGTTGAACATTCAAATATTAGGGTTATAGAAATTGACTCAAATAACCTCTAAATATGGGTGGTATTTGTCAAAATTAAGATAATATGAGACATATATCTTCTGATATACTAACATATTGTGTTATAACTTTCAATTTCCCTTTCGAGTATATAAAAGCACTGCAAAAAAAATTAGGAAAAATGGTATTTGAGTCCACAAGGAAGGTTATGTTTTAATCTATGATTGGTATGATTCAAGCACATAAGCACTTATGAGAGAATTACAACAACTAATGTGATATACACACACACACACACACACACAAAAGATTCTCCAAATGCATCATTATTTCCATTGTGGTTAGGTTTATTCAGTTTCTTAATTGCATCTCATTTCTCATGTGACTATAATATTATAAACAACCATGCACATTCGGTTGTGGTTCTCTAAGTGTGGCTTAAGTAGAGATGGTGGGGGCAATAAGGTCTTTTAGTCAATTAGGATATGTTGGTGTTGTTTATCTTTAAGTGGGAGTTTAGATTCAGTCGGTCATCATCTTGGATCTATTTATGTTAAAGTTAAAGCTCAAGGAGAGAACTAGCCTCTTGAAAGCTAGGATTCCAATTTGTAATCATTTATTTTTTAGTTCAATCAGTTTCTATATATATAAGTTTCTATATATATAAGTGTACAACAGAAGTACACTTTGCTTCTTTACTTTAAAAGTAGATAGTTTTGTAATTGTTGTTATTATTTATATCCCTTTTAATTTTATAATTGAACTTGATTTGTGTGGAATGCAGTGGTGATGGTGATGAGATAGAAAAAGAGGAGATCAATGGACTGAGATTCTCTCTTGGGAGCCTACAACCTTTTTTTTAACATAGTTTCTTGGTGGGTATGATAAGACCTGTTATTCAAGAAACATGGAAAACAATCAGTGAATCAACCTCGATTTGTCGAGGTAATGCAACGTTCATTTGATAATTCTTCAATTTACAAATGTTTTTCCTTACTGTATAAAGTTTAAAGATGCTAAAAAATATAAAGGTGATTTACTATTTCATATAATTTGCTTTCTCATGTCAATCATTAAGTTGGATTTGGAGTTGTGAAGAAAAAGTAAAAATAATTAGTGATAATTGCAAACTTCTACCTATTTATTTAAGGTATGCACAAAGCTTAAATGAGCTCATATAAGCTTATTTGGATCTGGGGTATTTGCTAAAGCATCATTACCGAAAAGACTAAGGTAGTGTTTAATATAATGGATCAGAGAAGGAAGCAATGGAATAAACTACTGTCGAACGAAGGTGATTCACTCCGTTTGTTAATTTCCATTCCTTTTTTTCTTCATTTATCATGTAATGGAATAGAAAAATTGCATTGTAACCCAATTTTGTTTGTGGAATTTTAACGTCACAAAATTATCTTTTTATCACTTAATTGGGTTTTAATGAGCCTCTGTTGTCTTTTAATTTTTTTACATGTGAAAATAAAAATTCTTAAATTAAAATTAAAATGGTGTAAAGAATAAGACTTAGAATTATGCATTGTACATACATTTTTCATATATATGTTTTTATATGTTATCATTTTATTTTCCTACAAAACATATTTTTCCTCGTGATGTTTTTGGGTAGTAAATGATCAGAAATTTAGAGGTTGAATTACTCTCTATCAAAGTTGGTATTTACTTATTTAGTTGACCTTTTTGAAGTACAAATATAAATGTCTAATAATTTTTCAGATGTCATTAAGATAAATGCTTAAAATATTGTCAAAAATACATTCGGTACTTCAAGCAATCATTATGCTTTTGGACCTAACACACAATTTATTTTGGCAAAATTAGGAATATGGTCTCATGAAAAGTCTCATCTTGGTCAATTCTGCATCCAAACTTGCAAGATATCCATATTTAGTCAATTGGCATGTCATTTGCTTCCACATAAACTTGAACAACCTTTAAATTACAGAAATTTAAACAACCTTTAAATTACTTATTGCTACTTTTGATTTATTATGTATGTTAATAGCCACTTTCTTTCTTTCTTTTTGAATCTAGGAGGGTATAATTGGTAAGCTGACTATTAACTGTACTCAAATTTTATATTGTATGGTGCAACTTTGCGATTTTATCAAATATCTAAATATACACAAAGTAAATTGGATATTCATAATAGTGTATGTATTTATTTTAAAAGACAATTATAAGTAAATTGGATATTTATAACATTGTATATATTAATTTAAAAACAAAATTATAAAGTTACTGACAAAGCTTTAATCTTCTTAAATTAATAAATTAATAAATCCTTGTAAATTAATAGTGTTAATCTTTCACAAACATAATTTCTACGGGTTTAAACTAACAATTTTATAGTTATGGATAAAACCTTTAAGCTTCTAAAAAATATTTGTTTGCAAATGTATTATTAGTTATAACATCTATTAACTTCTAAAATGATTTTACGTTGGTTCCGTGTAGTACACGGTTATAACCTAGTTTATATAATATTTATAGCTGAGAATGAGAAAAACGGGGAGGCCTTGGCCCCCCTAGGCCTCTAGAAGCTTCCGTCACTGACTGGTGCACTACAAGAAATTAGAGTATTACTGGCGACGGGCGTCGTCGCTAAAGGTCGAAAATGTCGCCGCTAAATGATCACTACTGTTGGTTCGTCGCTAATGCTCCACTGGTCGCCGCTATTGCCTTCTGTCGCCGTTAAAGGCGTGTCGCTGCTAATACTATTTGTTGCCACTAAAGGTATCGCCGCTATTTGTATGTATTTGTATACATACAAATACACATACATACATAATACACATACAAAATACACATATACATACAAAAACACATACACATACAGAATTTACATACATATACATATAAATGAGCATACAAAAACACATATACATACATAAAATACACTCAAGATACTCGTATACATAGAAATGCAAATACAAATACATATCCACATCTACAAACACAAAATACAAATACAAATACACATCTAAAATATCAAAATTATCAAAATTTCGTCATGAACAGTGGTGGTGGCGGTATACTCCGGCGAGAAAGGTGGGGGGTCTCAAAATTCCGACAACCAACACAAATTTATTAGGGAGAAGAGAAAAGGAAAAGAGAAAGGGGGAAAATGGAGAGGAAGAGAGGTGAAATATCGAAGATTTCGGTGAAATTCCGATGGGGTCGAAGGTGGTGAGCAGAAAGAAGAGAGAAGAAGGGAAAACACAGAAGTAGATCAGGGAAGAAAGTGAAGACGAAGCAGATTTTATTGTCGAGGCTCTTTAGCAGCGACACCTTTAGCGGTGACACATCGGAGGGAAAACAATCCGGGGTTTTCTACATCGTTGGATCATCACTTAAATCAACTGTTGGGGTTGAAATGACGCGGATCGCCAGAACTAGCAATAGCAACGACGAGTAGCCTTTAGCGGCGACACACCGGAGGGAAAATAACGCGGAGTTTTCTACATCCTCCTAGTCGTTGGATCATGGCCTAAATCGACGGTTAGGGTTGAAATGAGGCGGATCGCCAACATAAGCTTTTAGCGGCGACAGACACTTTTAGCGGCGACAAAAACGCGTTTGTTTGATGTCGCCGCTCAAAGTGTCCGTCGTGCTAAAGGTGTCGCTGCTATTGCTTGATGGTGATAACCATAGCAGACCCTGGATACGAAGTCTTTAAAATGTTCCATTATTCTCTAGAAACGATTATGAGGAAAACAGTTTCATCCTTTCCATGTTGGATGAACAACAAAACATGGGTATCTTTCTTTTGGATATCTCTATTTGTTGAGCTTCATTAGTTTCCGTGTGCGTATGTTGGATATAAGACCAAAATAACAAACTCCTTTTATTACTGTTATCACTCACGAAATGTATGAAGAAAGGAAGAAGAAAGGTTTTTTCTAATGTAATAAATTAAATGTGCAGCAATCCGAAAAGTAAAGAGCAAAAAAACTATTTTATTCATAGCACTAAAGGCTATATATAATCATCTTAGATACACACGTGACCCATGAAAGAAGCCATGCTACTTGTTCTACCAGAAGACTCGGTACAAGCTAAGGACCGGTACAACTCCATATACTTGGGTCAATCTAGAAGCTAAATTCTAAATAATAAACTACTAATTAAAACATAAGATGATATAAATTCATAAATACTCATTAAAACTAAAGTTCCAATCATGCATGCATATAACGGGTGAACCGATGACAACCGAACCGATTAATCCAGGAAACAGTGTAATCATGCATTCTGTAAAAAATCCCATATCTCTTCTGACTTGGAAAGGATATTTTTTTCATGCTCAAAAACACATAGTCTGAAAATTGGGAAGCCATGCTAATATATAGTAGTGTTGACTTGTACCATTTTAAAATTGATATAAAGCAACTATTATGCGTGCAACATAGCTAGCTCTGATAACACAATGTTCGTGTAATTAAACAGCGAAAATTTTCATGCTAATTATCGATGCTTAAAATGTAAACAAGGGATGGCTCTATATACAGAGCATATATACAAGCAGAAGAAACTAAAAACCATTGCATGAAATAATGAAAATCCAAAACAAAGTAGTATCCATTATACTGCATGAAATAATAAAAATCCAAAACAGATTTAGTAGTATGACTAATTAACAAGCTGTTGATAAGATAGTAAGAAGACTTTGTGATTTTTCGGGATTAATTGTCTTGGAATGGTTGTTCAATAAGACTAGAGTGTGGGCGCATGGTCGGTGATGATTCGAAGCAAACGTATCATGCAGCAACTGCAGGGTACATATCAAGGGATAAACGAGGCGCCAGAAGGACCTCAAGTGGGATCGCTTTGCTGATAGTCACTCCAGCGCTTTCACTCATATCAATGGGTTCTTTCGATGGGTTTTTAAGCACAAATTGTTGTATTAAAGTAGCTAAAGTTATATGCAAAGACCGAAGAGCAAAGGGAATAGCAGGGCATACTCTTCTACCACTACCGAAAGGAAGCAATTCATAATTGTTTCCCCTGACGTCAACATGTTTACGACTTGTCAAGAATCTTTCTGGCTGAAATTCTTCAGGATGTGACCATTTATTAGGATCATGTTGAATTTTCCAAAGATTAGTCAATAAACGTGTGCCTTTAGGGATTTTGTAGCCACCAATAACGCAATCCTCCATGGACTCATGAGGAAGGTTTAGAGGTCCAGGCGGGTATAAACGCAGTGTTTCTTTAACGATTGCGTCAAGGTAAACAAGGTTCTTCAGGTCCGACTCCTCTACTGCTCTCTTCCTTCCAACATGCTCATCCAATTCATCTTGGGCAATTTTTAATACTCTTGGGTTGTTGAGCAACAAACATAAAGCCCATGTTAACGTTGCAGCCGATGTGTCCAATCCCGCAGCTAAAACAGTCTGCAAGTTTGAAGTTAAAACAAATTTCTTATATTAGCTAGATTTCAAGCAACATGCATGCATGCATGCTGATAATTGATTTTATTTTTTTGCACAGCTTATCTTTGCCACTGAAAACTGTTGCAAATACGTACTATAATGAATGTGGAAGAAACTATATATAATTAAACGATTAATTAACAAACTCTAGCTAGTAATAGTAGCTCATAATGATGATGAGATATAGAAAGATTAATAAGGTTTACCAAACATGTAGCCTTGATTATGGTATCATGGTCAAAACCACGGAATTCCTCTGGGGAGGCACCTTCAAGAACCGAAATCAGAACATCCATGAAGACTTGGCTTCTTTCATGTTGCTGCTTTTCCTCCGCCCTCACTCTCTTGTGATCCTCTAGCCATCCTGTTACAATTCCGTACATCTCTTCTCCTGTCATCTTCATTTTTTTCTCGTATCCTCCCAGGTCCAAAGGCTTGAGATATGGAATAAAATCAGACACCACAAATGTGCCCAATAACACAAAGAATTTCCTTATCACTTTTTGAAATCGAACCCCTTCTTTGTCATCAGGTGAAAACCTTTTTCCTGAAACAACCCTGACCACAACATTTAATATCAAGTTCTGAAACCATTGTTTCATATCCACCTTTACCATGTCGGAACTTCCACTCTCTTTATTCTTTACCCAAGCATTATATATATCTCCCATGGATGCTTTAACCTCTGAAGCACGAAGAGGTCCAAGCATCTCCACGCGTCGCTGAGAGAGAACCTCGAGTGTCAAGATCTTGCGCACTTGTCGCCAGTAGTCACCATAAGGAGCTAGAGCCAAGATGGCATAGTTATAGCCCATGTGTTCTACTGCCATTGACTTGGGTCGACTTGCAAACACCTTATCATTTGTGGTAAAGCACTCTTTCGCCATCTCAGCGTTACTCACCACCAAAACATTGTGAACACCAAGCTTGATGGTGAAAATGGGGCCATATTTATCTGCCATGCCACCTAAGACCCTAAGAGGTAATTCAGGTCCACCTAGAAGGCGCAGGTGTCCTATTACCGGCCATCGGCCCTTTGCTTGAGGTGGTTCTCTGTTCTTCACTCTCTTTCCTTTAAAGCTTTGCAGCAGGAATTTTAGTAGCAAAGAAAAAACAATCGCTGCTATAGAGGCTGAAAATGGGAGAAACAGCTCCATGCTTTCTACGTCCAGAATGAATTATGAAATATGATGATACACAGGGATCATAATATATAGAGATTGAACTCCCCGGCTGCTAACCTTTTTTTCTATATATATTCAAATGGTATGGTTCTAATAATGTAAAAGTCAACAAAGTTGGCTGAAAAGTTTGCTCGATACAAGTGTGTTATTAAACTTAATGATCATTTAGCATAAATATATATTTAAGAGGGAATATAATTTAAGAATGACATATATTTCATGTTCTTGTGTCAAAAAAATCATAGAATCTTTCTGTTGTTGAGTTAGATGTATTTTGAGCAAATTAAATTTCATGTATTTGTCACCTAAAGGCTTTAATATCAAAATATTTCATTTCAATTCCTTTGAATTCCTTTTTATTCCAGCTTGATATTAATTTATTCTCTAAATAATAATGTATAAAATGATATATCAATGATTTGCACTAAATCATATTTTTTGAGAAGTGCAGTTTTATAAAAGAAAAGGGCATTGGCTTCTAGCCGTGCAAAGTATAATGTAAGAAATTGAAAAAAAAAATAAAATCATAGAAAAAACCTTAATACACAGTAAAATCCAAATGCCTCAAATAAAGTATACTAGCAAAGAATCAAAGGCTGACAGACTCTGAGAATCAAAGCGGGTGAAAGATTCAATCAAAACGTGACAAGTAAACATCACCAACTCATAGTCAAAGGTGTTTTCTGATCTTCACCACCGTATCGACCAAATACCTATTAGTTGAACATTCAAATATTAGGGTTATAGAAATTGACTCAAATAACCTCTAAATATGGGTGGTATTTGTCAAAATTAAGATAATATGAGACATATATCTTCTGATATACTAACATATTGTGTTATAACTTTCAATTTCCCTTTCGAGTATATAAAAGCACTGCAAAAAAAATTAGGAAAAATGGTATTTGAGTCCACAAGGAAGGTTATGTTTTAATCTATGATTGGTATGATTCAAGCACATAAGCACTTATGAGAGAATTACAACAACTAATGTGATATATACACACACACACACACACAAAAGATTCTCCAAATGCATCATTATTTCCATTGTGGTTAGGTTTATTCAGTTTCTTAATTGCATCTCATTTCTCATGTGACTATAATATTATAAACAACCATGCACATTCGGTTGTGGTTCTCTAAGTGTGGCTTAAGTAGAGATGGTGGGGGCAATAAGGTCTTTTAGTCAATTAGGATATGTTGGTGTTGTTTATCTTTAAGTGGGAGTTTAGATTCAGTCGGTCATCATCTTGGATCTATTTATGTTAAAGTTAAAGCTCAAGGAGAGAACTAGCCTCTTGAAAGCTAGGATTCCAATTTGTAATCATTTATTTTTTAGTTCAATCAGTTTCTATATATATAAGTTTCTATATATATAAGTGTACAACAGAAGTACACTTTGCTTCTTTACTTTAAAAGTAGATAGTTTTGTAATTGTTGTTATTATTTATATCCCTTTTAATTTTATAATTGAACTTGATTTGTGTGGAATGCAGTGGTGATGGTGACGAGATAGAAAAAGAGGAGATCAATGGACTGAGATTCTCTCTTGGGAGCCTACAACCTTTTTTTTAACATAGTTTCTTGGTGGGTATGATAAGACCTGTTATTCAAGAAACATGGAAAACAATCAGTGAATCAACCTCGATTTGTCGAGGTAATGCAACGCTCATTTGATAATTCTTCAATTTACAAATGTTTTTCCTTACTGTATAAAGTTTAAAGATGCTAAAAAATATAAAGGTGATTTACTATTTCATATAATTTGCTTTCTCATGTCAATCATTAAGTTGGATTTGGAGTTGTGAAGAAAAAGTAAAAATAATTAGTGATAATTGCAAACTTCTACCTATTTATTTAAGGTATGCACAAAGCTTAAATGAGCTCATATAAGCTTATTTGGATCTGGGGTATTTGCTAAAGCATCATTACCGAAAAGACTAAGGTAGTGTTTAATATAATGGATCAGAGAAGGAAGCAATGGAATAAACTACTGTCGAACGAAGGTGATTCACTCCGTTTGTTAATTTCCATTCCTTTTTTTCTTCATTTATCATGTAATGGAATAGAAAAATTGCATTGTAACCCAATTTTGTTTGTGGAATTTTAACGTCACAAAATTATCTTTTTATCACTTAATTGGGTTTTAATGAGCCTCTGTTGTCTTTTAATTTTTTTACATGTGAAAATAAAAATTCTTAAATTAAAATTAAAATGGTGTAAAGAATAAGACTTAGAATTATGCATTGTACATACATTTTTCATATATATGTTTTTATATGTTATCATTTTATTTTCCTACAAAACATATTTTTCCTCGTGATGTTTTTGGGTAGTAAATGATCAGAAATTTAGAGGTTGAATTACTCTCTATCAAAGTTGGTATTTACTTATTTAGTTGACCTTTTTGAAGTACAAATATAAATGTCTAATAATTTTTCAGATGTCATTAAGATAAATGCTTAAAATATTGTCAAAAATACATTCGGTACTTCAAGCAATCATTATGCTTTTGGACCTAACACACAATTTATTTTGGCAAAATTAGGAATATGGTCTCATGAAAAGTCTCATCTTGGTCAATTCTGCATCCAAACTTGCAAGATATCCATATTTAGTCAATTGGCATGTCATTTGCTTCCGCATAAACTTGAACAACCTTTAAATTACAGAAATTTAAACAACCTTTAAATTACTTATTGCTACTTTTGATTTATTATGTATGTTAATAGCCACTTTCTTTCTTTCTTTTTGAATCTAGGAGGGTATAATTGGTAAGCTGACTATTAACTGTACTCAAATTTTATATTGTATGGTGCAACTTTGCGATTTTATCAAATATCTAAATATACACAAAGTAAATTGGATATTCATAATAGTGTATGTATTTATTTTAAAAGACAATTATAAGTAAATTGGATATTTATAACATTGTATATATTAATTTAAAAACAAAATTATAAAGTTACTGACAAAGCTTTAATCTTCTTAAATTAATAAATTAATAAATCCTTGTAAATTAATAGTGTTAATCTTTCACAAACATAATTTCTACGGGTTTAAACTAACAATTTTATAGTTATGGATAAAACCTTTAAGCTTCTAAAAAATATTTGTTTGCAAATGTATTATTAGTTATAACATCTATTAACTTCTAAAATGATTTTACGTTGGTTCCGTGTAGTACACGGTTATAACCTAGTTTATATAATATTTATAGCTGAGAATGAGAAAAACGGGGAGGCCTTGGCCCCCCTAGGCCTCTAGAAGCTTCCGTCACTGACTGGTGCACTACAAGAAATTAGAGTATTACTGGCGACGGGCGTCGTCGCTAAAGGTCGAAAATGTCGCCGCTAAATGATCACTACTGTTGGTTCGTCGC
Organism: Lactuca serriola; assembly: GCF_051521515.1. Taxonomy (NCBI): domain Eukaryota; kingdom Viridiplantae; phylum Streptophyta; class Magnoliopsida; order Asterales; family Asteraceae; genus Lactuca; species Lactuca serriola. The sequence goes on from NC_136410.1 coordinate 267,238,949, forward strand.
TAATGCTCCACTGGTCGCCGCTATTGCCTTCTGTCGCCGTTAAAGGCGTGTCGCTGCTAATACTATTTGTTGCCACTAAAGGTATCGCCGCTATTTGTATGTATTTGTATACATACAAATACACATACATACATAATACACATACAAAATACACATATACATACAAAAACACATACACATACAGAATTTACATACATATACATATAAATGAGCATACAAAAACACATATACATACATAAAATACACTCAAGATACTCGTATACATAGAAATGCAAATACAAATACATATCCACATCTACAAACACAAAATACAAATACAAATACACATCTAAAATATCAAAATTATCAAAATTTCGTCATGAACAGTGGTGGTGGCGGTATACTCCGGCGAGAAAGGTGGGGGGTCTCAAAATTCCGACAACCAACACAAATTTATTAGGGAGAAGAGAAAAGGAAAAGAGAAAGGGGGAAAATGGAGAGGAAGAGAGGTGAAATATCGAAGATTTCGGTGAAATTCCGATGGGGTCGAAGGTGGTGAGCAGAAAGAAGAGAGAAGAAGGGAAAACACAGAAGTAGATCAGGGAAGAAAGTGAAGACGAAGCAGATTTTATTGTCGAGGCTCTTTAGCAGCGACACCTTTAGCGGTGACACATCGGAGGGAAAACAATCCGGGGTTTTCTACATCGTTGGATCATCACTTAAATCAACTGTTGGGGTTGAAATGACGCGGATCGCCAGAACTAGCAATAGCAACGACGAGTAGCCTTTAGCGGCGACACACCGGAGGGAAAATAACGCGGAGTTTTCTACATCCTCCTAGTCGTTGGATCATGGCCTAAATCGACGGTTAGGGTTGAAATGAGGCGGATCGCCAACATAAGCTTTTAGCGGCGACAGACACTTTTAGCGGCGACAAAAACGCGTTTGTTTGATGTCGCCGCTCAAAGTGTCCGTCGTGCTAAAGGTGTCGCTGCTATTGCTTGATGGTGATAACCATAGCAGACCCTGGATACGAAGTCTTTAAAATGTTCCATTATTCTCTAGAAACGATTATGAGGAAAACAGTTTCATCCTTTCCATGTTGGATGAACAACAAAACATGGGTATCTTTCTTTTGGATATCTCTATTTGTTGAGCTTCATTAGTTTCCGTGTGCGTATGTTGGATATAAGACCAAAATAACAAACTCCTTTTATTACTGTTATCACTCACGAAATGTATGAAGAAAGGAAGAAGAAAGGTTTTTTCTAATGTAATAAATTAAATGTGCAGCAATCCGAAAAGTAAAGAGCAAAAAAACTATTTTATTCATAGCACTAAAGGCTATATATAATCATCTTAGATACACACGTGACCCATGAAAGAAGCCATGCTACTTGTTCTACCAGAAGACTCGGTACAAGCTAAGGACCGGTACAACTCCATATACTTGGGTCAATCTAGAAGCTAAATTCTAAATAATAAACTACTAATTAAAACATAAGATGATATAAATTCATAAATACTCATTAAAACTAAAGTTCCAATCATGCATGCATATAACGGGTGAACCGATGACAACCGAACCGATTAATCCAGGAAACAGTGTAATCATGCATTCTGTAAAAAATCCCATATCTCTTCTGACTTGGAAAGGATATTTTTTTCATGCTCAAAAACACATAGTCTGAAAATTGGGAAGCCATGCTAATATATAGTAGTGTTGACTTGTACCATTTTAAAATTGATATAAAGCAACTATTATGCGTGCAACATAGCTAGCTCTGATAACACAATGTTCGTGTAATTAAACAGCGAAAATTTTCATGCTAATTATCGATGCTTAAAATGTAAACAAGGGATGGCTCTATATACAGAGCATATATACAAGCAGAAGAAACTAAAAACCATTGCATGAAATAATGAAAATCCAAAACAAAGTAGTATCCATTATACTGCATGAAATAATAAAAATCCAAAACAGATTTAGTAGTATGACTAATTAACAAGCTGTTGATAAGATAGTAAGAAGACTTTGTGATTTTTCGGGATTAATTGTCTTGGAATGGTTGTTCAATAAGACTAGAGTGTGGGCGCATGGTCGGTGATGATTCGAAGCAAACGTATCATGCAGCAACTGCAGGGTACATATCAAGGGATAAACGAGGCGCCAGAAGGACCTCAAGTGGGATCGCTTTGCTGATAGTCACTCCAGCGCTTTCACTCATATCAATGGGTTCTTTCGATGGGTTTTTAAGCACAAATTGTTGTATTAAAGTAGCTAAAGTTATATGCAAAGACCGAAGAGCAAAGGGAATAGCAGGGCATACTCTTCTACCACTACCGAAAGGAAGCAATTCATAATTGTTTCCCCTGACGTCAACATGTTTACGACTTGTCAAGAATCTTTCTGGCTGAAATTCTTCAGGATGTGACCATTTATTAGGATCATGTTGAATTTTCCAAAGATTAGTCAATAAACGTGTGCCTTTAGGGATTTTGTAGCCACCAATAACGCAATCCTCCATGGACTCATGAGGAAGGTTTAGAGGTCCAGGCGGGTATAAACGCAGTGTTTCTTTAACGATTGCGTCAAGGTAAACAAGGTTCTTCAGGTCCGACTCCTCTACTGCTCTCTTCCTTCCAACATGCTCATCCAATTCATCTTGGGCAATTTTTAATACTCTTGGGTTGTTGAGCAACAAACATAAAGCCCATGTTAACGTTGCAGCCGATGTGTCCAATCCCGCAGCTAAAACAGTCTGCAAGTTTGAAGTTAAAACAAATTTCTTATATTAGCTAGATTTCAAGCAACATGCATGCATGCATGCTGATAATTGATTTTATTTTTTTGCACAGCTTATCTTTGCCACTGAAAACTGTTGCAAATACGTACTATAATGAATGTGGAAGAAACTATATATAATTAAACGATTAATTAACAAACTCTAGCTAGTAATAGTAGCTCATAATGATGATGAGATATAGAAAGATTAATAAGGTTTACCAAACATGTAGCCTTGATTATGGTATCATGGTCAAAACCACGGAATTCCTCTGGGGAGGCACCTTCAAGAACCGAAATCAGAACATCCATGAAGACTTGGCTTCTTTCATGTTGCTGCTTTTCCTCCGCCCTCACTCTCTTGTGATCCTCTAGCCATCCTGTTACAATTCCGTACATCTCTTCTCCTGTCATCTTCATTTTTTTCTCGTATCCTCCCAGGTCCAAAGGCTTGAGATATGGAATAAAATCAGACACCACAAATGTGCCCAATAACACAAAGAATTTCCTTATCACTTTTTGAAATCGAACCCCTTCTTTGTCATCAGGTGAAAACCTTTTTCCTGAAACAACCCTGACCACAACATTTAATATCAAGTTCTGAAACCATTGTTTCATATCCACCTTTACCATGTCGGAACTTCCACTCTCTTTATTCTTTACCCAAGCATTATATATATCTCCCATGGATGCTTTAACCTCTGAAGCACGAAGAGGTCCAAGCATCTCCACGCGTCGCTGAGAGAGAACCTCGAGTGTCAAGATCTTGCGCACTTGTCGCCAGTAGTCACCATAAGGAGCTAGAGCCAAGATGGCATAGTTATAGCCCATGTGTTCTACTGCCATTGACTTGGGTCGACTTGCAAACACCTTATCATTTGTGGTAAAGCACTCTTTCGCCATCTCAGCGTTACTCACCACCAAAACATTGTGAACACCAAGCTTGATGGTGAAAATGGGGCCATATTTATCTGCCATGCCACCTAAGACCCTGTGAGGTAATTCAGGTCCACCTAGAAGGCGCAGGTGTCCTATTACCGGCCATCGTCCCTTTGCTTGAGGTGGTTCTCTGTTCTTCACTCTCTTTCCTTTAAAGCTTTGCAGCAGGAATTTTAGTAGCAAAGAAAAAACAATCGCTGCTATAGAGGCTGAAAATGGGAGAAACAGCTCCATGCTTTCTACGTCCAGAATGAATTATGAAATATGATGATACACAGGGATCATAATATATAGAGATTGAACTCCCCGGCTGCTAACCTTTTTTTCTATATATATTCAAATGGTATGGTTCTAATAATGTAAAAGTCAACAAAGTTGGCTGAAAAGTTTGCTCGATACAAGTGTGTTATTAAACTTAATGATCATTTAGCATAAATATATATTTAAGAGGGAATATAATTTAAGAATGACATATATTTCATGTTCTTGTGTCAAAAAAATCATAGAATCTTTCTGTTGTTGAGTTAGATGTATTTTGAGCAAATTAAATTTCATGTATTTGTCACCTAAAGGCTTTAATATCAAAATATTTCATTTCAATTCCTTTGAATTCCTTTTTATTCCAGCTTGATATTAATTTATTCTCTAAATAATAATGTATAAAATGATATATCAATGATTTGCACTAAATCATATTTTTTGAGAAGTGCAGTTTTATAAAAGAAAAGGGCATTGGCTTCTAGCCGTGCAAAGTATAATGTAAGAAATTGAAAAAAAAAATAAAATCATAGAAAAAACCTTAATACACAGTAAAATCCAAATGCCTCAAATAAAGTATACTAGCAAAGAATCAAAGGCTGACAGACTCTGAGAATCAAAGCGGGTGAAAGATTCAATCAAAACGTGATCACCAACTCATAGTCAAAGGTGTTTTCTGATCTTCACCACCGTATCGACCAAATACCTATTAGTTGAACATTCAAATATTAGGGTTATAGAAATTGACTCAAATAACCTCTAAATATGGGTGGTATTTGTCAAAATTAAGATAATATGAGACATATATCTTCTGATATACTAACATATTGTGTTATAACTTTCAATTTCCCTTTCGAGTATATAAAAGCACTGCAAAAAAAATTAGGAAAAATGGTATTTGAGTCCACAAGGAAGGTTATGTTTTAATCTATGATTGGTATGATTCAAGCACATAAGCACTTATGAGAGAATTACAACAACTAATGTGATATATACACACACACACACACAAAAGATTCTCCAAATGCATCATTATTTCCATTGTGGTTAGGTTTATTCAGTTTCTTAATTGCATCTCATTTCTCATGTGACTATAATATTATAAACAACCATGCACATTCGGTTGTGGTTCTCTAAGTGTGGCTTAAGTAGAGATGGTGGGGGCAATAAGGTCTTTTAGTCAATTAGGATATGTTGGTGTTGTTTATCTTTAAGTGGGAGTTTAGATTCAGTCGGTCATCATCTTGGATCTATTTATGTTAAAGTTAAAGCTCAAGGAGAGAACTAGCCTCTTGAAAGCTAGGATTCCAATTTGTAATCATTTATTTTTTAGTTCAATCAGTTTCTATATATATAAGTTTCTATATATATAAGTGTACAACAGAAGTACACTTTGCTTCTTTACTTTAAAAGTAGATAGTTTTGTAATTGTTGTTATTATTTATATCCCTTTTAATTTTATAATTGAACTTGATTTGTGTGGAATGCAGTGGTGATGGTGACGAGATAGAAAAAGAGGAGATCAATGGACTGAGATTCTCTCTTGGGAGCCTACAACCTTTTTTTAACATAGTTTCTTGGTGGGTATGATAAGACCTGTTATTCAAGAAACATGGAAAACAATCAGTGAATCAACCTCGATTTGTCGAGGTAATGCAACGCTCATTTGATAATTCTTCAATTTACAAATGTTTTTCCTTACTGTATAAAGTTTAAAGATGCTAAAAAATATAAAGGTGATTTACTATTTCATATAATTTGCTTTCTCATGTCAATCATTAAGTTGGATTTGGAGTTGTGAAGAAAAAGTAAAAATAATTAGTGATAATTGCAAACTTCTACCTATTTATTTAAGGTATGCACAAAGCTTAAATGAGCTCATATAAGCTTATTTGGATCTGGGGTATTTGCTAAAGCATCATTACCGAAAAGACTAAGGTAGTGTTTAATATAATGGATCAGAGAAGGAAGCAATGGAATAAACTACTGTCGAACGAAGGTGATTCACTCCGTTTGTTAATTTCCATTCCTTTTTTTCTTCATTTATCATGTAATGGAATAGAAAAATTGCATTGTAACCCAATTTTGTTTGTGGAATTTTAACGTCACAAAATTATCTTTTTATCACTTAATTGGGTTTTAATGAGCCTCTGTTGTCTTTTAATTTTTTTACATGTGAAAATAAAAATTCTTAAATTAAAATTAAAATGGTGTAAAGAATAAGACTTAGAATTATGCATTGTACATACATTTTTCATATATATGTTTTTATATGTTATCATTTTATTTTCCTACAAAACATATTTTTCCTCGTGATGTTTTTGGGTAGTAAATGATCAGAAATTTAGAGGTTGAATTACTCTCTATCAAAGTTGGTATTTACTTATTTAGTTGACCTTTTTGAAGTACAAATATAAATGTCTAATAATTTTTCAGATGTCATTAAGATAAATGCTTAAAATATTGTCAAAAATACATTCGGTACTTCAAGCAATCATTATGCTTTTGGACCTAACACACAATTTATTTTGGCAAAATTAGGAATATGGTCTCATGAAAAGTCTCATCTTGGTCAATTCTGCATCCAAACTTGCAAGATATCCATATTTAGTCAATTGGCATGTCATTTGCTTCCGCATAAACTTGAACAACCTTTAAATTACAGAAATTTAAACAACCTTTAAATTACTTATTGCTACTTTTGATTTATTATGTATGTTAATAGCCACTTTCTTTCTTTCTTTTTGAATCTAGGAGGGTATAATTGGTAAGCTGACTATTAACTGTACTCAAATTTTATATTGTATGGTGCAACTTTGCGATTTTATCAAATATCTAAATATACACAAAGTAAATTGGATATTCATAATAGTGTATGTATTTATTTTAAAAGACAATTATAAGTAAATTGGATATTTATAACATTGTATATATTAATTTAAAAACAAAATTATAAAGTTACTGACAAAGCTTTAATCTTCTTAAATTAATAAATTAATAAATCCTTGTAAATTAATAGTGTTAATCTTTCACAAACATAATTTCTACGGGTTTAAACTAACAATTTTATAGTTATGGATAAAACCTTTAAGCTTCTAAAAAATATTTGTTTGCAAATGTATTATTAGTTATAACATCTATTAACTTCTAAAATGATTTTACGTTGGTTCCGTGTAGTACACGGTTATAACCTAGTTTATATAATATTTATAGCTGAGAATGAGAAAAACGGGGAGGCCTTGGCCCCCCTAGGCCTCTAGAAGCTTCCGTCACTGACTGGTGCACTACAAGAAATTAGAGTATTACTGGCGACGGGCGTCGTCGCTAAAGGTCGAAAATGTCGCCGCTAAATGATCACTACTGTTGGTTCGTCGCTAATGCTCCACTGGTCGCCGCTATTGCCTTCTGTCGCCGTTAAAGGCGTGTCGCTGCTAATACTATTTGTTGCCACTAAAGGTATCGCCGCTATTTGTATGTATTTGTATACATACAAATACACATACATACATAATACACATACAAAATACACATATACATACAAAAACACATACACATACAGAATTTACATACATATACATATAAATGAGCATACAAAAACACATATACATACATAAAATACACTCAAGATACTCGTATACATAGAAATGCAAATACAAATACATATCCACATCTACAAACACAAAATACAAATACAAATACACATCTAAAATATCAAAATTATCAAAATTTCGTCATGAACAGTGGTGGTGGCGGTATACTCCGGCGAGAAAGGTGGGGGGTCTCAAAATTCCGACAACCAACACAAATTTATTAGGGAGAAGAGAAAAGGAAAAGAGAAAGGGGGAAAATGGAGAGGAAGAGAGGTGAAATATCGAAGATTTCGGTGAAATTCCGATGGGGTCGAAGGTGGTGAGCAGAAAGAAGAGAGAAGAAGGGAAAACACAGAAGTAGATCAGGGAAGAAAGTGAAGACGAAGCAGATTTTATTGTCGAGGCTCTTTAGCAGCGACACCTTTAGCGGTGACACATCGGAGGGAAAACAATCCGGGGTTTTCTACATCGTTGGATCATCACTTAAATCAACTGTTGGGGTTGAAATGACGCGGATCGCCAGAACTAGCAATAGCGACGACGAGTAGCCTTTAGCGGCGACACACCGGAGGGAAAATAACGCGGAGTTTTCTACATCCTCCTAGTCGTTGGATCATGGCCTAAATCGACGGTTAGGGTTGAAATGAGGCGGATCGCCAACATAAGCTTTTAGCGGCGACAGACACTTTTAGCGGCGACAAAAACGCGTTTGTTTGATGTCGCCGCTCAAAGTGTCCGTCGTGCTAAAGGTGTCGCTGCTATTGCTTGATGGTGATAACCATAGCAGACCCTGGATACGAAGTCTTTAAAATGTTCCATTATTCTCTAGAAACGATTATGAGGAAAACAGTTTCATCCTTTCCATGTTGGATGAACAACAAAACATGGGTATCTTTCTTTTGGATATCTCTATTTGTTGAGCTTCATTAGTTTCCGTGTGCGTATGTTGGATATAAGACCAAAATAACAAACTCCTTTTATTACTGTTATCACTCACGAAATGTATGAAGAAAGGAAGAAGAAAGGTTTTTTCTAATGTAATAAATTAAATGTGCAGCAATCCGAAAAGTAAAGAGCAAAAAAACTATTTTATTCATAGCACTAAAGGCTATATATAATCATCTTAGATACACACGTGACCCATGAAAGAAGCCATGCTACTTGTTCTACCAGAAGACTCGGTACAAGCTAAGGACCGGTACAACTCCATATACTTGGGTCAATCTAGAAGCTAAATTCTAAATAATAAACTACTAATTAAAACATAAGATGATATAAATTCATAAATACTCATTAAAACTAAAGTTCCAATCATGCATGCATATAACGGGTGAACCGATGACAACCGAACCGATTAATCCAGGAAACAGTGTAATCATGCATTCTGTAAAAAATCCCATATCTCTTCTGACTTGGAAAGGATATTTTTTTCATGCTCAAAAACACATAGTCTGAAAATTGGGAAGCCATGCTAATATATAGTAGTGTTGACTTGTACCATTTTAAAATTGATATAAAGCAACTATTATGCGTGCAACATAGCTAGCTCTGATAACACAATGTTCGTGTAATTAAACAGCGAAAATTTTCATGCTAATTATCGATGCTTAAAATGTAAACAAGGGATGGCTCTATATACAGAGCATATATACAAGCAGAAGAAACTAAAAACCATTGCATGAAATAATGAAAATCCAAAACAAAGTAGTATCCATTATACTGCATGAAATAATAAAAATCCAAAACAGATTTAGTAGTATGACTAATTAACAAGCTGTTGATAAGATAGTAAGAAGACTTTGTGATTTTTCGGGATTAATTGTCTTGGAATGGTTGTTCAATAAGACTAGAGTGTGGGCGCATGGTCGGTGATGATTCGAAGCAAACGTATCATGCAGCAACTGCAGGGTACATATCAAGGGATAAACGAGGCGCCAGAAGGACCTCAAGTGGGATCGCTTTGCTGATAGTCACTCCAGCGCTTTCACTCATATCAATGGGTTCTTTCGATGGGTTTTTAAGCACAAATTGTTGTATTAAAGTAGCTAAAGTTATATGCAAAGACCGAAGAGCAAAGGGAATAGCAGGGCATACTCTTCTACCACTACCGAAAGGAAGCAATTCATAATTGTTTCCCCTGACGTCAACATGTTTACGACTTGTCAAGAATCTTTCTGGCTGAAATTCTTCAGGATGTGACCATTTATTAGGATCATGTTGAATTTTCCAAAGATTAGTCAATAAACGTGTGCCTTTAGGGATTTTGTAGCCACCAATAACGCAATCCTCCATGGACTCATGAGGAAGGTTTAGAGGTCCAGGCGGGTATAAACGCAGTGTTTCTTTAACGATTGCGTCAAGGTAAACAAGGTTCTTCAGGTCCGACTCCTCTACTGCTCTCTTCCTTCCAACATGCTCATCCAATTCATCTTGGGCAATTTTTAATACTCTTGGGTTGTTGAGCAACAAACATAAAGCCCATGTTAACGTTGCAGCCGATGTGTCCAATCCCGCAGCTAAAACAGTCTGCAAGTTTGAAGTTAAAACAAATTTCTTATATTAGCTAGATTTCAAGCAACATGCATGCATGCATGCTGATAATTGATTTTATTTTTTTGCACAGCTTATCTTTGCCACTGAAAACTGTTGCAAATACGTACTATAATGAATGTGGAAGAAACTATATATAATTAAACGATTAATTAACAAACTCTAGCTAGTAATAGTAGCTCATAATGATGATGAGATATAGAAAGATTAATAAGGTTTACCAAACATGTAGCCTTGATTATGGTATCATGGTCAAAACCACGGAATTCCTCTGGGGAGGCACCTTCAAGAACCGAAATCAGAACATCCATGAAGACTTGGCTTCTTTCATGTTGCTGCTTTTCCTCCGCCCTCACTCTCTTGTGATCCTCTAGCCATCCTGTTACAATTCCGTACATCTCTTCTCCTGTCATCTTCATTTTTTTCTCGTATCCTCCCAGGTCCAAAGGCTTGAGATATGGAATAAAATCAGACACCACAAATGTGCCCAATAACACAAAGAATTTCCTTATCACTTTTTGAAATCGAACCCCTTCTTTGTCATCAGGTGAAAACCTTTTTCCTGAAACAACCCTGACCACAACATTTAATATCAAGTTCTGAAACCATTGTTTCATATCCACCTTTACCATGTCGGAACTTCCACTCTCTTTATTCTTTACCCAAGCATTATATATATCTCCCATGGATGCTTTAACCTCTGAAGCACGAAGAGGTCCAAGCATCTCCACGCGTCGCTGAGAGAGAACCTCGAGTGTCAAGATCTTGCGCACTTGTCGCCAGTAGTCACCATAAGGAGCTAGAGCCAAGATGGCATAGTTATAGCCCATGTGTTCTACTGCCATTGACTTGGGTCGACTTGCAAACACCTTATCATTTGTGGTAAAGCACTCTTTCGCCATCTCAGCGTTACTCACCACCAAAACATTGTGAACACCAAGCTTGATGGTGAAAATGGGGCCATATTTATCTGCCATGCCACCTAAGACCCTGTGAGGTAATTCAGGTCCACCTAGAAGGCGCAGGTGTCCTATTACCGGCCATCGTCCCTTTGCTTGAGGTGGTTCTCTGTTCTTCACTCTCTTTCCTTTAAAGCTTTGCAGCAGGAATTTTAGTAGCAAAGAAAAAACAATCGCTGCTATAGAGGCTGAAAATGGGAGAAACAGCTCCATGCTTTCTACGTCCAGAATGAATTATGAAATATGATGATACACAGGGATCATAATATATAGAGATTGAACTCCCCGGCTGCTAACCTTTTTTTCTATATATATTCAAATGGTATGGTTCTAATAATGTAAAAGTCAACAAAGTTGGCTGAAAAGTTTGCTCGATACAAGTGTGTTATTAAACTTAATGATCATTTAGCATAAATATATATTTAAGAGGGAATATAATTTAAGAATGACATATATTTCATGTTCTTGTGTCAAAAAAATCATAGAATCTTTCTGTTGTTGAGTTAGATGTATTTTGAGCAAATTAAATTTCATGTATTTGTCACCTAAAGGCTTTAATATCAAAATATTTCATTTCAATTCCTTTGAATTCCTTTTTATTCCAGCTTGATATTAATTTATTCTCTAAATAATAATGTATAAAATGATATATCAATGATTTGCACTAAATCATATTTTTTGAGAAGTGCAGTTTTATAAAAGAAAAGGGCATTGGCTTCTAGCCGTGCAAAGTATAATGTAAGAAATTGAAAAAAAAAATAAAATCATAGAAAAAACCTTAATACACAGTAAAATCCAAATGCCTCAAATAAAGTATACTAGCAAAGAATCAAAGGCTGACAGACTCTGAGAATCAAAGCGGGTGAAAGATTCAATCAAAACGTGATCACCAACTCATAGTCAAAGGTGTTTTCTGATCTTCACCACCGTATCGACCAAATACCTATTAGTTGAACATTCAAATATTAGGGTTATAGAAATTGACTCAAATAACCTCTAAATATGGGTGGTATTTGTCAAAATTAAGATAATATGAGACATATATCTTCTGATATACTAACATATTGTGTTATAACTTTCAATTTCCCTTTCGAGTATATAAAAGCACTGCAAAAAAAATTAGGAAAAATGGTATTTGAGTCCACAAGGAAGGTTATGTTTTAATCTATGATTGGTATGATTCAAGCACATAAGCACTTATGAGAGAATTACAACAACTAATGTGATATATACACACACACACACACAAAAGATTCTCCAAATGCATCATTATTTCCATTGTGGTTAGGTTTATTCAGTTTCTTAATTGCATCTCATTTCTCATGTGACTATAATATTATAAACAACCATGCACATTCGGTTGTGGTTCTCTAAGTGTGGCTTAAGTAGAGATGGTGGGGGCAATAAGGTCTTTTAGTCAATTAGGATATGTTGGTGTTGTTTATCTTTAAGTGGGAGTTTAGATTCAGTCGGTCATCATCTTGGATCTATTTCTGTTAAAGTTAAAGCTCAAGGAGAGAACTAGCCTCTTGAAAGCTAGGATTCCAATTTGTAATCATTTATTTTTTAGTTCAATCAGTTTCTATATATATATAAGTTTCTATATATATATAAGTGTACAGCAGAAGTACACTTTGCTTCTTTACTTTAAAAGTAGATAGTTTTGTAATTGTTGTTATTATTTATATCCCTTTTAATTTTATAATTGAACTTGATTTGTTTGGAATGCAGTGGTGATGGTGATGAGATAGAAAAAGAGGAGATCAATGGACTGAGATTCTCTCTTGGGAGCCTACAGCCTTTTTTTTTAACATAGTTTCTTGGTGGGTATGATAAGACCTGTTATTCAAGAAACATGGAAAACAATCAGTGAATCAACCTCGATTTGTCGAGGTAATGCAACGCTCATTTGATAATTCTTCAATTTACAAATGTTTTTCCTTACTGTATAAAGTTTAAAGATGCTAAAAAATATAAAGGTGATTTACTATTTCATATAATTTGCTTTCTCATGTCAATCATTAAGTTGGATTTGGAGTTGTGAAGAAAAAGTAAAAATAATTAGTGATAATTGCAAACTTCTACCTATTTATTTAAGGTATGCACAAAGCTTAAATGAGCTCATATAAGCTTATTTGGATATGGGGTATTTGCTAAAGCATCATTACCGAAAAGACTAAGGTAGTGTTTAATATAATGGATCAGAGAAGGAAGCAATGGAATAAACTACTGCCGAACGAAGGTGATTCACTCCGTTTGTTAATTTCCATTCCTTTTTTTCTTCATTTATCATGTAATGGAATAGAAAAATTGCATTGTAACCCAATTTTGTTTGTGGAATTTTAACGTAACAAAATTATCTTTTTATCACTTAATTGGGTTTTAATGAGCCTCTGTTGTCTTTTAATTTTTTTACATGTGAAAATAAAAATTCTTAAATTAAAATTAAAATGGTGTAAAGAATAAGACTTAGAATTATGCATTGTACATACATTTTTCATATATATGTTTTTATATGTAATCATTTTATTTTCCTACAAAACATATTTTTCCTTGTGATGTTTTTGGGTAGTAAATGATCAGAAATTTAGAGGTTGAATTACTCTCTATCAAAGTTGGTATTTACTTATTTAGTTGACCTTTTTGAAGTACAAATATAAATGTCTAATAATTTTTCAGATGTCATTAAGATAAATGCTTAAAATATTGTCAAAAATACATTCGGTACTTCAAGCAATCATTATGCTTTTGGACCTAACACACAGTTTATTTTGGCAAAATTAGGAATATGGTCTCATGAAAAGTCTCATCTTGGTCAATTCTGCATCCAAACTTGCAAGATATCCATATTTAGTCAATTGGCATGTCATTTGCTTCCGCATAAACTTGAACAACCTTTAAATTACAGAAATTTAAACAACCTTTAAATTACTTATTGCTACTTTTGATTTATTATGTATGTTAATAGCCACTTTCTTTCTTTCTTTTTGAATCTAGGAGGGTATAATTGGTAAGCTGACTATTAACTGTACTCAAATTTTATATTGTATGGTGCAACTTTGCGATTTTATCAAATATCTAAATATACACAAAGTAAATTGGATATTCATAATAGTGTATGTATTTATTTTAAAAGACAATTATAAGTAAATTGGATATTTATAACATTGTATATATTAATTTAAAAACAAAATTATAAAGTTACTGACAAAGCTTTAATCTTCTTAAATTAATAAATTAATAAATCCTTGTAAATTAATAGTGTTAATCTTTCACAAACATAATTTCTACGGGTTTAAACTAACAATTTTATAGTTATGGATAAAACCTTTAAGCTTCTAAAAAATATTTGTTTGCAAATGTATTATTAGTTATAACATCTATTAACTTCTAAAATGATTTTACGTTGGTTCCGTGTAGTACACGGTTATAACCTAGTTTATATAATATTTATAGCTGAGAATGAGAAAAACGGGGAGGCCTTGGCCCCCCTAGGCCTCTAGAAGCTTCCGTCACTGACTGGTGCACTACAAGAAATTAGAGTATTACTGGCGACGGGCGTCGTCGCTAAAGGTCGAAAATGTCGCCGCTAAATGATCACTACTGTTGGTTCGTCGCTAATGCTCCACTGGTCGCCGCTATTGCCTTCTGTCGCCGTTAAAGGCGTGTTGCTGCTAATACTATTTGTTGCCACTAAAGGTATCGCCGCTATTTGTATGTATTTGTATACATACAAATACACATACATACATAATACACATACAAAATACACATATACATACAAAAACACATACACATACAGAATTTACATACATATACATATAAATGAGCATACAAAAACACATATACATACATAAAATACACTCAAGATACTCGTATACATAGAAATGCAAATACAAATACATATCCACATCTACAAACACAAAATACAAATACAAATACACATCTAAAATATCAAAATTATCAAAATTTCGTCATGAACAGTGGTGGTGGCGGTATACTCCGGCGAGAAAGGTGGGGGGTCTCAAAATTCCGACAACCAACACAAATTTATTAGGGAGAAGAGAAAAGGAAAAGAGAAAGGGGGAAAATGGAGAGGAAGAGAGGTGAAATATCGAAGATTTCGGTGAAATTCCGATGGGGTCGAAGGTGGTGAGCAGAAAGAAGAGAGAAGAAGGGAAAACACAGAAGTAGATCAGGGAAGAAAGTGAAGACGAAGCAGATTTTATTGTCGAGGCTCTTTAGCAGCGACACCTTTAGCGGTGACACATCGGAGGGAAAACAATCCGGGGTTTTCTACATCGTTGGATCATCACTTAAATCAACTGTTGGGGTTGAAATGACGCGGATCGCCAGAACTAGCAATAGCGACGACGAGTAGCCTTTAGCGGCGACACACCGGAGGGAAAATAACGCGGAGTTTTCTACATCCTCCTAGTCGTTGGATCATGGCCTAAATCGACGGTTAGGGTTGAAATGAGGCGGATCGCCAACATAAGCTTTTAGCGGCGACAGACACTTTTAGCGGCGACAAAAACGCGTTTGTTTGATGTCGCCGCTCAAAGTGTCCGTCGTGCTAAAGGTGTCGCTGCTATTGCTTGATGGTGATAACCATAGCAGACCCTGGATACGAAGTCTTTAAAATGTTCCATTATTCTCTAGAAACGATTATGAGGAAAACAGTTTCATCCTTTCCATGTTGGATGAACAACAAAACATGGGTATCTTTCTTTTGGATATCTCTATTTGTTGAGCTTCATTAGTTTCCGTGTGCGTATGTTGGATATAAGACCAAAATAACAAACTCCTTTTATTACTGTTATCACTCACGAAATGTATGAAGAAAGGAAGAAGAAAGGTTTTTTCTAATGTAATAAATTAAATGTGCAGCAATCCGAAAAGTAAAGAGCAAAAAAACTATTTTATTCATAGCACTAAAGGCTATATATAATCATCTTAGATACACACGTGACCCATGAAAGAAGCCATGCTACTTGTTCTACCAGAAGACTCGGTACAAGCTAAGGACCGGTACAACTCCATATACTTGGGTCAATCTAGAAGCTAAATTCTAAATAATAAACTACTAATTAAAACATAAGATGATATAAATTCATAAATACTCATTAAAACTAAAGTTCCAATCATGCATGCATATAACGGGTGAACCGATGACAACCGAACCGATTAATCCAGGCAACAGTGTAATCAAGCATTCTGTAAAAAATCCCATATCTCTTCTGACTTGGAAAGGATATTTTTTTCATGCTCAAAAACACATAGTCTGAAAATTGGGAAGCCATGCTAATATATAGTAGTGTTGACTTGTACCATTTTAAAATTGATATAAAGCAACTATTATGCGTGCAACATAGCTAGCTCTGATAACACAATGTTCGTGTAATTAAACAGCGAAAATTTTCATGCTAATTATCGATGCTTAAAATGTAAACAAGGGATGGCTCTATATACAGAGCATATATACAAGCAGAAGAAACTAAAAACCATTGCATGAAATAATGAAAATCCAAAACAAAGTAGTATCCATTATACTGCATGAAATAATAAAAATCCAAAACAGATTTAGTAGTATGACTAATTAACAAGCTGTTGATAAGATAGTAAGAAGACTTTGTGATTTTTCGGGATTAATTGTCTTGGAATGGTTGTTCAATAAGACTAGAGTGTGGGCGCATGGTCGGTGATGATTCGAAGCAAACGTATCATGCAGCAACTGCAGGGTACATATCAAGGGATAAACGAGGCGCCAGAAGGACCTCAAGTGGGATCGCTTTGCTGATAGTCACTCCAGCGCTTTCACTCATATCAATGGGTTCTTTCGATGGGTTTTTAAGCACAAATTGTTGTATTAAAGTAGCTAAAGTTATATGCAAAGACCGAAGAGCAAAGGGAATAGCAGGGCATACTCTTCTACCACTACCGAAAGGAAGCAATTCATAATTGTTTCCCCTGAGGTCAACATGTTTATGACTTGTCAAGAATCTTTCTGGCTGAAATTCTTCAGGATGTGACCATTTATTAGGATCATGTTGAATTTTCCAAAGATTAGTCAATAAACGTGTGCCTTTAGGGATTTTGTAGCCACCAATAACGCAATCCTCCATGGACTCATGAGGAAGGTTTAGAGGTCCAGGCGGGTATAAACGCAGTGTTTCTTTAACGATTGCGTCAAGGTAAACAAGGTTCTTCAGGTCCGACTCCTCTACTGCTCTCTTCCTTCCAACATGCTCATCCAATTCATCTTGGGCAATTTTTAATACTCTTGGGTTGTTGAGCAACAAACATAAAGCCCATGTTAACGTTGCAGCCGATGTGTCCAATCCCGCAGCTAAAACAGTCTGCAAGTTTGAAGTTAAAACAAATTTCTTATATTAGCTAGATTTCAAGCAACATGCATGCATGCATGCTGATAATTGATTTTATTTTTTTGCACAGCTTATCTTTGCCACTGAAAACTGTTGCAAATACGTACTATAATGAATGTGGAAGAAACTATATATAATTAAACGATTAATTAACAAACTCTAGCTAGTAATAGTAGCTCATAATGATGATGAGATATAGAAAGATTAATAAGGTTTACCAAACATGTAGCCTTGATTATGGTATCATGGTCAAAACCACGGAATTCCTCTGGGGAGGCACCTTCAAGAACCGAAATCAGAACATCCATGAAGACTTGGCTTCTTTCATGTTGCTGCTTTTCCTCCGCCCTCACTCTCTTGTGATCCTCTAGCCATCCTGTTACAATTCCGTACATCTCTTCTCCTGTCATCTTCATTTTTTTCTCGTATCCTCCCAGGTCCAAAGGCTTGAGATATGGAATAAAATCAGACACCACAAATGTGCCCAATAACACAAAGAATTTCCTTATCACTTTTTGAAATCGAACCCCTTCTTTGTCATCAGGTGAAAACCTTTTTCCTGAAACAACCCTGACCACAACATTTAATATCAAGTTCTGAAACCATTGTTTCATATCCACCTTTACCATGTCGGAACTTCCACTCTCTTTATTCTTTACCCAAGCATTATATATATCTCCCATGGATGCTTTAACCTCTGAAGCACGAAGAGGTCCAAGCATCTCCACGCGTCGCTGAGAGAGAACCTCGAGTGTCAAGATCTTGCGCACTTGTCGCCAGTAGTCACCATAAGGAGCTAGAGCCAAGATGGCATAGTTATAGCCCATGTGTTCTACTGCCATTGACTTGGGTCGACTTGCAAACACCTTATCATTTGTGGTAAAGCACTCTTTCGCCATCTCAGCGTTACTCACCACCAAAACATTGTGAACACCAAGCTTGATGGTGAAAATGGGGCCATATTTATCTGCCATGCCACCTAAGACCCTGTGAGGTAATTCAGGTCCACCTAGAAGGCGCAGGTGTCCTATTACCGGCCATCGTCCCTTTGCTTGAGGTGGTTCTCTGTTCTTCACTCTCTTTCCTTTAAAGCTTTGCAGCAGGAATTTTAGTAGCAAAGAAAAAACAATCGCTGCTATAGAGGCTGAAAATGGGAGAAACAGCTCCATGCTTTCTACGTCCAGAATGAATTATGAAATATGATGATACACAGGGATCATAATATATAGAGATTGAACTCCCCGGCTGCTAACCTTTTTTTCTATATATATTCAAATGGTATGGTTCTAATAATGTAAAAGTCAACAAAGTTGGCTGAAAAGTTTGCTCGATACAAGTGTGTTATTAAACTTAATGATCATTTAGCATAAATATATATTTAAGAGGGAATATAATTTAAGAATGACATATATTTCATGTTCTTGTGTCAAAAAAATCATAGAATCTTTCTGTTGTTGAGTTAGATGTATTTTGAGCAAATTAAATTTCATGTATTTGTCACCTAAAGGCTTTAATATCAAAATATTTCATTTCAATTCCTTTGAATTCCTTTTTATTCCAGCTTGATATTAATTTATTCTCTAAATAATAATGTATAAAATGATATATCAATGATTTGCACTAAATCATATTTTTTGAGAAGTGCAGTTTTATAAAAGAAAAGGGCATTGGCTTCTAGCCGTGCAAAGTATAATGTAAGAAATTGAAAAAAAAAATAAAATCATAGAAAAAACCTTAATACACAGTAAAATCCAAATGCCTCAAATAAAGTATACTAGCAAAGAATCAAAGGCTGACAGACTCTGAGAATCAAAGCGGGTGAAAGATTCAATCAAAACGTGATCACCAACTCATAGTCAAAGGTGTTTTCTGATCTTCACCACCGTATCGACCAAATACCTATTAGTTGAACATTCAAATATTAGGGTTATAGAAATTGACTCAAATAACCTCTAAATATGGGTGGTATTTGTCAAAATTAAGATAATATGAGACATATATCTTCTGATATACTAACATATTGTGTTATAACTTTCAATTTCCCTTTCGAGTATATAAAAGCACTGCAAAAAAAATTAGGAAAAATGGTATTTGAGTCCACAAGGAAGGTTATGTTTTAATCTATGATTGGTATGATTCAAGCACATAAGCACTTATGAGAGAATTACAACAACTAATGTGATATATACACACACACACACACAAAAGATTCTCCAAATGCATCATTATTTCCATTGTGGTTAGGTTTATTCAGTTTCTTAATTGCATCTCATTTCTCATGTGACTATAATATTATAAACAACCATGCACATTCGGTTGTGGTTCTCTAAGTGTGGCTTAAGTAGAGATGGTGGGGGCAATAAGGTCTTTTAGTCAGTTAGGATATGTTGGTGTTGTTTATCTTTAAGTGGGAGTTTAGATTCAGTCGGTCATCATCTTGGATCTATTTATGTTAAAGTTAAAGCTCAAGGAGAGAACTAGCCTCTTGAAAGCTAGGATTCCAATTTGTAATCATTTATTTTTTAGTTCAATCAGTTTCTATATATATAAGTTTCTATATATATAAGTGTACAACAGAAGTACACTTTGCTTCTTTACTTTAAAAGTAGATAGTTTTGTAATTGTTGTTATTATTTATATCCCTTTTAATTTTATAATTGAACTTGATTTGTGTGGAATGCAGTGGTGATGGTGACGAGATAGAAAAAGAGGAGATCAATGGACTGAGATTCTCTCTTGGGAGCCTACAACCTTTTTTTTAACATAGTTTCTTGGTGGGTATGATAAGACCTGTTATTCAAGAAACATGGAAAACAATCAGTGAATCAACCTCGATTTGTCGAGGTAATGCAACGCTCATTTGATAATTCTTCAATTTACAAATGTTTTTCCTTACTGTATAAAGTTTAAAGATGCTAAAAAATATAAAGGTGATTTACTATTTCATATAATTTGCTTTCTCATGTCAATCATTAAGTTGGATTTGGAGTTGTGAAGAAAAAGTAAAAATAATTAGTGATAATTGCAAACTTCTACCTATTTATTTAAGGTATGCACAAAGCTTAAATGAGCTCATATAAGCTTATTTGGATCTGGGGTATTTGCTAAAGCATCATTACCGAAAAGACTAAGGTAGTGTTTAATATAATGGATCAGAGAAGGAAGCAATGGAATAAACTACTGTCGAACGAAGGTGATTCACTCCGTTTGTTAATTTCCATTCCTTTTTTTCTTCATTTATCATGTAATGGAATAGAAAAATTGCATTGTAACCCAATTTTGTTTGTGGAATTTTAACGTCACAAAATTATCTTTTTATCACTTAATTGGGTTTTAATGAGCCTCTGTTGTCTTTTAATTTTTTTACATGTGAAAATAAAAATTCTTAAATTAAAATTAAAATGGTGTAAAGAATAAGACTAAGAATTATGCATTGTACATACATTTTTCATATATATGTTTTTATATGTTATCATTTTATTTTCCTACAAAACATATTTTTCCTCGTGATGTTTTTGGGTAGTAAATGATCAGAAATTTAGAGGTTGAATTACTCTCTATCAAAGTTGGTATTTACTTATTTAGTTGACCTTTTTGAAGTACAAATATAAATGTCTAATAATTTTTCAGATGTCATTAAGATAAATGCTTAAAATATTGTCAAAAATACATTCGGTACTTCAAGCAATCATTATGCTTTTGGACCTAACACACAATTTATTTTGGCAAAATTAGGAATATGGTCTCATGAAAAGTCTCATCTTGGTCAATTCTGCATCCAAACTTGCAAGATATCCATATTTAGTCAATTGGCATGTCATTTGCTTCCGCATAAACTTGAACAACCTTTAAATTACAGAAATTTAAACAACCTTTAAATTACTTATTGCTACTTTTGATTTATTATGTATGTTAATAGCCACTTTCTTTCTTTCTTTTTGAATCTAGGAGGGTATAATTGGTAAGCTGACTATTAACTGTACTCAAATTTTATATTGTATGGTGCAACTTTGCGATTTTATCAAATATCTAAATATACACAAAGTAAATTGGATATTCATAATAGTGTATGTATTTATTTTAAAAGACAATTATAAGTAAATTGGATATTTATAACATTGTATATATTAATTTAAAAACAAAATTATAAAGTTACTGACAAAGCTTTAATCTTCTTAAATTAATAAATTAATAAATCCTTGTAAATTAATAGTGTTAATCTTTCACAAACATAATTTCTACGGGTTTAAACTAACAATTTTATAGTTATGGATAAAACCTTTAAGCTTCTAAAAAAATATTTGTTTGCAAATGTATTATTAGTTATAACATCTATTAACTTCTAAAATGATTTTACGTTGGTTCCGTGTAGTACACGGTTATAACCTAGTTTATATAATATTTATAGCTGAGAATGAGAAAAACGGGGAGGCCTTGGCCCCCCTAGGCCTCTAGAAGCTTCCGTCACTGACTGGTGCACTACAAGAAATTAGAGTATTACTGGCGACGGGCGTCGTCGCTAAAGGTCGAAAATGTCGCCGCTAAATGATCACTACTGTTGGTTCGTCGCTAATGCTCCACTGGTCGCCGCTATTGCCTTCTGTCGCCGTTAAAGGCGTGTTGCTGCTAATACTATTTGTTGCCACTAAAGGTATCGCCGCTATTTGTATGTATTTGTATACATACAAATACACATACATACATAATACACATACAAAATACACATATACATACAAAAACACATACACATACAGAATTTACATACATATACATATAAATGAGCATACAAAAACACATATACATACATAAAATACACTCAAGATACTCGTATACATAGAAATGCAAATACAAATACATATCCACATCTACAAACACAAAATACAAATACAAATACACATCTAAAATATCAAAATTATCAAAATTTCGTCATGAACAGTGGTGGTGGCGGTATACTCCGGCGAGAAAGGTGGGGGGTCTCAAAATTCCGACAACCAACACAAATTTATTAGGGAGAAGAGAAAAGGAAAAGAGAAAGGGGGAAAATGGAGAGGAAGAGAGGTGAAATATCGAAGATTTCGGTGAAATTCCGATGGGGTCGAAGGTGGTGAGCAGAAAGAAGAGAGAAGAAGGGAAAACACAGAAGTAGATCAGGGAAGAAAGTGAAGACGAAGCAGATTTTATTGTCGAGGCTCTTTAGCAGCGACACCTTTAGCGGTGACACATCGGAGGGAAAACAATCCGGGGTTTTCTACATCGTTGGATCATCACTTAAATCAACTGTTGGGGTTGAAATGACGCGGATCGCCAGAACTAGCAATAGCGACGACGAGTAGCCTTTAGCGGCGACACACCGGAGGGAAAATAACGCGGAGTTTTCTACATCCTCCTAGTCGTTGGATCATGGCCTAAATCGACGGTTAGGGTTGAAATGAGGCGGATCGCCAACATAAGCTTTTAGCGGCGACAGACACTTTTAGCGGCGACAAAAACGCGTTTGTTTGATGTCGCCGCTCAAAGTGTCCGTCGTGCTAAAGGTGTCGCTGCTATTGCTTGATGGTGATAACCATAGCAGACCCTGGATACGAAGTCTTTAAAATGTTCCATTATTCTCTAGAAACGATTATGAGGAAAACAGTTTCATCCTTTCCATGTTGGATGAACAACAAAACATGGGTATCTTTCTTTTGGATATCTCTATTTGTTGAGCTTCATTAGTTTCCGTGTGCGTATGTTGGATATAAGACCAAAATAACAAACTCCTTTTATTACTGTTATCACTCACGAAATGTATGAAGAAAGGAAGAAGAAAGGTTTTTTCTAATGTAATAAATTAAATGTGCAGCAATCCGAAAAGTAAAGAACAAAAAAACTATTTTATTCATAGCACTAAAGGCTATATATAATCATCTTAGATACACACGTGACCCATGAAAGAAGCCATGCTACTTGTTCTACCAGAAGACTCGGTACAAGCTAAGGACCGGTACAACTCCATATACTTGGGTCAATCTAGAAGCTAAATTCTAAATAATAAACTACTAATTAAAACATAAGATGATATAAATTCATAAATACTCATTAAAACTAAAGTTCCAATCATGCATGCATATAACGGGTGAACCGATGACAACCGAACCGATTAATCCAGGAAACAGTGTAATCATGCATTCTGTAAAAAATCCCATATCTCTTCTGACTTGGAAAGGATATTTTTTTCATGCTCAAAAACACATAGTCTGAAAATTGGGAAGCCATGCTAATATATAGTAGTGTTGACTTGTACCATTTTAAAATTGATATAAAGCAACTATTATGCGTGCAACATAGCTAGCTCTGATAACACAATGTTCGTGTAATTAAACAGCGAAAATTTTCATGCTAATTATCGATGCTTAAAATGTAAACAAGGGATGGCTCTATATACAGAGCATATATACAAGCAGAAGAAACTAAAAACCATTGCATGAAATAATGAAAATCCAAAACAAAGTAGTATCCATTATACTGCATGAAATAATAAAAATCCAAAACAGATTTAGTAGTATGACTAATTAACAAGCTGTTGATAAGATAGTAAGAAGACTTTGTGATTTTTCGGGATTAATTGTCTTGGAATGGTTGTTCAATAAGACTAGAGTGTGGGCGCATGGTCGGTGATGATTCGAAGCAAACGTATCATGCAGCAACTGCAGGGTACATATCAAGGGATAAACGAGGCGCCAGAAGGACCTCAAGTGGGATCGCTTTGCTGATAGTCACTCCAGCGCTTTCACTCATATCAATGGGTTCTTTCGATGGGTTTTTAAGCACAAATTGTTGTATTAAAGTAGCTAAAGTTATATGCAAAGACCGAAGAGCAAAGGGAATAGCAGGGCATACTCTTCTACCACTACCGAAAGGAAGCAATTCATAATTGTTTCCCCTGACGTCAACATGTTTACGACTTGTCAAGAATCTTTCTGGCTGAAATTCTTCAGGATGTGACCATTTATTAGGATCATGTTGAATTTTCCAAAGATTAGTCAATAAACGTGTGCCTTTAGGGATTTTGTAGCCACCAATAACGCAATCCTCCATGGACTCATGAGGAAGGTTTAGAGGTCCAGGCGGGTATAAACGCAGTGTTTCTTTAACGATTGCGTCAAGGTAAACAAGGTTCTTCAGGTCCGACTCCTCTACTGCTCTCTTCCTTCCAACATGCTCATCCAATTCATCTTGGGCAATTTTTAATACTCTTGGGTTGTTGAGCAACAAACATAAAGCCCATGTTAACGTTGCAGCCGATGTGTCCAATCCCGCAGCTAAAACAGTCTGCAAGTTTGAAGTTAAAACAAATTTCTTATATTAGCTAGATTTCAAGCAACATGCATGCATGCATGCTGATAATTGATTTTATTTTTTTGCACAGCTTATCTTTGCCACTGAAAACTGTTGCAAATACGTACTATAATGAATGTGGAAGAAACTATATATAATTAAACGATTAATTAACAAACTCTAGCTAGTAATAGTAGCTCATAATGATGATGAGATATAGAAAGATTAATAAGGTTTACCAAACATGTAGCCTTGATTATGGTATCATGGTCAAAACCACGGAATTCCTCTGGGGAGGCACCTTCAAGAACCGAAATCAGAACATCCATGAAGACTTGGCTTCTTTCATGTTGCTGCTTTTCCTCCGCCCTCACTCTCTTGTGATCCTCTAGCCATCCTGTTACAATTCCGTACATCTCTTCTCCTGTCATCTTCATTTTTTTTCTCGTATCCTCCCAGGTCCAAAGGCTTGAGATATGGAATAAAATCAGACACCACAAATGTGCCCAATAACACAAAGAATTTCCTTATCACTTTTTGAAATCGAACCCCTTCTTTGTCATCAGGTGAAAACCTTTTTCCTGAAACAACCCTGACCACAACATTTAATATCAAGTTCTGAAACCATTGTTTCATATCCACCTTTACCATGTCGGAACTTCCACTCTCTTTATTCTTTACCCAAGCATTATATATATCTCCCATGGATGCTTTAACCTCTGAAGCACGAAGAGGTCCAAGCATCTCCACGCGTCGCTGAGAGAGAACCTCGAGTGTCAAGATCTTGCGCACTTGTCGCCAGTAGTCACCATAAGGAGCTAGAGCCAAGATGGCATAGTTATAGCCCATGTGTTCTACTGCCATTGACTTGGGTCGACTTGCAAACACCTTATCATTTGTGGTAAAGCACTCTTTCGCCATCTCAGCGTTACTCACCACCAAAACATTGTGAACACCAAGCTTGATGGTGAAAATGGGGCCATATTTATCTGCCATGCCACCTAAGACCCTGTGAGGTAATTCAGGTCCACCTAGAAGGCGCAGGTGTCCTATTACCGGCCATCGTCCCTTTGCTTGAGGTGGTTCTCTGTTCTTCACTCTCTTTCCTTTAAAGCTTTGCAGCAGGAATTTTAGTAGCAAAGAAAAAACAATCGCTGCTATAGAGGCTGAAAATGGGAGAAACAGCTCCATGCTTTCTACGTCCAGAATGAATTATGAAATATGATGATACACAGGGATCATAATATATAGAGATTGAACTCCCCGGCTGCTAACCTTTTTTTCTATATATATTCAAATGGTATGGTTCTAATAATGTAAAAGTCAACAAAGTTGGCTGAAAAGTTTGCTCGATACAAGTGTGTTATTAAACTTAATGATCATTTAGCATAAATATATATTTAAGAGGGAATATAATTTAAGAATGACATATATTTCATGTTCTTGTGTCAAAAAAATCATAGAATCTTTCTGTTGTTGAGTTAGATGTATTTTGAGCAAATTAAATTTCATGTATTTGTCACCTAAAGGCTTTAATATCAAAATATTTCATTTCAATTCCTTTGAATTCCTTTTTATTCCAGCTTGATATTAATTTATTCTCTAAATAATAATGTATAAAATGATATATCAATGATTTGCACTAAATCATATTTTTTGAGAAGTGCAGTTTTATAAAAGAAAAGGGCATTGGCTTCTAGCCGTGCAAAGTATAATGTAAGAAATTGAAAAAAAAAATAAAATCATAGAAAAAACCTTAATACACAGTAAAATCCAAATGCCTCAAATAAAGTATACTAGCAAAGAATCAAAGGCTGACAGACTCTGAGAATCAAAGCGGGTGAAAGATTCAATCAAAACGTGATCACCAACTCATAGTCAAAGGTGTTTTCTGATCTTCACCACCGTATCGACCAAATACCTATTAGTTGAACATTCAAATATTAGGGTTATAGAAATTGACTCAAATAACCTCTAAATATGGGTGGTATTTGTCAAAATTAAGATAATATGAGACATATATCTTCTGATATACTAACATATTGTGTTATAACTTTCAATTTCCCTTTCGAGTATATAAAAGCACTGCAAAAAAAATTAGGAAAAATGGTATTTGAGTCCACAAGGAAGGTTATGTTTTAATCTATGATTGGTATGATTCAAGCACATAAGCACTTATGAGAGAATTACAACAACTAATGTGATATATACACACACACACACACAAAAGATTCTCCAAATGCATCATTATTTCCATTGTGGTTAGGTTTATTCAGTTTCTTAATTGCATCTCATTTCTCATGTGACTATAATATTATAAACAACCATGCACATTCGGTTGTGGTTCTCTAAGTGTGGCTTAAGTAGAGATGGTGGGGGCAATAAGGTCTTTTAGTCAATTAGGATATGTTGGTGTTGTTTATCTTTAAGTGGGAGTTTAGATTCAGTCGGTCATCATCTTGGATCTATTTCTGTTAAAGTTAAAGCTCAAGGAGAGAACTAGCCTCTTGAAAGCTAGGATTCCAATTTGTAATCATTTATTTTTTAGTTCAATCAGTTTCTATATATATATATAAGTTTCTATATATATATAAGTGTACAGCAGAAGTACACTTTGCTTCTTTACTTTAAAAGTAGATAGTTTTGTAATTGTTGTTATTATTTATATCCCTTTTAATTTTATAATTGAACTTGATTTGTTTGGAATGCAGTGGTGATGGTGATGAGATAGAAAAAGAGGAGATCAATGGACTGAGATTCTCTCTTGGGAGCCTACAGCCTTTTTTTTTAACATAGTTTCTTGGTGGGTATGATAAGACCTGTTATTCAAGAAACATGGAAAACAATCAGTGAATCAACCTCGATTTGTCGAGGTAATGCAACGCTCATTTGATAATTCTTCAATTTACAAATGTTTTTCCTTACTGTATAAAGTTTAAAGATGCTAAAAAATATAAAGGTGATTTACTATTTCATATAATTTGCTTTCTCATGTCAATCATTAAGTTGGATTTGGAGTTGTGAAGAAAAAGTAAAAATAATTAGTGATAATTGCAAACTTCTACCTATTTATTTAAGGTATGCACAAAGCTTAAATGAGCTCATATAAGCTTATTTGGATATGGGGTATTTGCTAAAGCATCATTACCGAAAAGACTAAGGTAGTGTTTAATATAATGGATCAGAGAAGGAAGCAATGGAATAAACTACTGCCGAACGAAGGTGATTCACTCCGTTTGTTAATTTCCATTCCTTTTTTTCTTCATTTATCATGTAATGGAATAGAAAAATTGCATTGTAACCCAATTTTGTTTGTGGAATTTTAACGTAACAAAATTATCTTTTTATCACTTAATTGGGTTTTAATGAGCCTCTGTTGTCTTTTAATTTTTTTACATGTGAAAATAAAAATTCTTAAATTAAAATTAAAATGGTGTAAAGAATAAGACTTAGAATTATGCATTGTACATACATTTTTCATATATATGTTTTTATATGTAATCATTTTATTTTCCTACAAAACATATTTTTCCTTGTGATGTTTTTGGGTAGTAAATGATCAGAAATTTAGAGGTTGAATTACTCTCTATCAAAGTTGGTATTTACTTATTTAGTTGACCTTTTTGAAGTACAAATATAAATGTCTAATAATTTTTCAGATGTCATTAAGATAAATGCTTAAAATATTGTCAAAAATACATTCGGTACTTCAAGCAATCATTATGCTTTTGGACCTAACACACAGTTTATTTTGGCAAAATTAGGAATATGGTCTCATGAAAAGTCTCATCTTGGTCAATTCTGCATCCAAACTTGCAAGATATCCATATTTAGTCAATTGGCATGTCATTTGCTTCCGCATAAACTTGAACAACCTTTAAATTACAGAAATTTAAACAACCTTTAAATTACTTATTGCTACTTTTGATTTATTATGTATGTTAATAGCCACTTTCTTTCTTTCTTTTTGAATCTAGGAGGGTATAATTGGTAAGCTGACTATTAACTGTACTCAAATTTTATATTGTATGGTGCAACTTTGCGATTTTATCAAATATCTAAATATACACAAAGTAAATTGGATATTCATAATAGTGTATGTATTTATTTTAAAAGACAATTATAAGTAAATTGGATATTTATAACATTGTATATATTAATTTAAAAACAAAATTATAAAGTTACTGACAAAGCTTTAATCTTCTTAAATTAATAAATTAATAAATCCTTGTAAATTAATAGTGTTAATCTTTCACAAACATAATTTCTACGGGTTTAAACTAACAATTTTATAGTTATGGATAAAACCTTTAAGCTTCTAAAAAATATTTGTTTGCAAATGTATTATTAGTTATAACATCTATTAACTTCTAAAATGATTTTACGTTGGTTCCGTGTAGTACACGGTTATAACCTAGTTTATATAATATTTATAGCTGAGAATGAGAAAAACGGGGAGGCCTTGGCCCCCCTAGGCCTCTAGAAGCTTCCGTCACTGACTGGTGCACTACAAGAAATTAGAGTATTACTGGCGACGGGCGTCGTCGCTAAAGGTCGAAAATGTCGCCGCTAAATGATCACTACTGTTGGTTCGTCGCTAATGCTCCACTGGTCGCCGCTATTGCCTTCTGTCGCCGTTAAAGGCGTGTTGCTGCTAATACTATTTGTTGCCACTAAAGGTATCGCCGCTATTTGTATGTATTTGTATACATACAAATACACATACATACATAATACACATACAAAATACACATATACATACAAAAACACATACACATACAGAATTTACATACATATACATATAAATGAGCATACAAAAACACATATACATACATAAAATACACTCAAGATACTCGTATACATAGAAATGCAAATACAAATACATATCCACATCTACAAACACAAAATACAAATACAAATACACATCTAAAATATCAAAATTATCAAAATTTCGTCATGAACAGTGGTGGTGGCGGTATACTCCGGCGAGAAAGGTGGGGGGTCTCAAAATTCCGACAACCAACACAAATTTATTAGGGAGAAGAGAAAAGGAAAAGAGAAAGGGGGAAAATGGAGAGGAAGAGAGGTGAAATATCGAAGATTTCGGTGAAATTCCGATGGGGTCGAAGGTGGTGAGCAGAAAGAAGAGAGAAGAAGGGAAAACACAGAAGTAGATCAGGGAAGAAAGTGAAGACGAAGCAGATTTTATTGTCGAGGCTCTTTAGCAGCGACACCTTTAGCGGTGACACATCGGAGGGAAAACAATCCGGGGTTTTCTACATCGTTGGATCATCACTTAAATCAACTGTTGGGGTTGAAATGACGCGGATCGCCAGAACTAGCAATAGCGACGACGAGTAGCCTTTAGCGGCGACACACCGGAGGGAAAATAACGCGGAGTTTTCTACATCCTCCTAGTCGTTGGATCATGGCCTAAATCGACGGTTAGGGTTGAAATGAGGCGGATCGCCAACATAAGCTTTTAGCGGCGACAGACACTTTTAGCGGCGACAAAAACGCGTTTGTTTGATGTCGCCGCTCAAAGTGTCCGTCGTGCTAAAGGTGTCGCTGCTATTGCTTGATGGTGATAACCATAGCAGACCCTGGATACGAAGTCTTTAAAATGTTCCATTATTCTCTAGAAACGATTATGAGGAAAACAGTTTCATCCTTTCCATGTTGGATGAACAACAAAACATGGGTATCTTTCTTTTGGATATCTCTATTTGTTGAGCTTCATTAGTTTCCGTGTGCGTATGTTGGATATAAGACCAAAATAACAAACTCCTTTTATTACTGTTATCACTCACGAAATGTATGAAGAAAGGAAGAAGAAAGGTTTTTTCTAATGTAATAAATTAAATGTGCAGCAATCCGAAAAGTAAAGAGCAAAAAAACTATTTTATTCATAGCACTAAAGGCTATATATAATCATCTTAGATACACACGTGACCCATGAAAGAAGCCATGCTACTTGTTCTACCAGAAGACTCGGTACAAGCTAAGGACCGGTACAACTCCATATACTTGGGTCAATCTAGAAGCTAAATTCTAAATAATAAACTACTAATTAAAACATAAGATGATATAAATTCATAAATACTCATTAAAACTAAAGTTCCAATCATGCATGCATATAACGGGTGAACCGATGACAACCGAACCGATTAATCCAGGCAACAGTGTAATCATTCTGTAAAAAATCCCATATCTCTTCTGACTTGGAAAGGATATTTTTTTCATGCTCAAAAACACATAGTCTGAAAATTGGGAAGCCATGCTAATATATAGTAGTGTTGACTTGTACCATTTTAAAATTGATATAAAGCAACTATTATGCGTGCAACATAGCTAGCTCTGATAACACAATGTTCGTGTAATTAAACAGCGAAAATTTTCATGCTAATTATCGATGCTTAAAATGTAAACAAGGGATGGCTCTATATACAGAGCATATATACAAGCAGAAGAAACTAAAAACCATTGCATGAAATAATGAAAATCCAAAACAAAGTAGTATCCATTATACTGCATGAAATAATAAAAATCCAAAACAGATTTAGTAGTATGACTAATTAACAAGCTGTTGATAAGATAGTAAGAAGACTTTGTGATTTTTCGGGATTAATTGTCTTGGAATGGTTGTTCAATAAGACTAGAGTGTGGGCGCATGGTCGGTGATGATTCGAAGCAAACGTATCATGCAGCAACTGCAGGGTACATATCAAGGGATAAACGAGGCGCCAGAAGGACCTCAAGTGGGATCGCTTTGCTGATAGTCACTCCAGCGCTTTCACTCATATCAATGGGTTCTTTCGATGGGTTTTTAAGCACAAATTGTTGTATTAAAGTAGCTAAAGTTATATGCAAAGACCGAAGAGCAAAGGGAATAGCAGGGCATACTCTTCTACCACTACCGAAAGGAAGCAATTCATAATTGTTTCCCCTGAGGTCAACATGTTTATGACTTGTCAAGAATCTTTCTGGCTGAAATTCTTCAGGATGTGACCATTTATTAGGATCATGTTGAATTTTCCAAAGATTAGTCAATAAACGTGTGCCTTTAGGGATTTTGTAGCCACCAATAACGCAATCCTCCATGGACTCATGAGGAAGGTTTAGAGGTCCAGGCGGGTATAAACGCAGTGTTTCTTTAACGATTGCGTCAAGGTAAACAAGGTTCTTCAGGTCCGACTCCTCTACTGCTCTCTTCCTTCCAACATGCTCATCCAATTCATCTTGGGCAATTTTTAATACTCTTGGGTTGTTGAGCAACAAACATAAAGCCCATGTTAACGTTGCAGCCGATGTGTCCAATCCCGCAGCTAAAACAGTCTGCAAGTTTGAAGTTAAAACAAATTTCTTATATTAGCTAGATTTCAAGCAACATGCATGCATGCATGCTGATAATTGATTTTATTTTTTTGCACAGCTTATCTTTGCCACTGAAAACTGTTGCAAATACGTACTATAATGAATGTGGAAGAAACTATATATAATTAAACGATTAATTAACAAACTCTAGCTAGTAATAGTAGCTCATAATGATGATGAGATATAGAAAGATTAATAAGGTTTACCAAACATGTAGCCTTGATTATGGTATCATGGTCAAAACCACGGAATTCCTCTGGGGAGGCACCTTCAAGAACCGAAATCAGAACATCCATGAAGACTTGGCTTCTTTCATGTTGCTGCTTTTCCTCCGCCCTCACTCTCTTGTGATCCTCTAGCCATCCTGTTACAATTCCGTACATCTCTTCTCCTGTCATCTTCATTTTTTTCTCGTATCCTCCCAGGTCCAAAGGCTTGAGATATGGAATAAAATCAGACACCACAAATGTGCCCAATAACACAAAGAATTTCCTTATCACTTTTTGAAATCGAACCCCTTCTTTGTCATCAGGTGAAAACCTTTTTCCTGAAACAACCCTGACCACAACATTTAATATCAAGTTCTGAAACCATTGTTTCATATCCACCTTTACCATGTCGGAACTTCCACTCTCTTTATTCTTTACCCAAGCATTATATATATCTCCCATGGATGCTTTAACCTCTGAAGCACGAAGAGGTCCAAGCATCTCCACGCGTCGCTGAGAGAGAACCTCGAGTGTCAAGATCTTGCGCACTTGTCGCCAGTAGTCACCATAAGGAGCTAGAGCCAAGATGGCATAGTTATAGCCCATGTGTTCTACTGCCATTGACTTGGGTCGACTTGCAAACACCTTATCATTTGTGGTAAAGCACTCTTTCGCCATCTCAGCGTTACTCACCACCAAAACATTGTCAACACCAAGCTTGATGGTGAAAATGGGGCCATATTTATCTGCCATGCCACCTAAGACCCTGTGAGGTAATTCAGGTCCACCTAGAAGGCGCAGGTGTCCTATTACCGGCCATCGTCCCTTTGCTTGAGGTGGTTCTCTGTTCTTCACTCTCTTTCCTTTAAAGCTTTGCAGCAGGAATTTTAGTAGCAAAGAAAAAACAATCGCTGCTATAGAGGCTGAAAATGGGAGAAACAGCTCCATGCTTTCTACGTCCAGAATGAATTATGAAATATGATGATACACAGGGATCATAATATATAGAGATTGAACTCCCCGGCTGCTAACCTTTTTTTCTATATATATTCAAATGGTATGGTTCTAATAATGTAAAAGTCAACAAAGTTGGCTGAAAAGTTTGCTCGATACAAGTGTGTTATTAAACTTAATGATCATTTAGCATAAATATATATTTAAGAGGGAATATAATTTAAGAATGACATATATTTCATGTTCTTGTGTCAAAAAAATCATAGAATCTTTCTGTTGTTGAGTTAGATGTATTTTGAGCAAATTAAATTTCATGTATTTGTCACCTAAAGGCTTTAATATCAAAATATTTCATTTCAATTCCTTTGAATTCCTTTTTATTCCAGCTTGATATTAATTTATTCTCTAAATAATAATGTATAAAATGATATATCAATGATTTGCACTAAATCATATTTTTTGAGAAGTGCAGTTTTATAAAAGAAAAGGGCATTGGCTTCTAGCCGTGCAAAGTATAATGTAAGAAATTGAAAAAAAAAATAAAATCATAGAAAAAACCTTAATACACAGTAAAATCCAAATGCCTCAAATAAAGTATACTAGCAAAGAATCAAAGGCTGACAGACTCTGAGAATCAAAGCGGGTGAAAGATTCAATCAAAACGTGATCACCAACTCATAGTCAAAGGTGTTTTCTGATCTTCACCACCGTATCGACCAAATACCTATTAGTTGAACATTCAAATATTAGGGTTATAGAAATTGACTCAAATAACCTCTAAATATGGGTGGTATTTGTCAAAATTAAGATAATATGAGACATATATCTTCTGATATACTAACATATTGTGTTATAACTTTCAATTTCCCTTTCGAGTATATAAAAGCACTGCAAAAAAAATTAGGAAAAATGGTATTTGAGTCCACAAGGAAGGTTATGTTTTAATCTATGATTGGTATGATTCAAGCACATAAGCACTTATGAGAGAATTACAACAACTAATGTGATATATACACACACACACACACAAAAGATTCTCCAAATGCATCATTATTTCCATTGTGGTTAGGTTTATTCAGTTTCTTAATTGCATCTCATTTCTCATGTGACTATAATATTATAAACAACCATGCACATTCGGTTGTGGTTCTCTAAGTGTGGCTTAAGTAGAGATGGTGGGGGCAATAAGGTCTTTTAGTCAATTAGGATATGTTGGTGTTGTTTATCTTTAAGTGGGAGTTTAGATTCAGTCGGTCATCATCTTGGATCTATTTATGTTAAAGTTAAAGCTCAAGGAGAGAACTAGCCTCTTGAAAGCTAGGATTCCAATTTGTAATCATTTATTTTTTAGTTCAATCAGTTTCTATATATATAAGTTTCTATATATATAAGTGTACAACAGAAGTACACTTTGCTTCTTTACTTTAAAAGTAGATAGTTTTGTAATTGTTGTTATTATTTATATCCCTTTTAATTTTATAATTGAACTTGATTTGTGTGGAATGCAGTGGTGATGGTGACGAGATAGAAAAAGAGGAGATCAATGGACTGAGATTCTCTCTTGGGAGCCTACAACCTTTTTTTTAACATAGTTTCTTGGTGGGTATGATAAGACCTGTTATTCAAGAAACATGGAAAACAATCAGTGAATCAACCTCGATTTGTCGAGGTAATGCAACGCTCATTTGATAATTCTTCAATTTACAAATGTTTTTCCTTACTGTATAAAGTTTAAAGATGCTAAAAAATATAAAGGTGATTTACTATTTCATATAATTTGCTTTCTCATGTCAATCATTAAGTTGGATTTGGAGTTGTGAAGAAAAAGTAAAAATAATTAGTGATAATTGCAAACTTCTACCTATTTATTTAAGGTATGCACAAAGCTTAAATGAGCTCATATAAGCTTATTTGGATCTGGGGTATTTGCTAAAGCATCATTACCGAAAAGACTAAGGTAGTGTTTAATATAATGGATCAGAGAAGGAAGCAATGGAATAAACTACTGTCGAACGAAGGTGATTCACTCCGTTTGTTAATTTCCATTCCTTTTTTTCTTCATTTATCATGTAATGGAATAGAAAAATTGCATTGTAACCCAATTTTGTTTGTGGAATTTTAACGTCACAAAATTATCTTTTTATCACTTAATTGGGTTTTAATGAGCCTCTGTTGTCTTTTAATTTTTTTACATGTGAAAATAAAAATTCTTAAATTAAAATTAAAATGGTGTAAAGAATAAGACTTAGAATTATGCATTGTACATACATTTTTCATATATATGTTTTTATATGTTATCATTTTATTTTCCTACAAAACATATTTTTCCTCGTGATGTTTTTGGGTAGTAAATGATCAGAAATTTAGAGGTTGAATTACTCTCTATCAAAGTTGGTATTTACTTATTTAGTTGACCTTTTTGAAGTACAAATATAAATGTCTAATAATTTTTCAGATGTCATTAAGATAAATGCTTAAAATATTGTCAAAAATACATTCGGTACTTCAAGCAATCATTATGCTTTTGGACCTAACACACAATTTATTTTGGCAAAATTAGGAATATGGTCTCATGAAAAGTCTCATCTTGGTCAATTCTGCATCCAAACTTGCAAGATATCCATATTTAGTCAATTGGCATGTCATTTGCTTCCGCATAAACTTGAACAACCTTTAAATTACAGAAATTTAAACAACCTTTAAATTACTTATTGCTACTTTTGATTTATTATGTATGTTAATAGCCACTTTCTTTCTTTCTTTTTGAATCTAGGAGGGTATAATTGGTAAGCTGACTATTAACTGTACTCAAATTTTATATTGTATGGTGCAACTTTGCGATTTTATCAAATATCTAAATATACACAAAGTAAATTGGATATTCATAATAGTGTATGTATTTATTTTAAAAGACAATTATAAGTAAATTGGATATTTATAACATTGTATATATTAATTTAAAAACAAAATTATAAAGTTACTGACAAAGCTTTAATCTTCTTAAATTAATAAATTAATAAATCCTTGTAAATTAATAGTGTTAATCTTTCACAAACATAATTTCTACGGGTTTAAACTAACAATTTTATAGTTATGGATAAAACCTTTAAGCTTCTAAAAAATATTTGTTTGCAAATGTATTATTAGTTATAACATCTATTAACTTCTAAAATGATTTTACGTTGGTTCCGTGTAGTACACGGTTATAACCTAGTTTATATAATATTTATAGCTGACAATGAGAAAAACGGGGAGGCCTTGGCCCCCCTAGGCCTCTAGAAGCTTCCGTCACTGACTGGTGCACTACAAGAAATTAGAGTATTACTGGCGACGGGCGTCGTCGCTAAAGGTCGAAAATGTCGCCGCTAAATGATCACTACTGTTGGTTCGTCGCTAATGCTCCACTGGTCGCCGCTATTGCCTTCTGTCGCCGTTAAAGGCGTGTCGCTGCTAATACTATTTGTTGCCACTAAAGGTATCGCCGCTATTTGTATGTATTTGTATACATACAAATACACATACATACATAATACACATACAAAATACACATATACATACAAAAACACATACACATACAGAATTTACATACATATACATATAAATGAGCATACAAAAACACATATACATACATAAAATACACTCAAGATACTCGTATACATAGAAATGCAAATACAAATACATATCCACATCTACAAACACAAAATACAAATACAAATACACATCTAAAATATCAAAATTATCAAAATTTCGTCATGAACAGTGGTGGTGGCGGTATACTCCGGCGAGAAAGGTGGGGGGTCTCAAAATTCCGACAACCAACACAAATTTATTAGGGAGAAGAGAAAAGGAAAAGAGAAAGGGGGAAAATGGAGAGGAAGAGAGGTGAAATATCGAAGATTTCGGTGAAATTCCGATGGGGTCGAAGGTGGTGAGCAGAAAGAAGAGAGAAGAAGGGAAAACACAGAAGTAGATCAGGGAAGAAAGTGAAGACGAAGCAGATTTTATTGTCGAGGCTCTTTAGCAGCGACACCTTTAGCGGTGACACATCGGAGGGAAAACAATCCGGGGTTTTCTACATCGTTGGATCATCACTTAAATCAACTGTTGGGGTTGAAATGACGCGGATCGCCAGAACTAGCAATAGCGACGACGAGTAGCCTTTAGCGGCGACACACCGGAGGGAAAATAACGCGGAGTTTTCTACATCCTCCTAGTCGTTGGATCATGGCCTAAATCGACGGTTAGGGTTGAAATGAGGCGGATCGCCAACATAAGCTTTTAGCGGCGACAGACACTTTTAGCGGCGACAAAAACGCGTTTGTTTGATGTCGCCGCTCAAAGTGTCCGTCGTGCTAAAGGTGTCGCTGCTATTGCTTGATGGTGATAACCATAGCAGACCCTGGATACGAAGTCTTTAAAATGTTCCATTATTCTCTAGAAACGATTATGAGGAAAACAGTTTCATCCTTTCCATGTTGGATGAACAACAAAACATGGGTATCTTTCTTTTGGATATCTCTATTTGTTGAGCTTCATTAGTTTCCGTGTGCGTATGTTGGATATAAGACCAAAATAACAAACTCCTTTTATTACTGTTATCACTCACGAAATGTATGAAGAAAGGAAGAAGAAAGGTTTTTTCTAATGTAATAAATTAAATGTGCAGCAATCCGAAAAGTAAAGAGCAAAAAAACTATTTTATTCATAGCACTAAAGGCTATATATAATCATCTTAGATACACACGTGACCCATGAAAGAAGCCATGCTACTTGTTCTACCAGAAGACTCGGTACAAGCTAAGGACCGGTACAACTCCATATACTTGGGTCAATCTAGAAGCTAAATTCTAAATAATAAACTACTAATTAAAACATAAGATGATATAAATTCATAAATACTCATTAAAACTAAAGTTCCAATCATGCATGCATATAACGGGTGAACCGATGACAACCGAACCGATTAATCCAGGAAACAGTGTAATCATGCATTCTGTAAAAAATCCCATATCTCTTCTGACTTGGAAAGGATATTTTTTTCATGCTCAAAAACACATAGTCTGAAAATTGGGAAGCCATGCTAATATATAGTAGTGTTGACTTGTACCATTTTAAAATTGATATAAAGCAACTATTATGCGTGCAACATAGCTAGCTCTGATAACACAATGTTCGTGTAATTAAACAGCGAAAATTTTCATGCTAATTATCGATGCTTAAAATGTAAACAAGGGATGGCTCTATATACAGAGCATATATACAAGCAGAAGAAACTAAAAACCATTGCATGAAACAATGAAAATCCAAAACAAAGTAGTATCCATTATACTGCATGAAATAATAAAAATCCAAAACAGATTTAGTAGTATGACTAATTAACAAGCTGTTGATAAGATAGTAAGAAGACTTTGTGATTTTTCGGGATTAATTGTCTTGGAATGGTTGTTCAATAAGACTAGAGTGTGGGCGCATGGTCGGTGATGATTCGAAGCAAACGTATCATGCAGCAACTGCAGGGTACATATCAAGGGATAAACGAGGCGCCAGAAGGACCTCAAGTGGGATCGCTTTGCTGATAGTCACTCCAGCGCTTTCACTCATATCAATGGGTTCTTTCGATGGGTTTTTAAGCACAAATTGTTGTATTAAAGTAGCTAAAGTTATATGCAAAGACCGAAGAGCAAAGGGAATAGCAGGGCATACTCTTCTACCACTACCGAAAGGAAGCAATTCATAATTGTTTCCCCTGACGTCAACATGTTTACGACTTGTCAAGAATCTTTCTGGTGAAATTCTTCAGGATGTGACCATTTATTAGGATCATGTTGAATTTTCCAAAGATTAGTCAATAAACGTGTGCCTTTAGGGATTTTGTAGCCACCAATAACGCAATCCTCCATGGACTCATGAGGAAGGTTTAGAGGTCCAGGCGGGTATAAACGCAGTGTTTCTTTAACGATTGCGTCAAGGTAAACAAGGTTCTTCAGGTCCGACTCCTCTACTGCTCTCTTCCTTCCAACATGCTCATCCAATTCATCTTGGGCAATTTTTAATACTCTTGGGTTGTTGAGCAACAAACATAAAGCCCATGTTAACGTTGCAGACGATGTGTCCAATCCCGCAGCTAAAACAGTCTGCAAGTTTGAAGTTAAAACAAATTTCTTATATTAGCTAGATTTCAAGCAACATGCATGCATGCATGCTGATAATTGATTTTATTTTTTTGCACAGCTTATCTTTGCCACTGAAAGCTGTTGCAAATACGTACTATAATGAATGTGGAAGAAACTATATATAATTAAACGATTAATTAACAAACTCTAGCTAGTAATAGTAGCTCATAATGATGATGAGATATAGAAAGATTAATAAGGTTTACCAAACATGTAGCCTTGATTATGGTATCATGGTCAAAACCACGGAATTCCTCTGGGGAGGCACCTTCAAGAACCGAAATCAGAACATCCATGAAGACTTGGCTTCTTTCATGTTGCTGCTTTTCCTCCGCCCTCACTCTCTTGTGATCCTCTAGCCATCCTGTTACAATTCCGTACATCTCTTCTCCTGTCATCTTCATTTTTTTCTCGTATCCTCCCAGGTCCAAAGGCTTGAGATATGGAATAAAATCAGACACCACAAATGTGCCCAATAACACAAAGAATTTCCTTATCACTTTTTGAAATCGAACCCCTTCTTTGTCATCAGGTGAAAACCTTTTTCCTGAAACAACCCTGACCACAACATTTAATATCAAGTTCTGAAACCATTGTTTCATATCCACCTTTACCATGTCGGAACTTCCACTCTCTTTATTCTTTACCCAAGCATTATATATATCTCCCATGGATGCTTTAACCTCTGAAGCACGAAGAGGTCCAAGCATCTCCACGCGTCGCTGAGAGAGAACCTCGAGTGTCAAGATCTTGCGCACTTGTCGCCAGTAGTCACCATAAGGAGCTAGAGCCAAGATGGCATAGTTATAGCCCATGTGTTCTACTGCCATTGACTTGGGTCGACTTGCAAACACCTTATCATTTGTGGTAAAGCACTCTTTCGCCATCTCAGCGTTACTCACCACCAAAACATTGTGAACACCAAGCTTGATGGTGAAAATGGGGCCATATTTATCTGCCATGCCACCTAAGACCCTGTGAGGTAATTCAGGTCCACCTAGAAGGCGCAGGTGTCCTATTACCGGCCATCGGCCCTTTGCTTGAGGTGGTTCTCTGTTCTTCACTCTCTTTCCTTCTAAGCTTTGCAGCAGGAATTTTAGTAGCAAAGAAAAAACAATCGCTGCTATAGAGGCTGAAAATGGGAGAAACAGCTCCATGCTTTCTACGTCCAGAATGAATTATGAAATATGATGATACACAGGGATCATAATATATAGAGATTGAACTCCCCGGCTGCTAACCTTTTTTTCTATATATATTCAAATGGTATGGTTCTAATAATGTAAAAGTCAACAAAGTTGGCTGAAAAGTTTGCTCGATACAAGTGTGTTATTAAACTCAATGATCATTTAGCATAAATATATATTTAAGAGGGAATATAATTTAAGAATGACATATATTTCATGTTCTTGTGTCAAAAAAATCATAGAATCTTTCTGTTGTTGAATTAGATGTATTTTGAGCAAATTAAATTTCATGTATTTGTCACCTAAAGGCTTTAATATCAAAATATTTCATTTCAATTCCTTTGAATTCCTTTTTATTCCAGCTTGATATTAATTTATTCTCTAAATAATAATGTATAAAATGATATATCAATGATTTGCACTAAATCATATTTTTTGAGAAGTGCAGTTTTATAAAAGAAAAGGGCATTGGCTTCTAGCCGTGCAAAGTATAATGTAAGAAATTGAAAAAAAAAATAAAATCATAGAAAAAACCTTAATACACAGTAAAATCCAAATGCCTCAAATAAAGTATACTAGCAAAGAATCAAAGGCTGACAGACTCTGAGAATCAAAGCGGGTGAAAGATTCAATCAAAACGTGACAAGTAAACATCACCAACTCATAGTCAAAGGTGTTTTCTGATCTTCACCACCGTATCGACCAAATACCTATTAGTTGAACATTCAAATATTAGGTTATAGAAATTGACTCAAATAACCTCTAAATATGGGTGGTATTTGTCAAAATTAAGATAATATGAGACATATATCTTCTGATATACTAACATATTGTGTTATAACTTTCAATTTCCCTTTCGAGTATATAAAAGCACTGCAAAAAAAATTAGGAAAAATGGTATTTGAGTCCACAAGGAAGGTTATGTTTTAATCTATGATTGCTATGATTCAAGCACATAAGCACTTATGAGAGAATTACAACAACTAATGTGATATATACACACACACACACACAAAAGATTCTCCAAATGCATCATTATTTCCATTGTGGTTAGGTTTATTCAGTTTCTTAATTGCATCTCATTTCTCATGTGACTATAATATTATAAACAACCATGCACATTCGGTTGTGGTTCTCTAAGTGTGGCTTAAGTAGAGATGGTGGGGGCAATAAGGTCTTTTAGTCAATTAGGATATGTTGGTGTTGTTTATCTTTAAGTGGGAGTTTAGATTCAGTCGGTCATCATCTTGGATCTATTTCTGTTAAAGTTAAAGCTCAAGGAGAGAACTAGCCTCTTGAAAGCTAGGATTCCAATTTGTAATCATTTATTTTTTAGTTCAATCAGTTTCTATATATATAAGTTTCTATATATATAGGTGTACAACAGAAGTACACTTTGCTTCTTTACTTTAAAAGTAGATAGTTTTGTAATTGTTGTTATTATTTATATCCCTTTTAATTTTATAATTGAACTTGATTTGTGTGGAATGCAGTGGTGATGGTGATGAGATAGAAAAAGAGGAGATCAATGGACTGAGATTCTCTCTTGGGAGCCTACAACCTTTTTTTTAACATAGTTTCTTGGTGGGTATGATAAGACCTGTTATTCAAGAAACATGGAAAACAATCAGTGAATCAACCTCGATTTGTCGAGGTAATGCAACGCTCATTTGATAATTCTTCAATTTACAAATGTTTTTCCTTACTGTATAAAGTTTAAAGATGCTAAAAAATATAAAGGTGATTTACTATTTCATATAATTTGCTTTCTCATGTCAATCATTAAGTTGGATTTGGAGTTGTGAAGAAAAAGTAAAAATAATTAGTGATAATTGCAAACTTCTACCTATTTATTTAAGGTATGCACAAAGCTTAAATGAGCTCATATAAGCTTATTTGGATCTGGGGTATTTGCTAAAGCATCATTACCGAAAAGACTAAGGTAGTGTTTAATATAATGGATCAGAGAAGGAAGCAATGGAATAAACTACTGCCGAACGAAGGTGATTCACTCCGTTTGTTAATTTCCATTCCTTTTTTTCTTCATTTATCATGTAATGGAATAGAAAAATTGCATTGTAACCCAATTTTGTTTGTGGAATTTTAACGTCACAAAATTATCTTTTTATCACTTAATTGGGTTTTAATGAGCCTCTGTTGTCTTTTAATTTTTTTACATGTGAAAATAAAAATTCTTAAATTAAAATTAAAATGGTGTAAAGAATAAGACTTAGAATTATGCATTGTACATACATTTTTCATATATATGTTTTTATATGTTATCATTTTATTTTCCTACAAAACATATTTTTCCTCGTGATGTTTTTGGGTAGTAAATGATCAGAAATTTAGAGGTTGAATTACTCTCTATCAAAGTTGGTATTTACTTATTTAGTTGACCTTTTTGAAGTACAAATATAAATGTCTAATAATTTTTCAGATGTCATTAAGATAAATGCTTAAAATATTGTCAAAAATACATTCGGTACTTCAAGCAATCATTATGCTTTTGGACCTAACACACAGTTTATTTTGGCAAAATTAGGAATATGGTCTCATGAAAAGTCTCATCTTGGTCAATTCTGCATCCAAACTTGCAAGATATCCATATTTAGTCAATTGGCATGTCATTTGCTTCCGCATAAACTTGAACAACCTTTAAATTACAGAAATTTAAACAACCTTTAAATTACTTATTGCTACTTTTGATTTATTATGTATGTTAATAGCCACTTTCTTTCTTTTTGAATCTAGGAGGGTATAATTGGTAAGCTGACCATTAACTGTACTCAAATTTTATATTGTATGGTGCAACTTTGCGATTTTATCAAATATCTAAATATACAAAAAGTAAATTGGATATTCATAATAGTGTATGTATTTATTTTAAAAGACAATTATAAGTGAATTGGATATTTATAACATTGTATATATTAATTTAAAAACAAAATTATAAAATTACTGACAAAGCTTTAATCTTCTTAAATTAGAAAATTAATAAATCCTTGTAAATTAATAGTGTTAATCTTTCACAAACATAATTTCTACGGGTTTAAACTAACAATTTTATAGTTATGGATAAAACCTTTAAGCTTCTAAAAAATATTTGTTTGCAAATGTATTATTAATTATAACATCTATTAACTTCTAAAATGATTTTACGTTGGTTCCGTGTAGTACACGGTTATAACCTAGTTTATATAATATTTATAGCTAAGAATGAGAAAAACGGGGAGGCCTTGGCCCCCCTAGGCCTCTAGAAGCTTTCGTCACTGACTGGTGCACTACAAGAAATTAGAGTATTACTGGCGACGGGCGTCGTCGTTAAAGGTCGAAAATGTCGCCGCTAAAGGATCACTACTGTTGGTTCGTCGCTAATGCTCCACTGGTCGCCGCTATTGCCTTCTGTCGCCGTTAAAGGCGTGTCGCTGCTAATACTATTTGTTGCCACTAAAGGTATCGCCGCTATTTGTATGTATTTGTATACATACAAATACACATACATACAAAATACACATATACATACAAAAACACATACACATACAGAATTTACATACATATACATGTAAATGAGCATACAAAAACACAAATACATACAT
The DNA here is from genome assembly GCF_051521515.1 of Lactuca serriola. Taxonomy (NCBI): domain Eukaryota; kingdom Viridiplantae; phylum Streptophyta; class Magnoliopsida; order Asterales; family Asteraceae; genus Lactuca; species Lactuca serriola. The sequence continues at coordinate 267,283,208 of NC_136410.1, forward strand.
AAAATACACTCAAGATACTCATATACATAGAAATGCAAATACAAATACATATCCACATCTACAAACACAAAATACAAATACAAATACACATCTAAAATATCAAAATTATCAAAATTTCGTCATGAACAGTGGTGGTGGCGGTATACTCCGGCGAGAAAGGTGGGGGGTCTCAAAATTCCGACAACCAACACAAATTTATTAGGGAGAAGAGAAAAGGAAAAGAGAAAGGGGGAAAATGGAGAGGAAGAGAGGTGAAATATCGAAGATTTCGGTGAAATTCCGATGGGGTCGAAGGTGGTGAGCAGAAAGAAGAGAGAAGAAGGGAAAACACAGAAGTAGATCAGGGAAGAAAGTGAAGACGAAGCAGATTTTATTGTCGAGGCTCTTTAGCAGCGACACCTTTAGCGGTGACACATCGGAGGGAAAACAATCCGGGGTTTTCTACATCGTTGGATCATCACTTAAATCAACTGTTGGGGTTGAAATGACGCGGATCGCCAGAACTAGCAATAGCGACGACGAGTAGCCTTTAGCGGCGACACACCGGAGGGAAAATAACGCGGAGTTTTCTACATCCTCCTAGTCGTTGGATCATGGCCTAAATCGACGGTTAGGGTTGAAATGAGGCGGATCGCCAACATAAGCTTTTAGCGGCGACAGACACTTTTAGCGGCGACAAAAACGCGTTTGTTTGATGTCGCCGCTCAAAGTGTCCGTCGTGCTAAAGGTGTCGCTGCTATTGCTTGATGGTGATAACCATAGCAGACCCTGGATACGAAGTCTTTAAAATGTTCCATTATTCTCTAGAAACGATTATGAGGAAAACAGTTTCATCCTTTCCATGTTGGATGAACAACAAAACATGGGTATCTTTCTTTTGGATATCTCTATTTGTTGAGCTTCATTAGTTTCCGTGTGCGTATGTTGGATATAAGACCAAAATAACAAACTCCTTTTATTACTGTTATCACTCACGAAATGTATGAAGAAAGGAAGAAGAAAGGTTTTTTCTAATGTAATAAATTAAATGTGCAGCAATCTGAAAAGTAAAGAGCAAAAAAACTATTTTATTCATAGCACTAAAGGCTATATATAATCATCTTAGATACACACGTTGACCCATGAAAGAAGCCATGCTACTTGTTCTACCAGAAGACTCGGTACAAGCTAAGGACCGGTACAACTCCATATACTTGGGTCAATCTAGAAGCTAAATTCTAAATAATAAACTACTAATTAAAACATAAGATGATATAAATTCATAAATACTCATTAAAACTAAAGTTCCAATCATGCATGCATATAACAGGTGAACCGATGATGACAACCGAACCGATTAATCCAGGCAACAGTGTAATCATTCTGTAAAAAATCCCATATCTCTTCTGACTTGGAAAGGATATTTTTTTAATGCTCAAAAACACATAGTCTGAAAATTGGGAAGCCATGCTAATATATAGTAGTGTTGACTTGTACCATTTTAAAATTGATATAAAGCAACTATTATGCGTGCAACATAGCTAGCTCTGATAACACAATGTTCGTGTAATTAAACAGCGAAAATTTTCATGCTAATTATCGATGCTTAAAATGTAAACAAGGGATGGCTCTATATACAGAGCATATATACAAGCAGAAGAAACTAAAAACCATTGCATGAAATAATGAAAATCCAAAACAAAGTAGTATCCATTATACTGCATGAAATAATAAAAATCCAAAACAGATTTAGTAGTATGACTAATTAACAAGCTGTTGATAAGATAGTAAGAAGACTTTGTGATTTTTCGGGATTAATTGTCTTGGAATGGTTGTTCAATAAGACTAGAGTGTGGGCGCATGGTCGGTGATGATTCGAAGCAAACGTATCATGCAGCAACTGCAGGGTACATATCAAGGGATAAACGAGGCGCCAGAAGGACCTCAAGTGGGATCGCTTTGCTGATAGTCACTCCAGCGCTTTCACTCATATCAATGGGTTCTTTCGATGGGTTTTTAAGCACAAATTGTTGTATTAAAGTAGCTAAAGTTATATGCAAAGACCGAAGAGCAAAGGGAATAGCAGGGCATACTCTTCTACCACTACCGAAAGGAAGCAATTCATAATTGTTTCCCCTGACATCAACATGTTTATGACTTGTCAAGAATCTTTCTGGCTGAAATTCTTCAGGATGTGACCATTTATTAGGATCATGTTGAATTTTCCAAAGATTAGTCAATAAACGTGTGCCTTTAGGGATTTTGTAGCCACCAATAACGCAATCCTCCATGGACTCATGAGGAAGGTTTAGAGGTCCAGGCGGGTATAAACGCAGTGTTTCTTTAACGATTGCGTCAAGGTAAACAAGGTTCTTCAGGTCCGACTCCTCTACTGCTCTCTTCCTTCCAACATGCTCATCCAATTCATCTTGGGCAATTTTTAATACTCTTGGGTTGTTGAGCAACAAACATAAAGCCCATGTTAACGTTGCAGACGATGTGTCCAATCCCGCAGCTAAAACAGTCTGCAAGTTTGAAGTTAAAACAAATTTCTTATATTAGCTAGATTTCAAGCAACATGCATGCATGCATGCTGATAATTGATTTTATTTTTTTGCACAGCTTATCTTTGCCACTGAAAACTGTTGCAAATACGTACTATAATGAATGTGGAAGAAACTATATATAATTAAACGATTAATTAACAAACTCTAGCTAGTAATAGTAGCTCATAATGATGATGAGATATAGAAAGATTAATAAGGTTTACCAAACATGTAGCCTTGATTATGGTATCATGGTCAAAACCACGGAATTCCTCTGGGGAGGCACCTTCAAGAACCGAAATCAGAACATCCATGAAGACTTGGCTTCTTTCATGTTGCTGCTTTTCCTCCGCCCTCACTCTCTTGTGATCCTCTAGCCATCCTGTTACAATTCCGTACATCTCTTCTCCTGTCATCTTCATTTTTTTCTCGTATCCTCCCAGGTCCAAAGGCTTGAGATATGGAATAAAATCAGACACCACAAATGTGCCCAATAACACAAAGAATTTCCTTATCACTTTTTGAAATCGAACCCCTTCTTTGTCATCAGGTGAAAACCTTTTTCCTGAAACAACCCTGACCACAACATTTAATATCAAGTTCTGAAACCATTGTTTCATATCCACCTTTACCATGTCGGAACTTCCACTCTCTTTATTCTTTACCCAAGCATTATATATATCTCCCATGGATGCTTTAACCTCTGAAGCACGAAGAGGTCCAAGCATCTCCACGCGTCGCTGAGAGAGAACCTCGAGTGTCAAGATCTTGCGCACTTGTCGCCAGTAGTCACCATAAGGAGCTAGAGCCAAGATGGCATAGTTATAGCCCATGTGTTCTACTGCCATTGACTTGGGTCGACTTGCAAACACCTTATCATTTGTGGTAAAGCACTCTTTCGCCATCTCAGCGTTACTCACCACCAAAACATTGTCAACACCAAGCTTGATGGTGAAAATGGGGCCATATTTATCTGCCATGCCACCTAAGACCCTAAGAGGTAATTCAGGTCCACCTAGAAGGCGCAGGTGTCCTATTACCGGCCATCGGCCCTTTGCTTGAGGTGGTTCTCTGTTCTTCACTCTCTTTCCTTTAAAGCTTTGCAGCAGGAATTTTAGTAGCAAAGAAAAAACAATCGCTGCTATAGAGGCTGAAAATGGGAGAAACAGCTCCATGCTTTCTACGTCCAGAATGAATTATGAAATATGATGATACACAGGGATCATAATATATAGAGATTGAACTCCCCGGCTGCTAACCTTTTTTTCTATATATATTCAAATGGTATGGTTCTAATAATGTAAAAGTCAACAAAGTTGGCTGAAAAGTTTGCTCGATACAAGTGTGTTATTAAACTCAATGATCATTTAGCATAAATATATATTTAAGAGGGAATATAATTTAAGAATGACATATATTTCATGTTCTTGTGTCAAAAAAATCATAGAATCTTTCTGTTGTTGAATTAGATGTATTTTGAGCAAATTAAATTTCATGTATTTGTCACCTAAAGGCTTTAATATCAAAATATTTCATTTCAATTCCTTTGAATTCCTTTTTATTCCAGCTTGATATTAATTTATTCTCTAAATAATAATGTATAAAATGATATATCAATGATTTGCACTAAATCATATTTTTTGAGAAGTGCAGTTTTATAAAAGAAAAGGGCATTGGCTTCTAGCCGTGCAAAGTATAATGTAAGAAATTGAAAAAAAAAATAAAATCATAGAAAAAACCTTAATACACAGTAAAATCCAAATGCCTCAAATAAAGTATACTAGCAAAGAATCAAAGTCTGACAGACTCTGAGAATCAAAGCGGGTGAAAGATTCAATCAAAACGTGACAAGTAAACATCACCAACTCATAGTCAATGGTGTTTTCTGATCTTCACCACCGTATCGACCAAATACCTATTAGTTGAACATTCAAATATTAGGTTATAGAAATTGACTCAAATAACCTCTAAATATGGGTGGTATTTGTCAAAATTAAGATAATATGAGACATATATCTTCTGATATACTAACATATTGTGTTATAACTTTCAATTTCCCTTTCGAGTATATAAAAGCACTGCAAAAAAAATTAGGAAAAATGGTATTTGAGTCCACAAGGAAGGTTATGTTTTAATCTATGATTGGTATGATTCAAGCACATAAGCACTTATGAGAGAATTACAACAACTAATGTGATATATACACACACACACACACAAAAGATTCTCCAAATGCATCATTATTTCCATTGTGGTTAGGTTTATTCAGTTTCTTAATTGCATCTCATTTCTCATGTGACTATAATATTATAAACAACCATGCACATTCGGTTGTGGTTCTCTAAGTGTGGCTTAAGTAGAGATGGTGGGGGCAATAAGGTCTTTTAGTCAATTAGGATATGTTGGTGTTGTTTATCTTTAAGTGGGAGTTTAGATTCAGTCGGTCATCATCTTGGATCTATTTCTGTTAAAGTTAAAGCTCAAGGAGAGAACTAGCCTCTTGAAAGCTAGGATTCCAATTTGTAATCATTTATTTTTTAGTTCAATCAGTTTCTATATATATAAGTTTCTATATATATAAGTGTACAGCAGAAGTACACTTTGCTTCTTTACTTTAAAAGTAGATAGTTTTGTAATTGTTGTTATTATTTATATCCCTTTTAATTTTATAATTGAACTTGATTTGTGTGGAATGCAGTGGTGATGGTGATGAGATAGAAAAAGAGGAGATCAATGGACTGAGATTCTCTCTTGGGAGCCTACAACCTTTTTTTTAACATAGTTTCTTGGTGGGTATGATAAGACCTGTTATTCAAGAAACATGGAAAACAATCAGTGAATCAACCTCGATTTGTCGAGGTAATGCAACGCTCATTTGATAATTCTTCAATTTACAAATGTTTTTCCTTACTGTATAAAGTTTAAAGATGCTAAAAAATATAAAGGTGATTTACTATTTCATATAATTTGCTTTCTCATGTCAATCATTAAGTTGGATTTGGAGTTGTGAAGAAAAAGTAAAAATAATTAGTGATAATTGCAAACTTCTACCTATTTATTTAAGGTATGCACAAAGCTTAAATGAGCTCATATAAGCTTATTTGGATCTGGGGTATTTGCTAAAGCATCATTACCGAAAAGACTAAGGTAGTGTTTAATATAATGGATCAGAGAAGGAAGCAATGGAATAAACTACTGCCGAACGAAGGTGATTCACTCCGTTTGTTAATTTCCATTCCTTTTTTTCTTCATTTATCATGTAATGGAATAGAAAAATTGCATTGTAACCCAATTTTGTTTGTGGAATTTTAACGTCACAAAATTATCTTTTTATCACTTAATTGGGTTTTAATGAGCCTCTATTGTCTTTTAATTTTTTTACATGTGAAAATAAAAATTCTTAAATTAAAATTAAAATGGTGTAAAGAATAAGACTTAGAATTATGCATTGTACATACATTTTTCATATATATGTTTTTATATGTTATCATTTTATTTTCCTACAAAACATATTTTACCTCGTGATGTTTTTGGGTAGTAAATGATCAGAAATTTAGAGGTTGAATTACTCTCTATCAAAGTTGGTATTTACTTATTTAGTTGACCTTTTTGAAGTACAAATATAAATGTCTAATAATTTTTCAGATGTCATTAAGATAAATGCTTAAAATATTGTCAAAAATACATTCGGTACTTCAAGCAATCATTATGCTTTTGGACCTAACACACAGTTTATTTTGGCAAAATTAGGAATATGGTCTCATGAAAAGTCTCATCTTGGTCAATTCTGCATCCAAACTTGCAAGATATCCATATTTAGTCAATTGGCATGTCATTTGCTTCCGCATAAACTTGAACAACCTTTAAATTACAGAAATTTAAACAACCTTTAAATTACTTATTGCTACTTTTGATTTATTATGTATGTTAATAGCCACTTTCTTTCTTTTTGAATCTAGGAGGGTATAATTGGTAAGCTGACCATTAACTGTACTCAAATTTTATATTGTATGGTGCAACTTTGCGATTTTATCAAATATCTAAATATACAAAAAGTAAATTGGATATTCATAATAGTGTATGTATTTATTTTAAAAGACAATTATAAGTGAATTGGATATTTATAACATTGTATATATTAATTTAAAAACAAAATTATAAAATTACTGACAAAGCTTTAATCTTCTTAAATTAGAAAATTAATAAATCCTTGTAAATTAATAGTGTTAATCTTTCACAAACATAATTTCTACGGGTTTAAACTAACAATTTTATAGTTATGGATAAAACATTTAAGCTTCTAAAAAATATTTGTTTGCAAATGTATTATTAATTATAACATCTATTAACTTCTAAAATGATTTTACATTTGTTCCGTGTAGTACACGGTTATAACCTAGTTTATATAATATTTATAGCTAAGAATGAGAAAAACGGGGAGGCCTTGGCCCCCCTAGGCCTCTAGAAGCTTTCGTCACTGACTGGTGCACTACAAGAAATTAGAGTATTACTGGCGACGGGCGTCGTCGTTAAAGGTCGAAAATGTCGCCGCTAAAGGATCACTACTGTTGGTTCGTCGCTAATGCTCAACTGGTCGCCGCTATTGCCTTCTGTCGCCGTTAAAGGCGTGTCGCTGCTAATACTATTTGTTGCCACTAAAGGTATCGCCGCTATTTGTATGTATTTGTATACATACAAATACACATACATACAAAATACACATATACATACAAAAACACATACACATACAGAATTTACATACATATACATGTAAATGAGCATACAAAAACACAAATACATACATAAAATACACTCAAGATACTCATATACATAGAAATGCAAATACAAATACATATCCACATCTACAAACACAAAATACAAATACAAATACACATCTAAAATATCAAAATTATCAAAATTTCGTCATGAACAGTGGTGGTGGCGGTATACTCCGGCGAGAAAGGTGGGGGGTCTCAAAATTCCGACAACCAACACAAATTTATTAGGGAGAAGAGAAAAGGAAAAGAGAAAGGGGGAAAATGGAGAGGAAGAGAGGTGAAATATCGAAGATTTCGGTGAAATTCCGATGGGGTCGAAGGTGGTGAGCAGAAAGAAGAGAGAAGAAGGGAAAACACAGAAGTAGATCAGGGAAGAAAGTGAAGACGAAGCAGATTTTATTGTCGAGGCTCTTTAGCAGCGACACCTTTAGCGGTGACACATCGGAGGGAAAACAATCCGGGGTTTTCTACATCGTTGGATCATCACTTAAATCAACTGTTGGGGTTGAAATGACGCGGATCGCCAGAACTAGCAATAGCGACGACGAGTAGCCTTTAGCGGCGACACACCGGAGGGAAAATAACGCGGAGTTTTCTACATCCTCCTAGTCGTTGGATCATGGCCTAAATCGACGGTTAGGGTTGAAATGAGGCGGATCGCCAACATAAGCTTTTAGCGGCGACAGACACTTTTAGCGGCGACAAAAACGCGTTTGTTTGATGTCGCCGCTCAAAGTGTCCGTCGTGCTAAAGGTGTCGCTGCTATTGCTTGATGGTGATAACCATAGCAGACCCTGGATACGAAGTCTTTAAAATGTTCCATTATTCTCTAGAAACGATTATGAGGAAAACAGTTTCATCCTTTCCATGTTGGATGAACAACAAAACATGGGTATCTTTCTTTTGGATATCTCTATTTGTTGAGCTTCATTAGTTTCCGTGTGCGTATGTTGGATATAAGACCAAAATAACAAACTCCTTTTATTACTGTTATCACTCACGAAATGTATGAAGAAAGGAAGAAGAAAGGTTTTTTCTAATGTAATAAATTAAATGTGCAGCAATCTGAAAAGTAAAGAGCAAAAAAACTATTTTATTCATAGCACTAAAGGCTATATATAATCATCTTAGATACACACGTTGACCCATGAAAGAAGCCATGCTACTTGTTCTACCAGAAGACTCGGTACAAGCTAAGGACCGGTACAACTCCATATACTTGGGTCAATCTAGAAGCTAAATTCTAAATAATAAACTACTAATTAAAACATAAGATGATATAAATTCATAAATACTCATTAAAACTAAAGTTCCAATCATGCATGCATATAACAGGTGAACCGATGATGACAACCGAACCGATTAATCCAGGCAACAGTGTAATCATTCTGTAAAAAATCCCATATCTCTTCTGACTTGGAAAGGATATTTTTTTAATGCTCAAAAACACATAGTCTGAAAATTGGGAAGCCATGCTAATATATAGTAGTGTTGACTTGTACCATTTTAAAATTGATATAAAGCAACTATTATGCGTGCAACATAGCTAGCTCTGATAACACAATGTTCGTGTAATTAAACAGCGAAAATTTTCATGCTAATTATCGATGCTTAAAATGTAAACAAGGGATGGCTCTATATACAGAGCATATATACAAGCAGAAGAAACTAAAAACCATTGCATGAAATAATGAAAATCCAAAACAAAGTAGTATCCATTATACTGCATGAAATAATAAAAATCCAAAACAGATTTAGTAGTATGACTAATTAACAAGCTGTTGATAAGATAGTAAGAAGACTTTGTGATTTTTCGGGATTAATTGTCTTGGAATGGTTGTTCAATAAGACTAGAGTGTGGGCGCATGGTCGGTGATGATTCGAAGCAAACGTATCATGCAGCAACTGCAGGGTACATATCAAGGGATAAACGAGGCGCCAGAAGGACCTCAAGTGGGATCGCTTTGCTGATAGTCACTCCAGCGCTTTCACTCATATCAATGGGTTCATTGGATGGGTTTTTAAGCACAAATTGTTGTATTAAAGTAGCTAAAGTTATATGCAAAGACCGAAGAGCAAAGGGAATAGCAGGGCATACTCTTCTACCACTACCGAAAGGAAGCAATTCATAATTGTTTCCCCTGACATCAACATGTTTATGACTTGTCAAGAATCTTTCTGGCTGAAATTCTTCAGGATGTGACCATTTATTAGGATCATGTTGAATTTTCCAAAGATTAGTCAATAAACGTGTGCCTTTAGGGATTTTGTAGCCACCAATAACGCAATCCTCCATGGACTCATGAGGAAGGTTTAGAGGTCCAGGCGGGTATAAACGCAGTGTTTCTTTAACGATTGCGTCAAGGTAAACAAGGTTCTTCAGGTCCGACTCCTCTACTGCTCTCTTCCTTCCAACATGCTCATCCAATTCATCTTGGGCAATTTTTAATACTCTTGGGTTGTTGAGCAACAAACATAAAGCCCATGTTAACGTTGCAGACGATGTGTCCAATCCCGCAGCTAAAACAGTCTGCAAGTTTGAAGTTAAAACAAATTTCTTATATTAGCTAGATTTCAAGCAACATGCATGCATGCATGCTGATAATTGATTTTATTTTTTTGCACAGCTTATCTTTGCCACTGAAAACTGTTGCAAATACGTACTATAATGAATGTGGAAGAAACTATATATAATTAAACGATTAATTAACAAACTCTAGCTAGTAATAGTAGCTCATAATGATGATGAGATATAGAAAGATTAATAAGGTTTACCAAACATGTAGCCTTGATTATGGTATCATGGTCAAAACCACGGAATTCCTCTGGGGAGGCACCTTCAAGAACCGAAATCAGAACATCCATGAAGACTTGGCTTCTTTCATGTTGCTGCTTTTCCTCCGCCCTCACTCTCTTGTGATCCTCTAGCCATCCTGTTACAATTCCGTACATCTCTTCTCCTGTCATCTTCATTTTTTTCTCGTATCCTCCCAGGTCCAAAGGCTTGAGATATGGAATAAAATCAGACACCACAAATGTGCCCAATAACACAAAGAATTTCCTTATCACTTTTTGAAATCGAACCCCTTCTTTGTCATCAGGTGAAAACCTTTTTCCTGAAACAACCCTGACCACAACATTTAATATCAAGTTCTGAAACCATTGTTTCATATCCACCTTTACCATGTCGGAACTTCCACTCTCTTTATTCTTTACCCAAGCATTATATATATCTCCCATGGATGCTTTAACCTCTGAAGCACGAAGAGGTCCAAGCATCTCCACGCGTCGCTGAGAGAGAACCTCGAGTGTCAAGATCTTGCGCACTTGTCGCCAGTAGTCACCATAAGGAGCTAGAGCCAAGATGGCATAGTTATAGCCCATGTGTTCTACTGCCATTGACTTGGGTCGACTTGCAAACACCTTATCATTTGTGGTAAAGCACTCTTTCGCCATCTCAGCGTTACTCACCACCAAAACATTGTCAACACCAAGCTTGATGGTGAAAATGGGGCCATATTTATCTGCCATGCCACCTAAGACCCTGTGAGGTAATTCAGGTCCACCTAGAAGGCGCAGGTGTCCGATTACCGGCCATCGGCCCTTTGCTTGAGGTGGTTCTCTGTTCTTCACTCTCTTTCCTTTAAAGCTTTGCAGCAGGAATTTTAGTAGCAAAGAAAAAACAATCGCTGCTATAGAGGCTGAAAATGGGAGAAACAGCTCCATGCTTTCTACGTCCAGAATGAATTATGAAATATGATGATACACAGGGATCATAATATATAGAGATTGAACTCCCCGGCTGCTAACCTTTTTTTCTATATATATTCAAATGGTATGGTTCTAATAATGTAAAAGTCAACAAAGTTGGCTGAAAAGTTTGCTCGATACAAGTGTGTTATTAAACTTAATGATCATTTAGCATAAATATATATTTAAGAGGGAATATAATTTAAGAATGACATATATTTCATGTTCTTGTGTCAAAAAAATCATAGAATCTTTCTGTTGTTGAATTAGATGTATTTTGAGCAAATTAAATTTCATGTATTTGTCACCTAAAGGCTTTAATATCAAAATATTTCATTTCAATTCCTTTGAATTCCTTTTTATTCCAGCTTGATATTAATTTATTCTCTAAATAATAATGTATAAAATGATATATCAATGATTTGCACTAAATCATATTTTTTGAGAAGTGCAGTTTTATAAAAGAAAAGGGCATTGGCTTCTAGCCGTGCAAAGTATAATGTAAGAAATTGAAAAAAAAAAATCATAGAAAAAACCTTAATACACAGTAAAATCCAAATGCCTCAAATAAAGTATACTAGCAAAGAATCAAAGGCTGACAGACTCTGAGAATCAAAGCGGGTGAAAGATTCAATCCAAACGTGACAAGTAAACATCACCAACTCATAGTCAAAGGTGTTTTCTGATCTTCACCACCGTATCGACCAAATACCTATTAGTTGAACATTCAAATATTAGGGTTATAGAAATTGACTCAAATAACCTCTAAATATGGGTGGTATTTGTCAAAATTAAGATAATATGAGACATATATCTTCTGATATACTAACATATTGTGTTATAACTTTCAATTTCCCTTTCGAGTATATAAAAGCACTGCAAAAAAAATTAGGAAAAATGGTATTTGAGTCCACAAGGAAGGTTATGTTTTAATCTATGATTGGTATGATTCAAGCACATAAGCACTTATGAGAGAATTACAACAACTAATGTGATATATACACACACACACACAAAAGATTCTCCAAATGCATCATTATTTCCATTGTGGTTAGGTTTATTCAGTTTCTTAATTGCATCTCATTTCTCATGTGACTATAATATTATAAACAACCATGCACATTCGGTTGTGGTTCTCTAAGTGTGGCTTAAGTAGAGATGGTGGGGGCAATAAGGTCTTTTAGTCAATTAGGATATGTTGGTGTTGTTTATCTTTAAGTGGGAGTTTAGATTCAGTCGGTCATCATCCTGGATCTATTTCTGTTAAAGTTAAAGCTCAAGGAGAGAACTAGCCTCTTGAAAGCTAGGATTCCAATTTGTAATCATTTATTTTTTAGTTCAATCAGTTTCTATATATATATATATAAATTTCTATATATATATAAGTGTACAGCAGAAGTACACTTTGCTTCTTTACTTTAAAAGTAGATAGTTTTGTAATTGTTGTTATTATTTATATCCCTTTTAATTTTATAATTGAACTTGATTTGTGTGGAATGCAGTGGTGATGGTGATGAGATAGAAAAAGAGGAGATCAATGGACTGAGATTCTCTCTTGGGAGCCTACAACCTTTTTTTTAACATAGTTTCTTGGTGGGTATGATAAGACCTGTTATTCAAGAAACATGGAAAACAATGAGTGAATCAACCTCGATTTGTCGAGGTAATGCAACGCTCATTTGATAATTCTTCAATTTACAAATGTTTTTCCTTACTGTATAAAGTTTAAAGATGCTAAAAAATATAAAGGTGATTTACTATTTCATATAATTTGCTTTCTCATGTCAATCATTAAGTTGGATTTGGAGTTGTGAAGAAAAAGTAAAAATAATTAGTGATAATTGCAAACTTCTACCTATTTATTTAAGGTATGCACAAAGCTTAAATGAGCTCATATAAGCTTATTTGGATCTGGGGTATTTGCTAAAGCATCATTACCGAAAAGACTAAGGTAGTGTTTAATATAATGGATCAGAGAAGGAAGCAATGGAATAAACTACTGCCGAACGAAGGTGATTCACTCCGTTTGTTAATTTCCATTCCTTTTTTTCTTCATTTATCATGTAATGGAATAGATAAATTGCATTGTAACCCAATTTTGTTTGTGGAATTTTAACGTCACAAAATTATCTTTTTTATCACTTAATTGGGTTTTAATGAGCCTCTGTTGTCTTTTAATTTTTTTACATGTGAAAATAAAAATTCTTAAATTAAAATTAAAATGGTGTAAAGAATAAGACTTAGAATTATGCATTGTACATACATTTTTCATATATATGTTTTTATATGTTATCATTTTATTTTCCTACAAAACATATTTTTCCTCGTGATGTTTTTGGGTAGTAAATGATCAGAAATTTAGAGGTTGAATTACTCTCTATCAAAGTTGGTATTTACTTATTTAGTTGACCTTTTTGAAGTACAAATATAAATGTCTAATAATTTTTCAGATGTCATTAAGATAAATGCTTAAAATATTGTCAAAAATACATTCGGTACTTCAAGCAATCATTATGCTTTTGGACCTAACACACAGTTTATTTTGGCAAAATTAAGAATATGGTCTCATGAAAAGTCTCATCTTGGTCAATTCTGCATCCAAACTTGCAAGATATCCATATTTAGTCAATTGGCATGTCATTTGCTTCCGCATAAACTTGAACAACCTTTAAATTACAGAAATTTAAACAACCTTTAAATTACTTATTGCTACTTTTGATTTATTATGTATGTTAATAGCCACTTTCTTTCTTTTTGAATCTAGGAGGGTATAATTGGTAAGCTGACCATTAACTGTACTCAAATTTTATATTGTATGGTGCAACTTTGCGATTTTATCAAATATCTAAATATACAAAAAGTAAATTGGATATTCATAATAGTGTATGTATTTATTTTAAAAGACAATTATAAGTAAATTGGATATTTATAACATTGTATATATTAATTTAAAAACAAAATTATAAAATTACTGACAAAGCTTTAATCTTCTTAAATTAATAAATTAATAAATCCTTGTAAATTAATAGTGTTAATCTTTCACAAACATAATTTCTACGGGTTTAAACTAACAATTTTATAGTTATGGATAAAACCTTTAAGCTTCTAAAAAATATTTGTTTGCAAATGTATTATTAATTATAACATCTATTAACTTCTAAAATGATTTTACGTTGGTTCCGTGTAGTACACGGTTATAACCTAGTTTATATAATATTTATAGCTGAGAATGAGAAAAACGGGGAGGCCTTGGCCCCCCTAGGCCTCTAGAAGCTTCCGTCACTGACTGGTGCACTACAAGAAATTAGAGTATTACTGGCGACGGGCGTCGTCGCTAAAGGTCGAAAATGTCGCCGCTAAATGATCACTACCGTTGGTTCGTCGCTAATGCTCCACTGGTCGCCGCTATTGCCTTCTGTCGCCGTTAAAGGCGTGTCGCTGCTAATACTATTTGTTGCCACTAAAGGTATCGCCGCTATTTGTATGTATTTGTATACATACAAATACACATATATACATAATACACGTACAAAATACACATATACATACAAAAACACATACACATACAGAATTTACATACATATACATATAAATGAGCATGCAAAAACACATATACATACATAAAATACACTCAAGATACTCATATACATAGAAATGCGAATACAAATACATATCCACATCTACAAACACAAAATACAAATACAAATACACATCTAAAATATCAAAATTATCAAAATTTCGTCATGAACAGTGGTGGTGGCGGTATACTCCGGCGAGAAAGGTGGGGGGTCTCAAAATTCCGACAACCAACACAAATTTATTAGGGAGAAGAGAAAAGGAAAAGAGAAAGGGGGAAAATGGAGAGGAAGAGAGGTGAAATATCGAAGATTTCGGTGAAATTCCGATGGGGTCGAAGGTGGTGAGCAGAAAGAAGAGAGAAGAAGGGAAAACACAGAAGTAGATCAGGGAAGAAAGTGAAGACGAAGCAGATTTTATTGTCGAGGCTCTTTAGCAGCGACACCTTTAGCGGTGACACATCGGAGGGAAAACAATCCGGGGTTTTCTACATCGTTGGATCATCACTTAAATCAACTGTTGGGGTTGAAATGACGCGGATCGCCAGAACTAGCAATAGCGACGACGAGTAGCCTTTTGCGGCGACACACCGGAGGGAAAATAACGCGGAGTTTTCTACATCCTCCTAGTCGTTGGATCATGGCCTAAATCGACGGTTAGGGTTGAAATGAGGCGGATCGCCAACATAAGCTTTTAGCGGCGACAGACACTTTTAGCGGCGACAAAAACGCGTTTGTTTGATGTCGCCGCTCAAAGTGTCCGTCGTGCTAAAGGTGTCGCTGCTATTGCTTGATGGTGATAACCATAGCAGACCCTGGATACGAAGTCTTTAAAATGTTCCATTATTCTCTAGAAACGATTATGAGGAAAACAGTTTCATCCTTTCCATGTTGGATGAACAACAAAACATGGGTATCTTTCTTTTGGATATCTCTATTTGTTGAGCTTCATTAGTTTCCGTGTGCGTATGTTGGATATAAGACCAAAATAACAAACTCCTTTTATTACTGTTATCACTCACGAAATGTATGAAGAAAGGAAGAAGAAAGGTTTTTTCTAATGTAATAAATTAAATGTGCAGCAATCTGAAAAGTAAAGAGCAAAAAAACTATTTTATTCATAGCACTAAAGGCTATATATATTCATCTTAGATACACACGTGACCCATGAAAGAAGCCATGCTACTTGTTCTACCAGAAGACTCGGTACAAGCTAAGGACCGGTACAACTCCATATACTTGGGTCAATCTAGAAGCTAAATTCTAAATAATAAACTACTAATTAAAACATAAGATGATATAAATTCATAAATACTCATTAAAACTAAAGTTCCAATCATGCATGCATATAACGGGTGAACCGATGACAACCGAACCGATTAATCCAGGCAACAGTGTAATCATTCTGTAAAAAATCCCATATCTCTTCTGACTTGGAAAGGATATTTTTTTCATGCTCAAAAACACATAGTCTGAAAATTGGGAAGCCATGCTAATATATAGTAGTGTTGACTTGTACCATTTTAAAATTGATATAAAGCAACTATTATGCGTGCAACATAGCTAGCTCTGATAACACAATGTTCGTGTAATTAAACAGCGAAAATTTTCATGCTAATTATCGATGCTTAAAATGTAAACAAGGGATGGCTCTATATACAGAGCATATATACAAGCAGAAGAAACTAAAAACCATTGCATGAAATAATGAAAATCCAAAACAAAGTAGTATCCATTATACTGCATGAAATAATAAAAATCCAAAACAGATTTAGTAGTATGACTAATTAACAAGCTGTTGATAAGATAGTAAGAAGACTTTGTGATTTTTCGGGATTAATTGTCTTGGAATGGTTGTTCAATAAGACTAGAGTGTGGGCGCATGGTCGGTGATGATTCGAAGCAAACGTATCATGCAGCAACTGCAGGGTACATATCAAGGGATAAACGAGGCGCCAGAAGGACCTCAAGTGGGATCGCTTTGCTGATAGTCACTCCAGCGCTTTCACTCATATCAATGGGTTCTTTCGATGGGTTTTTAAGCACAAATTGTTGTATTAAAGTAGCTAAAGTTATATGCAAAGACCGAAGAGCAAAGGGAATAGCAGGGCATACTCTTCTACCACTACCGAAAGGAAGCAATTCATAATTGTTTCCCCTGACATCAACATGTTTATGACTTGTCAAGAATCTTTCTGGCTGAAATTCTTCAGGATGTGACCATTTATTAGGATCATGTTGAATTTTCCAAAGATTAGTCAATAAACGTGTGCCTTTAGGGATTTTGTAGCCACCAATAACGCAATCCTCCATGGACTCGTGAGGAAGGTTTAGAGGTCCAGGCGGGTATAAACGCAGTGTTTCTTTAACGATTGCGTCAAGGTAAACAAGGTTCTTCAGGTCCGACTCCTCTACTGCTCTCTTCCTTCCAACATGCTCATCCAATTCATCTTGGGCAATTTTTAATACTCTTGGGTTGTTGAGCAACAAACATAAAGCCCATGTTAACGTTGCAGACGATGTGTCCAATCCCGCAGCTAAAACAGTCTGCAAGTTTGAAGTTAAAACAAATTTCTTATATTAGCTAGATTTCAAGCAACATGCATGCATGCATGCTGATAATTGATTTTATTTTTTTGCACAGCTTATCTTTGCCACTGAAAACTGTTGCAAATACGTACTATAATGAATGTGGAAGAAACTATATATAATTAAACGATTAATTAACAAACTCTAGCTAGTAATAGTAGCTCATAATGATGATGAGATATAGAAAGATTAATAAGGTTTACCAAACATGTAGCCTTGATTATGGTATCATGGTCAAAACCACGGAATTCCTCTGGGGAGGCACCTTCAAGAACCGAAATCAGAACATCCATGAAGACTTGGCTTCTTTCATGTTGCTGCTTTTCCTCCGCCCTCACTCTCTTGTGATCCTCTAGCCATCCTGTTACAATTCCGTACATCTCTTCTCCTGTCATCTTCATTTTTTTCTCGTATCCTCCCAGGTCCAAAGGCTTGAGATATGGAATAAAATCAGACACCACAAATGTGCCCAATAACACAAAGAATTTCCTTATCACTTTTTGAAATCGAACCCCTTCTTTGTCATCAGGTGAAAACCTTTTTCCTGAAACAACCCTGACCACAACATTTAATATCAAGTTCTGAAACCATTGTTTCATATCCACCTTTACCATGTCGGAACTTCCACTCTCTTTATTCTTTACCCAAGCATTATATATATCTCCCATGGATGCTTTAACCTCTGAAGCACGAAGAGGTCCAAGCATCTCCACGCGTCGCTGAGAGAGAACCTCGAGTGTCAAGATCTTGCGCACTTGTCGCCAGTAGTCACCATAAGGAGCTAGAGCCAAGATGGCATAGTTATAGCCCATGTGTTCTACTGCCATTGACTTGGGTCGACTTGCAAACACCTTATCATTTGTGGTAAAGCACTCTTTCGCCATCTCAGCGTTACTCACCACCAAAACATTGTCAACACCAAGCTTGATGGTGAAAATGGGGCCATATTTATCTGCCATGCCACCTAAGACCCTAAGAGGTAATTCAGGTCCACCTAGAAGGCGCAGGTGTCCTATTACCGGCCATCGGCCCTTTGCTTGAGGTGGTTCTCTGTTCTTCACTCTCTTTCCTTTAAAGCTTTGCAGCAGGAATTTTAGTAGCAAAGAAAAAACAATCGCTGCTATAGAGGCTGAAAATGGGAGAAACAGCTCCATGCTTTCTACGTCCAGAATGAATTATGAAATATGATGATACACAGGGATCATAATATATAGAGATTGAACTCCCCGGCTGCTAACCTTTTTTTCTATATATATTCAAATGGTATGGTTCTAATAATGTAAAAGTCAACAAAGTTGGCTGAAAAGTTTGCTCGATAGAAGTGTGTTATTAAACTTAATGATCATTTAGCATAAATATATATTTAAGAGGGAATATAATTTAAGAATGACATATATTTCATGTTCTTGTGTCAAAAAAATCATAGAATCTTTCTGTTGTTGAATTAGATGTATTTTGAGCAAATTAAATTTCATGTATTTGTCACCTAAAGGCTTTAATATCAAAATATTTCATTTCAATTCCTTTGAATTCCTTTTTATTCCAGCTTGATATTAATTTATTCTCTAAATAATAATGTATAAAATGATATATCAATGATTTGCACTAAATCATATTTTTTGAGAAGTGCAGTTTTATAAAAGAAAAGGGCATTGGCTTCTAGCCGTGCAAAGTATAATGTAAGAAATTGAAAAAAAAAAATCATAGAAAAACCTTAATACACAGTAAAATCCAAATGCCTCAAATAAAATATACTAGCAAAGAATCAAAGGCTGACAGACTCTGAGAATCAAAGCGGGTGAAAGATTCAATCAAAGCGTGACAAGTAAACATCACCAACTCATAGTCAAAGGTGTTTTCTGATCTTCACCACCGTATTGACCAAATACCTATTAGTTGAACATTCAAATATTAGGGTTATAGAAATTGACTCAAATAACCTCTAAATATGGGTGGTATTTGTCAAAATTAAGATAATATGAGACATATATCTTCTGATATACTAGCATATTGTGTTATAGCTTTCAATTTCCCTTTCGAGTATATAAAAGCACTGCAAAAAAATTAGGAAAATTGGTATTTGAGTTCACAAGGAAAGTTATGTTTTAATCTATGATTGGTATGATTCAAGCACATAAGCACTTATGAGAGAATTACAACAACTAATGTGATATATATATATACACACACACACAAAAGATTCTCCAAATGCATCATTATTTCCATTGTGGTTAGGTTTATTCAGTTTCTTAATTGCATCTCATTTCTCATGTGACTATAATATTATAAACAACCATGCGCATTCGGTTATGGTTCTCTAAGTGTGGCTTAAGTAGAGATGGTGGGGGCAATAAGGTCTTTTAGTCAATTAGGATATGTTGGTGTTGTTTATCTTTAAGTGGGAGTTTAGATTCAGTCGGTCATCATCTTGGATCTATTTCTGTTAAAGTTAAAGCTCAAGGAGAGAACTAGCCTCTTGAAAGCTAGGATTTCAATTTGTAATCATTTATTTTATAGTTCAATCAGTTTCTATATATATAAGTGTACAGCAGATGTACACTTTGCTTCTTTACTTTAAAAGTAGATAGTTTTGTAATTGTCGTTATTATTTATATCCCTTTTAATTTATAATTGAACTTGATTTGTGTGGAATGCAGTGGTGATGGTGATGAGATAGAAAAAGAGGAGATCAATGGATTGAGATTCTCTCTTGGGAGCCTACAACCTTTTTTTTAACATAGTTTCTTGGTGGGTATGATAAGACCTGTTATTCAAGAAACATGGAAAACAATCAGTGAATCAACCTCGATTTGTCGAGGTAATGCAACGCTCATTTGATAATTCTTCAATTTACAAATGTTTTTCCTTACTGTATAAAGTTTAAAGATGCTAAAAAATATAAAGGTGATTTACTATTTCATATAATTTGCTTTCTCATGTCAATCATTAAGTTGGATTTGGAGTTGTGAAGAAAAAGTAAAAATAATTAGTGATAATTGCAAACTTCTACCTATTTATTTAAGGTATGCACAAAGCTTAAATGACCTCATATCAGCTTATTTGGATCTGGGGTATTTGCTAAAGCATCATTACCGAAAAGACTAAGGTAGTGTTTAGTATAATGGATCAGAGAAGGAAGCAATGGAATAAACTACTGCCGAACGAAGGTGATTCACTCCGTTTGTTAATTTCCATTCCTTTTTTTCTTCATTTATCATGAAATGGAATAGATAAATTGCATTGTAACCCAATTTTGTTTGTGGAATTTTAACGTCACAAAATTATCTTTTTATCACTTAATTGGGTTTTAATGAGCCTCTGTTGTCTTTTAATTTTTTTACATGTGAAAATAAAAATTCTTAAATTAAAATTAAAATGGTATAAAGGATAAGACTTAGAATTATGCATTGTACATACATTTTTCATATATATGTTTTTATATGTTATCATTTTATTTTCCTACAAAACATATTTTTCCTCGTGATGTTTTTGGGTAGTAAATGATCAGAAATTTAGAGGTTGAATTACTCTCTATCAAAGTTGGTATTTACTTATTTAGTTGACCTTTTTGAAGTACAAATATAAATGTCTAATAATTTTTCAGATGTCATTAAGATAAATGCTTAAAATATTGTCAAAAATACATTCGGTACTTCAAGCAATCATTATGCTTTTGGACCTAACACACATTTTATTTTGGCAAAATTAGGAATATGGTCTCATGAAAAGTCTCATCTTGGTCAATTCTGCATCCAAACTTGCAAGATATCCATATTTAGTCAATTGGCATGTCATTTGCTTCCGCATAAACTTGAACAACCTTTAAATTACAGAAATTTAAACAACCTTTAAATTACTTATTGCTACTTTTGATTTATTATGTATGTTAATAGCCACTTTCTTTCTTTTTGAATCTAGGAGGGTATAATTGGTAAGCTGACCATTAACTGTACTCAAATTTTATATTGTATGGTGCAACTTTGCGATTTTATCAAATATCTAAATATACAAAAAGTAAATTGGATATTCATAATAGTGTATGTATTTATTTTAAAAGACAATTATAAGTGAATTGGATATTTATAACATTGTATATATTAATTTAAAAACAAAATTATAAAATTACTGACAAAGCTTTAATCTTCTTAAATTAGAAAATTAATAAATCCTTGTAAATTAATAGTGTTAATCTTTCACAAACATAATTTCTACGGGTTTAAACTAACAATTTTATAGTTATGGATAAAACCTTTAAGCTTCTAAAAAATATTTGTTTGCAAATGTATTATTAATTATAACATCTATTAACTTCTAAAATGATTTTACGTTGGTTCCGTGTAGTACACGGTTATAACCTAGTTTATATAATATTTATAGCTGAGAATGAGAAAAACGGGGAGGCCTTGGCCCCCCTAGGCCTCTAGAAGCTTTCGTCACTGACTGGTGCACTACAAGAAATTAGAGTATTACTGGCGACGGGCGTCGTCGCTAAAGGTCGAAAATGTCGCCGCTAAAGGATCACTACTGTTGGTTCGTCGCTAATGCTCCACTGGTCGCCGCTATTGCCTTCTGTCGCCGTTAAAGGCGTGTCACTGCTAATACTATTTGTTGCCACTAAAGGTATCGCCGCTATTTGTATGTATTTGTATACATACAAATACACATACATACAAAATACACATATACATACAAAAACACATACACATACAGAATTTACATACATATACATGTAAATGAGCATACAAAAACACAAATACATACATCAAATACACTCAAGATACTCATATACATAGAAATGCAAATACAAATACATATCCACATCTACAAACACAAAATACAAATACAAATACACATCTAAAATATCAAAATTTCGTCATGAACAGTGGTGGTGGCGGTATACTCCGGCGAGAAAGGTGGGGGGTCTCAAAATTCCGACAACCAACATAAATTTATTAGGGAGAAGAGAAAAGGAAAAGAGAAAGGGGGAAAATAGAGAGGAAGAGAGGTGAAATATCGAAGATTTCGGTGAAATTCCGATGGGGTCGAAGGTGGTGAGCAGAAAGAAGAGAGAAGAAGGGAAAACACAAAAGTAGATCAGGGAAGAAAGTGAAGACGAAGCAGATTTTATTGTCGAGGCTCTTTAGCAACGACACCTTTAGCGGTGACACATCGGAGGGAAAACAATCCGGGGTTTTCTACATCGTTGGATCATCACTTAAATCGACTGTTGGGGTTGAAATGACGCGGATCGCCAGAACTAGCAATAGCGACGACGAGTAGCCTTTAGCGGGGACACACCGGAGGGAAAATAACGCGGAGTTTTCTACATCCTCCTAGTCGTTGGATCATGGCCTAAATCGACGGTTATGGTTGAAATGAGGCGGATCGCCAACATAAGCTTTTAGCGGCGACAGACACTTTTAGCGGCGACAAAAACGCGTTTGTTTGATGTCGCCGCTCAAAGTGTCCGTCGTGCTAAAGGTTTCGCTGCTATTGCTTGATGGTGATAACCATAGCAGACCCTGGATACGAAGTCTTTAAAATGTTCCATTATTCTCTAGAAACGATTATGAGGAAAACAGTTTCATCCTTTCCATGTTGGATGAACAACAAAACATGGGTATCTTTCTTTTGGATATCTCTATTTGTTGAGCTTCATTAGTTTCCGTGTGCGTATGTTGGATATAAGACCAAAATAACAAACTCCTTTTATTACTGTTATCACTCACGAAATGTATGAAGAAAGGAAGAAGAAAGGTTTTTTCTAATGTAATAAATTAAATGTGCAGCAATCTGAAAAGTAAAGAGCAAAAAAACTATTTTATTCATAGCACTAAAGGCTATATATAATCATCTTAGATACACACGTGACCCATGAAAGAAGCCATGCTACTTGTTCTACCAGAAGACTCGGTACAAGCTAAGGACCGGTACAACTCCATATACTTGGGTCAATCTAGAAGCTAAATTCTAAATAATAAACTACTAATTAAAACATAAGATGATATAAATTCATAAATACTCATTAAAACTAAAGTTCCAATCATGCATGCATATAACAGGTGAACCGATGATGACAACCGAACCGATTAATCCAGGCAACAGTGTAATCATTCTGTAAAAAATCCCATATCTCTTCTGACTTGGAAAGGATATTTTTTTAATGCTCAAAAACACATAGTCTGAAAATTGGGAAGCCATGCTAATATATAGTAGTGTTGACTTGTACCATTTTAAAATTGATATAAAGCAACTATTATGCGTGCAACATAGCTAGCTCTGATAACACAATGTTCGTGTAATTAAACAGCGAAAATTTTCATGCTAATTATCGATGCTTAAAATGTAAACAAGGGGTGGCTCTATATACAGAGCATATATACAAGCAGAAGAAACTAAAAACCATTGCATGAAATAATGAAAATCCAAAACAAAGTAGTATCCATTATACTGCATGAAATAATAAAAATCCAAAACAGATTTAGTAGTATGACTAATTAACAAGCTGTTGATAAGATAGTAAGAAGACTTTGTGATTTTTCGGGATTAATTGTCTTGGAATGGTTGTTCAATAAGACTAGAGTGTGGGCGCATGGTCGGTGATGATTTGAAGCAGACGTATCATGCAGCAACTGCAGGGTACATATCAAGGGATAAACGAGGCGCCAGAAGGACCTCAAGTGGGATCGCTTTGCTGATAGTCACTCCAGCGCTTTCACTCATATCAATGGGTTCATTGGATGGGTTTTTAAGCACAAATTGTT
Organism: Lactuca serriola; assembly: GCF_051521515.1. Taxonomy (NCBI): domain Eukaryota; kingdom Viridiplantae; phylum Streptophyta; class Magnoliopsida; order Asterales; family Asteraceae; genus Lactuca; species Lactuca serriola. The sequence goes on from NC_136410.1 coordinate 267,307,189, forward strand.
GTATTAAAGTAGCTAAAGTTATATGCAAAGACCGAAGAGCAAAGGGAATAGCAGGGCATACTCTTCTACCACTACCGAAAGGAAGCAATTCATAATTGTTTCCCCTGACATCAACATGTTTATGACTTGTCAAGAATCTTTCTGGCTGAAATTCTTCAGGATGTGACCATTTATTAGGATCATGTTGAATTTTCCAAAGATTAGTCAATAAACGTGTGCCTTTAGGGATTTTGTAGCCACCAATAACGCAATCCTCCATGGACTCATGAGGAAGGTTTAGAGGTCCAGGCGGGTATAAACGCAGTGTTTCTTTAACGATTGCGTCAAGGTAAACAAGGTTCTTCAGGTCCGACTCCTCTACTGCTCTCTTCCTTCCAACATGCTCATCCAATTCATCTTGGGCAATTTTTAATACTCTTGGGTTGTTGAGCAACAAACATAAAGCCCATGTTAACGTTGCAGACGATGTGTCCAATCCCGCAGCTAAAACAGTCTGCAAGTTTGAAGTTAAAACAAATTTCTTATATTAGCTAGATTTCAAGCAACATGCATGCATGCATGCTGATAATTGATTTTATTTTTTTGCACAGCTTATCTTTGCCACTGAAAACTGTTGCAAATACGTACTATAATGAATGTGGAAGAAACTATATATAATTAAACGATTAATTAACAAACTCTAGCTAGTAATAGTAGCTCATAATGATGATGAGATATAGAAAGATTAATAAGGTTTACCAAACATGTAGCCTTGATTATGGTATCATGGTCAAAACCACGGAATTCCTCTGGGGAGGCACCTTCAAGAACCGAAATCAGAACATCCATGAAGACTTGGCTTCTTTCATGTTGCTGCTTTTCCTCCGCCCTCACTCTCTTGTGATCCTCTAGCCATCCTGTTACAATTCCGTACATCTCTTCTCCTGTCATCTTCATTTTTTTCTCGTATCCTCCCAGGTCCAAAGGCTTGAGATATGGAATAAAATCAGACACCACAAATGTGCCCAATAACACAAAGAATTTCCTTATCACTTTTTGAAATCGAACCCCTTCTTTGTCATCAGGTGAAAACCTTTTTCCTGAAACAACCCTGACCACAACATTTAATATCAAGTTCTGAAACCATTGTTTCATATCCACCTTTACCATGTCGGAACTTCCACTCTCTTTATTCTTTACCCAAGCATTATATATATCTCCCATGGATGCTTTAACCTCTGAAGCACGAAGAGGTCCAAGCATCTCCACGCGTCGCTGAGAGAGAACCTCGAGTGTCAAGATCTTGCGCACTTGTCGCCAGTAGTCACCATAAGGAGCTAGAGCCAAGATGGCATAGTTATAGCCCATGTGTTCTACTGCCATTGACTTGGGTCGACTTGCAAACACCTTATCATTTGTGGTAAAGCACTCTTTCGCCATCTCAGCGTTACTCACCACCAAAACATTGTCAACACCAAGCTTGATGGTGAAAATGGGGCCATATTTATCTGCCATGCCACCTAAGACCCTGTGAGGTAATTCAGGTCCACCTAGAAGGCGCAGGTGTCCTATTACCGGCCATCGGCCCTTTGCTTGAGGTGGTTCTCTGTTCTTCACTCTCTTTCCTTTAAAGCTTTGCAGCAGGAATTTTAGTAGCAAAGAAAAAACAATCGCTGCTATAGAGGCTGAAAATGGGAGAAACAGCTCCATGCTTTCTACGTCCAGAATGAATTATGAAATATGATGATACACAGGGATCATAATATATAGAGATTGAACTCCCCGGCTGCTAACCTTTTTTTCTATATATATTCAAATGGTATGGTTCTAATAATGTAAAAGTCAACAAAGTTGGCTGAAAAGTTTGCTCGATACAAGTGTGTTATTAAACTTAATGATCATTTAGCATAAATATATATTTAAGAGGGAATATAATTTAAGAATGACATATATTTCATGTTCTTGTGTCAAAAAAATCATAGAATCTTTCTGTTGTTGAATTAGATGTATTTTGAGCAAATTAAATTTCATGTATTTGTCACCTAAAGGCTTTAATATCAAAATATTTCATTTCAATTCCTTTGAATTCCTTTTTATTCCAGCTTGATATTAATTTATTCTCTAAATAATAATGTATAAAATGATATATCAATGATTTGCACTAAATCATATTTTTTGAGAAGTGCAGTTTTATAAAAGAAAAGGGCATTGGCTTCTAGCCGTGCAAAGTATAATGTAAGAAATTGAAAAAAAAAAAATCATAGAAAAAACCTTAATACACAGTAAAATCCAAATGCCTCAAATAAAGTATACTAGCAAAGAATCAAAGGCTGACAGACTCTGAGAATCAAAGCGGGTGAAAGATTCAATCCAAACGTGACAAGTAAACATCACCAACTCATAGTCAAAGGTGTTTTCTGATCTTCACCACCGTATCGACCAAATACCTATTAGTTGAACATTCAAATATTAGGGTTATAGAAATTGACTCAAATAACCTCTAAATATGGGTGGTATTTGTCAAAATTAAGATAATATGAGACATATATCTTCTAATATACTAACATATTGTGTTATAACTTTCAATTTCCCTTTCGAGTATATAAAAGCACTGCAAAAAAAATTAGGAAAAATGGTATTTGAGTCCACAAGGAAGGTTATGTTTTAATCTATGATTGGTATGATTCAAGCACATAAGCACTTATGAGAGAATTACAACAACTAATGTGATATATACACACACACACACAAAAGATTCTCCAAATGCATCATTATTTCCATTGTGGTTAGGTTTATTCAGTTTCTTAATTGCATCTCATTTCTCATGTGACTATAATATTATAAACAACCATGCACATTCGGTTGTGGTTCTCTAAGTGTGGCTTAAGTAGAGATGGTGGGGGCAATAAGGTCTTTTAGTCAATTAGGATATGTTGGTGTTGTTTATCTTTAAGTGGGAGTTTAGATTCAGTCGGTCATCATCCTGGATCTATTTCTGTTAAAGTTAAAGCTCAAGGAGAGAACTAGCCTCTTGAAAGCTAGGATTCCAATTTGTAATCATTTATTTTTTAGTTCAATCAGTTTCTATATATATATATATAAATTTCTATATATATATAAGTGTACAGCAGAAGTACACTTTGCTTCTTTACTTTAAAAGTAGATAGTTTTGTAATTGTTGTTATTATTTATATCCCTTTTAATTTTATAATTGAACTTGATTTGTGTGGAATGCAGTGGTGATGGTGATGAGATAGAAAAAGAGGAGATCAATGGACTGAGATTCTCTCTTGGGAGCCTACAACCTTTTTTTTAACATAGTTTCTTGGTGGGTATGATAAGACCTGTTATTCAAGAAACATGGAAAACAATGAGTGAATCAACCTCGATTTGTCGAGGTAATGCAACGCTCATTTGATAATTCTTCAATTTACAAATGTTTTTCCTTACTGTATAAAGTTTAAAGATGCTAAAAAATATAAAGGTGATTTACTATTTCATATAATTTGCTTTCTCATGTCAATCATTAAGTTGGATTTGGAGTTGTGAAGAAAAAGTAAAAATAATTAGTGATAATTGCAAACTTCTACCTATTTATTTAAGGTATGCACAAAGCTTAAATGAGCTCATATAAGCTTATTTGGATCTGGGGTATTTGCTAAAGCATCATTACCGAAAAGACTAAGGTAGTGTTTAATATAATGGATCAGAGAAGGAAGCAATGGAATAAACTACTGCCGAACGAAGGTGATTCACTCCGTTTGTTAATTTCCATTCCTTTTTTTCTTCATTTATCATGTAATGGAATAGATAAATTGCATTGTAACCCAATTTTGTTTGTGGAATTTTAACGTCACAAAATTATCTTTTTTATCACTTAATTGGGTTTTAATGAGCCTCTGTTGTCTTTTAATTTTTTTACATGTGAAAATAAAAATTCTTAAATTAAAATTAAAATGGTGTAAAGAATAAGACTTAGAATTATGCATTGTACATACATTTTTCATATATATGTTTTTATATGTTATCATTTTATTTTCCTACAAAACATATTTTTCCTCGTGATGTTTTTGGGTAGTAAATGATCAGAAATTTAGAGGTTGAATTACTCTCTATCAAAGTTGGTATTTACTTATTTAGTTGACCTTTTTGAAGTACAAATATAAATGTCTAATAATTTTTCAGATGTCATTAAGATAAATGCTTAAAATATTGTCAAAAATACATTCGGTACTTCAAGCAATCATTATGCTTTTGGACCTAACACACAGTTTATTTTGGCAAAATTAAGAATATGGTCTCATGAAAAGTCTCATCTTGGTCAATTCTGCATCCAAACTTGCAAGATATCCATATTTAGTCAATTGGCATGTCATTTGCTTCCGCATAAACTTGAACAACCTTTAAATTACAGAAATTTAAACAACCTTTAAATTACTTATTGCTACTTTTGATTTATTATGTATGTTAATAGCCACTTTCTTTCTTTTTGAATCTAGGAGGGTATAATTGGTAAGCTGACCATTAACTGTACTCAAATTTTATATTGTATGGTGCAACTTTGCGATTTTATCAAATATCTAAATATACAAAAAGTAAATTGGATATTCATAATAGTGTATGTATTTATTTTAAAAGACAATTATAAGTAAATTGGATATTTATAACATTGTATATATTAATTTAAAAACAAAATTATAAAATTACTGACAAAGCTTTAATCTTCTTAAATTAATAAATTAATAAATCCTTGTAAATTAATAGTGTTAATCTTTCACAAACATAATTTCTACGGGTTTAAACTAACAATTTTATAGTTATGGATAAAACCTTTAAGCTTCTAAAAAATATTTGTTTGCAAATGTATTATTAATTATAACATCTATTAACTTCTAAAATGATTTTACGTTGGTTCCGTGTAGTACACGGTTATAACCTAGTTTATATAATATTTATAGCTGAGAATGAGAAAAACGGGGAGGCCTTGGCCCCCCTAGGCCTCTAGAAGCTTCCGTCACTGACTGGTGCACTACAAGAAATTAGAGTATTACTGGCGACGGGCGTCGTCGCTAAAGGTCGAAAATGTCGCCGCTAAATGATCACTACCGTTGGTTCGTCGCTAATGCTCCACTGGTCGCCGCTATTGCCTTCTGTCGCCGTTAAAGGCGTGTCGCTGCTAATACTATTTGTTGCCACTAAAGGTATCGCCGCTATTTGTATGTATTTGTATACATACAAATACACATATATACATAATACACGTACAAAATACACATATACATACAAAAACACATACACATACAGAATTTACATACATATACATATAAATGAGCATGCAAAAACACATATACATACATAAAATACACTCAAGATACTCATATACATAGAAATGCGAATACAAATACATATCCACATCTACAAACACAAAATACAAATACAAATACACATCTAAAATATCAAAATTATCAAAATTTCGTCATGAACAGTGGTGGTGGCGGTATACTCCGGCGAGAAAGGTGGGGGGTCTCAAAATTCCGACAACCAACACAAATTTATTAGGGAGAAGAGAAAAGGAAAAGAGAAAGGGGGAAAATGGAGAGGAAGAGAGGTGAAATATCGAAGATTTCGGTGAAATTCCGATGGGGTCGAAGGTGGTGAGCAGAAAGAAGAGAGAAGAAGGGAAAACACAGAAGTAGATCAGGGAAGAAAGTGAAGACGAAGCAGATTTTATTGTCGAGGCTCTTTAGCAGCGACACCTTTAGCGGTGACACATCGGAGGGAAAACAATCCGGGGTTTTCTACATCGTTGGATCATCACTTAAATCAACTGTTGGGGTTGAAATGACGCGGATCGCCAGAACTAGCAATAGCGACGACGAGTAGCCTTTTGCGGCGACACACCGGAGGGAAAATAACGCGGAGTTTTCTACATCCTCCTAGTCGTTGGATCATGGCCTAAATCGACGGTTAGGGTTGAAATGAGGCGGATCGCCAACATAAGCTTTTAGCGGCGACAGACACTTTTAGCGGCGACAAAAACGCGTTTGTTTGATGTCGCCGCTCAAAGTGTCCGTCGTGCTAAAGGTGTCGCTGCTATTGCTTGATGGTGATAACCATAGCAGACCCTGGATACGAAGTCTTTAAAATGTTCCATTATTCTCTAGAAACGATTATGAGGAAAACAGTTTCATCCTTTCCATGTTGGATGAACAACAAAACATGGGTATCTTTCTTTTGGATATCTCTATTTGTTGAGCTTCATTAGTTTCCGTGTGCGTATGTTGGATATAAGACCAAAATAACAAACTCCTTTTATTACTGTTATCACTCACGAAATGTATGAAGAAAGGAAGAAGAAAGGTTTTTTCTAATGTAATAAATTAAATGTGCAGCAATCTGAAAAGTAAAGAGCAAAAAAACTATTTTATTCATAGCACTAAAGGCTATATATATTCATCTTAGATACACACGTGACCCATGAAAGAAGCCATGCTACTTGTTCTACCAGAAGACTCGGTACAAGCTAAGGACCGGTACAACTCCATATACTTGGGTCAATCTAGAAGCTAAATTCTAAATAATAAACTACTAATTAAAACATAAGATGATATAAATTCATAAATACTCATTAAAACTAAAGTTCCAATCATGCATGCATATAACGGGTGAACCGATGACAACCGAACCGATTAATCCAGGCAACAGTGTAATCATTCTGTAAAAAATCCCATATCTCTTCTGACTTGGAAAGGATATTTTTTTCATGCTCAAAAACACATAGTCTGAAAATTGGGAAGCCATGCTAATATATAGTAGTGTTGACTTGTACCATTTTAAAATTGATATAAAGCAACTATTATGCGTGCAACATAGCTAGCTCTGATAACACAATGTTCGTGTAATTAAACAGCGAAAATTTTCATGCTAATTATCGATGCTTAAAATGTAAACAAGGGATGGCTCTATATACAGAGCATATATACAAGCAGAAGAAACTAAAAACCATTGCATGAAATAATGAAAATCCAAAACAAAGTAGTATCCATTATACTGCATGAAATAATAAAAATCCAAAACAGATTTAGTAGTATGACTAATTAACAAGCTGTTGATAAGATAGTAAGAAGACTTTGTGATTTTTCGGGATTAATTGTCTTGGAATGGTTGTTCAATAAGACTAGAGTGTGGGCGCATGGTCGGTGATGATTCGAAGCAAACGTATCATGCAGCAACTGCAGGGTACATATCAAGGGATAAACGAGGCGCCAGAAGGACCTCAAGTGGGATCGCTTTGCTGATAGTCACTCCAGCGCTTTCACTCATATCAATGGGTTCATTGGATGGGTTTTTAAGCACAAATTGTTGTATTAAAGTAGCTAAAGTTATATGCAAAGACCGAAGAGCAAAGGGAATAGCAGGGCATACTCTTCTACCACTACCGAAAGGAAGCAATTCATAATTGTTTCCCCTGACATCAACATGTTTATGACTTGTCAAGAATCTTTCTGGCTGAAATTCTTCAGGATGTGACCATTTATTAGGATCATGTTGAATTTTCCAAAGATTAGTCAATAAACGTGTGCCTTTAGGGATTTTGTAGCCACCAATAACGCAATCCTCCATGGACTCATGAGGAAGGTTTAGAGGTCCAGGCGGGTATAAACGCAGTGTTTCTTTAACGATTGCGTCAAGGTAAACAAGGTTCTTCAGGTCCGACTCCTCTACTGCTCTCTTCCTTCCAACATGCTCATCCAATTCATCTTGGGCAATTTTTAATACTCTTGGGTTGTTGAGCAACAAACATAAAGCCCATGTTAACGTTGCAGACGATGTGTCCAATCCCGCAGCTAAAACAGTCTGCAAGTTTGAAGTTAAAACAAATTTCTTATATTAGCTAGATTTCAAGCAACATGCATGCATGCATGCTGATAATTGATTTTATTTTTTTGCACAGCTTATCTTTGCCACTGAAAACTGTTGCAAATACGTACTATAATGAATGTGGAAGAAACTATATATAATTAAACGATTAATTAACAAACTCTAGCTAGTAATAGTAGCTCATAATGATGATGAGATATAGAAAGATTAATAAGGTTTACCAAACATGTAGCCTTGATTATGGTATCATGGTCAAAACCACGGAATTCCTCTGGGGAGGCACCTTCAAGAACCGAAATCAGAACATCCATGAAGACTTGGCTTCTTTCATGTTGCTGCTTTTCCTCCGCCCTCACTCTCTTGTGATCCTCTAGCCATCCTGTTACAATTCCGTACATCTCTTCTCCTGTCATCTTCATTTTTTTCTCGTATCCTCCCAGGTCCAAAGGCTTGAGATATGGAATAAAATCAGACACCACAAATGTGCCCAATAACACAAAGAATTTCCTTATCACTTTTTGAAATCGAACCCCTTCTTTGTCATCAGGTGAAAACCTTTTTCCTGAAACAACCCTGACCACAACATTTAATATCAAGTTCTGAAACCATTGTTTCATATCCACCTTTACCATGTCGGAACTTCCACTCTCTTTATTCTTTACCCAAGCATTATATATATCTCCCATGGATGCTTTAACCTCTGAAGCACGAAGAGGTCCAAGCATCTCCACGCGTCGCTGAGAGAGAACCTCGAGTGTCAAGATCTTGCGCACTTGTCGCCAGTAGTCACCATAAGGAGCTAGAGCCAAGATGGCATAGTTATAGCCCATGTGTTCTACTGCCATTGACTTGGGTCGACTTGCAAACACCTTATCATTTGTGGTAAAGCACTCTTTCGCCATCTCAGCGTTACTCACCACCAAAACATTGTCAACACCAAGCTTGATGGTGAAAATGGGGCCATATTTATCTGCCATGCCACCTAAGACCCTGTGAGGTAATTCAGGTCCACCTAGAAGGCGCAGGTGTCCTATTACCGGCCATCGGCCCTTTGCTTGAGGTGGTTCTCTGTTCTTCACTCTCTTTCCTTTAAAGCTTTGCAGCAGGAATTTTAGTAGCAAAGAAAAAACAATCGCTGCTATAGAGGCTGAAAATGGGAGAAACAGCTCCATGCTTTCTACGTCCAGAATGAATTATGAAATATGATGATACACAGGGATCATAATATATAGAGATTGAACTCCCCGGCTGCTAACCTTTTTTTCTATATATATTCAAATGGTATGGTTCTAATAATGTAAAAGTCAACAAAGTTGGCTGAAAAGTTTGCTCGATACAAGTGTGTTATTAAACTTAATGATCATTTAGCATAAATATATATTTAAGAGGGAATATAATTTAAGAATGACATATATTTCATGTTCTTGTGTCAAAAAAATCATAGAATCTTTCTGTTGTTGAATTAGATGTATTTTGAGCAAATTAAATTTCATGTATTTGTCACCTAAAGGCTTTAATATCAAAATATTTCATTTCAATTCCTTTGAATTCCTTTTTATTCCAGCTTGATATTAATTTATTCTCTAAATAATAATGTATAAAATGATATATCAATGATTTGCACTAAATCATATTTTTTGAGAAGTGCAGTTTTATAAAAGAAAAGGGCATTGGCTTCTAGCCGTGCAAAGTATAATGTAAGAAATTGAAAAAAAAAAATCATAGAAAAACCTTAATACACAGTAAAATCCAAATGCCTCAAATAAAATATACTAGCAAAGAATCAAAGGCTGACAGACTCTGAGAATCAAAGCGGGTGAAAGATTCAATCAAAGCGTGACAAGTAAACATCACCAACTCATAGTCAAAGGTGTTTTCTGATCTTCACCACCGTATTGACCAAATACCTATTAGTTGAACATTCAAATATTAGGGTTATAGAAATTGACTCAAATAACCTCTAAATATGGGTGGTATTTGTCAAAATTAAGATAATATGAGACATATATCTTCTGATATACTAGCATATTGTGTTATAGCTTTCAATTTCCCTTTCGAGTATATAAAAGCACTGCAAAAAAATTAGGAAAATTGGTATTTGAGTTCACAAGGAAAGTTATGTTTTAATCTATGATTGGTATGATTCAAGCACATAAGCACTTATGAGAGAATTACAACAACTAATGTGATATATATATACACACACACACAAAAGATTCTCCAAATGCATCATTATTTCCATTGTGGTTAGGTTTATTCAGTTTCTTAATTGCATCTCATTTCTCATGTGACTATAATATTATAAACAACCATGCGCATTCGGTTATGGTTCTCTAAGTGTGGCTTAAGTAGAGATGGTGGGGGCAATAAGGTCTTTTAGTCAATTAGGATATGTTGGTGTTGTTTATCTTTAAGTGGGAGTTTAGATTCAGTCGGTCATCATCTTGGATCTATTTCTGTTAAAGTTAAAGCTCAAGGAGAGAACTAGCCTCTTGAAAGCTAGGATTTCAATTTGTAATCATTTATTTTATAGTTCAATCAGTTTCTATATATATAAGTGTACAGCAGATGTACACTTTGCTTCTTTACTTTAAAAGTAGATAGTTTTGTAATTGTCGTTATTATTTATATCCCTTTTAATTTATAATTGAACTTGATTTGTGTGGAATGCAGTGGTGATGGTGATGAGATAGAAAAAGAGGAGATCAATGGATTGAGATTCTCTCTTGGGAGCCTACAACCTTTTTTTTAACATAGTTTCTTGGTGGGTATGATAAGACCTGTTATTCAAGAAACATGGAAAACAATCAGTGAATCAACCTCGATTTGTCGAGGTAATGCAACGCTCATTTGATAATTCTTCAATTTACAAATGTTTTTCCTTACTGTATAAAGTTTAAAGATGCTAAAAAATATAAAGGTGATTTACTATTTCATATAATTTGCTTTCTCATGTCAATCATTAAGTTGGATTTGGAGTTGTGAAGAAAAAGTAAAAATAATTAGTGATAATTGCAAACTTCTACCTATTTATTTAAGGTATGCACAAAGCTTAAATGACCTCATATCAGCTTATTTGGATCTGGGGTATTTGCTAAAGCATCATTACCGAAAAGACTAAGGTAGTGTTTAGTATAATGGATCAGAGAAGGAAGCAATGGAATAAACTACTGCCGAACGAAGGTGATTCACTCCGTTTGTTAATTTCCATTCCTTTTTTTCTTCATTTATCATGAAATGGAATAGATAAATTGCATTGTAACCCAATTTTGTTTGTGGAATTTTAACGTCACAAAATTATCTTTTTATCACTTAATTGGGTTTTAATGAGCCTCTGTTGTCTTTTAATTTTTTTACATGTGAAAATAAAAATTCTTAAATTAAAATTAAAATGGTATAAAGGATAAGACTTAGAATTATGCATTGTACATACATTTTTCATATATATGTTTTTATATGTTATCATTTTATTTTCCTACAAAACATATTTTTCCTCGTGATGTTTTTGGGTAGTAAATGATCAGAAATTTAGAGGTTGAATTACTCTCTATCAAAGTTGGTATTTACTTATTTAGTTGACCTTTTTGAAGTACAAATATAAATGTCTAATAATTTTTCAGATGTCATTAAGATAAATGCTTAAAATATTGTCAAAAATACATTCGGTACTTCAAGCAATCATTATGCTTTTGGACCTAACACACATTTTATTTTGGCAAAATTAGGAATATGGTCTCATGAAAAGTCTCATCTTGGTCAATTCTGCATCCAAACTTGCAAGATATCCATATTTAGTCAATTGGCATGTCATTTGCTTCCGCATAAACTTGAACAACCTTTAAATTACAGAAATTTAAACAACCTTTAAATTACTTATTGCTACTTTTGATTTATTATGTATGTTAATAGCCACTTTCTTTCTTTTTGAATCTAGGAGGGTATAATTGGTAAGCTGACCATTAACTGTACTCAAATTTTATATTGTATGGTGCAACTTTGCGATTTTATCAAATATCTAAATATACAAAAAGTAAATTGGATATTCATAATAGTGTATGTATTTATTTTAAAAGACAATTATAAGTGAATTGGATATTTATAACATTGTATATATTAATTTAAAAACAAAATTATAAAATTACTGACAAAGCTTTAATCTTCTTAAATTAGAAAATTAATAAATCCTTGTAAATTAATAGTGTTAATCTTTCACAAACATAATTTCTACGGGTTTAAACTAACAATTTTATAGTTATGGATAAAACCTTTAAGCTTCTAAAAAATATTTGTTTGCAAATGTATTATTAATTATAACATCTATTAACTTCTAAAATGATTTTACGTTGGTTCCGTGTAGTACACGGTTATAACCTAGTTTATATAATATTTATAGCTGAGAATGAGAAAAACGGGGAGGCCTTGGCCCCCCTAGGCCTCTAGAAGCTTTCGTCACTGACTGGTGCACTACAAGAAATTAGAGTATTACTGGCGACGGGCGTCGTCGCTAAAGGTCGAAAATGTCGCCGCTAAAGGATCACTACTGTTGGTTCGTCGCTAATGCTCCACTGGTCGCCGCTATTGCCTTCTGTCGCCGTTAAAGGCGTGTCACTGCTAATACTATTTGTTGCCACTAAAGGTATCGCCGCTATTTGTATGTATTTGTATACATACAAATACACATACATACAAAATACACATATACATACAAAAACACATACACATACAGAATTTACATACATATACATGTAAATGAGCATACAAAAACACAAATACATACATCAAATACACTCAAGATACTCATATACATAGAAATGCAAATACAAATACATATCCACATCTACAAACACAAAATACAAATACAAATACACATCTAAAATATCAAAATTTCGTCATGAACAGTGGTGGTGGCGGTATACTCCGGCGAGAAAGGTGGGGGGTCTCAAAATTCCGACAACCAACATAAATTTATTAGGGAGAAGAGAAAAGGAAAAGAGAAAGGGGGAAAATAGAGAGGAAGAGAGGTGAAATATCGAAGATTTCGGTGAAATTCTGATGGGGTCGAAGGTGGTGAGCAGAAAGAAGAGAGAAGAAGGGAAAACACAAAAGTAGATCAGGGAAGAAAGTGAAGACGAAGCAGATTTTATTGTCGAGGCTCTTTAGCAACGACACCTTTAGCGGTGACACATCGGAGGGAAAACAATCCGGGGTTTTCTACATCGTTGGATCATCACTTAAATCGACTGTTGGGGTTGAAATGACGCGGATCGCCAGAACTAGCAATAGCGACGACGAGTAGCCTTTAGCGGGGACACACCGGAGGGAAAATAACGCGGAGTTTTCTACATCCTCCTAGTCGTTGGATCATCGCCTAAATCGACGGTTATGGTTGAAATGAGGCGGATCGCCAACATAAGCTTTTAGCGGCGACAGACACTTTTAGCGGCGACAAAAACGCGTTTGTTTGATGTCGCCGCTCAAAGTGTCCGTCGTGCTAAAGGTGTCGCTGCTATTGCTTGATGGTGATAACCATAGCAGACCCTGGATACGAAGTCTTTAAAATGTTCCATTATTCTCTAGAAACGATTATGAGGAAAACAGTTTCATCCTTTCCATGTTGGATGAACAACAAAACATGGGTATCTTTCTTTTGGATATCTCTATTTGTTGAGCTTCATTAGTTTCCGTGTGCGTATGTTGGATATAAGACCAAAATAACAAACTCCTTTTATTACTGTTATCACTCACGAAATGTATGAAGAAAGGAAGAAGAAAGGTTTTTTCTAATGTAATAAATTAAATGTGCAGCAATCTGAAAAGTAAAGAGCAAAAAAACTATTTTATTCATAGCACTAAAGGCTATATATAATCATCTTAGATACACACGTGACCCATGAAAGAAGCCATGCTACTTGTTCTACCAGAAGACTCGGTACAAGCTAAGGACCGGTACAACTCCATATACTTGGGTCAATCTAGAAGCTAAATTCTAAATAATAAACTACTAATTAAAACATAAGATGATATAAATTCATAAATACTCATTAAAACTAAAGTTCCAATCATGCATGCATATAACAGGTGAACCGATGATGACAACCGAACCGATTAATCCAGGCAACAGTGTAATCATTCTGTAAAAAATCCCATATCTCTTCTGACTTGGAAAGGATATTTTTTTAATGCTCAAAAACACATAGTCTGAAAATTGGGAAGCCATGCTAATATATAGTAGTGTTGACTTGTACCATTTTAAAATTGATATAAAGCAACTATTATGCGTGCAACATAGCTAGCTCTGATAACACAATGTTCGTGTAATTAAACAGCGAAAATTTTCATGCTAATTATCGATGCTTAAAATGTAAACAAGGGGTGGCTCTATATACAGAGCATATATACAAGCAGAAGAAACTAAAAACCATTGCATGAAATAATGAAAATCCAAAACAAAGTAGTATCCATTATACTGCATGAAATAATAAAAATCCAAAACAGATTTAGTAGTATGACTAATTAACAAGCTGTTGATAAGATAGTAAGAAGACTTTGTGATTTTTCGGGATTAATTGTCTTGGAATGGTTGTTCAATAAGACTAGAGTGTGGGCGCATGGTCGGTGATGATTTGAAGCAGACGTATCATGCAGCAACTGCAGGGTACATATCAAGGGATAAACGAGGCGCCAGAAGGACCTCAAGTGGGATCGCTTTGCTGATAGTCACTCCAGCGCTTTCACTCATATCAATGGGTTCATTGGATGGGTTTTTAAGCACAAATTGTTGTATTAAAGTAGCTAAAGTTATATGCAAAGACCGAAGAGCAAAGGGAATAGCAGGGCATACTCTTCTACCACTACCGAAAGGAAGCAATTCATAATTGTTTCCCCTGACATCAACATGTTTATGACTTGTCAAGAATCTTTCTGGCTGAAATTCTTCAGGATGTGACCATTTATTAGGATCATGTTGAATTTTCCAAAGATTAGTCAATAAACGTGTGCCTTTAGGGATTTTGTAGCCACCAATAACGCAATCCTCCATGGACTCATGAGGAAGGTTTAGAGGTCCAGGCGGGTATAAACGCAGTGTTTCTTTAACGATTGCGTCAAGGTAAACAAGGTTCTTCAGGTCCGACTCCTCTACTGCTCTCTTCCTTCCAACATGCTCATCCAATTCATCTTGGGCAATTTTTAATACTCTTGGGTTGTTGAGCAACAAACATAAAGCCCATGTTAACGTTGCAGCCGATGTGTCCAATCCCGCAGCTAAAACAGTCTGCAAGTTTGAAGTTAAAACAAATTTCTTATATTAGCTAGATTTCAAGCAACATGCATGCATGCATGCTGATAATTGATTTTATTTTTTTGCACAGCTTATCTTTGCCACTGAAAACTGTTGCAAATACGTACTATAATGAATGTGGAAGAAACTATATATAATTAAACGATTAATTAACAAACTCTAGCTAGTAATAGTAGCTCATAATGATGATGAGATATAGAAAGATTAATAAGGTTTACCAAACATGTAGCCTTGATTATGGTATCATGGTCAAAACCACGGAATTCCTCTGGGGAGGCACCTTCAAGAACCGAAATCAGAACATCCATGAAGACTTGGCTTCTTTCATGTTGCTGCTTTTCCTCCGCCCTCACTCTCTTGTGATCCTCTAGCCATCCTGTTACAATTCCGTACATCTCTTCTCCTGTCATCTTCATTTTTTTCTCGTATCCTCCCAGGTCCAAAGGCTTGAGATATGGAATAAAATCAGACACCACAAATGTGCCCAATAACACAAAGAATTTCCTTATCACTTTTTGAAATCGAACCCCTTCTTTGTCATCAGGTGAAAACCTTTTTCCTGAAACAACCCTGACCACAACATTTAATATCAAGTTCTGAAACCATTGTTTCATATCCACCTTTACCATGTCGGAACTTCCACTCTCTTTATTCTTTACCCAAGCATTATATATATCTCCCATGGATGCTTTAACCTCTGAAGCACGAAGAGGTCCAAGCATCTCCACGCGTCGCTGAGAGAGAACCTCGAGTGTCAAGATCTTGCGCACTTGTCGCCAGTAGTCACCATAAGGAGCTAGAGCCAAGATGGCATAGTTATAGCCCATGTGTTCTACTGCCATTGACTTGGGTCGACTTGCAAACACCTTATCATTTGTGGTAAAGCACTCTTTCGCCATCTCAGCGTTACTCACCACCAAAACATTGTCAACACCAAGCTTGATGGTGAAAATGGGGCCATATTTATCTGCCATGCCACCTAAGACCCTGTGAGGTAATTCAGGTCCACCTAGAAGGCGCAGGTGTCCGATTACCGGCCATCGGCCCTTTGCTTGAGGTGGTTCTCTGTTCTTCACTCTCTTTCCTTCTAAGCTTTGCAGCAGGAATTTTAGTAGCAAAGAAAAAACAATCGCTGCTATAGAGGCTGAAAATGGGAGAAACAGCTCCATGCTTTCTACGTCCAGAATGAATTATGAAAATGATGATACACAGGGTTCATAATATATAGAGATTGAACTCCCCTGGCTGCTAACGTTTTATATATATATATATATATATATATATATATATATATATATATATATATATATATATATATATATATATATATATATATATATATATATATATATTCAAATGGAATGGTTCAAATAATGTAAAAGTCAACAAAGTTGGCTGAAGAGTTTGCTGGATATAATTGTGTTATTAAACTTAATTAATGATCGTTTAGGATAAACATATATTTAAGACGGAATATAATTTAAGAATGACATATACATTTCATGGTCTTGTGTAAAAAAATGATAGAATCTTTGTGTCGTTGAATTACATGTATTTTGACCAAATTAGATTTAGAGTAAATTACACGAATGGCCCCTATTGTTTGGGGTAATTTGTGTATTTGGTCCATAATTTATTTTTTTAATTGGAAGATCCCTACTATTGGTTTTTGTTACACGTTTGGTCCCCGTCTTACCTTAAAAGTCTATTTTCCCTTGATTTTTTAATTTATTTAAATAAGCACACACTCACAGTTCACCCCCACCTCACTTTATCTTATCGAAAAGAAAAAAAGACTATTTTAATTTATTTAAATAAGAGCATAATAGTCCGTTTTGGTAAGACATAGACCAAACGCAAAACAAAAACAAACGGTAGGAACCTTCCGATAAAAAAAATAAGTTAGGGAACAAACATGCAAATGACTCCAAACCATAGGGACCATTCTTGTAATTTACTCTTAAAGTTAATCAATTTGTCACCTAAAGGCGTTCGATGTCAAAATCTTTCATTTCAATTCGTTCAAATTCCTTTGCATTCCACAAAACAAGCTTGATATTAATTCTCTAAATAATAATTTATAAATTGATATATCGATGATTGACACTAAATCATGTTTTTTGAGAAGTGCAATTTTATAAAAGAAACAGACATCCGCTTCTAGCTTTGGCAAAGTATAATGAAAGAAATTTAAAAAAAAAATCACATAATAACCTTAATACACAGTAAAATCCAAATGCCTGAAAAAGCACCTAGACTCTGAATTACATATGAAAACTAGCTAAGAATCAAAGGCCGATAGACTCCATAAGTAATCTTAACTTTTTTTGACCACCTTAATGTCTCAGGTACGAGATTTTGATGAAAATGGATCCTTAAATGTTTGAAATGACAAGGGTATTAACAGTTGGCTAGATGACCTAATGTTGGAACAAATGATCAATCTATCATAAGGCGACCATGACTTCTTTATTTACGCCAACTCTCTATCTCCACTAGCATTTGTGGCTGCAAAATGAAAGCGAGTAAAAGATTCAATCAAACATTGATGGTATGAGTCGTTAGACCATAAGCAGTAGCTATGGAAAGATATAGGCAGTAGCTATGGAAAGATATGAGTGTTGTAAGGTTGCGGGGTAGTTGTAATATTCACTGGGGAGGCAGATAGATTGGAGTGTTGTAAGACTGCAGGGGTGGCCTTTTAATGAACCAATTTTTACAAAGAAAGTTTTCATTTTAGAATAATCAAACACAGTTCCAACATTAAGTAATCCAGTTAGAATTGTTTTCAAAACATAAGTCAAATACAACTTTTATTCCAAACACAGAGTGTCACGTGAAAATGCCTGGGAGAGAGTGCCCCGCACGCCATTATGCCTTGCCCTTGCCATTGGGATTTGAAGTACCTGAAAAAAACCCACAACATGTAAGATAATGCTTAGTGAGTTTCCTAGAGCATACCACACACACAATACACATATCACATATCCTGTTAGCTATAAAAGCTACCTATATCACATAAGTCATGCATACATAAACCTGTAAGGATGTCGTGGGCTCCCCCTAGGGTCTTATACCATTGTGTCATGGGATACCCCACATGGTCTTAACTTGGGAATGCCATGGGCTACCCAACATGGTCTTATATCCAATTGTCACGGGCTCCCCCCCGGTGTATTCCATGCAATAACATACATAATCACATAACATATCATATATCACAAAAATATCTAGACATAACACAACATAAACCTGTAAGGATGTCATGGGCTCTCCCCAAGGTCTTATACCATTGTGCAATGGGCTACCCCACATGGTCTTAACCTAGGAATGCCATAGGCTACCCCACATGGTCTTATTAGAAAAGCAAAAAATATGGCTGCTACACTTGCTGAAAAGGGGAGAAACAACTCCATGTTTTCTACATCCAGTAAAAGTTACGAGGGTGATGATACATAGGTTTCATAATATATAGAGATGGAACTTCCTGATGCTAACATTATATATATATATATATATATATATATATATATATATATATATATATATATATATATATATATATATATATATATTCAAATTGATGGTTCTGAATAATGTAAAAGTCAACAAAGTGGGCTGAAAAGTTTGTTGAATACAATTGTGTTATTAAGCTTAATGATCATATAGCATAAACATATATTTAAGAAGGGAATATAATTTAAGGATGACATATACATTTAATGGTCTTGTGCTAAACAATGATAGAATCTTTTTGTTGTTGAATCAAATGTATTTTTACCAAATGAAATTAAGATTATATTACACGAATAATTCCTATGGTTTGGAGTAATTTGCACGTTTGATTCCTAAAATATTTTTTAACTCAAAAGTTCTCTACTGTTTGTTTTTGCTACTCGCTTGGTCTTAGTCTTCACTAAAAAATCTATTTTTCTCTTGATTTTTTAATTTATTTAAATAAACGCACGCACAACCCACCGCCACCTAACATTATTTTATCTAAAAAGACTATATTAATTTATTTAAATAAGGGCATAATAGTCCTTTTAGGTAAGACAGATGTCAAACGCGTAACAAAAGCAAACAGTAGGGACCTTCCGATTAAAAAAATAAGTTAAGAACCAAACACACAAATTACACCAAACCATAGAGACCATTTGTGTAATTATATATATATATATATATATATATATATATATATATATATATATATATATATATATAGATTAATTTAGAAGCTCCTTAGGGAACAATACTCTTTTCCTATTGGAAGTGTATCAATGAAACAGTTCAAGCTCCTGCAAATGTTCAACCAATTGGACAATCTACTACCACAGCTGAAGTTGTTGAGCAACAAAACTGCTTGAAGAAGAACGAAAAGAGATGCATGAGGGAACTAAGAGGTGCTTTGCCTCCTGTGGTTTACAATTACATTCGTAGTTGTAAAACAGCAAAGGAAATTTGGATCACTTTGAAAGATAAGTATCAAGGTAGCGAAAAGACGAATTAAAGGCCTTGAACGCACCCACAGATCCTATGTAACATGAAGTGATACATAATGGTATCTAATTAGTCATTTAATAACTAATTATACAAGTAAGGACCTCCTAATACATGAAAACACTTTATCACAAGTGTTAGGAGTGATACGAGTTGCATCTAAGGAGTGTATAGCCTCACTATGGAGTTTACTCCTCAAATGGAGGCTCTTAGGAGTGTTTACGGTTCTGGGACCATTTCCCCCATGAGTTTACGGCCGTAAACTCATGGCAATGGTGTTATTGGGTGCTCAAAGGTGTTAAACTACTCAAGGAACTATGCTAGACTCGAATCAAGGGCTATGGAAATGATTGGGGCTTGAAATGGACCCTTTATGGAGTTTACAGTTTTTGAGTCCCTCTTTGGGGAGTTTACTGCCGTAAACACATGAGTTTACGGCCATAAACTCATGTTTGTCCCTTCCTTATGTGTTTTGGTGCATCTAGGTTAAGCATGTAAAGTTCTAGCCATTTATACAAGCCATAGAAGGTGTTAAGGGCATTTTAACACCCTTAGAAGGTGTTTACGGTTTTGGGAGGTCCCCAAACCGTAAACTCATGTTTACTCCTTTCATTTCGTGTTTTGGGGTTCTTAGATCATTCATGCAAGTTCCTAGTTCATTAGCCAAGGATTGGATGGAGTTTGGGGCATTAAAACCCTTTTTTTGGGTGTTTAAGGTTTTAGGAGGTTCCCAAACCGTAAACCTAGTGTTCTTGGGGTTTTTGGGTGTTTAATCCATAGATTTGCAAGTATGCTAAGCAAACAACTAGCTAGGAGGGTTTTACTTACTTATGTGAAGCTTGAAGGAGTGTCTCTTGATCAAAACTCGAAATTGTAGAGAGAGAGTAGAGAGAGAAACTTTCTAGTGTGTGAAAAAGGTGGGAATGAAGACCACTCAACCCTTATATAGGGTTGAGTTTACGGCCAGGGTGGGGGTCCACCAAACACTAACCGCAAACGGGGTTTTTCACGTGATTTTTCGTTTTCCGTCACGTATGAAATTACGACAATAATTCCAATTGATTTACTTAACTTAAGAAGTTAACGGAAAACTTTTAATAAAAATAAATTTTATTAACGGAAATGGTTTACATTGACGGAATAAATTTCGGGTTGTCACAGTTTAAATAATTCTCTTTATGGTTTTTTTTAAGAAACCTTAAAATGAATCCTTAAATGGTTGAACTTAACAGTTGGATGCATGATCCAATGTTGGAACAAATGATAAATCAATCATAGGGTAACCATGACTTCTTTATTTACGCCAACACTCTATCTCCACTAGCATTAATGGCTGGAAAATGAAAGCAACTGAAAGATTTAATCAAACATTGAGGGTATGAGCGGTTAGACCATAGGCGTTGGCCATGGAAAGATATGAGTGTTGTAAGACTACGGGGTGGCCGTAGCATTCACTAGGGCGGCGCATAGATTGGAGTGTTATAAGACTGTGGGGGTGGCCCGTAGCATTCACCGGTTCTTCAGTAGCTACGAGGGTATGACAAATATATGATTTGGCTTAAGGATTTCATCAGGTGGGGATTAGACCAGGGTAGGTCAGGATGTGAGGTCGTGTGAACGACAAATCATTTTTGGGATTAAGGAAGTGGTGGGTCGTATAAGGACAGTTGTGATATAAGACTACAGATGGTCATGTAGCATTCACTTTTAGCATTGGATTTGGTGATGTCAAGTTTGACGGCTTATTATGATTGGTTGAATCAGAAATGTTATTGGAACCATAGTGACGAGATAGCTAAGGAAATTGTTGTTAGATGAGGCCTTTGTTTGGAAGTCGCATGGTGCGACTATGTCAGACTAATTATCATCGCAACTAGGTGGAAATTCGGTGAATCGGTTATTTGGCAGGTAAGATGGGACCAAGGAGGTCTCGGCTGCTTTTGGAAAGCAGCTAAGGGGAATCAAGATGGGTCGAGATAGTATTAGTGATTTAGGACTCAAGGGTGGAGTCGCATGTTATTCGATAAGTATGTTAAGTCACTTGCATTTTGGAT
Organism: Lactuca serriola; assembly: GCF_051521515.1. Classification (NCBI taxonomy): domain Eukaryota; kingdom Viridiplantae; phylum Streptophyta; class Magnoliopsida; order Asterales; family Asteraceae; genus Lactuca; species Lactuca serriola. The sequence goes on from NC_136410.1 coordinate 267,328,903, forward strand.
TAAATAATCTCAGAGTAATTGATTCAACCCTACTATACAGCTCTCATATGAGTCTAACTGTTGCGGGGATGAGTTGTAACACTCGATTTTGAATCGCTTCATTATTAGGGGCCATGACCCAAATCATCAGTTATAATAAGGCTTCAGGCCTTAGGGGAAGAGATTACTAGCTCTTTTTGGATGAAAGTATTATAGATTAAGTGATCCAAGTGTTCGATTGTGTTTCGGAGCCCAAGGGTATATCAGTGATTTTGCAATTCGAGTCTTTATGAATTTTAGGTTTTGTTCAGGAAGTCTTAAGGCGAGGATGAGTTGATAGAAGCGTATAGCTTCTCGTTGCCTTTCCGTGGATATAAAGAACGTCGAAAAATGACTTAGAACGAAGGAGTTATGTGTTACACCCCCGAACCAGGATGACGGAAACGTCTGGGGGCGGATGACATCATTGTATTGTATCATCACAATTGAATATAAATGGACATAGCCACCAAACGACATACATTAAGATTATAATCTTCATAAGTTTACAATTTGTAATTGTTCAAATGTTACACAAAAGTGACAAAATTGTAAATTTCATAATGCAACAAAATATCCAAAATCCAAGGTTCGAGTATCTGCTTACTGGTTTCCTGAGAATACAAGTCGTTTTGAAAAGCTTCAACATAGAATATTGGTGAGTTAATAAGCATTTTATTATGAAAATAGTTTGTATCTGTTTTGCTTGACAAAAATTTTGTATGCTTCCAAAATATCCAATATTTTCCATAAAAGTGAATTGTATGTTTATTTCCAAAACCAAGAATATATGTATGCACTTTTCCTTTAAATAATGTGAATGTATGTTCCCAAAAACTCCCATATTTGTTGATTGTATGAAACAGTAGTCTTAAACTATAAGACTGGATTAGTGTCAATAAAGTACTGAAATGGTGTTTAGTTTTATAATATATAAAACCAGTGAAGTGTAAGTTTTTTGTAAATCAAGATACTATTGTTAATCCCTATGTAAGTCATTATAACCACGCTTGATGTGACTGTTATGCTTGTCATGACTTTCTTCTAGCGTCGGATGCGGTAACATATTTGTCACCCTAGACTGGCCACGTCTAGCTATAGCAAACAACTCGGGTATGGGTGTCAATCCCCGTATAGATCTATACACAATTATTTTGCTCTCCCTCCAGGAGACTCTGGTTCTAACTATAGGACTTAGAGTGTACACTAGGTAGGTAAGATGAAGATAGTGTCTCACTAGAGCATTAACGAATTTACGAAAATTTCGAATCTCTTTATTGTATAATGAAATAACTGTACTAGTGTGAATTCATGACTCACAGCTTATTACTCATGCAATATGAGTTTTATGTCAGATAGTTTATGACACGCACATTTTTCTGTCATAAAATTATTTTGTATATGATTTCTGTTAAACCATTTACAACATTTTATATAAATAGACTTTAGTGAATGTGTCTAGTTGTAACATATGTTGCATAAGTAGCATCTTATCTTGGGTTATAAACCATCCAAAAATGATGACGACAAGTTTATGATTATTTTACTAATAACATTATTTTAGTAAAATATCAAACTTTGTGATTATTTTTAACATCCTTTTTACCGATTTTTGCAAGTTTATAACACAAAATATGTTGTTTAAGTTTAACTCAAACCTGTCATGACTTTTGTAACACCATAAATGATAAACACAATATTTTATCCAAATATAAGTGTAGATTTTTAAAATGGGAGTATGTATGTATCCAAAAGTACATGGATATATATATATATATATATATATATATACTATGATTTCGAAAATTTTGAGTGACCAAACCCATGTCCACGAATTTTTGTATAACAAATGTGTTAATGAACATGTTCATCATGATTTTTATGAAGCTACATATTGTAAATACCTTTTTACACAAGTATTTCAACACATAACTATTAAGCATGCAATTATCCAAAGGATAAATTTAGTCTATTAAACATGAGGCTTGTAAATCTCGAGTTTATGGTGTATCCACATGTGATATTCAACATTATAAGCTCAAATTGTAACTCCCCATTTCTGCTATGTGATTTAAAAAAGTAATTTTCATTTCTTAAGGGGGGGTACTCGACGAGTCAGCAGCCCGACTCATCGAGTAGAGAGGGGATTTGCACGCGATTTAAGTGGGCTACTCGGCGAGTCTGCCAGTCTGGATGAAACCCTAATTTTCAAGGGTTTGCACCCTATTTAAGCAACTTTATGCGCCCCAAACCAGCCTCCATCACCCTTAGAACGTCCCTTACTAAACCCTAGCATTCCTTTAAGCATTCTTGGAGTATTTCTCATTCTGTGAAGGATTCTGGTGCATTTTGAAGTTAGAAGAAGAAAAGAGAAGAGGGGTTTTCTAGAGGAGCAAAGAAGATGTGAGTTTCTTGTGTCATTCTAGTTTCCATTAACGTATAAATCTTGAATCTTTACTTGTCATCATGTAGATCTCCTTAAAGGCTTGCTAGTGTTGTTTTTGAGCCATTTCCTAAACATTGAGGTCGATTTAAGGGTAGTTAAGATGAATGGGTTTCAGATCTAAGCATTTCAGGACTCCTTAAGCTCAAGGTTGCCACCTTTATTGAGCTAAACACCCATTCCAAACCTAGATCTCCTCTTTTAGCTCTTTATTGGGTATTTGAGCTTCTTATGAGCATGCATGAACATAAAGTTAGAAACTTTACGTGTGGAATCAGTCCTAGGAACCCAGATCTATGAGTTGGATGCACTGGAATCGAGCAAAATCGACTGTATAGTAATGGCATGCTTGGGACTCGGCAAGTTGTTCTTCAGACTCGACGAGTCGAGTCATGAGTCCCCGATTTGATATTTTAGGGTGAATTAGTGAGTGGGAATGGACTCGGTGAGTTAGAGTTTAGATCTAGTAATGGAGGGACTCGACGAGTCTACGCCCTGACTCGGCGAGTCCGGTCAAGTGAAAGTTGACTTTGACCAGGAAGTTGACTTGGACCAGGGGTAAAATAGTCATTTTACCCTGAGGGCAGTTATCAGTACCTGATCTAGTGTTTTTAGGATTTGTAGCCGAAGAGTTCCGGAGCAGCAGTAAGCCAGTTTTAGAGTTAGCATCTCAACAGCCAGGGTTACGAGGTGAGTTTTCCTTCCAGTAGGAACGGGTCTACGGCCACAATGCCGACCCGTTTAGCTAGCAGTATTTTCCAGACTTCGATCCGATGCAGTAGTTCAGTGTTCTTGATGTCTTTGTGATTCAAGCATGTCTTTTTGTTATGTGTTCTGAACTACGGTCTGATGCGGTATGCAGTATATGTGTTTTGCAATCTGTTATGCTATGTTCAGTCAGTTCCGGACTTCGGTCCGATGCCGTTTCTGTACTTCGGTCCGATGTAGAGGGCAAGGCCTTGGTTAGTTCTGGACTTCTGTCCGATGCAGTTTCCGGACTTCGGTCTGATGCAGAGGGCAAGCCGCTGGTTAGTTCCACACTTCGGTCCAATTCTGTTTCCGGACTTCGGTCCGATGCAGTTTCCGGACTTCGGTCCGATGCAGTTTCCGGATTTCAGTCTGATGTAGTGGGCAAGACCCAGTATGTGCTTTATATGTTATTGTATGGTATGTGGTAGTTTGGTGGAGCTCACTAAGCTTTGTGCTTACAATTTCAGTTTTGGTTTCAGGTACTTCCACTAGCAAGGGGAAAAGCTAGGGTTGATGACATGACGCACACCACAGTTGCAGTTTTATCCTGGGAGTTTTATTCAGACATTTTGATATGATATTGACTTCAGTTTTGAATTGATACATTTACTATGGCATTTTGAGAGATACGATTCATGGTTTTATTATATGACATTTGATGTTATGGTTTTTAATAAGATTAAAACAAAAAAATTTGGGTTGTATTTTTTGGTTGTTACAAGTTGGTATCAGAGCCTTGGTTTGAGGGATTTGGGCACGCTTTCGAGTGTGTCTGAACTCAAAATGAGGAAATGGTAAAGGATTTTCAAAAGAGAAACAATTTCGAAAAGAATTTTTGAAAAAAGAACTTAGAAAGAAAAAGAGTTTTCTTGAAAAGAGAAAGGGGGTGTGGTGCATGCGATCAGGCGAGCTCAAGTAAGTACTCCCAAATTACCCATACAAGTTTATGTTATGATTATCAGTTTTAGTTTCAGTAGAACAACATGCTAGAATAGGACTAAGGATCTAGGAATGATGCCTTATGTGCCTGCTATATGTGTTTTAGCCTTATGAGAATTGCATGCTAGTATTGAGTAGACAGTAGTAGGATCGCCTATTTAGGTTATGCTTGATAGTATGAGCTTAGCATTGTATGCTAGTACAGTTTCTCGTTATGAGAATAGATTTGCTTGAGTAGTTCCTATGTCCGAATGCTCCTTGCTTTGTGCTTTGTGGGACTCTGAGTGATGGGAGTTAGCCATTAGGTGAATACATCACGTCACATGTGATCAGGGTTGAATAATATCAGAGTGTTGGATTTGGCCCTACTGCGCAGCTCTTGTCTGAGTCTAACTATTGTGGGGATGAGTCTTTTACTCGAAGGATTATCTGAGCCTCGTCACATGTGATGGTATTCAGGTGATGGATAATTGCCATTAAAAGGAGGCCTTCAGCAGCTGAGGACTGGGTTGAGTCGGAGATTTCCCTAGGGTAAGCCTAGGATGAGAGTAGTAGAGATCAGTAGCAATAGTAGTGACTTGGTGGAGTCGAGGCGGTTCTTGAGGAAAGTATGGATAGATGTGGAAGGTAGTCTGGGCCCGTATTACTGAAAGCAGAGGATCTGTACTTGAATCAAGGAAGGCCGAGGCGAGACCAAGAACCTTGTAGTAGTAGCGATCCCTCGATATTTATCAGTGTTCTGACGTTTGATATGATCTGTTTTCAGAATGGTGGTTTTACGCCCTAGACCAGCAGGCGGCAGTTCAGGTGCCGGTGAGGGATCAGGATCAAGCTCGGGGGCCGAGCATTTGGATGAGCAGACGAGGGAGTTTTTCTCTTCTTAGATTACTCGTATCATACTATAGTAGACTCCTGTGATCTTTGGTTCGATCAAGGAGGGTATTTTGGAGCCGACGGATGAGAGGTTGAGCACATTCTGTGCTGAGGTGGCGACCATGATGGGGTCGTGCACACTCACGTTCAGGGAGTTCATGGCTTGTGGAGCTCCTGATTATCATGGGGCGCGGGATCCCATTGCGAGTACCAGATGGTTGGCAGATGTCGCCAACACATTCCGCACCAACAGATGTCCCGAGGGGGACAAGGTCAGAATAGCATCCTGTCTTCTGAAGGACAGGGCACGAGATTGGTGGGAGGAGATCGGACATTTCATTGGGGATGACGCAGCTCTTGATGCGATGACTTGGGCTGATTTTACTACCATGTTCAGAGCCGAGTATGCACCGGTTATTGAGGTGCAACAGTTAGCCAGGGAGTTTCAGGAGCTCACCCAGACTACAGAGACAGTGGCGGAGATTATCACCAAGTTCCTGGAGAGGGCTCTTCTTGTTCCTCAGTACGCAGCTGATGAGGAAATGAAGAAGGGCCGTTATCATGAGATGTTGCAGAGTGATATCCGCCAATTTGTGAGCCAGTCCAACTGTAAAACGTTGGATGACATGATTGCTGGGGAGAGAGAGAGAGAGAGAGAGAGAGAGAGAGAGAGAGATTTAGTGATGGAGAAGAAGAGGAAGATAGAGGCGGCATCTGGCACTGGGAGTTCGGACAAAAAGCCCAAGGTATCAGATCATAGATCTAGAGGACAGCAGAGTCACAGTCGGTGTGGCAAGTGTGGGAGATTGCACGATGGGGCGTGCAAGGCAGGTAGTGTTGGTTGCTACAAGTGCGGCCGGACCGGGCATATGAGTAGAGATTGTACAGCTACTACCACCACCACCACCACAGTATCTGATCTGATTTGCTTCCATTGCAATCAGAGGGGACATAAAAAGTCCCAGTGTCCGAGTTTGACAGCAGCAGGGAAGGTGGTAGCACCTACCCCTGCAACATTGAGGATCATAGACGGCCGTCAGGGCCGGAGCGAGGTGCCTGTGGCAAAGACTAGAGCTTTTCAGATGATAGTAAAGGAGGCATGAGCGACTCTTGATATGGTGATGGGTATGTATCTTCCTTTCATCTCTTTATTTGTTATGAATTGTGTCTTATGGTTATGTGTTTTATATAGGGTCGTTCTTAGTGAACGACATTTCAGCTACAGTCTTGTTTGATTCGGGGGCTACCCGATCATTTGTTTCGCTTGCGCTTAGCAAGAGGTTTAGTAGAGCTCCGCAGGAGCTGGATTGTCCACTCGAGGTTGAGATAGCTGATGACAGTACCGTCAGGGGCGCAAGAGTGCATAAGGAGTGTTCGCTTCAGTTATTCGATGAGCAGTTTTAGGTAGAACTTGTTCCTATTCCTCTGCGAGGGAACAAGGTTATCGTAGGCATGGATTGGCTGATCCCCAATGGAGAAGTGATTGATTGTGAACTACAATTAGTGAGGGTTCGCACTCCCAATAGGGGAGAGTTAGTGATTCAGGGCGAGAGACTATAGTGCGGACCGATTCTTTGTTCAACAGCGAGAGCGAGGCGCTACTTTCAGCAGGGTTGTGCGAGGTTCGTCGCCTATGTTTTAGATGCCCGGGAGAAGGGCAATGCGACAGTCAACGATGTACCGGTAATGCGAGACTACTCGGAATTATTCTCGGAGGATTTACCTGGGATACCTACGGAGAGACAGTTGAGTTCAGGATTAACCTGGTTCCTAGTGCGGCTCCGATAGCCAAGGCACCATATCGGTTGGCTCCTCCAGAGATGCAGAAGTTGTCTATGCAACTGTAGGACCTGCTAGACAAGGGTTTTATCAGGCCGAGCAGTTCACCTTGGGGAGCCCTAATCCTATTAGTGAAGAAGAAGGACGGGTCGCACCGTATGTGCATAGACTACCGGGAGTTGAATAAGGTGACAGCAAAGAATCGTTACCCACTTCTGAGGATAGACGACCTATTTGATCAGCTTCATGGAGCGTCTTGGTTCTCAAAGATTGATTTGCTCTCTGGGTATCATCAGATGTGGGTCAGAGGTGAAGATGTGCAGAAGACTACTTTTAGGACCCGCTATGGTCATTATGAGTTTGTGGTAATGTCGTTTGGGCTCACCAATGCTCCAACCGCGTTCATGGATCTCATGAACCGCATATGCAGACCAATGTTGGATCGGTCTGTGATAGTGTTTATCGATGATATGTTGGTCTATTCCAAGACTCAGAAGCAGCACTAGGAGCGCCTGAGGGAGGTGCTAGAGACCTTGAGGAGGGAGAGACTTTTCGCGAAGTTCTCCAAGTGTGAGTTCTGGTTGCGTGAAGTGTAGTTCCTTGGGAACCTCATCAACCAGAATGGTATACTAGTAGATCCGGCCATGATATAGGACGTGATGTCGTGGGAGGTTCCGAGGTTTCAATCTGAGATTCAGAGGTTCCTAGGTTTGACAGGGTACTACAGGAGATTCATCCAGGATTTCTCCAAGATAGCAGTTCCACTCACCTTAATGACTAGGAAGTCGATAGTGTTTCGTTGGGGTCTGGAGCAGCAGGCAGCATTTGAGACCCTCAGACAACGATTATGTGAGGCACCGATTGTTACCCTGCCAGAGGGAGTGGATGACTTTGTAGTCTATTGTTGTGCTTCAATCACAGGGATGGGAATAGTATTGATGCAGCGAGGGCATCTAACAGCTTATGCCTCTAGACAGTTCAAGCCTCACGAGACTAACTATCCGACACATAATTTAGAGTTGGGGGCAGTGGTGTTTACCCTCAAGATTTGGAGACATTACCTCTATGGGGACAGTTGTACCATTTACACGGATCACAAAAGTTTGAGGTACCTCATGGATCATCCGGATTTGAACATGAGGCATCGCAGATGGTTAGATGTTGTAAAGGATTATGATTGCAAGATCCTTTATCATCCAGGTAAGGCCAATGTAGTGGCCGATGCCCTGAGCCGCAAGGCGGCAGCAGCCCCGATCAGAGATATTTGTTTGAGGATGACGGTGATTACTCCCTTGTTGGAGCAGATTAGAGAGGCACAGGTTGAGGGCTTGAAGGAGGAAAGGTAAAAATGTGAGAGGATTGTGGGCCGAGTAGCTTCTTTTAACTATGACAGTCGAGGATTGTTGACCCTTCATGGGAGAGTATGGGTACCATACTGGGGCAGAGTACGGCAGGTGTTGATGGACGAGGCTTATAAGTCTCGTTTCTCCATCCACCCAAGGGTGACGAAGATGTATAGAGATATTCGACCCGATTATTGGTGGCCCTGCATGAAGCGGGACATAGCTTGGTACATGAAGCGGGAATTGTTCGTTCGCTCTGAACATCGGTTTGCGGATGGTAAGCTGTACTTAGACACAATTTTGTACCCAATTCCTCTTGTAAACTTCTCCAAAACCTTGACGTGAAACGGCTATCGCAATCTGACACAATCGTTAGGGGAACACCATGAAGTCTCACTATCTCATTCGCGTAAGCATTTGTAAGCTTTTCCATAGACTATTTCTCATTGGCTGCTATGAAATGTGCACTTTTAGTAAACCGATCAACGATCACCCAAATCATGTCGTGACTGCTTTTCGTTCTAGGTAGTTTAGTCACAAAATCCATGGTAATGTCTTCCCATTTACCCATGGGTACATGTAACGTTTCTAAACTCCCATACGGTTTCTAATGTTGTGCCTTAACCCTCACACACATCACACACTCGACCACATACTTTGCAACATCAAGCTTCATCGTCGGCCACCAGTAATAGGGTTTCAGATCCCTGTACATTTTCGTGCTGCTGAGATGGATTGAGTACATCGTCTTGTGAGCTTCCTCCACAATAAGTTCTCTTATTCCTCCCATCTTAGGTACCCAAATCTTGTCTAGGAATACCTTCAACCCTTGGTTGTTTGTACCGAACACTAACGTTTTGCCCAAACATTCTTCCTTTCGGTAATTTTTCTCTAAAGCCTCCTCCTGAGCTTTTTTTATACTTTCTACAATTGTCGAGACAACTTTAATTATCAACGCTCTTGTCCTTTTCTTTTCAAGGTTTACCTTCCGACTGAGAGCATCAGCGGCAACGTTTGCTTTACCAAGGTGGTAAAGTATCTCACAGTCATAATCCTTAAGCAACTCTAGCCAGCGTCGTTGCCTCATATTTAATTCCTTTTGATTAAAGAGATACTGAAGATTCTTATGATCAGTGAAAAGTTTGCACTTTGTGCCATAAAGATAATGCCTCCATATCTTTATGGTGAATACTACCGCTGCCAACTCCAGATCATGAGCGGGATAGTTCTTTTCATGCTCTTTCAATTGTCTCGATGCATGTGCTATCACCTTATCCCTTTGGGTTAGATCACATCCTAACCTAACTCCAGATGCATCGCTATATACTGAAAAGTCTTCAACTCCTTCAGGAAAAGAAAGAATTGGTGCTTCACATAATTTCTTCTTTAATTTCTCAAATGCTTCCTTATGCTTTTCACTCCAAGTATAAGTAGCTTCTTTGTGGGTCAAAGTTGTCAATGGAGTAGCTATCGAAGAAAAGCCTTGGATAAACCTTCGATAATATCCAGCTAATCTTAGAAAGTTTTGGATCTCCGTAGGACTCTTTGGTTGTTCCCACTTCGTTATAGCTTCAATCTTAATTGGGTCAACCATAATCCCTTAGTTAACCACATGACCCAAAAATTGGACTTCTTGAGTCCAAAAATCACATTTGGAGAACTTTGCATACAGATTCTCCTTCTTTAATACTTCTAACACTTCTCGCAAGTGTCTGCCATGCTCCTCCTGACTTTTCGAGTAAATCAGAATGTCATCTATGAACACTATCTCAGATTTATCAAGGAATGGTTTACAAACCCTGTTCATCAAATCCATGAAGGCTGTTGGAGCATTGGTTAGTCCAAACGACATAACCAAAAACTCATTGTGTCCATATCTTGTTCTGAATACAGTCTTCTTAATATCCTGCTCTCTCACCTTTAGCTGATGATATCCTGACTTAAGATCGATGTTCGAGAAATAGCTCGAACCTTCCAACTGATCAAACAAGTCATCAATCCTTGGCAACGGGTACTTGTTCTTTATTGTTGCCTTATTCAGCTCTCTATAATCTATGCACATTCTCATACTCCCGTCTTTCTTTTTTACGAATAACACCGGAGCTCCCCAGGGTGATGAACTAGGTCTAATGAAACTGGTGTCCAACAACTCCTGAAGTTGCGTCATCATCCCTTTCATCTTTTATCGGTGCAAATCGATATGGGGCTTTTGCTATCGGTGTTGTTCCTGGTAACAAGTCTATTCTGAGCTCCACTTGTCTATCAGGGGGATATCCAGTAAGATTTTCAGGAAAGACTTCTGGATAGTCATACACCACTGGTATGTTGTGCATTTCCTTCTTTTCCTTCTTAGCATCGATCACGAACGCCAAGTATGATGTACATCCTTTAGACAAACATTTTCTGGCTTACATTAGGGAAATGATCCCCGAATTTACTCTGCGCTTATCTCCGGACACCATAAATGTCTCTTTTCCAGGTGGATTTAACCTTACTATCTTTTTCTTGCATACTATTTTGGCATCATTGGCGCTAAGCCAATCCATCCTCAGAACGATGTCGAAACCATTTAACTCAATGGGTAACAACTTCTCTTGGAATTCATTTCCATTTAAATCGATGACAATGTTTTTAATATAATCGCTAACAAGTATGAATTTGCCACTAGCAACTTCTACAATTAGGGCATCATCTAGCTTTTCTATAGGCAATGCTAGTCTTTTACCAAATTTATGTGATATAAATGAGTAATTCGCTCCATAATCAAAAAATAAATTGGCAGGCAATCCATTTACTAGAAAGGTACCTGATGCGACATCTGTTGCATCCTTTGCGGCTTCCAGAGTTATTTGGAAAGCTCTGGCTTTTATCTTTGGGGGAAGATTAGGCTTTGCTACATCTTTCTTATTTGGACAATCCTTCAAAATATGCCCTTCTTCGTGGCACCCATAGCACAACCTTTGATTGATTGTGCAGTTGCTGGCGTAGTGCCATGGCTTCCCACACTTAAACAAATGACTTCTCTGTCACATTTTCCATGGTGCTTTTTCTTGCATTTGTCGCACCATTTGGCTTCACCTCCTCCAGACTTCTTTGTACCATATTTTGAGAACTTGCTCTTCGTGTTGGAATTTAACGACCCATCAAAATTCCTTTTCTCACCAACCTCCACTCTCTCTAGACCCTTTTCTCGAATCTGGGTCTCCGCATTCTTAGCAGCCCAAATGGCGGCTTTCAGAGTGGTTTCTTGCTTGACCATTGGACCAAAGTCCGCTAGTAATCCGTGGGAAAACTTGTTAACCTTGGAGAGTTCGGTTGGAACTAGATATGGAACAAGCTTCATTTTCTTCGTAAAACTTACAGCGTATTCAGTGATGCTCATTTTTTCCTTCTTCAAATTTTGGAACTCATTGTTGATTTCTAGAAGATCCTGCTCTGAGCAGTATTACATCTTCAGTTGTACCAAAAAATCTTCCCAAGACATCTTACTAGCTTCTCCCTTAGTCATTGAATCAGCTAGTAGCTTCCACCAGCTTAATACTCCAAACTTTAACAAAGGAATTGCAAGAGCGATTTTCAGCCTGTTACTACACTCGTTACTTTCAAACATTGTCTCCATTTCGTAGATCCAATTCATGACTTCCACCGGTGTCGGGTTTCCAGATAGGTACGGTGGTTTGGATGCCATAAAATCCTTGTACTTGCATCCACGTCCGCCATTTCCTTCATTCTAATGGTTTCCTCTAACTATAGGTGGATTGGCTTGAGCAATAACCCCACTATAGTTTCCTTCGTCTGACTGCCCTTCATTCAACTCGGGTTGTTCAACTGGCACCGAAAGTTCCTCTTGGTTCTGTTGAAGTAAACGCCTTGTTTCCTCCATTTGGCGATCCAACATCATCTGCATCATTGCTTGTACCCCAGCCATTGTGATATGCTCAGGTGCAGCTGCTATAACAGGTACCTGCTCCTTCTCTGATACCAACTTGTAACGTCACAAAATTTCAAGATAAAAATTTCATTTTTAATACAACGAAAACACCCATTTATCTTTTATTCAGACATTTAAAAGTATTTCATAATAAAACAGTTATCAGAGTAAAATTCCCAAAATCATAAGGTTATGGAAAGAAATGGGTGTATGCGCCGCAATCAAGTCGGGCCCTTCCCTTTTGAACCATGAGTACCAGAAAACATAAACGATAAATCGTAAGCACAACGCTTAGTGAGTTCCCCATAATACCGCATACCATATATACAATAGAGAATGGTATGTGCCAGCCACAGTCTTTCTTTTCCAAGTCGAGGCCATGATACTAGGTCTTACAGACATGTGCCAAGAGGCACCGCTTGGTCTTCCATGAAAGCATCACAAAGACAACAAGCATACATTACACAACTAAGTATCTACTTAACTGCCAGGGTCCGAACCCTGGTCTTGCATTCATATTTTCCAGGAGCCACCGTTGGATGTTTTATATAATGCCAAGGGCCACCGCTTGGTCATTCAAAACCACATAAGCCAATAGGCCTACATTGGTGCCTTCGATCCATAGATACAATGAGGAGACTCACCTCAGAGTGCTGAAACCCATAGATAAATTTCCAGCTGCAGATCTGCTAAAATCCCTCGCACTATCAATCACAAAATAACATCCAATTAACAATTTGATCCTGACTCAGACTAAGAGTCCAAATTAGGCTAAAAGACATTTTTACCCTTGCCCGAACTTGGCACAAGGCCAAAACCCAATCCATTTGTCTAAAAACCCAAATTCTAAAACAATCATCAAAAGCCCAAATATGGCCGAATTTTCTATTGGACACAAAACCCATCATGGGCCTAATCCGAGAAGGCCCAATATCCTAAAAGGCCCAAAATCTCCATTGGTCAACTTCGGTCAAACTTCTAGCCAATGGTCAATGGTCAAAATGTCAACAAATCAAGAAAGCCCAAACAGACTGAGTACGCCCCGCGTACTCAGTTGGTACGCTCATCGTACACCAAGTTGGCCCAGTACTCGTTGTATACCAAGATGTACGCCCCGCATATGCACACTTCTCACAATCCACTTAGAAAAGGTCTTATTCCATTAGGCCAAAACATCCAATACCCATTTATCTTTTATTCAGACATTTAAAAGTATTTCATAATAAAATAGTTATCAGAGTAAAATTCCCAAAATCATAAGGTTACGTAAAGAAATGGGTGTATGCGCCGCAATCAAGTCGGGCCCTTCCCTTTTGAACCAGGAGTACCTGAAAACATAAGCAATAAACCGTAAGCACAACGCTTAGTGATTTCCCCATAATACCGCATACCATACATACAATAGAGAATGGTATGTGCCAGCCACAGTCTTACCATTATGTTATGATCCATATCATGGTCTTTCCTTGCCAAGTCGAGGCCATGATACTAGGTCTTACAGACATATGCCAAGAGCCACCGCTTGGTCTTCCATGAAAGCATCACAAAGAAAACAAGCATACATTCCACAATTAAGTATCTACTTAACTGCCAGGGTCCGAACCCTAGTCTTGCATACATATTTTGCAGGAGCCACCTTTGGAAGTTTTATATAATGCCTAGGGCCACTGCTTGGTCATTCAACAACACATAAGCCAATAGGCCTACATTGGTGCCTTCGAACCATAGATACAATGAGCAGACTCACCTTATACTGCTGAAACCCACAAATAAATTTCTAGCTGCAGATCTGCTAAAATCCCTCGCGCTATCAATCACAAAATAACATCCAATTAACAATTTGATCCCGAATCAGACTAAGAGTCCAAATTTGGCTAAAATACATTTTTACCCTTGCCTGAACTTGGCACACTGCCAAAGCCCAATCCACTTGTCTAAAAACCCAAATTCTAAAATAATCATCGAAAGCACAAATATGGCCCAATTTTCTATATTGGGCACAAAACCCATCATGGGCCTAATCCGAGAAGGCCAAAATCTCCATTGGTCAACTTCGGTCAAACTTCTAGCCCAAATAGACTGAGTACGCCCCGCCTACTTAGTTGGTACGCTCATCGTACACCAAGTTGGCCCAGTACTCGTTGTATACCAAGATGTATGCCCCGCGTAATGCACATTCCTCACAATCCACTTAGAAAAGGTCTTATTCCCATAGGCCAAAACATCTAATACTCAAAACTTGTTCCAAATCATGCCTTAATCCATAAAGTTGTTGACTTTGAGCTTTTGCATGGCTCAAAGCGTCCAATATCCAAGTCCTAACTTGCCAACTTCAACAAAGGAACTGAAACTCATGCATGGGTTGATATTATCCCCCAAGATTGTATTTTTATGTATTTGGGATACCTAAAATGTCCAGATCTAGCGACCAAACTCTAGGAGTAAACTCATTCTCGTAAAGGCAAACCAAAGAAACCAAAATGTTCCACAAACCAACCCAAACTAGATCCACCCAAAACAGATGACAAGATTAAAGATTTTTTTACCTTTAATAGGTTGCAAAAGATGAGTAACTTCTGGATCTCCAAGCTCCACTCCAAGTGATGATTCCTCAACAAGCCCCAATCTCAACAAAATGCACAAAAATACTCTCAAGATTCCTCACAAAATCTTAAGAACTCCAAGATGGTGGTTAGGGGTCGAGATTAGGGTTTAGGAGGCATGGAGGTTGATAAGAGGCAAGGCTTAATGAATAAAAGAAGCTTAAATAGGGGTAAACCCCATATAACTTCCATATAAAGAGAGTACATCTTGCGTACCCCTAAGTACGCCCGACGTACTTAGAAGGCATTCGCGACCCATCCAACCACTACACCCTGCTTACTTGGTGAGTACGCCCCGCATACTCGACCAAGCTCCAAAACACTTAAATTTCAATCAGCCATAATGTCACAACTAGCAATTTAGGGCTTAGATTGTGAAGCTTGTACACGATAATTTCCTCTATGTAATATTGTTGCATCTTATTAGTGAAATTCAAACTACAATTTTATATGAAATCATATGAGCATACATTTAAAAATCAAATTGAAATAGCCTCTCGTAAGCCTAAAATGGATCTAATGGCTAAACAAAGTCAATTTTGGGCCTTTGCCAAAGTGTTCTCGGCCCAACACCCTATTGGACCGAAAACTCTTCCTTGGGCCTTATTGGGCCGAAAACTTTTCTTTGGGGCATCTTAGACCGAAAACTCCCTTCTTTGGGCCTTATTGGGTCGAAAGCTTTCCTTGGGCCTTATTTGACTAAAAGGTTTTCCTTGGGCCTTATTGGACTCAATTAAACCCGAAAATCCCATACACCCTTCAACAACCAAAAACCTTTCCCTTGGGCCTCACTTTGGCCGAAAAATTTCTTAGTGAGACAAATTAGGCCCGAAGGCCCATGATCACTCGAAAAACCGAAAACCCATTAAAAATCCCATGAAGGCCGGAAACCCTATAGGGTTTCACTACCAAGTTTCTTTCACTTCTCTCTCTAAAATCCGTGTGTGTGCCATCTCCAAGGGTTTCCCCTTCAAATAACTCACAAGAACTAGGTAAGTTCCTTGTAAAACTCTAATGCTTATATACATGGTATTGTCAAGATCATTTCATTTACACACCCATTTTCATGTTTATGATTCTTAGAACATCATCCAATTTCGAGTAGCCTTCAAGTTACACAAATCTAGGCTCAACAACTTCTTTCTTTTTCTTCCTATCACATGAAGTCAAGGTGAGCTTCATACCCCACTATTTTTGTGTTTTTCATACTTTTCAGGGGTGGGGGGAGGGTGGAATACAAGTCATGTTTTGTTTAACTATTGGATATTTGCATGCCTCATCTAACAACAATTTCCCTAGCTATCTCGTCACTATGGTTCCAACAACCTTTCTGATTCAACCAATCATAATAAGCCGTCAAACCTGACACTACTAAATCCAATGCTAAAAGTGAATACTACATGACCATCTGTAGTCATATATCACAACCGGCCTCATACGACCCACCACTTCCTTAATCCCAAAAATGATGTGTCGTTCACACGGCCTCACATCCTGAACTACCCTGGTCTGATCCCCACCTGATGAAATCCTCAAGCCAAATGATAGATTTGTCATACCCTCGCAGCTACTCAAGAACCGGTGAATGCTACGGGCCACCCCATAGTCTTATAACACTCCAATCTATCTGCCGCCCTAGTAAATGCTACGGCCACCCCGCAGTCATACAACACTCATATCTTTCCATGGCCAACGCCTATGGTCTAACCGCTCATACCCTCAACGTTTGATTGAATCTTTCACTTGCTTTCATTTTCCAGCCATTAGTGTTAGTGGAGATAGTGTGTTGGCGTAAATAGAGAAGTCATGGTCACCCTATGATTGATTGATCATTTGTTCCAACATTGGGTCATGCACCCAACTGTTAAGTTCAAACATTTAATGATTCATTTTAAGCTTTCTTAAAAAAAACCATAAAGAGAATTATTTAAACCTCCACCATCCTTTCAATCCTATAAACTTTGTAATTATCAAAAAAATTATTTTCTTTATTTTAATAAAGTTACTATATATTATTTATAAAATTATTTTAAAATTTTAAAAATCAAATATTTAATTGTCTAAAATCATATTATTATTTATTATTGTTTTTATTTATTTTTATATTTCTGATTTATAATTTTTTTTTAAATTTTGACATTATAGACAAATATGCTTCATTTAATATAGTATTATTTTTTTTTTTTACTTTTGTTACGTTGACTTTATATATATATATATATATATATATATATATATATATATATATATTGGAATAAATATTCTAGTAGGATCGATATATTCTAAACAGTAAATAAAGCAATAAGAACAAGACACAGGAATGGCTCAAACAATGCTGAATGATTAAACTTAAACACCCCAGAAGAGCTCGACAAAGAACTTCTACTGTAGAGGTGTTTTAGGGTTACAGAACGATAATCAAAACGTGATAAAACTTTTTAAGCGTATCTAATGCATACATGCATGCACTATATATACTACATAATCCTAACAAAACACGGATGGACAGGCCCAATCCGGTAAATACAATTAAAGCCCATGACGCAACATATTTATCCTACATTCTCCCCCTTTGCGTCCATGGAACCGAAAGCTCAGCCCGGTTGAGCAACTGAAGACTTCTTAACAGTCTTGAACAGCTTCAATATAATGGCTAGTAAAGTGTGACGAAACGTAATATCCCATCGAAGCATGTCCATGAAGTTTTTCTTTTCGGACTCACTATTCTTCTTGCACCGGTGAATAATGTCAATAATGTGCTCCAGGCAATCGGTTGAGAACAGATGCTTATCCACAAGAGCCAATAAAAATATGCTACGTTCGGCTCTTGT
Source organism: Lactuca serriola (assembly GCF_051521515.1). Lineage (NCBI taxonomy): Eukaryota > Viridiplantae > Streptophyta > Magnoliopsida > Asterales > Asteraceae > Lactuca > Lactuca serriola. The sequence continues at coordinate 267,346,413 of NC_136410.1, forward strand.
GAACATGACCGTTAGATGTGTAGGATCAATTTGTCCTATTGTCATTTTATTCACATCTCCTGGTTTCGGAGTGGGCTTCACTATCGGCTTCTTGTGCATGACAGTAGCAATCTCCTGATCCATTTTATCCACTTCGTAAATATACGACCCCAACATCCTCTTTAAATGACTTAGAATCGGTTCATACTCCTTTGCATTTGTAAGCAAAATGTTGTATTACAAAATCCAATCATGAGGATTTAAGTTTGGGAGATCTACAAGAGAAATTATAGAGACTGATTTGTCTGAACCTCGAGTAACTCTGAATTGTACATTAACTAATTTCCCTGCAGGTGTAGGCTTCAGTACTTTGACAGACGTGATCTTATGTGCACTCCACGTCAAGTATTGAGGTTGAACGAACTGTAGATAAAAATCTATGAGCTCTCGATCGGTCTGAGGATGAGGCGAAGGGACTTTAGCAGTAAAATCAAAACAATGAAAGATGAACGCCTTCCTCGTCATAGGCATATCGAATTGAGAATCCTTCGTGTTTTCAATATCGAATGAAGCGACCGGTTCCAATCAGAAAACACTAGGGAATTCAATAGCCTCCTTGATCATATTTTCCCTAGTAAGCGTGGGAAAAAGAACCATTTTACAATCAAGAGCATCATGCTCTGCTTTCTTCTTTCTTTCCTTCTCCTCTTCTTCCCTTACAATCCGTTGAGTCTCATTTAACTCCAAATCTCTTTGCTTTCTTTTTAGAATATCGGTTATTGTCTATTGGTCTTCATCACTAGCGTCGGTAGATAGACCCTTTGCTTTAACATCAGAACCCAAAGCTTCATTACCCTTCGGTTCAGATTGGAACACAACCTTCGGTTGAACAGGAGATTGACCGGAAGTCTTTTAAACTGTAATGGGCACACTTTCTCCCCCTTGTTGCAGAGTAGCCATCGGCTTCGTACCACCCTTCATCTCACGAAGTAGTGCAATCGCCAGAAGAAGTTTGGTTGTAAGATGATTTCTGATGGTCAACGTCAGGACGGGATCATGAGCTTGAAGAACATTGTTGAGGATACCCAGAACATCAACACAACAGCTTTTAAAAAAAGCTCGTTCAACCTTCATTAATTCAAGTTCCTTTGCTGCTTGTTCCAGTTGAACCTTCTGCGCCGCCATAGTAGCAGTCTGGTTAGCAAGTTCATCTCTCAATTGGCGTTCAGCCGCAAAATCAGCCTGGAGTTTCTCTAACCGAGAATCAATAGAAGAAATGTGAGATTTATTCTCGGTTTGAAGATCAGCTCGATCTGCTTCAAATTTTGCTTGTTCTGCTTGAAGCGAGTGGGTTAGAGTATCAATAGAAGCATTCACCTTGGTAGCATTGGAAGTGGCATGACCCTGAAGTGACTCTAAGAAAATTTTAGAATCTTGAATGAGATCTTAAACATCCTTAGTAGCTTGTTTACACTGAGAAGTGGAATCATCCATAGCAGCTGAGCACCTATCCATGGATTGAGTATATTGCTCCGAGGATGTATCCATGAAGGTTTTCATGATAACATCAATAGGCTTTTGATAGCATTCAAGTAGCTTATCAAGTTTCGTATGGACACTGTCAAGTTGGTCCTTGGTAACAGAGGCAACATCACCATCTTCAGTTGGTAGCCGGTAAGGACTGTAGTAGGTGGAGTCATACTCAAAATCATCACCTCCAAGAATCGGATTAGAGTCATCTAAAGAAATAGGTGTAATGGGTTTAGTGGTTACAGGAGGTTCAGTACCAGTAAATGCCCTTGTATCAGATAAATTGACATTTACCGGTGGATCGATTATGATGAAGGTCATAATCGGTGTAGAAGTGATAATAGGAGGAGTGCGAACAGGTGATGGTGGAATTGGCAAAGTAACCGACTGTGTTGTAGAAGAGGGAGGTATTGAAGCAACCGATTCTGAAACAGTGACTCTAGGTGGTAAGTTAAGTGGAGTGGGTACCTTGGTATGGAGGTCATCAATTGGAGTTGGAGACCTAGGAGGTGTATCTCCTTTTGGTGAGTCTTCAAGATGAGCTTCTTCTTCCTCATCAGACAATGTAGGCCTTCTAGCCATTCTCTTAACTTTCTTTGGACGAGCCGAAGATCCCCCTTTCTCTTATTTTTGCTTCTTGGATTCCTTCTTATCACCCTTCTTGGACTTGTCAGCTTTTGAAGACGCACCCTGTTCTATATCAACAGGCTTTTCATCCTTCTTCTTACCTCGTTTAGAGGGTTTTTCCACAGTTTCCAAAGCTGCCTTTATCTTGGGCGTTAATTGATGAGGACCAATCAGACTGAGTTTTCGATAAGACTCCATTATTGTGCTATTGAGTGGAACATAGCGAAACATGGTTTCAGGAACAGAACCAACATGAGTATATTTGGACTCATGGGTGATAATCACCTTCTTGGTGTGAAAAGTAGCCACATAGGATAACAAAACATCCTTCATCACCGGAATGTTTAAAGAAGAGATGGCACGTTGCGTAACTATCATCCAGGATCTCCCACAAGAAACCTCTGAAAGCTTGGTCGAAGAAGTGACGCTTTGCACTAGTTGAGACCAAATCAATGATCCATAGTCAAAATTGAGACCATTGTAAAGACCATAAAAAATGGTCATAAAGCAACTATTAGAACCGTCTGACCCTACTACTCTCTCACCCAAACCCTTGTGAAGTAGAGTTAATAACCCATTCCATTGGGGTGGTAGACATGAATTCTTGAACTTTGAAAAAGAAACCAGGACCTCAGTATAGCCCATCTCATAGAACATGGTAAAGAGCTGTGTTGTTGTAATAAAATCCGGAGAGATGACTGAAGCATTGACTTCAAGCCCTAACAACGAACAGAATCGAACTTTTGAAATCGAAGTTTTGCGACTAAAGATCTGAAAGTAAATCTTATCCTTGTTCTTATCATATGAAGCACTGGAGTAAACCTCTGATAACAGAGACATCGGAACAGATTCCACTTGAGAGAGTGCTAAAACCAGTGGAGAATACTTGAGGCATTCAACGACTTGGAGCATGTAGTAGTCGTACAAAAATGGATTCAGATCAATGATCAAGTTCTGGTTGGGTTTGATCACCAGTAGAGAAGATGAAGCATATTGGTCATGGTGAGAATATGAATCCGCCATTATTGAATAAAAGAAGATGAACAGTTGAGAATGCATGTTATATTTAAGAGATGATGAAGAAGGTAAGGAAGGACAATGGGTGTGAGAAACCCTTTATATACCATTGCGATGAGAGAGAAAGAATCTTCTGTTATAATTACACGATCTTTGAACCATCACCTGAAAAAGCGGGATTTGACAGCTTGGTTTCCCTAGATAAATCATCATCACGCGTGCGGCTAGGAGCCGTTGCAAATGCACGCACCCTTTATCGTCCTCATCTGTTAAAGTGCTTGAAATTCTCATCCACACAATGCCTTGTCAACTTAAATTTCTGCATGTACAACACATAGGACATCCAAAATGCACTTGAAAACGATCATTAGTATTGTGGAAAATTTTAAAAAAATTTCGTGCAAGAGTGTCAAAAATAAAGAAACAAATCAAACGTGTATAGGATGTGAGTGATGTCTTAAACCGACATAAAGTAGTTGATTCCAGGCACGAATCGCTTCCTTCAAAGTCAAGAGAGACTTGAAGTGCTTGCATGCTTCCCCGAAAAATTACGATCGAATGTCTGTTAATAAACATCGAAAGGCTTCTTCTCAACTATCAGCTCTAAGGGTGGCTAATATCCAACTGAACCTCGATACTTAATGTAAGACCGAAGGTCAGGCGAAGTACTTGTGAGACCGATGTGGTCTGTTGAACAAGTAGGTGAGATATATGTATGAGTGGTTAAGTATTGAAATCTCAAAAAAAAAAAAAAAAAAAAAAAAAAAAAAAAAAAACTGGACCTTTTTGGAAGAAACGCCTTGGTATTAGACAATTTCATAAAAATCTCGCATAAAATGAAAAAGAGATTTCAACTGGTAACAAGTTAAATCTTGAATCTGAAGATTCACCATTAATTCTTTATTGGTATTGGATTGTGGGTCTCACTCAGTATGTGGTAAACGTATCTAAGATCATCAACACAGATTTTGTGTAACCATAAACCTCAGTGGCAAGAACCGAGAGTCTCAAGGGTTACGTTTGTGAACCGAAAGTAGATGAAGAATATGGATTAGGTGGTTAAAGAACCGAAAGTACCTGTGCTGTAAAAGATTGACAAAGCAGTAAACTCTCAACTACTTTGATACAAGTAAGGTAGCTCGTGACTTGAGAAAATTTTAGCCTGATTGGGTAGAAACGATAGCTATTGATCGAATCATTAAGGCCTTACTCAGAGTCTTTAAGGCTTTGGTCTACATGCAACAGCATGCTTCTAGGGACACCTAACTAGTTGTATAATGAGAATTTTCATACCTTCCCTTGTTGTAAGATCATGAAATTTCTATGTCTTTGAAACCTTTAAAGATTTTAAAGTGAGATAGACCGAGCATTCAGCAAATATTGGTTCCTGAAAAGTATAGAGTCGAGATAGACCGAGGGGTCGGCTTATATCAGTTCCCTAAAATTACGGAGCCGAAATAGACCGAGCGGTCGGCTTATATCGGTTCCATATTTTTCATGAAACAAAAATAGACCGAGCCTCGTTCTATAACACTTAGCTAACCCTTTACGTAGACAAAAGGTGTTTCGATACAGATTCTGCTTCGATCATGCCTAATCTATGTAATATTCTATGAAAACTCGTTTCAGGTAATGCTTTAGTGAAGATATCGGCAAGCCGATCTGATGATCGAACAAAATGAACTTCCACGTTTCCATCTTGAACATGGTCTTTGATGAAATGGTATCTTAGTGCAATTTGTTTGGTCTTGGAGTGCTGCACTAGATTATGACATATCATTATTGTGCTTTCAGAGTCACAGTAAAGCGGAATATTTTTCATGCTTAAACCATAATCTCTGAGCTGACTTTGTATCCAAACTACTTGCGATGTACAGGATGCTGCAACAATATATTCAGCCTTGGCTGTTGAAAGTGACACACAAGTCTGCTTCTTTGACTGCCAACTGACAAATTTGCCATCAAGAAATTGGCATCCTCCCGTTGTACTCTTTCGGTCCAATCCACATCCACCAAGATCTACGTCTGAAAATGCTTGAATGAAGAAACCAGAATTTGTTGGATACCATAGACCGAGAGATGAGGTTCACTTCAGATAGCGAAAGATGTTCTTCACGGCTATCATATGAGGTTCTCTAGGATTTGCTTGAAATCTGGCACAGTAGCAAACCGAGAACATTATATCTGGTCTACTAGCCGTCAGATACATTAGTGATCCTATCATTTGACGATAGAGTGTCATGTCTACAGCCGGTTTATCTAGAGATGGCGTCAATTTAGTGCCAAACGCCATAGGAACTTTCACTTTCGAATCTCCCTTCATTCCAAATTTCCCTAGCAAGTTCTTGGTGTAAGCCTCTTGATTTATAATTATACCTTTTAGTACCTGTCGAATGTTCAGTCCAAGAAAAAAGTTAATCGAACCCATTGCGCTCATTTCAAATTTAGTTTCCATCAACTTCCTGGATTCAGCTATTAGGCTAGTATTCGTAGAGCCGAAGATGATGTCATCGACATAGATTTGAACAATCATCAAGTGTTCGCCCTCTTTCTTACGAAAGAAGGTTGGGTCAACCGAACCTTGTTTGAACTTACACAATTTAAGGAAACGAGTTAAGGTTTCATACCATGCTCTCGGTGCTTGCTTTAATCCATACACAAATTTGTCTAGAACATAGCAATGATCAGGATAATTTTCATTTACGAAACCCGGTGGCTGTTCTACGTACATTGTCTCTTCCAGTTCTCCATTTAAAAAGGCGCACTTCACATCCATTTGAAAGACTTCGAAGTTTTTATGAGCAACATAGGCAAGAAATATTCTCATTGATTCCAATCTAGCTACTGGCGCGAATGTCTCTTCATAGTCTATTCCTTCTTCTTGGCAGTATCCCTTCACCGCTAGCCGAGCCTTGTTCCGAATGACGTTGCCTTTTTTATCCATCTTGTTCCTGAATACCCATTTTAGTCCAATCACAGAAGCGTCCTTAGGAGTGGGAATCAATCTCCAAACGCGATTCCTTTCGAATTCATGGAGTTCATCTTGCATTGTCTGTACCCAATCAGAATGATCAAGTGCAGTATTAACAGTTTTTGGTTCGATTTTGGAAACAAATGAATTAAACATGCAAAATTCGACTTGTGAAAATAATGCAGTCTGCTTCGCTTTCATTTGAGAATGTGTAAGAACTCTTTCTGATGTTTCACCAGTGATCTGTGTTTTGGGGTGATCCCTTGTCCATTTAATCAAGGGAGGATAATTCGGATCATAAGCTGGATCCAATTCTGCATTGACCTCTTCTTCTAATTCTGACTCATCATCTTCGTCATTTGAATTGTTATTCTCCCCCTTAAATGGCAAAGTATATCCAACATCAGGTTCAAGTATTTCTTTCTCAGTTGGAGTGGAATGCTCCCCCTCGGTTGGAGAGGGAATTTCCCCTGCTGTTGGATGTTGTCGGATGCATTTTCTTCCGAATTTATGGCCTTTTCGGGTTCATCAAATAACCTTGTGCATTCTTCAAACAAGTTTGAAATTGGAGTTGAGACAAGACCAGTTTCAGGGAAGATTTCTGGTGTGGTGCTGTCGGTTGATTGAATTTTCTTAACATAACTGTCATCAAAGGTAACATAGTAGGTTTCTTCGAGATGCTTGGATTGTTTGTTTAGAACCCAATATGCCTTTGAGGTCAGTGAGTACCCAAGAAATATCCCTTCATCTGCTTTGACATCAAACTTGTTTCGGTTCTCCTTAGAGTTAAAGATGAAACATTTGGAACCGAACACATGGAAAAATTTGATGTTGGGATTTCGGTTGTTAAGGATCTCATATGGGGTTATGGTGAATCTATTGTTAAGAAGTGATTGGTTCTGAGTGTAGCAAGCACATGCGATGACATCAGCCCAGAAGTACCAAGGAAGTGAGGCGAAAGATAACATTGTGCGTGCAGCTTCGCATAGAGATCAATTTCGCATTTCAACGATTTTGTTTTGCTGTGGAGTGTAAGGTGTGGAGAAGTTGTGAGTTACACCTCTTTCAGCCAAGAAGTCTTCAAACTCCTTATTTTTAAACTCCAGCCCATTATCGCTTCAAATGTTCCTTACAGTATTTCGTAGTTGCACTTCCACCTGCTTGATGAATGCTTTCAACTTGGGAGTTGCTTCAGATTTCTATTTAATAAAGAAAATCCAGGTGAAGCATGAAAAATCATCTACAATTACAAGTATGAATTTACTACCACCGATGCTTTCAATGGCCGAAGGTCCACATAAGTCAATATGCAGAAGCTCAAGAGGTTCAATGATTTTTGTATTGATAAGCGTGGGATGACTCTTTCGGCTCTGCTTGCCCATCTCACATGCTGCGCAAAGGTGCTCCTTATCAAATTTCAGAAGAGGGAGACCTCGAACATGATCACCCAGCACCAGTTTGTTGATATCATTGAAGTTTAGATGCGAGAGTCGTCTGTGCCATAACCAGCTTTCATCGGATTTTGCTTTAGCCAGTAGACATATCAAAGGTTTTCCCTTGATGGGGTTGAGATTGAGAGGATACATCTCTCCCCTGCGTTGAGACTTCAACAAAACTTTCTTTGAGTTCTTCTCAATGATTTCTGATCCTTCATCATCAAACGATACTTTTAGACCAGTTCCAACCACTAATTGTGAAACGCTGATGAGGTTGTGCTACAATCCTTCCATGTACGCAACTTTTCTAATTGAGAATTCACCATTTGTTATCATACCATATCCTTTTATTGTTCCAAATGAGTTGTTTCCATACTTCACACATCCACCATCTTTTAAGGACCAAAACTCCCTTAACTCTTCCTTCCTTCCTGTCATGTGATGTGAGCAGGCACTGTTAATATACCATTCGTCGTCGAACTGCTCGTCACTTAACACCTGCAAATTTAAACAGATTTAGGAACCCAAAGTTTCTTGGGTCCTGGTAAGTTTTTCATAGAAAAAGGAATAACAACAACAAGATCAACCAAATATGCTCTTTTAACTAAAGTGGTTTCATCTTTGCGTTTTATGGTGTACACCTTTATTTTATTTTTATCTTGTTTGAATTTAGGTGTAGTAGTTGATGTTATGTTAGGAGGAATTTTCTTTGGATTTCCAGGTTCAGATGACTTTTTCGTAGTGGTGTTATCCGTCTCAGAGTCAATCTTTCCTTTTCCTTTAACATCCTTCAAGGATTGTTTCTCGTGTGCTTGGTGAGAATGACCGAAATATGATTATCGTCCCTCATCCTTGTGATTCGAACTGAGAATAGAGGTTTGGCTCTTATCCTTATGTTTCGAACCGAGACTGGAGGTTTGGCTCTAGGATATGAAGTTAGGATTAAAATTGGGATGTTGGTTATGAACTTTGGTGTTTTGAGGACCGAAACTGTAGGTTCGGTTCTTGGAGTAAAAGGAGCTTGGACCGAAACTTGGCTTTCGGTTCAACTGACTGCTTGCCTTGTGCGATTGATTACTAGCTTGAGCATGCTTCTTGATTTGGACAAAGTCAGGATTTTGAGACTTCCAAAAGTGTTTTCTCTCATTCAAGTTTTTCCTGTACCTTTGATTTCTTTGACGCTTTTGATCGACTAGTTATTTTTGAGATTTGTGGATATTGAAGCTTGGTTTTGGCTTTGGATTTGGATTTTCTGTATGAGTTACGGCCAGATTGAACTTCTTCATGGGTTCTTCTGGTATCTCTTTTGTTCCACTCGTGCTTGGTTTGGCAAAGCTTGAGGGTTTGTTTATGGGTTCTGGAACGTATCTGCCTTTCACCCTCCATGATGTTTGCTCTGACAGGCCAACAGTTTCATCTGCATTATCAATAGGAGCTGACCAGAAGTAATCGTCACATCCTCCAGCGTTGTCTTGATCTACCAAAATTTTAAGTTCCATTGTTTGTCTTTCAGATACTCCTTTAACTGCATAGACTTGATTTGGAACCGTTTGTACCTTTTGGTAGACCACTGCCTTTTCTTTGAGTTTCTTCAACTTGTTGTCCGACAAGCGAGCATATTCAACTGAGTTTTCGGATATAAGCGGTTTTTCAGTCTCGGTTTCGCTCCTCAGAAATTCTGAGCAATCGACTATGTCTTCCACCGAGATCTCGCTCATCTCACTTTCAACATCAAACTCAGATGTACTCTCAATATTCATCTTATGTTTGGTCATCAATTTGGCATTTGATGAGTTAAATGATTTTAAGGTCTTGGTTTTGATTTTTGACTTATCATTTTCATCTAAGATTAGTTTTAACATGCATTTATGTTCCTTAGAATCAATGAAAGTTTCAATTTTGTCCAGACCTATTTTATAAGGAATGGAAGTTTCTTCCTAGGACATGATTGATTCACATTCGGCAATGACCTCATCTTCCTTAAACTCAAGGAAGGGCAAGATCATTTTATGAATCTTTTTCCCTATTTCACAATCTAAATGCAATTGCGTGATATTAGTATATAAACGTTTAGCAATCAAGCAAAAAACATTACGTTGTTTTAAAAGTCTCAAATTGTCTCGTTGTAAATAAATTATTTCATCCCTAGCCCTAAATAACTCCTGCTCCTTTAGCTCAATCCATATTTGCCTCTCCTCACTCTTCGTTGATAACCTGCTAATTTGGTCAGTTAGGTTAGAATTTGTTATGCGAGTTTGCATGAGACTTCCGCTTAGATTATTAAATTTGAATTTTAGTTCATTTAATTCCTTTTCATAATCAGTTGCTGGAATTTTAAGAGATTCAAGAAGGGATTGTACCTTTTTGATCAAATGATCGCAGTCGTTGATCTTTTTACTGACGGGCTTGGCTGCAAAACATTTGTCTTCATCAAGATTCGGTTCCTTATGCTCACTTTCGGTTGTTATTCCAGCTGTCACCATCAGGCATCTTCCAGTCACTTTCTCATTTTGTTGTTTTGTCATGAAAGCTTTACCGTGTGTTGGCTTTCTCACCTCTTCATCCTCCGAATTTGTGGACCACACCTCAACCCCGCCAAATTCGTCATCAATCACCTTTTCTTGAACAATCAAAGCGTTCATTGGACCAGAACTAGTTTTCTTCTTCTTTATCTCTTCAAGCTTTCTCATATGGTAAGCTTCATCATTTTCACTCTCTCTTCTCTTAGCTAACTTTTTCAACATGCAGTCATTGGCAAAATGATTCTAGCCGTGACAGTAATTGCAATCATACCCTGAGTCACCCACCAGTTTGCTCTCCTTCTTTTCATCCTCCTTCTGAGATGTATTCTTAGACTCTTCCTTTACCTTTTCTGAGCTATAGCTTCCCTACCAGTTTCGGTTCTTATTGACAGGGAATTTCTTCCGAGTAAACTTCTTTAGGTTGAACACCATCATCGCATACTCGTCAGTAGTAAGATCACACTCTGACATATCATCTTCACCTTCTTCTTCAATCACATTTTTGTTCTTCGAGATAAGAGCAAGTAAGCCGACAACAGAGACCAACTTTGCTTCTTTTGACACTGTGCTTTCATGTGACTTTAGAATTCCCATAAGTTTCGCTAGGGAATAAGCCTTGAATTGTTCATGCGCTTTCACAGTCGAGACTACAGCCATCCACTCGGGTCTTAAACCGTTCAGGAAGGTGACTTTCTGTTCAATACCTTTCCTTTCAATACCATGCTTTGTCATCTTGCTGAGCAGATGATTGTAGCAATCAAACATTTGAAGCAAGGTTTCTTCAGGTTTTTGTGCAAACGCTCCGAACTCAGAGAGAAACAGAGTTTGAATAGAGTGCTCTAGATCCTCGTCGGTTGAATACAGTTCTTTCAGCCTGTCCCATATCTCCTTAGCTGTAGTGCATGAACTCACTAGCCGAAAGGTGTTAGCTTGTAAGGCGAATCTGATCATTCTTAAAGCCTTGACATTACACAACAGTTTATCTTTTTCACCCCGTTATCATCAGATCCAACCACATAATCTTCAAAGTGATGTGCCCATACTTCATAATCTTGCGTGTAAAGAATGGGCACTCTGGTAGTAGATCTAATGTTGTTGGAGATGTTAATGGGCACTCTGGTCTAACTGCTCATCTACCGTTCATACCCTCAACGTGTGATTGAATCTTTCACTCGCTTTCATTTCCTAGCCACTAATGCTATTGGAGATAGAGAGTTGGCATCAATAGAGAAGTCATGGTCTCCTTATGGAGTTTGTCGGCCTTTGATTCTTGGCTAGTTTTCATATGTAATTCAGAGTCTAGGTGCTTTTTCAGGCATTTGGATTTTACTGTGTATTAATGTTGTTATGTGATTATATATATATATATATATATATATATATATATATATATATATATATATATATATATTAATTTCTTTCGATATACTTTGCCAAAGCTAGAAGCAGATGCCTGTTTCTTTTATAAAATTGCACTTCTCAAAAAACATGATTTAGTGCTAATCATCGATATATCAATTTATAAATTATTATTTAGAGAATTAATATCAATCTTGTTTCGTGGAATGCAAAGGAATTTGAAAGAGTTGAAATGAAAGATTTTTACATTTACGTCTTTAGGTGACAAATTGATTAACTTTAAGAGTAAATTACACGAATGGTCCCTATGGTTTGGGGTAATTTGCATGTTTGTTTCCTAACTTATTTTTTTGAACGGAATGTCCCCACTATTTGATTTTGTTTTGCCTTTGGTCTCTATCTTACAAAAAAGGACTATTATGCACTTGTTTAAATAAATTAAAATGGTCTTTTTTCGATAAGATAAGGTGAGGTGGGGGTGAATTGTGGGTGTGTTTATTTAAATAAATTAATAAAAAATCGAGGAAAAAAATAGACTTTTAAGGTAAGACGGGGACCAAGCGCGTAACAAAAACCAATAGTAAGGACCTTCCAATTTAAAAAAATAAATTAGGACCAAACACACAAATTAGCCCAAACAATAAGTTTCATTCATGGAATTTACTCTTAATCTCATTTGGTCAAAAACATTAACAGAAAGATTCTATCATTTTTGACACAACACCATGAAACAAGACCATGTATATGTCATTCTTAAATTATATTCCCTCTTAAATATATGTTTATGCTAAACGATCATTAATTAAATTTAATAACACAATTGTATCCAGCAAACTTTTCAGCCAACTTTGTTGACTTTTACATTATTAGAACCATTCCATTTGAATATATATATATATATATATATATATATATATATATATATATATATATATATATATATATATATATATATATATATATATATAAAACGTTAGCAGCCAGGGGAGTTCAATCTCTATATATTATGAACCCTGTGTATCATCATTTTCATAATTCATTCTGGACGTAGAAAGCATGGAGCTGTTTCTCCCATTTTCAGCCTCTATAGCAGCGATTGTTTTTTCTTTGCTACTAAAATTCCTGCTGCAAAGCTTAGAAGGAAAGAGAGTGAAGAACAGAGAACCACCTCAAGCAAAGGGCCGATGGCCGGTAATAGGACACCTGCGCCTTCTAGGTGGACCTGAATTACCTCTTAGGGTCTTAGGTGGCATGGCAGATAAATATGGCCCCATTTTCACCATCAAGCTTGGTGTTGACAATGTTTTGGTGGTGAGTAACGCTGAGATGGCGAAAGAGTGCTTTACCACAAATGATAAGGTGTTTGCAAGTCGACCCAAGTCAATGGCAGTAGAACACATGGGCTATAACTATGCCATCTTGGCTCTAGCTCCTTATGGTGACTACTGGCGACAAGTGCGCAAGATCTTGACACTCGAGGTTCTCTCTCAGCGACGCGTGGAGATGCTTGGACCTCTTCGTGCTTCAGAGGTTAAAGCATCCATGGGAGATATATATAATGCTTGGGTAAAGAATAAAGAGAGTGGAAGTTCCGACATGGTAAAGGTGGATATGAAACAATGGTTTCAGAACTTGATATTAAATGTTGTGGTCAGGGTTGTTTCAGGAAAAAGGTTTTCACCTGATGACAAAGAAGGGGTTCGATTTCAAAAAGTGATAAGGAAATTCTTTGTGTTATTGGGCACATTTGTGGTGTCTGATTTTATTCCATATCTCAAGCCTTTGGACCTGGGAGGATACGAGAAAAAAATGAAGATGACAGGAGAAGAGATGTACGGAATTGTAACAGGATGGCTAGAGGATCACAAGAGAGTGAGGGCGGAGGAAAAGCAGCAACATGAAAGAAGCCAAGTCTTCATGGATGTTCTGATTTCGGTTCTTGAAGGTGCCTCCCCAGAGGAATTCCGTGGTTTTGACCATGATACCATAATCAAGGCTACATGTTTGGTAAACCTTATTAATCTTTCTATATCTCATCATCATTATGAGCTACTATTACTAGCTAGAGTTTGTTAATTAATCGTTTAATTATATATAGTTTCTTCCACATTCATTATAGTACGTATTTGCAACAGTTTTCAGTGGCAAAGATAAGCTGTGCAAAAAAATAAAATCAATTATCAGCATGCATGCATGCATGTTGCTTGAAATCTAGCTAATATAAGAAATTTGTTTTAACTTCAAACTTGCAGACTGTTTTAGCTGCGGGATTGGACACATCGGCTGCAACGTTAACATGGGCTTTATGTTTGTTGCTCAACAACCCAAGAGTATTAAAAATTGCCCAAGATGAATTGGATGAGCATGTTGGAAGGAAGAGAGCAGTAGAGGAGTCGGACCTGAAGAACCTTGTTTACCTTGACGCAATCGTTAAAGAAACACTGCGTTTATACCCGCCTGGACCTCTAAACCTTCCTCATGAGTCCATGGAGGATTGCGTTATTGGTGGCTACAAAATCCCTAAAGGCACACGTTTATTGACTAATCTTTGGAAAATTCAACATGATCCTAATAAATGGTCACATCCTGAAGAATTTCAGCCAGAAAGATTCTTGACAAGTCGTAAACATGTTGACGTCAGGGGAAACAATTATGAATTGCTTCCTTTCGGTAGTGGTAGAAGAGTATGCCCTGCTATTCCCTTTGCTCTTCGGTCTTTGCATATAACTTTAGCTACTTTAATACAACAATTTGTGCTTAAAAACCCATCGAAAGAACCCATTGATATGAGTGAAAGCGCTGGAGTGACTATCAGCAAAGCCATCCCACTTGAGGTCCTTCTGGCGCCTCGTTTATCCCTTGATATGTACCCTGTTGCTCCATGATATGTGAGCTTCAAAGCAACTACAAGCTCCAATGCCACCTGACGATAAGCCCGAACCCCAGACCCGTTGAAGATTGATTGGAAGATAATCACGAATAGACTACTGACTAGCCTTATCAACAACTTGTTTAGTCATACTAAGTTTGTTTTCGATCATCCTTATTTTTGGATGGTTTCTACTTACTGTTGTTTGTAATCTCTCTCTATATACAGAGAGCCCTCCTTGGTTTATAATTCAATCGTCAATAATAAATAATTCTTAGCATGAAAATATTATTTCCATATTTACTTAGTATTGTTGTTTACATGAACTTTGTTCAAAGTAAAACGTGTGTAAACACGGAAAGAATTCGAGTAATTAAGAATAATATCCGTTTAAAAATAGAATTAAGATATCAAACGTAAACAATCGCCATCAAGAATACTGTGAAAACTGAGGCTCGATTTGATTTTCCTCTGTGCGTAGTTTTCTTTTCTCTCCTCTCTATTTTACGCTTTCAATCATGTCGGTCTATCTTCCCAGGTGTTTATCTCTCTCTACACCAACCCCTCTCGATTTGATCTTCATGTGTCTCACTTTCTCTTCCTTGTATGGATCTGTATCAATAAGGGTAGAATATGATGGGATTCCGGAGGGAAAAATAAGTAATCGCACCATCAGGAAAACTAAAATTTTGAAATAAAATATAATTATATGCATTTATAATAATAGAGTTTTGTTTTATCAGTTTCTATTATTTATTTTTTTTGGAAAGTAACATCCTTAACGAAAGTTTCGCGCTAGTTTTCGTGCACCGATTAATTCTTTGCTGCAAACATAAGGTTGTGCCTCATGATCTTCATGATTATGGGGTTGAGTAGTGTCAAAATTTGAACATGTATCAATAGGTTATCCAATATATCATTTCTCTCATGTTTGTTTTACAAAATGTTTTTAGAAAGAAAAAAAAATGTGAAATGAATTGCAATTGTTTATATGTTTGGTTCAAATAGAATGAAATATGATTTGTGTTTGGTTTGGTTCACATAGAATGGAATATGTTTTTTGTTTTGTTTTGCAAATTTGTCAACGTCATTGAAAATTAATTAGGTAATATAACCAAAATGATATTTTATTGATTTTTTTGTAATTTGTTATTATTTAAAAAATGATAAGACTTCCATTTATTAATTTTCACCCATTCAAACCTACATGGGATTATTCATGTGGGCGAGTGTGTGTAGGTGTAGGTGTAGGGTGGCATGATGTCGGTGTTGGCGTTTTGGCATAAGCCTTTTATCTTAGGTTTGTAAGTGTGAGCATGGGTGTGGTGAGGCTGGTGTGTGGGGTGTTTGTGTGGGTGTGGCGGTGAGGTCGGTGCGAGATTCTTACAGCGCATTTAACCAAGAAGGTTCAAGAAATAAGTGAATATATAAAATTAATCAAAGAGCTAACTTGCATAAATTTATTGATGTTGCATCTAGAAGGATGAATGTTGTATAGATAGTGAATGTCATACGCATAAAGCCAAATAGCAAGATTCTTACAATGCATTTGACTATAGCTAATAGAGCTTATATGTTTCCTGAAGAAATACTATTGGTTGAGATGGTAAAGTATTACGATAACGAGTGACAAGAGATGATGGTTTTTACCATGTTTGATCTCTCAATACAAAGTTTAAGTTTTATAGTAAAACTGTGTAAATCATTTCATGAATGTCTCCATTTAGATAAACAATTTTTACATCCATCTAATGTAGATATAGGTCAAAACAAACCATACGTGCACAAACACCAATATGGTTGTAAACGTGAAACATAACCAACATATTAATATCAATATGATTGTAAATTTTCAAGATAACCAACATATATTCAAGTGACCTAAAGTGCACTCCAAAATACTTAGATTAAGGCTGGCTCCGCACGTCTGCTTACACTTTACAAAAAATTAACCTACAACACCTTCACATTTTCACCATCATCTTGATTTTATCATTTTTTATGTATAGGGACCTCCTTGTTTGTATAATATGTGAATACATGAAATTTTGAACTTCCACCTTTTTTTTGAAGGTTTGACCCACCCTGAATTGTTTTAGATGAAGCTCCCCATGTGCGCATGTAGTTGACCTACTCAAGTCCTTAAGAAGTATCTTCCTATTATCTTCGTGAAATTCTGCAAAGTGATAATCATCACTATCAACAACTTCTAACTCTTCATCAACTATGTCATTTCCTGTAGTTGTGATATGATTGTTTAAAAATTTCGTGTTCATATACATCCACAACAATGTGGAATTCACTCCTGTCTACATCCACGTCAAGTTGTACGTTACACCCCTATACATTGTAGTCACCATCATCATAATCATCTCCACTGTTTTTAGAACCATATATACTCTGAATAAAGAAAGCATGTCCACTCTCACTATAGAAAACATCTCCAAATTTTTGTTTTAATCTTACTGAAAACCATAACATCAAATGTCATATAATAAAACCATGAATCGTATGTCTCAAAATGCCATAGTAAATGTATCAATTCAAAACTGAATTCAATATCATATCAAAATGTCTGAATAAAACTCCCAGGATAAAACTGCAACTGTAGTGTGTGCCATGCCATCAACCCGAGCTTTTCCCCTTGCTAGCGGAAGTACCTGAAACCAAAACTGAAACTGTAAGCACAAAGCTTAGTTAGCTCCCCCAAACTACCACATACCATACAATAACACATAAAGCACATACTGGGCCTTGCCCAGTGCATCGGACCGAAATCCGGAAACTGCATCAGACCGAAGTCTGGAAACTGCATCGGACCGAAGTCCGAAAACTGCAACGGACAGAAGTCCGGAAACTGAATCGGACCGAAGTCCGGAACTAAACAAGGCCTTGCCCTCTGCATCGGACCGAAGTCCGGAACTAACCAGGGCCTTGCCCTCTGCATCGGACCGAAGTACGGAAACTGCATCGGACTGAAGTCCGGACCTGACTGAACATAGCATAGCATAAGCATAACAGATAGCATAAACACATATATTGCATACTACATCGGACTGTAGTCCAGAACACATAACACAAAGACATTCTTGAATCACAAAGACATCAAGCACACTGAACTACTACATCGGACTGAAGTCCGGAAAATACATCTAGCTAAACAGGTCGGCATTATGGTCGTAGACCCGTTCCTACTGGAAGGAAAACTCACCTCGTAATGCTGGCTATTAAGATGCTAACTCTAAAACTGGCTGACTACTGCTTCGGAACTCTCCGACTACAAATCCCAAAAACACTAGATCAGGTACTGATAACTGCCCTCAGGGTAAAATGACTATTTTATCCCTGTTCAAAGTCAACTTCTTGGTCAAATTCAGCTTTCACTTGACCGGACTCACCGAGTCAGGGAGTAGACTCGCCGAGTCCCTCCATCACTAGATCTGAACTCTAACTCACCGAGTCCATTCCTACTCACTGATTCACCCTAAACTCTCAAATCGGGGAAAAACCGGGGACTCGCGACTCGACTCGTCGAGTCTGAAGAACAACTCGCCGAGTCCCAAGCATCACATTACTATACATTCGATTTTGCTCGATTCCAGTGCATCCAATTCATAGATCTGGGTTCCTAGGACTGATTTCACACGTAAAGTTTCTAACTTTACGTTCATGCATGCTCATAAGAAGCTCAAATTCCCAATAAAGAGCTAAAAGAAGAGATTTAGGTTTGGAATGGTGTAACACCGAAAATTTTAAAACAATTTTTCTTTTAAAAATAATCATTTAATTCTAGAAACACTTGTTGAAAATCTCATTCATAATCAAATTACAAAACATAACTCCATTTTTACTTGCATAGTAAACCAGGATCCTCAAAACATGACTCTTTCTCTGGTGTGTACAATCAAGCCGGTGTCGTCCCGTGATCCTGAAAGAAACCTGAAACACATACATAACACAAAACACTGTAAGCACGAAGCTTAGTGAGTTCCCCAAAATACCACACATAACACATATTAGCCACTCGAGGCTATAACTCTGTGGGTCCGTGGACCCTGCTCTGTGAACCCTCTGGTTCTAACTCTATGAACCTTCCGGTTCTAACTGTGGGAACCCTCCGGTTCCAACTCTGTAAACATGCACAGCATAAATCACATAGAAATAATGCAGTACAACACATAACATACATAGCATACAAATACTCTATCACATAACTCTGGTTACCTACTCAAGGTAAAGTATAATGAGAAGACTCACCTGACAAGCAGAAAGCAGATATCCCCACACTTGAATCTCGAACTCGCCACTGCCTAACACGTAAGGCAAATACTCTCATGAATATAACTCTCGAGACTAGAATCAACCCTCTCATGGCACCCTCTTAAGGGTAAAAGACTATTTTACCCCTCTCTTGGCCCGAAAGGCCACATCGCTGACCAAACACTAAAATTCAACGGTCAACTCTTGGTCAAAGTCAAAGTCCTCAGTCAAAGTCAACCCTCCTGGTTGACCCTGCTCGCCGAGTCAACCCGTCGACTCGTCGAGTCCCCATGCACAAAACTTCCCCAATCCGCGACTCAACTCGCCGAGTCACCCCGAGACTCGCCGAGTCCCACAACTCTGAGTCCACTCGCACACAACTCACCGAGTCATCCCTTGACTCGCCGATTCTCGACTCAACCAGAAAATATTGGGACTCTTCGACAAGACTCGCCGAGTCTAAGGCTATCTTCAACCTACTCGCCGAGTTCTAGGCCATCTTCATCCAACTCGCCGAGTTGTTCTTCCAACTCGTCGAGTCCACCCATGTGACTCGCCGAGTACCACCGGTCTGAATCCATTCAGAAGCACTCCAGACCATGCAATTGATCCAAAACATAGATCTAGCCTCCTACAACCCATCCATCACGTAAAGTGGCAAACTTTACGTGAATCCAAAGAGATCTATGCGTTTTCACTCTAGGGTTTGGGTTTGGGACAAGATGGCTCCATCAACCACTCACAAATAGGGACTTTCATGCACTCTAGACCTTCTCCCTTCCAGATCTGAGGTAGCAACCTCAGATCTAACCTCCAAACCCCAAAACATCCCAAGATAAGCTCCCCACAAACCCCAAAATGATGCATCAAAGAAATAGCAGCTCAAAAACGAGATATTACCTCAAAAAAACGCCCCAACTGCAATGAAACTCGAATCCAAGCAAAGCCCCTTGCTCCAAGCCTCTTACCCTTCAAGATTTCCTCAACAATTGCTTCTCCAAGCTTCCAAATGCACTTGATCCACTCGCACACGAAGGTTAGGGTTTCTGGACTTGAGGATGAGTAAGGAGGCTGAGGAAATGGATGTTATGTTCTTTATATAGGGCTCAACCCCGAGAATTAGGGTTTTCTCCACTCAGCGCCTACTCGCCGAGTCCATCTTACTGACTCGCCGAGTCGGCCACTTAACACGCGACCAAGCCGCGACTCTACTCGCCGAGTCCACTCATGGACTCGCCGAGTCGCTCTTTCCCAATTTACTCTTTTAGCCCTTCAACTCTACTCTTGATATTTCGGGATGTTACAAATGGGTGTTTAGATCAATAAAGGTGGCAACCTTGAGCTTAAGGAGTCCTGAAATGCTTAGATCTGAAACCCATTCATCTTAGCTACCCTTAAATCGACCTTAATGTTTAGAAAATGGCTCAAAAAAAACACACTAGCTAGCTTTTAAGGAGATCTACATGATGACAAGTAAAGATTCAAGCTTTATACCTTAATGGAAACTAGAATGACAAAAGAAACTCATATCTTCTTTGCTCCTCTAGAAAACCCATCTTCTCTCTTCATCTTCTAACTTCAAAATGCAATAAAATCCTTCATAAAATGAGAAATACTCCAAGAATGCTTAAAGGAAGGCTAGGGTTTAGTAAGGGACGTTCTAAGGGTGATGGAGGCTGGTTTGGGGCGCATAAAGTTGCTTAAATAGGATGCAAACCCTTGAAATTAGGGTTCCATCCAGACTGGCAGACTCGCCGAGTAGCCCACTTAAATCGGGTGCAAATCTCGTCTTTACTCGACGAGTTGGGCTGCTGACTCGTCGAGTACCCCCCTTAAGAAATGAAAAATACTTTATTTAAATCACATACCAGAAATGGGGCGTTACAATTTGAGCTTATAATGTTGAATATCACATGTTGATACACCATAAACTCGAGATTTACAAGTCTCATGTTTAATAGACTAAATTTATCCTTTGGATAATTGCATGCTTAATAGTTATGTGTTGAAATACTTGTGTAAAAATGTATTTATCATATGTAGCTTCATAAAAATCATGATGCACATGTTCATTAACACATTTGTTATACAAAAATTCGTGGACATGGGTTTGGTCACTCAAAATTTTCGAAATCATAGTATATATATATATATATATATATATATATATATATATATATATATATATATATATATATATACTTTTGGATACATACATACTCCCCTTTTAAAAATCTACACTTATATTTGGATAAAATATTGTGTTTATCATTTATGGTGTTACAAAAGTCGTGACAGATTTGAATTAAACTTACACAACATATTTTATGTTATAAACTTGCAAAAATCGGTAAAAAGGATGTTAAAAATAATCACAAAGTTTGATATTTTACTAAAAATAATGTTATTAGTAAAATAATCATAAACTTGTTTATCATCATTTTTGGATGGTTTATAACCCAAGATAAGATGATACTTATGCAACATATGTTACAACTAGACACATCCACTAAAGTCTATTTATATAATATGTTGTAAATGGTTTAACAGAAATCATATACCAAACAGTTTTATGACAGAAAAATGTACGTGTCATAAACTGTCTGACATAAAACTCATATTGCATGAGTAATAAGCTGTGTGTCACGAATTTACACTAGTACAGTTATTTCATTATACAATAAATAGATTCGAAATTTGTGTAAATTCGTTAATGCTCTAGTGAGACACTATCTTCACCGTACCTACCTAGTGTACACTCTAAGTCCTATAGTTATAGCCAGAGTCTCCTGGAGGGAGAGCGAGATAATTGTGTATAGATCTATACGGGGATTGACACCCACACCTAAGTTGTTCGCTACAGCTAGACGGGCCCGTCTAGGGTGACAAATATGTTACCACATCCGACGCCTGAAGAACGTCATGACAGGCATAACAGTCATATCAAGCATGGTTATAATGACTTACATAGTGATTAACAACACTATTTTGATTTACAAAAAAAAAAATTACACTTCACTGGTTTTATATATTATAAAACTAAACACCATTTCAGTACTTTATTGACACTAATATAGTCTTATGGTTTAAGACTACTGTTTCATATAATCAACAAATATGGGAGTTTTTGGGAACATACATTCACATGATTTAAAGGAAAAGTGCATACATATATATTCTTGGTTTTGGAAACAAACATACAATTCACTTTTATGGAAAATATTGGATATTTTGGAAGCATACAAAATTTTTGTCAAGCAAAACATATACAAACTATTTTCATAATAAAATGCTTATCAACTCACCAACATTCTATGTTGAAGCTTTTCAAAACGACTTGTATTCTCAGGAAACCAGTAACCATGGATTTTGGATATTTTGTTGCATTATGAAATTTACAATTATGTCAATTTTGTGTATCATTTGAACAGTTACAAATTGTAAACTTATGAAGATTATAATCTTAATGTATGCCGTTTGGTGGCTATGTCCATTTATATTCAGTGGTGATGTAGATCAACTAGCTGAGAGAGAGAGAGAGAGAGAGAGAGAGAGAGAGAGAGAGAGAGAGAGAGAGAGAGAGAGAGAGAGAGAGAGAGAGAGATTTTATATATTAAATAATTATATTTAGTTTTTTCTTTTTTAAAAAAAATAACTAAAAAGATCATAAGTGGTCCCTGTGGTGTGAAATGGCGAAAATACCCCTCACTTAATGGCCAAAAGTTAACGGAGTTAGCAATAAGGAACATCTGTCAATAGTTTTGAAAGCATAGGGACCATTTATGAGATTTTTAAACCATAAGGACTAAACTTCAAAATCTGGAAAAACACAGAAACCATTTATGATGTTTTTTCTTTGTAATAATTTACACCCCACAAAGACATTGAAAGTTAAGGCATTTGAGTATATACATTTATATATATACTAATTTTGAAGTACACCATGAATATAGCTTTTCTGTGATTGGTAGAATTTTTTTTCTGTTTTTGTTTTTGATTATTATATATTTTTATCTGTACAGTGGATTACACGTGATGGTCATGTATTATCTCCTCAAAAAATCCACCACTCATACATAATTTTCTCGATGTTCATTCAAGTCCACATTAGACACGTAATTCTTCACCGCCTCCTTCTTCCGATCAATCTCTTCCCCCACCTTCTAAATCGACCGACACTTCTCTGTAGGCATTTATCCCTTCCACCGTCTTTCTTTTCCATCACCATCTTCATCTCCAACACTACTCCCACCTCTTATCTATCCCTTGACCGATGATTCGTCTTCATCGGCCCTTGCACGAACAGTATCTCGACGAAGATACCAAACCACCACCACTACAACTCTACAACTGGGACCCATCGTTAAACATGCTTTACCGATCCCGGAGAACGTACAACCGAAGAACCGATTCCGCCCATTAAGCCCTAATTTAGTGGAGCCTAGCAATGTTGTCGGTTCGGTGTACAACCATGGACGACGATTTCATAATGTTTCAAGGTTAGTGTTCTTTAAGCCCTATGGAAGTGGAACCTAGGCCGGAGGTTGAGGATTCGACTGAGGTTAACAACTTATTTGCTCCACCAACTCAGGTTTCTTCGATGTTCACCACAACCACTTGAGAAACTCGAGGCAAAATAATCATGGCTGACCATTCAGATGATTTAAACCAAGTGGTTTCATATGTTCGAATTACAGAAAAGATGTTTCTGCTCCTTTTTTTGGTTAATGTGTCTTTTACATTTGGCTGAAGTCTTGTGTTTAGCATCGAAAACTACTGTTGAGGACTGTTATTTATGATAATCCACAGGCTGATGACGAAGATGAATTAGTTATGGAGCTCTCTGAAAAAGATTTGCTCTTGGAAAAAAAGAAGTTTAGGATTCTCAATTTCGCATAGTTGTATATGTTTCTCCACTCTATTATGCACTACATTGATTTTTATCTTGCTAAATGGTTTCTCAATCTCATCTTTCTTTACAGAAATTATTAGAAATCAACCATTTTGACCCTAATGGAAAAGTCAAAATCAAGAGCATTTGTAGCATTGAGTTACTGAATATGCTAAAATCAAAATCAACCATTAGAAGAGATGCTTCAGAGAGCTCGAATCATAAATGCAGATGAGGTCAATAATATCACACATTACTTTATCTTTCATCAATAATAAAAACACACTTTAGATTTCACTACCAATATGCTAAAATCATAGAAGAAGTAAGTTCTAGCTATTTTAGAGTTTGGTTTCTAATTCTGTTGCTAATATCTTTCATTTGCTCTAAATTGATACAGTGTTTAAGAAGCTTGCACAAAGCTAAAAGTTATGGCAACTTTTAGAATTCTTGGGTTGATGGCTTCCTGGTATATTATAATTTTTGGGAAAATTATTGTTCATTTGATGTTTTTTTTTTCTATATATTTGACGTTGTTTGCGGTTTGATTTCGTGTTGCTAAGCGTATAGTTGTTAAACCAAAGCCTAATCTAGTAAAAGAAACTTCATTTGTAGGAAAACAGGAAACTTTCAGCATGAAAATCTTTATATTTTCTTATGAGTTTGTCACCCCCTATCTCCTTTTACACGAGAACTAAAGTAAGAACTATTTTTTCTTTGTTATTTATGTCGGCCTTTGTTGATTACATGGTGATAATATATATTTTTTTTGTGAAACATAAGTTTTTCCAGTTGATGACAGAAACACAATGAAATCTGTGGTTGAATATTTAACGGAAACTTATGGGTTTTCCATTCAACCTATTCAATGGGCATTTTCTCTCATTTGGTAATAATAGTTTGACAATAAACACATTCTAATTTTCTTAATTTTCAGGTATGCAGAATTGTTGAGGGCCAAAGGCAAAGGTATTCCAAGAGGCTTAATGACCGACAAATCCCTGCCCTTCTTGAGGTCACATGTCACTGACGTCAGGAAAGGAAGAAGGATAGTTTGAAGGTTTGTTTTTTTGGTTTTTGTATAGAGTAAATTAAAAAAAAAAAAAAAAAAAAAGTATTATGTTTTTTTTAAATCAAACTTTAAAGGTTTCAAACCGGATTTGTATTGATACTTTGATATATGTATATGTGGACATAATACATGTAACATAACATCTATTAACATACATTAAATGAAAGAAATAACAATATAATTTTGGGTTTTTATTTTGCAGGTTCTGATATAGGGGTAATTCCGTCGAATTCATAATTGGCAGAATTTAAATTTGTGTATTTGTAAATTTTTAAGGTTAAAGGAATGATACATGTTGGAGTGGTATTTTATGGAATCAATGTAGCTCATCAGGAGCTCTCGAAACCAAAACTAAAGGATTAGTTGTCTTAAGAAATATGTAAAAAATGTCATATCCAACCCCGCAAAGCGGGGCTCTTCCCTAGTTGGTTCTATTTGCCTCTTCATGAGATTAATTTTAAGTCTTTTCTCCTACTATAAAAACAATGATACAATCATAAATATTTCTTGAATTTGTCAAAATATACTTATAAATAAACCTAAAAATGTCAATTGCTTGGTTCTTGAGCAATAACTTGCAGCCTCTTTAATTTCTTCATTTCTTTTGGATTTAATAATCCTTAATTTCTTTATTTTGTGGTTTTTGAATAAAATGATGTAATAGGAAATTAAAAATAAAAAATAAAAAACTTGGAATTTTGACAACAGTAGGGACCAAGATCATAATAAAAACAAATAGTAGGAACCTTCCGAGTTAAAAAAATAAGTTAGGAACGAAACGTGCAAATTACCCCAAACCATAGAGACCAATCATGAAATTTACTCTAAAATATAATTATATGCTTTTATAATAATAGAGTTTTTTTTATCAGTTTCTATTATTTTTTTTAAAGGAACTTCCTTAACGAAAGTTTCGGGCTACCTTTCGTGCAGCAATTAATTCTTTGCTGCAAACAAAAGGCTATGCCTCATGACCTTCATGATTATGGGGCTGAGTAGTGTTAACATTTGAACATGTATCATTAGTTTTGAACATGTATCATTAGTTTATGAAATATATCATTTGACTCATGTTTGCTTTACAAAATGTTTTTAGAAAGAAAAAAACTATGAAATGAATTGCAATTATTCATATGATTGGTTCACATAGAATGAAATATGTTTTCTATTTGGTTTGGTTTGGTTTACATAGAATGAAATATGTTTTTTGTTTTGTTTGCAAATTTTCAACGTCCATGGAAGCTAATTAGGTAATATAACCAAAATGATATTTTATTGATCTTTTGTAATTTGTTATTATTTTTAAAAAAAATGATAAAACTTCCATTTATTAATTTTTACCCATTCAAACCTACATGGGCTTATTCATGTGGGCGATGTGTATGTGTAGGTGTAGGGTGGGATGACGTCGGTGTTGGTGTTTTGGCATAAAACTTTTATCTTAGGTGTGTAAGTGTGAGCGTGGGTGTCGTGAGGCTGGTGTGTGGGGGTGTTTTTGTGGGTGTGGCGGTGAGTTTGGTGCGAGAATCTTACAACGCATTTAACCAAGAAGGTTTAGGAAATAAGTGAATAAATGAAATAAATCAAAGAGCTAACTTGCATAAATTTATTGATGTTGCATCTAGAAGGTTGAATGTTGTATAGATAGTGAATGTTACATGCGTAAAACCAAAAAATTGCAAGATTCTTACAATGTATTTGACTATAGCTAATAGAGCTTATATGTTTCCTAAAGAAATACTATTGGTTGAGATGTTAAAGTATTACGATAACAAGTGACAAGAGATGATGGTTTTTACCGTGTTTGATCTCTGAATACAAAGTTTAAGTTTTATAGTTAAACTGTGTAAATCATTTCATGAATGTCTCCATTTAGAAATACAATTTTTACATCCATTTAATGTAGATATGGGTCAAAACGAGCCATAAGTGCACCAACACCAATATGGTTGTAAACGTGAAACATAACCAACATATTAACACCAATATGATTGCAAATTTGCAAGATAGCCAACATATATTCAAGTGACCTCAAGTCATTTGTTGTAGTTGTGATATGATTAATTAAAATTCCATGTTCATATACATCCACAACACTGTGGAATTCACTTATGTGTACATTCATATCAAGTTGTATGTTACACTCCTATACATTACACTCACTATTATCATAATCATCTCCACTATTTTCAGAACCATATATACTCTCAATAAAGAAAGCACGTCCACTCTCATTATAGAAAACATCTCCAGGATCATCACTCACCATTCCATCTAGAATACCCAGTCCTACTTTAGTTTCACAACCATTTTGGACATTGTACTAAATATCACACTCATAAAAAACTGAATACTCATCTAAAAATGGTTCAAATTCATCAACTCTCACATTATAGACCCCCCATCAACTTGACATCATAAAAAACTGAATACTCCTCTAAAAATGGAAATTGCAATCAACATCATAACTTTCCACATGTTCTTCAGACTTAACTTCATGATTAACAAAATTACCCTTAGACACTTCTTCTCGAGTTTTAGTTTCATCTTTAATGACCAGTCTCTTTTTTTTATATGTTACCCATGGTATCTCCTTCATTCACATCAATGACATTACTTTGTTGGCTAAACATCGCTCCATGTTGTTGAGAACTCTTTTCCATGCCGTGGACATGCATTTTTCCCAAAATTCATTTTGGCTTCAAGTACCCTTAACTTTTCGTTTCAACTTTGTGTTCAATGATGTCACAACATGAAATTTTTAGACCTAGCAAAGCCTAAACCCAAACCTAGTACAAGTGAAGCTACATTGCACTCCTTGTTGCATTGTATCCTCTATAGCCTTAAGGGCTTGTTTAGAAGCTTGTAACTAAGCTTGGATTGAAAACTAAATTAGTTTAGGCTTGTATAATTCAAGTATTAAAAAAAGGAAAAGGGTTAAAACAATAAATATTCACCACTAAATGGTGAATTCGGTCAAGGAATAAAAACAAATGAGAAATCGGTTTTAGGAATCAAAATATCAACTTGATTTCGGTTCTTACACTTCTAAAACATTAAGAATTCGGTCCATAATCCAAAGAAACAAAAGAGAATTTGGTCATGGAAAGGAATTGATTCAAGAATTCGGTTTCTAGAATCTTTTCTAATATTGTTTTCGGTCCTAAATTCATTACAAGAAGTGTGTTCGGTCTAGGTGTGACCGAATTCACTTTCTGTTGGACCACCATAACCGAATTCTCCATTCCCTTTTGACCAAGAAACCGATTTCATCCCATGATAATCCCTTTGACACACTTTCCTAATCTTACATTCAGCGCCTCATAAGTTCCTTCACATATAAGTCACAACTTAGATCTATTTCTCTCATTTCCCACAAGCACTAAACGAAAACCTTCTCATTCTCTCTCAAATTTTCCTTCACAATATCATTCTCAGTAAACTTCTCATTCTACAAACTCTCTCAAGTATCATCCTTCATATCCATCTTCAAAGTAGTTAGAAATTAAGTCCCTCGATATTCAATCTTCAAACTTGATTTCCTTTGAGTACATAGTAAGTTCTTATGATCTAAGTATCTTTATATTATATTTCATTCTAGTTCTTCACACACTATTTTGTGTTTTAAAACCATTATGAAGACGACATCTTTCCCGTAATCTAGTATGAATGTCACCGTTTCTATTTTGTAT
Source organism: Lactuca serriola (assembly GCF_051521515.1). Taxonomy (NCBI): domain Eukaryota; kingdom Viridiplantae; phylum Streptophyta; class Magnoliopsida; order Asterales; family Asteraceae; genus Lactuca; species Lactuca serriola. The sequence goes on from NC_136410.1 coordinate 267,374,638, forward strand.
TCAAAACCGTTACCACACATAAGGTGAGTTCATACCCCAATATTTTTCTAAGCTTTTTCAATGTTTTAGGGGAGGGGGGGGGGGGGGGGGAATACAAGTGAAACACAAGAAATTGTGTGTTTAAAAATATAATTTACTTATTATGTTTTCTTACCGTTAATATGTATTTAAACGTGAAACTTGTTAAAACATTGAAATAAGTTATAATATGTATAGTTTATGGATCATATGAATTGTTTTACAAAGTCTAGGTTGAAACATGGAAATAAACTTATAAACTATAATAAATATAGTTTATGGATCTTTTTATAAAAAATTACATGTTATTTATTAAAAGAATTTTCGCATTATTACTTGTAAATTTGTTGAAGCTAATTGTGAGGCATGTCTTCGTGTACTTACCTAAGTACCAATAAAAGTCTATCCTTATAAACCAGAGTCTCCTGGATGGAGAGCTTGAGTTTGTGTATAGATCTATATGGGATTGTCAATCCTGCACCCTGACTGTTAGCTACAGTTTGACCGGCAGGTTTGTGGGTGACAAACGTCATTAATGTTTACGACGTCTGCAATACGTCATAAGGTAGAACGTCCATTAGTATGGTTATAAGAACTCACAAGAAGAAAACGATACATTTACGTAGTAATATACTTTTCTTAAACAGTCTCAAGAGATAATAACTATATGATTACTCAGTATATGCAATAGAGTTATATAAGATTGATGTCCGGTAGACAGTGGAATGTGTGACCTCCGCCTTACTTCTTGTTCCTTGTTTGGTTGTGGACTTAAGGCAGATTCACCCATTCAACTGTCTGTTCAATATTGGTTATATACAACTCGTATGTACTAAGTGATTATAGGAGGGTAATATCGTCGCCTCGAGTTTTCAGGGCAAACACATCTTTAACTAGTTTTTACTTATAGATAAAACTAGGTATCATTAAACTAAGTATGATAATTATACTTGTGCTTTTCGGTCATAGAACGATTAAGACTACAAATAAGTTTTATGGAAAATATAGGATTTTTCGGGATAAACATCGCTATTTTTACAAGCAAACATATTTATAGATGGTTCAACACTTAATTACAAACTAGTATAACATAAAGGACCTGTAATGGTAAATTCTATAATTCCTTAGTTTATACGTCAGAGTTATATATAAATAATATCTGATAGACAGTAGAATGTGTAACTTCTGTCTCATTTCCTGTTCCTTGTTTGGTTGTGGGATTAGGGAAGATTTACACATTCAACTGTCCATTCGATATTAGTTTATATATAACCAGTATGAATTAAGTTGTTGTAGAAAGAACTATTGTGGTCACCATTTTACTAAGAATCATTAATGTTAATTCTGTGATTACTTAGTGAATACGTCAGAGTTATATATAATGAAGATCTGATGGGCAGTGGAATGTATGACTTCTGCCTTACTTCATGTTCCTTGTTTGGTTGTGGGCTTAGGGCAGATCCACACATTCAACTGTCTATTCAATCTGTATTATATATAATTTGTATTCACTAAATGATTGCAGAAGGAACAGACACGGTCATTGTCACAACTAGCATTTTAGCTAGGAAAATCTATTCTAGTGTAATCATCCAACTATTGTAAAACATACACTCTAAGTAAATATCACTCAGTGCTCATTTAAATTCACCTCTCATGTTCAACAAAGAGTCTGGAACCCTAAGAACCCTGGTTTAAGTCCATTATGGACTAGAATTTTCTTATTGGGACTAATGGACCAATAAGCATTTAATTCAACTATATTAGGCTTAGAAACCCTATTTGGATTCTAATTGGACCCAATTCATAAATCTATAACATTTTGGATCACTTGGGCCTGGAATGATTCATTCTAACCTAATGGGCCTTATTGGGCCATAAATGAATTAATTAGCCCTAATGGGCCATAAACTCATTCCTTTATACCATATTGGGTCGTGAACATCAATGAATGCCCAATGGGCCGAAAATTATTATTGGGCCTAGGAAATTCGAACAAAGCCAAGAAATTAAGCCCAACACCATTTTTCCTTCATTCCATTAGGCCATTCTCGGCCCAAGTAAAAAAAGAAAAAAAAAGGAAAAAAAAAGAGAAAAGAGAAAGGAAAGGTAGGATTTCTTAACCCTTTACACATAATCTTTATTTGTTAGGTATCCATGCAAGGGTGCATGGCACCATTAATCAACTCCATATCTCTCCCCTCTCTTCTTCTACTCACGACCGAGAGCAAGAAACACACACACATACATCTTCAAAATTTCTTTCAAAAGTCTCTCAAACACTCAAGAACACCCTCTTTCCTTCCATCCAAATTTTCGAGGATTCCAAGTGTTTCAAGAAGATCTTCACCAAAGATCATCAATCCTAGGTAAGTCATCGTCACATCCAAGCTAAGTAACTTCATTATTATGCTAGATCACTCCTTCTGAACATTTTTTTGTGATCATACTCTTAGAAAACCCCTAAGTTCAAGATCTACTCAAGGAAAGCTTGCTAGGGCCGAAACCTCCATCTTTTCTTCACCAAACCAAGAACAAACAAGCAAGGTGAGTTCATACCCCCTTGTTTTCGGTTTTCATATGATTTTTGGGGGAGAATGCAAGTAAAATGTGTAGATCTATGTGTTATATGAATGTCTTGTGTGATTTCTTAGTTTATTTTGTAAAAATGTGTTAGATCTTAACAATCTCGATATTTTAAGTAACCTTGAGCAAAGATCCATGAACTAAGACACTGTATACATCATATTATCGCTCCTTCTTGTCTTATCTTGAAAATTTTGTCTCTTGGGTCTACCGGGTCAAAATGCCTTCACAAACGTGGAATACGATGTATATATTCCATTTGTAAAGTAATACCCAAACTTATATTCATGTACATTCACTATGAAAGGAGCATCTGGTGGCTTTCCTGGCAAAAGATCCTTGAATATTGGTTACTGATCAAGAACGTTTACATCGTTGTTGGAACCTGCAACCCTAAAAAAAAGTATGCCAAATCCATAAGTCTTGGGAAGTAACAACCTCTAATACCAACGAAAGCGTTCCATGATGATCACTTTATTATTGGCCTTTCCACACCATGGGACAATTTCTCCATGTCCACTTTGTGAAATCAGTGCTTCCAAGAATACTTTGAAAACTCTGTCTTTGTTTGTGCGCCACATATAGTTGTTTCATATCATTCAATGACGATTTGCACAAGTATTTATCATCAAAGGTTTCAACACCTCTTTACAATATATACAAACTTTCTCAGGCAGTTCTCTCAGAAACTCTCATGTAATCGTTAATTGAATCGGGTGACTCCCCCATAGCCATAATCTTAATCGTCGAAACACATTTATGTAACCATGTGAAACCTCACTTACCTCTAGCATCGTACCTCATTTGGAAAAGTTCATACCTAAGCATATATTTAATAGGTAAAAATGTGTATTTATTTTATCTAAAAGCTACATTATAATTTACAAAACTTGAAAGAAACAATACCAGCTTTCCAATGTGTTGACTATTCGTTCAAACACATTTTTTCGCTAACAAACCTTCTTTTGAAATCGCTAGGTTGGTAGACACAATTATCCGAAAAATAATCGTTAACTAGACATTTATACCCTTCTTCGCGATCTCAGTTTAACGTCGCACATCATGTAATTAGTGGAGCATGATCTAGTTGTAGAATACAAGTACATCATAGTCGCAAAGATATTGACATCATAGTTATCATCTTTAAACGTTTGAAAAGGATCAAATGGATCCATTTTTTATTTTGAAATATTGAAAGTTTATATGAAATTGAAAGAAAGAAAAGAAAGTGGTAAAAATTGTTATTGTTTTTATGTATTTATATGTGAGTTAAATTGAAAAAAAAAATTACTTTGTGATCGTTCCTCAACGGTCTAAATTATGACCGATTGCAAGCCAATTTCAATTTGTTGCCTCTCGTTTCCATGAAAACACACAACAACATAAAGGCTAAAAATGCCCAAGTGGGCGATGTTGCACACTATAACGTCTGCATATTCGGTCTAGTCAATTTAGAGACAATAAACGTCAAAAAATGACTTTTCAATGGAAGAACGCTAACATCCGAGTTATAACGAAGAAGTTATGATCTGTCGAAGTTTTGCGGCAAAATCGGCACGACTCCGCATAACGTAAAAAGTGAATTTTTGATAAATTACTTTTTAGCCTTATAAATCAAAACTAAAGTCATAGTATACTTTAAACCGAGAACTTGCATAAAAAACGTCTAAATCTAACTTCGTATAAGGAAGTTAAGATTATTCTAAGATTTAGCATAACAGTGCACAACCCGAAATTCGAATTTTAGATCGATCGATTTTTAGCCAACACAACCTAAGTGATAATTGAATATCTCATTAATAGGAGTTCAACAATAAAAAGACAGTCGAAAACGGAGTCTGTATGTAGAAATTATGAATTTTACACGGTCGTTAACAGTATAATCTTCTCGTACTAGTAAATTTAAAATCGGTCGAGAATTAGTCGACAGAGTCAAAAGGAGACTTGTAGATCTTGTCAATACCTATGCGTGGATGTAAAGAACGTCAAAAACAGAGCTCGTATGCAAAAGTTATGGATTTTAGAAGATAATTAATTTTTGGAATAACCATGATGCGACATGTGGTGTGATCTGAGCCACGGCTTCCTCTCCATGGCTTGGCACCAGATGGTGACACCTGGCCACGAACGACTTGCATTCATCAAGGGAATGCCTCGCATTCGGACCAGACTCAACCTATAAATAGAGGCGCAAATCACCCCAAAAACTCACACCTTTCCCATTATTTCTCTCTCAAATATCTCTCTAAACCCCTCCCAACCTTTAGTACTTCCCGAGTACTAGAGGCAAGTCTTGGAGCGCCAGAAGGCTCCGAGAAGAAGAGCTTTTGGCTCAGAAGTTTTGCTCCCACAGAGCCCGGTTCCTAGCCAAACCCCCGGCAAGTGAGATATGTTTACCCTACTCTAAATATAACTTATGTTTAAGTTTATTATTGTTATTATGAACTTATAAACAATATATATATATATATATATATATATATATATATATATATATATATATGTATATATGTATATATATATATATATATTAAAATATAATATAAAAAGTGTTATTATAATATCTTTTAACTACTCGCGGTACGGGGAATCTGGTTTGAAGGGCCGCATAGGTTGTTGGATTCTAGAACTGTTATCATGCCAAAATGGTCCTGCCCTCCGGTGTTCCATGTCCAAACCTTGTATGTACATAGTGGTTGAAAAGTATTGTTTAACACTTATAAAACAATATCGCTCATAAATAGTCGTGATAAATATTAGACTAAAATCTAGTGGTAATAATACTAGGTTTCGTCGAAGGAAATTATATTGTTAGAAGCGAAGCGTTGTCCGAGTTGGAATCACTACTTTAACAAGTGAGTGCAGAGTTACTTTTATCTTACACATAGATATGAAGTATTTAATATAAATTACGTTCTATGTGTGCATATTATCTGTGTTCTTGATATCTATGTTGGATGAACCGAATATACATGTTTTATTTTGTCACACCCCCGGACCAAGGATGGCGGAAACGTCCGAGGTTGGAGGACTTCATGTGTAGTATCATAACAACGAGTATCATAGTGCTCAAAGTAAATACAACCATTTTTTTATAAATATAATTGAAAAAAATTACATCGTAGCATGTGTTCACATATTTCAAAATCAATTACATTATGATGACAAAATGAAATGTTTGACGTCTGCGCGTACCATCCTCAAAAGTTGTTGTTTATCTCGTTCACTAATTCCCTGAGAATACAAGTAGTTTCGAAAATGTGTCAATAATTAAGTTGGTGAGTTCATAAGCTTTTGTATGTGGTAGTTGAAATTCTTTCCTTGTAAAAATAATGTTTGTTCCAGAAAATCCAATATTTCCCTTTTTAAAACATATTGTAGTCTTAAATGTCAAGACCGAAATATACAAGTAATTTTTCCATACTTAAAGTATTTTATGCAAGTTTAAATCGACATAAACCCGTTTAATTAAAAGTAAAACCCGTAAATCTTATGTTTGTTAATACCCCCATGTGAGTTATTATAACCATGCTATGACCTAGTCGGCCTCGTATATGACGTTCTTCAGGCGTCGGCTGAGCTGTCGGCTGAGCTGTTGCAAGCAGCTAGAGTGTGGGTTTGTCAGACCCAATATAGATCTATACACAACTATCACACTCTCCCTACAAGAAACTCTTGTTACAATTACAAGGACTTTTAATGCATTACTTTAGAAGTAACGTGAAGCGAATGTCTCACAAATTTATTCATTAACAGATTTACGTGAACTAAACTGAAAACCCCTTTTTGTAAAAACCCGATACTTTGTATTTGTACCCCGTTTATATGAAATCAAAACCTTTTGTAATGAGTTCTAAATTTAAATGAAACATAAACTATACCTATTATAGTTTAACATAATTGTTTGTAATGTATATAAAGCATAAACTATACTTACTATAGTTTATCAAAATGTTTGTAATGTATAGTAAACCTTTTCTGTGTAAGTAGAATATATAGTAAAACATGACTATTTCTATTACGCTTCATCTTGTATTATTTGTAACGATAAAGGCCTCTTACAATTTAGTAAACAATTTTTCTGTTATATAAGTGTAGTTCAAAAGAAAATCACATATAAAATATGAAGTTATCAAAGATTAACACTTTGTTCGACATGTTACAAAGTGTTATGAAAGTTGTAAACTTGTAAATTCGTTTTTACCATTTCTGCACTGTTTTAGAAAAATTACAGAAAAATCATACAGAGTCGACAACTAAATCCGTAGACTCTGAGAGCTTATAAAATGTTTCTAGTTTGTTCATAAATTTTATTATGATTTTTGGAAGTCTCTAATTGGTATGAAAAGGTTCATATTCACATACTGGTCCGAATTCGTAGCTACAGTGATAGGCAGTTTTGTAAAAATCACCATAAATTTTATAAAAATCATGTGAGTATGTTCAAGTAGTCATTTTAAAGGTATGAACCTGAACTATTTTCATACTAAACAGTTTTGAAATATTTTAAGTTTAAATCGGTCAAAACAATTTGTAAATGGAACTCAACTTTTCTATGGAAAGCTGATGTTTGAGTTTTTTTAAGTTTTTGGTAATTTAACTTGTATTCTCCCCCTAAAACTTGAAGAAAACATGAAAATGTTAGGGTATGAACTCACCTTGAGTGATCTCTTAGGATGGATGATGAAGGATAGAAGTTTCCAAGTCAAGAACACTTGGGAGATGCTTGAAGATTCGAAGATTCTATGAACAATATGATGATATTTGTGTAAGGAATCCATGATTTGAATGAAAGGATGTAAGATAATCAAGTGTAGGATGAATTTACTTACGAAAATTGAAGGAGAATGCTCAAGATCAGCCTTCAATTTCGAGTTTTAGAGAGAGAAAGTGATAGAGAGAAATGGGTTTGCTTTTTGGTGAAAGTGTGAGTAATGTGGGAGGAGAGGTAAGGATTTCCAGCCCTTACTCACGATCATATGCTGGAGAAAAAGGGTGAAAGGACAAATAGTTGAATAGGTAGGGATGAATAGTGATTGAGGATGGTCATGGAGTGGGTGTGGAGGATAGCTTGTGTCATAACTTTAAAGCAAAGTCAACACTCCACCTCAATATCTCACCCAATAGATTTTATTCTTAGACAAATATTTCCCTCAAAATGTGTTTAAATTGTGAATATATAGGGTCTTATATGTTTAAATACGAGTTTGGGTGAAAATCCCACGTCAAAATCATGAAAATGGGCTTAAAACGCGAAAATGGTCGAAAACCGGGAAAAGATGCGAAACTTGCGAAAATTCTGAGTTCAGGGCCGAGGGTTCGGTCCTAACATGCTTAGAACCGAAGGGAGTTTTGGTTGTTGATGAGAACCGGAAGGAGGTTTGGCCGAGGAATCTCGCAGGCGAAACCGTCATAGGGAACCGAAAGCGAAGGGGCGAAGGCGAAGGCTGATTCGGACCAAAGGCAGTTCTTGGTTCACTTTTAGGGTTTCGGCTTCGGCTCTTAAGTAGTTCGGTCCAAGCAGTTTCGGTCTATGAGAGGTTTCAGTCCAGGAGGCTTCTTAGGGTTTCGCTTCTAAAGAGCTGTTTCACCAATCATCTTCCCATTTTTTGTGGTTTTTGGCTCCGTTAAGGGTCGGGATGACCCAAATGATTATAAAAAAAAAGTTGAGGGAGGTTATGATAGAGATTTGGGAGAGAGAGAGAGAGAGATTGATAAAGAGAGATTGAGAGAGACTTCGTTTGTGACCTTTTTGGATGTTTAGCTTCGCAACGCAAGGTTTGTAAACCCCGTTAAGTCTCGTTATGAATGTTATATGCCCCCGAGGGGGTATGAAATAACGTTTTAACGAGTAATTCCATCACTTACCCTGGTTAGGGTTTAGATTTTCTGAACACGCGAAGACTCAAAGTGATACTTTGCATAAAGATAGTGCGTTGTACTATAGTAAACACGATGTAAACCCTAATATACAAGGTTTAATTGAGTTGACCGGTTTGAGTTGTTGACTTTATTTGACTTTGACTTGACCGGAATTTGACGGTTGTCACATATTTGATGTAAACTATATATGTATTTTATACCTATAAAAATATTGTGCAAAGATGGATAAATGAATGATGAGGGATGAAAGTTGATATAGATGAACATTGGCAGCTACGCCACATCCTATAGATGTTTTTGAACCACGATGTACTCTAAACATCCTGGAAGCTGCACCTAAAGGATTATATCGTCAGTTGTGCCTAATAGAGAACATCATAATCCTGACAGTTGTGCCTAATAGAGAACATCATAATCCTAGCAGTTGCGCCTAATAGAGAACATCATAATCCTGGAAGTTACGCTTAAAGGATAGTATCGATAGTTGCGCCTAATAGAGAACATCATAATCTTGGCAGTTGCGCCTAATAGAGAACATCATAATCCTGGCAGTTGCGCCTAAATGATAATATCGGCAGTTACGCCTAATAGAGAACATCATAATCCTGACAGTTGCGCCTAAATAATAATATTGGTAGTTATGCCTAATAGATAACATTGGCAGTTATGCCATTGACAACGATGGACTTCATGTCTATTCCTTAGGAGAATCCTTAATAATGAATGAGTGAATGATAGATGATTCTTAGGGTACATCGTTAATAAAAAAAGAAGATAATGTGGATGGGTAATTGGGTTAATTGTGTGATGATGAAACATAATAACTTTATTATTGTAGGTTGAAAACCCTATGTACTCACCAGGTTTCCCAACCTGACCCACTCAGTTTATTTGTATCACAGGTATCGATACGAAACTACATTACACTGAGAGATTAAAGGAGATGTAAATCACTAGTGTAAATGAATGTAAGGTCTGTTTATGCTTATGTTTCTGTATTGACGATGACATCCCAAAGTTTTAATATAAACAAAATACATTTCTTCGGAAATGCCTTGATAATATATTTATCATGTTCTTTTGGGAACAAATTCCGCAATATTATTCTTTAAAAAAAGATACTCTGATTTTCAAATAAACATAAATAAAATTTTTAAAATAACCGTGAATTTTGGGATGTCATACACATGTTATATCGGCGTTATTTGCTTGCCAAATCAGAAAACGCGATAGGGCGTTGCCCATACCCGATAGTCTAAATAATAAAAATGTTGTAGTTTTAAGCGTAATAATCATAAACATTAAAAAAAGATAGTTATGATCTCTTTTTGTAGGCTAAAGTCAAATCTCTTGTAGGTTTGAATGGGTTCCATTAACAACACCTTGTTAAAAACTATTTTAGATTTTTTTTTCCAGGAAAATTAAGTAAACTAACCCATATAAATGAGTATTTTAATAATAATAATAAACTTAGTTATTTTTGAAAAAATATCACTTTCTCCATAATAGAGAGTTCCAGGGTCAGGGTATTCATTTTTTTTTTTAAATTACCACTTTCTCCAGAATAAAGTATTATGGAGTCCAGGTATTCATTCTGAAGCTCTGCTTGACCACTTTCTCCGAAACAAAGCATCCCAGAGTAGGGGTACTCATTCTAGATTTCTGGTTCAAAATAAGAATATTCGTACATTCCGGACTACCGCTGTCAGAAACAAGAATCTATGTACGATTGTCAAACTCGTACTTTGAAGTGACAATACAAAGTCACGAACACACGTTTCAGACGCTCGTCCCTACATATATGTGTATGCATGTACGTAGACAATTACTTCCGATCATCCGTAATTATCTCTTATAACTACTTGAAGATGAGTTTCCTAGAGAGTGATCATGAAGAAAGCTTTAGCAACTTGCATGTTTACCTACACAACTATAACACCCCAGATCCCAAGGTGATGGGTTTTGAGCAAAACATCAATCATATGGTGTACATGTAAACCCTAATAGCTTTTGGATCTAGTTTGTCTAATGAACATGCAATTGAATATCCAAAGCTATAAACCCTAGATCTAGCATACAATTAATCATATTAACATAAAATAGGGTTTAGATCTTACCTTTGATTGTTATATAGCAATAACAATCAATCCTTGGCTTCATAAATCTTAGTGCCTCAAGTGTTGCACCTCTAATGGAGTCACAAACACCACTAAGCAACTTGGATGAAGAGGGGGGAGGGAGGAGGCACCAAAAACGGCTGGAAACCCTAAGGGAAGTATTAGCCACGTTTTTGGGTCTCAAGGGTCCTTTAATTAGGTAGGCAATTAGGGTTATTGATAAAAGCCTCGACCTGTCTGCCTATACTTCTCTTCTGTTTGCTTCTTATACTCTTCATATGGCAGCCACTCCTTCTTCGGTTTCCTCCAGTCCTCATCAAACTTGTCCCCACTAGAGTAGCACACTTGAGCTTTTCTGTTCCCAAACTCATCTACATTGCAGTCCTTGGTCAAGTGTGGACCACTACATCTCTCGCAACCCACTCTTATGGCATGTATTGACTGGTCCATTTGTGTTATCCTTCGATCCATATTATTTAGCATGGCCATTACAGCTGCTATTTCTTCAGTTTGGGCCCCTCCACCGCCTTTGATTCCATCATGCCTAGGGTTGTGGTATTCGCGAGAGTGCTTCGCGAATTCTTCAATTAGCTCCTTGACCTCCCTTGGATTTTTCTTTGTCAAAGGTCCTTGAGAATCAAGGAGTTGTCTTGTCATCACGTTGACCCCATCATAAAAGATTGACATCTCTTGCTGCACATTTAGGTCATGTTGAGGGCTATTTCTGAGCAAGCCCTTGTACCGCTCCCATGCTTCGTATAATGACTCCCCCGGCTGTTGCTCAAAGTTGGCTATTGCCTTCTTGAGTTTGGCTATCTTGGATGGCAGGCAAAACTGGTCCAGGAATTGCTCACGCATTTGAGCCCAAGTGGTAATTGTACCCGGTGGAAGTGCTTTTAACCACTCCTAAGCAGCTCCTTTGAAAGTGATGGGAAGCATCCTAAGCAAGATTGTGTTTTTGTTGACATTTGGGACATTAAAGTAATCCGCAATGTCGTTGACTTCATCTAGATGCTTAAAAGCATCCTCATGATCTTTCCCGAAAAATGGGATGTCCTTCAGTGCAGTTAATATGTGCCCCTTCAACTCGAATATGGTAGTGGCAGGTATTGCGGGTTGGACTAAACCGGGAGCCACATCTTCTCGGATCCACTTCTTGTAAGCTCCCATGGACATTTCTTCAATTGCTGCCATCTCATTCCTTGGCTCGTTCTCGGGTTCGCTTGTGTGTTCTTCAAATTCCGGCTCGGTATCGCTTTCGGACTCGATTTGGACGGGCGTATGATCCAAATGCTCAAGATTGCTCTTGTGCCTCGCTGATGAACTTGACTCTCCTGTCTTCTTTCCCGACTTCCTAGAAAAAGCTGACTTCAATTCTTGTAAGGGCGTCTTTTTCTTGTGAATTGCAGACTCGGGATCTTCAAGTGGTGGCACCAAGTGTGTGTTTGAGCTTCTCGTCATGAACTCCTGCAACTTGCTAAACTAAAAACGTAAAACTGAACTAAAATAAGAAAAACTAACTACAAACTAAAAATCTAGTTTTTAAACTGTCCACGTCGTGGCAGGTATCTGGCCACGTCGTAGACTCTGTGAATGACAGAAAAAAAAATTATTTTGCTTCAAAATTAACTTTTTGTGGTTTTTACTCCACAAGAAGGATCGATTAATTTAATGCAAATAAATAAGCTAAAAACTAAGCCGTTCCACGGCAACGGCGCCAAAAAACTTGATGTGCACAAAAGTACTCACTAATTTTAATATTTATAACCTAACAAACTTAACTAACTATGCACTTATAGGCAGTGTACCTAGTCAGATTACAATATAGTTTGGGTAAGTCGGGTGTCGATCACAGGGAACGGTGTTCTAATTAATTTACTTACTATTAAATTAACCTAATTATTAACAAGTTTAAAAGGGGTTTTATCTGATTCTACAAGATCAGATGAACTTAAATCAAATTCAATAAGTAAAACACACTCTTGTTTAGTTTGAATCCACTTCTTCCTTATGGCTAGATAATGATTACGGATTATTAAGTTGGTTTTTAGTTGTATTAGTAATTTGGTTCTAACTTTACCAATAATTAACTAATTCATGTCAAACCATGTATGTTCACACATAATTACACACAGAACTAATTATGAATGTAAATATGCTATGTAAGATTTGTAATATAAACGCAATTATGGTCACAATACACGTTCTCTAGCACAGCTAAGCTTATTTACTCTAATTACTAACTAAGATTGGTCAATCCTAGCTCTAACAATTTAATGTTCACTAAATCATTAGGTAAACAAATTCATGCAGTTTAATGGTCACTAATCTACACAGAATATGTAATCAAGCAATTAGAGAAACAAACAATAGCATGCTAGGTTATACAAATCAAACACAAGCAATTTTTACCAACTAAACTTAATCCATAAACATTGAACTATTCATAAGTTTGAAGCTTCATCTAGCTAAACAAGAGTAGCTAGATTCAGCTGCTCATCCTAGCAACTAATAAACCAACACAGCTTAAAGTAATAAAAGACATGTTCTTATTTAACTAAAATATAAACCTTTATTCTTTTTAGTGTTGAAAACCTTCCTCCAGAACCCTTCTTTCGCTCTGAATCGTCTCCTGGAACTCTTTCCTTCAGCCAAAAGTTTCTCTTTTCGTAATGGTCAGAAACACTTAAATAAACTCCAAAAACCCGCGCCACGTCGTGGCTATCTAGGCCACGTCGTGGGCTTCAAGTTATCTGTATCGTGCAAGGAATCCTCCGCATCGCGATGTTTATCTTCTGGAAACCTCATGCCACGTCGTGAATTCAGTATTTATCGTGGATTTATTCTTTTCTTGTCTTTCAAGTCTCCCATGTTCCACATATTGTCACTTTTGGTCCCTCTCTTCGAAAATCCTTCCAATTGACTGAAAATAACAATTTAAAGTCATAAGTACCATTATTCTAAACATTTTATCAACTTATTAATAAAAATGTACTTAAATATTGCCTAAAAATAGGTATAAATATGGCAATATCAGTTATCTAACAAGGAAACCCTAATTTGACTGCTTAAGCCCTAAGCAGTCCATGGACTCCCTTTAGAATGCCTCTTGGACGAAAATCATATGGGCTCCCCATAGATTTCGTCCAACCTTAATTCTAAAGCAATCCATAACCCAATTGCAATTATCTTATAATTACAATTCCAGTCCCCTAAGTTTAATTAATCTCTTTTAGCCACAAAATTAATTCTTAATTAATTATTGACTAATATTAATTAAACAATATGATTTCTCCTTTAATATATTATTCATATAATATATTAATAAATCATAATTAATCTTCTTTCTCCATAATTCATCCTACATATTGCTATGGTGAAGGCAACCCAAAAGGACCATGCTCATAATCGGGTCAAGTACATACCAAAATAGTTATGGACTTAGACACTAATCCAACAGTCTCCCACTTGGATAAGTCTAATAACTATTCTGCGTATAACTTCAGATCCTGATTAGCAATCATAGCTTTCAAAAGCCGCTGTCAACTCTGATCTTATCATATACGCGTGTCCTTTAGATAAGGGATTATATATTCCTCCATTCTAGATATCGTATAGACATGAGACATGAATTTTAATCATTCTCTCTATACTATTTCCCGACTTCCGATTTATGATGACTGACAACAGACTACAATTGAACACATCAACTTAGTCTCGGCTTGGCCAAGCGCTTAGGTGCCATCACTAAATCATCGAGGGGCCCAAAGATATCACTTTTATCCCACTCTGGGTAAAAGGAATGGATAAACTTCGACTCATATGCTCGCTTGCATTCACTCATCAAATCACACACAACAATAAGTTTTATAACACCAAGTTACTGGTGCATTTACTTATTATCAATGTGCAACCGACCAGCAAATAACAATTGACACATCTTGTTTTTAAGAATATACAATATTATCGACTCACAATCACTCGTGATAAAATCCATGAAGTGATTCTTGTGAGTGTGGGTTTAATCCAATGCTCAAAAGTCATATTCATGAGCACTGATGAACGTTGCAGCAAACCTTTGCTATGTCTAATACACTTTAGACAATCTACAAACCAATTCATGACAGTCTTCATTCATACCTACTTCCAACATATGAATGACTGTGGACCATTCGAATAATTTGATTATTCTGAAATAATTAATTATTCAGGAAGTCAAAACATGCAAAGTGAAACACAAGAATAATACTAATCCTATATGGTCCCAAACCTTTGAGTATAAATAAAACACCTTTTATTCATCACCATATCGATTACTCATTATTTGTTGTTTCTGTTAATTAACTTATTACTTGAATTATTACTACAATTGTCCCATGCTCTTAGCATGCACACATTGTTTACCTATGGTTCTTACATTGTGAAATAGATCAAATGAACACATTTCCAATCATACTCATTTCACAACTCCCAATCCTTATCACGAGTGTAAGAATATCAAAATCTTGCCACTTATAGAATATGTTATATTCTAACGTTTCATGCAACGATCCTTTCGTAATGTCACTGCACTAAAGTCACAATGACTATTGCCAATGAAATTACAAAGTCCTCTATTGGAGATTGTTACAAGACAATTCCATAGACATGATGTATCTCACTCAAAGTACATTCCTTTGAACATCCTTTTGCATAAAATTTTCTAATCTAGACATAGACTCTCAATATCCAACTCCCAATATGGAAACATTTCCATATTTGCCATATGAAAACTCATTCCTAATAGAATCTTATCTATTCATAATAACGTTGATATGGTCCATCCAATACCATACTTCCAACTACTCACAAGCGACCAATCCTCAGCGAACTTTGGATCGTCCTTTGACAGTTGTTTAATTATCTTAGTCAAAACTGATTCTTGTCCTTTTTCCCTCTTAATGCTCTAGACATTTGGAAAATTTTAGAATGGTCAAATATTATAGCACTTGCAATCGATCCTATACCCGAAGCGTATGGGACACGATGCGTAATGTCTTACATAAAGATACGATACTTCATCAATCTTCTGCTATAATTTTTATGTGTCACGTTCTTACAATTCGAACTATGAAGAGGGATGCCGTAATCATAATCAAAATTTAAGAACACACTACATATCCTTTGACTAAATTTTGTAAAATTTCTTAATCTAAGCTTTAGATTTTGAAACGAAGTACAACATTCTCTCCCTTAATTATAGAAAAACAACTTTTCAACCCTTACGAGTTTGCAAAGTATAAGTCTTGTTTTCTATAGTTAATATTTCTAACTTACAATACTTGCCTTAATAATCATACAAGCATAACATTTATGCTCCCACTATAATGATGATTATTATCATATGAGCATAACACTTATGCTCCCACTAGCTTTGACATGTATTCAGAAAACAGTTGAACTTCCAGAAAACAATGCTTATTGAATTTCTTAAGTTCATATTTCTAATACTTAATCTAAGCTTCTTAAACTTATACACCTTGTCTTAGAAAGCTCACATGTGTGTCTAGACAAATTCAGAACTTATGTTACTAAGTCCCAAATGTTCAGACTTAATTGCCAAATCTCACAATTTGAACTATGGAAAGGGATATCGTAACCATAATCGAATTTGAGAATACAATTTTCACACTTGCTATCCTTTTTAAAATCTCTCTTAGTGAAAGCATTTCCTCACAGTCATTTTCATGAAGGAGGGAATCTTATGACACTTTAGATTTTATGGTGTATGTGTTCCTATCCATGTGAATTTTCCAAAACCCAAGTTTGTGACAAATCCAAACTCATATGGACTGAACTTTCTTAATCTTGATTTCTTGCCTTATGGTAACACGAGTGCCCACCATGTCTTCCAAGTAGTTAAGCAGCCCACCCTTTCCTATCAATGTACTTTCCATTGATCAAGGTGCTTGCCTTTTATGCGCTCAAATGAGAACTCATAGAACTCACATGCATAATTAACTCAACTGGAATGGCACAGAAACAAAATAATGTCAACACAATAGGTTATAAACCTCAAATCATGTGCTAGTGATGATCGATAAGGTTTATTCTTGATTAGTTCTTGAAACCTTTTTCAAGACCATCATTAAGACTCCCACTGACTCCTTGACATATAAGGTTCTCTTGTCAAGAAACTTTTTCTTGATAAAGAAGTATTCAAGAGTTAGTGTAGCTTTTATCAAGACAAAACACTTCACAAAATTGGTCCTGGTTGGTCTATGTCTTATCCAAGACATCACAACTTACCAATTTCAAATGTGCAAGAATGAGAAAACCTTTTTCCAAATTCCACATTTGATGAATGTTATAAACCTTCTTCAGACTTGTCACTCAATGTCACAATCTTAACTCTAAGACTTGTTTTTAGAACGAAGTATGATTGACTTCTTGATTTAACCATTTCTTCAATTCTCGATTCCTCTTTTTATACATACGATTGCACTAAGACTCAGTTAGAGGATCAATTGAGATATGGTTCTTAATCATTAAGACCTATCATAAAACATAATAAAAGGTATTCTCCTTTCTTCTTAGAATAGAGAAACTTTTATCTTTCTGCCTACTTGATTCTTCTTATTCGTTCTGCTATTGATTGAAACTCTTTTAATCAACTCAGAATCATATTCACTAAACATTAGTAAATCATGACGAATATCTTTGTCACTCTTGTGGTAGACTTGATCAACGTACGACCTAGTGTACTCAATCTCCTAGTCCTTCAATTTACACTTTGTCAAAGAATTAGTCTAAATTTCCCAAATGTGAAAGTTTTTCATTCATCATACAATACTCGTTGCATGATTCCAAGTTTCTGTCCAATTGAAATTTGGGCGATGAGAAACTCTCCCTATTTGGTAAATTCTCGACATTTCCACAAATAACATAATTAAGAATCAAATCCATTATTGCTAATAATAGAAACCTTCAAACATCAATTTTTCATACACGCCATTGCAAGGATAAATAAATAATATAAAATCAAAATTTATTTTATTGCGGAAAAATTTGTCCTTACAATGCAATTCAATTGAAAAACTATGTTAATACATATTTCTTAGAAATCTATTCTAACTCCAAGTAGTAGCTCAAGAATCCAATCTTCAATCAATGCGATCGAAATCCATTTCTTCTCGATTAGATTCAGCTCACTTCTTCCTTTAAGCTTCCTCTCTTTTCTTCGATCATACAAAACATCAAAATGTAATCTTATCACATCATGTATTAAGAATCTAGAATAGGAACTTAAAAGAGTTAGTTAATGGATTTTACCTGAAGTAGAGTCATACGTCTTGACTCTCCCATCTCTTAGATCTCTCAGGTAAATAGGGAAGCTTCGTCTCCAATGCCCCTTCTCTTGGCAATAAAAGCAAATGGACTCCTTTGGCACATCACATCGGACAATCACAGACTTAGTTCTTTCTGGACTTTCGACGTTGCCAGTGTCTATTGAAGTTTGGGAGTTTGATTCACCAGACAAATTTGCTAGACCAGCACGCCAAATCATTGTTGATTCAGCAGCTGTAAGCAAATAGGTGAGATCAATGAGGGTCACGTCGTGATCCATCATATAGTACTCTCTAATGAACTTACTATATGATTCAGTAAGTGACTGAAGAACCCAATCAACAACCAACTCACTTGAAATCTCGACACCCAACATGCTTAACCTATCAATGTGTGACTTCATCTCTAAGACGTGTGTACACACAGGTTTCCCATCTTCGTGTTTACTTGCCAAAAGGGCTTGAGTGATCTTGAACTTTTCAAGTCTTCGTACTTGTGGGTTAGGGAGAATAATTGGAGGAGGTGGAGGAAGTGAAGCATGATCTCTTGTTCCTCGATCATATCGTGGAATATCATCTTCGTTTGGAAAGCTTGTTCCATGGGATTTGGTTAGACCATGATTGTCATAACTAGACATCTACAAAACGGGAGAAAATTCAAGTTAAGTTGATTAGAATCCTTGATGTAACACCCAAATGAAACATCAAGGCTAGGATCCAACACAATACTCTACAACCTAGAAGAGGGATGTCGTAATCTAGTTGCAGAATATTTGAAGGTAGGTAAATGACGATTTACCAATTTCCACCATGAAAAATGAAAAGGAAACTTAAGTTTCAAATGTATTGAAAACTCCTAGATCTTTTGAGATTCATTGAAGTTTTCAATGGCATGTTTAAATCTCGATATGCCCCTCGATTTGTGACTAGGATGCCGAGGATCACAAAACAGGGTGTGAATAACCATGCAAACTTACATGGTGCCCCCAATGTTACAGTCACCTATTCGATGTGCCGGTTAACCACACACGCTCCACCGAACTATAACAAACATTGAGTCACCCTTTGCTACCTTTGCTTAGAACCAATTAGTGTGTCGGTTAACCACACACGCTCCACTAATGTCTTCGCAAGGGTACAAAGTGTAATTTCATGGAATTGCATCAATTCACTTTTGCCTAAAGTACCTAAGATTGGTAATTTTGTAAAACATTTAGTTACTTCATACTACATTATACTTTAATGGAAAGGGTTTTGTCCTATCCTACCCGTTAGGCTAACGACCCTCCACTAGTCAAGAGTGCGATGGGTAAGAGTGGATACCCATTCAATCGCCATTTTATAGACAATTTCCTTAAACACCCCTTATAGACCAGCTTCGTGAATGAGGCCTACTAACGGTAAGACTGACACTTTACTCATATATATATATATATATATATATATATATATATATATATATATATATATATATATATATATATATATTGTATAGGGTGTATTTTACACTTTAAAAATACTAGGTGGTCTAATTTAATAAATTACACTTTTAATTTAATTAAATGTAAACCAAAACTTTATGGGTTTATTAAATCTCTTTTAATTATACACTTTAATTAATTACTAAAACCATAAGGGTGTGATTTGAACTTTTCAATACAATACAAGGGTTTTAGAATTTAACATTTCAAAATTAAACTTTTAATCAACTTTTAAATTCCAAAACTTGAGGGCAAGTTTTGAAACATTTCAAAACATTAGGGTTTAACTTATTTAAATTTCAAAAACAAAACTGTTAGTTTCAAATTTAAACTATAAAACCTAAAGGGAGTAATTTGAAACTTTTCAAACTTTATCAAGAATATTCTAGATCACAAAATTCAAATAAGGCAATTAACAATTAATTGGTGGTTATCTAATTTGACCTAGTCCAAATTCTTGCAAGATAATTCACCAAATAATTCAAATAATTAAATCTAATCATATAAGGAAATAATTATTTAATTAATATGAAGTTATCTTTTATTTTGGCAAAGATAATCACCCAATATCATAAAAATCTGATTTATATCAATAAAAAAAAACGTTTTGGTAACTATCCCACAGCCAAAGGAGCACAAAATCCCGAAATTACCTCTTTCTAACGAGTTGACTCGTCGAGTTAGGCATGGACTCGCCGAGTTCACCATGGACTCGGCGAGTCCAGCCCCCAGAAACCCTAATTTTTGATTTTTAAGCAAGAATAATCCATAATAGCATCAAATACATCAAACAAACAGCCTTGGCTCTGATACCACTGATGGGTTTTGAGCAAAACATCAATCCTATGGTGTACGTGCAAACCCAAATAGCTTTTAAATCTAGTTTGTCTAATGAACATGCAATTGAATATCCAAAGCTATAAACCCTAGATCTAGCATACAATTAATCATATTAACATAAAATGGGGTTTAGATCTTACCTTTGATTGTTATATAGCAATAACAATCAATCCTTGGCTTCAGAAATCTTCGTGCCTCAAGTGTTGCACCTCTAATGGAGTCACAAACACCACTAAGCAACTTGGATGAAGAGGGAGGAGGGAGGAGGCACCAAAAACAGCTGGAAACCCTAAGGGAAGTATTAGCCACGTTTTTGGGTCTCAAGTGTCCTTTAAATAGGTAGGCAATTAGGGTTATCTAACAAGGAAACCCTAATTTGACTGCTTAAGCCCTAAGCAGTCCATGGACTCCCTTTAGAATGCCTCTTGGACGAAAATCATATGGGCTCCCCATAGATTTCGTCCAACCTTAATTCCAAAGCAATCCATAGCCTAATTGCAATTATAATTACAATTCCAGTCCTCTAAGTTTAATTAATCTCTTTTAGACACAAAATTAATTCTTAATTAATTATTAACTAATATTAATTAAACAATATGATTTCTCCTTTAATATATTATTCATATAATATATTAATAAATCATAATTAATCTTCTTTCTCCATAATTCGTTCTACATATTGCTATGGTGAAGGCAACCCAAAAGGACCATGCTCATAATCGGGTCAAGTACATACCAAACTAGTTATGGACGTAGACACTAATCCAACACAAGGTACTTTCTATTTTGAAATTTTGGTATTTAAAGGTTTGTCACAGCGTGGGGGGAGGCACCATGACGTGGCAAGTCAAAGATGAGTTCGCATAGTTCATTTAAGCGGCCACGACATGGCAGTATTAACCACAATGTGGCAGCTGGCAAGTGAGAAACCCTATTTTCTGGGTTTTGCTCCCTATCTAAAAGAATGAGGAGGCTAGGGTTTTCTAACCCTCAGCCTCCATCAGCCTCTTTGAGATCTGAGAAACCCTAAATTCCACCATCTCTTATTTTGAGCCCTTTTGGTGTTCTTTGACGCCTTTAAAGGAAGAAAGAAGAAGAAGTGAGCTAAGATTCAGCAAGCTAGTCATCATCTTTTGTCTTGGCACTCTTCTAGACCTTTGTAAGTGTCTAAGACTCTATTTTTATCATGGTAGGTTGCTATATATTATGTTTTATCCCTTAATCTTCATGTTCTTGTGGGTTGGAGTGATGGGATCTCATAATGTTTGCAACTTTATGAATCTCTAGGACATTTGACATGATTGTTGGTTTGGATCGGGATTCTAGTTGGGTTTTGAGCCATGCATGAGATTTCCATGGAAAACCCCTTATTTTAACTCATTATGGCTTCAAGACATGTATTGGAGATGCATGTCTATAAATCACCAACTTTTTGTGTTGGTTTTGATAATAGAATTGATCTGGAGTAAATGAGTTATGGACTTTTTGGAATAAGTGCTTAATGGGGAAAGTCATGCCTTATTTAGCCCATTTGAAACCTAAGGTTTGAGATTTTGACCTTTTGGGTGGTCTTAACGGTTTCCTTCTAGACCTGGTTTCAGACCAGATCTAAGCTTTAGAGTTCTTAGGATCGAAGAAAGCAGCTTAACCCATTAAGTTGTTGAAAACCTAGTGCACACGACATGGTATTAGGTCGCCACGGCGTGATGATGGGGAAAATCATGACAGCCTGTTTACTAGAGGGCCACGACATGAACATAGGTGACCATGACGTAGCGGTTGATTTAGTCAACATTGACCATTGAATTTTGACTTAAGTTGATTTTTGATCAAGCACCTAGTTTGATGGTAACATTTGAACACATTTAACAAGTTTGATGGTCAATTGTATACAAAAAAAATGCTTAGATGTGAACAAAATGAAAAGTTCATTACCCTCCTAAGTCATTTTTTGCAAATTCAAAGAGCAATTGTTATTGGTTGACATAAACTTTTTTTATTTAACTTTGATTGGTTGATGAAATTAGTTGCGACCAGTTTATGCTCGGGAACCATCATGATTCAATTTTGAACATGTACAAGTGTTTTCAGTTCTTGTGTCTATTAACTATAAAATTAAAGTTATGTTAAAATCATAAATCAATACATTTTCTTATAGCATATTATCCGGTGAAAAGTAAATTATATGGTTTTAATAACAAAAGAAAGATAAAATAAAATAAAACATATGTGTAAATAAAAAAATATATAGCATATAACTGTAACTAGTTATAGAAGATAAACTAAAACTGAATTCTAAATAATATGGTAGCTTAACTGGAAAAATGTTTTTTTTTAGTATTATATCAAAGTCGTTGAGCACGAGATCTGATAATATATGTTTAAGATGCTAACCACATTAGCCATAAGATCCAAAGATGCTAACCACATCGGACACAAGATCCAAGAATATAATTGTAAGATGCTAACCACATCATGAAGAAAAACTCCAACAGTCCATGATTTTTCTTCAGTTCTATTTCTCGAGTTCATGGGTTGCGATTGGCTAAAAATGTTGAGTGTGACTATGGAAATCGAGCTCAAATGGAGACTCCTTAGACCAATCTCAACCCTAGAAGAAGATTCGTTGATGTCGTGTTTTTTTGGTATTATATTTGAATCCTGAAAAGTTAATATGTTCTTGTTATTTTTGAATTAATTTTAACCTATTATAAAGAACACCATAAAAAGAATGAAAATTTGACATAAGAGGGTATTGAACTTTTCATTTTTAGGCAAAAAAATATATACAGTTAACCATCAAACTTTGTAAATGTGTTCCAATGTTATCATTGTCACCTAAGATAACCGGTGACAATGGTAACATTTGAACACATTTAACAAGGTGATGGTCAATCGTATACAAAAAAAAAAAAAAAAAAAAAAAAAAAAAAAAAAAAAAAACCTAAAAAATAAAGTATATTACCCTCGTAAATCATTTCCCATTAAAATATTTACTTTCTTAGAAAAAAATATAATGTTCATCGGTATAGATCCATTTACACGGGTAAATGTTATTGCCCCGTGTGATTCAAGGTGCATAATATTAACTTTTCTCTTTCCGTTATACATCAACCCTGGATTCAAAATTTCTCAAGTTTCATGATAACAAGACATTCCAAACTGATTTCTTTAAGCCAATGAATTATTAAAAATTTCATATTGCAATGGCTTCAATATGTTTAAGAACATACACCAATACGTTAACCATATACTTTTATTCATGTGTAATTTGTAAGAATGAGCAACATATCTTTACATATGGGATATCTTCCGAAAAGTTTCAATATTTTGGGCAAATTTTTAATAAAGCCCTAAATTTTATTCTTTGAATAAAAAAGTCCAGACCTTTTTAGTAAAAAAATAAAATTTAGGACTTCATCAAAAATTTGCCCAAAATATTGAGACTTTTTTGAAAACATCCCCTAATACATATTTACTCAGAAAATCTAGAATGTGAGTATAAAAGTACATAAGATCGTTAACTACCACACTTTTCAAAGCCATTTAAAATTTCGTAAATTGGTTCTTGAAGCTCAAAAAAGCATAATTTTCTAAACTCTGCCTCGTTTCCACACATTAAAAAAAATTATAATATTGTTAGAAATTACATAAAAACATTAAAACACGACACCTATGTGAAGTGACTTTAGTGAGTAGCTCGCAATTTTATCATTGTCACTACACAAAATCCAATTAGCAAACATCGAGATGATATTTTAAGACATACAAAACTAATGCAATAATCTCTGAATTCTGAAACCCTTATCTGAATGCATCTGATTCTCCTACATAAACAGTATCTCGATATATCTTGCAATGTTTGATGAAAGTAAATAACTACATTATACATTATATTCACATTTCACTATTTCAATGTCTTGTCAAAATTACCAACTTGCCCTCTTGCACAATGTTGAAAAATGAAATATCTCATTTTTATAATAGAATTTATGTAGAATCTCCAGAAATAACAGAAGCCAAGATCTGGTGTTTTTTTAGTTCTTGAGCTTTCCTACGATTAGACTCCATGATGATAAGAAGTGCTGTGATGTCAGCAGGGCTGACCCCACCAACTCTACTTGCTTGACCAATCGTTTGTGGCCTCACCTTAAAAAAAACAAAACCAAATCTCAAAACATATAATTTTTTTTTTTTTATAAATATTAGAAACTGATTAATTAAATAATTAATAACCTTTGAGAGCTTTTCACGTGCTTCATGTGATAAAGTGTTCATGGAATTATAATCCAAATCAGCTGGAAGAGGTTTATGTTGTCTGTGAACCATCTGAAACCAAATCGAAAAAAGTCAAATTCTGAAGTCAACTAAGAGGACTTAAATTGCCAAAACCACAAAAGTCAGGGACAAAATTGAAACTTAGGACTTAACCTGTTGCAGTTGGCTATGTTGGCGTGCGATTAAGCCTTCATATTTGATATCAATCTCAATGCATTCTTTTTCTATTCTTGATAATTCATTATTTCCAAAACCATGTTTTTCCAACACTTTGTATTCAATATGTGGCTTTTTCAGAAGCCCTTCAAGTGTTGAATGATCTTTGACCGGTTGACCAGATAAACACGACACTTCAGCTGCTAATTCTTCGCCTGTAACATAACTTTTTGTTTTTTTAAATGTTCTTTAAAAAAAATATACACGAATGGTCCCTATGGTTTAGGGTAATTTGCGCGTTTGGTCTCTAACTTAATTTTTAAACTCGGAAGGTCCCTACTGTTTGTTTTTGTTACGCACTTTGTCCCTATCTTACCTAAAAAAAACTATTTTTCCCTTGATTTTTTAATTTATTTAAATAAACACACCCCCAACCCTACCCTCTCACCTTACCTTACCTACCCCACCATTTTTCCCTATTTAAATAATAGTCTTTTTAGATAAGATAGGGACAAAACACGTAACAAAAACAAACATTAGGGACCAAGCGCGTAACAAAAACAAAGAATAGGGACCTTCCGAGTTAAAAAAATAAGTTAGGGACCAAACGCACAAATTACCCCAAACCATAGGGACCATTCGTGTAATTTACTCAAATATATACTTTTTAGTCTTACTTGTGACACGAACAGTTTTTAATCTTTTTTTCTCCTCTAAAATCCGAGCTTGTTTTCCTTGATAAGATGTCCATCTTTTATCATTTATTAAACCAATTTCACGCCCTAAAGGAGTCAAACGGCTATCAGCATTATCAGATCTGAGAATCAATCTGTATTCTGATCGACTGAAGAGAAAATAAAAAAATTATAATAAGAAAACTGAATTAAACATTTAATTAAAAAAAAATGAGTTATTACCTTGTGAGCATGCGATAAGGCTCACGAAGATCTTTTGTGACAAGATCATCGATTAATGTGCCTATGTAACTGCTTTCTCTTTCAAGAACAATAAGAGGTTTTCCATCTGAATGTCTAGCTGCATTTATTCCGGAAACAATTCCCTATGAAGATTGGAATTAAAAGAATTAAATCAATGTCAAGAATAGTGGAATGGAATGGTTGATTCCATTCCTTTTCTGATTCCATTATACGAAAAGAAAAAGCAAAAGGAAGAAGAGAAACCTGAGCAGCAGCTTCTTCATAACCTGTTGTTCCATTAATTTGACCTGAGAAAAAAAGTCCTTGGATTTTCTTTGTCATAAGTGACCTGGCACATTGATGAGCTGGCAAGTAATCATATTCTACAGCATATGCAGGTCTCAACATTGAACATTTCTCTAAACCTGGTAATGTTCTCAAAAGTGGTAACTGTAATCTTTCTGGTAATCCAGTTGAAAAACCCTACAAGATTTTTTTTTTAAGTAAAAAAAATCAAATTTGATTAAATAAATAAATAAATAAAATCCCATTTCAGAAATTGATTATTTAAGAGACCTGAACATAAAGATCAGGAACACTTCGACCTTCTGGTTCAAGGAAAATTTGATGGGAATCCTTATCTTGGAATCTTACAATCTGAGAATAAAAACAGATGATTTAAACAAAGGCTATAAATAAGATTTTTTTTTTTTTAAAAAAAAAACATTATAACCTTATCCTCAATTGAGGGACAATATCGAGGTCCTTTTGCTTCAACCCATCCTCCATAAGTTGGAGTTTCATGTAAATTATCTCTTATAAGCTGATGTGTCACTTCTGTTGTACGTGTAAGATAACAACACATTTGTTCCCTTTCAATGTGGTAATCAGGATCAAAACTAAACCAATTCACCTGTTCATCACCCAATCATATTAGTATTATTAACAACTGAATGATCAACAAAAAAGAAGAAAAAAAATTATTATTATCAGTTTTGTATAATTCATGTTTTCATCAAATTTATATAAAGTAATACGCACAGTGACAAAAATGCAAGAACCTCTTCATCACCATGTTGAGGCTCCAACACAGAAAAGTCAACTGTACGTGAGTCAACTCTTGCAGGTGTTCCAGTTTTTAATCGATCAGTTTCAAATCCAAGTGATTGTAAGTGTTCAGTGAGACCATGTGAAGCTGATTCACCAGCTCTTCCTGCAGCCATTGAAGTTCTTCCAACCCAAACTTTTCCACTCATGAAAGTGCCAGTTGTAAGAACAACAGATTTTGAATAGAAATTCATCCCGAAAAATGTTTTAACACCTTTTACATCATCATTTGTTCCCATTAAAAGATCTGTCACCATTGCCTCCCTAATGGATAAGTTTGGAGTGCTGAAAACACAAAACAAAAGGGTAGGATAAAAATTAATCTTTTTTTCATTAAAGTTTTGATAAAAAAGTTTAGAGTAGATTGTATTTTTGGTCATTGTTTGAGGTTTTGTAATGTTTTTGGTCCATGTTCTAAGTATTATGACTACTTTTGGGACCAAAATCGCAAAAGAATGCTATACTCAGGGACCAAAAATGTAATTTACACAAAAGTTTAAGTAAACTAGCCTTTCAACAATCTTTTTCATCTCGATTGCATATTCTCTTTTATCTGTTTGAGCACGCAATGCTCTAACAGCAGGGCCTCTAGAGATGTTAAGAACACGTTTTTGTAGATAACACCTGAAATATCAATAAAGATACAAGTGAAAAATATGTGTCATGTCTATTTAGTGGAGGGGTAAAACCGTAAAATTTACCTATCAGCCATCTTTCCAATTTCACCACCTAATGCGTCCACTTCATGTACTAGCTGAGACTTTGCAAGTCCACCAACTGCTGGGTTGCAGGGCTGTATCAAACTTGTAATGGTGAGATTTGAGAAATGAAATGATTATTTGGAAATTGCATTGTTATTATTTTTAATAAGATAATGAAGAATATAATTATAGGTTATAAAAAAAAAGTAACCTGCCATGCAATTCGATCAATATTGATTGTTAGAAGAAGAGTTTTTGCCCCTAAACGAGCAGAGGCAAGAGCAGCTTCACAGCCTGCATGTCCACCTCCTACTACTATGACATCATATGTTTCATCGCCTGTTGTATCATGATTCTTCCAATCTACAGGGGCTTTTTAAAGAAGAAAGTAGATTGTAAGATATATATAGAACTTCTCTTGCATACATATATATTGGAAAAAGATAAAAGGGGAAGAAAGCATCTTGATTTCAATAGAAACTTAAGATTGCCAAAATACATGGAATGATTCTTACCTGCCATTGATTCAAGCTAACAGTATTTAAGTTACTTGAAGGTCCTTCCTCACCACCAGCAATGGTGGTTCGTTTATACTACACATATCATTCAAATTTCCTACTTACCAAATTTTCTGACTTTGTTATCTTCATTAGTTTTTCTATGGACATCAAAAGACTGATTTTAATGCAAAGCACTCTCTTTGTTAAGCGTGAAACAGAGAAAATGATATAGTTTCGAATTTTGGATCTCAAGCATAAATTTTGACTACAACAAACACTACAGAAAAGACAGATGAACGTGCAACCGATTCTATATCATTTTTGCATTTGAAAAAGCAACAATTTTGACTAAGAGGTCGCACATGTGGAGTATACTCATACCAGATAGCAAAAAAAGAAACTATTCAAAATGAAGGACAAGTGTTTGATGAAATGCCAAGACGAAAAATTAACAATAACTACGAACACTAATGTATACCTGGAGAGCTCGATGCAGTGACTGAAAAATGTCGCGGCGAATCTGCACGGAAGAAGCTGAAGCATAGCCGAGGTTTGCAGCTGCGTCTAAGGCTAATAGAGGACGAGCGAGGAGGGCGGAGGAAAGGAAATAGAGAGAAGCGGCGAGAAATTCGAGAAAACTGAAGAAGCGAGACGGCCGCTGTGGCCATGTTAGGAGGCCCGGGCAAAGACGACGGTGACCGTGGTGGTGGCCGTTGGTTGGGGTGGGAGTGGGGAGAGAGGATAAAACAGTTCTGAACTTGGAAAACAGGTGAGAGCAAGCCTACTTGTTGTTTAGCCGCATAAGCTGTCAACGCATTCCAATTTTTTCTAGAAATTACATGATCAGAGGTGTTTGGGATTTTATTAACTAACAATTTTTTTTGGTTAATTGAGCTAATCTAAGCCTTATAAACGATTATTTTTACAAAAAAATGTTTAGAACGTTATCTTCAATCAAGTAATTTGTAGTTATCTTTTGTAAAACTACTTTAAAATGAGTCACGAAGATTCGGTATGAAGAAAATTTTAACAAGATGCATGTTTATTTTCACAACCTTAGACGAACTAACACGCATATTTACACTCATATCAAAACTGGTTTGATAAATCGTTTCGAAGCTTGTTTTGTGGCTATTGGATGGGTGGTATATTTGTTTTTTGCACTTTTCTGTTGTTTCTTTAAAATATATAATGTTTCTACATTTAAATTAATTTATTTTTGTTCCTAAAAAATACATGTTCATTCATTCATAGACTACCTTTTGTCTATCATCTTCATAGGTAGTATCCCTTTTAGTGAGAGCACCTAAAAACAATGTTTTATAGCGGTTGATATCGACGGAAACAACCAGACCATTCCTATAGCATTTGGCCTGGCCATGGAAAATATTCTCTATTGTTATACCTGGTTCTTTATGAGGTTAAGAGAAGCTTTGAGACAAGGGAAGGAAGTATCGTTCATAACAAATATGGACGATGTCGTTAATTCTTGCATAGAGCATGTATTCCCTAATGTTATCATGGGTATACTTCTAAAAGTATGTTCGAGTATATGCGTACAAGTGGTGTCTCTGGCAAAACATTACAACCTTTGTTCTAGATGACATCCAACTCGTATACTGTGTCTGATTTTGAATAAAACTTCCATCGGCTGACCTAATTTTTTTGTTCTAGATGCTTGCCAACATCCGTCATGTGAAATGGGCAAGAGTCTATTTCCCTAACATCCGTTGGAAAGTAGTTAACATTTATGTTCCCCAATTTTTTTGTGTTACCGGTAAATCGACGCAATGTACCGATAATAATGTTTACCGAGGCAATTCATGACTACATTCAACGGACTTTTGATGAACGCATTTTAATGGCAGGTAAAATATCGGGTGAAATATTAAATTTATTTAAATACCTATACAAGAACCTTATTTGATCATATTTACTTTTCAGCGAGTTTGACTACCGTACTCACCCCATATGCTGAAATGGTGCTTCATAAAGGATGCAAAAATCTGTTAAGTGGCAAGCAGCAAAGATCCCGCCAGAGATCCCATCTCTACTTCCATCTGACATTTATCGAGTTTTTTATTTTAAAAAAAAACTTGTATTGTTAATATGAATCGTCATACATATTCATGAGGGAAATGGCACAGTTTAGGTATAGCTTACGGTCATGCTATTGCAGCATCACGTCATTCGAACGTCCATGAATTACCTTATATGATTCAGATATATTATCGAGCTGACAGATTGTCTACCAGACGCAAATTGTGCACCTTCTTCCCCCTCCATCATAATGGGAAATAATACACCCTTTGATTGCAGTTTTATTGTCAATGTGCTTGTAATTAATTTGCAGGGTGTAATGAAAAATATTATTATTTCCCTAATATTTGTTAGAAATAAACATAATTTACAAGTACCATAGTAATACTGACAAACAAGAAAACATTACATATTACAAAGATTAATAAGCGTTACAGAAGGGAAACTTAGTTGATGAACATAAAGCTTACAACTTGTACACAATGATTCCAAAAAAGAAAATCTAACTACAAATTAACGTTATCTTCAAGTGCATATTTTGGGTTTCAAGTTTCTTCTTCGATCGAAATAAGTTACTGATTATCACCGAATTATTGTCTTTTGCTTTGTCAACTCAACAGATAAACCCAGACTGTGGTCCCTGAAAATTTAAGATAAAAAACATGACGTATATTGTGTAAATCAATATTAATTCAAAGAAGGATAACCCACATACCTCTTTAGGACAAACGTAAAAAAGTCGTTCAGAGTTATTTATAGTCATTGATGTGATGGGTTTTGGTCCTAAGAACATCCTATGTGCTCATACAAACCCTAATGCTTGGATCTAGGTTTCTCTATTGTACATGCAAGTTATCCAAGACTATAAACCCTAGATCTAGCATTCAAGTAATCATATTAACATGAAATTAGTTTTAAGATCATACCTTGATTGTTATGTAGCAATAACAATCTCAAATCTCCTTGTATTGACTTTAGAAAGCTTAGAGTCACAATTGTCACTCCTCTAATGGTTCACAGACACCATAAGCAAGAGGATGAAGAGGATAGAGGATGGAGGCTGCCCTAAAACGTGTGAAACCCTAGGATAAGCCTTAGCCACGTTTTTGGTCATAAGGGATCTCTTTATATAGGAGGCAATTAGGGTTATCTAACAAGGAAACCCTAATTTGGATGCTTAAGCCCTAAGCAACCCATGGAGCCCTTTCCTTAAGGCCTTGGACGATTTCATATGGGCTTCCCCCATAGAATTCGTCCACCTTATAATAAAAGGCAATCCATGGCCCAAATTGCAATTATCTTATAATTACAATTCCAGTCCCTTAAGTTTAATTAATCTCTTTTAGTCACAAAACTAATTACCAATTAATTCTTGACTAATATTAATTAAACAATATGATTTCTCCTTTAATATATTATTCTCATAATATATTAATAAATCATATTTAATCCTTTCTCTCCATAATTCATCCTATCAAGTTGCTTTGGTGAAGGCAAACCCAAAAGGACCGTGCACCATCGGGTCAAGTACATACCAAAATAGTTATGGACTTAGACACTAATCCAACAGTCTCCCACTTGGATAAGTCTAATAACTATTCTGTGTATGACTTCAGATCCTGATCTGCAATCGTAGCTTTCCAAAGCCGCTGTCAACTCTGATCATATCATATACGCGTGTCCTTAGATAAGGGATCATATATTCCTCCATTCTAGATATCATATGAGATATGATTTCAAATCATTCTCTTTGTACTATATCTCGATTCCCGATTTATGACGACTGACTAATTGAACAAATCAAATTAGCCCTAGCCCGGCCGAGCATTTACGTTTGTCATCACTAAATCATCGAGGGGCCCAAAGATATCGCTTTTATCCTACTTTGGATAAAAGGAACGGATAAACTTTGATACAATGCTTGCTTGCACTCACTCACCGAATCACACACAACAATATGTTTTATAACACCAAGTTACTAGTGCGTTTACATATTATCAATGTGCAACCGATTGGCAAGATACAACTCACACATCTCGGGTTCAAGAATATAAGATGTTATCGTCTCACCAATCACTCATGATGCAATTCATGGAGTGATCCAAGTGAGCGTGGGTTTAATCCAATGCTCAAATTTATATTCATAAGCACTCATGAACGTTGCAACAAACATTTGTTTATGTCTAATACTCTTTTAGACAATCCACACACCAATTCACGACAGTCTGTAGTGACAAAAGAACATGGTTTGGCATGCGGAATTAAAGTTTGCACAATTGAACATGGTAATTTGGGTGTTTAAGAGATATATTGAATGTATATGGTGTTACAAAAAAGATCTAGATCTAGACTACATAATTAACACACACTTACACACTCACTTCTACATCTCTCAAGCACACCTCTACAAGTGGTATGAACCCACTATTTATAGAGGTGTTTACATGTCTCTCTCTCACTCTCTAACAAATGGGTCTAAAGGCTAAAGCACCACATGCAAGTGGGTTTTACAAAAGTCAAACATTTACAAAGTCATGAATGAATAACTTTGCACCCCAACATTCTCCCCCTCAAAGTTAGGAATGAATGACCCACTTCAAATCTTCCAAAATCAAGCACTACGCGGTTCGAGCCTCAAAGGTGACACATGTCGAAACGAACTTCAATCTTCAATTCTTCCATGACTCTTCAATTTGTGCTCTATTCGGAATTTTTCATGTTAAAACTCCCCCTTAACATGTGACATAAACTTTGTGCTTCAATCTGGAAAACCCAAAAAATAATGAATTTTTATCATCGTTCACGGATCGCCTTTGACAAAATTTCTCAAAAATGGGTAGAAATTATCAATTTCAAAATTCTGCAGTGACCCGTTGTGCCCAAAACAGCCAAATATGTGAAACACACTCTCATTTGCGAAACTGGGTAGAATGTGTAAATTCGCACAAACTGTAGGGACCAGATTTGAAAATATTCCAATTTCTCAAAAAATTTACCCCAAATGCGAAACTGGGTAAAATTTGCCATCTTGCAAAAACTGCAGGGATGCGAAATGAAAATTCTGCATTTTTGTCATTTTATAACCCCATTTGCGAAGTTAGTCCATTTGAATTATTTCATGAAAAGATGAGGGACCAAATGCGAAACTATTAGCTTTCTTCCCCAATTCGCATTTATACAGTAAACACTTCGCATTTTCATTCACACCTCTTTCGTATCTTGTATCCATCCGTCTTTGAGTTCATTCGTATTTCAGTTGTCTTCATTGGCATTAACTCAGAAATTAATCAGTTGTCTGAGATTCACATTTCAGTTGTTTGAGAAACCCAGATGCGAACCCAGATGCGAAACCCACTGATTTCAAATGCGAACCAACCAAAAATCATCAAGCACATACTTGTCTCACCAAATGCGAACTGAATATCACATTTAATTTCTCTTCGCATTCTATAGATGCGAACACAATCCAGATCTCCGACTCCAAGCTTGCGAAATCAAAATCAATTAACCTCATATGCGAACTCAATGAAGATCCAGATGCGAACTCAACTGATTTCATATGCGAACCCAAGTGATCAAATACGAACATTAATTTTTGAGACCCAGATGCGAATATTCTTGGCATTCAAACCAATTAATCGATTTTCAAAATCAAATTCGCATTTCTAGATCAACCACTTGATTATCACATATCCATTAAACCATACGATAGCCCTTCGTTCATCAACAATCGAAATCATCTTCCCATACGAACAATCAAATCTCGATTTCAGACTAACAAACCAAACTCAGAATCACACGATGATAATCCAATTGTACAACTCAGTGAAGCGTGTGTACAAGTTGAACCAAGAACAACAATTTGGACTTTTTGTTTTGACTTTCAGTTCTTCAGTCAACAAACAACAAATTGATAACTTTTCAGAACAATTTTAGATCAAAATGTGTTCCTTCAACAGTTCTTCACACATTCAGGTGTTCTTGATCAACAATTTCATCAAAATCAAAAGATCAATTTCCGACTTCTTCACTAGAACTTGTATAAAATCGAGTTCATCATATTCCAAATCATAAGAAATCGACACTCATTATCAAATATACATTCAACATCGATCGAGAAAAATACAATGAGAAGTCGAGATTAAGAGCTGAAGAACAACTGATTATGAATGATCGATAAAGTATCAATATCAAAGGCAATCAGATCGATTCAAGACTAGATAAATCGAGAGAAAAACAATGATTAATATCCATCAACGAAACCGATTTGATACAATCGACTTTCGATTCAACATACAAGATCGTGATTATCGATTTGCTAGAACAAGAAAATAGATGTCGGATATGCGAATACAATAAGATACATCGAATCTATCAGTTGGATTACAAGTTTGGGCTTCAATCTGGTTGAATGAACAGTAATGGATCGAGATTTTTGGCCTCAAAGTTATCAATCATATATCGATCATTGATTGGGCTTCAACAAATCATGAACAGTAATATTGAGACTTTGGATCACGGAAGATGAATAGTAAATTTTATTTTGTTTTTTGTTTGAATTTGATCTAAACAAAAATTGATTGGATCAACAATGAGGTTTGAAACGAATTAGATCCAATGAATCAAAACGATCAAAAATCAAGAACGCAAAGCACGAATCCAAATATTACGAGAGATCATAGAGAGAGACTCACCAAAATTGTTCAAGTTGCGACAAAAATTGCCAAACCGAGAATCGTTCTTCAAAAGTCACGTTGATCGTGAAAACCAAGCTCTGATACCAATTGTAGTGACAAAAGAACATGGTTTGGCATGCGGAATTAAAGTTTGCACAATTGAACATGGTGATTTGGGTGTTTAAGAGATATATTGAATGTATATGGTGTTACAAAAAAGATCTAGATCTAGACTACATAATTAACACACACTTACACACTCACTTCTACATCTCTCAAGCACACCTCTACAAGTGGTATGAACCCACTATTTATAGAGGTGTTTACATGTCTCTCTCTCTCACTCTCTAACAAATGGGTCTAAAGGCTAAAGCACCACATGCAAGTGGGTTTTACAAAAGTCAAACATTTACAAAGTCATGAATGAATAACTTTGCACCCCAACACAGTCTTCATTCATACCTACTTCAACGTATGACTAACTGTGGTCCGTTTGAATAATTCGATTATTCTTAATAAACTCAATTAT
Organism: Lactuca serriola; assembly: GCF_051521515.1. NCBI lineage: Eukaryota > Viridiplantae > Streptophyta > Magnoliopsida > Asterales > Asteraceae > Lactuca > Lactuca serriola. The sequence goes on from NC_136410.1 coordinate 267,409,792, forward strand.
TCTGGAAGTCAAAAGATGCAAAGTGAAACACAAGAATAATACTAATCCCATATGGCCTCAACCCTTTGAGCATAAATAAAACACCTTTTATTTATCACCATATCGATTACTCATTATTTGTCGTTTCGGGTAATCAACTTCTTACTTGAATTATTACACTTGTCCCATGCTCCTAGCATGCACACAATGTTTACCTATGGTTCTTACTTTGTGAAATATACCAAATTGAGCACATTTCCAATCATTCTCATTTCACAAATCCAAATCCTTTTTCCATAAGTGAAAGAATATCAAATTCTTGCTACTTATAGAATATGCTAGATTCTAACATTTTATGCAATGATCCTTTCGTAATATCACTGCACCAAAGTCACAAAGACTATTGCCAATGATATTACAAAGTCCTCTATCGGAAATTGTTACAATACAATTCCTTAGATATGATGTCTCTCACTCAAAGTACATTCCTTTGAACATCCTTTTGCATAAAAGTTTTTAATCTAGTCATAGTTTTTCAATATTCAATTCCCAATATGGACACATTTTCATATTTCCCATATGACAACTTATTCTTAATAGAATCTTATCCATTCATAATAATGTCGATGTGGTCCATCCAATATGGAAACATTTCCATATTTTCCAATACTATACTTCCAACTACTCACAAGCGACCAATCCTCGGCGAACTTTGGATTGTCCTTTGATAGTTGTTTAATTATTTTAGTCAAAACCAATTCTAGTCCCTTTTCCCTCTAAATGCGCTTGACATTTGGAAAATTTTAGAATGGTCAAACATTAAAACATTTGCAATCGATCCTATACCCGAAGCGTATGGGACACAACGCATAATGTTTTATTTGCTATGTTCTGAAAATTCGAATTGTGAAGAGGAATGTCGTAATCATAATCGAAATTTTAAGAACACACTATGTACCCTTGACTAAATTTATTAACATTTCTCAACCTAAGCCTTTAGATTTGAAATGAAGCATAATATTCTCTCCCTTAATTATAGCAAAACAACTTTACAACCCTTACGACTTTGCAAGGTATAACTCTTGTTTTCTATAATTAATATTGCCAACTTGTAATACGTGCCTTAATAATCACACAATCATAACATTTATGCTCCCACTATCATGATGATTATTATAAAACATAACACTTATGCTCCCACTAGCTTTGACATGTATTCAGAAACATCTTAACTTTCAGAAAAACAATGCTTATTGAATTTCTTAAGTTCATGTTTCTAATACTTAGTGTTTTGATAATCTTTTATCAAGGCTTCTTGAACTTATACACATTTGCCTTAGATAGTTCATATGTGTGTGTAAACAATTGCCAAACCTCACTATTCAAATTATGGAAAGGGATACCGTAACCATAATCGAATTCGAGAATGCAATTTTACAACCACTATCTTCTTAAAATCTTTCTTAGTGAAAGCATTTCCTCACACTCATTTTCATGAAGGAGGAAATCTTATGACACTTAGGTGTTGTTTGTTTTTCCGAAGTGAAACTGTCTGAAGTCTGCGGACCACCTCTGCGGTCCTCTGCAGCAGAAGAGGTGGACCAAAGTGCTGCAGACTGTAATGAGAAGCATGTTTGTTTTTTTAACATCTGCAGACTGCTGCAGATATTAAAAAATTTAAAATAAACTAATTTAATAAACCGAAGATAGTTTTTTAATACCAAAAATTTAATAATAGTAGTTTTAAAACATTGAAATAAAATTCAAACAACCAAATTAGTCTTATAATAACATTTTTAAATAAAATTCATAGAACCAAACTTTAATAATTTTCATTCCATATTTTGCATCAATTGCTCGGCAATTTCATCCCGTAACTGGGTCATATATTCACGGTCCGATGCAGTACCATGTGTTGGAATCTCATCTTCATCATTATCAACGACTGCATTGTTATTCCGAACCGAGACATTTGGTTCATCATATCGTGCAAAAAACTCATCACGTAGTCCCTCTCTTCTTATAAAATTATGAAGCGCAAAACATGCTAGGGTTATGTTTCGTTGTGTAACCAACGAGAATGGTGCCATCCTCTTCAATATAGGGAATCGTGCTTTCAAGACACCAAAAGCCCGCTCAATGACATTCCGAAGTTTTGCATGTGCATGGTTAAATTTTTCTTTATTCGTTAATGCACGTCTTCGACGGAAATCTCCAAGCCAATACCTTACATTACGGTACGGTGCCATAAAACCTCGAATGTTTGCATAGGCGGCATCACAAAGATAATATTTATCTGTAAAAAAGCAAAAAAAAAAAAAAAAGTCATTTATTTTTCAAGCTAAGATAAAACTATTTAAATAACCATAAATTTACCTGGTGGTGGGAGCGGGAATGGTGCATGTGGATTTGCTAATGCTTCTGATAAAATTCTAGAATCGTGTGCTATCCCTTCCCAACCGGCCACAACAAACGTAAACATCATGTTGAAGTCACATATTGCCAATACGTTTTGGTAACAATCGCCTTTTCCCCTACTTCTATATAAATCCCGTTTGTTTGCAGGGACAACAGCATGTATCAAAGTGCCATCAAGTGCACCAACTGCTCCCTTGAACACCCGTCGTAGCCTCCTATTATGTCCCGGAATATTTGGATTCGGATTAAAAGAAGTTGGCACTATAATGTCATGTGCGAAAAGCAACATTTTGTCCAACACTTCATGAAAAAACTTATGAATTGTTTGCTTTGAGTGTTGAAATCTCCGCTTGATAATCACATAACGTTGGTTATGACCGATCATCATCAAAAACATAGCCATCTTCTCCTCAACCGACACATGTTTGCTATCCTTTAACGCGTAGTGTACTCTAAAATGAGCACATAGCCGAACAAATGATTCACGGGACATACGTAGCACTTCAAGACATTGTAGAGGATTACGGTGAAGTAACTCTAACGTAAATTCATGTCCCGTCATTTCCGAATCGTTGTCCCGCACTCGTTTGACACCTCTCTTCCAAAAGTAGCGGACGTACAAGTACATAAGAATTATGAGTAATATCTTTTTGTCGTGATCCATTACAAACCTATTAATCAACAAAACATAACATAACATAAGATAAAAACATAACATAAATCTCAAGTACAAAAAAATATAAAATAAATTTCAAGTGCCAAAAAACATAACATAAATTTCAAGTACCAAAAAACATAACATAAATTTCAAGTACCAAAAAACATAACATAAATTTCAAGTACCAAATAACATAACATAAATCTCAAGTACCAAATACTAAAAATAACATTCAAGTAGAAATAACCAAAAAACATAACCATATAGTTCCAAAACATGCAATTAAAACCTAAACAACTCAAACATATAAAGTCAACGAACGATCTTTCCATCCTTTAAAACTCCCAAACTTGTAGCTGTCATCTCGATCCATCCTCTTAATATTCGTGGATCATTAGGCAATTTTACCCACATCTCTCTCATACTCATGGTCCCTCCAAAAATGTGATACGCAGCAAATCGTAGAGGGTCTATTGGGTCTAACTCGAGCAACTCAAGCTTCTCTAAACATTGGGGAATTGTTGGCCCTTGAGTCAAATGACGTAGAGCTTTTTGCATCTCCAATGCTAAATCATCAGCAGTAATAGAAGCTTTAGGCGAGGCAGAAGAAGGTGGATCAGGTGAGGCACTAGGAGCTCTAGGTCTAGGAGTTGAGGGTTTGGCCCTTTTGTTGGGGTTACCAGAAGGTGAAGTAGCAGAAGGTGAAGCAGCAGAAGGTGAAGCAGCAGAAGGTGAATGCTGAGTAAAATGCTCACTAGTATGATTGGAAAAGAAATCATCCTCATCTATGTTAATAGAAGGGGCGTCCATAAGATGTAGTGGTGCGACATTGAAAGAAGATGATCCATGTCCCGATGGTGTTTGGGATGTGGCATAACTGAGATTACCAGATGCACTGTTTCCATCAAAGAGTTCTGCACAAAGCTCTGGAAACAATAATGGGACGGTTTTCAAAGAAGCGGCTTTCGGATGTCCCTAAACGCAATCAATGTAACAAAAGTAATATAAGAATTGGCAACTATATAAACAAAATACATATAAATATGTGTGTGTATATATACCTTTTTAAAGTCCTCCCACTCCTCATTTGTTAAATTAAAAGTATTTGTTTGGGGATTGTAAAGGTTTCCAGTTTTATTTTTTAAGTACAACCATCCTGTGTATTTGGCTTTAAGGTTATCATAGGCGTTTTTTAATTGTCGTTGACTCAAATCCACGCCATATTTTTCCTTAATGGTTGTTCCTAACTTGTACCATGATTGTTTGTGCAAACTCAAACCTTTTCTACCCACGGTTTGCACTTCTTCAATACAAGTGAGCAATAAGCATTTTGTTTGCTCATTGGTCCATGTATGTTTATCTCCCATCGCTAATAACAAAAAAAATATAAAATACATACTTTAGCAAAAAAGATTAATCATATTTCAACATAATCAACAAATACGTTTAGCATATTCAACAATTTAAGCACAAACTTGAAAAGAAGCATAAACTTGATCTCCATTCAAGAAATACAAGTGATAACAATTCAACAAATAAGTTTAAAAAAACCATTTGAGCTAATGATTTCAGCATATAAACTAATATACGAGTTTATGATTTCACAATATAAGTATATGATTTCAGCAAGGATTATGATTGTACCCAACATTCATAACAATTCAACACAAAAATTCATGAACCTAAACATAAATCATGGCTCTAATTAAAGAACAAAACACAAACTCCTAGAATTATAACAAAGCACTAAATCAGAATTTTAACTCAATTTATGCTTGCAATATCTCTAACTGCTAGAATTATAACAAAACAAAAACTTCTCTCTATGGTGGATCTGTAAAAAAAAGGTCAATTATGCCCTTATGAAACCATTAAAATCATGAGATTATCATCTTATTTCACAGCTTCAAAGCTTATTTCACAGCTTCTTTCTTCAATCATATTTCACAGCTTCAATTTTATTTCACACTTTCAAAGTCAATTAAGAAATCTGGACAAAAAAAAAAAAAAAAAAAAACAAACCTGTGTGATGTGATGTTGAAGACGAAGGCAGATGGAGGATGGGCAGTGAAATCGGCGACCACCAGCAGCAGGGAGCGGCGAGCAGCAGCAGGGAGCGGCGAGCAGCAGCAGCAGCGACGGCGACCAGCAGCAGCAGCGACGGCGAGCAAAATTCTTCCGGTCTTCAACACGTTCGACGCCAAGAAAGAATGAACGACTTGCGGCTGTGGTTTTGTCCGTTTCTTTTTTTTTGTTATTAGGTTTAGAAGTGTTGAGAAGAGGTAAGCCCAATGCTGCGTGGGGAAGAGGACGGGAAGAGGTTTTTAAGCCCGAAGCCTTCTAAAAATCAAACTGCTGCGAATTTAAAAGTGCTGCGCGTGTGCTGCGCCGCGCAGCACTAAGAGGTTAGAAGAGGATTTTTTAAAAAAACAAACACAACCTTAGATTTAAACGGTGTATGTGTTCCTATCCATGTGAATTTGTCAAAACCAAAGTTCACGACAAATTCAAACTCATATAGACCGAACTTTCTTAGTCTTGATTTCTTGCCTTATGGTAGCATAGCTGCCCACCATGTCTTCCAAGTAGTTAAGCAGCTCAGCTTTTCCTATCAACGTACTTTTCATTGATCAAGGTCCTCGCCTTTTATACATTCAAATGAGAACTCATAGGACTCACATGCATAATTAACTCAATTGGAACAGCACAGAAATCAAATAATGTCAACACGATAGGTTGTAAACCTCAACTCGTGTGCTAGTGATGATCGATAAGGTCTATTTTGATTTGTTCTTGAAACTTTTCAAGACCATTAAGACTCCCACTGACTCCTTGACATATAAGATTCTCTTGTCAATAAACATTTCTTGACAAACAAATATTCAAGAGTTAGTGTAGCTTTTATCAAAACACTTCATAAATTGGTCCTAATTGGTCTTTGTCTTATCCAAGACATCACAACTTTCCACATTTGATGAATGTTATAAACCTTCTTAATACTTTTCCACTCAATGTCACAATCTTAACTCTAAGACTTATTTTGGAACGAAGTATGATTGAATTTTTGATTTAACCATTTCTTCAATTCTTGATTCCTCTTCTTAGACATACAATTGTACTAAGATTCACTTAGAGGATCAATTGAGATATGGTTCTTAATCATTAAGACCTATCATAAAGCATAAAAGGTACTCACCCTTCTTCTTAGAATGGAGAAACTTTTATCTTTCTGCCTATTTGATTCTTCTTATTCGTTTTGCTATTGATTTAAACCTTTTCAATCAATTCAGAATTACACTTAATCTTATAAGTATAATCATATTTACTAAACCTTTAGTAAATTATGACGAATACCTTTATTATTTTTGTGGTGGACTTGATCAGCACACAACTTTGTGTACTCGATCTCCTAGTCCTTCACTTGACACTTTGTCAATGAATTAGTCTAATTTCCAAATATGAAATTTCTCATTCATCATGCAACCAAGTTGCATGATTCCAAGTTTCTGTCCAATTGAAACTTGAACGATGAGAAACTCTCCCTATTTGGTAAACTCTCGACTTTCCATAAATAATATAATAAGAACCAAAATCCATTATTGTTAATAATAGAAACGTTTTAACATCAATTTTTCATACACGCCATTGCAAGGATAAATAAATAAAATTTAAAATCAAAATTTATTTTATTGCGGAAAAATTTGTCCTTACAATGCAATTCATTGAAAAACTATGCTAATACATATTTCTTAGCAATCTAATTCTAACTCTAAGTAGTAGCTCAAAAATCTAATCTTCGAGAAATGCGATCAAAATCCATTCCTTCACGGTTAGATTCTGCTCACTTCTTCCCTTAAGCTTCCTTTCTTTTCTTCGATCCTACAAAACATCAATTGCAATCTTATCACATTATGTATTAAGAATCTAGAATAGAAGCTTAAAAGAGTTAGTTAATGGATTTTACCTATATTAGAGCCATACGTTTCGACTCTCCCATCTCTTAGATCTCTTAGGTAAATGGGGCAGCTTCGTCTCCAATGCCCTTTCTCTTGGCAATAAAAGCAAATTGACTCTTTTGGAACATGACATGGAACTACTTCAGACATTGCCTTTCTCTTATGATCAAACTTTTCGATCATAGCATGTCTTTCGTTACCATTGTCCATATCCATAGAGGTCTTGAAGGCAGATTCACCAATCAACTTTGCTTTTCTTTTACGCCAAACCATTGCTGATTCAGCAGCAACAAGCATATAGGTGAGATCTATAAGGGTCACGTCGTGGTTCATCATATAGTACTCTCTTACGAACTCACTATATGAGTTAGGAAGTGACTGAAGAACCCAATCAACAGCCATCTCCTCACAGACAACGGATCCCAACATTCTTAGCCTATCAATGTGTGACTTCATCCCTAGGACATGTGCACACACCGACTTTCCTTCTTTATGTTTACTTGCCAAAAGGGCTTGAGTGAGTTTGAACTTTTCAAGCCTTCAAACTTGTGGGTTAGGGAGAACAATTGGAGGAGGAGGAGGAGGAAGTGAAGCATGATTTCTTGTTCCTCGATCGAATCGTGGAATACCATCTTCATGTGGAATGCTTGTTCCACGGGATTTGGGAAGACCATAGTTGTCGAACTTTGACATCTACAAAACGGGAGAAAACGAATTCAAGTTAGTTGATTGATTGAGTCCTTAGTAAATCACACAAATGAGATACTAAGGCTAGGATCCAACACAATATGCTACAACCTAGAAAAGGGATGCCGTAATCTAGTTGCAGAATATTTGAAGGTAAGTGAACGACGATTCACTAATTTCCACCATGAAAAACGAAAAAGAAATTTAAGTTTTAAATCTATGAAAACTCCTAGATCCTTTGAGATTCATTGAACATTTCAATGGCATGTTTAAATCTCGATATGCCCCTCTTGTTTGTGACTGGGATGCCGAGGATCACAAAGCGGGTGTGAATAACCATGCAAACTACATGGTGCCCCCACATGTTACAGTCATCTATTCAATGTGCCGGTAAACCACACACGTTCCACCGAACTATGACAAACATTGAGTCACCCTTTTCTACCTTTGCTTAGAACCATTTATTGTGCCGGTAAACCACACACGCTCCACTAACGTCTTCGCAAGGGCACAAAGTGTAATTTCATGGAATTGCATCAATTCACTTTTGCCTAAGTAACTAAGATTGGGAATTTTATGAAAACATTTAGTTACTTTAATAATTCATTATACTTATAATGGAAGGTTTCGTCCTATCCTACCCGTTCGGCTAACGACCCTCCACTAGTCAAGAGTGCGGTGGGTAAGAGTGGATACCCATTCAATCGCCATTTTATAGGCAATGTCCTTAAACACCCCTTATAGACCAACTTCATGAATGAGGTCTACTAACGGTAAGACTGACTTTTACTCTTACATATATATAATGTTAGACTTTTAATGTTATATATAGTATAGGGTGTATTTTACACTTTTAAAATACTAGGTGGTCTAATTTAACAATTATACTTTTAATTCAATTAAATTGTAAACCTAAACTTTTATGGATTTATTAAACCTCTTTTAATTATACACCTTAATTAATTAATAAAACCATAAGGGTGTGATTTGAACCTTTTCAAAACAATACTAGGGTTTTAGAATTTAACATTCCTAATTAAACTTTTAATCAACTTTTAAATTCCAAAACTTGAGGGCAAGTTTTGAAACATTTCAAAAACATTAGGGTTTAGAATTTAAATATACATCAAAATTAAACTAGTAATCAAAATTTAAATTCCAAAACTTGAGGGCAAGTTTTGAAACCTTTTTCAAAACATTAGAGTTTCAACTATTTAAATTTCAAAACAACAAAACTTTTGAGGTCAAATTTAAACTATAAAACCTAAAGGGGAAAATATGAAACATTTCATAACACAAGGATCAAATAACAAATAATCTAAATTAACATTTAATCACATAATTATCCATATTTGATTTATTTAATGATTTCTTGCAAAACAATTTATCAATTTAATCAAAATAATTAATCAATTATCACATAAGGAAACAAATATTTTATTAATTGATAAATATCTTCAATTAGATCAAGTATATAGTCATATATATATATCAAAAAATCGGATTTATATTGATCTAATATGATAAGGCAAGTATCCTCAAGCAAAAACAGCAAGAAATCCCGGTTTTCCCTCTCACTGACCAGCCGACTCGTCGAGTCAGGAATGGACTCGTCGAGTTCATCATGAACTCGGCGAGTTTATCTAGAAAACTTGGCGAGTTCAGCCCCCAGAAACACAAAATCGAATTTTTTTTTCAACATACAAAGCATCAATACAATAGAAACCAATCTTGGCTCTGATACCACTGATGGGTTTTGGTCCTAAGAACATCCTATGTGCTCATACAAACCCTAATGCTTGGATCTAGGTTTCTCTATTGTACATGCAAGTTATCCAAGACTATAAACCCTAGATCTAGCATTCAAGTAATCATATTAACATGCAATTAGGTTTAAGATCATACCTTGATTGTTATGTAGCAATAACAATCCCAAATCTCCTTATATTGACTTTAGAAAGCTTAGAGTCACAATTGTCACTCCTCTAATGGTTCACAAACACCATAAGCAAGAGGATGAAGAGGAGAGACGATGAAGGCTGCCCTAAAACGTGTGAAACCCTAGGATAAGCCTTAGCCACGTTTTTGGTCATAAGGGATCTCTTTATATAGGAGGCAATTAGGGTTATCTAACAAGGAAACCCTAATTTGAAATCTTAAGCCCTAAGCAACCCATGGAGCCCTTTCCTTAAGGCCTTGGACGATTTCATATGGGCTTCCCCCATAGAATTTGTCCACCTTATAATAAAAGGCAATCCATGGCCCAAATTGCAATTATCTTATAATTACAATTCCAGTCCCTTAAGTTTAATTAATCTCTTTTAGTTACAAAACTAATTACCAATTAATTCTTGACTAATATTAATTAAACAATATGATTTCTCCTTTAATATATTATTCTCATAATATATTAATAAATCATATTTAATCCTTTCTCTCCATAATCCATCTTATCAAGTTGCTTTGGTGAAGGCAACCCAAAAGGACCATGCACCATCGGGTCAAGTACATACCCTAATTTGCAGTGTGTAATGAAACATATTATTATTGCCCTAATATTTGTTAGAAATAAACATAATTTACAAGTACCATAGTAATACTAACAAACAAGAGAACATTACATATTAAAAAGATTAATAAGCGTTACAGAAGGGAAACTTAGTTGATGAACATAAAGCTTACAACTTGTACACAATGATTCCATAAAAGAAAATCTAACTACAAATTAACGTTATCTTCAAGTGCATATTTTGGGTTTCAAGTTTCTTCTTCAATCGAAATAAGTTACTGATTATCACCGAATTATTGTCTTTTGGTTTGTCAACTCAACAGATAAACCCAGACTGTGGTCCCTGAAAATTTAAGATAAAAAACATGACGTATATTGTGTAAATCAATATTAATTCAAAGAAGGATAACCCACATACCTCTTTAGGACAAACGTAAAAAAGTCGTTCAGAGTTATTTCTAGTCATTGATGTCCTTATAATACCCTCAGTGCCACAATCGTAGTATGTCATTTCTTTGGATTATGAGAAATAAATTTTTAGTATTAACTTTAACAAGGTAAAGAGTTTTGATGCTTGAATTCATTTATATAATGACATTTACTAGGGTTATGGTTCCTGACACTATTCTGAAAAAACATTTTGGAGCCACATTCTAGAATTGATATTTCGAACCCTAATTTCAAAACAATAATTGTCCTAGATTCCTAACATATGAGTAGTCATTCAGAACAGTAAAAGTCATAGATTCCTGACATATGAGTAGTCATTCTAAATAGTAAATGTCATAGATTCCTTATAGTATTTCGGACCTGCTATTTTGGACCATTGTTCCAAAGCCACGTTCTAGACCAGCTATTTAAGACCATTGTTCTGGAGCCACATTCCAAACCAACTATTTCGGAGTCAGGTTCCGGACCAACTATTTTAGACCATTGTTCCGGACATTGCTTTTGTACGTAATTGTCATAAATTCCTGACATATATGTAGTCATTTCCCAACAGTAAAATTCATAGATTCCTGACAGTATGCGTAGTCATTCCGAACAGTAAATTTGTAGATTGTTGATAGTATTTTGGACCCCTATTCTGGAACCCCATTCCAGATCTAGAGCCACTTTCTGGAATGGCTATTTCGGGCACTTGCTTTTCAACCTTAAAATGCACCTAGCATGAATCCTCAACGTTTGAAATAAAATTGGAATGAGCTCATCTCACGATGGTTTTTGGCATTATGAAGAAGAAGATTGTTATGTTTGTTGGCCTAGATTTCCCACTCCCGGATAAAATGTCTGATGACATTTTCCAAGCTATTAAGGTTGTTGAAGAAGCAAACGAAAGGGACTCTGAAAGAAGTCGCACATTAAATCAACATGCAGATGATCTAGCGGAACAAGTAAATGAAAAAGAAAAATGGGTTGTTGAAGTTATGAAAGAAGTGAAACAAGTTGAGAAGTGGATTGAAAATGTAAATAAGGAGATCAATAAGTTGCATGCAAAACGGGACCATTTAACAAATGTTGTTAGAATTAGAGGAGATTTTATTGATCGGGAACAAAATATGTATCCCTTACAATTTCCAAATTTGTGAAAACCAATTCTAGTTATGTATTAGGTTTTATAACGCTCTTTGCAATAATGTTAATGAAAAAGGATAATTGTCATTTTAGATAATCATATCGTTCCTTTTACAAAAATAAGTTTGAAAAGACATTACAATATTCATATTTAAAATTAGATTACATTTATGGCCGATAACTGAGAACTTTCATCCGATGCAAACTAGCTGTATCTACATGATTTTTAAACAATTCCATGTAGGTCTCAATTAATTCAAAACCATTATCAGTCAATTCAACTCAATCTTCTATTGTTGGAGTTGTCCTACGTGTTGCTTCGATGATGTTCATTGTGTTCATAAATTGTCGTATATCTTCAGACATGGTAGTGAGGAGCATTTTCATGTTATACAATGCTAGTTTTCTCCGGTCCTCAGTCGGTAAAGGCGGTAATTGGATTTCCAGTATTACCATTCGGTGTTTAGCACGTCGAGTCACTGGATGTTGGAGACTGAAAATAGAATATACTTAAATTATAATAATATACTATTTAAAAATCAATTTCCATAAAAGTATTTAATAATAATAATAAACACTTCTTGAAACATATTCATAACAAAAACAAACATAATTGCAACTAGTCTATCATAACTGGTTTGTCAGCACTTGCTCCGGTGCTATCTTCCGAAGTCTTATCTGCTTTCAACTTAAGTTTTGACACCCTTTCTAATTTCTTTCTTAATTTTATGGGTGTCTTTGTTGGTTTTTTTATCTTATTTCGAAACTCGGCATCGTCGTTCTTTATCTACAAAAACAAAATTCCAAGAACATTTTAATACATTACCGTAAAAATAAATTATAATTATAAAATTATTATTTTTCGATTTTTTCTTTATCAGACGTGATTCTAAAAGCTCATGTAAATGGAATACAACTTCTTCGTTCGTAAAACCCACTTTTTTAACAACATTCACGCTAACTCGCCTTTGGACTAGCATAAGTTATTAAACAGTACTTAGAAAAAAATTATATATTCTAGTTATTCTGAATCATCATTTCGGAATAGATCATCGGGTTCTAGACAACGTTTATCGTGTTCCCGATCTACATTATCATTTTGGAACCCCTACAATACTTTATTCCAGACTAAAACAATCGATCAGAAACACAATACAAAGTACGTACGTAACATTCATACACGTACAACAATAAAAAGATTTAAAAAAAAGGACGATCCGGATATTCTAGAGTTCAGACTTGTTCTTCGTGCTCCAGAAAATTCTAGAATACGAAAATCGTTTCAGAAAAACAAATGCAAAGTAAGTTAAAGTGTAGAACTAACTTGGTTTGACATATCCATGCTCAAAATTTGGTTCGAAATGCGTGTAGATCGTGCTTCGGATCTGCTAATTTCGGATTTTTTTGTGTGTAGGACCCATATATATATATATATATATATATATATATATATATATATATATATATATATATATATATAGAACTAACTTGGTTTGACATATCCATGCTCAAAATTTGGTTCGAAATGCGGGTAGATCGTGCTTCGGATCTGCTAATTTCGGATTTTTTTGTGTGTAGGACCCATATATATATATATATATATATATATATATATATAACATTGGGCTTGGGCCGCTATTCGGGTCCAGAATGACCCATTCTGGACCAAAATGTTAGTTTAAAAAAATGTTATATTAAAAAAAAAAACCCAAAAAACTGGTTAGGTTGCTTAATTTACCATTTTTCTATACAAAAATTTTTGTGTACTTTAATGTATAAATTGTTGTGTATAGATTAGTTCTCTTTATTTAAAAACAATTTATTTATTTATTTGCATTTTAAAAGTTTAATAAATCAAAAAAAAAATGTTTTTCAATAAGAAAATCTCATCAACCATTCAAAAATGAGATTTCAATAAGTTATGATTTCTAACATTTTAAAACTCATTTTCTGAGCACCATAAGTTAACAAGTCATTTTTGCAAAAAAAAAAAAAAAAAATTTAAAAAATACATGTTTAAAGATCGAAATGAAATCTCAAACACCCTCTTAGTCATTCGTGCATATGCAAAAGGTACATTAGTCTTTATTTTTAAAAGTTAAATCGTATATATTTAAAAGTTTTTTGTTTTATCTCTAAGATGTAACATCCCGAAATTCAGGTACAACTATTTAACCCTTCTCCTTTGTCAAGCTGTCAAGATTAGCCCTTGAGTGGAAAGTGTTGCAAATGAGTATGTTGGGCGTACTGAAGAGTACGTTGCGCGTACTCATGCGCTTAAGTTGGACGCGGACTCGCCTAGGTACGTTGGGCGTACCCAGGATTACGTTGGGCGTAGTGGGCCCAGATGTAAACCCTAATTTATGGCTTGTGCACTATAAAAGGAATGCTAAGGCTTTATCCTCAGCCACCATTTTAGAGAGTGAAACCCTAAGAGAGCATTTCCTTCGTCCTAAAGCTTGTGTATGAGTATTTTGAGCTAAAGGGGCCTTTGTGTGTTAGTGAAGAAGAAGGAGAGGAGCTTGTGGAGCCTAGGGTTTGAAGTTCAAGCTTGGATCTGAGTTCTTCAGAGGAAGGAGCTTCACTTTGAGGTAAAAAGCTCAGAACTTTCCTCTTTATCTTGATTTGGTGTTTTATGGTCCATTTTTAGGGTTTAAGTCCCAAAGGTGTAGACTTTATGAGCAAGAGGGGCTCCATGGACCTAGATCTGTCCCATTTTAGTGTTATGTGTGATGTTGATCCATAAAAATCCCAACTTCGTCGTTGTTATGGAGTCATGCTTGAGTTATGAGCTTTAGAGTGTTGAAAGTGGAGAGATTTGGGTGTTGGTGACTCTCTCAGCCATGCAAAGGCTTAAATTCACCAACTTTATGGATTAAGAGGCTTAGGGGTGGTCAGATCTGAAAGTTGGACGTGGGTCTTAACCGTTTAAGACCCCAAAAGCTAAGGAGTCTGAAACTGGGAGTTACGCGGGGCGTAATACCAGTACGCGCAGCATAGGGGGTCGCGTTCCCTGTTTCTGTGAGGTTGTCGGGTACGCCCAACCTACAGGTTTGGTACGCGCAGCGTAACCCGGAGAGTTGACTTTTGGTTGACTTTTAGGGTTTGGTCAATGTTAGGGTCTTTGAGCCATGAGAGGGGTAAAATGGTCTTTTACCCTTCTGAGAGTGCTAAGAGAGGGATTTGGTCTAGCCTTGAGAGTTGTATTGATTAGAGTGCTTATTCCATGTGACTAGGCGGAGGCTAGACCAGATTTTACCGAGTTCGAGATTACCAAATTACCCGAGGTGATTCTTCTCACTATACTGTACCTATGTGTGACCGAAAGGTCTTATATGCTATGAGATGTATGTGTTATATGTTGATATGTGATATGTATGCGTTATGTATGCTATGTATGATGAGGATCGGAAGGTCAAGATGATATGGACCGGAAGGTCAAGAGGACATGGACCGGAAGGTCAGGAGGTTACGGACCGAAAGGTCGATACGGGTAGGATCGGAAGGTATACCAGGATTCGGGACGGAAGTCCCCTGAGACACTTGGACCAGAGGGTCCCACAGAGTTACAACCTATAAAGGCGTATGTGTTGTATGTGGTATTTTGGGGAACTCACTAAGCACTTATTCTTACAGTTGTGGTGTTGTGTGTTTCAGGTACTAGCGAGGACCGTGGGAAGGCGCCGACATGATCGGTACACACTGAGAGGATTTATGTATTTGAGATTCTGGGATTTGTTTGTTATGATGACATTGGATACAGTTTGATATTGTTTTTGATGATTGAAGATGTGATTTAAAAATGAAAAATTGTTTTGAAAATTTACGTTGTTACATAAGAGACATAAAAAAAATTATATTGTTCTTTTTTATTTCTTTTTCGTTTATTTTTCAGGCTTCCAATTATTTAATTGTTGAAAATATTTTAATTAAACTTATTGGATACACTTGAAAAAATATATACCGCCACACACCCATTATTCCCTCTTTTTTTCTTCTTGTTCCTAAACCAACACTAACAGTGAAGTGACGACACAACCTCCCTTACCTGTAACATCCCAAAATTTAAGGCCAAAAATTTCATTTTTAAATAAGTCATTACATAAAACCATTAGTATAAAAACATTCATAGTAATGTCTTGTGTCAAAACCCAAGGGTTAATAATCAAAATATAATATCATGAAACCATATCAGAGTGTAATCCCAAGGATCTCGTGTGCGGAAGACATAGTGTGATGCGTTGCGATCAAGCCGACTCCTTTCCTTTGAAACAAAGCACCTGAAACCAAAACTATAAACCGTAAGCACGCAGCTTAGTGAGTTCCCCCATCATACCACATACCATACAATCACATAGCATACATATTGTATAATCATATAACATACCATACTTGTCAGGCATTTCTGGGGTACCCGACCTACCCGGTACGGCCATTATGGGGTGTCGACCTACCCGTGCGGCCATTCTGGGGTGCCGACCACCCTTCGGTCCTAACAACCGAACCTCGGGGACTGTTTCACCCCTACCACTACTACTATCACATATCATAACATAACATACTATCAGACATATCTGGGGTGTCTGATTACCCTTCAGTCCTAACAACCGAACTTGGGGGATTGTTCCTCTCCTACTACCCCTAACACATATCTCAGATCATGCTAGCATATAATCATGACATCACATACTGTCAGACGTATCTGGGGTGTCTGATTTCGGTCCTAACACCCGAACTTGGGGGATTGTTCCTCTCCTACTACCCCTAACACATATCTCAAATAATGCTAGCATATAATCATGACATCACAGACGTATCTGGGGTGTCTGACTACCCTTCGGTCCTAACAACCGAACTCTACTACTATAACACATCAAGCTAGCATATAACATATCAGGTAGTAGCAAAACTAGATGATATCACAAAGACAATCATCTAACACACAAACTCCTACTGGTGGGTCGGCATTGTGGCCGTAGACCCACCGCTACTGGAAGGTAACTCACCTCACTTTGCTGATGTCCCGAAGACACAATCCCACACTTGCTGAAGTCCCGCAGACTCGACCCCAGCTGCTGGCTGACAGATTCCCGAACTGTCAACACCAAAATAACACCCAATTAATAATTAGGTCCCAATACATAACCATAAGTACATTCTTTGGGTAATTACTACATTACCCCTAGCTTGGCTTATTCAAGCCCAAGGCCCAAACCATAGGTCCAAATTCAATTAGGAATCAAAGCCTAACACATGGCCCAATTTTCCAAATTGGGCCTAGGCCTATACATGGTCTCATTCTACGGCCCAACATCATATAATCATTTAGGCCCAAACTATGGCCCATATATGGCCCAATTTTCAAAATTGGGCCCAAGCCCCTTACATGAGCCTTACCCTAGGCCCATTAAATTACTCTAGACCATTTGCTTGATCTTGGATAGCCCATTTAATAACCCAATCATCAAGGCCTAAAAAAAAGTCCAACAATACACCCAAGTGAAATTAGGGTTTTCACATAAAATGATGATTAGGGTTAAGTCTTCTCACTTAACCCATTAAGGACTTAATCCATTAAGTCTAATATTACTTAGATTAATTTCTTGACAACGATTATTATTTAATATCTCCAGTTATTAAATAATTCCCATGTGTCCTGATTAATTCCCCAAATTAGGGTTTTATTGGCATTGCGGTTCTTCCGTCCCAAATGTTAGCCCATTTATCAATTTATTGGGCTTTTAGGTCCATTAGGGCTTTTATTGGGCCTACTAGGCCCACTAGAATGTCCTTAAGCCCACTAAGGTTTTATTGGGTCAATTAGAGTCCATTAGACTCATTAGGGTTTTCACTAAGCCCATTTGGCTACATTGGGCCCATTAGCCTAACAAGGCCCATTAGGGTTTCAAGCACCCCAAACGAATCACACTTGACGAGGCAAGACACACCGCCACTCGACACGGCGGCCAGTGGCGGCAGGAGGTGGCAGCCACCACCCTAGGGTGGTGGTTTCTAATTTCATTCCATTATTTTGCTTTTGAGTTACAATTTACAATGAAAATGCCAAAATAAACGCAACACACTACACTAAATAAACACACACGCAACCACCCTTGTGGTGGTTGGTGGTGGTACACGGTGGCAGCCACCATGGCTGGCGACCATGGTGGTTTTCTTCTCCATTTTCCGGCCATCAAAACACACACTTGCTCGGGAATGCATAAGACCACCCACCTCACAGTGGCACACGGAGGCTCGACAACAACAACAACATGGCGGCGATCATGGTGCACGACTGTTGGGGGATATGACGGTGGCTAGGGCTTACCGGCGCCTCCCCTTGATCTTGACGGTGCCTCCCAACAACCCCCGCTTAACATGTCGAAGACGTCAAGAGTTGAGTGTAGAAGAAGATAGGGTGGCGAGAAATGAGAGCAGCGATCGGTCGTCGTCGTTCCAAGACTTGAAGGCTTCTTTTACAACGCTAAGCATCGCTGGTCGGAGGATGAAAGTGGCGGTCGGACTCGACACCGACGATGGCGATACGGTAGAACAGTGGCAGCGGACTCCGACCACGGTTTGGAGGTTAGATCTCGGCGGCTCGATATTTCCGACAATAGCGTTGTGGCGGCATCCGGCGGTTGGCAACCTTAACAGAGGTGGTGGTGCGATGCCATAGTTTGAAAGGGTGAGAGCGGCGGCTATCGGAAGTGAAGAAAGAAGGAAGGTGGCGGCTGGAACATAAGGGAGGGTTTAGGGTTAGGGTTTGCCCGATAGAAGAGTTATATACCCGGTACCTCACTTATATTTGCCATAATGACAGCTTCGGCCCCTCCTCCACAAAATCCTTTAATTAGAAGTCTATAAGTTACCATTTGAACCCCACCATCTAAAACCCTTTACAAATTAGGTACGTAATTTACCAAACAGTTCCCCAATGTCTTAATTATAACATAATCAGCCCCTCCACCTCATTTCTTTTAAAAAATAATTTCTCAGTAATTACCACAGAGCCCCTATATTCATAAATATTTATAAAATGAGTCCCAAACTCATGCTTTTAACCCTCGACTTCTAAAAATGTGGCAATTAACTCCTCGAACCCAACACCCTGCATATATATAATTATTTATTTTAGGCTACCATCCGTTCATTAATTTATTTATTTAACTAATAAATAAACGAGTGTTACATTACCGCTGCTTCAAGGATCGCCACCAATTGATGATGAACCTAAGGATCCATCAACATCGAATCCAACGTCAACATTAGGGGGGATAGACATGTTACATCAGTTTAGAGAAGAAGAAGATAACAGGCATGCAACACCAATAATTCCCTTTTCTCTAGACCCCTTCGGGAGATATATCATGTCTTGAAAGACGATATAATGAAATCGATTTATAGAAATTGACAGGTGGATCGGGGTTGTGCACCGATGAGACATCGAATGGGTTTAGGTTTTGATGGTGTTTGCTCCACCGTCATCTTCTCTATGTGTTTCCTCCATCGTCAAACTATATTGTAGGTTTTGAAAATACCCCAATTCAGAAATCGAAATTGTGGTGGTGCAATATCAAGATAGGGGGTAAGAGATACAGATACATAGAGTTGATTTCATGTAACGTCCCAAAAATATGACCCAAAATTTTCATTTTTAATTTAAACAAAACAATATTCCAAAAACATTATCAATACAATCCAATTGAAAATAAGCAAATCACAAATCATATCAATCAGAGTAAATCACGAAAGCGGAACTACACCGTGTGTGCGATGCAGTCATCCTGAGTTTTTCCCTCTTGAACCAAAAGTACCTGAAACATAAACTAAAAACCATAAGCACAAAGCTTAGTGAGTTCCCCAAAATACCACATATCATACATAACAAACATATAATGGGCCCCGCCTGTTCTCGGGCCCCGCCCAGCATACATAATACATATAACAAATAAACACATACACATGCAATAATCACAAAGATACATAGCATACAACATGGTCATCGAGCCCTGTCCGGCATCAGGCCCCGCCCAATAAGCATACAAGTACATAACACATGCAAGAATCACACAGACAACTAGCATACTAACATAGCATAATCATGGGTCGGGATTGGTACCTTCGACCTACTAAACATAGTGAGACTCACCTCGACTGCTAAATCTCACTGAAAATCCTTGGTTGTTGGTCCAACGAATTCCTAAGCTAATCAATATCAAAACAACACCCAATTACCATTTGGGTTCCAATCCATAACCATAATCCATACTTGGGGTAAAAAGACCATTTTACTCCTAACTTAGCTTGGTCCAAGACCAAGGCCCAAAAGCCAATTAATCAACTAAGGCCCAAATATGCCCTAATTTTCCAAATGGGGCCCATGGGCCTTACCCTAAAGCCCAACCATTTTTTCTAGTCCAAAACACTTGCACTCGGATGGCCCAAAAAGAACGCAAACACCCAAGCCTAGAAGAAGGCCCAAACTCGAAGCCCAAAGTGCACAAGCCATCTGATTGAGTGCGCGGGGTGTACTCAGTTTTACGCTAAGCGTACACGATATTTGTCTTGTACGTTGTGCGTACAAACTTGTACGCCCAACGTACTCATCCATTAAGCCAAACTCTTCATTAAGCTCTTAATGCTTAAGTCAAGAAGTCCAAACCATATATCTGAGTCCTAATAAGTGTCTAGAACCATAAAGTCGCTGACTTGGTGACTTTGTATGCCCCAAAAGAACCTAACTTCAAGATATAGCATTATACTTTCACCAAATGGACACAATCTCATGCATGGGGGATTCTAAACCCTAAAGGTGACAACTTTATGAATCTAGAACCTCAGAAACACCAAAAGTGGCAACTCATAGCTCCTGGAGTGGTATCAAACCACTAGATCTCATTTTTGGGGCCAAAAAGGGACCAAAACTCATAACTAATAGATCTAAGCCATTAATGAAAAAGTTCATATCTTTTTACATAAAACAACATGGAAATGAAGCGAGTAATCAAGACCCACAAGCTCTTCCTTAATCCACCACCTTGCACCAAGCTTCTACTTCTTGAATATGGACAAAAACATACTAAAATGGACATAATGAGCTCAAAACACAAAGGAGATGCTTGGGGTTTCAAATATGAGGCTAAAAGGTCAGAGGAGGCTAAGAAATAAGGGTTTCATGAGCCATAAATGAGTTTATATAGTGTCGAACACCTAAAATTAGGGTTTCTTAAATCCCCTCGTACGCCCTCGTGTACTCCTAGTACACCCAACGTATGAGGCCTCACATTCTCGTTCAACTCTTCACAGTACGCTAAGCGTACACAATATTACGCCTCGCATAATGACTCTTACACTAGTACACCCCACGTACTACCTATGTACGCCTTGCGTACTAGGATTTTTCCTTAAACCCTAATTTCTTCCGGAGGCCATAACTTCTTCATTTTAAGCCCAATCTCGACGATCCTTATATCCACAAAAAGGTAACGTAAGGCTCTACACTTCTACCTGTCCATTCATGCCTTAGAATTTTTCCAAATAAAGATCCAATTTCTATAAAGGCCTGAATTGACACTTTACCGAAATGCCCATTGGCTTCAAAACACACACCGAACACCCGGATCATCCAAAATACGACACCCACACCCAAATGGGAAGCTATTCGAGACACGGTGTTACATTTCAGGTTTGGCATGGTTTTTTCTGTAACCATTTTCAAAAAGCTCCGATTTTTGCAAGTTTTCAAAAAGATCCACTGTCATTTTGTATTTCTTGAACTATTTGGATTTCAGGTTGCTTTTCATTTCGAGATTGATTTCTGAAACGATTTTCAGTTTATAGAAACATTTGGGTTATAAGTTTTAAAATTTTGAATTTTGATTTTCGATTTCTATAACCGAATTTGGAAAGGGTGCAAATCGGGGTGGTCATAGAAGATCACCTAAGTAGGATCTTAGGATCTGAGCTAGGCGAAGAATAGCATATCGGGAGAGGATAATAAGGGTGGTTGTGGGCATGACCCATATTCCCGCTTTAGGGTGGGTATGGTGATGTGGGTGGGTGAGTGGGTTGGGGTGGAATTTATTTTAAATTTTTTAATAAATATAAAATAATTTATAAGTAAATAAAAAATAAAATAGTAAGGGCAATATAGTTATTTTATGTATAATAAAGTATGAAGCATGCAAATTTAAACTAACGATGGAAGAAGTGTGTAAATTTTAACCAAACGAGGTACTGTTTGAGTGAATTTTCGAAAATAGAGACTGAATGTGCCTTTTGCATCTACACGATGGACGATTCGTGTAATTCACTTAAGTTTTTAAAATTCAAAACTACATAAATCATCCTTGTGATTTTTCATATTTCTTTGTCTAAGGCCGAAAAAAATTTCAACTTGTAAAAATTGTCTTCTTATAAGTTTTAGTTGTGAAAATGACCCCTAAAACTAACGGTCGTTAACTTTAGTATGTTAAGTGTGTAGAAATTAATATTTTGCTTTCATTTTTAGCTATTTTTTTATTATATAATTATAATATCTAGTGAGACCACCTACACCCCATCCATTCCATTCCAAGAACACTTCTATCAATTGTGTACCCTTTACGCACTTGTAGATTTCGACAAACCTCTAGCTTCTTCTCCGGACAACCTCACGAATTGACATGTCAGGAAACACAGAAAAATCAACATTGAAACCATATTTATAGATTCATAAGCAAAATCAAGATGACCAAAATCAATTTCAATATCTCGTTGATGTAAACCAAAAATAAAAATTGTCATAGCCTATTTAACACTATAAATGTGTTGGATTAACAAAAAAAAAAATGAACGGATAAAGTGTAATCTAGATCCTACATCTATAGATTCAAGCAATGAAATACCTAATTACACATCAATTGCTCAAATAAGAAATTAAGTGGCTCCAAGTGTCGCTTATTTAATAAAAAAACAAAAAAAGAACGCCAAACAACCAATACCTGAAGCTTTAAAGTCCAAATCGATTTCATTCAAGGAAATCACGAATTTAACAAATCTTGAAATCAAAAACAATAAACATCTGAAAATTGAATCAAACAGTTTAAATGAAACCTAGAATCGGGCTTTTTCCAAGTAAAAACCATATGTATTAAATGTTATGCATATATTCACATTTCATATATACACATTTATTTTTATTTTTTAACGAATTGTAACACCCAGAATTCAAAAGGCTAATTAAGGCAAGAAAATCTTCAATTAAGAGGCCAACTCATTGAGTTCAAGGGTGAGAACTCGACGTGTTGGCATAATTAGGCATGTGGGAATTTAAAGACCAACTCGACGAGTTGGGGAGGACCAACTCGACGAGTTGGATGTCGTTTGGGAAATCCTAGATCCTTATATCCACAGAAAGGTAACGAGAAAATCTACGGCACTATCAACTCATACATGTCTTACAATATCCTGAACAAACATCCAATTTCCATAAAAGCCCGAGCTGACATATTACCAAAATACCCTTTGTCTCCAAAGCACAAACTGAATACCTGGATCATCCAAATTACATCATCAACACCCAAATGAGTCCAGATATCAATTCCTCAAGGGTCCTAAGCCTGCTAATATCGAAATTCTTGATTACAACTCCGAAATGGGAAACAATTCGAAAGAGGGCGTTAAAGTCAACTTCAAAACACTGAGGGGCCCAAAGATATCACTTTTAATATTAAGGAAAAATGAGGAAATAAACTTTGAATATGTAACCATACAATTTTTCTTATCGAGTTATACATGGAATTACACTTTATAGCACCCAGTTACGAGATACGTTAGAGTAAACCAATGCATAACCGACTCGTAAACACAAGACTTATATATCTTTGTTTTATAAATAGAAGATATTATCATCTTAGAATTACTTATGATTAAATCAATGAAGTAATCTCTAAGTGTAGGTTTAACCAATACTTAAAATCTCTATTTCTAAGTACTTATGAATTTTGCATCAATCCCAATGCTATGTCCAATCCTTATGGACAATCAACAAACGATTCATGACAATCTTAAATCAACACTTACTCATAAAGTATGACCAACTGTGACATTTCGAATAACTTAATATTGAGGAAGTAAAACATGCAAATATGAAACACAAGGATAGATTAATTAACAAATGGTATTATACACATTCAATATAAATAAATCCTTATATAATTAAGCACCATCCAGTTACAATTTACCATTGCTACAATGTTTCAAAATAATCAACTATTAAAATCTAAAATATAATATCGTCTCTTATCCTAATGCTCTTAGCATCCTCAAAGTGCTTGACCTTGATCAGACCTTTTGTGAGAGGATCAACATGATTCTCTTCCGATGATACACGATTCACCAAGAGTGCACCTTCTTCAACTTTATGTTTAATGTAGTGATATTTCCCGTAGATGTGCCTAGATCTGGCATGATCTTTAAGTTCTTTTGTCAAAGCTATCGCACCCTCGTTTTCGTAGAAAATCTCCTTTGGTTCTTAGATTGATGGAACAATTCTAATATCTCCAATAAAATTTTTTAACCACAGATCCTCCTTTGTCGTCTCGCATGTTGTGATGCATTATGATTCATAAGTAGAGTCAGCCACCGTTTGTTGTTTGGAACTTTTCCAAGTTACCGCTCCACCATTTAATAAGAAAACCCAATCTGACTGGGAATAACTGTTATTTGATCCGTTTGAAAAATGGCATCACTACACCCACTCACCTTAAGTTCACCTTTTCCACCAAAAACCAAGAACATATCTTTTGTTTTTCGCAAACACTTAAGAATGTTCTTCACTGCAGTCCAATGAGCTAAACCAGGATTACCCTGATATCTACTACCTATGCTCAAAGCATAAGCCACATCAGATCGAGTACATGTCATAGTATACATGATCGATCCTATACCCAAAGCATATGGGATTCGACTCATAGTATCTATTTCTTTATCACTACTGGGGTATTGAGCCTTGCTCAATTTAATAGTATGATGCATAGGTAAGTCCCCTTTATTAGAATTTTCCATATTGAACCATTCAATATTTTATCCAAGTATGCACTCTGCCAAAGTCCTAGTAAACATTTATTCTTATCCTTCTAAATTCTTATTCCAATAATGTATGTAGCCTCTCCTAGATTCTTGCAAGGTCAAAACATTGTTTCCTACTATGAGTATGTCATGCACATACAAAACTAGAAAGGTTACTATGCTTCCACTAGCTTTGACATACACGCAAGACTCATCTTCACTTCTAAAAACCCAAACTCTTTGAACTTCTCATGGAAGCAAAGTTTTCAACTACGAGATGCTTGTTTTAGTTCATATATGGACTTCTCAAGCCTACATACCTTATTAGGGAATTGGGCATGTACAAAATCTTCTGGTTGAGCCATGTAAACATCAACCAGTTTCCCGTTAAGGAAAAAGGTTTTGACATCTATTTTCCATACTTCATAGTCACAGTGAGCAACTATGGCAAGAATTACCATAATTGATTCAATCTTAGCAACTGGTGAAAAAGTCTCATCATAGTCAATCCTTTTGGTTTGATTAAATCCCTTTTCCACTAGTCTTGCTTTATAAGTCTGTACACTACCATCCATGCCAGTCTTCTTCTTGAAGATCCATTTGATACCTATTGTCTTTCAACCATGTGCTTGATCAACCAAATTCCACACTTTGTTATCGTACACAGATTAGATCTCGCTATCCATTGCCTGTTTCCATTTAGTAGCCTCAGGGCCTGCCATCGTTTCCTTGTAGTTAGTAGGTTCATCCAGATTTACCAATGTTTCATCACTGATAAACATATCCCCTTCTATAGTTATATGGAAACCATATAACAAAGGTGGCATGTTAACCCTACTAGACAGATTGAAGGGGCAACAAATTGTCAATAGGCTCAACAGTTTCATTCTCATGTTGAGAGCTAGTATCTTTAAAGGTTCCTTAATTAAATGTCTCTTGAATTTCTTCAAAATGAATGGTACTTCTAATTCCCTCTTTGGAAATGAGATCTCTCTCACTAAAGACTCATCTTCGAGCTACAAACACCACATTTGTAAGACAAGTATCCAAAAGACTTATGTGGATAACTGATGAAAATACATTTATCGGCTTCGGGTTCAAGTTTTTCTAAGGTTTCTCGCCTAACGAGAACCTCACAACTCCAGAACTTGATATGTGTGAGCAAGGGAGGTTTCCTTGTCCATATTTCAAGAGGTGTTTTGGCAATTTTCTTAGTGGGAACAAGGTTGAGGATATAGGAGGTTGTTTCTAAGGCATACCCCCATAATGATATTAGAAACGAAGCTCAACTCATTATGGAATGAACCATATCAAGCAAGGTCCGATTACACCTCGTAACTACACCATTCAGTTGTGGTTTCCTAAGAGGTGTCAATTTTGAAACAATTCCACATTCCTCATATAATCGTTTAACTCGATACTAAGATACTCACCACCTCTACTAGATCGTAACATCTTTATCTACTTCCCCAATTGGTTCTCTTTTTCGTTCTTAAACTTTTTGAACTTTTCAAAAGTTTTCAATTTATGTTTGATCAAGTAAATATAACCATATCTACCATAATCATTAGTAAATGTAGCATAGTAGCGATTTGCATCCATTATGGCATATCTGAATGGACCACACACATCTATATGGATGAGGGCCAACAAATATTCACCTCTCTCAAATGTATCAGTGAAAGGTGACTTAGTCATCTTTCCCATAAAACAAGACTCACATTCATCGCCTGGTTTTAGGTCAAACAACTCCGACACACTACTAGAAAAACAGCCTTTTACAACGTGCAATGTGTGTCGTAAAACGCTAAGACGACGTGCAAATGCATGTCAAGAAAGGCCTTGTCATAACGAGAGACGACACGCTTTTGCGCGTCGTCTATAGACGACGCGCATTTACGACGTGCAATTACAACACGCGATTTACGACGCACATTTACGACACACACTGCGTATCAAGAAAGGTCATGTCATAAAAGAAGACGACACGCATTTGCGTGTCGTAAACTTACGACTCGCATTGCGTATCATTAAAGCTCCTGTCAAGAAAGGCCATGTCATAAATGAAGATGACACACATTTTTGCGTATCGTAATTTTATATGTTTAAAAAAATATTATTTATAGATTTACTAATTTTCAAATTAAATTTGCATTTAATGTCTCATGATAAATAAAATATCATATACAAAAATACAATCTATTGCATAAAATTTAATGTCATAAAAATAATCGTTCCATGGAAAGATAAAAACAAATCAATAAAAGTTGTAACGGAAATTTACAAACTAATTAGATACAATAAATATGAAAAACTTGAAATCCCTAAGATTAATAGTTCTAACAGAAGCTTCACGTGAGATACATATAGTTGGACCAGTAAGCAAGGATGTTCCCGAATCCACAATAGCAGCACAAGAACACGTACACGATATCTTCTGCAAGAAGGTGCCAGTCCAAAACTACTGTTGAAGGTTGCCATGATAGCTGTTAAGATTTAAGCATAACAAGAAACCAATCAGTGACTATAATAAGCTAGAAAACAAGCAACTAATAAACAAAATAAGCAACTAATTAAGTCAAACTATGACTATGCATACAAATTGGCAGCAAACAAGTAAATAAATGAAGAAAGTTACCTTCCATTAAAATGGATTAACAAGTTCAACATATTTCTCATGGCCTAAAGCAAGTAAGTCAACACGAGAAGGAATTTAGTCAACACAAACAACAACTTGCCACTCTTTTGTAACAATGTAAACATCAAGTGTAAAAGTTAATACAAACAACACCAAGTCTAAACCAATATCAAAGAAAATGAAGTAATCAGAATGTGCACATGTACACATGGCAGTTTAGCAAGGATAAAACTGGATTAGACAAACTTACCTTTCTGTAATGAAGCTAAGCTTCCACTCTCCCCTAAAGTACATAAAAGATGTACAATGATTGAAAGCCTTATATGTTCAGTAACATCAGGTAATATATTTGATCAAATACTTTCTTGGAGTGACTGTCCCACTGCAAAAAACAACTTGTATTAAAAAAACGACACATTTACAGATTATGAATACAATTTATCATAAAGATTAATATATTATTACCTGTTGTTACTTTCTTTTTCTTTTTCCCATGTGGGGTACCAGTTGATGGACTTGATTTATCCGAAACATAATCAAGCACGAGTCTCCTCAGTGATGCACCATGAATTTGGAAATGTGCTCAACTATAAAGATTAAAATATACTTTTTTTAATTCATAAAAGAAATATTAAAAAAAATTAGGGTTGTGGATGCTTACATTGCTGAGAAGTTTTGCTCCATACCATGCAGAATCTACACCATAAGGGGAAGTGATAACACGAATTCCATTGGATATGGAGGGAGGTAGAAGATCATGTAATTCCTTTTCTAATCTTTCTACAATTAATTGAAACATGAAGCATTTATAAATAAATATTATATTAAAAATTGAAAACATTTATATTTATAAATTAACTTATACCTGGTAACCCTGGTAAACATTACCATGCAGTGCCTCCAGCCAACACAACTGTCCTGAACCAAGTATGATCGGTTCTCATTTTGGCATCATGGCAACGCTCAATGCAATCTGCCACTGCCTGATGTAGACTCATTGTATTTCTGAGACCAAAAAGGGTAAAATTGGAAATTATATAAAAATAATTTAAGGGCATAAGTTTATAGATATTAAAGTGGATAAAAGATTACATTCATTTGTTGATTCTGTCATTGTAAACACTAACTTAATCCTTGTAACATGATTCTTGCGTATTAGTGATTATGGTAAGAGGATGAAAGACTAACATACCTGTCGCTCTGTTCCAAGAAATCCGGGCATCAAAAAGTCAAAAAAAGACCACAACTCCAACACATTATTCTGCATAATAGTTCCAAGACATCTGTCTCAAATGCTAAACATCTATACAAATCACATTGTAGTTTTGAAACTGTGAAGATATATGATGTGCACGGAAGTACTCACTAATTTTAATATTTATAACCTAACAAACTTAGACTAATTATGCACTTATAGGCAGTGTACCTAGTCAGATTACAGTATAGCTTAAGTAAGTCGGGTGTCGATCACAGGGAACGGTGGTGAATTAATTTAAAATATTTGATTATAGGTTACAGGACACACGAAAGGAATAAAGAAATGGTTATTGAATCTCAAACGAACAATTAATTAACAAATCTCGATAAACTAACAGGAAAGCAAATCTCTTCAGGTACTTTGGTTTAGATAAATTACATCTAAAAAGCATAGACAATTGCATACACAAATTTATTTATTCATGTTCACTGATTCCTAAAATGATTAGATTTGCGTTCACTATAACTAATCCTTTAGCAAACAAGTCAATTCAAACAGTGATCAGTTGATTAAACTAACATGCTTCCTAGTGTTTAGTTCGTATCGAGCAAGACTTGTAATAATAGTTAATCAAATTGGCCATTCAATTAACCTCTTGTTGATGGTCATCAAACAAGGCTCACACATTAACATACTTATTTCCAAGTTAATCCTAGTTTCGCATTCGCTATTTCTAGACTTATAATCTTGATGGTCATCAAAGTCATAAGACACAAGCAATCAAGCAGATGTTCATACAACTTAATTTACTTGACAATTAACAACAAATAATTATCATTAACACATAAGGATCTTTTAACAAGCTTGGCAAGATAAATTAAACATAAACAAACAATTCAATATAGCAATTAGTCCAATAATCAAGGTTTCATTCAACCATAAATAAAAGGTAAAAGGTTTTTACACCTAAATCAGAAACTAAACACATAATAGTATCACAATGGAATGCTAACCATGGTCACGTTAACAACCCATATGATTACCGACATGTATCTGCTCTCCAATCCTTCCGATCTCCGCTCCCGTTAGCTTAACGGCCTTCCGGCCGCCTTCTAGACCCTCAAAACGGCTTAACAGAAGTTAATTATCGACTAAATTAGGTTAGAAGTCGAATCCCCCCCTCTGGTTAGCTGATAATCGCTTTTTATAACCCTTGGAACCGACTTACGTACGTTGGGCGTAAGTCGGATTACGCTGGGCGTACTGAGAATTTTGTCGCGAAGAGGTTATCCGGATGCAAGCCGTTACGCTGGGCGTAACCATATACTACGTTGGGCGTAAGTCGTATTTGGCCATTACGCTAAGCGTACTTAGCAATTACGTTGGGCGTAATTTCCTCTTCCAGCATTTTTCTTTCTTTTAGCTTC
This sequence comes from Lactuca serriola, assembly GCF_051521515.1. Lineage (NCBI taxonomy): Eukaryota > Viridiplantae > Streptophyta > Magnoliopsida > Asterales > Asteraceae > Lactuca > Lactuca serriola. Next base: position 267,439,890 of record NC_136410.1, read on the forward strand.
TAAGCCCTAATTCCGCTCCAGTCTTTTCTTTTACGCTCTATTGACAACTAATAGCAGCAAATCATAATTTAAAGCATTGTAAGTACTTTTAGTTCTAAAAGAGAATAATAAAGGCTAAAATATTAAGATATAATATATAAAAATATTCATAAAAATACACATATCAAAATACCCCACACTTAGCTTTTGCTTGCCCCCAAGCAAATTTAATTTTATTTTACCAATATTGCACTAAACAATCCATTTTAAACTCAGTCATTACGTCAAGACCGCAACGCATGCATTTGTGTCTAAAATTTTCCTAAAAACCCCCCAATATTCCAAATACTTACAATCCTCATAAACATTCACCCACTTATCCCGAACAATGCTCATTTTATGCATCCCTCCGAATCCATCCGCAGAAAACCTCCTATCCTCAAGGTATTTTTGGTTGAGCAACCCAAGCATACATAATCTAGAATTACAATTTATGATACCACTATGGAGCTCTTTTGAATTCTTCACTTCCTTGATAATTTGATCTTTGATTTCTTTGAATTCATCACCTTGTTTGATTTGATTTCTGGTATCTTCAATTTTTGAACTCTTGGAATTTTGATCTTTTGATCTTCACTTTATTTGCTCCAAAATTCTTCAAACTTTTCTTGCAATTCTCTCTTTTTTTTTTACATGTACCTCACTTTTTTCACTCAAAACCCTACATGCTTAAGCAAGGGCACTCAACTTCAACCTTTATTGGCTAAAGATAATAATTTTCCTGGATACATTTCTGGTACACGATGCTAAACATATTGCATCCTTCGGGCTAAGCAAGGTCGTGTTTTTATCTCATGATTTCACTGGAATAAGGAAGCCACAAATGCACTAGAACGTATATACGCTCAACTAAACATTTGAGTTCTCATCGGATCATCTCATACAATATTAGCAAAATTTTAAACTATCACTAGATTTTTCTAAATTAAACTATTATTTCAAGTTTTTAAAATTTTTAAATTTCCCTAAATCTAGCAATTTTCAAACTATTATTTCTGTAGTGACAAAGAACATGGTTTGACATGCGGAATTAAAGCTTGCACAATTGAACATGGTGATTTGGGTGTTTAAGAGATATATTGAATGTATATGGTGTTACAAAAAAGGACTAGATCTAGACTACATAATTAACACACACTTACACACTCACTTTTACATCTCTCAAGCACACCTCTACAAGTGGACAAACCCACTATTTATAGAGGTGTTTACATGTCTCTCTCCCACTCTCTAACAAATGGGTCTAAAGGCTAAAGCACCACATGCAAGTGGGTTTTACAAAAGTCAAACATTTACAAAGTCATGAATGAATAACTTTGCAACCCCAACATTCTCCCCCTCAAAGTTAGGAATGAATGACCCACTTCAAATCTTCCAAAATCAAGCACTACGCGGTTCGAGCCTCAAAGGTGACACATGTCGAAATGATCTTCAATCTTCAATTCTTTCATGACTCTTCAATTTGGGCTCTAGGATGTGAGACCATACAAACCAAGCAACAACGAATGATTAATTCCAAATAATCACCCAAAAGTTGCGCATAAAAACACACCCCAAAAATCTTCAATAATACCAAACCCATTTCGAATACATCACTTCCGAACTTCCAATTGCATCATCTCGTAGCTTCAAAACTCCAAGATCACTTCGGTCTTCAAATCCGCGTAATATGAAAAATTCAAGTTCGAATTTCCATATAAAACTTCTCCCCCTTTTTATAATCAAAATTTGATTATAAAACTCCATGGAAAAAGAACGTGCTCTATTCGGAATTTTTCATGTCAAAACTCCCCCTTAACATGTGGCATAAACATTGTGCTTCAATCCGAAAAATCCAAAAAATATTGAATTTTTAGCTTCATTCACGGATCGCCTTTGACAAAATTTCTCAAAAATGGGTAGAAATTGTCAATTTCAAAATTCTGCAGTGACCCGTTGCGCCAAAAACAGCCAAATATGCGAAACACACTCCCATTTGCGAAACTGGGTAAAATGTGTAAATTCGCACAAACTGCAAGGACCAGATTTGAAAATTCTGCAATTTCAGCATTTTATGACCCCATTTGCGAAGTTGGGTATAGACTGTCAAAAATGCGAAACTACAAGTACTCGTTTTGACAATTTTCTGAATGTTCTTCAAATTTGCGAAGTTGGACTACTTGTGTTATTTCTTGAAAAGGACAAGGACCAAATGCGAAACTTTTTAGCTTTCTTCCCCAATTCGCATTCTACTGTAAAATTCGCATTTTTATTTGCACAATTTTCGCATCTATCTCACCAAATGCGAACAAAACAAGATCAAATGCAAATCCAATGAAGATCCAGATGCGAACTCAAGATTTTAAATGCGAACATTTTTCTTGAGATCAGATGCGAACTTGATACAGATCTTGGACTCCAAACGTGCGAAACAAAACCATCAACATCATTCAGTTTGTTCATCCAAATCCATCCAAAATCCAGACTCAACAACCAAACACAAATGCGAGTCCAGACTCAAAATCTATCGATTTCATCAGACTTTGCATCTACTTGCGAAAATCAACAAACCAAAATCCAAAAACTTTCGCACATCGACCCAAGAACAAAAATCTTCAAAATCAAATTCCAAGTCTTCGTTAAAATCAAATGCGAATTGCTTCAACTGTTCGTTCTTAACATCCATCCAAATCATGCGAATCCTTAGAAATCAAAATTAATTTTTCGTCATCTGTTCATCAATCGACACCAAAACACAAACTCCTCATCAAATCATCAATTTCTTCATCTGTTTGTTTCATCGACTACAAAGATATCGATCGACTCCAAAATCTAGATTCAAACTTTCAACAATTAATTCCATTCAACATTTGATTCCAAATTATTCCATTCTTTCCATTCGAAGAACATTCATCCAAACATCGAATCCATCGTCAACAGTTAAAATCAAAATCACAGATCATCACAAATGAATCTTGATTCTAAACCAAATAACCCATATAGACAATACGATCAGATATCGAACTTAATCTGTTGTTACCCAATCATTGACCTTCGAAATCGATAGTTAACAAATAAACTTGACCTCAAAAGCAAATCGAATTACAGAATTCGATTTTGACTAAATCGACTTCATCATACCAACAGAAAACACTATCAATATCAACGGCTTCAATATTTTCTTCAATCGAAACCCAATATCATATCCTTCATAACCGAAATATCAAATTTTGACTATCTGAAGTTCGTTTGACTTGTAATTGAATTTGATATAGATCTCTTGATCATAATCAATTTTACAACAATCGATTCACAAGATAAATGAAAACTCATCGATTGATAAAAACGACAAGAAGAAATCTCATTCGCTATTAAGATCAATCGAAAATACAACATCTGGGAGCGAGTGAAGAACAAGAATGAACGAAGTATTTCCGATTACGATTAAATGATATTTTGTGCTTCATGAACAGTAGATAATTCTGATTTTGGGCTCAAATAAAATAGACATGAACAGTAAATGCTCAATATTCATGAATTTGATATTTGGGCTTATAATGTTTATCGAATGAACAGTATATGATCAAAAGAATGGACTCGGATTTGAAAAAAATATTCAATTAGGAATTTGGGCTCAAATTAACCAAACAATTTTAATCGAGATCGAAGAACCAAATATGAGATTGAATCGGACATGATCAACAAAAAATTTATTGGATCACAACAAATGGGTTTTTCAAAGAAAAATTTGATCCAACGAGTCAAACGATCAAAAATTTAAAAACGTAACGCACGATTCAAATATTACGAGAGATCATAGAGAGAGAGACTCACCAAAATTGTTCAAGTTGCGACAAAAATTGCCAAACCGAGAATCGTTCTTCAAAAATCACCTTGATCTTGAAGACCCGCTCTGATACCAATTGTAGTGACAAAGAACATGGTTTGACATGCGGAATTAAAGCTTGCACAATTGAACATGGTGATTTGGGTGTTTAAGAGATATATTGAATGTATATGGTGTTACAAAAAAGGACTAGATCTAGACTACATAATTAACACACACTTACACACTCACTTTTACATCTCTCAAGCACACCTCTACAAGTGGACAAACCCACTATTTATAGAGGTGTTTACATGTCTCTCTCTCACTCTCTAACAAATGGGTCTAAAGGCTAAAGCACCACATGCAAGTGGGTTTTACAAAAGTCAAACATTTACAAAGTCATGAATGAATAACTTTGCAACCCCAACAATTTCAGCTTTTTTCTTTAATTTACTTTTACCGACCCCCTACCCCACACTTATTTCATACAATGTCCTCATTGTATGCATAAAACTAATTAAGCACATAAAAAGGGAGAAAAAGGAACAAACTCCCCTGGGGTAGTTGTGGCGAGATCGAATGGGGCTGCTACACGTTGCTCCAAATATTGCTGAAAGACTGAAAACTGGAACTGCTGCTTCTAAATTTTCCGATAAATAAAATCAAGAATGCCGACTTCGAAAATGTGGTGCAAAAGATTGCAAACAAATGCAATGTATAGTAACCATGACGTGGGAAAGTGTCGACCACGTCGTCTCGTCAAGAATGATAGCCTCTTATCGCAATGAAAACTCCCCCACAACATAGGAAAGTGTCAACCATGTCGTGGCAGCCGGGATAATACTTCTACCTCGCGTCGAAATAAAACTCTATGGTGTAGGAACAGCTCATCCATACCATAAGAGTTAAAAATAAAATGCCACTCTTCTAAATAATCGCTCACGAAATCAATATGCACCCCACACTTATGACAAATCGTGGGTCTTGACTATAATCTTCGAACTCTCACACGGCTCTCTTTAGCAACAGTCAGACCTAGCTGCTGAACTTACTGCCACCTTTCTAAGGGCGAAAATTCTGCAAAGATCTAAACAACCAAAGAGCATCAACATGGAAAACAAAAGTAAAACACCCTAAATTAAACTTAATTACATACCAAATAAAAATAATAATACTAAGCAACACAAAAATAAACTAAAAATAACACAAACATAAAAATAAAAATAAAAAGGATAACTAAATCACTCGTCATCCCCGTCATCATGTTGCTGTGTCCCAGATGTACCGGCTCCATCAGGTCGTGACTGGAATGGTGGAGGGAAAGGAACCGAGTACTGAAACCCCTGGTGGGCAAAGAATGCGGTCAACACATCCCCATACCACTGCTGTTGTCTCTCCACGTGTGCAACACACTCTCCCAGGCTCTGAAATCCCTTGTCCATGCGCTGAGCCAGGTAACGTATATCAATCTCCGGCTCAGGTCCCTGCTGCGCTCCTCGAGGAGCAGGTCTACGCCGCTGGGCTCGTCGCGACTGTGGCTCGACTGCACCCTCCTAGTCCGCCACGTCATCTGGTCGTACCCGCAAGACACCATCCTCGCCCCGCTCAAGTACACGCATCGACTCCAATAACTGAAGGCTCATCGGCCTCATATCATGAAACACCATCGATCTCGTAATCTCACGCGTCAACAACTGATAGGATCAAGCTAATCGCGTGATAAAATGTCCCCCGCAAATCGGGCTATCCTCCTGAAGTCCCCTGGCCCTCCTACCCAAATACGCGGCTCAAGCAACTGGAAGGTTCAGGTGCCTCCCTAGAGTAACAAGTGCCCATAAGAAATACAAGTCTGTAGACGACACTCTCTCACTATTCTTATGGTGCGTGAGAGATATGGAAATCAGACGGTGCAGCAATCTGTATGTGATAGACCGAATCATCATCCCTCGTGCAGTAGATCGCGTGTACACTCCCCCTGTAATCTCGGCCCAAAAAGTGTTTTCATTGTAGTCATCTGGCCGGCCCGTGAGACAATCAGCAAGGAATGTCGGGAAGTGGACATTCCTCGTCTCTTCTGTTGTACATATCCCAACTCGAGTGGCAAGCTCAATCACACTGCACTCCCGACTCACACCACCCAGTCTGAAGGAAAAGGCTGCCTATCATCATGTGTCTTCCTAGGGTCATAGGAAACTGTAGCATAAAACTCTAGCAAAAATTCCCGATACACAGGCTCCTGGATCCTGAACAGTCTTGCCCATCCCTGACATACGAACAAATGCACTCCACTCGCGTTCGAGTGCGTGTATTGCAAAAAATCATGGATCAACGCAGCAAGTCCAGTCCGGGTTGCCATTTCCCAGTCAAATGAAGGTGCCATGTCGATCTCCTTAGTGAGCAGCAGACTCAGATTGTTGACATATCGGGCCCGGGTTGCATTGTTTAGAGTTTGCGGGAATTGTAAGAAACGGTGATCGGTCACGTCCTCGGGTGGGTTGGTCCATTGAGTTCTTCGGGCCATAATCTGCACAAATAAACACCAAACACAAAACCAAACAAAACAATCACAACATTAACAGATTTAGACTGAAAAAAATAATGGTGTTGGGTAAGACTGTACGCTGGGCGTACATCCAGCATACGTTGGGCGTACGTCCAGAGGCTCGAAACTGTCCCCCTGTTTGTTCTAAAGTCATAATAATACACTACACAAGTATATGTGCAGTCCCTGTTCGTTCAGAAATCGTAACCCATAACAATGTGAAAACACACATGGTAGTAAACGAAGTTTGTTTAAACATGGGGGGTCGTAATAATCGCAATCAAGGGCAGTAAATTAGGGGGGAGGTCGAACACATGGCTAACGTCTAGAACTGTATGCGTTCAATCGACGGTTAATACACGAGTTTAAGGTCAAATTAAGTCCCAAGGTTTAGTCGAAGGACCGAAATTGGCCTTATTAAGAGACAAACAAACTCAGATTCGTGTGAAATCGAACCTAATTCAAGAAGTGCATAAACCCTAGATTTGTTTTAGGCTTAATACCTCTATTTTCATGAAAATAATCCCAAATCAAAGCAATAGGGTATCCGAATAACATACCTTTGTGTCGATTCTACAAGAAAAGAAGCAAAATTGAAGATCTTGTGGGGTATGCGATCGTCTCAATGCGTGTGCGAAGGAAGAAAAGTTTGAAAGAATAACAAAAAGTCAAAGGGTAAAAAGATATAACCTGTCGCCGATTTACGTTGGGCGTAAATTCACATGTACGCGGGGCGTACCTCCAATTCCGAGAAGAAGGCATCCGCGATCAGAGGTTGAGTACGCTTGGTGTAATTACAGTTACGCTGGGCGTAATTTAACTGAAAATTTTCCTTTTCCTTATTTGAAATTCCTTTTTCCAACTAATAAATTTGGGAACTTCTAAATATAAATTTTTTAATTGCTTCAACAACAGCCATGACTTTCCAACGAGTGACATATTAAAAAAAAATGAGACATCATGATCACTTGTTTTTGTCGAGATCAAACAACAACGGTTGATTAAAACCCTTGCACGCAAGAATTGGTTTCTGAAAACAACCACTTTGGGGACCCGTTAGAATATTTCCTTTGTTTTCTTCGCACCTTTAACTAGAAGTAGAACAAGAAGTGACCTTCCTAGTCAAGAACAACAAGAGCTCGGTCTTCTACTTAACCACCACAATACGCCTTGCTATACTACGCCCCATGGATTGAGTTGGAAAAATCAACAAAGTAGTAGGCTAAGCAGGTCAAAAATTCCCTAATCGCTTGCATTCTCGAAACCCATGCAAAAAGTAAAACCAAACAATGTGTATGATCCCAAATTCCTGCAAATAACAACAAGAACCTTCCCGACAAGTGAAATGGTATCATCGAAAATAAAACTAAAAATAAAAACTAACTAAACTAAAAACAAATAACGAATAATCAAATAAACTAAATTAATTAAAAGCCGTTCCCCGGCAACGGCGCCAAAAACTTGATGTGCACGGAAGTACCCACTAATTTTAATATTTATAACCTAAAAAACTTAGACTAACTATGCACTTATAGGCAGTGTACCTAGTCAGATTACAGTATAGCTTAGGTCAGTCGAGTGTCGATCACAAGGAATGGTGGTAAATTAATTTAAAATATTTGATTATAGGTTACAGGACACACGAAAGGAATAAAGAAATGGTTATTGAATCTCAAACGGACAATTAATTAACAAATCTCGATAAACTAACAGGAAAGCAAATCTCTTCAGGTACTTTGGTTTAGATAAATTACACCTAAAAAGCATAGACAATTGCATACACAAATTTATTTATTCATGTTCACCGATTCCTAAAATGATTAGATTCGCGTTCACTATTACTAATCCTTTAGCAAACAAGTCAATTCAAACAGTGATCAGTTGATTAAACTAACATGCTTCCTAGTGTTCAGTTCGTATCGAGCAAGACTTGTAATAATAGTTAATCAAATTCGTCGTTCAATTAAGCTCTTGTTGATGGTCATCAAACAAGGCTCACACATTAACTTACTTATTTCCAAGTTAATCCTAGTTTCGCATTCGCTATTTCTAGACTTATAATCTTGATGGTCATCAAAGTCATAAGACACAAGCAATCAAGCAGATGTTCATACAACTTAATTTACTTGACAATTAACAACAAATAATTATCATTAACACATAAGGATCTTTTAACAAGCTTGGCAAGATAAATTAAACATAAACAAACAATTCAATATAGCAATCAGTCTAATAATTAAGGTTTCATTCAATCATAAACAAAAAGTAAAAGGTTTTTACACCTAAATCAGAAACTAAACACATAATAGTATCACAATGGAATGCTAAACATGGTCACGTTAACAACCCATATGATAACCGACATGTATCCGCTCTCCAATCCTTCTGATCTCCGCTCCCTTTAGCTTAACGGCCTTCCGGCCGCCTTCTAGACCCTCAAAACAGCTTAACAGAAGTTAATTATCAACTAAATTAGGTTAGAAGTCGAATCCCCCCTCTGGTTAGCTGATAATCGCTTTTTATAACCCTTGGAACCGACTTACGTACGTTGGGCGTAAGTCGGATTACGCTCGGCGTACTGAGAATTTTATCGCGAAGAGGTTATCCAGATGCAAGCCGTTACGCTGGGCGTAACCATATACTACGTTGGGCGTAAGTCGTCTTTGGCCATTACCTTAAGCATACTTAGCAATTACATTGGGCGTAATTGCCTCTTCCAGCATTTTTCTTTCTTTTAGCTTCTAAGCCCTAATTCCGCTCCAGTCTTTTCTTTTGCACTATATTGACAACTAATAGCTGCAAATCATAATTTAAAGCATTGTAAGTACTTTTAGTTCTAAAAGAGAATAATAAAGGCTAAAATATTAAGATATAATGTATAAAAATATACATAAAAATACACATATCAATATAATAAAGGCATCAATGAAGATATAACAGAGGAATCAATGAATTTTTCAATCTCATATACCCAGTGCCCCATATCATCACATAAAATTCCATGAAGGTTAAACCTTTTTAAAAAGGCTAACCAGTTTATACCCTCTTGCTGAACCAGGGTGACTTTCAACTACTTCTAGACAACAGGCATTCACTCAATCCAGGAGGAGGAGAGACACCACGTGCAAGGGGTAAAAGAAGGACAAGGTCAGCAAAGTTGTGCGTGACACTTCTTCTAACAAAATGATCACAATCACTCATACACCTTAAAAGAGGGACAACTAACACCCTTGCATAAGGAACAAGATCAGTGCCTAATCCTTGAACAAGCAGACTCATTAGCATCCATGCTCCTTGTCTAGCATTCACAGATGCCATGTCACCTAACATAGGGATTACGTTTTCAATTACTGAGCCCATGATGTTGACTGTCATTGACTTTGCCATTGATGTGATGCATCTTGAAGCAGATAGTCTCACAGCAACATGAGAATGGCGAACACAAGTGAAAATGCATGGGAGGAGTGTCATTAGTTAGGGGCGTAATGTCTCATCTGATACTACCTCTCCTCCACCTGATCTCTTTCCAGGAAGCTTAAAGTACAACGGCGAACTGTGTAAAACCAATTTCAATCAGTAAAAGAATAAAGTGACTCATCAACACACACATATACACATATAGATAGACTAAGAGGTATCTAGTTCATAAAATTACATTTTTAATAGGAAAAGGCCATGAAATAAGAACAAAAAATGAAAAGGTTTTACTCTAAAACCAATTATGGCCCCTGATTCTTAAAAAAAATAATAATAACCATGAATAAGAACCAATTATGGCCCCTGATTGGGATAGCTCTTCCTCCCTTTGAGCTTGTTGCTTAGCCAATATCTGAAGGTGTGGAAGGTGCAACTCCTCACCAGGTTTGTGTTGAGGAACACTCAAGATAAGAGCAGCTAGATCCCAGGTGGCAACTTTTGATGTAATACGGATGCCTTTTGATGTACAATTTATAAATAAGAAAATACAAATACTTTTAAAATATTTTTCCATTTAAATAAAGAACAAATTTATCGACTTCCTAATATAGAATGTATGAAAATTAATAAACAAATAATGAAATATTACATGGTTTTCACATATGTTGCTCGAAAAATCTAGATTTTGTTCGAGTCATATACAAAAAATATTTTACAGGAATTTTATATAATAATTTATTAACCCAAAAAAATAATATATGCATTATTTCTACGAGTAGTGCAGTACAACACATCAAAGTATACAATTTTTTTTTTACTATTTTGCCCCTGAGGCCTTGACAGTTCAGTGTTGTTGTCATGTTCATCGTTTATGAATTCACAAACACCATAAACTGTTAGTTTGATTTACAAGATGCAGCACAATGAATTCACAAACAACAACAATAAAGAGAGAGAGTGAGTGAGAGAGAGAGAGAGAGAGAGAAAGAAAAATCATACAATAAAAGCTAGTATGATAGCAATTGCAAATTTAGTGCCACCAATACCATCCAAAAAACCAATAGTAGTAGCAAGAGCAGTCACAGTTGCTGAATGTGATGATGGCATGCCACCAGATCCCACAAGCTGCTCAATATCCCATTCCTTTTCTTTATAACAAATGATAAGGTTAAATGTGGCAAGCATCAAAATCAGAGTTTTGGGAAAAAAAGTTGGACTGCCAGTGCAATTTGGCAAGCATGGACCATTTCTGTTACTTACCTTAGATTAAATTTGGCAAGCATCAAAATTAGAGTTTTGGAAAATACTATGTGTATCATTATGTACCTATGGTGGCAAGGAAGAGCAACATATGTGATTGTTGGATTGGCCTTACATATGGGGCATAATGTATCATCCCCCTCAGAACCTGAAGACTTGTCCTTTGAAAATGGACGAAAAAGACTTTTCATTAAAGATGAATGGAGAATAGGAAGTAGCAGCAACAACATTTCCTGCAAATGCATAACAATGGGCATGTAAGTACTTCATTTATACAAAAGAGGGAAGATTGGTAAAATTTCATCCATGAAGCAAAATAAGTGGATAATGGAATTGAAATCCATGAGTTTATGGAAATGGAATGGAATTGAATTCCAACATAATTCAGTTCTTTAGTCATTTGCAACCAAACACTGGAAATGGAATGTAATTGAATTCCAATTCCAACTAACCAATATTCATAAGAACGAAAATTACTGAGAATTCATTCCACGATATGGAACCAGTGATTCTTTTGTGAAACATTTCACGATTTCCATCTCTTCCATCACTAATCTCTATTATGATTAATGATTTAGAATGTTTAACAACTCAATCTGATCTCTGATGCTGTTTCTATGAAGATATACCTGAATGCTTTCGCAAAAAGGATGAGAGACTTCTCCAACATGAATCAATGGGTGTGTGTTGTTTGCTCTGCATTTATGAACCTAGAACCCTATATTTTAGGGGAATGAATTAAAACCCAATATACATATATATCAAATCACGCAACATGAAACAATTGAAAAACTAAAATTGCTCTTTAGCTTTAATTTTATAATTAGGATAATGACAATTTACCTGGGAATACAAATGAAGACGAACAATCACCAGCCATCATCTCCTGACAACCCCTTGACAACCTTCGAACGCCACCTCACACCCTCACCTGCAAATCGAAAAAAAAAATAAGAAGGGAGAACAAGGGTTGTGATCGAACCAGAGGAAGAAAGAGGAAGAATATGCACATCTTTTCTTTCTTCTTTTTTCTTTTCGCTCTCAAACTTTGGCTGTAAATAGGAAAGCGCGAGAGATATTGAGAGAATAGACACAAGAGAGACAAAGATATTGATTCAGGTACGGTTGAGAGGTAAGAACATATAATCATTTGAAGAAGAAGGAATTTGTATGCGTGAGGGTAGGGACGAGGAAAACTTGTTTCCTATGAGATCCAGAGCACAAAAGCCCTAGTTCTTCCAATTTTGGGATGACGTGTCTTTAACGTCTCAGAGGGAGAAAATGGTGGATAAAAGAGGATAGTCGACATCGTTGACCACTGTATGGCTGCCAAGCTCCAAAAATACGAAAGGGAGGAAGAGTTACAACCACATAATGAGGTCTAGGGTTTACAGAGAAAAGGAGAAGCAGATAATGAAGGTTGTCGGCTGGTGGAGAGGATGAGTTCGTTATTCCTTCCCGAACAACAACAAATTGATCAGAGAACAAAACCGAGGTCTAGGGTTTACATGGAAACCCTAAAAGATGGATGAAACGCGGGGTTTTTAATTTTTTAGGATTTCATTCCCCCCTGCTATTAAAGGATGGAACGCGCGTTCCGTTAAAATTTATAAAGCGGCATCCTTAGATGACACACATGTTCCCTCCGTGTTTTTTTTTTGTTTAGACACTAATTTAAACGAACGCAATAATGCGTGACTTAAATCCTTAATTTTTTTGAATAGATGACACTCTTTTAATGTCACTCTTTTTCGGGTAACATAAATCAATGAGTGTCGTGGTTTGCGCGTCGTAAAAGGGTCTTTTTCTTGTAGTGACACGCCATCCTTTTGGAGTTGGGCGATGTGTTTCTTGTTGATGTGCCCAAGACAACAATGCCATGGGCATGACTTGTCTAAAATATTAGAAGAGTCAATATTATACACATTTTTCCTAATTTATTCACACAAACAATGGTCTCATGCACACCATCACAAGGATAAGCTTTAAAAATAAACGCACCATTAAAATATATTGAAATAGCACCATCATTATTATCAAAACCATAATGACATCCTTGTCTAAATAAAGCATGAAAATACATAACGTTTTGATCCATTTATGGCGAATAACAATTTTCCAAATCAACCTTAACACTATAAAACATAAGCTCATAAGCCCCAATCTTGGTAACAACCAATCTTTGCCTATTTCCCATGATCATGTTTAGCTCCTCATGCTCGATCTCTTCACTTTTCTTTAGTCCCTGCATATATGAACAAATGTGTAAACCACATATTGTATCAAGAAACCAATAATTAGAAATACAAGTGTTATTAAATTGAATAGAATACGTACCAAAAAAAGAGCCCAGTGCTTTCCCCTTGGCCTATTTCACTTCCTGCAAGTACTTAGGGAAGCTACTTCTCCAATGACCCGTTTGGCTTTTGGACATAATAAAAACACACGACCTATTTTGGATCAACAACATGGGGAGTATTGAAGTTGGCATTTCCTTTGGATCCACTAGACTCTCCATAATGGGCCTTCCCTTTCCATTTAGATTGAGAAGGGGCCTTTCTCTTATTTCCTCCGCTTAGTTGGATGGCCATGATAGGGGCAGTTGCAGAACTATTGGAATGAGAATTTTTCATTCCCGTCTCAGCCGTTTGCGACAGATTATGAAGCTCAATCAATGTGGTCTCAGTATTGTTCAAATGATAAGTTAAAATGAACTGATCATAACTGCAAGACAGAGAACTGAGGACCATGTCAATGTCAAGGTCCTTGTCAAATTTCATGTTGATCTTTTCTAGCCTTTCCATGTGCCTTTTGCATTTTCTGCACATGAGCGCACATACATTCCCCTTCTTGCAACTTGCACGCCATAAGACACTTGACCACTTCATAATGCTCTTGTCTCACCTTTTTATGAAACATTTGAGACAAGGTCGTGTTAAGCTCATATGGCCAATAATCCTCATAAGTTTTTTGGAGCTCAGGTGCCATGGTTGCAATTATAATGCAAGAGACCTTGGTGGCATCATCCACGTGTTGATCATAATCAGCAAGCTCCTCAGGAGTAGCAGTTTCTTTGTTAATTTCTAGAACTAGAGTAGTGAGAACATACTCTTTGTTCTTGTACTGAAGCATCATCTTCATATTTCTCATCACGTCCATGTAGTTTGGACTGACAAGCTTGTCCTTAACCACACACGCCCAACTAACGACTCATAAAGATTGATGTGTGTTTTCATGGATTAACATACATTTTCACATTTTCCTAAAGTAACTAGAGTGTGATTTAAAAAAAAGGTTCTATTACTTTATATCATTATACTTTTAATGAGATTATGTCTTATCGAACCCGTTCTGCTAACAACCCTCCACCACATAGGAGAGTGGTGGGTGAAAATGACACTCATTCAACAGTCATTTTATAGGTTGTTTCCTTATACCCTCTCTATAGCATGGCTTCGTAAATGAGGCGTACTAGCAATTCGAATGATTCATATTATACATATAGTATTAAACATTTAATACATAAGTATAGGGGTGTATTTTAAATATTTTAAAAAACAAGGTTTAGAAACTAATTATTTAAACATTTTAATTTATTAACAATTTAAACCAATTATTTATTTTAATATTAATTTTTTAATCAATCAAATAATTAAATGTAATTAAAATCATTAAACTAATTCACAAATTCAAGATTTAGGAAATCAGATTACCAAGTTAAATATTCAAATTTTATACAATTAAAATAATATTAACTAATTTGTTTTGTTAAATTCTACTAATAACGATTTTGTCAAACCCCACGTCGTGGCTGCGACAGAATAACGATTTTGTCAAACTCCAAATTTGTTTTGTTAAATTCTACTAATGCGCTTTCAATTGTTAGACAACCTAATATTTTGATACCAGTAATGGGTTTAACATGTAATAATGTAGAAAAATTCCTTATATTCTTAAGGGTACATGCAACCTAATAGATATATGTCATAACACTATTGAAGCAAAATACTATTGAATAACAAAACTTTAAACCCTAGTAAAAATTGAAATACATAAAAGGTTACATACCTCTGATTTGTTATTATAAACAAATCCTTTGATTCCAAAAATATCAATATGAAAGTCTATTTGAAAACAAGCTCCAATTGTATGCGAGCCTCTAATGGTTCACACCCACAACACAAGAACCCTAGAAAGATTAGGAGAAAGGAGCATATTTTCGGATTTGGTATAGAGAATAGAGTGGCCGAAAATTCCAAGGTATCATACCCTATTTATAGATGATTAGGAAACATCTAGAAACCCTAATTTGAACATAAAATAATATTATTTCAAAGAAGGCATTTATCTAGTTCGTTGATTATCTAAATGGAGGCTTCCAGAAACCCTAATAGGGTCTCCTATAACCGTCCATAGGAAGAAGGTTCTGGGACCTCTCCTCTGCTCAACTTTTGAACAACTACAAATTTAGTCGTTCAACCTTTAATTAATTATAATTAACCCATAATTAATTGCAAATTAATTCTAATTAAGTCTAAATTAATTATAACTATTTCTAATTAATATATTAATAATTCATTTATTTATATCTCCTATAATCAATCTAAGCAATTTCTTGGTTACGAGGGCAACCCAAAAAGAACTTTACTTTTATTCATCAACATTGTACCAATTTAGTTAAGACCTTAGACACCTTAATCCAACAACCTTGAATCTCTTAGTTGCAAGTGGTGCTTGACCATGCACCATCTCTTTCTTCCTCCGTCGGACCTCTACTATGGACTTTAGGATCATATTCTCGATCTGCATTGGAAACACCCACCCTTCTCAAATGGGATCAAAAATGCGACTTGCGACATGGTCTCCACTATGTTCATCAGACCAACAAAAAAATCATATCTCGAATATCCCTTCATTGTAAAACAAAAACAATTCACAGCGAATTGGACTTTGTCTCCTCGGGGGCAGAAACTGGTGTGTAAAACACTTTCCCTCTCTTTTATCTAGCGACTGATAACAATCTGATATCTTCTTTCTCGAACATGGGAGGCTAACATATGTAACCCTATAGCAACAAATGAAAACATAAGTCATTAGTCGACCATCCTGACAAGGGTTGCAATCTTCATGTCGATCATTAGAATTGTCTCCTTCTTGAATTCCACTACTTAAATTGGTCTGAACCATTCAAACCCAATTCACCATGGCCACTTAGGCCCAGATAAATACTATAATCATTCTTATTTCACCTTACTATAGGCAAACAACCGATAGAGACGAAGACAAACTACAAACAAACCCAGTTTCATACCATGCTATCTACCATCTACCAACTCCTTACTAACCTTTTGACTCTTTATGATCCCCGTACGGATCTTGTGCTTCTGGTAGTACGAACCCATATTACCTTCCATACTTATCCGCACTCGTCCCAAGAATTACCCTAAAGTTTCAAAGTCACTACACTCGACTATTGCTAGGTTTACTAACACACACCTATATGATCAAAATAGTTACAAGTTAATATTCATAGACTCTTATTTTAGGATTTTTTTTCCAACTACGCTCTCGTACTACTAGAAGTCTCTACTAACATTAATGGCCGCCTTCTTTATTCAAGCTATATATAACCCAAGATTAGATAAACAGCTGAATAAATGATTCCACCCTAAGTGCACAGCCAAACAAGGAGCATGAAATAAGGCTAAATCAAGCATTCTAAGGCTATAGAATCCTAGTCATACAACTCTAAGCATACACTTAGAAACTAACAATGTCAACATAAACTTCAATTAACACATAACAAGGAATTCCCATGCTACAAGACATATTAAATATTAGGCAATTATAATACGCGATTCTTGAAAGATGCTTAGCCTACTTACCAACATGCATTTCTAACAGAACACATATCAACATATATATATATATATATATATATATATATATATATATATATATATATATATATAAACAAGTATGGATATTTCAGGAGATCACTTTCCTTCGAGCTTCGGTTGACTGTACACATCACATATCTTTTCCCTTTTTATTAAATTCTTTTTTCGAAAACATTTGTAAAAATTCTCATGTCCTAGTTTAAGTTTGGAATCACACAAGTGTTCATCCAAATCCCTCAAAACAAGGCTTTCATTCCAACTTGTAACGCCCCAATTTTCATAATAAATTTTTAATTTTTAATTGAAGATAACTACCCAATTTCATGAAGCTAATATCAAGATAAAATCATTTGCTCATAAAACATACTCCAAAATCTTGGTTATAAAGAAAACATCGCGGAATCTCAAATCATAAAATTGTTGATGTATGTGTACAATCACATTTTTGCCTTCTCACAATCCGAAGAAGTATATGAAAACATTTACTCCACAAATATAAGCATAAAGCTTAACGAGTTCTCCAAAATATCACATACAACACATAATATCCAACATAATAATAACGAGTATGTTTCAACTAACCGGTGTGTTTCAACCTAACGGTATGTTTCAACCCAACGACCAGTTTCAACCCAACAATCATGTAAACATACACGCAACAAGCATAACCCTACTAGTCTAGTTAAGCATACAATCATGACATAGCAATTGTCTTAAGTAATACATTGAGGAGACTCGCCTCAACGAAATCCATAAATCACTATTGTACGCGGATAAATGTAAAGGCCGATCTCACAAACAACCTAGACATTAAATAAAGGTCAAACCTCTAAGCAACCAAGATCTAAACTTTAAGCCTGTAAAATGACTAAACGTACCATAAATCTTGCATGAATTAATATGATTGCACAAGGTCCTAACTTTCCAAGTCCAAAAGGTCTAGAGAGCATTCCAAGGTACTTAAAACGTGTTGGAGTTCTCTCAACTCCATTGACATAAGAAAAATGGACCAAAAAGTGAAAATACAAGAATTAACTAATTCTAATGAACTAAAGAGCAACGTATGAACTTTATACTCACAAAGGTTCAAAAATTAAGTGACTTTGTTGAATCTAAACTTGGAACTACCTTTCTTGTAACAAGGGAAATCTTCTTGATCTTCAAGCTTCACCAAAATGGAAGAAATAAGCTCTTAAATCACCAAAATGCTCAAGAATAAGAGGGAGAGGGTTAGTGTTTCTTTGGAGGCTGAGAATGACATCTCCTAGGATTTTGTGATCTTTAAATAGGCCTAATTCTCGAGAAAAGGCCATTAGCCCACAGGCAGGATGCATCGCGTCCTATTAAGTATGTCCCGTGTCGTTCAGTATTTCTAGTATTGCAGATTCCAGAGAATTAAGCATTTAATCTTCTAACTTTGGTTCATACTTCTACCTAGGGATGGGTATGAGATGGAACCGGTACCGTTACCGATTTCTAGAAAACCGAATTTGATCGAAAACCAATCTCGAATACCGAACTGAATTAACATTACCGATACCGATATTGTGAATGGTACCAGTTTTCGGTACTAGTACTGGTACCGACAGTACCGAATCTCAAATTTCATGATTTTGGAGTACCGAGTATCATCACATGTTTTTAAATTCGGTACGGGATTAAGATTTGGTACAAACTGCTCATCATTACTTCTACCTTTCCTTGGACTTTGAAACCACCATTAAAATAATAGAAAAACACAACTGGAACCAGGGTGTTACATCAAAACCCTGCCTAAAGCTTAAATCCCTCAAAGTTTGACCAAAAGTCAAACTAGTCAAAAAGTCAATGGTCAACGTGTAGTGACCCATCTTATGGCTGTGTCGCTAACACTAAAAGATAAAACAGTCGCGATTGGCCATCACGACTTGTGTCGTGACACCTTAAGGTTCGCGTCGCTAATTTCGGTCAAAACAATAAATTTTCACCAAGCTCTTAATCTCTTAAGTCCAAAGCCTAAAACTTCAAATCTGAACCTCATAAAGATTATAATGGATAAAGTTTCCAACTTTATCCAAATCGAATGCTCAATCTTTCACAAACTCTAACTCTAACTCAAAATGAGTTCCAAAATGACTTGATTCCTTGCATGGATCCAAAGGAGTCCCAAACATGCATTCAAAAGGCCTTGGAAATGTTTAGAGGTCGATTAATGACAAGTCTAATGTTCCAAAGTTCTCCAAACTCCAAAAGCTTCTAGCATAAGGGACTAAAGAGACCAAGAACACATCTATATTTTAGATCTTAACATGAAAACACCTAAAGCAAGGATCTTGTTCACCTACATAGGTCCATAAACAATGTGGAAGGTTTGATCTTCTTTGAAATGGACTCATCACTGCATCAAATGACACCAGATGCTACTTTTCTTCACCAACAATCCACTGAAGGCTCAAGATCTCCCAAAACATTCAAAAAGGGGGTAAGGCTTTACTATACGAGGATGGAGGTTGAAAGATAGATCAAACCCTAAAAATTTTGGTTCCTTAAATAGGGTCTAAAATCCAAGACCTAGGGGTTTGGGCCCTGGCGTCCACGCATCGTAACTCACCCCAACATCGTGTCGCTACTTATGACAAAACCTATATCTCGCGTCAATGATTCCACCCCCCCCCCCCCCAAAAAAAAATAAATTCGAGAATAACCCGTTTGCGACGAAATTTGTAACACGTGTCTACCTTGGTATATGTGGTGTCATTTTGTTTTTTCTGATTTTAGGAATTCTTTTGTAAATTTATTTTATGTAACTTTTTATATAGTTGCTACATGTTTGTTAAATACTCGATATATATTTTACACATGCAACCTATCATTCGTCAAATACGTTGTCGTGGCCGCAAAAACTAAGTTAATAACCGTACTAAGTTATAAACCTAAAAAAAAAAAAAAAAAATCATGTTTTATTTCCTTAACATAATAACTTTACTCCATTCACGTGCGGATATAAATAGACCTCGATCTTCTTTACCAAATGTCTTTTGCTTCGTTCATTTTCCTTTACGTGTCCCCCAAATCTCTCTCTCTCATAGCAGCTTGGCCCCCGGCGGTGATCCACAAGATTCGGTGGTGTTTTTTCCATCACAAAACCTCATCTTCTTCCTGTAGATTCTCATATATTTCACCCGATCATAATCCACAGCCATGACTCCTGAGTAGTAAGTTCTTCGCCTTGCATCAGTTTCAAATCTTTTTACCGATTGAGTCTTCTTTTAGTATGACCAATTCTTCTTCTTTTTTCATAATAGCCTACATAATTCTTCAATCAGGCGATTTATGTAATTGGATCGTGGTTTATAGATTTGATTTAGATGATTAAATTATGATATATGAGAGATGGATAAAGTTAGGGTTTTGAGTTTTTGACGTTTGATTGCTGTTGGATCGGGTTTGATCGTATATAATTTGTATACATATCGAGACGCGAGAGGGTAGATCACATAAGATCGACCTTAAAGAGCTTGTAGAGCATTATACAATCGATCTCATAATCTGCTACTCAAGAAAGGAGTATCAGATCAGGTGAGTTCGTAGTGTGTCAGATGGAGTATTAGGAGATAGATTCCAAGCCTTTTCTGCTCGAAATTGAGAGTTTGATGTTTGGTGCAAAATTTCTACCATAGGCTTTGGTCTTTTCTATCTGATGCAATAAGATTTTAATTGACCTAGCTTTGTTCTATAGCATAAAGCATTGAATGCTTGCTGTTTGCACTTGTCATTAAGGATCAATATATCCTTTTACCAGTGTTTTAGTCATTATAGAGAACAAACAACCTTGCTTTTGGTTTTGTTGCTTGTACAAGGTTAAGATTTGATAAGTTAGTTAGCGGTTTTTTCTTTAGAAAGTTTATTAAGAGATTAAGATCCAATTGAGAATCTTATTACTCAAGTCTTTTGTGGATGTGCCATTTAGCAGCTCTCAGTAGGCTACACATAGAGTATTCTAGTCATTATTTTATCATGTGTTACAATTTGATGCAAAATCTCAACCAGTGTGATTCAAGATATTTTGTTCTGTTTTTTTTTCTCAGACACTATTGGAACCATATCATTCTGTTGATTTTAATATCTAAATTATTATTTATTTACCACCATCATTATCTTTGCAGTGACTACCTATTCAAGCTTTTGCTTATTGGAGATTCTGGTGTAGGAAAGTCATGTCTACTCTTGAGGTTTGCTGTAAGTGCCTTCAATCTTATACACAATTCATCTTATTTAATCTACAAATGTTTATATTACTTCTTTTGAGATATCCCTTCAATCTCTTGATTTTCTTACCTTTTTTTTTTTTTTTTTTTTTTAAATTTGTTATAGGATGATTCTTACTTGGACAGTTACATAAGCACCATTGGAGTTGATTTTGTAAGTAAACATTCCTACAAGTTAATTTATATAACCTGAATACAAATCTTGAAATTCAGTTTAACCTTTTTTTTTCTTAAATTTTCTGATAGAAAATCCGCACTGTGGAGCAAGATGGCAAGACTATTAAGCTTCAAATAGTAAGTTCATGTCATGTTTTTATCTCTAATTTAAATTACACAGAATCTTCTTTCTTTGATTTGTGATTATACTTTTTCTTTTTTTTTTTTTTTTTTTACTAATGTGTAGTGGGACACTGCGGGGCAAGAACGTTTTAGGACAATCACAAGCAGCTACTACCGAGGGGCACATGGCATCATAGTGAGTGAACTTCTTGAATTACCTATTTTGCCCCTTGTGACATTATCATCTTTGCAAATTACTATTTGGTATTGACTTGAATCTATAAGCTAGTGTTAGTATCATGGAATGTAATGACTCATTCCATCCAACTAATTTCTTTATTTTGTCTATAATGAAGGGTATTTTAGACATTTGACAAAGTGATATATGATTTTTTTTTTGTTGTTATGTGATCAGGTGGTTTATGATGTGACAGATCAAGAGAGTTTTAATAATGTGAAACAATGGCTGAGTGAAATTGATCGTTATGCAAGTGAGAATGTGAACAAGATTCTTGTTGGAAACAAATGTGATCTTGTTGCAAATAAAGTTGTTTCAACTGAAACAGCCAAGGTATAAATTTTTCTAAATTGTATGTATAATTAATTTAATTACCAAATTTATATTGTTTATATTTTATATTTTCAGGCATTTGCTGATGAAATCGGAATTCCTTTCTTGGAAACAAGTGCAAAAGATTCCACCAATGTGGAACAGGCTTTCATGGCCATGACTGCTTCCATCAAAGACAGGTACTCAATCATTTATAAATTTCCAAAAAATTATAAATCTGTTTTTGTAATGAAGTGGATTTTTTACATGCATAAATTGGTATAAAAAAATTATAACAAGTTAAAAGTTGGCTTTATAAATTTGTAAGAAATTCAACTTTGTTGCATAAATTGGTGAAAAATAAGTCCAATGATCAAGTCATGAACACTTTCCAACACTAAACCCTAAAGGCGTGTTTGGTTTGCGGATTCCAACGGAATTGGAATTTGAGATTCCATTCAATGGTTGCCAAATAGACTTAATTTATTTTCATTCTTTCTTTTTTATTAAAGACCAAAATGCTCTTATTATATACATATATACTCTTGAGATAAATAGAAATATATTATTGAATTCCATTCCGGCTAACCAAATTTTCCGATTCCGATTCCAATTCCAATCTTGAATTTACCTATTTACCAACCATTAATTTTCAAGCCCTCCTCAAGAGTTCTTTACCTAACAAATCTTGGAGGGCATTTTAGACATTTACCATATGACAAAAACACTTTAGCACAAACACAATTTTCTTCCACAAATGGGAGTAGCACTCAAACTACAATTTTTCTAGGGCATTCTTGATGAGAACAAGGAGGGCATTCTCGTCTTTTGTCCTATGTCCATGTCAAATGCAGTTTAACTTGTTTTGTACTGTATTTTAAAGATTTGATGTATGGATGCAGGATGGCGAGTCAACCCTCATTGAATGCATCAAAGCCACCAACGGTCAACATTCGTGGTCAACCCGTCTCACAGAGCAGTGGATGCTGCTCTTAGTGTGATTGCTTGTATTTGGATGGATGACGTGGAAAAAAAATGTAAAAGTATCGTTTGTGTTAGCCATGAATTCTTTTTTTTTTTTTTACTTTGTTGGGATTGTATAAAAGTCAAGAATTCTTTAGTTTAATGTTTTTAGTGGTTTGTTTGGTATGTCCAAAAAAAACACAAATTTGTTGTCATCGATTTATGTGTTTGATCAGATACTATTTCGAATTTGTTAAAATCGTGGTTTAAAGTTTTTATTTTTATTTTTTCATTGTTTATACTTTATATGCAATTAAATATATTTGAAGTCGATTTTACTTAAATCAAGTCTTATTCAAGAAATTTACCATTTTGCTAAGGCAGCCATTATTAACTTGTTGGTTTGTCAAATGTTGGTATGTATTATAGCAATTAAATGAAAACCAGAACTTTTTTTTCTTCTTTGTGGTCAAGAGGAAAAATCTCTAGTGAATTAAATATATTAAAGACAAAAATAAAAGAACAAAAAGGACACTTGAAAAGCAAAGTTTAAGGCTAAGGATATGGGGAATGGGACTCGTTAGGATGCATCACCCCCTGGCTTTAGCTTGCGTCAAGGGGCTCACTATGCATTTGACTAGGCATTTATCCCTCTTTTAACCAAATATTTTTAAAACTCAACCTTTTTTAATATAAAAAAAGTCTCATTTTTACAATAATAATAATAATAAATAAAATCAAATTTTCTTTATCCCTCTTTTAACCAAATATTTTTAAAACTCAACCTTTTTTAATATAAAAAAAGTCTCATTTTTACAATAATAATAATAATAAATAAAATCAAATTTTCAAAATTTTTTCTAACCACTATAAATAAACAATTAAACCTCAACATTTCACCACACATAAATACCATTCTTTCTCTAAAAAAAATTTCTCAATTCTCCAAATACATGTCTTTATCTAGCCAAACCAAAACCCCAAAGAAGAAACAAAACAAAAAAAAAACTTCAAACCCCGGCAACACATCTTCACCAAACATTGTTATCGATTTTCTCTCGATCAACTCATCCATTCACCCGCTAGTTACTATTATCTGCTCCACAATTGTATCCATTTTATCCATACTTTTCTCAATTCCAATCTCAACCCATACCATTTTTCCAACCCCAACCCCAAACAATTTTCCTATCACAACCATACCCGATCCATGTCCCGAACTTGATCTGCTTGAGTCGGTTCAAGAAACTCAATTCAATGGATAATGAGTGTCGCTTTACTAGTCAAGTATACCTAAAATGGAGGACTGTAAATAAAAATTCAATGGAGTTCAATGACATCTACATGAATGTGACTTGCAAGCCGCAAAGCGGTGCAAATGAGGTGAATGTCATAGCAAAAGCTCGTCAAATTTATAAGGCAAAAGTCGATAGAGCTTTTGCGAATGACGCGTTTTGGGAAGGTGTGAAGAATAAACCAAAATGGCTTGCTCTTAAAAGTGCTGATGATTTTGCGAGTATGTCCAAACGAAGTTAAACTTCCGAGACAACCCATAGTCAGTCTTCTTATGTGCATATGTCGGATTGAACTGAACAATGACGATCCATATGAAGTGTCAACTTGTCCTATGGGACAAGATAAAGCAAAAAAGAAAGTTAAAAGGTGTTCAAAGTCCATCGAGTAAAATGGAGGCGACGAGGAACGAGCATCAACAGTTGGACAATAAGCTTGAAAAATATTTGGAAGTGGGAACGGAAAGAGAAAGGAATCATGTGCTAAAGTTTTTTTTTTCAAAAATGAAGCAAAGTTGTCCGAAAAGAATCATCGGAATGTGGCAAATACAAAGGCGGAGATTGCAAAACAATATAATTTGGATAAGTAGTAGGATTTATGTCTTAAATCTAGTTTTAAATTATGTTTTAGGTTGTGTTTTAAATTTTAAAGTCATGTTTTAATTTATTAAGCCGTATTTTAAGTTTTAATTTATTGTAACCTTTTTATTTAATATTAAATGTTTGCGTTTTATAAAAATATAATTTGTTTAAGGTTAAAAAATCAAAAATAAATCTAATGTACTAGAGGTACTATCACTCCTTATGAAATGTTAAAGAAAACATGTCAGTGAGTGACAACAAAAAAATGATATGGCAGCATAAAAAATGTTACCATGAAGCCGAACTTTAGAACGTAGGAAGATGAGAGATATAGGAAAAATCATACAACTAAAGCTAAGTACAAAAAAAAAGTCTTAACAATGCTCAAAATATTTTCCTTCCAACAATCTGATTCCATAAATATTGTCCAGGGGAACCTCCTCGACTTCCTTTTTCATTTTCCACTAAGATATTTGGAGAAGATGAATCTCGAAACTATTATCTTAGGGATAAGGGTAGATTTTTTGCTTTTTTTTTTTCAACCATTTGGAAGCCATGATTATCAACACCATTGGTGGATAGCTCAATTGGATTTGAACTAGATATAAGAACCACATGGATGGGACAAATAGTGCGGCTATGGCCAAAAACTTCGCAATGGTCACATCTCTTGCGAATTTATCTCAAATTCACATATTTACTAAGATCCACACATATAATTATCATTTAACTAGATTTATACACAGATGATGAGGTTCATACTGTGAATTTGAATGAGTTGTAAGGTTAAAAAAATCATTTTTTTTCTATATCAATATAGATTTTTATTTATAGAGAACAAAAAAATTTAAATTTTGATATATTCATATTTATTTTCGACAATAAAATAAGTCCTATAAATTAAAAAACCAAAAAAAAATGTTATAATCTTATGCATGCAGTCCAACTAAAAATATACAACTTTATATTTGGTCGTCAATTGTCTGAATTTAGATGTTGAATTTTTTTTCATTGGTTCCTGTTAATTTATGATATATATATATATATATATATATATATATATATATATATATATATATATATATATATATATATATATATATATATATATATATATATATATATATATATATATATATATATATATATATATATATATGGAAAATAAAAAAAACCCTAAAAATTATAAAAATACATAAAAAGAGACCACAAGTCTTTTTTTTTTTTTTTACTTTATATATAAAAAAAATCGCAGTTGTTTTTTTTTCTTTTAATTCGTTGAAAAAAATTAAAATTTGATTTTTTTTTCAAAAAAAATTTCAGCTAAATTATATAAAAGTTAGCGAATTTTAAGAAATAAAGTAAAAAAAATTGTGATCTCTAAGTATTTATATATGTATTTTTAGGATTTTTTCCATTGAACCTAAACTTTTATATATATATATATATATATATATATATATATATATATATATATATATATATATATATATATATATATATATATATATATAATTTTAGCATACATATTAAAAATATATTTAATAATGTTTTTAAAAAGTTTTATTTTGGACCGATTCGTCTTTAAAGTTGTAAATGCCATGCTTTTAAAAAAGAAAATACAAGATGGAGTTTCAAAATAATTAATCTATAAAAAATAAAAATATTAATATAATCAATTATTATAGTTTTTAACAGAAAATTAACCGAACTCAAAACACCCCCAACTAACCCAAAATAATTAGTCTATAAAAATAAACTTTATTCTTTGGTTTTTGGTTTGACTCATTAATCTTAAGTTCATTTCATAGTTGACTAGCAAAATTGATAATTAAAAAATAAATTTTTTTAGTAGTTGAATTGACATGTCGATCAATCAACATCTTTTTTTCTTTTTTTCTTTTAAAGATGTCAAGATCTACATAATGGAAAAAGTCCCCCGCTCCTTTAATAAAGGATTTAAAGAGAGTTATAAACATTTTTTATGCCTTTTCTATAACTTTCAACATGTTTGACATATTTTAACTTCATTCAACCTGTTTTTTTAGCCAATTATTTTATCGATCCCCACATACCCAAATCGCACATCTTCTATATCATTCCTTTAAAAGATGGACTCCACTGAGTTCTAATCATATCAAATAAACAAGACTGACAATCACATCTTTAACATCATATAACAAACCCAAAATTGTCGATAAATACTATACCATGAGTCGCAAGACAATTGAATCCATGATATTTTCTTTTTAACTTGATAAATTTAGTAATGACATGTCTAAAACGCCGATTCTTTTTTATGGATTAAATACTTAAATTTGATAACTATAACAATGATTCTTTTTACTTAAAATAGACATAATGATTCAATAGATTAAACCAAAAGAAAAAAAAAAACTTGTATACTAAAACACTAACCTTTCACTTATTCGTTCTTCTTTTTCCTTCGTAACTTCTAGAGTATAAAATTATAAATATTGTTGAAATGGATAATTATTATGAAACAAACCTAATGTATTTGGTAACATAAAGGTTATGTTAGTCTTATTACTTTTGATAGATTTAATATAATTCAGACATTTGTTCATGTTAGTTTAAACAAACGCTTAAGGATTCCATTCAATGACCTTAACAAACAAACAGTATACTTTCATTCAGAGCCTTATAAATCATTAAGAGGTTATTACAAAATATTTTTTGTGTCATTTCCTCAAACATGCAATATTTTTAAACATCATTTATCAACAAAACAAAGGGAAGAAGCCTAAAAACCAATAAAAGGAAACCATAACATAAAAAGCATATAACAAAATACAATAAAAAGAAACAAGTAAAAATTGTCATCTATCTATTTCATAACAAAACTGAGAAACAAGCGTTTTGAGTTTTGACCCACAAATTAATTGGTCTCCATATGCCTCAAAATCTCTAAAAAAAAAAAAAAAAAAAAAAAAAAAAAAAAAAAAAAAAAAAACTTGAAAAGGTTCCCACAAAATAAACGACAAAACAAAGGTTACAAGTAGAGAGCATATAGGAAAAACCAATAAATCCACATTTAAAAACGTGACAAGTTTTTAGCAAACCCTTTTTTCTGATACATGAAAGTTTTATAAAAAAAACTTCCATTATTTTTCTTGTATTCCCG
The DNA here is from genome assembly GCF_051521515.1 of Lactuca serriola. Classification (NCBI taxonomy): domain Eukaryota; kingdom Viridiplantae; phylum Streptophyta; class Magnoliopsida; order Asterales; family Asteraceae; genus Lactuca; species Lactuca serriola. The sequence goes on from NC_136410.1 coordinate 267,467,914, forward strand.
CCATTTTACTAAAACTTTTTTTTATAAAATCACTATGGCGGGCAGCGGGCAGCTCACTTGCCCCCTAGTGTCGGGAAGTGACTCGGGTCTTCAATTTTAGGAGCTTCCGGTGCATAGTTTGACGAACCACCACCACCACCGCTAAACCGCCCACCACCACTACTGCCGCCACCTCTAGCACCGCCACGTCCACGCCCACGGCCGCCAGGGTTGTAATATCGCTCGCCTTCAGCAGGTTTCAAGAACTCGTTGATGCTGAGCGACTAAGCAACAAAAAAAACAATTGAGGGTAAAATTGTCATTCTCAAAATTTCAACCAATTTGAATAAAAATATAACACTCAATGTTGTTACCTTTTTAGCCCTCTCTTCTTTCTCAGCAATCTCTTTACGTTTATCTTTCTCAGAACCCTAGAAAAACAAATCAATATTTGGTTACAATTTTTTTATAAAAAATTGGAGATTAAAAAAATAAAAAATCGTTACCAATTTAACAAAAACATCATCGTTGGTTTTCTTGTTGGAAAGCTGCTGCATGGATGCAAGCTCTTTGTCAACTTCCACTTTCCTTTCTTCAGTCTTTAGTGACTCAAGAGCTTTTCTTTTTTCCTCAAGAACTTTTTGATATTCTTCAAGTGTCATTTCCTGATTTACAAATACCAAAACCTTTTTAAAAAACATATTTCTTAAAAATAAAAAATAAAAAAATTGATATTTATTTACCTTATTCTCAGGCTCCTCCACACGTTCATTTGCAGGATTCTCTTTCTTCCCATCAACTGCTTCTTCTTCAGCATTTGGCTTTTCAGAAACCACGGTTTTCTCACCTTCAATCACTGCTTCCTCAATTTCACTATCAAAAAAAAATATTTGTTTAAAAAAAAAGACAAAACTAATTATAAAAAAAGTGAAATAAATAAAAAATTTATACCGATTGATGTCATCAGCTTGTGTTCCCCAGTTCCCACGACCAGCTCCCTCGCGTTTGAATTCATTCCTGAACATAAAATAAAATGTTAAATGCAATAAATAAATAGCAATGTACTTTTTATATATTTTGTTATAGCTTTATATACTTTCATTTCTTCATATTAACTCATTTATCCTTTAAAATATTTTATGTATCAAATATGATTATAAAAACTACTTCAAAAAATAAGCGATTGAAAGTAGAATGATATAATTGGGTAAAGGGTAAAATGGTAAATAAAAGTTTTACCCGCGCCCGGTCCCACTACGGCGTTCATATGTGCGGCGAGGACGTTCACCCTCCTCTGAGTCTCCATTACCAAAAGAACCACCACGGCCGCCACGGTAACCGCCACGAGAACCACCATAACCACCAAGACTACCAGCGTTACGTCTCTCAAAAGATTTACCATCCGCCTCTTCACCACCACCACCACCACCACCGGAAAATCCACGATTACCAAAACCACCCTCGTTGTTTGATGAATCTCTATTGAATCCTCCACCACCACCACGGCCACGGCCATACCCACGGCCGCCGCCACCACCACCACCACGGCCGCCATAACCACCTTCGTTTCTTGATTCTCTCACTGCTCAAACCAAAAGAAAGAAAGAAACGTAAAGATTATTGTGATAAGAAATCAAATCAATTACTAAAGGGGAAAAGTGAAATTACTTATTTACCCCTACATTCCCTAATTTATACACTTTTATTAGTTTGTTAAGTAATGAGAATATGTCAGGCTCAACAAAATCAAAAGGTAATATTAAGAAAGAATCAATTTGAAAGACATACCAAGACACCCTTTTAGATGTTTTCCCAAATCTTATTATTTTTTATAGATTTCAAGTTGCAATATAATAGATATAAATTAAGATCCAAACACCCCCTATGGCTTATTGTGATTAAAAAAATATTGGCTTTATAATCTTTTTATCATTAATATATGCATCCACTAAAAGGATTTCAACACTAAAAAAACAAATCCAGAAACCCTTTTCCATGCTTCTCCAAATCTTGTTAATTTTTTATAAACTTCAAGCTGAAATAATCGATATAAATTAACAACAAAACATCCTTTATGTATATTTGTGATTAAAAAAATGGTCTTCTATTTTTTATCGTTATAACTTGCCCACAATCTATTCATATTGCTTCCACTATGGATATATCAACACATCAAGCACAAAAAATCATACTTGAAATTGAATCGAGTTGAAAAATAGTTGATAAGACTAATGAATTATTTAACAATCTAAATCATCCAATTAAACACACGTATATACATAAAAAAAAGTATGTGAACAAATGAAATAAACTCAGAAACTCACCGGCTTGAGCTGGAGGGAGAGGTTTAGATGGAAGTTTGGCCGAAGGCTTAGCCGGCGGCGCTGCGGTTTTACCGGCGGGAGCAGCGGGTTGAGCTTTCTTCGCCGGCGCAGAAACGATCTTTTGCACAAGTTGTGAAGGGTCGTCGTTGTCATCGTCTCCGAGCAAATCGAAAGGGTTCGCGGTGGCCATCTCTTCCTTTCTTTTCTTACACTCGTACAGAACCCTTTGAAACAAAGTTTCAGTCTTTGCAACAGATAAGAACCCTAATTCCAATTCGTAGTAGTCATGTCTAATTCAGATCGATTAACCCACAAAAACCCTACAAGTTGCTTGAAGATAGAGTGAACGAGAGAAAGGGTTTGGTGAAACCCTAGCCGCAATGCAGAGTGGAGATATAGAGAGGGTAGAGGATTGTGGAATAATTGAACCTAATCTATAAAAGTTTTGAAGTTTATTTCTGGAAAGGGGTTATTTTGTATTTTGATCCCTGTACTTTTAGTTATTTACAGTTTGACACTATTCTTTTCTTTGGCAATAGGAAATAAATATATATATTAAAATAAAAATCTCTTCCAAGTTGGGTCTTTTGAGTTGGATTGATTTGTTCGGTTTCAAACTTTATTCAACTACTCAAACTTTACAATCAAAGTCAGTTTCACTATTTGAGTTTTCATTTATAAAATAAAATATAATTTACCAGCTTCAAATATATTTTTATGATAAGAAATATAGTTATGAGTTAATGTTTTATTTGTTTCCCTTCGAAAATATTTGGTTTGAAAATCAACCCAAATTTTAATTTTAATTCACAAAATCAAAACATAACTCATACTAAAAAAAGATCTATGTAGGTATCTGGGGTAGCCTGTGGTATCCTTAAATTTTCAGTCCAAAACGTAGTGAAAAAAAAATTGAGAATATTTTTTGTGTAGTGTATTTTTTTGGTACGCTAACCCATAAATTTACATGTGTTTTGGTTCCGTTACTGACCCATATATATATTTCAAATTTGGTCATTTAAGAGTAATTATTTCACCTCATGATAATTTGATATGCCTTTTAATATGATTATTAAGTCATTTAAGAATCAAAATCATATAATTGGTTGTATAAAGTGGTTGAATTTGGATACTCAAAGTTTTCATGCCTATGAGGATCACATGTGCCCATTCATCAAAGATATGCTTCAAACACTACAAGAAAATCACAAGACATTGAATTTAGCCGAAAACATCTCAAACTTGAAAGTGAGCATGAGAATTAGGGTATATAGCATGACAAAATAATTTATACCCAGTGAAACTATATAACATAATATAATAAGATTTTTGGATGATAAAAAGTAATGAGAAAATATTCATAAGATATGTGGATTTATGAGGTTTTAAGATGCATGTTTTGTAGCGTTGTTTTTTGAGATATACTTGGGAGTCATTTGTGGTATTTCGGCAAAAGTTTTTGATATATATATATATATATATATATATATATATATATATATATATATATATATATATATATATATATATAGAGAGAGAGAGAGAGAGTTAGGTTCATGTATAAAGTCTAAGTATTGTGTGAACGTGTGACTAATTATTGACCAATCAACATATAAGGGTAATTTTGGAACTTGATATATATTTATTTTTAATAACTAAAAATATAATACGCTATTTATAGAACTTCTCTTAAATCATGGATCAGTTATAATTTCTAATATACAGCCTAAAATTTATGCTTCTTTCATCTCCATAACCCTACATCCATTGGTGGAGGCAATCTAATAAACCTGAAAAATAGAACCTTCATTCATCGCTTCACAAGTCATGTCGGTCAAAGGCTTGTAAATTTTTATTGCTCTCTGTCGCCTCAAAGCTCGACTCAACCTCCTTGCATCTCATCGGGTCATCGTTGTCCATGTCCATTATCGGACTGCTCAAACGGCGGTCACACTATTTGACGACCAATCAACTAGTCCGCTTCTTTGCCATTTTCAACTCTTCATTTCCCTGTATGTATCTCCTTATTTCAATCTTTTCCTCATTGTGGTTATATGTCTCTAACTAACAGACTGAGAGAAGTTTATACAATTTAAGATTAAAGACTTTTGAACCACGAAAGGTTTGTTTACATTACCTCTTATGTCAAAATATGTTTATCAAGAGTTAAGAAATCAACAAATACATCAAGGAGGTAATAATTCTATTCCATATTTGAACAAAGAAAGGTTTGTTTACATGACCTGTTATGTTAAATCATTTTTTTTTGTCAAAATGTGGATTAACAATGATATTCTCAAAGAATGTTAACATTTGAAATTCAAAAGTTAAATTTGAAATATTTTTCGTTTGTATGTACTATTAAAAATTGTTGCTAAATGTTTTATTGATAATATAATTCTAAGAATGTCATATGAGAATAAAGAAGTTTTGTTTTAGAAACTTACATTTTAAGCTAACACATTCTGTAAGAATCTGATAGTTATTTATTCATAGATACTGTTTTCGTAAATTTTGTTTAGAATAATTGTTTATGCCATTCTTACAGAATCTAATAGTAGGAAATTGTTATCGTATCTTAAAGAATTCAGAAATTTTATTTACAAGAACTATTATCTCACTCTTAAATAATTCGGGATTTTGTTTCTCAAGAACTTTAGTTGTTTATAACAATTTAGGAATGTTTTTTTACAATTATTGATGCATGGATTTTTGTTGTGGTTGGTTGTTATCTCATTTTTAGAGAATCTGATTGTAGATATAAGAGTTCAACAAAGATATATTGAAACTGATTCTTGAAGATGGAAGTTTGAAGACCGAAATGCATAATGGAAACTAATTATTGAATGAAGTTGTAAATAAAACATGTGTACAATAAGAATGTTTCATGTATTGTAATTTTTGTCCTTCTTTATTTTTATGTATTACTTTTAGAGAATGATTTTTTTTCTTCAAAAATGTAAGTTACACATTTGGATCGTGTCAATGTAATTTATGAACTTGTAATTCGTATCTTATGTAATATATTCTTAAAGAATTAACTTTAATTGTTAAAAAATTAACTATAACTCTTATAGATTTAATCATGGTTCTTTAAGGATATCTTATGAGAATGTCAATATCAACTATTCTTATCATCAATAAGTTTTAACTAAGTTAATTGATTCCTAATGTTTCTCATGAAATAGAACAAACTTTATTTTTGAAAATAATTCTTAACCATGAATATTGAATATTCGTCAAGAATATAATAAACTATATTCTTGTATTCTTAAAAAATTCAATACGTAAAAATTTATTATACCATATTGTTAGATAACACGTAAAAAAAATAATCAACTTTTTTTAAAATAAATCTCCAGATTTTACCAAGAATATTAAAGAATATTGTAATTAAATTAAAATGTAAAAAAAAATAGAATTTTATTCTTTTAAAATCTAATTTAAATTGCATCCATTAATATGCTCACTTTCCATAAATTATTGTTAACCAATTTGACTAATTTACCCTTATAATTAATTATGTGTAATTATATAATACATGCTAGCCCATGGTAATACCATGTGCCCCTAAGATCATAACCCTTTATGTTTTTTAATCTAATGATCAAAATTTAGTCATACACTCACACAATACTTATGATTCACATTTAATCATAACCATGTATATATATATATATATATATAGAGAGAGAGAGAGAGAGAGAGAGAGGAATTATCATTTAAGAACCTATAGTTTCCCGAAAACCCGAGAACCAAACAATGTCCGTTAGATCAAAATAAAAGAGGGTCAAGATGATATGTGACATTTTTGTAAATAGTTAAGGAAAATAAGACACGTGGGTAAAGAAATTGGAATGAATCAATGACATTTTAAGAATTATCTTAATTCCCTGATTACACCTCTTATTTACGTCTCTCTCTCTCTCTCTCTCTCTCTCTCTCTCTTCCCCCTATTTCACGTCCTCTTCTTCACTGTCTTCCGTCTCCGTCCCTCCTCTCTTGATCGACCACCTCTACCTTTGCAACTAGTACAATTCTACTGTCATTCATCTCCAAATCATCGATGAATAATCCACGATCCAAGAGATCGATTCCCGTCGTGTTCATCTTCGATTGCAGAAGTGTTCATCAAAAACCTAAATCGTTCGGTGGTGGATCAACTAGTTACTCGTGACAAGCTGACAATTATTTTCTCTAATTCTCCATCTTCACCTTCATCGTCTGCAATGACACAAAATTGTCAGGCCATCTGTCTCTATTCCAGATTTACATTTTGAATTTGAAAATGTATCTTAAGAAATTGTTATACTTCATCTGCAATCGGTTTTGCTACTGAATGCTAACTAGGTTTGACATATAAAACATCAAAATTCAGCTCTTTCTTTGGGACATATGTTGCAGTTTACATGTTTTGTGCTTTTCTAGGATAAAAAGTGAAGTATATTTTCATAAACACTTCCATGTTTACTGGGAAATTGAATGGTTAGAAGATTTGAAATTTATGTTAGAAAGTAAAAACTAGTTTTGTTGATTGTATAGATGTGGTAGGATCAGCAATAGGAGTGACAATATTTTCAGCCATGCTAGCTTCATGGGCCCTCACTTTCACCATCCGAGGTGAACGTCTTTTTGGGCATACATGGGATGAACTGGTAATGTATAATGTTGCTGGCAGATATGGTTTGACAGGTTGGATTTAGTGATTGGAATTGGAAAACACTAGACTCATAACTCATTTTGTTTGAAACTCCAAGAGATAATATGAATTATGTATTATTCGACTTTTAGAAGTCACTTAAATACATATAACTTGAATTTTTTATTCATGTCATCAAATAGGTACTCGTGACAAGCTGACAAATCTTTTCTCTAATTCTCCATCTTCACTTTCATCGCCTTCCACTGATTCTCATCGACTTCATACGGTACCTTGTTTCTTGTTTATATCATATCCTCACACTACATAAATATGTGTATTGTTTGCTTTCTGATTTTGGTTCTAGAAAGTTGTAATCGTATCGATTTTTTTTTATTTAATTGATTTTATAACGTAGGAGTTGGATGATCTTCCTATTCGTTTCTAAAGTTTTATGAACCTGGTGTTAGGTTTATAAAGTAGATCGACGTGATTTAGAAATCGGTGAGTTTATTCAAATGTTGTTAGCTAATGATGTTTTTTCATAAAGTGAATGTAATTAAGAGCATATTTTCGATTTGAGACCTTGAATTTCACTTTATATAGACAAGAAGAACAAATTGTCATTTTGAGGTTTTGTGTTTCACAAGATTAAGGGGAGCTCTATGATGAAGTGTACTTTGATACACCTTTAGATTTCAAGGATAATTTAGATCAATGAACTTTTCTCAACATCTGCTTATCATGTATATGAGTCACGTGTACAAGTCAATCAGGAAATTTTGCCTCAACTCAGTGAGTTTTTGCATATGATTTTCATTTGTTCATGCTTTACAAAAACATTGTACTGATTATTCAACTATTTAAATCAATGGATAATCACAAAAATGAACAAAATACAAAAACAAAATATATTATTGATCTTAATTTTTCAACTTATTATTATTTAAAAAAAAATAACCTTATCTTGAATGTGATGTTTTCAAATGTTTCAGGTGACTTGTTGAAGTTTTTAAACGTGTCACTAGATGAAAAAATCTTGCCAACTACATATGGCCAATTGAAGTCTCCTATAAGAAAGCATCGTTTAAAGGTTATTTTTTTAAAATATTTTACCTTTATATGTTTTTTTTTAAATATGCATAATAACAAATTTATATCAATAAGTAACAAACATCTAGTTGTAAACTGTGGAGTTCATTGCAGTTTTATTGAAAACTAGAAACAAAGTTACAGAAAAGGAATTAGTCATCTCTAGAACCATAAAAATAGTTCTTGATCTTTTCTTCAAGTAAGCCACAATCATGTCACAAAAATGTCAGATTTAACCATTTTCTAAATATAATTAATTAAACTCTATATGTGGTGCATATTTTAATTGTTAAATTTTCCTATTTAGATACAAATAAAGTTGTGCATGGTTTTGGATATGGAAATTTCAACTCTAGGAAAGATTTAGCATTCCATACTATTGAAGACTCAAGACAACATCAAAGATTTAGCATACTTGTTATCAACAACTTCAACTCTTTTGTTCCTACTACAAAGTACAATCAAAACAAGTGGTTCACCTTATATGTCTCCACATTGTAGTCACGCTTCACCAACCACATTGTTTAGTAGGATGACACAAGTAAGCTCTTTTTAACATTGTACTTTCATAATTTGCTTATTATAGCATCTTACTTTCATTTTTTCCTATTATAGTATTTTACTTTTAAAAAAGTGAAAGTATAATGCTATACTTTGGTAGATTATTCAAAGTATGATAATGCCTAAATAAGAAAAGAACTGAAAGTGAAATGTTGTAATAGAAATAAATGAAAGTAGGATTCCTATGTAAATCACAATTATATGCGATTACATGTAAATCACACCTAATTCACATGTAAATCAGAAGTGAATTACATATGAGTTACATGTGATTCATATGTAATTTACATACTAATCACATGTAATTCACAAGTAAATCACAAGTGATTCACATGTAAATTACATGTGACTCACATGTAATTCACATGTGAATCACATATGAGTTACATGTGATTCATATATAATTTACATATGGATTACATGTGATTCACATGTAAATCAGGTGTAATGCACATGTAAATCACAAGTGAATTACATATGAATTACGTATATATGTACACATTCATATATTAATCACATGAAAATCACATGTAATTCACATATTAATCACATTTTATTCACATGTGATTCACATGTGATACACATTTGAATCACATGTGATTCACATATGAATCGCATATGATTCACATGTGATTCATATGTGTATCACATGTGATTTACATATGATGTCATATGTGAATCGCATATGATTCACATGTTAATCACATATGTATTTTTGTGATTGTTTTTGCATCAATCATTTTTTTCCTTATACATTTGGAAGAAATTTTGGTGAATATTGAAGAGGTGAAAAATGATAAATTGAAGAAAATAAGGAAATATCAACATGAAGACATGGAAACACTTTGAAATTTGAAACATTTTGTATTTTTTTATATTTTATTTTGTATCGAATAAAATTCTTGTACTATTAGGTTTATAGATTAATTAATAAAAATGAGATTTTTTTATGATTTAATTACGAATATTATAGGATAAGAAATATGTATATATGTATTTGAAAATATATGCATATATGTACCTAAAACTTTGATTTTTATTGTTAAAAAAACAAGAGTATTTTTTTTAAAAATATTCTAGTTCTTTTTTTTTTTTTTAATTTATTGTTTTTTAAAATGTACTTTAAAAAAAATACAGTTTTTTTTTTTTAAATTGCAGTTTATTATTAAATGCATTTTTTTTAAAAAGTGCAGTTTTTGTTTTAAAAAAACTTGCAGTTTTTTTTTTGCGGATTTTTTATTTAAAAACGCAGTTTTTAAAAAAAAGTGCACCTTTTTTTTTTGAAAAAAATGAAAAAAAGTTGCAATTTTTTTTTTGAAAATTTTGTAGTTTTTTTTTTATTAAAATTGATGTTTTATTTTTTTAAATAAAATGCATTTTTTTTAAAAAAAGTTTTTTTGAAAAAATTACAGTTTTAAAAAAAGAGTTTTCATTTTTTTTTTCAAAAATTCATGTTTTCTATATATAAAATTAAAAAATCTGCACTTTAATTTTTTTTTGAAAAAAACTATATTTAAAAAAATCCGAAAATTTGATTTTCTATGTAACTTTTTAAACATTTATATTAATATGATCAACAACACAAAAAATTAAATATTAAATGAGATTGGTAAGATGACGATCATGTTCTTAATGAATTAATTTTGATCCACCGTTCCACTTTTAGTTCTCTGGTTCTCGAGAAACTATGAGTTCTCGACCGATCTTATATATATATATATATATATATATATATATATATATATAAAGAGAGAGAGAGAGAGAGGATGATTCAATTGATAATGAGAGAATCATTCTCAGCCACTCATTTAATGGGCTTAAAAAACATTAAAATACAGTGAAAAACTTGTAAATAATCCAAAAACATTAAACCGTCAGGGCACTTTGTAATTTTATCGCATAGTAAATCTTGACAACAAAACCATTATTTCCCTCATTGAACACATCATCATTTCTCCATAACAAGAAAATCATTTGCAGAAGGATTCAATCACCGGAAGCATTCTCAAGCATTCTCACTGTTGACTATGAAAGGTAATCATCGACGTTTTTTTCTTCGATTTTTAATGATTTGTAATCATTTCTAAACTTATCACTTGATTAGTTGAAATTTTTCGAAAGTATCTAGAAAATGTCACGATCATGGTGATTTCAAATATTCAAACGAAATTCAAATATGATATACGAATCTCAATGAAACATCGTTCGAAGTTTCGCGTTAACTAGGTTCCGATTCCTCATTTTTCGTGAACCCGATTTCAGTTCGAGCTAATAGTACTGGAATAGTAAAATCAAATGTTAAATCAAAGTCTGTGTTTAGGAACATGCTCAAAATTAATTTACGAGATGTGTAGCTATCTCAAACTGAGCTATGTAGTGTCTGGTACTAGAAAAAAATCAGGTATATACCTACTTAAAAATCTTAAAACATGCATAACTTTCTCATACGATATCCATTTTGGACGCTATTTATATATATGAAATCTTGAGAACATGTTCTATCCAATTTGATCATCCATGTCCCCCATGTAGGTCAAATGCGGAAATTTGATTTTAAGGCATCAGATGTCAATGATTTTTTATTTGCTTCCTGTTTGATGACGATGGTAAACTTTTCGAGCGTTTTAAGGTATCCCGAAGGCATTTGTGAGTAACATGATCTCATCTGTACTTAAAATCATCGAGGTACTATGTTGTAGGTCCTACTACAATGTGTTTCACAGTAAATTGACTGTCAATAGTTTTAGACCTAAATTCTGAGATGTCACATAATGTGACCATAAAAAAGTAGTGATTTTTTCTTTCGGATTACAAATGCATAACTAAATTATTCGGTTACAAAATACGAGTAATACATTGTTTAATAATTCTCATTAAGGAGTCAGTGTAAGAGGATTCACCGTATCAGTTCTATATGTAGCTTAATACATTATAGAAGTCAAATCAAAATTAACTAGTTGGTGAATGTCTTACATGATAAAAGATCTCAGTGCCACTATCATGTGCCCGTAAAATATATAACTTTTTTTTAACCATTTCCCACATGTATAGATCCTACGATTGAGATATACAAATTCAATCTATAAAAGATTCATAACTTCAAAGATGAAGCTAAAGACGTGTCTTGCTTGACAAACTTAAGACTTTTGCATCTTCTTATGAAGAATATTCTTAGCATAACGTGCAGGATCAAGAAAAATCTCCCCTGCGCAAAAAATAACATTATTGTCATTAAACGCTAAAAGTGGTTATCCTTAAATAACGATAAATAATCTATAAAAATGTATTTACACATGATGAATCGACTTTCAAACATATGTTGAACTGCCTCACGGACAACCTTAATGTCTTTCGTTATTGGTAAATATTATGTACCCACCGATAACCTTTTCACGACCATGGGAATATCAATTGTCATTACATTAAAATGAATTATAAGGAAAAGGCCCTTGCCCATTTCACAAGAGCGATATTGTCAAGCCAGACAAGTTCATTCTCGTTAATTTGATTGATGATTACATGTTGAAGTCTACCCAAACACAAATGAAAAATCATACATCCTATAAGTTTTGCATGTATGCTAGAACAAAAGTTCCACTACGCTGTGCAACCAATTATAACCTATAAATTCTTAGCTTCATTCCTACAATAATACACATGCTATGAACATGAGAAGCCAATACTAAGGGCTAAGTTTATGGAATTGGACACATCGCTTATGAAGGCGACTTACTTGGTGCCCATAAGGCATTTCTTCAATCTCTCAAGGAACCAAGTCCAAACGTCGTTCGTTTGAGGTGTTGGAAAGACAAATTTATATTAGGTTCCCACCAACAACATATTGATTTATAACATTATATTGAACAATATATACCTTTACAATTGGATCATTATCCAACAAATATAGACGTATATGAGCTGAAAGTTGAAGAATAATCTTTTTTAAATACTTCACATCGCCCTCATCATCTATCTATATAACATGCTTCATTATGAAATGTTGGAATGACAAATTTATATTAGGTATATCTTCCAAACTTTTAATTTATTTTTCCAAACTTAATAAACATGAGAAATTTATATCGAACAAAATTTCAACACCAAAGTTTACAACAAACGTTGTAACGTATGTAAATTTGCTATCTTTCAACAATAAAATACTCATCTTGAATAATTTAAGATGTTTTTAACAAAATAAAAAAGGGTTAGTTGTTGAATTTGCTAACAAAATCAGACAAATAAATTTGGAAAAGTTTGTTAGCAAAACCAAGCAAAGGAATATGCAAAAATTTGCCAACAAAACCAAGTCACCACCTGCAAAAACCTAGATTTTTGCAAATATACGTCTTTAAAAATTTAGAAAACAAAATAAAATCGCTGACCATCTAAAGTTTTATAGGAGTCGACCTACGAAAATTATGACTATTTTGGTCAATTTGCTAATATCTGACGAATTTTTAGAAATCAGTTGGTATGATTAACCTAATAAAGTCACATTTTGTTTGTGAATCAAAATATCAAATGCAACATAATAACTCATAATAGTCGAATAGTCTCGGCTACCTTGTATTTGTTGACCAAGACTATAATTTCAACGAACTTTTTGATTGTGAGCCAAACAACTAAAAAAATAAAAATTGCTTCATGTTTCTAACATGTGTCGGGTAAAGAAATGGCTAAAGGCTAAACGTTTAATAAAAAATGCTTCATTTCTAGTCTCTCGTGGTTTTAAAACCACACATTAGGATCTTAAGATTACAAAAACTAATACATGTTTGTGGTTTGATTTTGATCTAAAACCTGACCATATATATCACTAGTGATATTAAAAGTTATAAAAAGTTACAAGCAAATAATCCAAAAAAAAAAGAAAGCTTTTAGAAATGGATCCGCAGATATTCGAAAAAAAGATGCATCGTGAAGGGCTCAAATTTAGGGACTATTTGTGGATTCATCAGCAAAATCAACCCAGCAGCAGAAGAGGCATATACCTCTACACACCGACCACCAGACTGATTCCAAAGATTTGGGGGTGAAAATCCCCACAAAATCAGGCGCTAATGGCAGAAGAAGAGGAGGTATTGATCGAAGTCGAAGCTGCAGAATCGGTGTATGGCGACGATTGCGTAGTTCTCGCACAATACCCTCCTCATCTCCACCTTCTAATCAAGCCTCGAACCGCAGATGTTTCCTCTCAACAGGTTTCTATTAAGATCTCGCAGTTTCCTTTTTTACTTGCTGAAGTACTTGATCGATCATTCGAAAAGGAGCTAATTTGTGCCGGATATATTAAAATTTAAAATTTGTTGCAGTTGTTGTATTGCTAGATGTACAAGGTCTTATGTACATGTTTGAATTCTTATTTTTTTGAGCTATGTGATGATTTCGTGCCAATTAGATGAAAGAGCTGGAGTTGTGTATTCTATTTTGTTATGTAATGAACTAACGATTAATATCTATGGTGAAGAACATTGCTCATTTCCCCCTAGGGTTACTAAATGTACCATAAGCCTCAACTCCTCACGAGAGCTTCACATATGATGATAGATGTGTTTGCAACTTTGCATCAGTTATTTCCTTTTAACATCTAGTTAAAATTATTTGACATCCTTTATATGAACACATATTTAATCTCTCTGACTCTTGATAGTGATAAATCTCAAGTACACTCATGTTCTTGTTTCTCTTTGCAGTTTGTTGAAGCAGTTATTGGGATAAAAGCAAGTTCTAAGGTATTTGCATCATCAAACAAAAATGTCAAGTCCACATTACTTCTTTGTTTATCTTCCATATGTGTACAATTCATCTAACACCAAGTTACATGATCATTACATATAGGAAGTAACAGTTTTATGATATACTCACCCTCTCTCTCTCTTTTAACTTCAGTATCCAGATGAACCTCCAGAAATAATGATTATAGAATCCAAAGGTTTAGATGAACAAAGGCAAAAGCATCTCATAACCAGTATCCATGAAAAAGCATGTGAACTCTCTTCAAACTCAATGCTTGTAGCACTTTGTGAGGTATCATTGTCATTAAAAATTCTGTAAGGACCTATTTTAATTTTTAGCAAATATAAATCTTTATTGATGTAGTTGAATTTTTACTAGGAAGCAGTTGAGAAGCTCACTAGCATGAATCACCCTGATGGAGATTGTCCTTTGTGTTTATCTCCTTTGGTTGTTAATGAAGAGAGTGCTTCAAATATTTCTCTACCTTTTATGAAATTAATGTCTTGTTTCCATTGCTTCCATTGGTAAATAAAAATATCTTATTCTTCCCTAAATTCTTATGAGCAAAAGCAAATGATGTCTTTGTGAATTATGAGCTCTAATTTTGTTCATCTTATGCAGTGAGTGCATTATCAGGTGGTGGAATTGGCTCCAAATGCATCAAGAAGTTAATCATCATGCTAATTCATCTACACATGGACACCAGATTAAAACTCAATCAGGTATTCTACTTAAGGGTATTAAAAATGTATTATTATTATATGCTTTTTATTTGACTATAAGTTGACCAAAAGTATTGTACTTAAGGGTACCAAAGGTGGGCCCTACAGATTCACAAAAAAGCATATCAAAGTTTCTCCCAATTGTAGCAACAAATTAAATGTGGATCACCTTTTTCTTTCTGTCACTAGTGAAAAGGGTATTTTAGACTTTTGACTGATATGTTTATTGAACAGAAATGCAAAAAAACATGGAAGATCGAATGGGAATCTGCCCTGTATGTAGAAAAGTGTTCCATTCCAAAGACATTGAACATGTGCTCAACTTAGTGGGGACTTACTCTCAATTGGTATCTCCACAAAATTATAATTTACTTTTTTTTTTCTTATTATACAAATCATTATTATTCATATCACAAAATCATCAAAATTTCATTACTTTTGAGATTCATGTTGCATAAATTTGTCCCTAAAGTTTAAAAAACATTTGAGAATGTGACAACAAATTTTAAAATTTTGGGACTAACATTTTTGAATGTCTGTTTAATAGTTGCTGATTGAGTCAGATCCAACCTCTTATCAGACCTGTAAGAGGCATATCAAACTCATACATTATAAAAAATAAATTTCAGAGTAAATTACACGAATGGTCCCTATGGTTTTGGGTAATTTGCACGTTTGGTTCCTAACTTATTTTTTTTTAACTTGGAAGGTCTTTACTGTTTGTTTTTGTTGCGTGCTTGGTCCCTGTCTTACCTAAAAATACTATTTTGCCCTTGATTTTTTAATTTATTTAAATAAACACACCCTCAACCCCACCTCCACCTTACCTTACCTACCCCACCTTATATAAATAAATTAAAAAATCAAGGTCAAGATAGTATTTTTAGGTAAGACAGGGACCAAGCATGCAACAAAAACAAACAGTAGGGACCTTCCGAGTTAAAAAAATAAGTTAGGGACCACACATGCAAATTACCCCAAACCATGGACCATTCGTGTAATTTACTCTAAATTTCACAATTTTGATCAAGATCAAATAAAAAAGAAACAACCATGTACATACAAAGTCTGTTATCTTTTGGACCAAGTGAACAGTCTGAATGTGAGTAAATGACCATTTTACCCTTGGATTCAACTTTCAGAATCTCGATGACACCGAAGATACAAAAAACGATACGATTCTTAATTCGGATTCAGAAAACACAAGGCGAGAAAAGTTCGAGGCTACGATGAAGCTACAACAGGAGAACAATGGCTTAATCGAGCCAAAAAAGACTGAAGTTCTCATGCCCGGAATGTTTCTTCCCCGCCCTACCACCACCATCACCACCACCGCCACCGCTGCCACCGCTGCCGGAGAACAAGCGGTGAAATCTGAGACGGATAATGGTGTTCCGGCGAATAAGCCGAGTGGTAGTCACCGGAGAAGCTCAGGGCCGAGAAGCAAGTATAGAGGAAGAAATTCAAGAACTCAAGTTAATAATAATAGACAATGGGTTGTTAAAGATAATGGAAATGTTTAGTGAATGTGTGTTTTTCAATTTTTTAAATTTGTGGAAGAAAATTACAAATTTTGTCCCTCTACTTGTGAAAATTGCGGATGTGGTCCTTCAACTAAGGGTTTTGTACTTAATAGGTCCCTGACTTGCGAGGCAAATTAACCTTCAAGGTGGTGTTCGGAATTAGTTACTTTTATTTATAACCTTGAAATATTTCAATTAAATTAACCTTTTTTGTTATTTTCTGAATATAATTAGATCTTTTGTTATAATTCTATTTTAAGATTTGTGGTATTTTATTTTTGTTTTTGCTTTTGCTTTTGCAACCAATTTTCAAAGTAATAAAAAGTTTGGCTATTTGACATAGTATATATAATGTATATTTCAAATGACCTGAAACATGTTGAAATATAATTTATTTGATTCAAGATTATTTTTATAAAATAACATTTTGTATTTGTTATTTGTTATTTTAGTTTAATTTTGTTTCTAGCTATATGATTTCATTCCCTCGTACCATTACTTTGTTCATTACAAGCTTTTATGATTTCATTGAACACATTTAACTGGTAACTTTGAAAAAAAAAAGTAGCAAAAGGGGTATACGTTGCTATATTAATTTAGTGAGAAGTTAATATTTTGTATACATATATGTAGTTCCATTAAACAAGTGGCAAATTAGGATACCTCAGTTTATGTATATTGTATAGTCTTGATAGCTTGTGTTTAGTTGCATCAAATTAGAAGCAAGTTTTAACTCTGGTTAATAAGAATGTGAAAATAGGAATCTTAAGAGTTAAAGACTAGTTCATTAAGGTGTGAATCCTTTGGGAATGAAAGTGAGCTTGATAATGTCTAGAATAAAAGTCTTGGCCCAATACATTCAGCAACAGAATGAGGTTCAGGCCCAATCATTTTCAACATCTAGTTCTCGCCTTCTCGGCCTGGTAAAAAGATAAGAATAATAATAAAAAAAAAACAAAAACAAAAATAGTTTTTCTCTTATTGCTAATTATAAATATATACAATAATTAAACATACGTTTGTGCTACCTAAAATGCACCATGTACAATAAGCAGCTGCCGTAGCTTTGAATTGCTTTGAAATTAATTTACTTAAATTGTCCTTATAGTTTTACCGTTCTATTCATAAGTCACCCATGTACATACCATTTTTTTTTCGCACTTTTTACTCTTACAACCCAATTAACTTGTCATTTGCAATCTTTTTTCCTTATTTTTTTTTCCGGTTTTTATCCTTATAATACATATAATACATATGGTATTACAATAGATATCCTTTTTTTTACTTGCCATTTGAAAGTCCTTTCATTTTTATAGTGAAAAAACTATATTTATATAAATACACCTTGCAAGATCACTATATGCAATGGTATGAACTTTATATAATTTTCTACCAACAAATACAACTATACCTACTTTTTATCAACACAATTGTTAAATTTAAATTAAAAATAGATTGGACCCGCCACAACAATTTTTTTTTTAAAATACTTATGTCCTCTACATTTTTATAGATTATTCAAAAACATCAAACTTATAAAAATAGTCTCTAAACTCATCTTAACTTTCCTTAAATTGGGCATTGTACTATTTCTATTTAAAGTTACATTTTTATTGATTATTTAAAAACCATCAAATTTAAAACAAATAGTCTCTTAACTCTTCTCAACTTTTGATAATTCACTCAATGCTTATTTCTTTTAAACTTTTAATGTTTTTTAAGTTATGATATCCGTATGAAAAACACACGTAGGAACCCGCGGCAAAGGACAAACTCAAATACTAGTACGGTACATTATATAAGCATTTCTGGATTTTGTAAAAAAGACCTTGAAGTGTTGTTGAAAAGAAAGAGTAAGAACAATGAAAAAAAATGAATAGCTTGTGGTGTACGAGGAGTCAAAACAAAAATTTGGATAAAAAACATTTCTATCAGAATGGGGTTAAATTTTTTTTTTGGCTGTTCAAGAATCACACTTGTCTTTGTCTCAGATAGATACTTTTAAACTATATCCCTATAAAGTTTTGAAAATTGGTCTAATCAATCATTAAACATCTTTTTTTGGTTTTATAGGAGCATAAAGTGAGTTTTGTTGGGTCTAATAGTGAAGGTGTAAAGGGTTACCCCTTATGCTAGCTCATTTTGATTTCACAAGTATAAAAGATAAAAAAACATCCCCACCCCACGTTCATCCTAAGTTCACCATCCATTGATATATCTCTCCTTTCTCTTTTTCTCAAAAAAAAAAGTCGTTGGAGTCCTTTGACCCTCCGCCGGAAACATTCGATCTGCCGCCGACAACCTCTTACCCACAACCGAAGAAGGTGTAGGATTTCGTCACCCTAAAGCCTCCCATCTCCCACCCATTATCCCCTTACAGTCAAAACAATTTAGAATAAATCCTAGATCTCGACACCGTTGCCATTGTTTCTGGTGAATAGAAACCATAAACGAGGAATGTGTAGGGTCTCGTCACCACCATCGAGGCTCGGTCCGACAACTATGTTGGTGGTGTAGTAGACCGGGCTGGATCCTGTTAAGATAACAATAATGGTTTTTTGGTCTGCTTATACCCTTACCGTCAACTATGAGCACTTATTTTCTCAAAGGAATGAATCTCTTACTCAATCTTTCAATCGTTTAATTGTTTAATTAATGACATGAGAAGATTTGATATCTTCAAACACAAGTCTGTCTAAGTTCTAAAGTTTTTAGATTTTCTCGATGACAAATGGGAATATAATGTTGATATGCTGAAGAACAGTGAGAAAATCCACTCTAGGGATTTTCATAGCTTGTATGGAAATTAAATTTTTTTTGAAGAGACAAAGGTTCTGAGGAAAGAGATAATGAAGGACTACTTCAAAGAAAGATCTTTTGTGTTGTTCACCAAAGAGTTAAGTTTTTCCCCTGAAAGTGAAAGTGACAAGTCAGATAATTCTGATTCTAATGAAGAGTACAATGCCAAACTTTACTCAAGTGTTGCTATAATTGTGAAGCACTACGAGAAGAATGAAAACAAAAAGTTCAACAGTGCAAGAAAGTTTCCTGCAAAATCTAGCTCATCAACGTCTAAAAGGTCCGACGCTGGTGACTCCAAAAAAGATGATGGGAAGTGTTTAAACCGTGGAGGTGCTGATCACTTTGCTCGAGATTGCAAAGTTAAGAAGAATAATCCAAAAGATGAATCCTATGAAACAAAGTACAAGCTTTTGGTTGCCTCTCTAAAAAGGCAAAATTTGGAGTCCAAGGTTCTTGTTGCTGAAGAAGAAGAATGGATTGATGATGAAGAATCATTGAATGAAGAGGTTAAGAAGGATGTGTGTTTGATGGCTTCCACTGGTGAGTTTGTCACTGATGAAGGTAGCAGCAGTTCAAGTACATTTGAAGCTGATATTGCTAAAGCTGCCAATGATTTAAAAATTCAGAACTGAAATTCATCATCCTTGTATCATGTTAAAATGTTTGTAACTTGTTATGAAAGTGAAAAATCTATAATGTTTGATTATATGTGTCTTGATCTTTCAAAATCAAATCAAGAACTCATTAATCTAAGAAATAAAATTGAATCTCTGAAAACTGAATTATCCAACAACAAGAAGTATCTTTCACTGACGAGTCTATAACTTCGTAATGTTTTTATTATCAATCATGATCTCAACAATGAAAAGGACTCTGCCATTGAATTTGCTTAAAAATGTAAAAGTATTACAAATAACTGGGCTCATTCCCATTTTAAAACCTTCAAAATTGTCAATGATCAAATACCTCGTTAGTGTGAGAAAATTATTGGAGGAAATTTTGATGAAGTTGTTGATACTTTCAAACAAATTGAAAATGAGCAAAATTTTCCAACTAAAACTGAACTTATTCATGAATACAAAACTAAATTTGTAAGTGGTGGAACTGTAAATCATCAAGACCTTATAGACAAACATTGTGTCATAAATTATGATGGTCTTAGCTCGTGTGTTTCTCCTCTAACCACTATTGACCTTTTGTCAAACCCCTTGATTGTGAGTATGAGTGTCCTAAAAATGCTTCTATAATCAGTTTTTCCTATCTCTAATGGTCATATTCATAATGTTAGGAATATTCTTTGTGAATTCACTGAATGTAATACTAGTGACTATGATGCTCATGATTGCTTAGTGACCTTTGACACCGATAACTCTGAATGTTAATCTTTTGAGCATAATACTATTGTGTCCACATTTGTAGTTCTGATCATTCTTATTTTTCTAGAACTAAAGGAAGAGTTTTTAAATTAAACGAAAATGCTTCTACTATGTGGAAACCTAAGTTATTTGAAAAACGAAAATCTTACTCTAAAAGAAAAACATGTTTTGGAATTAGGAAGTGCTATAGATGTGGTGATCCCTCTCATAAGGCTAATAAATGTACTTTTGGGGAAAAAAAACAGAGAAGAAATTTTGATTAGAAAAAAATGGTTGAGGAAAGAAAATTCCTTGAATTATCTTCTTGTTGAGTGTTATAACATTTTTGGATCTGCTAAAGCTTCTATTGTTAAGCCCATTGCAAAATGGGTCAATAAAGTGTTCTAATTGTGTATGAGTGATTTAGGGTCAAGAGCATATCTGGTATCTCGACAGTAGATGCTCCTGACATATGATATGATTTAAGTCTCTCGTGGAGGATTATGTAAAATGTCCCTATAAACATTCTGTTGAATGTGTCTAAATCTCTCTAAGTATCTCATCAACGAGACCATCTGCTGAGATTACATTATGTCACTCACTTACGTTGATGATTTGGAATCGTTCATATCTTTAGGGTGAGACTGCCTGGTCATTTTCAAGAAAAATGTGATATAAGGCTTCAGTGTTTTTCTTTTCATATTATCTAATCTCCAAACCCTTTCCTTGGAAACATACTGATGTATGTATCAAGTCAAGTGTGAATCACCGTGCATTACCCAATGGACTACTCTAATTGCTCTATCATCATTGTAAGAGTTACTTGTCTGGTCCTTTAAAGTCAAAGGGTTATTCTTATCCTTGACATCCTTGTTTGAAGTATGACATGGTACCATTATGAATTGATTCCATGATTTTTACTATCCTCTTCCTTGATGTTAATGATTGGCTATCAAACCAACAATTATTGAAATGTCTTTCCCCTATGTTAATGATATTGTTGTGACATTAATAGTGAGTGAAACATTCTTAACCTTGATGTCAAGGAATTTCCATATTAAACCATACGGTAAAGGAGTTTCAGCAATCCAATGTCAAGGAACAAGTTGTATTATCCCATACAACATGGGATGCATGACAAAGAAATTGAAGTCTAAGACCAACTGTGATAATCCATACAGTAAATGAGACATACAATATTCCACCTTATTCTGCTGTGCAAATATTCTCTCACTGATTATGTTTACAAGAAGTTTTTCAGTGTGCTCTTTGAAACGTTGAGTAATGATAACTTTTGGATTACCATGGAATGGCCAATTATTGGGTTTCGAGAATTTCAGAAAACTTTTCTCACACATGTTTACTGATCACGTCATTAGATTGTCATAATCTTTCCATACCTATAAAAGGAAGATGATTTTCAATTCAAGGGTTTATGATCCTCATCTCTCAAAAATTTCTTATCAGTAAAAACCTCGAAGAACCCTAACATGCGATTATGTCTTCGTCACTTTTCGTATATATTCCCACTAATGACGCTATTAAGGTTGATAACACACAAACAACTCCTATTGTGATTAACTCCACAAATGTTACATTCTCTCAAGTTATTCCTGTCTAACATCGAAACAGAGGATTGGTGGCCTTTGTTCAGATTCTTGAAAATCCATCCTCTAAGATTTCTGGTTAGGGTCTATTGTGTATATGATTAGTGTGGGGAGTTCCAGTATCGACAACTCGAGTTTGAGATTGTCTGTCTTCAGGTTGAAGGGAGTCTTCTCACTATACTGTGTAGGATGCTAGTTTTCTCTATGATTCTTGCATGTGTATGTTGGGCTGCGACCATTTATTATATGTTAGTCTGGGTCCATTTACATTTGCATGATTGGGATGGGCCTATTTGCATTATTGGGCTGGGCCTATTTGTATGTACGTTGGGATGGGCGTATTTACATGTTGGGTTGGGCCCATTTGTATGGTATGTGGTATTTTAGGGAACTCACTAAAATTTGTGCTTATGGTTTTGTGGTTTACCATTTTCAGGTACTTCCTGTTCGAAAGGGAAGGGCCCAGCTTAACTACACAACGTTTCCCCAATGATTTTTTGCATTGATGACTTTTGTTATACTCTGATATTTAAGATACATTTATATTTGGAATGGTTTTGAAAAACATGATGTATGAATTTCATGGCTTAAAATTCAAAAATTTTATTAGTATTTTGGGATGTTATGTAACGCCCGTAGATTCGGGCTAGTCAAGTTAGAGACAATGAGCCTCAAAAATGAGTTTTTGATGGAAGATTATTTAGAAGGATTAATATTAACAAAGTTATAGTATATGTCACAAGGGTTCCGTACATATAAAGAACGCCGAAATCCGAGATATAACGAAGAAGTTATGGCCCGTCGAAGTTTTAAGGCAAAACCGACACGGCACCGGGAGACGTAAATAATGAAATTTTGATAAGGGACTTTTTAGCCTTATCGATCCTAATAAAAGTTGTAGTATATGTTAAACTGAGAACATACAAAAAAAGAACGCCTAAATCTGACGTCGTATGAGGAAGTTATGAATTTTCTAAGATTTGGCATAGCAGTGCACGACCCGAAACTCGAATTTTAGTTCGAGCGGTTTTTGGCCTACGCGACCTAAATGAGAATTGAAGATCTCATTAATAGGAACTCAATGGTAAAAAGACAGATGAAAACAGAGTCCGTATGTAGAAGTTATGAATTTTTCGCGGACATTTAACAATATAATCTCCTCGTACTGTTAAATTTAAGATCGGTCGAGAATTAGCCGACGGAGTCAAAATGAAAGTTGTAGATCTTATTTTTACCTACGCATGGATATAAATAACGTCAAAAATGGAGGTCGTATGTGAAAGTTACGGATTTTAGAAGTCGGAAGTGTGCTGTGCGAAAATGGGTGATGTGGCACAATCTTGGCCATTGCTTTCTCCCCAAGTCTTGCCACTAGATGGTGACATGTGGCACCAAGTCCAGCCATTTTCACCCTATAAATAGAACCTCTCCCACCCTCATTTGCTTCACACATTTCTCATTCTTTCTTCTTTTTACTCTCTCTAGCCATGAAACCCCCCGAAAAGACTAGGGAACCTCCCTAGCACGAGGCGGAAGCCCTGGAGTGCTCGAAGGCTCCGAGAAGAAGAGCTTTTCGGCTCGGGAACGCTGCTCCAAGCAAAGCCCGATTTTCTATAAAACCCGCTGTAAGTGAGCTATGCATACGCTATTTTTAATATATCATTTATTTAATTATAGTAACGTTATTAGGAACCTATAATAAGTACTTGGGCTATTATTATGGGTTATATAAGTATTTTTTAACGCTTATATAATAGTAATAATAGCTAGACTATTAATTAATCTCGGCGAATAATAGACTAAACTCTAGTGGTAATAATACTAGATTTCGTTGAAAGAAATTATTTTTAAGAAGCGAAGCGCTGTCTGAGTTTGAATTCACCACCTTTTCAAGTGAGTGCATAGTCCCTTTAATGAACATGATTTTAATACAAGTATCGATTGAAGTATTAAACATATGTTTATGTGCGAATTGTTTGATGTTGCCTGGGATACTTGTTAAAGAACATACCTGATTATATATGCTGATTTAGGATAAAGAGTAAACCTAAATTAATTATGAGGAATATTGGGTAGTGTTTTCTTACGAGTACGAGTGAATTATACTCAGAGAATAAAACCTTAGTATATGTCATTGATCCGGGAGCATGGATTAGACATAGTCATTGTCCCTAGTCCGAGAGTATGGATTAGGCATAATCATTCATCATTAATACGAGAGTATGGATTAGTCATTTGTCCCTAGTCCGAGAGTATGGATTAGGTAAAACGGCTAACCTTAGGTCCGAGAGTATGGATAGTCTTGTTGTGAGGATCAACGGGGTGGAATAAGAGTTGTTTATATATATATGGTGAAATTGTATATTTTGTGAGTTTTAAACTATATATATGGTATAAAATTGTGGGATTGAAATCCCTATGTACTCACCAGGTTTCCCAACCTGACCCACTCAGTTTATTTATATCACAGGTGTTGATATGAAGTCACGTTACACTGAGAGATTAAGGAGATATAAATCACTAGTGATAATGAATGTAAGTTCTGTTTATGCTTATGTTTCTGTATTGACGATGACATCCCAAATGTTTTGAAATTAATAAAAATACTTTTCTTCGGAAGTGCTTTGATAACGTATTTATCATGTTTTACTGGGAACAAATTCTGCAACATTTTTATTAAAAGAGGTACTCCGATTTTTATAAAGCATAAACAAAATCGGTCTTTTCTGGCCGTGAAAATGAGGATGTCACATGTTACACAAAATATCCTGATGTCCTTAATAGAAGATTTTCTCTGGATCGTATTATAAAAGTTAGGTGCTCTAAACCTAAGGGAGAAAGAATTTTGACTGTGAATTTAATGAGAAAATGTTCAAAAGGAGAATACCCTGAAAAAATTCATGTGTCTATAAAGCTCCCACTGAACATCTTTTTCATATGATCCTGGAATGCAAAGGAAAAGCTGAAGTTGATTACTATCACTGGATTATCTCTTATGAGCTTGACAAAAGACGAGATGGAGTAGCTTGTGAATATTTCAAGTGGATTAAACCAGATGTTAGTTCAGATGCTGAATAGATTCTTTTTGAAGATATTATAGAATAGGTTTTGACATCATCAGATTGGGGGAGATTGTAAGGTCAAACCTTATAATCTGATGAGTTAAACCTTTATCACACCGAATAAGCCATCAGCATCAACACAATCAAACGCTGATCAAGCTTCAGGAACAATATAGTATGTTTCTTATTAGTTAAGTTTTGTGACCCGTTATCTTTGTGATATGATCTGTTTTGTATAGTATATATCTTTAATATATGGTATTTATCATAGTTATTTAAATCCCTGATATGTAGGGATTTGAATCTAGAATAGTCATCAACCTGGTATATATGTTACACCAGGGGTGCATGTAAAACAGTCGCTTTGTGCATTCTCTTTGTGAGAGATTTTCTTAATCAAAATTTATTTTTGATTAACCTCTTCCTGTTCTTGTCATTGTTTGATATTTTCTGTTCTAATCTCGATCCTTCACATACAAATATCTTTTACTTAATATATAAATAATTTTTGTTGTCTAGAATTTATCTAAAATATTCAAACTATAATACATAATTAAATATTTTATTTTTCTGTTTTTTACTAAAAAAAATTTGAAGTATAAAAACATCATTTTATTACTTTTTAATTTTTACATGATATAATTTTTAACATTTATCTTCATTTATCTTATACAAATATATTTATTTTTATAAAAAAATATGACATGTTATTAAAAAAAATATGTTGTTACATAAATAATAGCATGCTACTATTTTATTTTAAAAATATAAGTATGCGATTTTGAGTTAATTTTTTTTTTCGGTTTTGGTTTCATAATATAACCATGGTAAATTTTATATTGGTTCGATATAAACTTATATTTAATTAAAAAAAATTATTTAGTTTTATCAAAATTTTAATATATTCCTTAATAAACACATAAACTTTTCTAAGAAAAATTAAAAAAACATATGTTAGCTAATAGTTAACTACGCCACTACACATGCTAAAATAATTAACCATATGAATAATACGACATTAAATTCTGTTTAATTCATTTTATGTAATGAAAAATATATTTTGAAACGTAATTAATGTTATATTATTTCCTTTTAATTCTGTTTAATATGACATTAAGTCTATTTAATTTATTTTATAGAAATATCTAACAAAATTATTTTCTATTAAATAAAATGAATTAAACAAAATTAATGTCATACTATTCATATGGTTAATTATTTTAGCATGAATACCACCATAGTTAATTTCTAGCTAACATGCATTTTTTTAATTTTGCTTTAAAAAGTTTATACCTTATTAAGAAATATATTCAAAATTTGATAAAACTAAATAACTTTTTAAAATTAAATATCATTTTTTTATCGAAGCAATATAAATTTTTTATTGTACTTATATTATGAAATCAAAACCGAAACATATTTTTATCTTTAACTCAAAACCGCATACTTATATTTTAAAATAAAATAGAAACATACTACTATTTCTATAATAACATATTTTTTTTATAATAACACATCATATTTTTTTTCGTAAAAATAAATATATTTTGTATAAGATAAATGAAGATAAATCTTAAAAATTATATAATATAAAATTAAAAAGTAATAAAATGATGTCTTTATACTTCAAATTTTTTAGATAAAAAATAAAAAACAAAAATATTTAATTATGTATTGTAGTTTGAATATTTTAGATAAAGTCTAGACAAAAAATTACTTATATATCTACAAAATATTTAATAACAAAGCTGTAAAAAAATTACGGAAAAATTTAAAAGAAATTTGAATTAAAAAAGTAAAAAAGAGGGTCGAAAATATAAAAAGAAAAAAAGTGAGAGACTAACATTGTAGTATTTAAAATTGTCCTTGCGAAAAATTTCATAAATGGTCCTTTAGTAAGTTTCACAAAATGGAAGAAATAGTCCTTATCCAAAATTCTTTCAACCTAACGGATCCATCTAACGGACATTTACGGTAAGGACCATTTGTGTGCAAAATTTGCTCCTTAGGGACCATTTCAGGGAAAAACGGTAAACCTAAAGGACCATATGTGAAATTTTGTCTAAAGTGAAATATGGATCCTAGCCTTGTTACATTATTTTGTTTTGGGTATTTATTTTTAAGTATTAGTCAAACTAACTAAAACTCTCTTTTGTAGACGTCTCTTCCAAATAATAACAATAACCTTTCTAGTCCTCCTCCACTTCGTCTACCACCTCATTCAAACTTTTCTTTGCTCTCTGTTCTGTCAAAGGAGAAACTCACGGGACCTAATTATCTTGATTTGATCCGCACCTTAAGTATCACCTTAAGATATGATAACAATGAGTATGTTCTCGATGAAGATATGCCTAAACTTGATGATGATGTTACTGAAGAACAAATGGATGCATATGAAAAGATTTATGATGTGTTGAATAAGGTTACTTGCCATATGTTAGCAACCATGTCCTATGAGCTCCAAAAGATCTTTACGAACCTTGGGGTGTATGGCATAAATTACCAACTCATGAAAATGTTTTAGGAGTAGGCTAGGCAGGAACGATTCAAGATCGTAACGTCCCTCATGGTGTGCAAACTTCAAGAGGGAGCATTTGTGTGTATGTATGTTTAGAAGATGACATCGTACATAGATAGATGGGAGAATCTTGATGTCCAAGTTCCCAAGGAGTTATCCATTTATATGGTTCTTAACTCACTTTCTGGTTTATACCAACAATATATTATAAACTATAATATGAACAATTTGGACAAGACCTTGATGGAGCTACACAACATGCTTAAAACTATTGAATCGAGTATGACTAAAACTCATGGATCAAGCTCCACCACTCCTGTCTTGGCCATTGTCCATGGTGATGCTATAAACAAGAAAATTTCTCATCATAAAGGAAAGATAAAGCCCAACGCTGGACAATCTACCCAAGGTTTTAAGAGAAAAGTTGATTTTGAGATGGCTCCCACTAGTGACCAAAATGAATCCATTTGTTTCTACTACCAGCAGAAAAGGCATTAGAAACATAGTTTCCTGAAATACCTTGAGGATTTGAATAAGAACAAAGTCAAAGAGTCTAACACCTCATGTATGTTTATGATTGAGCTCTATAGTACAACTTTCAATTCTTGGGTCCCTGATATAGGATGTGGAACTCATATTTGTTCTAATATGCATGAACTAAGGGAAAGTAGGAAGTTAAAGCATGGGAAGCCCAACATAATCATAAGAAACAGACGTACTGCTGTTGTTATAGGGATTAGGGATAAAACTCATGCTAACTAGTGGTGTTTATATTAGATTATTAAATTGTTTCTACTCGCTAGAAATGACACGAAACATTATTTCTTTTTATGCATTGTTTGAGTATGGTTTATGTTTTTCTTTTGATAATAATAATGGAAATATTTTGGATTACAAGAATGGTTGTTTATGTTTTAAAGCCAGTCCTTACAATGGTATATATGAAAATGTTGTTTGCGTAAATAAGAATGATAATATAATCTTGAATGTTGATTCCTTCGAAAGTGTGTTGGATAAATTGTGTTTCTGGCATTGTTGTCTTGGCCACATTACCAAGATCCAATCGGACAAGATATTGGAATCATTTGACTTAAAGTCGGATGATGTGTACAAATCTTGCTTACTTGGAAAAATTACAAAATCGCCATTCACAAGTAGCTGTGAAAGAGGCAATAATTTGTTGGACCTTATCTACACAGACATGTATAGACCGTTCAAATCCACCATAAGGCATGGTGAACAAGACTTCGTTGCATTTAATGATGATTTCATTAGACATGACTATATTTATTTGACAAACATAAGTCAAAAACTTTTGAAGTGTTCAAAGAGTTTCAAAACAAAGTAGATAATCAATTGGGCAAGAAGATCAAGATACTCCGATCTGATAGGGGTGGAGAATATATAAGTCTTGAATTCTCCAGTCATATTAATAATTGTGGAATAGTTTCACAATTATCTCTTCCCAGAACACCAAAACTTAACGACGTTGCTGAGAGAAGAAACATGACATTGTTAGATATGGTTTGATCCATGATGAGTTGTGCTACACTTCTAATAAGTTTTCGGGGTTAGGCCTTAGGGTCAATTGCCAATATCTTAAACCTCATACCAACTAAGAAGGTTGCGAAGACACCTTATGATATACTGAGTGGGGATTTTCCCTCACCAGCACATGTGAAAGTCTGGGGTTGTGAGGTATTCGTTTGTCGTGAGGCCCACGACAAACTGGAACCTAGATTAGAGAAGTGTTACTTTGTTGGTTATCCCCAAAAGTCTTTTGGATAGTTGTTTTACAAGCCTTCTGAGAATAAGTTGTTTGTGGCTCGAAGGGGATTCTTCCTTGAAAGGGAGATTATAACCAAATAAGCCAGTGGGATCCCAGTTGATCTTGAAGAGATTCAAAATTTAACCAAAGAAGAACCTATAGTTGAAACTAAAACTCAACCAGAGGTTGAAACACCTCTGAGGAAACTAACGTATCTCCATCTTCTCTTTGCAGGTCTAATAGAGTTCGTCTCCCTCCTAAGTTTTATGATATTCATATTACTGTAGAAGGCGATGTGCTGATTAGTCCATATATGATAACTAAGTTTGGAATTTGGTTGATCCTACACCTGGCCTTAAAACCATTATGCATAAGTGGATATTCAAGAAGAAGACCGACTTGGATGGGAATATATACACATTTATGGCCAGTCTGGTCGCGAAAGGTTGTAATAAAACTCAAGGGATTTATTATGAGGAAACCTTCTCACCATTGACTAAGATTAAATCTATTAGGATATTGCTTGACATAGCTGAATTTTATGATTATTAAGTATGTCAAATTGATGTAAAAACCATCTTCCTTAACAGAAAACTAACAGAGGACGTGTACATGGCACAACTAGAGGGTTTTATACATATAAGATATTCAAAAAGAGTGTGCAAGCTTGAGAGGTCCATCTATGGAATCAAACAAGCTTCTAGATGGAATCTTTGT
Source organism: Lactuca serriola (assembly GCF_051521515.1). NCBI lineage: Eukaryota > Viridiplantae > Streptophyta > Magnoliopsida > Asterales > Asteraceae > Lactuca > Lactuca serriola. The sequence goes on from NC_136410.1 coordinate 267,498,319, forward strand.
TTTCATTAAAGGTTAAAGAGTTTGAATTTCAAAAAGCGAAGACGATTCCTGTGTTTATGTTAAAGTTAGTGGGAGTGTTGTAGTCTTGCTAGTGCTGTATGTTGATGACATACTACGTATAAGAAATGATATCCCAACATTGCAAAGTGTGAAGACTTGGCTTGGGAAATGGTTTTCTATGAAAGACTTTGGAGATGTAACATATATACTTGGTAAGAATCCATAGAGATAGATCAATGTGTCTAAAAGGACTTAGCCAAAGTACATACTTGGATAAGATCTTGAAGAAATTCAAGATGCAAGACTCAAAGAAAGGGTTTCTACCCATGCAGCATGCCATAAAATTAAGTAAAGATCAATGTACCAATACTAGTGAAAAACATGACATAATGTCTCGAGTCCCACATGCTTCTGCTATAAGATCAATCATCCAAGGTTGTCAAGATCGAGATCCTACATATGATCGTTTTTTGATTTTGCAAGACTAGGATCTAGATCCTAAGACCCCACAAAATAAAACATAATTTCAACTTATGATTTTAAAACATGAAAGTATCTCAAACATTCAATTTTCCATTCAAAATCTATAAAGTGGTAAATTATTTTTTAAAAAAAAAAATCAAGGGAAGGTAGGATCGGATCGGATCCCGATTCTATGATCCTACCTATGTCCTACGATCCTACATGCGACCATACCCCAAATATGATCCATATACGATCCGACTCATTTTTCATACCTAGGATCGTCGGAGCGTACAATCCTACAATCAAGATCGTGATTTGGACAACCTTGCAATCATGTATTCCATGAACTGTACTCGAATTGATGTATTGTATGCTTTGAGCATGGTGAGTCGTTATCAGGACAAACCTAGTGAAAGTCATTGTATGGAAGTAAAGCACATTCTAAAGTATCTTAGGAGGACAAGAGATGTGTTCTTAGTATATAGAGGCATAGAAGAGTTAAGAGTAACATGTTGTACTGATGCGAGTAGGGTTGGAAATTGATGACACGAAACGACAAAAATACATGACACGAAACGAAATTAGGACGAAACTGAAAATTGAATTCATGTTTGTGTCAAGAGTAAAAAAAAGACGATGTCATGTCGTGTTGTGTTTGTTGAGATTCACTTATGTATCAATAACTTATTCTCTAAGCTTTCTCGTCTTCTAAGATTACTTATTCCCTAAGCATTAGTATTATTATCAAATTAGGATACTTATTATTTCCTTTTTATAAAACTTATGTTCGGCTACATATAGCCACCTTTGTAATCGTTTTTGATCAATATCAAAGCAAAATTTGGGAATCACATCCTAGTTTTCTTTAAATAATGGCTCGAGATATTCCAAAAGGCCCAGACATGAAGAAGGAGAACAACACCATCGATATCATGTTGCCATACTTCCTCACTGCCGCCGATCATCCCGGGTAAAACTTTGTTGGTGAAAGCTTGTTGCATGATGGAAACTACAATGATTGGCAAAGCGAGATGACAAACTCTTTATTTTCCAAAAATAAATTCGGGTTCATTGATGGTTCCATGCCAATACTGGTGGAAGATGCAACTAGCCTAATGAATAGGAAACATTGCAACGCCATGGTATGAGGATGCTCATTAATTCTATGGAAAAAGAAATCAAAAACAATGTCAAACATGTGATAACGAATCGTGATATATGGGTCGGCCTTGAAGAAAGATTTTGGAAAGAAAATGATCCTAGAGTTTACGATCTCAGACACACCATTACTACCATACACCAAGAAGTAATGAAGGTCTTGGCGTACTACACTAAACTACAAAGCATTTGGGATAGAATTCAAGCAATCAAATTGAGTACACCGTCACTACCATATGCCAAGAAGGAAGACTTTTTAAAGAAAATTCAATTAATAGATAGAGATAATAGTAGTCATTTTTGTGATTCTTGTTTTAGGGCCAAATAAAGTATAGTGCCTTTTCCTACTACTTTTTCTAAAACAACTGAATGTTTTGAGCTTGTTCATGTTGATATATGGGGTCGTTACAAATATGCTACGCTAAATGGGGCTTATTATTACTTATCCATTGTTGATGATCATAGTAGAGTTGTATGGGTTTATCTAATGAAAAACAAATATGAAGCTTCTTATTTTCTCACACTATTTTACATGGCCAAAAACAGTTCAACAAAAATGTCAAATGGATACGAATGGATAATGGTTCAAAATTCAAATCACGACACATGTTTTATTTTTACAAAGAAAATGGAATACATATGGAAACATCATGTCCTTATACTCCTTAACAAATGGATTTGTTGAGAGAAAACATCGACACTTACTTGAGATGGCACGAGCTCTCCGTTTTCAAGCATGTCTACCTATAGAATTTTCGGGTGATTGTGTATTAATAGCAACAAAAATCATCAACAAACTACCAACCAAAGTATTAGAAGAAAAACCCCACATAAAATCTTACTTGGAACAACACCATCATACAAACATTTAAAGCATTTTGGTTGCCTCACTAATGTCTATGATTTCTTAGGAAAACAAGATAAATCCGGCGAAAGAGGGAGGCCTTGCTTGTTCTTAGGATACCCAATAGGACAAATATGATACAAACTAAATGAATTTAAGAGTGAAAGATTTGCATAAGCATATATGTTACTTTTTTTGAAGATGTATTCTCATTTGGAAGCAACTATGAGATGAATAAAAATATTGAAAATATGGATTTTGCTAAATCTTTACAACAAATTCAACAAGAGATCGACAACAATGTTTATTCAAAAGAAAAAGATTATCTTGAAGCTACCATTGATTATGACTTAAACAACAACTTACATTCTAATCAAACAAGAAAAAAAGAAACATCAAGAGAGACCGCTTCCATCGGTAAGACAAAGCTCTCAACCAAAAGCTACACCAAAACACTTAGAAGAACTTTACACAGAATTACCACCTTCCTTGGATCATTCGAAAAACACATCTACAACACATCCACTCTCTAACTTCGTTTCATATGAAAAGTTCTCTAAGTCATATAGAGCTTTTCTCGCTTCCATCACTTCTTGTGATGAACCCATGAATTTTGCTCAAGCGGCTTCAAATACAAAATGGAGAGAGGCTATGAGTAAAGAAATACAAGCACTTGAAGAAAATGGAACATGCATCTTAATCGATCTCCCTCCAAGAAAGAAGGCCATTGACTCAAAATGGGTATACAAAATAAAATACAAATCGGATGGGGAAATTGAATGATATAAAGCCCGTTTAATTGTAAAATGTTCCAAGCAAATTAAAGGAAATGATTTTCATGGGACATTTGTTCCGGTTGTCAAACTTGTCACTGTTAGATGTGCACTGACTGTAGCATCCAATAAAAATTTGGAAATTCACCAATTAGATGTCAATAATGCTTTCATACATGGAGATCTTGACAAAGAGATATACATGAAGCTTTCACAAGGTTTCAACAAAAGCCTTGTGTAACACCTTCGGCTAGCGATGGAAACACCGAACTGTGCGATGTTTAGGGATGTTGGATCCGAAGACAAGTATATTGAACAATATGTGAAAATATTACACAATTACTTCTTTTATTCATTATTGATAAAAAGGATTACATCACCCGACCTCCAATCACCCCCTAAGCATAACTAAACAATAAGAAAATGAAATAAAGCTTCCATCGGCTAGGTGACGACTTCCTTCGACACTCTACTTCCACTGCTATTTATTTCCTGAGAATACATGGGTTTTAAAAACTTCGACGTAATGTTGGTGAGTTCATAGGTTTTTAGGGTTTTATACTTTTGAGAATAGTTTTTATAACTCATTAAAAAGGTTTCTATTCTTAGTATTTTATTTTCCTAGGATAAGCAACTCTTCTAGTAATTTTATTGTATAACTTTTCCCTTATAGTTTTATTATCTTTTCATACTTTAATGACTTCTCGAGCATTCTCCTCTAGGTACTTTAATTGTTTAAGGTTGATGGGTAAGGTTACAATGAGTCCCTATAACTGAGCTATATAACTTAAAATTTCCCAGACTTGACGCTTCATCGGACATCATGAAAAGACTATAAAGTTATGCTTGTCAAGGTTGTATCTAGCAGTCGTAGGTGAGAGTGTCAATCCCGTATAGACGTATACATACCTTTAACGCTCACTTAAGATTAACGATTATAGGTCCGGGTTAGTCGAATATCAATCAACTAGGGATGAATAATAGGCCTCATTTAACACTTAGTTTGTTTACCCTTTTTAGTTATGATTATTTATTTTTGTTATTCTTTCTTTAGTTTTTCCTTTAATATACTTTCCTTAAATAATTATTCACACACACACACACACATATATATATATATATATATATATATATATATATAATTATCCTTTTTATAGATATTCTTTGATAGGTTATAGTACAATTAAGTACATTACCTATCTTTATGTTTCCTTTAGATATAGTTTATTCCATAATTATTTTGATACGTATATATCATACCATATCTATAAATTAATTATTAGATTCTTGATATTCTTAGGATATTAGAGCAGAGTAACAACTACGTACAATACTTATCCTAAAATTTAGCCAACATAACGACTAGAAACTAGGTTATTCTAGGGAATAAGCCATCATAGCAACTAGGTACAATCCTCTAGTAAAATCTTAGGCATTATAATGACTAGGCATAATATCATATTTAAAGCTTAGGCATGGTAAGTACCAGACATAATAATATCCTAATGCTTGTAGCCAATTTCAAAACTATTAATATATTACAAGTAATAATCATTTTGTAAAAATCATTGAAATCGTTTTATAGCATGTATTCCCCCATAAAACAGTTGAAAACGGTAAAAGTGGGATCGTGAAACTCATCCTAGTAGCGTGATACTTTGATGTAGGATAGATTCGGGCACGGGACCTCGAAGATCGCCTTGGGTTGGAGCGGCTTCGACCAGGGAGAGAGGATAGATACATAAGATGGGTGTACAGATGGGTTCTGTGAACACCTCTATTTATAGCAAAGTTTTGTGGTATGCGCGACACAAATATTTGTGCGTGTTGTGCATGAGCCTCTTGGATCCATCCGGGAGTCCGACGTGTCACTCTCTCGCTGGGCCATTTCACTTACAATCTTCGCGAATTTGGGGTTAGAATATGCACCGAGCAAGGTGTGCACTTGACGCACATAATAATGATTTTGTAAAAATCATATATTCTGTGTATGAGCACAATCTTTACCCTCTTTATATCTATGAGATGGTCTCAACTAGTACTACAACTTTCGTTTAGATTGATTTGGCTAGTTTTAAATTTCACCTTTTAGCCTAACGGGGTTAAAATAAATGATTTTATAATAATCATATCTTCTTCATACGACCTCTGTTTTCGTTGTTCTTATGTGTTTCGAGAAATTCTACGACTTTCTTTTTGGTGATACTATCCAAAACCGACCAATCTCTTAATCCTATTTCGGTGTTAATAACTTTAATTAGAAGGTTGATTTTACTTTTTACTAAGGTCATAACTCCTCCATTCGAAGTTAGATTTTTATGAAGCTTATATCCCTGGAATCACATTGTTGTTTACTTTCCGAATACATTAACCATCGTAGAAAACGACATGACTTTTTGGACACTCATTTTTAGCCTATGAGTCGTTTTATCCTTATACGTAAGAGTATACTCAATAACATTTATTTATAAAAATAAAATATTAAATTGATACTCTATTACATTTATTTTTCTAAGCTAATTTTAACGGTGGTCAATGATGAAGTTTTCCCAATTGTCACATTCTCTCCTCATTTAATGTGACATCCCCAAAATCACGGCCAGAAAAGACCAGTTTCATTTATGCTTTTTAAAATAATTTCAGAGTAAATCCTTTTGATTTAAAAGAGTTGCAGAATTTGTTCCCAAAACAAAATATGATAAAATAATATTTATCAAAGCATTTAATCAAGAGATGCATTTTCATTATATAATCAAAACTCGGGATGTCATGTTCCGCTACAGACCATAAAGCATAAACGATAACATTACAAGTCATTCAACAAATATATACATATACAGACTTGTAAACAAAACAAATTGATGATTCATCCATCTTATGCCCTCGCGCCACTACCTGTAATACAAATAACTGAGTGGGTCAGGCTTGGGAGCCTGGTGAACATATAGGGTTTTCAACCCACAATAGATAAATTATATTTAATTTCACCAATCAACAATAACCCGATTACCCATTCCCGTTATCCTCACTTTACGTCCCTAAAACAACATCTATCTCAAGGGACCTAATCTAGGATTTTCATCGGGACGGACATTACTGCTAATGGGTTTCCTCAACAATAGATGTCCTAAAGGCAATCATGAGGGGGATAGAGTACACCGGTGAACACATCGTTCACAACACCTACAGGTTATGAACCTGCTAGCGTTCCACATGACTGTCTAGAAAGAGTCTGTGGTCGTTATCCATACTCCGCTGAATAACTAGATCAACAACAACAACATCGAGGCCTCTCATCTGTTTATTACACACCAACTATCTACCCATGTTCTACCCAACATATTAGTAGATAAAAATATATATTTTTATACATAGTTTAAAACTTGTATAGCATTTTCATTCAATACATATTCCACATAACAGATGAAGCACACCCGCATAACACATATTTCATAGAGGATAAATTAGATCTATGAGATAGAAGAAAGTGAATATACATTCACACACATAACAGCAAAATTATACACATAACACGTATTTCTTATAAAATACTTCATAATTATGCGTTAGAAGAAAGTAACTACACACTCACTTGATCAGAAGATGATCGGACAGCACTACGACTTGCAGAAGTAATATTCTTCGGTAGATCTAGAAGATCTTCACAAAAACCGGGCTCCTCGCGGGCAGAGCTTCGGCTCGGGAATCACACTTCTCGGGATCCTCGGTGCTTCGGAACTTGCTTCGGCGCTCGGGAGTAATACCGGGGCTTCGGGATACTTCTGGCACACAAAAAGATGCAAAACGGGAGAAAGATGAGAGAAAATGAGCAAATGAGCCGTCTGCCCTTGCATCCCTTTTATAGGAGGCTGAGGCCTCGCAGTACTCTGGGCGTACTCATCCGAAATCGTCATTGCATGCGTCATCCGAAGAACTCGAGTGCGAGGGTCGTCATGCTTCGTTGTAGGCTGGGCGTACGCCAGTACGCTGGGCGTACTTCGGATAAGTCCGATGACTCCCCTTCGGATAATGTCGGATTTAATAATTAAATTTATATATTAATTATTTAATAAACTTCAAAAATTCATATCTTCTTCATATGAACTCCGTTTTCGATGTTCTTTATATCCACGCGTAGGTGAGACTACGCTCTACAACTTTCGTTTAGACTCCGTCGGCTAATTTTGAATTTATTTTTATTATTTATTTTTAGTAGGCTGGGACAGGAAAACTTCATTATAAATTCATAACTTCTTTATCCGATGTCCGTTCTCGCCTATCTTTTTATCGCTTCGCCACCACTAACGAGATCTTCGATTCTCGTTTAGATTGTTTCGTTTAAAAACCGCTCGATCTCAAATCGAGTATTCGGGATGCATACTGCTAAGTCGAAACTTCAGAAAATCATAACTTCCTCATACGAAGTCAGATTTGGGCGTTCTATATATATATTCGAAAACCTCGTTTCGGCCAATACAACTTTATGTAAAGATATTGATTTTATTTTACACTTAATTTTGACGCTTATTTTTATTCTTAATTAATCAAATCACATAATTAAGCAATTAAGCACAAAACACATAATACTCAAATAATACACTTCTTTTATTTCAAAACGGGTTACAAAGGTTAACCTAGACTATTATATCAACATTAATGACAAGCCTAGAAACACAGGCGTTACAATTCTCTCCACCTTAGAATGATTCCGTCCCTGGAATCACACATCAACAAACTAATGCGGATAGCGACCCATCATGTCACTCTCCGTCTCCCAGGTGAGATTCGGCCCATTCGTGTGTTTCGATCGGACAAGCACTAACTCGACCATCTTGCGTCGTAACTTCTTAGTCTTTCGGTCAACGATTGCCTCTGGTTCTTCAATCAACCTTTTGTTCTCATCGATTCTCAACTCCAAAAGTGGAATCATGTCGGGAAATTCTCCCTGAACTTCCTCAAATAAAACACATGAAAAGTGTTATGAATTCCATTCAGTTCTTCTGGTAGTTCGAGCTTGTAAGCTTGGTTCCTAATCCTCTGAAGAACTTTAAACGGTCCAATAAACCTTGGACTTAACTTTCCCCTTTTACCAAATCTTATAAGTCTTTTCCACGACGAGACTTTAAGTAAGACCGAATCCCCAACTTCAAAAGTTATCGGTCTTCGCTTTTTGTCAGCATAGCTCTTTTGACGATCCTGAGCTGCTAACATTCTTTCCCTAATTATTTTCAACTTTTCAGCAGTTTGATGGACTATCTCCGGTCCCATAAACTGCTTTTCCCCAACCTCAAGCCAACAAGACGGCGTACGACACTTCTGTCCATACAAAGCTTGATAAGGTGCGATCTTTATGCTTGAGTGGAAACTATTATTGTAGGAAAATTCTACCAAAGGTAAATGTTCATCCCAATTACCTTGGAATTCCAGGGTACATGCTCTCAGTATATCTTCAAGTGTTTGTATCGTTCTTTCGCTCTGACCATCAGTCTGCGGATGGTAAGCTGTACTTAAACACAACTTGGTACCCATTTCCTCTTGTAGACTTTTCCAAAATCGCGAGGTGAAACGGCTGTCACGATCTGACACAATCGTTAACGGAACACCGTGAAGCCTCACAATTTCCTTCACGTAAGAATTTGCAAGCTTATCCATAGACCATTTCTCCTTGGCTGCTATGAAATGCGCACTCTTAGTGAATCGATCAACGACCACCCAAATCATGTCGTGACCATTCTTTGTTCCGGGCAGTTTAGTGACAAAATCCATAACAATGTCTTCCCACTTACCCATAGGCACAGGCAATGGTTCTAAACTCCCGTACGGTTTCTGATGTTGTGTCTTGACTCTCGCACAAGTCACACACTCGGCCACATACTTTGCAACATCAAGCTTCATCGTCAGCCACCAGTAGTAGGGTTTCAGGTCCCTATACATTTTAGTGCTACCGGGATGAATCGAGTACATGGTCTTGTGATCTTCTTCCATCAGAAGATCTCTGACTCCTCCTATCTTAGGTATCCAAATCCGATCTTGGAACACCTTCAGTCCATGACTGTTTATACCGAACACCAACGTTTTGCCCAAACGTTCTTCCTTTCGGTCATTCTTCTCAGAAGCTTCCTCTTGAGCTTTCTTTATAATTTCCACAATGGTCGAGACAACTTCTATTCTCAACGCTCTTGGCCTCTTCCTTTCAAGGTTGACTTTCCGACTGAGAGCATCAGCAACAACATTTGCTTTACCGGGGTGGTAAAGTATCTCATAGTCGTAGTCCTTAAGTAACTCTAGCCAGCATCGCTGTCTCATGTTCAATTCTTTCTGATTAAAGAGATATTGGAGACTCTTATGATCAGTGAAAAGTTTGCACTTCGTGCCATAGAGGTAATGCCTCCATATCGTCATAGCGAAAACTACCGCTGCCAACTCCAAATCAAGAGTCGGGTAGTTCTTTTCATGCTCTTTCAATTGTCGAGACGCATATGCGATCACCTTATCTCTTTGGGTCAAAACACAACCCAATCCAACCCCATACGCATTGTCACACCCCAAAACCAAGAACGGCGGAAACGTTCTGGGGCGGAGGACGTCATGTACAGTATCACACCAATGAAAAGTAGTAAACAAGCAACAACATCATCCATTGCATTAATAATATAATTATTATACAAGTGTGTTCTGTCAAATTTTGATAAACACTAAAGAATAAATCAAAATGAAAGTGGAGTCTTCAACGAGCTCCATCTTCCCTAATCCTTGCATCGGTACCTGTCTATGATGACCTGAGGATACAAGTAATTTTGAAAGCGAGTATCAGCTTTGAAACTGGTGAGATCATAAGTATTTTAGTGTCTTAATTTGTATGTAAGTATTTGTATGTAAGAATTTGTATATGAACTGTAAGTATTGAAAATGTTTGTAAAACACTGTAAACGTTTGAAAAACCCTAGAAATCCCTATGATTCCTACTATTATAACAGGGAGTCTTCTACCAAGACTTAACTGATCTCTATGTAGCCTTCTACCAAGGCATCTAGTGTCTGTGTGTGTCTCTTGTAAGAGTGTGTATTTTCCCAAGTCTGACTACCATTAATTAAAAAGATAGTTTCTACATTACCGCGCGTCGTGTAAATGTTCACGAAGTGAATGTAATGGGAAAAAGAAATAGTACTATGGTGTAGCGTTGAACTACAACCGTACCAATTACCTAAAGTCTAGGGTAATTCTTCTAAGTACTGTAGTATTTGATATAAATAACTACATCGGTACTCAACTGCCTTATTTGAGGGATAAGGTATAATGTGATGTCTAGATCCCAGACTATATGCTCCCCTATCAAAGGGATTTTGGGACCTACCCACGACCCCTGCATGTATGCAAGCCATGAGCATCCACATTACTATGATCATGTATACTCGATATAACGATCACAATTGCATTGTGATTCATCGGTATAGTTAGATCCTGAACTGGTTCCATGCTATAGCACCTAGTGACGTCTGTTCTATGTATATGTAAGCGTACTCATGTAAGTGTGATCATGTAATTGTACTTATGTAAGCGTAATCATGTAAAAGTATATGAACGTATGCCTTTGCTAACCAAAGGCACTGAACTGACTGAAAGGAACTATTATGTCCATATATGTATACATGATATATAACTAATGTTTAAACGACCTTCGGACGGTACCCGATATCCCACCATACCACATCTCAAGCGCAAAAAGGAAATAGGGTGGATAGCCTTCCTAAGTCTTTTAAACATTACTTATATAACTATACAAATATAGGCATGCTTATAACAAAATCTCTATGTAAACGTAATTATGTAATTGTATAGTAATGTACTGTAATGTTCTAGCTGTAATGTATGTTCTCTCTATCTAGCAAGTATTGACTCATGAATGAACTGAATCATTGTGTGATATCGCGTTCTAGTAATAGTTCTAGTATCTTCCTAAACTACCCGTATGGTAGCTTACTAGTAATATAACTGGTACGTATGAACATGGTTGTATACCCTTGCTATCCAAGGGCATTGGATGAACTGGAAAGGCCTTTTATGACTATATATGTACACATGATATATAACTAATATTTAAACGACCTTCGGACGGTACCCGATATCCCACCAGACCACATCTCAAGCGCGAAAAGGAAATAGGGTGGATAGCCTTCCTAAGTCTTTTAAACATTTCTTATATAACCATACATATAGAGGCATGCAATTTATAATAAAAGCATAAAATAAGTTTTGTAAAAACCTTTGAACATAAATATTTTCTAAGAAAAGATCAACTTGATGTCGATCTATAAAAGGGTTTTGAAGGCATGGGTTTGATAAAACGGTTTAGTATAAAGAAACATTTGTTTGAAACACAATTGTAAATAAGTTTGAAATGTAATATACAGAGTAAAATGTACAGTGTAATATGGAGTTTTAAACATATAAAGTGTTTATGAAAATCATTTGAAGGAAACTGTTTGGTAAAACGGCTAATGAGTAGTAAATCATTTGAATGCTGCTTATTAATCACATGTGATTGATATAATAAGTAGCATGATTCTACTTGTATCCCCCCATAAAACATTTAAAAACAGTTTAAAACATTGATTAAGGGGTATGAACTCACCTGTTGTGGGTGATACGGATGAACTGAAGAGGTAGGACCGCTAGGTGTCAAGTGAAGTCTTGAACACACTTATGATCCTAGTTAACATATAATTTCACATATATGTAACAAATTAGTCTATAAATAACTAATAAACAAGTCAAGACACCCTAGGACATGCTAAAGACCTTTATCAAGTGTTATTAGCCTCTAGGATTGCATCTAAGTGTTTGTAGGGGAAGCTATTGTGTGTAGGGCTCAAGGAAAACTCCATAAGGGAGTTCACGACCCTAACAACACTACCAAATGAGTTTACGGTCGTGAACTCATGAGTTTACGGCCGTGAACTCATACTTATGTGTCCATTTGATGTTTGATGCTCTATAAGGCCCTAATAAGCATTTCTACTTAATGGCTTGGTCTATGGAAGAGTTTAGGGCATAATATAACTCCTTTTAGGAGTTTACGGCCCTGGGACCATATTCCCTTGGAGTTTACGGCCGTAAACTCCCTTGGGAGGGTGTTTATGGTGTTTTCAAGTCTCTAAATTAACTAGGAACTAAACTAGGCTTTTGTACTTGGCTTTAGAAGAGTTTATGGCACCATTTGGCACCATTTTATGGAGTTCACGGACCTAGAACCTTTTGGGCCATGAACACCTTACTCTTGGTGTTCTAAGTGTGTTAGCTTGTCCAAAACACATTAGGGTACTTGTCTAAATTACCCTCTTAGCTTAAGGAAGGTTTTTAGGGGGTTTTGGCACCTAAAAATGGAGTTCACGGCCCAAGAACTCTCTTGGCCGTGAACTCACTTCTAGCCATGAATCTTAATTGATTTGTGGTCTAAAACATGTAATGGTAGTTCCTAGGTTCATTCCCGAGGCTTTGAGGGACATTGGGACACTTTTGGCCCTTAAAATGGAGTTTACTCTCCGCGTGTTCTTGGGCGGTAAACTCCCAAATCTTGGGGTCTTGATCCGATTTTGATGTTTTCTAGTCATATACACACTAGCATACAAGCCTAAGGTAGTTACCTAACATGGGGAAAAGACTAGGTAGCATTTAAGCCACATATAGGAGTTTACTCTCCAAGAACGTTCTTGGGCAGTAAACTCCCGAATCTCACAGATTTGCTATGTAATCTAAGTTATTAAGCACATTATAAGCATTATAAGACAACTAGAGAAGTGTACTCACGATTTGGGATAAAAACACGAAGATCCGTGAGAGGGAATTTTGACTTTTCTCTAAATGGAATGTAACTAATGACATAATTTGGTTCAGAATTCTATTTATAGTCCTGAGATATTTTTGGCAGAAAATATTTTTATTCCCGAAATGATATCTAATATAATAGAGTGTTGGAATAACAGTGTTGCATGAAACTCTAGTGCATCCACTCTCCTGATATCTCCTTAAATGTAAATCCTGAAAAACTGCCAAACTTATACTCGAAGTCTGAATTTTCACTGTAACTGTTCTACTTCTATTGGCTTCAAATGGTTTGTACAGAATGGAAATTTCGGGTTGTCACACGCATCGCTATAAACAACAGCGAAGTCTTCAACTCCATCGGGTAGAGAAAGTATCGGTGCCTCACATAGTTTCTTCTTTAGTTTCTCGAATGCTTCTTTATGCTTATCACTCCAAGCATAAGTAGATCCTTTGTGGGTCAAAGCTGTCAATGGACTAGCAATCGAAGAAAAGCCTTGGATAAACCTTCGGTAATATCCGGCTAATCCTAAAAAGCTTCGGATCTCCGTGGGACTCTTCGGTTGTTCCCACTTCATCACAGCTTCGATCTTTGCTGGATCAACCATTATCCCATCTTGGTTGACCACGTGACCCAAGAATTGGACTTCTCGAATCCAAAAATCACATTTGGAGAACTTTGCATACATCTTCTCCTTATTTAGTACTTCTAACACTTCTCGCAAGTGTCTACCATGCTCTTCTTGGCTCTTTGAATAAATCAATATGTCATCTATGAACACTATCACAGATTTATCTAGGAACAGATTACAAACCCTGTTCATTAAATCTATGAATGCTGCTGGAGCATTGGTTAGTCCAAACGACATAACCAAGAACTCGTAGTGTCCGTATCACGTTCTGAATGTTTTCTTCTCTATATCCTGCTCTTTCACCTTCAGCTGATGATATCCTGACCTTAGGTCGATCTTCGAGAAATAAATTGAACCTTGTAGTTGATCGAATAGGTCATCAATCCTTGGCAACATTTATCTATTCTTTATTGTTGCCTTGTTCAGCTCTCTATAATCGATGCACATTCTCATACTTCCATCTTTCTTCTTCACGAATAACACCGGAGCTCCCCAGGGTGAGGAACTAGGTCTAATGAAACCTTTGTCCAATAACTCTTGAAGTTGCATCATCAGCTCCTTCATCTCCGTCGGTGCTAATCGATAAGGTGCTTTTGCTATTGGCGTTGTCCCTGGCAACAAGTCTATTCTAAACTCCACGTGTCTATCAGGCGGTAATCCGGGAAGATCTTCGGGAAATACTTCCGGATAATCACATACGACAAGAATGCTCTGTATCACCTTTTTCTCCTTTTTAGCATCGATCACGAATGCTAGATACGACGTACATCCTTTAGCCAAAAACTTTCTGGCTTTCATCAATGAAATGATTCCAGAATTTACTCTGCGTTTATCTCCATACACCATAAACGACTCTTTCCCAGGTGGGTTTACTTTGACTATCTTTTTCTTGCACAATATTTCGGCGCCATTGACGCTAAGCCAATCCATTCCCAAAACGATGTCGAAACCTTTAAGTTCTATAGGCAATAATTCCTCGTGGAACTTATTCCCATTCAATTCGATTAAGATGTTTTTCATATGATGACTAACAGGTTCAAACTTGCCACTAGCAACTTCGACTAATAAAGCATTATCTAGTTTATCAACAGGCAAAGCTAGTTTTCTACAAAATTCATGCGATATAAAGGAGTAGTTGGCTCCAGAATCAAATAAAATTTGGGCAGGCAATTCGTTAACGAGAAAGGTACCTGAAGCGACATCAACTTCATCTTTAGCAGCTTCCAGTGTCATCTGGAATGCTCTCGCCTTCGGCTTTGGCGGAATGTTGGGTCTAGCTGCCTCCTTCTTCTTCAGGCAGTCCCTCGACATGTGTCCCTCCTCACCACAACCATAACAAACTTTCTTAGTGAGGGTGCATTCATTGGCATAGTGCCCTGGCTTTCCACACTTGTAGCATGTGGCCACCACCTCACATTTTCCATGATGCTTCTTCTTACATTTTTCGCACCATTTCGCTTCCCTTCCTCCTCCTCTCGAACTAGACTTCGAGAACTTGTTTTTCTTGTTGGACCCTGAAGTTACATCGAACTTCCTCTTTTCACCAACATCTATCCTTTCCAGACCCTTTTCCTTCCGCTGAGCCTCCACATTCTTAGCTGCACGAATAACTGTTTTTAGAGTAGTTGCCATCTTGACTGTCGGACCAAAGTCGGCAGGCAGTCCATTAGCAAACCTCTCAATCTTGGAGAGTTCTGTTGGCACTGGGTATGGAAATAACTTCATTTTCTTGGTGAATGCAGTAACATATTCATCTATGCTCATCCTCCACTTCTTCAAGTTTTGGAACTCATTGTTCAGATGAATCAGATATATCTGTGAACAATACTGCACCCTTAAATGTTCCAAGAACTCCTCCCATGACATTTTCAGGGTTCTCCTCGTGGCATAGTATCTGCCAACAACTTTCACCAACTCAAGACTCCATTCTTCAGTTGTCTAACTGCAAAGACAGTCTTCTGTTTGTTGCTACAGTCACAACTTTCAAATACCATCTCCATTTCGGAGATCCAATCCATAATCTCAACAGGCTTCGGGCTTCCAGAAATACTTGGCGGCTTGGCGCCCAAGAATTTCTTGTACATTCGCTTATCCTTGTTGTTTCTCCTTTCCGGATCGTTCCTTCATTCTCCTTAAGTCCCAACTTGACTCACCATGCGACTATTGTTCCCTTCCTCCGATTGCTCGAGAATCAATTCAGGTTCCTCAATAGGTATGATAGGTTCGTCCCTATTTCCATGTAACATTTGTCGCATTTCATCCCTTTGTTCGGCTAACATATCCTGAATCATGGCTTGCACCCCAGCCATCGTTATTGGTTCTGGTGCTGCTGCTACAACAGGTATTTGCTCAATCACTGGCAGTTGATTCCAGTTTTCGTCCGCGTTTCCAACGCCACTCCTTGTTCTCACCATTTTTGATCTACACACCAAATAAGGTAAAATTAGATCCTCATTCACGATAGATAATCAAATCATCCTTATTACTCCGAAACGTTTACATGTTAGTTCTAATACCGTAGACGTACGCTTAGAATCCTACACACATAAGGTTTCCAGATCCGGTCGGCAACAGACCATAGATCCGAACAAATAATATCATATATGGCAACATATAACATTTAGCACATAAAAGCATTTTAGGCAACTTTCCTAAAATAAACTAGTGCTCGTGTCTAAAATCCAATAGACACACATCTCAAAATCTTCACTTAGCATTCTAAGTTTAAGTCTAGAAATCCTACAAATTCCTAGTTCGCTTAAACTAATGCTCTGATACCAACTGTGACATCCCCAAAATCACGGCCAGAAAAGACCGGTTTCATTTATGCTTTTTAAAATAATTTCAGAGTAAATCTTTTTGATTTAAAAGAATTGCAGAATTTGTTCCCAAAACAAAATATGATAAAATAATATTTATCAAAGCATTTCATCAAGAGATGCATTTTCATTATATAATTAAAACTCGGGATGTCATGTTCCGATACAGACCATAAAACATAAACGATAACATTACAAGTCATTCAACAAATATATACATATACAGACTTGTAAACAAAACAACTTGATGATTCATCCATCTTATGCCCTTGCGCCACTACCTGTAATACAAATAACTGAGTGGGTCAGGCTTGGGAGCATGGTGAGCATATAGGGTTTTCAACCCACAATAGATAAATTATATTTAATTTCACCAACCAACAATAACCCGATTACCCATTACCGTTATCCTCACTTTACGTCCCTAAAACAACATCTATCTCAAGGGACCTAATCTAGGATTTTCATCGGGACGGACATTACTGCTAATGGGTTTCCTTAACAATAGATGTCCTAAAGGCAACCATGAGGGGGATAGAGTACACCGGTGAACACATCGTTCACAACACCTACAGGTTATGAACCTGCTAGCGTTCCACATGACTGTCTAGAAAGAGTCTGTGGTCGTATCCATACTCCGCTGAATAACTAGATCAACAACAACAACATCGAGGCCTCTCATCTGTTTATTACACACCAACTATCTACCCATGTTCTACCCAACATATTAGTAGATAAAAATATATATTTTTATACATAGTTTAAAACTTGTATAGCATTTTCATTCAATACATATTCCACATAACAGATGAAGCACACCCGCATAACACATATTTCATAGAGGATAAATCAGATCTATGAGATAGAAGAAAGTGAATATACATTCACACACATAACAACAAAATTATACACATAACACGTATTTCTTATAAAATACTTCATAATTATGCGTTAGAAGAAAGTAACTACACACTCACTTGATCAGAAGATGATCGGACAGCACTACGACTTGCAGAAGTAATATTCTTCAGTAGATCTAGAAGATCTTCACAAAAACCGGGCTCCTCGCGGGCAGAGCTTCGGCTCGGGAATCGCACTTCTCGGTATCTTTGGGGCTTCGGAACTTGCTTCGGGGCTCAGGAATAATACCGGGGCTTCGGGATACTTCTGGCACACAAAAAGATGCAAAACGGGAGAAAGATGAGAGAAAATGAGCAAATGAGCCGTCTGCCCTTGCATTCCTTTTTATAGGAGGCTGAGGCCTCGCAGTACGCTGGGCGTACTCATCCGAAATCGTCATTGCATGCGTCATCCGAAGAACTCGAGTGCGAGGGTCGTCATGCTTCGCTGTACGTTGGGCATACGCCAGTACGCTGGGCGTACTTCGGATAAGTCCGATGACTCCCCTTCGGATAATGTTGGATTTAATAATTAAATTTATATATTAATTATTTAATAAACTTCAAAAATTCATATCTTCTTCATATGAACTCCGTTTTCGACATTCTTTATATCCACGCGTAGGTGAGACTACGCTCTACAACTTTCGTTTAGACTCCGTCGGCTAATTTTGAATTTATTTTTATTATTTATTTTTAGTAGGCCGGGACAGGAAAACTTCGTTATAAATTCATAACTTCTTTATCCGATGTCCGTTCTCGCCTATCTTTTTATCGCTTCGCCACCACTAACGAGATCTTCGATTCTCGTTTAGATTGTTTCGTTTAAAAACCGCTCGATCTCAAATCGAGTATTCGGGATGCATACTGCTAAGTCGAAACTTCAGAAAATCATAACTTCCTCATACGAAGTCAGATTTGGGCGTTCTATATATATATTCGAAAACCTTGTTTTGGCCAATACAACTTTATGTAAAGATATTGAGTTTATTTTACACTTAAATTTTGACGCTTATTTTTATTCTTAATTAATCAAATCACATAATTAAGCAATTAAGCACAAAACACATAATACTCAAATAATACACTTCTATTATTTCAAAACGGGTTACAAAGGTTAACCTAGACTATTATATCAACATTAATGACAAGCCCAGAAACACAGGCTTTGCATTTAAGGAATTTCATACAGAAATTTAGCTTGTAGTCGGGATTCCTTCGAACAAGTGAGGGTACCTGCTCTTCATTTTATCTTCTCGTTCCCAAATTTACTCTGGTCCTCTCTTAGAGATCGATTATATATTTACTATGGGAATGCAACTTTGCTTAAGCCTTTTCACTTCTCGATCCATAATCTCTATCAGTTGCTCGATGAAGTTTAGCTTACTTTTGACTTGAATCTCCTCAAGAAGAATGATATGTGTATCATCTGAGAGATACTTCTTGAGATTTGATACATGGAAGACGTCGTGCACATCACTAAATTCTTGGGGTAAA
Organism: Lactuca serriola; assembly: GCF_051521515.1. NCBI lineage: Eukaryota > Viridiplantae > Streptophyta > Magnoliopsida > Asterales > Asteraceae > Lactuca > Lactuca serriola. The sequence continues at coordinate 267,517,228 of NC_136410.1, forward strand.
TTGAGCCGGCAAGCTACTGGACCAATCCTTTCGAGGATCTCGAATGGTCCTACGTATCTTGGGTTTAACTTTCCCCACTTTTCGAATCTCATGACTCCTTTCCAAGGAGAGACCTTTATCATAAACCTGTGTAACACTCAAAAAATCACAATAAATTTAAAATTTTCAAACCCAACCATTAATCAACAATGTTTACAAAAATAGTCATTGTTTCAAAAGCGTTATTTCAAATCAGAGTTTTTTGAAGACCCAGTGACATCAAACAGGAAGCTGTGTATGATCATGCCTTTGCCTTTCCACGGTCCTCTAAGGTACCTGAAATGATAAACTAAAAACTGTAAGCCAAAGCTTAGTGAGTTCCCCCAAAGTACCATCACACACACAAATAACAACATATATCGGGTTCGCAACTAAAAAGTCTGGATTACCTCCGAGCCATCAGTATGAGTTTGGCATACCATTCGGGCACTCAGCTCATATCTGGAATGCTTCTGAGCCCTCAGTATGAGTCTGGCATGACCATCGGTCCCCCAACTCATATCTCGAATGCTCCCAGGTTTTTGTTAGCTACATCACAAAGCAGTACAACCGCAACCCAACACAATATGCGACATATGTAATAGATAAACATAAACACAAGACCAACAAATATAGATGATCATAAAGATCTACTAATTAGCCACAAATTAGCATCATACTATCCTAACCACGATAAATAATCTAGTGGGCTGACATTGTTGCCTTCGACCCACGGTATAGTGAGAAAAAACTCATGTCACAGTCTGACGAATAGCTAAACAATGCAATGCTCCGAATATTGGCTCTACCGGTCTCCTATTCAATAGATAGAGACCATGGCTTAACTTTAGCTCAAAAATACCCAAAACACCCTTAAGTCAAACTTGGTCAACCCTGGTCAAAGTAAAAGTCAATGGTCAAGGTCCAAAAGTCAAAATCCCTTCCTAGTAGAGTACACCTTAAGAGTACGCCCAATGCACTTTGATGTTGACCAAAAAAGGGGCGATGACCGTGTATACACAACGTACCTCCAGGTATTCCTATCGTACGCATCCTAGTCCCAAAACTCCACTAAGAGCTTATTCCATTAATCCCTTATGTCCAAAAATCATACCCAATCCCAAAATTTTGTCCTAAGTCATAAAGTTTCCAACTTTATGACTTTGCATGGCTATAAAGTGGTTAATGTCCAAAACCCTAAGTTCTTAACCCAATAGGACCATCTAACACATGCATGGGTTACATACAACACTCAAGATCATATTTTTATGCATCACAACGCTCTAAAATGTTTAAAATGATGGCTCAAATGACTTAGAGTAACCCATACTCACAATGCCAAGCTAATGGAACCAAAATGTTCACAACTTCAAGGCTAACAAGAACAAATCATCGTCAACTTCAGAGATTTTTATCTTAAAATGATGCCAAATGGTGATGAGATTCTAGATCTAAGGTGCCTCACTCTTCCAAGGTGGTTTTATCTTCTTCTCTTTCCTTCTTAATCACCAAAAGTACCCACAAAAGCTCAAGAACATTGTCAAGGAGGATTTGGGTTCTAGATGGATGAAATGGCAAGTGAAGGCTGAAGAGTGAATGAGAAATGAGGAGTTAATGATGTCTATATATGGACCAAACCCTAAAAATTAGGGTTTGAGGATCCTTCACTTACGTCCCGCGTATGTGGTATACGCCCAACATACTAAGGTACGCCTAAGTACGCCTAACGTACTAAATCTTTGGCTAAAAGTCACCAAAATGCCACTATAGGCCATTTTTGCAATCTTTATCAAGAATAAGGGTCAAAATGAAATATTCCTTAATACATAGGGTTAAAATGATACTACCTCATCATCGAGATGTTACACCCTATCTCCAGCTTGGAATGCAAAGGGTTTGCATCTGACATCAACATAGCTCTTTTGACAATTACAAGCAGTCTTCAAACGCTCTCGTATTTGCACGATCTTCTCATTGGTCTCATGGATGATTTCTGGGCCTGTTAGCAAGGTATCTCCTGCAAATTACTTTTCTACTTTTGTATCTCCTACTTCTTCCTAACATATTGGTGATCGACACTTAAGACAATATAAAGATTCAAATAGCACAACCTTGATGCTGGTGTGATAGCTATTATTGTATGAGAACTTGGTCAAGGGTAGATGAGTGTCCCATGCACTTCCAAAATCTATCACACATTCCCTAAGCATATCATCCAACTTCTGGATTGTCCTTTCAGTTTGACTGTCGGTCTGAGGATGATAGGTTGTGCTCATATCTAGATGGGTACCAAGAGATTTCTATAGACTTCGCCAGAATCATGAGGTGAATGTACAATCTCTATCTAAGATAATGGATAATGGGAACCCATGTAATCTAACTATCTCTCGGAGATATGTCCTAGTCAACTTTTCTATCTTGTCCGTATTCTAGTCAGTCTATCGACTATTACCCATATAGTGTCGTAACCACTAGATGTTCTTGGTATTTTTGTTACAAAGTCCATCGATATTTGTTCCTAATTTTATTTTGGGATTTCTGGTTGTTGCAACAATCCTGAGGGCTTTTGGTGCTCCACCTTGACTTTCGAACAAGTCAGGCACTTGCCTATATATGTAGCAATCTCTGCTTTCATATTTGGCCACCAATAAAGCTCCTTCAAGTCTAAGTACATCTTGTCTACTCTAGGGTGAATGAAATATCTCTGCTTATGAGCTTCATTCATGACTAGCTTCCTAGTATTACCAAAATTTTGATCCCAAATTCGGTTCATGAAGTATCTCGCTCCATTTTCCTTAACTTAGACTTGTTTTTCCATTCCTCACAGATCTTCAGTACTCATGTTTATCTCGTGAGATCATTCATTTGAGCATCCATAATATGCGTGGTCAGATTAGACTGGATAGTCATTGTGAGTGCTCTAACTATTCAGGACTTGACTGGCTCCTTTCGACTTAAAGCATCAACAACTACATTGGCTTTCCCTGGATGATAATGGATCTCACATTCATAATCATTCAACAACTCTAACCATCTTCGTTGTCTCATGTTCAGCTCCTTTAGATCGAAGATGTGCTGAAGACTCTTGTGATCCATGTAGATTGTGCATTTTTTTGCATAAAGGTAATGATGCCACGTTTTCAGGGCAAAAAACTACAACTCACAACTCCAAATCATGGGTGGTGTAGTCATTCTCATGCACTTTGAGTTTTCGTGAGGCGTACGCTATGAATTTCTCTCTCTGCATCAATACACATCCTAATCCCTGATGCGAAGGGTAACAATACACAATGAAATCTTCGATTCCTTCTGGAAGGGATAGTATTGGTGCACCACACAACATTTCCTTTAGCTTTTGGAAAGCAACCTGTTGTTTGTCTCTCCAAGCAAATTTTATCTCCTGCATTAATATTGTGAGAGGCTTGGCTATCCCGGAGAAGTTCTCTATGAATATTCATTAGTAGCTTGCGATACCTAGGAATTGACGCACTTTGGTTGGTGTCTTGGTTGCTTCCCTGTTCTTCACAGCTTCAATCTTGGAAGGATCAACATGAATTCCTTTCTTACTAACTACGTGCCCTAAAAAGTGAACTTCTCTAATCCAAAATTCACACTTAGACAATTTTATGTACAAATTTTCTTTCCTTAATATTTGTTGGATCATCTGTAGATGTTGACCATGCTCTTCCTTGGTTCGTGAGTATATTAGGATATCATCGATAAATACGATCACAAAAGTTTCCAAGTAGGGATTGCATACTTGGTTCATAAGATCCATGAAAAGAGTTGGCGCATTAGTCAGTCCAAATGGCACGAACAAGGATTCATAATCCACAGTGTGTCCTAAACACAGTCTTTGGAATGTCCTCTTCCACGAATTGGAGTTGATGGTATCTCGATCTTAGGTCGATCTTGGAGTAATAAATCGACCCTGAAGTTGATCGAAAAGATCATCGATCCGGGGAAGTGGATATTGATTCTTGATGGTCAATTTATTCAACTCGTAGTAGTTGATGCGCATCCAGAAAGATCTATCCTTCTTCTTGAAAAATAGTAGCGATGCTCCCCAAGGTGAAATCTGGTCTAATGAAGCCTTTATCAAGAAGTTCATGTTGTTGGCTAGAGAGCTCTTGCATCTTTGATGATGCCAATCTATAAGGAGATTTTGCTACAGAGGCTTCCCCTGGGACTACATCAATCCTAAATTTGACTTGACGTGCATGTGGTAATCCTGGTAGATCCTAAGGGAATACATCAACACCTAAGGTACTTCCTTGATCTCTTTCTTCTTGTCTCTCTTATCGACAATGTGGGCTAGAAAGGCGTAATACTTCTTATGGAGGTATTTCATGGCCTTCATATAGAAAATGATCCTAAGGTTTTCACTATCTCTGTTTCCGTAGACGGTTAAGGATTCTCCATTCGACAAAGAAAGATGCACTACTTTCTCGAAGCACAAGATTTCAATGTGATAAGGGGATAACAATCCGTGCTTATTATGACGCTGAAGCTTCCGATAACCATAGGCATGAGGTTGACGAGAAGTGTGTTATTACTTAACTATATAATGCAATTCTCTAATACTTCCTGGGTGCTACCGATATGACCATTGGCCATTTCTACTATATAGGTTTCCCTAAGTTTACTAGATGGATGATTTAATAATTTCCTAAACTCAGGGGGTAATATAGCTCCTATCGACACCATAATCTAAAAGTACATTTGCATATAGATTGTAAATTAGGTACATACCAGTGACCACAGTTGGGTCATGGATGACGTCCTTTTCTCTAATGAAAAATGCCATTCCTATGGCATTTTCTTCTTGTCCCTTCAACTTCAGTCAATCTCTCTTATAATGCCTTACATACCCACATTTATAACAAGCTTTGCTTCCTGCTGTTGTTGTAACTCATTGGTTTCTCACAGGTGCTGGAGGTGTTGGAAATCTACACCTTTGAGCAAGGTGGCCCTTCATGCCACAATTGCTACATACCCACCAAGCACTGTTGTGATGGTACCCATATTAAGTACACTTCAGACTACCCCTAGTATACGACTTTGGGGTGGTAGTCTCGATTGCTGCTACTATAACTACATATGCTTGAATCGCTTCATGCTTCTTCTTAGATGGCTACGTAGTCTTTCCACTGAATCTCTTCCAACCTTCCTTTTGTTGCTCCTCACCTTTGGGACATCCACCTTCTAAACCATGGTGCCACGCCGTATCTCTTGGTTCGTCAAGGTGAAGGCCAACCTATTGGCACTATCTTAGGTGGTCGGCTTAGAGGCAGTAACTAATCCTTGAATGGGCTGAGGTAGACCCCTGATGTATCTTTTTATCTTACTGTATTCCAGAGTGATCATCCCGGTACACAAGGTAGCCAGATCATTAAAATGATTCATGTAGGCATTCACATCAGCTTCTTTCATCTCCAATTTCCATAGCTCTTGCTCGACCTTGTGCATATCCTTGTGTGGACAATACTCTTCTATCATGAGCTTCTTCAGTTCGCTCCAAGACATGACATTAGCATTTCTAACACCCATTGTCTTCGGATAACTATTCCATCAAGTGAGGACTGTATCTGCTAGGGTGCAGGTAGCAAACTTCACTTTGCAGTCCTTAGTATAAAATCTAATCTCAAAGACAAACTCCATTTTCTCTATTCAACGGGTTAAACCTACTTAACCTTCATTTCTATAGAAGGATTTCGGCTTGCAGTTCGTAAAATATTTGTAAGAACAGGCCATAGGTGGACCTCAATTGTCTCCCTGGGAACTCTCTCCTCCAATACCAGCTCTTGATCCCGTATTCCTATTGGGTTTGAAATTAGCCATAGTAGTGGTGACTCTTTAGGATACAAGCTCCTCGACAGCTATTGGGTCCATAGGCATAGGGTCGGGGTTATTATGGGAAACTGGTTGGTTTCAGTTGGCTTTTGTACGAGTCATGATTCTTTATTAATGTTATGGTAACTGTTAGATGTTAAAATGCCTTGATCGTTTCGTTATTAATTCGTGAGGGTTAGAAAAATTTGAACGTCGCAAAACTAAAATATTAATCAAGTAACTTTGTTATATCGCACACAATCATTTCACAATGCAAGATAATCATTCCTTAAACCCATATTTTCATATATTTACTTATGTGTGATTATAAGTTAGACTCGATACAATGTGATCTTTCAAAGTTACACAAAAGAGTGTGGTTTGAACAGGAAAATCATCTATTTTATATACAAAAGAGATGGCAATATAATACCATCTGCCTATTGCTTTTCCATCCTTTAAACCCAAAAATACAGCTCCTAGCTTCCCTAGCTAGAGAAACCACCAAATACCAAAATATACCACCACCAATGCTACTAACTGTGCCTTCTGATAGTGGAGGTAATCAACCATCACCTCTGAGGTAACTGTCCTGATCTTAGATACTATCGCCCTCTGCTCCAACTCCTCCACACACTGCTCCAAAATTTTCTAATCTCAAGATGCTACGACTGAATCTGGTCATGAGTCTCCTCAATATGATTATATGCATGTAGGACTCTCATCTTGTCGATATCACATCCCTCAACACACTGCTCCAAAATTCTAATCTCAAGCTGCTACGACTGAATATGGTCATGAGTCTCCTCGATATGATTGTATGTATGTAGGACTCTCATCTCGTCGATATCACGTCCCTGCTCGATCGCACGAAATCTGTCAGTCAATAACCTAAGATCCCTCCTCAACGACCAAAGAACCTCCTCCGTGTAATGAATACTATCTTCATGTTGAGCCTGTTGGATTAGTGTCTAAGTCCATAACTATTTTGGTATGTACTTGACCCGATGGTGCATGGTCCTTTTGGGTTGCCTTCACCAAAGCAACTTGATAGGATGAATTATGGAGAGAGAGGATTAAATATGATTTATTAATATATTATGAGAATAATATATTAAAGGAGAAATCATATTGTTTAATTAATATTAGTCAAGAATTGATAAGAATTAAGTTTGTGGCTAAAAGACATTAATTAAACTTAAGGGACTAGAACTGTCAATTGTGTGATAGTTGAATATTGGGCTAATGGACTCTATATTATAGGGGTGGATGAATTCTATGGGGAAACCCATTAGAAATCGTCCAAAGGCCTTTAAGAAAGGGGTTCATGGGTTGCTTAGGGCCTAAGCATCCAAATTAGGGTTTCCTTGTTAGATAACCCTAATAGCCTCACTATTTAAGGAACCATTATGCCCCAAAAACGTGGTGAACTTGTTCTCTAGGGTTTCCACACGTTTTTGGCAGCCTCCTCCTCTTCTCCTCTTCATCCTCTTGCTCTTGGTGTTTGTGAGCCATTAGAGGAGTGACATTTGTGAATCTAAGCTTTCTAAAGTCATTACAAGGAGGATTTGGGATTGTTATTGCTACATAACAATCAAGGTAATATCTTAAACCCATTATTATGTTAATATTGATTATCATATGCTAGAATTAGGGTTTATAGTCTTGGATGAATTGCATATACAATAGAGAAACCTAGATCCAAGCATTAGGGTTTGTATGAGCACATAGGATGTTCTTATGGCTAAAACCCATCAGTGGTATCAGAGCCTTGATTGGTTTCTAGTGTATTGATGCCTTGGTTATTTATTCAAGCTTCAAAAATTGATTTTTTGGCCCCCTGTCTGATGAACTCGGCGAGTTCCATTGTGGACTCGGCGAGTAGCTCCAACTCGGCGAGTCCATAGAGGAACTTGGTGAGTTCGAGCGTCAGAAGGAGGCTGTTTCGGGATTTTTGCCTATTTTGACTTAGGATAATTACCATAATTGTTTAAAATTAATAAAATTTGAATTTTATTGATTCCTTATGATTATCCTTGTCAAAATAAAAGATTTTGGTCATCTAATTAGATAATTGTTACCTTATTTGATAAATGTTAAGTTATGGAAATTATTTGATCATTATCTTGCAAGAATTTGAACTAGATCTAATTAGATAACCATCAATTATAGTTAATTGCCTTATTTGAATTATGTGATCTAGAATATTATTGACAAAGTTTGGAAAAGTTTCAAATTAATACCCTTTAGGTTTTATAGTTTAAATTTGAACTTAATAGTTTTGTTTTGAAATTTAAATAGTTAAAACCCTAATGTTTTGAAAAGTTTCAATACTTGCCCTCAAGTTTTGTAATTTAAATTTTGATTAAAAAGTTTGATTTTGAAATATTTAAATTCTAAACCCTAATGTTTTGAAAAGTTTCAAAACTTGCCCTCAAGTTTTGGAATTTAAATTTTGATTAAAAAGTTTGATTTTGAAATATTTAAATTCTAAACCCTAATGTTTTGAAATGTTTCAAAACTTGCCCTCAAGTTTTGGAATTTAAATGTTGATTAAAAGTTTAATTTAGAAATGTTAAATTCTAAAACCCTAGTATTGTTTTGAAAAGTTCAAATCACACCCTTATGGTTTTATTAATTAATTAAGGTGTATAATTAAAAGAGGTTTAATAAATCCATAAAATTTTGGTTTACAATTTAATTGAATTAAAAGTATAATTATTAAATTAGACCACCTAGTATTTTAAAAGTGTAAAATACACCCTATACTATATATAACATTAAAAGTATAACATTATATATATGTATGAGTAAAAGTCAGTCTTACCGTTAGTAGGCCTCATTCACGAAGCTGGTCTATAAGGGGTGTTTAAGGAAATTGCCTATAAAATGGCGATTGAATGGGTATCCACTCTTACCCACCGCACTCTTGACTGGTGGAGGGTCGTTAGCCGAACGGGTAGGATAGGACATAAACCTTCCATTATAAGTATAATGAAGTATAAAAGTAACTAAATGCTTTCATAAAATTCCCAATCTTAGTTACTTTAGGAAAAAGTGAATTGATGCAATTCCATGAAATTACACTTTGTGCCTTGAGAGGACGTTAGTGGAGCGTGTGTGGTTAACCGGCACACTAAATGGTTTTAAGCAAAGGTAGAAAAGGGTGACTCAATGTTTGTCATAGTTCGGTGGAGCGTGTGTGGTTTACCGGCACATCAAATAAGTGACCGTAACATGTGAGGGCACCATGTAGATTTGCATGGTTATTCACACCCGCTTTGTGATCCTCGGCATCCCAGTCACAAACTAGAGGGGCATATCGAGATTTAAACATGCCATTGAAATGTTCAATGAATCTTAAAGGATCTAGGAGTTTTGATAGATTTAAAACTTAAATTTCTTTTTCGTTTTTAATGGTGGAAATTAGTGAATCGTCATTCACTTACCTTCAAATATTCTGCAACTAAATTACGGCATCCCTTTTCTAGGTTGTAGCGTATTGTGTTGGGTCCTAGCCTTAATATCTCATTTGGGTGATTTATTAAGGACTCAATCAATCAACTAACTTGAATTTATTTTTCTCCCGTTTTGTAGATGTCAAAGTTCGACAACTATGGTCTTCCCAAATCCCGTGGAACAAGCATTCCACACGAAGATGATATTCCACGATTCGATCGAGGAACAAGAGATCATGCTTCACTTCCTCCTCCTCCTCCAATTATTCTCCCTAACCCACAAGATCAAAGAATTGAAAGGTTCAATGTCACTAAAGCCCTATTGGAAATGAAACATGAAGATGGTAAACCCGTGTGTGCCCACGTTCTAGGAATGAAATCACACATCGATAGGTTGATAATGTTGGGTGCGTCATTCCCGGATAAGTTGGCTGTGAACTGGGTTCTGCAGTCACTTCCTGAATCATATAATGAGTTCAAAAGAAAGTATTATATGATGGATCATGATGATAACCTCATTGACCTAACTTACATGCTCATTGCTGCTAAATCAGAAATGATTTGGCAAAGCAATGGAGCATATTTGTTGGGAAAGTCAACCAAACTTGCTTCCGAGGACGTTCTAGGAGAACCAACCTGCGTTTGCTGCCAAGAGAAAGGGCGTTGGATACAAGTCTGCCCTAAGAACCTGAAGAGTCCAGAAGATGAGAGAGTCAAAAAGTATGGCTGTGCTTCAGGTAAAATCCACTATCTAATTCCATTAAGTTCCTATTCTTTGATTCTCAATACATGATGTGATAAGATTGCTTTTGAATGTTTTGCAGGATCAGTGAAAACAGAGGAAGCTTGATTAAAGAGCAAGATGAATCTAATCACGAAGAAATGGATCTCGATCGCATGGATTTGAAGATTAGATTTTGAGCTTAGAAAGTTATGATAGAGTTGTTAGGAATTTTTCTTTTGACTACATAGTTTTCTGTTGATTTTGCATTGTAAGGACAAATGTTTTCCGCTGCTTTTATGAATAAAATAATTTTTTTGATATGACTTATTTATTTATTTATTTCCTTGCAATGAAATCATTATGAAAATTGATGTTTGCATATTTCTACAACGAATGGATAAGATTCTTAATTATGGAAATGTCAAGAATTTACCAAATAGGGAGAGTTTTTCATCGCCCAAGTTTCAATTGGACAGAAACTTGGAATCATGCAACTTGGTTGCACGATGAATGAGAAATTTCATATTTGGAAATTATACTAATTCGTTGACAAAGTGTCAAGTGAAAGACTATTAGATCGAGTACACAAAAGTTGTGTGTTGATCAAATCCACCACAAGGGTAACAAAGATATTCGTCATGATTTACTAAAGGATTAGTAAATATGATTATGCGTATAAGATTAAGTGTAATTCTGAATTGATTGAAAAAGGTTTAAATCAATAGTAGAACGAATAAGAAGAATCAAGTAGGCAGAAAGATAAAAGTTACTCTATTCTAAGAAGAAGGGAGAGTACCTTTTATGCTTTATGATATGACTTAATGATTAAGAACCATATCTCAATTGACCCTCTAAATAAATCTTAGTACAAGTGTATGTATAAGAAGAGGAATCAAGAATTGAAGAAATGGTTAAATCAAGAAGTCAATCATACTTCATTCCAAAACAAGTCTTAGAGTTAAGATTGTGACATTAAGTGACAAGTCTTTGGAAGGTTTATAAAATTCATCAAATGTAGAATTTGGAAAAAGGCTTTTCTATTCTCACACATTTGAAATTGTAAAGTTGTGATGTCTTGGATAAGACAAAGACCAACTAGGACCAATTTTATGAAATGTTTTGTCTTGATAAAGGCTACACTAACTCTTGAATATTTGTTTGTCAAGAAATGTTTATTGACAGGAGAATCTTATATGCCAAGGAGTCAGTGGGAGTCTTAATGGTCTTGAAAGGTTTCAAGAACAAATCAAAAAATAAACCTTATCGATCATCACTAGCACACGAGTAGAGGTTTACAACCTATCGTGTTGACATTACCTTGTTTCTATGCCGTTCCAATTGAGTTAATTATGCATGTGAGCCCTATGAGTTCTCATTTGAATGCATAAAAGGCAAGGACCTTTATCAATTGAAAGTACATTGATAGGAAAGGGTGAGCTGATTAACTACTTGGAAGACATGGTGGGCAGCTGTGTTACCATAAGGCAAGAAATCAAGATTAAGAAAGATCGGTCCATATGAGTTTGAATTTATCGTAAACTTTAGTTTTAACAAATTCACATGGATAGGAACACATACACCATTAAAAATCTAAGTGTCATAAGATTCCATCCTCCATGAAAATGGCTGTGAGGAAATGCTTTCACTAAGGAAGATTTTAAGAAGATAGTGATTGTGAAAATTGTATTCTCGAATTTGATTATGGTTATGGTATCCCTTTCCATGATTCGAATTATGAGATTTGGCAATTAGTCTAAATTGGTTAAGACACACATATAAACTATCTAAGGCAAAGGTGTATAAGTTTAAGAAGCCTTGATAAAAGATTATCAAAGCATTGGGTATTAGAAATATGAACTTAAAGAAATTCAATAGGCATTGTTTTTCTGAAAGTTAAGCTGTTTCTGAATACATGTCAAAGCTAGTGGGAGCATAAGTGTTATGTTTATAATAATCATCGTGATAATGGGAGCATAAATGTTATGCTTGTATGATTATTAAGGCAAGTATTTCAAGTTAGCAATATTAATTATAGAAAACAAGAGTCATACTTTGCAAAGTTGTAAGAGTTATAAAGTTGTTTTTCTATAATTAAGGGAGAGAATATTATGCTTCATTTCAAATCTAAAGGCTTAGGTTTTGGAATATTAATAAATTTAGTCAAGGATACATAGTGCGTTCTTAAATTTCGATTATGATTACGACATTCCTCTTCATAGTTCGAATTGTGAGAACGTAGCACATAAAATATTATGGCAGAAGATTGATAAAGTATCAAATCTTCATGTAAGACATTATGCATCGTATCCCATACGCTTCGGGTATAGGATCGATTACAAATGCTATAATATTTGACCATTCTAAAATTTTCTAAATGTCTAGCGGATTTAGAGGGAAAAGGACAAGAATCGTTTTGACTAAGATAATTAGACAACTATCAAAGGATAATCCAAAGTTCGCCGAGGATTGGTTGCTTGTGAGTAGTTGGAAGTATAGTATTGGATGGACCATATTGACATTATTATGAATAGAAAAGATTCTATTAAGAATGAGTTGTTATATGGAAAATATGGAAACATTTCATATTAGGAGTTGGATATTGAGAATCTATGTCTAGATTAGAAATTTTATGCAAAAGGATGTTCATAGGAATGTACTTTGAGTGAGAGACATCATATCTAAGGAATTGTCTTGTAACAATCTCCGATAGAGGAACTTGTAATTTCATTGGCAATAGTCATTGTGACTTTTGTGCTATGACATTACGAAAGGATCATTGCATAAAATGTTAGAATCTAGCATATTCTATAAGTGGCAAGAATTTGATATTCTTTCACTTATGATAAAGGATTAGGAGTTGTGAATTGAGTATGATTGGAAATGTGTTCATTTGATCTATTTCACAAAGTAAGAACCATAGGTAAACATTGTGTGCATGCTAAGATCATGGGACAAGTGTTGTAATAATTCAAGTAAGAAGTTGATTACCCGAAACAACAAATAATGAGTAATCAATATGGTGATAAATAAAAGGTGTTTTATTTATACTCAAAGGTTTGAGGCCATATGGAATTAATATTATTCTTGTGTTTCAATTTGCAGGTTTTGACTTCCTGAATAATTTAATTGGTTGAGAACAATCAAATTATTCGAACGGGCCACAGTCGTTCATATGTTGGAAGTAGATATGAATAAAGAGCATTAGACATAAGCAAATGTTTGCTGCAACGTTCATGAGTGCTTATGAATATGATTTGAGCATTGGATTAAACCCATACTCACTTGGATCACTTCATGGATTTTATCACGAGTGATTGGTGAGACGATAACATCTTATATTCTTGAAACCGAGATGTGTGAGTTGTATCTTGCGAGTCGGTTGCACATTGATAATATGTAAACGCACCAGTAACTTGGTGTTATAAAATATATTGTTGTGTGTGATTCAGTGAGTGAGTGCAAGCGAGCATTGAGTCAAAGTTTATCCGTTCCTTTTATTCAAAGTAGGATAAAAGCGATATTTGTGGGCCCCTCGATGATTTAGTGATGGCACCTAAGCGCTTGGCCAAGCCGGGACTAAATTGATGTGTTCAATTGTAGTCTGTTGTTAGTCGTCATAAATCTGAATTCGGGAAACATCATATAGACAGAGAGAATGATTTAAATCCATGTCTCAGTCTATACGATATCTAGAATGGAGGAATATATGACCCCTTATCTAAAGGACACGCGTATCTGATAAGATCAGAGTTGACAACGACTTTGGAAAGCTACGATTGCAGATCAGGATTTGAAGTCATACACGGAATAGTTATTAGACTTATCCAAGTGGGAGACTGTTGGATTAGTGTCTAAGTCCATAACTATTTTGGTATGTACTTGACCCGATGGTGCATGGTCCTTTTGGGTTGCCTTCACCAAAGCAACTTGATAGGATGAATTATGGAGAGAGAGGATTAAATATGATTTATTAATATATTATGAGAATAATATATTAAAGGAGAAATCATATTGTTTAATTAATATTAGTCAAGAATTGATAAGAATTAAGTTTGTGGCTAAAAGACATTAATTAAACTTAAGGGACTAGAACTGTCAATTGTGTGATAGTTGAATATTGGGCTAATGGACTCTATATTAAAGGGGTGGACGAATTCTATGGGGAAACCCATTAGAAATCGTCCAAAGGCCTTTAAGAAAGGGGTTCATGGGTTGCTTAGGGCCTAAGCATCCAAATTAGGGTTTCCTTGTTAGATAACCCTAATAGCCTCACTATTTATGGAACCCTTATGCCCCAAAAACGTGGTGAACTTGTTCTCTAGGGTTTCCACACGTTTTGGGCAGCCTCCTCCTCTTCTCCTCTTCATCCTCTTGCTCTTGGTTTTTGTGAGCCATTAGAGGAGTGACATTTGTGACTCTAAGCTTTCTAAAGTCATTACAAGGAGGATTTGGGATTGTTATTGCTACATAACAATCAAGGTAATATCTTAAACCCATTATTATGTTAATATTGATTATCATATGCTAGAATTAGGGTTTATAGTCTTGGATGAATTGCATATACAATAGAGAAACCTAGATCCAAGCATTAGGGTTTGTATGAGCACATAGGATGTTCTTATGGCTAAAACCCATCAGAGCCAACATTGGAACTAATATTAATATTAACCTATCGGTCGGGGATTTTGGGATGGGATCTCACAAGGGTGCCTTAGACGACTTACCTACCTCATAAAATCTGATGCTATTATCCTTAATCCACTCATTAATCTGAGGAGTCCATTTATGGATGGGGCAAGGCCTTTTCGAGACTCTAGGTGATAATAGGGGTGATACTGCTCTCTTTTGGTAGGGTAAGGAAGTGGATTGGGTATTCTTTCAGTGTGGAAAAAGGATGCAAAGTCTGAACAACTGGTGAGAAGGAGATGGTGTTGATGATAGAACCTCTAATGTCTGTGAGGGCTCTGTGTCACTCTCTCGGGTGTCATCTTCAACCTGAATCTCTATTTCATTAGGATCTGCAGGGTCACCACTGGATGATGAATCATGATATGGAGAACTATACACCAGACCCTCTTCGTTCTCTCCCTCGGGTGATTGCTCCTCCTCGAGTGGCTACACCTCTTCAAATGACTCCTCTGGATATATAGGTGAAGGCAACATTGGCATCCATGGATCATAATGGTTATGTAGCTTTGGCGTGCGAGGTAATACCTGATCTTTTTCCAGTTGGGGAAGTACCATCCAAATACCCATGTTGGCCATCTATCTCCTGCAAACTTGCATAATACATCAAACGGGTTAGATGTTTATGAGAGGTAACATAGGAATACAAATAATATTTAATTATAGTATATAATAGATAGTAACAAGTCTCTCTCATGACTCTCTTTACATATGTATGTCGGATACCAAACTCCAGACCATCAATCAATGCAACTTCAAACTAGAAGTCGAATCCTTGAGTAATGATCCATAAATCCAATCCAATCCAAAAATCGACTAATAGAATTAGAGTAATGATCCATAAATCCTCAAGCATTTAGATTGTGAACTACCATATCCATGTTTAGTTGTGCATCGGTCGGACCATAATAAAACTTAGTTGCGCATTCTAGGTCTATTTGTGGTACGAATGATGTACTGTACTAACCCTAGGTATTGTTTTTGACTTAAAATCTTGAGTTGTGATTTATATGGATGTTCTTTATGATATTGAGGTCTATTTATACGAGTTTCTATAACTCTATATCCCTTTACTGTTTAATTAAAGGTATTTTATTAATTCTATATTTTGTACTTTAATACTATCAAGTAAGGATTGGCCTGATGAGAAGTGCCGGAGGGCAGGACCATTTTGGCATATAGTCGTTTTTGAAATCCAGCAACCCAAGCGACAGTTCAAACTAGTCACCTCTCCCATAATTAGTCTAGAAGTAGTGTAATTAATAATACTTCATTGAACATAACCGAGCCATATGATTTGAAATTTCCCCGCCACGATGTTTCATCGAACATCGTAGAAAAGACTATAAAGTTATGCCTGTCAGGGTTGTAGCTACCAATCGCAGGTAAGAGTGTTAATCCCATATATATATATATATATATATATATATATATATATATATATATATATATATATATATATATATATATATATATACATACCTTTAACGCTCACTTAACATTAACGATTATAGGTCTGGGGTAGCCAAATATAAATGAACTATGGATGAATAATACGCCTCATTTAACACTTACTTTGTTTACCCTTTTTTAGTATGATTATTTATCTTTGTTATTCTTTCTTTAGTTGTTCCCTTTAATTTACTTTCCTTACATAATTACTCATATATATACTTAATTCTCTTTCTCTCTCTCTCTCTCTCTCTCTCTCTCTTTATATATATATATATATATATATATATATATATATATATATATAATCTTTCTTATAGATATTCTTTGATAGGTTATGGTACAGTTAAGTACTTTGCCTATCCTTACATTTCCTTTGATATAGATTATTCCATAATTATTCTGATACGTATATATATTATACCATATCTATAAAATAATCATTAGGTTCTTGATATTTTTAGGATATTAAGGTAAAGTAACAACTAGGTACAATGCTTATCCTAAAATTTGGCCAACATAACGACTAGAAACTAGGTTATTTTAAGGAATACGCTAGCATAACAACTAGGTATAACCCTCGAGTATAATCTTAGGCATTATAACGACTAGGCATAATATCATATTTAAAGCTTAAGCAGGGTAACTACCGGACATAATAATATCCTAATGTTTGCATGCAATTTCAAAACTATTGATATATTACAAGTAATAATCTTTTTGTAAAAAGCATTGAAATAGTTTTATAACATGTATTCCCCCCATGAAACATTTGAAAATGGTAAAAGTGGGGCCATAAAACTCACCTTAGTAGCGTGATACGTTGATATAGTGTAGATTCGGGCTTGGGACCTCGGAAATCACCTTAGGATGGAGCGGCTTCGACCAGGGAGAGAGGAGAGATGCATGCTTAAGATGGGTGTGAAGATTGGGTCTACGGACACCTCTATTTATACCAAAGTTTTAAGCTGCGCATGACACAAATATCTGTACACGTCACGCATGAGCCTTATGACTCTATCCGGGAGTCGCCACATGTCACTCTCTTGTTGGGCCACGTCACCTACAATCTTCGTGTATCTGGGGCCAGGATGTGTTTCGAGAAAGGCATGCACCTCGCTTGCACAAAAATTATTTTGTAAAAATCATATCTTCTGGGTATGAGCACAATCTTTACTCTTTATATCTATGGGATGGTCTCAACTAGTACTACAATTTTCTTTTAGATTGTTTTGGCTAGTTTTGACTTTCACCTTTTGGTCTAACAAGGTTAAAATTAAATGGTTTTATAACAATCATATCTTCTTCATACGACCTCCGTTTTCGGCATTCTTTACCTTATTGTTCTCACCTGAAGAAATACTACGACTTTTCTTGTGGTGACACTAGTCGAAACTTGACCAATCTCTTAATCCTATTTCAGCATTTATAACTTTAATTACGAGGTTGATTTTACTTTTTACGAAGATCATAACTCCTCAATTCAAAGTGAAATTTTTACGAAGCTTATATCCCTGGAATCACATTGTCGTGTACTTTCCGAATACATTAACCAACTTAGAAAAGAACATGACTTTTTGGACACTCACTTTTGTGCCTATGAGTCGATTTATATTTATACGTAATAGTATACTCAATGATATTTATTTATAGAAATAAAATATTGCATTGATACTCTATTAAATTTATTTATCTAAGTTAATACCTAACGGTGGTCAGTGACGGAGTTTTCCTAATTGTCACAACATGAAATCGGGTCTGCAAGTTGCAAAAATGAATTTATGGATTGCGACAAGCGTCTAGAAATTGGTACCAAAATTCACTAAAGTTCTTATAAGTAATGGATTTCAAAAATCAAACGCTGATCACTCTATGTTCATATTTCGAAAGGATGATATATATATATATATATATATATATATATATATATATATATATATATATATATATTGTGTCTCTCAAATATCTTGATGATGTGCTTTTAATGGGAAATGAAAGTGAGGAAATAAAAGATACCATGCTACAATTATAGTCTCATTTCAGTATAAAAGACGTAGCGACTCTCAAATACTTTCTTGATATTGAATTATCTTGGTCAGAAAAAGGTTTTGTGACAAGTCAGCGAAAGTACTCTTTGGATATACTGGAAGACAGTGGCACTCAAGGATGTCGACCTAGTAATTTTCATATGGAACAAAATTTACGTTTACATAAAGATGATGATGGTCCTAACATAAATATTTCACAATATCGACGATTGGTTGGGAGGCTGCTCTATCTTAATATCACTCGTCTTGATATCGCCTTTGCTGTTAATCAACTTAGTAAGTTTTTGAGTTAACCAAAAAGGTCACATATGGATGCAAATTTTTGAGTTATGTGCTATCTTAAAGCTCCTTCAGGACAAGGATTGCTTTTACCAACTTTATGAGATCTTAGTTTAATTGCTTATTGTGATGCCAGTTGGTTAAGTTATCCGTCCTCCAGAAGATCATGTACTGGTTATTTTATTAGCTTAGTTGCGACATCCGTATCTTAGCATACTAAGAAGCAGAGTGTAGTGGCGAGATCATCTGCTGAAGCAGAATACATGGCGATGGCTAGTACTGTTTGTGAAGTTTTATGGGTTCGATGGCTTTTACAAGATCTAAATATAGTACAACTAAGTGCAACTCCTTTGGTTTGTGACAAAGAAGTAGCTAGGCATATAGTTGTCAATCTAGTCTACCATGAAAGATAACAACACGTCGAAATGGACTGTTATTGACTTGTATGTTCGCAGATGGTATGGGGAAATTGCAGATGGGCTTAATCCATCTGTGATTTTGATGGCTATTTTAGTAATTTGGGTTTTTTTTGGCTATTTTCTACAAACTAATTAACAAAAATTGCTAATTGCAGATGGGCTTAATCCATCACTTTAGTTGTTATTTCTTTGGAAAATTTGTTTAAAACCTCTCTAATAAAATTAATGAATATTTGGTAAGCCCATCTGTGATTTTGATGGCTATTTTAGTAATTTGGGTTTTTTTGGCTATTTTCTACAAACTAATTAACAAAAATTGCTAATTGCAGATGGGCTTAATCCATCACTTTAGTTGTTATTTCTTTGGAAAATTTGTTTAAAACCTCTCTAATAAAATTAATGAATATTTGGTTTGCGTTGTAACTGGTGGGAGGTGGGAAGTTGTGGTAACAAATCTTGAATATGTATGTGCACATGGAGGTATTTCTGAATTCGCTTTGATTTTTTCCAAGTATATTAGTTATAGCGATTTTATATCTTTGGTGAAAATAAAAACCGATTTGTTAGACAAATATTTAGTCTTTGTTTCCATCATCCTGAATTGAATCATTATATAGCCATCGTTGAAGACATGGATGTTAGAATGTTGATCAACGTAATCAAATCGGTTGGTGGAAGGGCTATGAAAGTCTTTGTGGTGGTTGATGAAGGTGATGTGGTTATAGAGGGTGGCGAGAGTGGAAATGAGCCGGTTGCTAACTTATGCAGCAATAAAGGGAGCAACAATCCAATAGGTACTTTCATGAATCCTAGCGTACCTTGGTTTTATAGTGTTGCTGAAAATGTTAATGTGAGGTATTCACCTATTCACTATATGGATCCTAAAAATTACAAGTACGTTGGTGATGATGATGTTGGTACATATCTTAATGACGTGGGTGGTTGTTATGTTGACGTTCCCGAACAATAAGTTAAAGTTATGAATATGGGTGGAGTAGATAATAGTAAAAAGAAAACAGTTATGATTCAGAACGATGAAAATATACATGGTTATGGGGATTTTGTTGATGTCGCTGATGTAGGTTTAGATATAACTGACTTAGAAAGCAATTCTTATGGGGATGAGTTGGGTGATGAACGTAAAACTAAGTTTCCCGATAGCCTTTTTAATGGTATGCCCCCTCAACCAACATGCCCTGTTGATGTAAATGAAGATATCCCATCACAGATGGTTGACATCAATCAAAAGATTGAATGTCTCCGTATATTTAAGAACAAAGACCTTCTAAAACGGGAGATTGGGGAAAAAATGTCTTCAAGAAGGTTTTCAGATGAAGACAAGTAGATTGACCAAATCAAGGTATGATGGAAAAAAAATTCCTTGGTTAATAAGAGAAAAAGGAATTAAAAATTATGGCCAACTTTCCCAAGTGAATAATTTTGTTGATGTACGGGTACGAAAGAGGATTCTTTTACCAAACTTCCGACGTATTTCCACAGTTTGGTCAAACATAATCCCGACACGGTGACACATATTCAAATAGATGGTGATGATCGGTTTGAGTTTGTGTATGTCGCACTTGGTTACTCGGTTAGTACTACTATATTTTATTATTATCATTTTTATTTATAATCGGTATATTTGAATAGATATACAATGTATTGTAGGTACGCTCTTTTGTCATTTGTTGTAAGCCGAACCTTGTAGTAGAGGGAGTGCACCTAAAGGGTGAGTTCAAAGGTACCAGGTTACTTGCAGTTACTAAGGACGGACAAAACCAAATAATACCGGTTGCATATGGTATATGCAAAAATGAATGTAAAGATTCTTGGACATGTTTTTTCTCAAAAACTATGTGATTGCATAGGTAATATGGAGGATCTTACAGTTATATCTGATAGGTCTCCATCTATAGCGACATCTGTTGCCATCATTTTTCCTCACGCTCATCACAGAATATGTGGTGTCCATTTGTATTTCAAATTAGTAGCTAGATATAGGAAGAGTGAGATAGTTAAATAATTTTTTTGGGAGGCTTGTAGAGCCTATATAGTTGATGGTTTTAATGTTGCCATGGACCTCATGAAAAAGAAAAAAAAACCAGTATGGGAATCCTTACAAAGTATAAATCCTAAAACTTGGTCTAGAGCACATTTTAGAGGCAACCAATACAATCTTATGTCGTCTAACAGTGCGGAGTCTATAAATGCATTATCTAGACATGCACGTAAGATGCCAATATTGATGCTGATCGACTTTATTCGTGCAACAATGCAACAATGATGGTTTCAAAGACGTAACTTTGCAGGTAGTAAATTGCAATCTTAATGTTTGTGTTAAATGTTATTGATCTTAACTGTGTAATTTTCTCTATTTTTTTTGCGGAAGAAACAACAACACTCACCCCTTGGGCTGATGATATTGTAAAACAAAATAAAAATACTTTTAGTAATTGGGATGTTCGCATGATTTCAAGTAAGAAATGCGGGGTCAAAAAGGGGAGACAAAACATTATTGTTGATTTCCAACAAATGACATGTACATGTAGGCATTGGTAACTTGATGGAATACCTTGTGGTCGTGTCGTAAGAGTGCTAACAGTCAACACTTACCAAGACTACTCGATATATGCATTAAAAGCTTACCACACCGAAACATTGAGGAAAACATATGAGGAATCAGTAAACCCTTTGCCAAATCCATCCAAATGGGAGATCCCCGATGGTTTGATGACTGTTAGGCCACCTATAATGGATAAACGTCAGCCAGGAAGGCCAAGAAATACAGAACACATTCCATACCAAGGTGAGGGTCCAATAAGAAAAGAGTGTTTTACATGTGGTCAAGCAGGATAGACGAGAAATAATTGTTCTGGAAGGGCGTCCAATAGTGGAGCAAGTCACACGAGAATTCCTACTATGGAGACGACAATTAATATTGGGGCTTTCGTGAGTTGTTCACAGAGCTATAACACCAATTATGATTTAAAACTACCTTAAATTGAAGAGTTGTTAATTTATTATGTATTGTAATGTTTTTATTAATTTTATAAGATGTTGTCCTTATGCTTTTATATTGTAATTTAGTTTGAACTTCATAAGAACAAATGAAGTTTTATACATGATTTTTAAAAATACTTGGAAATTAACGGTAAACAAACATATTAATCTAA
This sequence comes from Lactuca serriola, assembly GCF_051521515.1. Lineage (NCBI taxonomy): Eukaryota > Viridiplantae > Streptophyta > Magnoliopsida > Asterales > Asteraceae > Lactuca > Lactuca serriola. The sequence continues at coordinate 267,539,317 of NC_136410.1, forward strand.
AAAAATACATATAGCAAACCCACGACATGATAATCTTAAAACATTTTTTTAACTAATTATTAACCTCAGGGAACTGCAATCGGTACTTGTCTTTCTCGATTGTTACATACTGATCCCTAATTCTCATTTTATCTTCGAAACGATCATTTTGCACTCTAAGATGTATCATCTCTGTGTCCCTGTCAGGAAGCCATTTTTCAGTCATTTTGATAGTCTTCTTAGTATTTTTGACCCATTCCTCATGCTCTTTGATTTTCTTTTTATTAATCTCTATATATTCTTGAGCTTTTTTGCATTCCGATGCAATAACTTTACGACATTCACTAAGAAGCCGAGACGACTCTTTATCCTGTTTTTGTTGTTCTTCAGCCCTTTTCAATTCTTGAAAAGTTTCATACGACATATATGGGCCTTCTAAAGAGGGTGTAACAAATGGGTCGACTGGATTAGAGTAGTAACAATCTAGTTTGTCGCATGAGGAAATTTCGAACTTTGAGGATGAACTCATAATAAAGTCGAGATTTATATAGTATTTCTAATAAGAAAACGATCATATAGATTGTATTTATACATCCTAGTAATCTGCAAATCATTGTCCAAAGCAAACCATTTCGTAGTCATAGTTGGAATTCATAGATGATTGTTTGACATGATAAGTCACTATAGTACACAGATGATTGTTTGGAATTCATAGATCTTTAATCTATATGAAACGAACACCCATATTCAGAAATGTAGTCCAATGTAGCAAGTTCGTCGAATGCAGTAGCTGCGTCCAATTCTCCACGACCATGGAAGAAAAGCGAGGTGGTGGTTATAACATGATGTTGGATTAGCATTAAGGAGGGTGTAACTTCACTGGCTCCCCGCATTGCATGGAAGGTGATGAATGGACCCTCATAACAACTTTCTTCAACCATGAGATGGGAGAAGGACAACACCGACTACAATCAAATATTGTTAGTAAATGGATGAATTTAAATGGAGAATTCATACGGTTCAATCGATGGTATAATTATGTTAAAAATACCAAAACTTAGTATACAGACACTGAAGATCTTTTGGAATTTGTTAAAGATTTTTACATTTTGGAGCATGAAGGCCATGATTTTGAGTATGAGGATGTTTGGAATCTTATTAAAAAAATTATTATTTCATGTAGGCGACTCTGTTATTATGAAAAATTCATATTTGTAATGTTTTATGTGTAATGCTTCATGGAATTTCTAAGGTTTTATGATTAATGTTTTATGTATTGTTTTATGTGTAATCAAGTATGAGGACGTTTGGAATCTCATTAAAAATAACCCAATTTTTTTTCATAAATAACATAAAACATACGAGGTACATCTAATACATACGAAATACATATAAATAACCTAGTACAAACCTAATAGAAAGAAACATATATTAAATAAACAGGACATATTTCAAAATATTACAATGGGCTTCATACTGGAATTCCAACCCGTCACTTATTGGTTTCTATTCCTCTTTAACAGCTTCCAAGATGACCTCCTTAGTAGCATTTAAATGGGCATCATCAATTTTGGTATAAAGATCATTGAATAATAGAATTTCTATTTTTATTTCTTACCATTTTTCTATGATATCTAGGTTGTCACGATGGTTTTCCTTAGTCGATCGAGTTTCAACATTGAATATATAGGTTAAACGAGTCCAAAACATTGGTCATTCAACTTGCTGGTCTCGTACACATAAATATATGCACGACTTAGAACCAAGTACTCCTCAGCGGTACATGGTTTTGAAGTCATTTTGAGCGAAATAAAGAGAGAAAATTTTAAAAAGTAATATATGAAGAACTGATATATCTTTAAGTGAACTGATTTTTTCACTGAAAGTAAATTTATAGTAGGCTTTATGACAACAATAAACGACATGTTTTTAATGTCCATCCAAAGCACATAAGTTTCTATAAAAAATCTTAGTCACATTTTATAATTTTTCTACAATTCATAGTCCAACTTAACTGAAGAAAACAGTGTACTTATTGACAACACAAGACACGACTATTTGACTTGACAACACAGAAGGAGTTACAAAAGGGGGCCACTATAAATAATTGTTCATATCCATATTAATTGTATCACCTTACAATTTTAGCTTTCAAATATGGACCCACCTGTACCACTCAGATGGAGCATCCAAGAGGAGGTCGCTTTGGTTCATGCTTGGATCGTAACTGTAGAGGAGGATTTCCACCAGGTCTGCCACAAGTTCACAATGGATCATTTTGGTCTCTTTTCTGTCTTTTGTTTCACCATGAAATGGGTCGTACTCAATATCGAAGAAGAGATGTTAAAACCAAGTTGATGGATTTGAAACAAAGGGTCAACCATTTTCAATGTATTTATAATGAGCTAGATAATGAACATCCGAATATGGATGAAGATATTATCATATAGGTGGCTATGGAGCTATACCGTTTGGAATCTAACGGTAGGGAGTTTACGCATGAGGAAGCATGAAATATTTTAAAAATGTCCCTCGTTTTTAGTATGTATGTTAGTTAAAGAAGATTAGATGTAGAATGTTCCTTAGTTACACTGTTTTTTTATGTGTGTCTTGTTAATCCTTTCATGTATGTTGTTTAGGTAATGAGTATAAAACATGAATTAAGAAAACACATCCATTTTCATTTCATTAAAACATTAAACCATAACTACTACATAATAAGTCACAAAATGGAAAGGGGTACATCAATAGCTACTTCTACTTGGGAGGTAACAGGACAACCTTTTCATTTGGTATTTCCCATTGCACATGTGATGGTAGAGAATTCACCATCTTAGACCCGAATGCAGCTCGATACATGGAAAAAGTCAACTTATAATCTACCATTTTGTGAATGGTTGTAGTCGTACGGGTTCTTAGTGATGCTATAGCATGACCACAAGGTATATACCGCTTTTTTCCCATTTGCCACAACTACATACCCTATGTTCAAGTTGTACTTTGAAGGTGTCGAAATTTTCATCCACTTCATATATAGCCCCATAAATACGTCTTGCCTCCTAATTATAAGACTTGTTTACTCGCTTTTGAACCTTATTTTCAGCATAAGGGGTCACACCAACAAAAATCCTCCCTACGAAATTTGTTAATTTAGAAATAATAACACAAGAAATAACAAATTATTAAGTATAAATTTACCTCCAACTTCAGCTCGTTCAACATATGCTACTTGAATCGACTGATGGATTAATTCAATGATTGTTGTTATAGGTAACTCATATTTGTAGGTGGATATATTATTCACAATTAGAGGAATATCAATCGATTTAACATTGTAACGTACTTTAGGAAAAATGTTTGTTCCCATTTTGAAATGGTTATGTTGTCAAGCCAAACAATTGGATTCCTATATGCACTTTGGAAGCTTTCCAAACACATGTACAATTCATGGACACTATATGCATTACATGACTTCCAAAACAACTTTTCGACAATGATATCGTTATGTACGATAGAATCTCGTATTTTCTGAGCTATATCTTTAGGACAATACCCATGATAGTTATCTGGGTAGACTCTCCCAATAACAAAGTCTATTTTATCACATAGGTGGCTTATGAAACCAACCTCTGTACTGTCACCTAAACATTCTTTTAACTTCCTCATGAACCATGCCTAAGATTCCTCACACTCTAAGGTTCCCAAACCAACTGCTAAGAGTAGGGGTTTAGGGTTTCCGTCTAAGCCACCACAAAGTACATTGTTGTCAGATAGTTGCCAAGTAGGGGTAAATAACCCACATATAGTAATGGTATCATGTACCTAAGGAAGGTACGGATTTGCATAAAAATAAAACATACTTATATTAGTCACATGAAAAATCTAAAGGAGGTACAATACCTACAAAATATTAATTAAATCAATAAAATAAATATGTCATACCGTGTAGCCTAAAGACATGAAATAGAATTGAAAGCAGTCGATATCTGTTTTCTTGATGGCTGTGAAGGTATTAGGATTTCTTCTTTCAAGATTATGAAAGAATATTGGTAGGTCACAAAAGTTTTTTTGGTTGTAAGAAGTCATTTTCACATGCAATGAAAGTGTACTAGGAAAATCAAACGAATCTGATTATAAATATACAAAAGTTGGTATTGAAATTAGATTACTTCATAGTCAAAGTAGATGATTTCATAGTCAAACCATAAGTAAACTTTACTGATCGACAAGACAAGGCATTGTAGTTGTCTGCACTTCATAGTTCAACTTGAAGGATTCATAGTTAAACCATATGATTTCATCGTCAACCCTTAAGAAAACATTACTGATTGATAAGACAAGGCATTGTACTTGTCTGCACTTCATAGTTCAACTTGAAGGATTCATAGTCAAACTATATGATTTCATAGTCAATCCTTAAGCAAACTTTACCGATTGACAAGACAATGCATTGTACTTGTTTTCATTAAAATTTTGTATAAATGTGTAATACTCACTCCTTGACATTTATTTGTGAAGTTATTCATATTTGGTCAAATTAATCAGGCTAATGGCATACTGCAATTGCGTAGGTGAACGTATCATTAGGATATCGGGGACCCCTAAAAACCTAGGAAGATTATTTTACGCTTGCGCAAAAATGGTATCATGATTTTTAGTTCCTTAATATTTGCGATATCATATTTGAACCGAAACTTATCTTCTTATCTATCTTTAAATTCACAGGGACCAAAATGTGGGTTTATCTGTTGGGTTGATGAAGAGAAGGACCAATCTTCTATGATAATAGCTAAGGTAGCTAAGTCGAATAAATACTTTCAATCTAAAAATAAGAATTTAAAGATAGGCTTGGTTTGTAGTTGGGTGTTGTTCTTGGCAATTATTGTTTACAGTTTGTAAGGTTTAGGTCTTTTGGTTAAGTCTGAAGTTCTAACATCAATAAAGAGGGTGTAATCGTTGTTATGTTTTAAGTTTTGAAGTTGCAATTATATTATGTATGAAGATAATGTTTATCACGCTATATATAAAATTACTTCTCCTAATGAAATGGTTGAATTTATAAATCAAATATTTAGTTACAGGGACCAAAATGTGGGTTTATCTGTTGGGTTGATGAAGAGAAGGACCAATCTTCTATGATAATAGCTAAGGTAGCTAAGTCGAATAAATACTTTCAATCTAAAAATAAGAATTTAAAGATAGGCTTGGTTTGTAGTTGGGTGTTGTTCTTGGCAATTATTGTTTACAATTTGTAAGGTTTAGGTCTTTTGGTTAAGTCTGAAGTTCTAACATCAATAAAGAGGGTGTAATTGTTGTTATGTTTTAAGTTTTGAAGTTGCAATTATATTATGTATGAAGATAATGTTTATCACGCTATATATAAAATTACTTCTCCTAATGAAATGGTTGAATTTATAAATCAAATATTTAGTTACATACATATCACATCCAACTACACAGGGCCAACACACGATCCCCAATATATTTTGGCCATCTTTTGACGAAACTCTAAAGTTGTGTTTTTTGGGTCTATAAGTTCACGTATTGGTTGTTCTGATACTAGTTATTCCATAAACATACAAACAAATATATCACAATCTCCCAACTCGTTGCTTTGTTAGGGAACATTATCTTCGAGAGTAAATGTCATATTCAATTGTCTCCTTGGGATGATCCTCCTCTGCCAGTGATTAATTTTGTCTAAAATTTTTGCCACTCGCACCTCAAATTTTCTAAAAGTTCGATTTAACTCAAAATTTTCAAAAGTACTCCTACCGAGACTGTCATATAAATGGACTTCCATTGACTTCAGTTGTAGTTCACCAAACGACCAATGATTTGGATAGGAATGAATCAACATATAAACATACACAAAGTTTAAAAAATAATTACTTATTAATATCTCGATACAAAAAAATGATACTAATGAATGTAATTTCGATAAAACTAATAATATACCTTATCCACATCCCACCAAGGAACCATAATGTCGGGGTATGTATCTATTCCAGAAATAAATGCCCTCCAATCATTAACATCTTCCAAAAGACGACAAACAAAAAAGTTTGGAGGCATTATGGTATAACGGTCAGCTTCAAACCGTCTCTCCATCAACAGTCTAATCCACATTGTGATATCCTGTGAAGGTTATGGTACTTTTGTTATAAATTAATAAATAAAAATCACTTATAAGCATAAATTTATAAATACTTAGTACTTCATCTAACCAGCCGTTATCTGTATGCCCAAACAACGAGTTTCAAAACTCTCTACCTAATATCAAATTGTAGAATCTGTGTTGCACTGTATAAGCGTGGAAAAAATATTTTTCTAACACAACCTCACTGCGAATACTGGACGAGCTGGGGTGTTGATCTACAGGCGTAAAACTGAAAAGTCATGATCAACAACGAATACTATACGAGGAGGGGGTGTTGATCTGGTAGCAACCTTCTTCTTTGCTCTTTGCTTTCGCTTTGGTGTCGTATGTACCTAAAACATTCATATAATTATTTTATTAATGTTTGACATAATTGTTTTCCCATATTAGCATTTAATGTATACATGCGTGAAAGGACTACACAAAAATTGTGATGGATTACGAGGCCTAGGGCTACTGGATGGTGTAGCTTCATTATCATCCAAAAATTCTTTATTAGGGTTGTTAGGGTGCAAAGTCATGCTTGGATGAGGCTTTACCCACTTGTATGTGTAATGAGTTGCCTTTCCTTTATAAGGTAGTGAGTGGCACTCATTTTATGTAAGGAACACTTATGAGAGCATTAGTTTAGAGAGAGAAATATTGCAAGACCCATTTGTACTCTTTCTATGAAACTAATGAGAGCTTAAAAAGAATTATTTACTTCTTGTGTTCTTGATTTTACATGATGATTCACTAGATCTTTCTAATTCCGCACATGCCATCATAATCAACACCACTTCATTTGGTATCAGAGCGGGTGTTCTTGATTTCATCAAGAATTGATCCTTGATGGCGATTTTGATTTAGTGATTCATTTTTTTATCATGGATCTTCGTGATTAGAGAGTGTTGTGTGTTCTAGAAGTCGATTTTTTCCTTGATTTGATCCATAATTCGACTTTCTCTCTCTAGAATACTTGTTTGTATCACTTTCTCTTTCTAGAAAACCCATTCAAAATCACTTTCTCTCTCTAGAATTCTTCAAGTTTTTGTGATCATGGTGGGTTTGCCATATGATTCTTGGATTGTGATCATTAAAGATGTGAAATACAAAGTCAATGAAGATCAATTTTATTGGTTGTTGTTAAGCAAATTGATTTCATGGGGTAATTTGGTTTCTTATGGAGGTTTGAAGGATGATCATGGAAGCTTGGTATTTCAACCACTTTGTAAGATTGCATGGTTGAATAAAATTGCCTTGTCCATATTAGTTCGTAGTAGAAATCAAAAAGAAGGAGAAGAAAGAGATTTGTTCAATAAGAAATACATTTCTCTAATTGAAAACCCGAATGATCTTCGTGCACTTAAGTTTGTTGAAGTTCTTGACAATGGAGTTCAATGTGATGTTCTTGATGTTCAAGAAAAAGGAGTTCAAGTTGATTTTCATGATGAAAAAGTTTTTTGCTCGATTGGAGTTCAAACCGATGATATTTTGTGTTCTTGTTATTCGTTTGAAGGAATGATTCCTTATCGGAAGCCGGTGATCCAAGAAAATCACAAATATCAAACTCCAAAAGATTTGATTCAAACTCAAAATGTTCATATTGTTGAAAGTGGGTTTGTTCATGAAGTTAAGTTTTCAAGATGCAAAAAGATGAGAAAGAAAAAGAAGAAGAAGATGAATCGGAAGAATAAGTAGGTTTACTCACAAAAATCGTCATATGTTGTGAAGCCAAAATCCGTGAAGCAAATTTGGGTTCCAAAGCAACAATCTCCAAAGGTTGCATTGAATTTGAAGTCAAAACTCAAATGTGTTGGTGGTTCTTTTGAAGATGTTCTTGGATCGTTGAAGAACACGAAGAACGAGTTTTACATCTCGCATGGTGGGTGGTATAATGTTCGATTGGGAGATTTTCTCATTCCGACAAAAGAACCAAGATCTTCCAAATTTGATTCGTTCATTGAAAATGGATCTCGATTCATCAAAAAGGTATCACAAATTCTCAAATGGATTCCAAAACATCCATGATTTCGATTCATATTTTTTGTTTTTCATTTTTGATCGATTTGCCTCATTGGATCTAATCTGTTTCAACCCAATTGTTGATCCAATTATTTTTTATTAGATCAAGCCCAATACAAACATGATTTTTGTTTTGATTAAATCGTGAGCCCAAAATCCAACATGTTAATGTTCATCTGATCTATTTTTTTTCAATCGATATAGATCTCGTTACTGTTCATTGGATACAATTTGAGTCCAATTGATGAAACTATGGCTGCTGATGATGAAACTGATACTGAAGGCTTTGGAGGTACATTCGAAGCTCTTCATTTTGATCATGCCGAAGAAGATTTTCCAGACTACATGTTGATGACAATGAAGCAATTCAAGATCTTGAATTCAAAATTGAACTCCATCTTGCAATCACAAGCTGATGTGGGTAGTGGTGGGGTTACAAGTTTGGAAGCTGATTCCTAAATCAAGATGATGGAAGGCCGTGTGATTTCGAAGGCATCTGGGCTCATTCGGGATTCAGAGAGTCGTGTTCTTGAAAAAGTTGATCAGCATGATGTTTCGAATGAGAATCGTATTAATTCTCAGAGATCTGATTTTATACGAGAGTTGGAAGATCTTAAAATGATTACGAAGGAGCGTCATGTGCTCTTCGTACAGGAAGTCAAGAAAGTACGAGAGGATGTCAACTTACAGATCAGAGAACTTCGCGAAGACATGCAAAAGGAAGTTCAGATTGCTCAGCAGGATTACGCTTTAGCAAATAAGAAAATTGACATT